>NC_064619.1:139108198-140358198 GCF_023898315.1 Schistocerca nitens
ATTAAAGGCAGTTCCCCAAAAAAGTTTCCTTAGCTCGGTGAGGGAGTGACACGTCTAAAGGGGCCCAGATCACAATAGTCGGAATAGTTATTGGTGGTCTAGAGGGCCACAGCAGATCAGCCCCAAAACTTGCATTACAAGCGACCATCTCCCCGAGTTACCCAAAACCAGGGCGGTGCCTGTACAGACACTTAACCACGGAGACACACGACACCGACCCTAAATCACCCAATAGAAGTGTGAATGAAACGGTCCGACCAAGAAGCAGTTACCACATTCCCGCGGACATGCAAACGAAAACTGTGGTGGCAAGACCCCAACAAACCACTGGTGAAGAAAATCTTACACTTCACTAGAACTTGAAAAACCCTTTTTTATATATAACTAACTCTGTTATATGAAAACAGTACTCAACTTCTCACATCCAGCACAGCGCCGGTAACACGTTGCACTTCCTTATGCTCGTCAGAGCCAACCGCTGCCAGTGGTTTCAGCGGCCGATAACACATACGGTCCGACGCGCTGATTTCCTGCACCACGGCTTCTAAACTTCATAAGCCACGTACACGCGGGTAAGGCAGACTTAGCCCCTGACAGCCAAGAGGTCGGCCAAAGCACGTGGCGAGCAGTTGATGATCTCCAATAGCAGGGCCCTTCTAGCGCCACCACTTCTCTCGGTCACCGCCCAGAACGTACTCCTCGATCGCCACGCGACCGTACTCTTGCTCCTCCTCCCGCCAGAGGGCGGTAGCGATCCAAACAGCGCGCCAAACCGAAAGCGCCACCGCAAACACTAGACGCGAAGCGAAAGTTCTCCGCCTGGCGCTTTTCGAAGAGCCGGACACGATTACGGCTCAATTGTCTTCACAGTCACTGCTTCCCCGATCACCATAGGAGGTGTAAATCGTCAGGCTTAAACTCGCAACAGATCTTAAGGCACTACCCGACTACTATGATAGCAACGACCTGAAGCCAAACCCTTCAAAAACCAAGTATCTGCATTCCACTTACGGAACGTAGAGACTTTGAGGAAACTGAGAATAACCTGGAGAGGTCAACAGCTAACCCAATGTGACACCCCAAAATACCTCGGAGTAAAGTCGGACCGTTCCCTCACCTTCAAAGACCACTCCACAGACACAAAAATGAAAGTCTGTGCTAGGAATAACATTATTAGGAAACTGGCCGGCAACAACTGGGGAGCACACCCACAGATCCTCCACACACCTGCCCTCGCTTTGTGCTTCTCCGCTGCTGAATATGCAGCACCTGAATGGCAGAACTCCAGCCATACCAAATATTGCCCTAAATGAAACAGGACGAATTGTAACCGGCTGCTTGCAGGCAACCCCTGTTAACAAAATGTATTACCTCATAGGCGTAGCACCTCCAGACACCCGAAGGAGAACGGCAGCTGGAATAGAAAGAAAGAAGCAGAAGATGGACCAAAGACACCTCCTGTTTGGAAGAGAACGTCAACCACCAAGGTTCAAATCCAGAAAAAGTTTCCTCCAAACAACGCAACCAATTCAGACAACACCTGCAAATCGTAGGTAGCAAGAACTTGCTGCAGGTGATCACCTCCCACACGAGACATGGAAGATCCTCAGTAGACTTAGAACTCCAGTATCTCGGTGTAAGATGAACATGAAGAAATGGGGCTACATCTCAGGTGACGAACTGTGTAAACGCAGTGAACCTTAGGACCACCAGCACCTCCTAAACTGCAGGAAACTATCAGAATCTGTTTCCATGGACCGTCTGGTTGTAGCCAATGATAAGGCAGTCCGTGCTGCGGAATTCTGGGCAGCATATGGAATATAAATATGCAAATATATTTTCTAATCATTGTATATATATGTTGTTGTTGTGGTCTTCAGTCCTGAGACTCGTTTGATGCAGCTCTCCATGCTACTCTATCCTGTGCAAGCTTCTTCATCTCCCAGTACCTACTGTAGCCTACATCCTTCTGAATCTGCTTACTGTATTCATCTCTTGGTCTCCCTCTATGATTTTTATCCTCCACGCTGCCCTCCAATACTAAACTGGTGATCCCTTGATGCCTCACAACATATCCTACCAACCGATCCCTAAAAATGGTTCAAATGGTGCTGAGCACTATGGGACTCAACTGCTGAGGTCATTAGTCCCCTAGAACTTAGAACTAGTTAAACCTAACTAACCTAATGACATCACAAACATCCATGCCCGAGGCAGGATTCGAACCTGCGACCGTAGCGGTCTCGCGGTTCTAGGCTGCAGCGCCTTTAACCGCACGGCCACTTCGGCCGGCCAACCGATCCCTTCTTCTAGTCAAGTTGTGCCACAAACTCCTCTTCTCCCCAATCCTATTCAATACCTCCTCATTAGTCATGTGATCTACCCAACTAATCTTCAGCATTCTTCTGTAGCACCACACTTCGAAAGCTTCTTTTCTCTCCTTAACCAAACTATTTATCGTCCATGTTTCACTTCCATACGTGGCTACACTCCATACAAATACTTTCAGAAACGACTTCCTGACACTTAAATCAATACTCGATGTTAACAAATTTCTCTTCTTCAGAAACGCTTTCCTTGCCATTGCCAGTCTACATTTTATATTCTCTCTGCTTCGACCATCATCAGTTATTTTGCTCCCCAAATAGCAAAACTCCTTTACTACTTTAAGTGTCTCATTTCCTAATCTAATTCCCTCAGCATCACCCGATTTAATTCGACTACATTCCATTATCCTCGTTTTGTTTTTGTTGATGTTCATCTTATACCCTCCTTTCAAGACACTGTCCATTCCATTCAACTGCTCTTCCAAGTCCTTTGCTGTCTCTGGCAGAATTACAATGTCATCGGCGAACCTCAAAGTTTTTATTTCTTCTCCATGGATTTTAATACCTACTCGGAACTTTTCTTTTGTTTGCTTTACTGCTTGCTCAATATACAGATTGAATAGCATTGGGGAGAGGCTACAATCCTGTCTCACTCCCTTCCCAACCACTGCTTCCCTTTCATGTCCCTGGACTCCTATAACTGCCATCTGCTTTCTGTTGAAATTGTAAATAGCCTTTCGCTCCCTGTATTTTACCCCTGCCACCTTCAGAATTTGAAAGAGAGTATTCCAGTCAACATTGTCAAAAACTTTCTCTAAGTCTACAAATGCTAGAAAAGTAGGCTTTCGAAATGTGGTGCTACAGAAGAATGCTGAAGATTAGATGGGTAGATCACATAACTAATGAGGAGGTACTGAATAGGATTGGGAAGAAGAGGAGCTTGTGACACAACTTGACCAGAAGAAGGGATCGGTTGGTAGGACATGTTCTGAGGCATCAAGGGATGACCAATTTAGTATTGGAGGGCATCGTGGAGGGTAAAAATCGTAGGGGGAGACCAAGAAATGAATACACTAAGGAGATTCAGAAGGACGTAGGTTGCAGTAGGTACTGGGAGATGAAGAAGCTTGCACAGGATAGAGTAGCATGGAGAGCTGCATCAAACCAGTCTCAGGACTGAAGACCACAACAACAACAACTGATAATCGATCAACAATATTGATAATATTTCACCAACTGGAGTTACATAACAATCTCTTAAAAGCCCTTAAGAAAACAGTCTTCAAAACAAGCAGGCGACACACATCTTCAGAATGTGTTTGACTAAAATACTACAACTAATTCAAGGCTACTTAAAAAGGAGTTCATTAAAAGGAAACAAAAACAATTACAGCTGCTCGGTATGAAACCATCAAATGTCGGGCAACGTAGTCCGGACGAACGGCCCCGAAATTACTTACAGCAGGTCCGATACGCTGCTCACCTCACTCCTCCTTTCCTAAGCAACCAGTGGGAACACCCGCCAAGAGCTGAACATACAATAACAGCCTGATGATCAGAGAATTATCCTCTAAGTACGACGAGTAAAAACTTAAGTCATCAGATTGCACACTACTAATGCAAACAAAACAATTGTGAAAACTCACTAAAAGAATGTGACAGTAAAGAAGTCCAGCGGCCAACCGAGATTCAGCCTCAAATCACGCCACGATGCGGAAATTGTAAATAATTAACCACTGCGCAGGACAGAAAACATAGGTGGAAGGAAGACGCGGATGGTTGGCCGATGAATCTCATCTACGTAAGTACAGGCTTGACTTTGAGGTATAACGCACAAAAATACATGTAACAAGATTTCCCCCCTAAGGCTCATGGGCTTGTGGCTCCAAGTAACTAAAGAACGCGACTTAAAGATTTCGTTCACAACGTACCAGGCAAAAAAATATTTGGAACGTCATGAATAATGACACACTGAACATAAAAGAAATATACAAAACCCTAGTTAATTTAAAACAGGCAATCAAATCACAACTGTATGACAATAACCAAATGGAGGCTATTATGTTTTGATAGGAGTGGCATGCTCCTGAAATCGCCTGGCCGTGTACAGGAACAAGGAGCAACAAAGGCAAGAGGCTGAACCGAGTCCGACACAGTAGCAGCAGGACGAGACACGCAGGAAGTGAACCAGGCACAAGTATCACGCACACAGTGGGAAGCAAGACCTGTCTTTACAAACGCCACGTGGTCACAGAACGTATGCAACGAACTAAAAGTATCTCACAGAGCATACAAAGGCACTGTGCGATGACAAACAGTGGAAAAACTTGGAGCCGCCAGGAGGTGTATGGATTCCGACGACCCATCGCTCATCTCCCGACCCAATCGGGCAAGGGAATGTGTTCACTCCTGTTTCCAGTGGACGTTCCTTGTGTCTGGAAGTTGCTCAGCCAGACAAACTTGGAAGTCACACGGACGGCAGAACAAACAGCTGTCCCATTGACCCGCATACTGCGCTGTCCCTGCTGCTTCACTAACTGCCCCCTTCGCGCCAAAAATCGTGTTCCAGGACATGTGGCCTGAGGTATCGATCACACAACGGTTCAACCTCCTCTTCCCCCCCCCCCCCCCCCCCACCGCAAAAAAACAGGAATCCAGCAGGCCGGAGAAGGGCTCATAAATGAGACTTGATTAACGCTACCTCTCTTAAATTAGCTAAGGTGCACCCGCAGTTCATTTAAACTCACTCCATCACAGCGGCTAAGCATGACTGGAGTGGGTACTTCCAACACCTTATATGGACTCACAAAGTGGGGTCATAGTTTCCCAAACGCCTTTCTCGCAGAGTCTCTACCCCCAAAAGGTCTCACGAAGAAGACATTCCCCACCCGAACATTCCCCGAACGTCAGCCCTGGTTATATCGTGCCGCTTCCCTTTCGTGGACACTCTGAATGTTTGCCTTGGCTCTACACCAGTTATCCTTGATTAAATCAGGACAAACATCATTCCTCTACAAATCATGTACGAACCAGATATTTGGTAAAGGGGAACTGATAGGATAGGCAAACATGAGAGAAACAGGGGTAGCTCTGTGCACCTCATGTCTGGCTGTATTTAACGATAGTTCAGCCATGGTTAAGAAGGGTCCCATTCAGTTTGAGCCTCACAGTGGAAAACAGTCAGAGAGGACTTTAGGTTACAATTAACTTGGTCCGAGAACAAAGGTTGTGGGTAATAAGGTGTCGTGGGGACGTTTTTAACCACTGATCGGGCACAGAAGTTCTGAAAATTCCTCGAAGAGAAACATGGTGCTTTTTTGCTGGCAATGACCTTCAGGGGGCCGAACCAAGAGAAAATGTTACTAAAATGTCCAATACTTTGTCCAGCATTTATAACACTGATGGGGAGCAACCAGCTGAACTAAGGAAAACCATCAACTTCCAAAAATATATAGTGCTGCCCACCATGTGCCCACAGAAGAGGACCGACGTAATCAACAAAAGTACGCTCCATGGGGGCCTTCACCTTGTAAGTGGGCTGCTTCCGTGTTGGCAGCGCTATGTAGCGCTTTGCATTCGATCTCTGACTGAGCTTTCTTTGTAAGAGACTCTGTGGCTGGTTGGACTCGTTGTTGGAAGTTAATCGCCAGTAGTGTTGGGCAGTTGGGAGTGAACAGCCAGCAGTGATGGATGTGAAATATGAGAAGTTAGCATTGATGGAGGGTAGAGGTCTGAAGAGTTAGCGTAGCCTAACGATCCGGAAGTACCCGACTTGGAGACTGAAAATCATTCATCACTATGTATCTTTGTACTGGATGTCAATGACGATTTTCTTGCTAACCACATGCCTATTAGTAGTTAGTGGCTTTAGTACTTACAATCTTTTATTTAGCTGGCAGTATTGACGCACGCTGTATTCCAGTAGTTCGCGTGATGAAGATTTTTGTGAGGTAAGTGCTTAATGGAATGTATAGATTATTGTTAAGAATTCTTTTTAGTCAGGGCCATTCTCTTGAATTAATTATTTGAAGTCAGGTTGTAATTTTTTTGAGCTGTCACATTGCGTTGCGCTAGGATATTGTGGGTCAGTGTTGAGATGATAAGAGAAAGTAGGCTCAGTACGTTCAGTTTTACTCAGGTGTTTCAGAATCAAATAACGTAGAAGTTTCATCTTCTCAATCATTCTGCAATTTACGTACAGACACACTCATTTAAATAAAGAAGTTTCAACCTCAGTGGACTAAAGTAGCCCTCTATGCCCAATGGAATTCGGCTTAGCTATCTAGCATTCCCAACACTTATTAACCATCTTTCTAACATCACGATATAGGGTGGACCAGGTTAGGGGCTCACGGATCTTGTGAATGGGTTTACATACCTCCAGATGACCCCCTCCCCCGCAACAGAATTGTGATAATATTTGAAAACAGCCGAAAGCATGGGAGGCAGACAGATTTTAAGTTCTTCATCCCGGCGCCCTTGGCGGCAAAGAATAACCTTCTGCAGTTCGTACCCGGAAAGTTGCTGACCGGCTCTCAAAGGCTCCCTAATGAGCCCAGCTTGGAGGTCCTGCACATGTTGTAGCATAAGGCCAGCAAACAATAGCGGAACCACTATAAGGACTGAATTAATAAGATCTCCTACCACCTCGGCATCGTGGGGAGAAGAACCCTCCTCCTTTTGAAACATTCTGCTCAAGTAATCCACTACAACGTTATCGCATCCCTAATGTGGCGCGCGTTGAAGCGGGAGGCAGAACTTCGGAAAGCCCACGTCGAAATACACACTATTTTTACGTGAGTGAGCCAGAACCCACCTAAGGGCCTGGTTGTCCATCTCTAGTGAGAAATCCCAATGTTTGAGGCAGTATTTAAATTTCACGAAGAGGACAGCCAACGCTTCCAACTCATAAGCAGAGTGTTTCTCCTTAGCTGGAGACAGGCACCTAAAGGCGTAGGCTAAGTGCCTCTGCTAGCCACTTTGCTCCTGAAGCAACATGGCAGCAATCCCTGAGTTAGAGGCGTCGGTTTGGACCATGAAGGGTTGACTGAACTCACGAACGGCCACAGCAGAGGCATTACTCAAATCAATCTTAAGAGCATCAAACATGACCAGCTGGCTATCGTTCCAGACAAACGGCTTGCCCTTCTTCCGCAACAAGTTTAACGGAGCGGCTAGCTCACCAAAATTTCGAACCATTTTTCGGAAGAATTTAGTCATTCCAATGAAACGGGGTGCCCCTTTGTTAGTCTTACGAAGGCGGAAACTGTAAATAGCTCGGGTCCTAGACTGGTCAGTCATCCCTCTGCCGAGACTAGATGCCTGAGAAAGGATCCCAAGGCGAGCTAAGGTAACTTTAAACAATTTGACAGATTGCCTCGGTTGCCTTAGAAGCTCCAAAACCAGTCGCAAATGCTCCAAGTGCTCGGAGAAGCTGGCACTGTAATGACAAGATCGTTCAACTAGTTATACACAGAACTGAACTTCAGATCACGAGCACGGGATCAAGTAACGTAGAAAGAATTGCCGCTCTGGTAAAAAGGCTGAAAGGCATCCGGTTGAACTCATGTAAGTGCAATCAGTGCAAAAGGCAGTGGGCACCTTGGATTCTTCAGCAAGGCGAATCTGGTAATACGTCTGGTTAAGATCAGAAACGGAAAAATAGCGGGCTCTGGAAAACCATGAAAAACAGCATGTAGGTCAGGGAGAGAGATAGACACCAAGATCATTTTATGATTAAGGACACGATAGTCCACAACAGGTCTGAAACCCGACCCCCCCCTCCCCCCCATTATTCTTAGGCATCAGAAATATCGATGATGCATACACTAGGGTGAACGGCCTTACAACCCTCTCAGAGACCATTTTACTTATCAACTCAGGCGATACCTTCATCTTAGCGGAGGTAGCTGGTAGTGTGATTGCGTGACTGGAAGATGGTCGGAAAGTAAAATTAGGTTTTCAGTACAGTTAGTTGCACCTAATTTATCTGTCAACTCTTCCGGGAAACCACGCGACATCTGAAGCAGAGCCCCAGCCTCATCTGGATGCAAGCGCACAACGAAACTTCACCTGAGGCCGAAATAAAAAAAAAAGTTCCTAACGGCCTAATCTAAAACTAATCCCATTTTATTTACAAAATTACCCCCGCCCCATCCCCCCCCCCCCCCCCAACCCCAAGAGGAGCTCGGTGCTTCGCCACAAACACCTTCAAGAGGCCAGGAAAATTCACCGATGCGATAAGAAACATACATGGATCCTGTAAAAGGACGAGCTTGACTACTAACTGTTCCGTAAGTAAGTTCTACCCACGATCTTCAAACTGGGGAACTTACAAATGATCCGGTTGTTGGAGTACCACCGACAACTCCTTAAGCAAAGACTGCTGTTGGAATCCAGTAGTGTACAGAGCGGATCATGATTGACGTACGCGCACACAAACGGAAGAGGAATATGGGTAATCCCTTTTACTTTAATACATGCTCTCGGTAACGTGAAAGAGGTGTCAGGCCGTTCCCGTCTATGGCGTCAGCTGTCGAAAGGCCTTTCTCCGTTGACCTCGCACTGGCGGGCAGAATTCCCCTGTCGACCACAGCGATAACATCTACCTTGGGCCGGCAGGAGTGGCCGAGCGGTTCTAGGTGCTAGAAACTGGAACCGCGCGACCGCTACGGTCGCAGGTTGGAATCCTGCCTTGAGCATGGATGTGTGTGATGACCTTAGGTTAGTTAGGTTTAAGTAGTTCTAAGTTCTAGGGGACTGACGACCACAGAAGTTAAGTCCCATAGTGCTCAGAGCCATTTGAACCATCTACCTTGGCAGAACCTCATCATACTGGCAGAAACGGCGCTCGAGGTGCGTCTGGCGAAAACTGGGATAGTGCCTTCTCACAGCTTCTCGTTTGATGGGCTTGTTTAACCCCTCCACCAGAGTGACTAAGTTATCCAGAGCACGATAGGTAATTGGCCTCTCGACAAATGAGACCCTGGAACGATCCTGTGATTTAATCCCTTTCCGAATGGTGCTAACTATCGCGTGCTAAGCCAGCTCTAGATCAAGGGCCACGGCTGCCGTGCGTAATACACAAATATATTCAACTAGATTTGAGCTAATCATGCTGGACACGAAAAATATACTGAGTAACGAAGTCGCTTTAAACTTTCGCAGACAGACACTCCCTTAGCACGCGGGCACGCAGTTGCCTTAAACAGCCCTAGCTAACTAAAACCTCACCGACCATTTCGGCGAAGGGCCATAGACACAAAGAATACCATATCGATACTTCCGCGCCCCAGAGAAACGGTTTCGTTTTCGTTAACCACGGGATTTTGCATTTCGCTAAGCCCCTGATCACTCTCCCATTCTAAGGCGGTCAAACTAATTTGCAAATTTATCTTTCCATTATGGATTCGATCAGCATCAGGTCTGACCTGGGAATCTGTGACACCGAAACCAGGCACCGCCCGGCAAACAAATGGAAGCTCTTACGTTTTGATACGAGTGGCATGCTCCTGAAATCGCTTGGCCAGACACAGGAACAGGGAACAACAACAACAACAACAACCGCAGATTGAACCGAATACGATACAGAAGCAGCAGAACACAACACGCGCAGGAAGCGATCCAGTCACAATTACTACAGTCACAGTGGGGAGTAAGGTCAGTACCTACGAATGCCTCGTGATTTCGGCACTAAAGCAACGAACTAAAAGTAGTTCACCGAGCACAGAAAGCCGCTGCGCGATGACAGACATTGGAAGAACTTGAAGCTGCCGTGAGACGTGTGTATGTCGACCCACTGCTCGCCTCCATACCCGCTTGGCAAAAAGGAATGTGTCCACTCCCGTTTCAAGTGCACGTCCCACGTGCCCGGAAGATGCTCACCCAGAAAAAACTTGAAAATTACACGAGCGGTAGAGCAAAGAGCCGGCCTGTTGCCCGCAGATCTGCACTGTCCGTGCTGCTTCACTGACTGCCGCTCTCCAAAACGACCTCAGCGCCTCTCGCGGCAAACGTGCCACACCACCTTCACACCAAAGATCGTAGTCCAAGAGACTTGGCGTGAGATATCAATCAGGCAACGGTTCGTACATATTTTATAAATAAAAATTAAATAATGTAATATATACACTGAAGCGCCAAAGAAAATGGTATATGCGTATTCAAATACAGAGATATGCAAACCGGCAGAGTAGGGCACCACGTCCGCAACAACTTTAAAAGACAAGTGTCTGACGCAGTTGTTAGATCGGTTACTGCTGCTACAGTGGCAGGTTATCAAGATTTAAATGAGTTTGACCATTGTGTCATAGTCGACGCATGACCGATGGGACACAGCATCTCCGAGGTAACGATGAAGAGGGGGTTTTCCCGTACGACCCTTTCACAAGTGTACCGTGAATGTCAGGAATCCAGTAAAACATAAAATATCCATCGGCGCTGTGGCCGGAAAAAGGTCCTGCAAGAACGGGACCAACGACGACTCAACAGAATCGTTCAGCTTGGCAGAAGTGCAACTCTTCCGCATATTGGCTGCAGATTTCACTGTTAGCCCATCAACAAGTGTCAGCGTACGAACCATTCAATGAAACATAATCGATATGGGCTTTCCGAGTCGAAGGCCCACTCATGGGCCTTCGATGACTGCACGACACAAAGCCTTACGCCTCACCTGGGTCGGTCAGGACCGACATTGAACTGTTGATGACTGGAAAGATGTTACCTGGTCGGACGAGTCTCGTATCAAATTGTATCGAGTGGATGGACGTGTACGGGTATGGAGACAACCTCATGATTCCATGGACACTGCATGTCAGTCGGGAACTGTTCACGCTGATGAAGGCTCTGTAATCATGTGGGATGTGTGCAGCTGGAGCGAATGGGACCCCTGATACGTACAGATACCACTCCGACAGCTGACACATACGTAAGCATCCTGTCTGATCACTTGCATCCATTAATGTCCGTTGTGCGTTCCGACGGACTTCGGCAAATCCAGCAGGACAATGCAATAACCCACAAGTCCTCAATTGCTACAGAGTGACTGCAGGAACACTCTTCTGAGTTTAAACACATCCACTGGCCGCCGAACTCCCCAGACATGAACATTATTGAGCATATCTGGGATTCCTTGCAACGTGCTGTTGAGAAGAGATTTCCACCCCCTTGTAATCTTACGGGTTGATGGAGAGTCCTGCAGGATTCATGGTCTCAATTCCCTACAGCACTATTTCGGACATTATCCGAGACCATGCCACGTCATGTTGCGACACTTCTGCGTGCTCGCCGGGGCCTTACACGATATTACGCAGGTGTACCAGTTTCTTTGGCTCTTCAGTGCATTTATAAACCATTTGGTGTTTTCGCATATACCGTATATAAAAACATGCACATATCCGAATGACATACTGTATCACAATTTATAATGGATCGGTGAAGAACTTCTGAAGATTTGAGATTTTGAACAAACTATCATTTAATGTATACACATCAAAAAAAGTTTTGCATCAACCCGGTTCCCAGAACTCCTGAAGACAGACGTTCACTGTGGGTATTTTATCACAGACACAGTCACTTTGGCTGTCAGATATGTCACTAAACCGGCCCAAAGTCGTAAACAACGATGCATGAGCAGCACCGATTAGACGGAGGTGGGCCGACAGCCAATCAGTTCCAGTCATTCCACTAAGAAGGAGGTACACGACTCGTGTTGTTTGTAGTTCAACCGTGCCTACACGGTCAATACCGCGGTTCGATAGCGTCCATATTGTCACTTTGTGCCAGGAAGGGCTCTCAACAAGGGAAGTGTCCAGGCGTCTCGGAGTGAACGAAAGCGATGTTGTTCGGAAATTAAGGAGAAACAGAGAGTCAGGAACTGTCGATGAAATGCTACTACTGCAATGGATGACCGCTATCTATGGATGATGTCTCAGAGGAACCCTGGCAGCAACGCCACCATGTTGAATAATGCTTTCGTGCAGCCACAGAAAGTCGTGTTACGACTCAAACTGTGCGCAGTACGCTACACGATGCGCAGCTTCACTCCCGACGGCCATGGCGAGGCCCATCTTTGCAAACACAACACCATGCAGCGCGGTACAGATGGGCCCAACAACATGTCGAATGGACCGCTCAGGATTGGCATCACGTCCTCTTTACCGAAGAGTGTCGCATATGCCCTCAACCAGACAATCGTCGGAGACTTGTTTAAAGGCAACCCAGTCAGGCTGAACGCCTTAGACACACTGTCCAGCGATTGCAGCAACGTGGAGGTACACTGCTGTTTCGGGGTGGCATTATGTGGGGCCGGCGTACGCCGCTGGTGGTCATGGTAGGCGCCGTAACGGCTGTACGATACGTGAATGCCATCCTCCGACTGATAGTGCAACCATATCGGCAGCATATTGGTGAGGCATTCATCCTCATGGACAACATTTCGCGCCCCATCGTGCACATCTTGTGAATGACTTCCTTCGGGATAACGACATCGCTCGACTAGAGTGGCCAGCATGTTCTCCAGACATGCATCCTATCGATCATGCCTCGGATAGATTGAAAATGGCTGTTTATGGATGACGTGACCCACCAAGCACTCTGAGGGATCTACGCCGAATCGCCGCTGAGGAGTGGGACAATCTGGACCAACAGTGCCTTGATGAACTTGTGGACAGTATGCCACGACGAATACAGGCATGCGTATGTACAAGAGGACTAGCTACTAGGCATCAGAGGTACCGGTGTGTACAGCAATCTGGACCACCACGTCTGAAGGGCTCGCTGTATGGTGGTACAACATGCAATGTGTGGTTTTCATGAGCAATAAAAAGGGCGGAAATGATGTTTATGTTGATCTCTATTCCAATTTTCTGTACAGGTTCTGTAACTCTCGGAAACTGATGCAAAACTTTTTTTGATGTGTGTATATGAATAAAAATGGAAATGTAAATTTGTCCAAAATCTTCAATGTATGAAAGTTCTTCACTGATTGCTTCGAAATTGTGACGCAACGGTGCTTGTGAATACGCGTGTGTTTTGTATATCTGTTTTTTAAATATGTGTAATATATTGTAACGTTCATTAAGAATGTTTAATGCTTTAAGATTACTTTGGAATGCTTAAATGAAAGTGTCACTTGGTTTAATTCAAATGAGAAAAACTTTAGAGAACGTTAAATGAATGTATGATCTGTGGAATGAGCACTGAACTCGAACTGTCGTGTAGCGTGTTGTAACTGAAAGTGGTGTAATTACACTATGTTATTGTTAGCAAAACGTAATATGAATCGATTGGGCAATGTGACTACCTATACCAATAAAGAAATACAGTCACTGCAAAATACATCCGCCCCTTAAGCACTGAATCCTAAGGCCCTGTTCCAAACTAATAACTTTGGTCCCTGTGCACATAACAAATAAATTAAATTGTCTTACCTCTAGAGCACGCGATATATTCTGGTCTCTCACAAAAAATATAAATATGTTAACTATAGGCTCAGTGATGTGCAATGCTGGCTGTAACACTTTGAAATGCACATGAAATTGTTTTGGTTGATAAATGAAAACATTTATGAAAATCCAACTTCTTTGAAAAATATGTGACCTGGACAGGGATGCGGTACTGATTGTTGTGAATTACTAACACTTTTTTTTTTTTTTTGGCAAGATTATATAGCAAGTTAAGTTTGTCTTTTCAGAAACATCTGAAATTGAAGTTACATTACTCACAATTGATTCACAAACAATGAGACTTAAACAGCAAGTATTATCTGACTTCATTAATCCAAGATAAATGCAAATCATCAAATTAAATATAGCTCTGTTACCAAATCTTAGAAACATTATAAAGTGAAATATCTAACTAGCCTTTTAATCAAAACGGTTTACGTACATTCTGGGGTTGCTCGACAATTACAAATTATCTGCCAACTCATCTATACTAACGCGCTGGCAAAAACAGAAATCATAATTATTTAACATCTTTACCTTGGTTGGATGAAGACTTCTGCTTCCATGTTCAATAATATTGACATACCTACATTAATCTAACACTTGGTAGCTTCACACAGCACGCCACAAAGACTGCCTACTCCATTGTCATTCCCTTAGTGACAGCTACCTACAACTGAGCGCCAACACTATAAAAATCTCAGACCAGAAGCAGTATCTCTGGCTCTGCGATATAAAGCCTATCGAAGTCATACATCGTTTATAAAATCATATTCGGGTGCCACATACAAATGTGTCCCAGTAGACTAATTTCAATATGAATAAATATATACTGTATAGATGGGAAACGTTATTACCCAAAATCTCGAGAAGTTCTTGACCAGCCGGCCGCTGTGGCCAAGCGGTTCTAGGCGCTTCAGTCCTGAACCGCGCTGCTGCTACGGTCGCAGGAGCGAATCCTGCCTCGGGCATGGATGTGTGTGTTGTCCTTAGGTTAGTTAGGTTTAAGTAGTTCTAAGTCTAGGGGACTGATGACCTCAGATGTTAAAAAAGTCCCATAGTGCTTAGAGCCATTTGATTTGAAGTTCTTGACCGATTGACTTCAGACTTTTACACAATGCTCTGACAAATATTTAGATGCACATAGGCTATATATTTTAATGTATATGATATGCAATTATATATGTAACACATAATGGGGTAACATCGTTATCATAAATTTCAAAACGAACTCGACCGAGTTTTTATACGCTACTGGAATAAACGGATGGACACATGTAGGGTGTATATTTTCTAATATATATAATAGTGAAACGTTGTTAGCAAACAGGAAAGTTGTATTTACGCGTTATCGGTTTATGATTAGAATTTGAATGTGAAATAACAATAAACAAGGTCCATTGTCAGAGAGAGGGGGAGCAGGGGATGGGTAGAGGGAAGGGAGGAAATGGACATAGAAAGCAGAAAGGACGAGATGAACAGAGAGAGGGGCAGGAAGAGATGAAGAGAGAAGGGGGACAAGAAGTTGGAGATAGAAAGGGAAGTGAAGGTGATGGACAGAGAGAGGGGGAAGGAGGAGAAGATGCTGGAATAGAAGGGGAGGAGCAGATGGACAGAGACAAGGGGAGAGATTGAGTTTAGGAGGTATATCCAGTTCCCATACATATCACAAACACGTGCCTTCTCTTTCCTTTCTTTTCCATTTAACCAGACTGGGCCACAGCAACGCTTGGCCGGGAACAGCTAGTACGAATCACATAATTGTGGACACTTTGAGTCGTAGCAGCTTAGTTATTTTCCGATAAGTTTGTGTTACATTTTTAACGCGCTGAACTACATGCAGTTGGGTTGGGTTGTTTGGGGGAACAGACCAAATGCGAGGCCATCGGTCTCATCGGGTTAGGGGAGGACAGGGAAGGAAGTCGGCCGTGCCGTTTCAAAGGAACCATCCCGGCGTTTGCCTAGAGCGATTTAGGGAAATCACGGAAAACCTAAATCAGGACGGTCGGACGCGGTATTGAACCGTCGTTCTCCCGAATGCGAGTCCAGTGTGCTAACCATTGCGCCACCTCGCTCGGTAACTACATACAGTGGTCGCAGAGATGTTGCGCTGTGCAACTCCTGCAAGACGTAACGTCGATTTCCACTGGTGTCGTGTCCGCTGCGTGTCGTTCTGTGGGAGAGCCCTGACTGTTTACCCGCTGGCGCGAGGCGCGGAGAGGCGTCAGCAGATAGGCCTTATCACAGTGGCCGATAAGTCGTGTCGCGGGCCCGGCCGCATGCGCCCGTAACCACGAACAAAGAAAACTTCCATTCCACTTAAATCATCCGTGGGTGCTTTCTCAAAAGAATTTCCTTCTGTGCATTTCGAGGAAGCAACATCCATGAAGTGCATTGATCTGACACTCTCATCCACTTTCTCGTCTGAAACTGGAAAAAAATTATGTTTAGATTGTACAATAACTGTACTAATGAGCCCGGGAAATTTTTATCTAGTCACAAACGTAGCAAGATATTTCACAAGCGTCTGTTTTCTTCAGACGCCTGTAATGCGATCTTAAATCAAAAACTTTTTGAAGGCCTAGAAACACCGAATCAGGTCCTATGACAGCTGAGCCATAAAAACACCCAAGTTCACAACTCCAGGGATATTATTACCTTATTGTCCATGGTTACAGGCCCACGGTTTAATAGGTATGTTTCAGCTGATATTTTAACTTCTTAAATGTCTAACAAAACATTCGGATTATCTTGTTTCTTCTTCTTCTGTGCATGGACAACCTGAGAGCTAAGCAACGAACGACTAAAGTCTTGCTGCCTCAGTGAGTCAGTGCTGCCTTCATTCTAAAAAAAAAAAAAAAAAAACATTGCAGCGCCATCTTGGAATGACACGCACATTTGTTGTCCGCTAAGACATTTGTCAAGACTCTCATCACAAAAAGCATCCACACGAGTGTTAATACCAAAAAAGAGTCCCTTTCAGCTGAGACTACTGCTTCTGTTCTAGAGACGTAATTTCCATGGAGTCAGACAAGCCCTAAGTTAGAGTTACGATATGACTAATGTAGCAAATTAAGCTTCGTGTAAATTTAAATTAGACTGACAAATTGCCTGTTGGCTTCTGTCACGGGGTCCTCGGCCGACGTTGTTTTTTATGATTTTTTTGATGTTTCGCCAGCACCAGTGGCTGGAACCGTCAAATCTCCACCGTCCACTGTTGATGGTGGACTGGCGTTGGGCTCGCAGCCGCAGATTATACGTAGGCCTATCTGGCGCGCCAACGTCCAAGGGCTTTCCCGTGGTCATTACCGCTACGATTCTCCCCTTGCTACCTGCAACTGTCGTTCGCTGTAGGACGGCAATTCAGGATTCGTTCGCTTTGGGGCTTTCTTCTTTCACGTCGCAGTTTCTTCAAACTTGCATCCATTACCACTTGTTCGTATCCTACTCCACCATTTTCTCGTTTTATGCAATATATCAAACTCCACGGTTTCCAAAAAACGTCCTCACCGTGCCACAGGCAGAATGTAGTTTATTTTGTTTCAATGGTTGCTCGATGCTTTGGTACATATCTTCCAAGTATGTAATCCTGACCTTTATAACTTCGCTGTATATTTCATTTGTTAAAGCTCTGTAGTATAAAACAGCAACAGTACTCAAAAAGGGAAATAACGCTCAGTTTAGTTTCCAAGGGGTTAGCCGTGGCACCATGTACAATTTTTCAGTTGTGTGGGTTGCAGCGAGCTCAGTTCCTACAGTGCGGTCGACATGGAACTTCCCAACCACGGACCTCCACCGCTACGCCAGCAGAGGGCGTCAACAGCACTACAGCCAGGTCACCAGACAGCGTACACGGCGACGGCAGAGGCCATTGGCAAATCGCACCAGTTCATGCACGTGCCATGTCATTTGCCAAAAATAAAAATGCACGTATCCATCTGCGAGGCAGCAATCTAGGTCGGTGCATGAGCTTCGGAGAACAGTTCCAGGAACCGGAAGATCTCCATTATGCCGCGCCAAGGACAGGGTCATCGACTTCAGGACAGCACGTCGCCTCCTCAGCTGGGACTCTTAAATGATCTGCGATGTGATCGTTGTGACTTGGTGTAGTGGTACTGTTGCTCTTCTAGCTGAGAAGATAATGTCAAGCTGAAAGTTTCTATCCTTGCCGGTCTTAATACTTCATCAGTGAACTACACCATAAGACTTGTCAAATCTTTATTCTTCTTGATTAAAGCTTGGATTTGGACTTCTGTTTTAAACTTGAACTGAGAAAATCATTTTTCCGTTTTAGTCCTAAGTTGTTAGGAAATATTATTTATTTCTTCCCTTACTAAAAGACTAGCATCCATTTTGTTTCACTTATTGGAGCACCATCTTTCCTTTTGTTTCACTGTAGAGAGTATTTGGAACTTACGTTCAATAAATTTTTGTTTGTTCCCTTGAAAGGGTACAGTACCGCCCGACATCGAAAATAGGTACAACATTCTTCGTTATTCGTGTCAGTACAACATATTTTTTGTAATCATAACTCAATTTCACTTAATACACCGAAGCCGGATACCAGTGTAGGAAAGAATGACAATTTATTTATTTAATTGATCACATGTGCACTCCCACAAAATAAATCCCTACATCCAGTTTGGTGAGATCTGCGAAATGAATGAATGTATGGTAGTCTGCTAATCGCAGATAGTGAATGTGAATATATGATCATCTTTGAGACGGTACTTTGGTCACCTTTGGTGGAACCAAAGAGATGAAATTTACCTGAGCTTTCAGAGCCTGAAATGTGACTGACCAATGGGTAGCATGGTCTTCCCCCACCTCGACAGAGGTGCGAGATGACCTGAAGAAGGGCCATGTTTCAGCACTCTGGAATAATAATTTCTCTATTTCAGGAAGTTTTGTGGGGAGAATTAAATGTGAGGCAGGTAATATTAAGGGGATCGTAGTAATCTTCGGAAGTGACCAACGGTCACAATGAAACCACGTGTAGCAATAAGTTGAAATACTTCCGAGTGCTTAACTTAAGCTGAATTACTAGCGTGTGTACTATAAGTTGGAAATATTTAAGAAATGGCGTGTGCAGGACTTGAAATTAGAAACGAGTACTTCCACGTGGTGTGTACTGTGTGAGTCTCAATCTGTGTATGAGACAAAGGATAAAGAGAAGTACTCGTCCATGGTATCAGTTGAGGACTCGTGTGTGTGATGAATATGTTCTTAATATTACTTTGCGTGTTATGTTTCCGTGTGACGCTTGATCCAAACTATAATACTCTGAGAGAGAAGCAAGGTGAGTCAGCCGTCTATCCAGCAACGCCACTTGGCTTGTATTGCACAGGAAGATGTGCATATATCCTCCAGAGTTCATAGTAGGAAAGAAAATTACGAAGTGGGGCAGTGTCGTGTGAAACTGGGATAAATACTAATTGAAGTGGGAAAGCTGAAAGTGATGTGATTATAACGTTGTGATTATTCTTTGTATTGTATGTTGCCAGTGTGATGTATTTCATGAAATTTAAGTATGTGTTGTTGGCATGGGAGAGTAACAAGATAGTTTCAGAGGCAGTGGCTTATGCATGTTCCTTTTTGCACCACTTGGTCTGGAGGAAATTTTCGTGATGATGGGTGTGAGAGTCGAAGGGTGAGATATAGGAAAAGATCCACCATCCTATCCAGAAAGTCCACTGTAGCGTTAAATAATTACGAGATCATAAGATTGAGAATCACCAATGTAAAGCCATGCCCACTGGGCGGAATTTCTCATGTGTTATTGTTGTAGGTTATAGAATTTGTGTGTTTAGGTTATAGAATTTATCGGAATAAATAAGATAGTGAAAAGAATAAGATTGGTGGCCTTTTCCTTCGAATAGTATGTTGTCATGATACCCAGGATTTATAATGTGTGCGAGATTCATATTCAGTGCGATGGCCACGTGTTGATCAAAGCCGTTAAATAAGAAAGAAAATGTGGTATTGCCAGTGCGTGGTGAACAGTCAGAGTTGTGTAAATTACTAATAGTCAGATGTGCGTTTCCGTTTCCGCTGCGTAATACTCAAACAGGAGAATAACTTGTAACTTAATTGTGAGTACTAGAGTTCATGTTACTCGATAAATAAGAATGAGTCCACTCGCTTGGAAGACCACTCATCTTGCAGGCCTGACTGCTTGATGCCACAGTATGAGCAAGGCATGTGGGTGCCTCTCACCCGGTACCTAGTGTTCCTTTTTCTTCCGTTGTTTTCTGGCTCTTAGGCAGTTTCTTTTCTGTTCGCTTCCACCACACATCACTTGGCGACTAGGGCAAAAATTTTGTGGTTCTTCAATGCGTTTCTTGCTCAGGTATGTATTGTTTGTTGTGTCGTTTCGTTTTCCTTGGCTGTCACCTGTTCATTTCCTGTCTCATACTGTTGTCGACGTGGTTCCTTCGCACACAGTGGACAATTTCGTGTGTGTCTGTTTCTGTACCTCTGATTTCGACTTTGGTTATGGACATTTGTGACTGTGATTGGTTTGCGAGCATCGTGTGTCTGCTCCGATATGTGTACTGCGGCAGGACAGACGTTCATTTTCTCCTTACTATGCGGCTATTGGCAGATGCCACGCCTCCTTATGGATTTGATGGCTTGTTATCCCACTACATCGGGACTACCAGTCGATGTTTCTCTCCTGACTTAGCTGCGGTTGGAGTTTCCTGACACAGCACCCGAGCCAATGACTGATGGCTTTGTCACTCTGTGAGTGCCCAGCCGCTGCCCACTGTACACCGCCGGGACCGGCTGCCTCTCACCATCAGCATCTCCGCGCTGCCTCTTGTTCCTAGTGCTCGACACTCGCTACTTCCCACCGCTGTCCCGGCCACTCTGCCAAAGTCTGACGCCATCACACTGCACCATCCCTGTCTCTTCCTTTGGCCATAGCGCCGTTGTCTTCGTCTGCTTTTACTCTGACTTGGAGATCGTCCGCTGCCTTTTCATGATACAATGAAGCCACAAAGAAACTGGTATGGGCACGCGTATTCAAATACACAGATATGTAAACAGGAATAATACAGCGCTGCGGTCGGCAATGTCCTTGAAAGACAAGTGTCTGACACAGTTGTTAGATCGGTTACTGCAGCTACAGTGTCAGGTTATCAAGATTTAACTGAGTTTGAACGTGGTGTTATAGTCGGTACACGAGCTATGGGACACAGCATCCCCGAGGTAGCGATGAAGTCGGAATTTTTCTGTACGACCATTTCAACAGTGTACCGTGAATATCAGGAATCCAGTAAAACATCAAATCTCCGCGGCCGGAAAAAACATCTTACAAGAACGGGACCAACGATGCCTGAAGAGAATCGTTCAACGTGACAGAAGTGAAACTCTTCCGCAAATTGCTGCAGATTTCAATGAGGGGCCATCAACAAGTGTCAGCGTGCTAACGATTCAACGAAACATCATCGATATGAGGTTTCGGAGCCGAAGACCCACTCGTGTACCCTTGATGACTGCATGACATAAAACTTTACGTCTTGCGTGGGCCTGTCAACACAGACACTGGACTGTTTATGATTGGAAACATCTTAACCGGTCGGACGAGTCTCGTTTCAAATTGTATCAAGCGGATGGACGTGAACGGTTATGGAGACCATCTCATGAATTCATGGACCCTGCATGTCAGCAGGGGACTGTTCAAGCTGGTGGAGGCTCTGTAATGGTGTGGCGCGTGTGCCGTTGGAGCGACATTGGACCCCTGACAAGTCTAGATACGGCTCTGACGGGTGACACGTACGTAAGCATCCTGTCTCATCACCTGCATCCATTCATGTCCGTTGTACATTCCAACGGACTTGGGCCATTCCAGCAGGACAATGCGACACCCTACACGTCCAGAACTGCTACAGAGTGACTCCAGGAACACTCTTCTGAGTTTAAGCACTTCCGCTGGCCGCCAAACTCCACTTACATGAACATTATTGAGCATATCTGGGATGCCTTGCAATGCGCTGTTCAGAAGAGACCTCCAGCCCCTCGTACTCTTACGGATTTATGGACAGCCCTGCAGCATTCATGGTGTCAATTCCTTCTAACACTACTCCAGACATTAGTCGTCTCCAAGAGACGTCTTGATGTGGCACTTCTGCGTGGTCGCGACGGCGCTACACGATATTAGGTAGGTTTCTTTTGTTCTTCAGTATACGTGCGCCTGTTCCAGTCACTTCTTGTTCCTTTCAGTGCGTAATGTAGTCACTCAGTGTCCTAATGTCTCGCAAGTGCATCCGCAGAACAATGTTTAGCTCAAGTGCTTCTTCACCACAAATTTTCGTGCCCAGTGTTTTGGCACTGCACTTTTCCTCCCCGAATGCTCACACACAACACCATTTTATTTCAGGTGCTTCAGCACCAAATCTTTCCCTCCCACATGCTTCCGCCCAGCAATTTTCCCTCCCACTTACTTCAGCATGACAAGATTGTGTCGTACGTGCCTGCACACCACGAAATGACATCCTAGTGATGTTGAATCCTTTTCACGAGATTTCCTCAGTTCCTTTTCTACGCTTTTATGCCCTCTGCGCCCAGTGTGTCACTTGTACGGCCCTCCTTGCAGACTGTCTTTCAGCACCCACCATAATCGCCGCTGCCGGTCTTACCAGCCAACCCGCAGCAGCCTTGCCGTCCACTCGGTAGCGGACATCAGGCGTCCTGGCCGCTGCCGCCTCAAACGCCAACTTCTGCCTGGTGTCTTACGACGACTGGCTCGTTGCGTGCCACGCAGGCAGCTGTTGCCAGCCGCTACGGCCTTCACCCAGGGCTCCAGTTTCTCGCCCCCAATGCGGGGGAGGGGGAGGTGTGCGGTGGCGCCCTACATCTACATCTACATCTACATACATACTGCGCAATCCATCATACGGTGCGTGGCGGTGGGTACCTCGTACCACAACTAGCATCTTCTCTCAATGTTCCACCCCCAAACAGAACGAGGGAAAAATGACTGCCTATATGCCTCTGTACGAGCCCTAATCTCTCTTATCTTATCTTTGTGGTCTTTCCGCGAAATATAAGTTGGCGGCAGTAAAATTGTACTGCAGTCAGCCTCAAATGCGGGTTCTCTAAATTTGCTCAGTAGCGATTCACGAAAAGAACGCCTCCCTTCCTCTAGAGACTCACACCCGAGTTCCCGAAGCATTTCCGTAACACTCGCGTGATGATCAAACCTACCAGTAACAAATCTAGCAGCCCGCCTCTGAATTGCTTCTATGTCCTCCATCAATCCGACCTGATAGGGATCCCAAAGGCTCGAGCAGTTCTCAAGAATAGGTCGTATTAGTGTTTTATAAGCGGTCTCCTTTACAGATGAACCACATCTTCCCAAAATTCTACCAATGAACAGAAGACGGCTAGCCACCTTCCCCACAAGTGCCATTACATGCTTGTCCCACTTCATATCGCTTGCAATGTTACGCCCAAATATTTAATCGACGTGACTGTTTCAAGCGCTACACTACTAATGGAGTATTCAAACATTACAGGATTCTTTTTCCTATTCATCTGCATTAATTTACATTTATCTATATTTAGAGTTAGCTGCCATTCTTTACACCAATCACAAATCCTGTCCAAGTCATCTTGTATCCTCCTACAGTCACTCAACGACGACATCTTCCCGTTCACCACAACATCATCAGCAAACAGCCGCACATTGCTATCCACCCAATCCAAAAGATCATTTATGTAGATAGAAAACAACAGCGGACCTACCACACTTCCCTGGGGCACTCCAGATGGTACCCTCACCTCCGATGAACACTCACCATCGAGGACAACGTACACCCTAGACACCCTAGACGCCCTAAACACCAGGCGCCGATAGCACCGTGCACAGTTCATTCACTGTGCGGGTTGCAGCGAGCTCACACCCTACAGTACAGACGGCGTGGAACTTGGCAACCCCGGAACTCCGCAGCCAGACCAGCAGAAGGGGTCCGCAGCGCTCAGGCCGGGTCACCAGGCGGCGTACACGGTGACGGTAGACGGCGCACTAGCTCCGTGGTGCAGCTAGTCGCAGCCAGCAACATGAAGATCCCCATCGCGCCAACGACTAGGTCATCGAATTTTAGGTCTACAGGTTCTTTCAACAGGCGTTATAAGGGCTTCAGTAGATCTGTGTGGGAAATTTCAGTCTAAAGATGTGACATCTCACATTAATCTGCACTACTGGCCATTAAAATTGCTACACCAAGAAGAAATGCAGATGATAAACGGGTATTCGTTGGACAAATATATTATACTAGAGCCTGCCGCGGTGGCCGTGCGGTTCTTGGCGCTCCAGTCCGGAGCCGCGCTGCTGCTACGCTCGCAGGTTCGAATCCTGCCTCGGGCATGGGTGTGTGTGATGTCCTTAGGTTAGTTAGGTTTAAGTAGTTCTAAGTTCTAGGGGACTGATGACCACAGCAGTTGAGTCCCATAGTGCTCAGAGCCATTTGAACCATTTATTATACTAGAACTGACATGTGATTACATTTTCTCGCAATTTGGGTGCATAGATCCTGAGAAATCAGTACCCAGAACAACCATCTCTGGCCGTAATAACGGCATTGATACGCCTGGGGATTGAGTCAAACAGCGCTTGGTTCAAAAGGCTCTGAGCACTATGGGACTTAACTTCTGAGGTCATCAGTCCCCTAGAACTTAGAACTACTTAAACCGAACTAACCTAAGGACATCACACACATCCATGCCCGAGGCAGGATTCGAACCGGGACCGTAGCGTTTGCGCTGTTCCAGACCGTAGCGCCTAGAACCGCTCGGCCACACCGGCCGGCAAACAGAGCTTTCATGGCGTGTACAGGTACAGCTGCCCATGCAACTTCAACACGATACGACAGTTCACCAAGAGTAGTGAGTGGTGTATTGTGACGAGCCAGTTGCTCGGCCACAATTGACCAGTCCTTTTCAATCGGTGAGAGATCTGGAGAATGGGTTCGCCAGGGCAGCAGTCGAACATTTGCTGTATCCATAAAGGCCCGTACAGGACCTGCAACATGCGGTCGTGCATTATCCTGCTGGAATGTAGGGTTTCGCAGGGATCGAATGAAGGGCAGAACCACGGGTCGTAACACATCTGAAATGTAACGTCCACTATTCAAAGCGCCGTCAATGCGAACAAGAGGTGTCCGAGACGTGTAACCAAAGGCAAGCCATACTATCACGCCGAGTGATACGCCAGTATGGCGATGACGAATACACGCTTCCAATGTACGTTCACCGCGATGTCGCCAAACACGGATGCGACCGTCATGATGCTGTAAACAGAACCTGGATTTATCCGAAAAAATGACGTTTTGCGATTCGTGCACCCAGGTTGGTCGTTGAGTACACCATCGCAAGCGCTCCTGTGTGTGATGCAGCGTCAAGGGTAACCGCAGCGGTGGTCTCCGAACTGATACTCCATGCTGCTGCAAACGTCAGCGAACTGTTCGTGCAGATGGTTGTTGTCTTGCAAACGTCCCCATCTGTTGACTCAGGGATCGAGACGTGGATGCACGATCAGTTACAGCCGTGCGGATAAGATGCCTGTCATCTCGACTGCTAGTGATACGAGGCCGTTGGGATCCAGCACGGCGTTCTGTATTGCCCTCCTGAACCCACCGAATCCATATTCTGCTAGCAGTCATTGGATCTCGACCAACGCGAGCAGCAATGTCGCGATACGATAAACCGCAATCGCGATAGGCTACAATCCGACCTTTATCAAAGTCGGAAACGTGATGGTACGCATTTCTCCTGCCTACACGTGGCATCACAACAACGTTTCACCAGGCAACGCTGGTCAACTGCTGTTTGTGTATGAGAAATCGATTGGAAACTTTCCTCATGTCAGCACGTTGTAGGTGTCGCCACCGGCGCCAATCTTGTGTGAATGTTCTGAAAAGCTAATCATTTGCATATCACAGTGTCTTCTTCCTGTCGGTTAAATTTCGCGTCTGTAGCACGTCCTCTTCGTGGTGTAGCAATTTTAATGGCCAGTAGTGTAGATACTAGTGAATAAATAAAAAGCGCTCTGTAGTCTTGATCTAAATGGTACTAGATGATGAGCAGCGATTTAAATAATTACTGAAAACATTCATTTTTCTAAAAAAAAAAAAGGTCACCGAATAGAAAACCACTCGACATTATTTCTGCCAGACTGCATTCACTGTCTAGCTATGGCGGAATTAGCAGTAATGTGGCAACGGTGAACGCGGTCTTAATCGACTCTAACAATCGCTCCGAGTTGTCACGCGGGAAGTGACGTTGCTTAGCAACAGACCTCGCTGGAGGATCAGCGAGTCGCTGCAGACTGTTGTGCCAACTGTCGGAGCTGTGCTGGAGGTGTGACTCGCGAGGTAAGCCTAGTGTACCTTCTGTTGTAGTACGTTGTATCATAGTAAATCCATCGGGCTGTTAGGTGCGGCCGGCCGGAGTGGCCGAGCGCTTCTAGGCTCTACAGTTTGGAACCGCGCGACCGCTACGGTCGCAGGTTCGAATCCTGCCTCGGGCATGGATGTGTGTGGTGTCCTTAGATTAGTTAGGTTTAAGTAATTCTGAGTTCTAGGGAACTGATGACCTCAGAAGTTAAGTCCCATAGTGCTCAGAGCCATTTGGACCATTTGTTAGGTGCGACTAGTTGGTAGAACTGTTTTGGCAGCAGAGCGCCTCTCAGCATGCTGGCTGCCCTTGTGCTGCCCACATTGGCCTTTCTCACCGCGACACCTTACTATGTGTCGTGGGAGACCGTACTGGCCTCTAAGCCAGGAGACACGCCCACGAGATGTGACTCAGTCCGTCATATGCGCTGCTCAGCGTTCCGCTTTCTTCTGTCACCTGCCCTTTGTTCGTACAGCGCTCCGTGAATTGGAGCTGTTGCACAGCCTCGAGCAACGAACAGGCTGAAACCGTCTTCAAATCCATATATTGCTACAACGCTTGCATATTTCGCTCGTCATTTGTCACATAGGCAAGTACGTCACAAGTGCTACTAGATTCTACCGTTTTCGAAGCGTTTTCAGACGTAAAGGTATTATGCGGACAAGACATCGAGTCAGTTTTAGGTGGGGAGTGTTTTGAACTACGATTGCGGAAGATACTGGTAGAGGCTGTGCCTGAACTGCCACTGCCAACCTCAGCAAACAATTGCGCTGTAGCCATTACCAAATGCTGTGTGTACTCCAATTTGCTTTTGTGTTGTGGATTGCTTTCTTTTTTTTCATTTTCTAGTTTTGAAATCAATTACGAGACTAATCCTGGTGCATAAAGGGATTCGAATGCAACTCTTGCCACAACGAAAAGAAATGACAGTCCCTATGACCGTTATGTCACGTCACCTTTCGTGGAAGCTCATAACGCAGACGTAGGGTGGCAGCCCTCGGGCAGTCGTAGCTCGTTTGTTTACCGACAGCCGGTATACTGTCCTCATAATACTTTTCACAAAATATGTAAATAACGTAGCAGACAAAATCGGAAGTTCCGTAAAGCTTTTCGACGATGATGCTGTTTTATACAGTGAAGTCGCAATGTTAGAAAATTGTAGCGAACTGCAGCAAGACCTGTGGAGGATCAGCGCATGGCGCAGGGAGTAGCAGTTGGCCTTCAAAATGAACGTTAACTTACTGCATACACATAGAAAGATCTGTTATTGTATGATTGCACAATAGCAGAACAATCGAAGCATACTGAGCGTTTTAAAGAGGAACGACGGCATAAAATTAACTGCAGGAAAGGCAGATGCCAGAAAGAATCACTGGAAGAACCCTCCGGAAGTGTATTCCACCAACAAACGAGCTAGCTTACGAAACCCTCGCCAGTACTCGCATATTGCTCGCCAGTTCGGGATTGGTAGCTCATAGGATTGATAGAGAAATAGAGAAGATTCAAGGAAGAGCAGCGCTTTGCGTTGCAGGTTCGTCCAACTACAGTGGAAGACAACAGGAGGCGTGTTCTGCATCGCAGTATGGTTCACTGATCAAGTTCCCAGGGCGTACATTCCCAGGGGTCTCAACAAATACACCCATGAAAACAAGTTTTGCATCACCTCGGTACCAAGAGTTCCAGAACTTGTACAGAAAACTGGATTAGAGGTCAACATGAACATCATTTCCGCCCTTTTTATTGCTCGTGAAAACCAGACATTGCATGTTGTACCACCATACAGCGAGACCTACAGAAGTGGTGTTCCAGACTGCTGTACACACAGGTACCTCTAATACGCAGTACCACGTACTCTTGCATTGATGCATACCTGCATCCGTCGTGGCATACTATCCACAAGTTCATCAAGGCACTGTTGGTCCAGATTGTCCCACTCCTCAACGGCGATTCGGCGTAGATCCCTCAGAGTGGTTGGGAGGTCCACGTCGTCCATAAACAGGCATTTTCAATCTATCCCAGGCCTGTTCGATAGGGTTCATGTCTGGAGAACGTGCTGGCCACTCTAGTCGAGCGATGTCGTTATCCTGAAGGAAGTCTTTCACAGGATGCACACGATGGGGTGCGAATTGTTGTCCATGAGGACGAATGCCTCGCCAATATGCTGCCGATATGATTGCACTATCGGTCGGAGGATGGCATTCACGTATTGTACAGCCGTTACGGCGCCATCAATGACCACCAGCGACATACGTCGGCCCCACATAATGCCATCCCGAAACAGCAGGGAACTTTTACCTTGCAGCTCTAGCCGGCCGCTGTGGCCGAGCGGTTCTAGGCGCTTCATTCCGGAACCACGTGAGCGCTACGGTCGCAGGTTCGAATCCTGCCTCGGCCATGGATGTGTGTGATGTCCTTAGGTTAGTTAGGTTTAATTAGTTCTAAGTTCTAGGGGACTGATGCCTCCAGATGTTAAGTCCCATAGTGCTCAGAGCCTAAACACCGTCCGGAAGGTCTTGGATGGTCCGGCGGCACCGACCGGCCGCCGTGTCATCCTCAGCCCACAGGCGTCACTGGATGCGGATATGGTGGGGCATGTGGTCAGCACACCGCTCTCCCGGTCGAGACCGGAGCCGCTTCTTCTCAATCAAGTAGCTCCTCAGTTGGCCTCACAAGGGCTGAGTGCAGCCCGATTGCCAACAGCGCTCGGGAGACCGGATGGTCACCCATCCAAGTGCTAGCCCAGCCCGTCAACGCTTGACTTCGGTGATCTGACGGGAACCGTTGGCCTAAAAAGAACACACTAGTCGCGTTAGAGCACTGTTGATGATTAGGAAATTGCTACTAGAAGGTCATACCACACTATACCGCTCATGGCACCGATGCGATGTGTGTATGTGTACCGTTTGTATGGAGTCACCACAGTAAGAAGCACCGACGCCCAGATATGACAGAATGACAGAAAGTTCCAATCGCATTTAGACGTTGCCCAGTTTGTTGCTGTATCTATGCGGACTGCGAGCGTGTGCACGAGGAGTGGTGCACCATTCGCTGTCAGGCGTAAGAAGAGTTGTAAAAAGATCGTAACCTACAGTCACCGAAAACAAATGCCACGACTTGTTAAGGACAATCATGTTCGAAACCGACGCGAAATTGCTGCCGTCAGAAGACGCATGATCATTTCGAACGGTGTCTGAGCGGGCATCGTTGAGGGAACAGCATACAATGGAGATTTCAGTCGGATACACATTGCTCACAGCCGTACAGAAAGCTAAACGTCTTCAGTAGCCAAACAGCGCAGAAACAGGACGGGGGACTGGAATCGTGTCGTGTGGTCTGAGGAGTCCGTGATTTTGCATGTTTTCATGTGATACAAAATGTCGACTGCACAGACGTTCCGATGTGGTCTTTGCCCCGTAGCGTGTGCTGAGTGCATTTCAGATTGGAGATAGTTGTGTGATACGTCATGTATTGGGCGTTTTTCGTACCTTGACTACGGTCCACTCATTCATGTTACAGTGAACATCAACCACAATGTTTATTTCAATATTCTCGTTACCCAAGTGCTCCCCTTTCTTCTACCGGGTGGTTATAAGTAAAGTGCAGTTACTCACAGAAGTCCGTGTGGGATGTAATTACAGTGAAACTAGGTAGATAATTTAATGCGTTACCAAGGAACCTATTTATGCTGGGAAAAATTTGTTCCGACTTTGGCCACCAGGTGCAAATCTGCCGCTGTACAGCATCTCGTCGACGTCTCTCGTGCTCATACTTAAGAAACTGTTTAGGTGGGGGTTAATAATAACATCAGTATTATGCCTTTCTCACTTGTTTGACTTTTTCTGGCCTTGTCCCATGAGAATCCATTACGTATGAAACATTGATATACGTCTTTGTTGCATTCACAGATCCGGATTTCCACCTGGTGGCCAAAACTGGAACTAATATTTTCCAGTGTAAATAGGTTCCGCATTAACTCATTAGAATATCTACCAAGTTACGCTGCCATACGATAATTACAACACACACTAAATCTCTGTGAGGAACTGCACTTTAGAGAGTGTAGAAAAATTTCCGCTACCAGTCACAATAAAACGATATTTATTTGTCACACGACCGGTTTCGGGCTTGCGCCCATCCTCAGGTGTTTATACATTCATGTACATGCTTATATTGCTGTTGATCAATAAAGATGAAGCATCATTAATATAGTTTCGCTGTGGTGACAGTTTTTCCACTTAGTCGCACACTTATTATCATTTTCACGTGCATATTTCAGTTTTATAAAGTAGATAACACTGTGTTTACATACAAAGATTTTGTATGTAAACACAGTGTGTTTCACAAGTGCACATCGTAATAGTAAAATATGCAGCTAAACTTTATAAAACTGAAATATGGACGTGAAAATGATAATAAGTGTGCAACTAAGTGGAAAAACTGTCAGCACAGCGTAAGTATAATAATGATGCTTCATCTTATTGATCGGCGGGGTCAGGTATTTTCTCTGCCTCGTGATGACTGGGTGTTGTGTGATGTCCTTAGGTTAGTTAGGTTTAAGTAGTTCTAAGTTCTAGGGGACCGATGACCATAGATGTTAAGTCCCATAGTGCTCAGAGCCATTTGAACTATTTATTGATCACCAGCATTATAAACACGTACATGAATGTATAAACACCTGAGGATGAGCGCAAGCTCGAAACCGGTCGTGTGCAAATAAATAACCTTTTATTGTGATTGGGAGCGGAAATTTTTCTACACCCTATAAAGGAACAGTCACGGAGTTCAACAGCATCCACCATGGATAAAATTCATTTCATGAACTGCACTTTATTTTTAAACACCTGGTACATCTTCATGATGAGTATGCTCCCATCTTTCTAGATAACAGCGTCGTGTTTACGGGGCTGCATGCATACGTGATGGTTTGACGAACACTCAGGCACCCTGTCCCACTTCGCCTGGTTACTAAATCATCCGATGTTAACTGACTGAAAGCGTCTCGGACTACCTGGAATAGAGGGTGAAACGTTGCAGTCAGCTTCCACATAATTCAGTAGGTGTTCGTGATCTGCTCATCAGCGAATGGCCTCACCGGGTATGTCATCCAGAAGATAACTGTGGACGCTCTTCCTCACGAAACTGTGGCTGTTATCAGAACTAGAGGCTGTATTGTGCTATTAGCGCAACATCTCCTAGGCGTAACTAACTTTCCACAAAAGATATCACTTCCACTTTCCGAGTATGTGTGTATATCGCTGGAGTGGCTCTATGTTAAAGTTTCCTTAAATCGTTTAATGCAAATGCTGGGTTGTGAGTGGGGAAGATACACGGATTTCTGCTTGTCAAAAAAAAAAAAAAAATACTTTCAAGTAATTTATCTGGCAGTCTGCAGGCCGACATGAATACACCATTGTTGAACAATTACACCGTGCCCTGCCCCATGACTGTCACTGGTCATAACTTTAATGAATCGAATTCAGTTATTATTGGTTTATCTATCTTAAGCTTACTGCAATTAATTAAAGAGAATTTTACACCAGACGCTTTTCGCTTATATTTTCAAGGAATTTTCTGTGGCCATTGGTGTTTCTACGTCTTGTTTACATATTCGCTAACTGTTAGCAAAGTTGATGTTGAAAGAAACTTCGTTACACGTATGAATGTAATTTGTTAGCTTACAAAGAGCACTAAAATTTGGCCGTTTAGACTGCAAAAGAAACTATTAAAACTCACTTCAAGGTGCAAAACGCAGTCACATTAAGCTAGCAAGCTTCACAAACATAAAAACCTTTCATAAGTTAAAATGCATTAGACTGATCTATCGATCTTTTAAAAAAATACAAACTGAAATTATCTTTAAACAAATGAGCTTGAAGTAAAAACATTTACTGTTACTATATAGCAGAATGTTCAATAAGGGCTTTTGTTATTAACAATCTTATGCCCAAAGACAGTTTTCAAATAAATATACTTTCCGCCTCTAGCTTTAGCCTATACAATCAAAAAAGAAAATTTAAGCTGACTTCTTAATATCTACGCTCCCGTTGTTGACGGGTCATCCCTCCCGCCGGAGGTTCGAGTCCTCCCTCGGCTGTGTGTGTGTGTGTGTGTGTTGTTCTTAGCATAAGTTAGTTTAAGTAGTGTGTAAGTCTAGGGACCGATTACTTCAGCAGTTTGGTCCCTTAGATATTCACACACATTTGAACATTTCGACGGGTCAGGTTCCCGACGGTTCTAGCATGGTCTCTCTCTGGTGTTAACACTACGTGAATGTGTACTAATGAATAAGATCCAAATTTCGGAGCATTTCGTCTACTACCCATTTTAATTATTATTAAACCGAGTGCGTTAATTCTTTGGCGGATAGATTAGGCTTTTACGGAAACACGCCCGTAGCACTATTATGTTCTCGGACATAGGCACTTCCTTCTGGTGTGATAACATCGATACCCTTGCTTTAAATCTTCACAGGGCTTCTTGAACATTCCAAAGGTTAATGTACGGTTTCGTTACGCAGTGTAGTCGATCAGAAGCTCCAGAGTTCACCTAAGTCTGCGATGCTGCTTCCAAGTGACAAGCCTCCTGTGACTATTCCAGCTGCCTCGCCTCCAGTCGCAGAGGGCGCACACTGCGTTCCGTGTGCGTAGAGGGACGGCCAGACTCGCAGTGGTACGCTCGCTGTCGGTGACCGCAGTTACTTCCAGAGCTTCACTTCTTACTGACTACCGGCCTCTATCTGCCTCTGCCTCACTCTGTGACTGTCCTCCCTCTTAAACTGTCCAGCGGTTATATCTACGCACCGTATAGTTCAAGTCTTCGATAAAAGGCGAAGGACAGTTCGATCATAAGTTAGCGTAATCGATAATGTGACAAGGCTCATGTTGTTTCTTATGGAAACGACTTGTCCGACTTCCTTTCTCAATTCTCCCTCCATCTCGAGTTTTCAATCAGCTCCGACCACCTTGTCGTCGACGAGGCGTTAAAATCTAGCCCTCCTTAATCATCTTGAGGTTGAAGCTCATCTGTACTTGTTTGCTTACAAATATAGTTGTTTTTCGATAGACCTTGAGCGAAACACAATTTCTTATTTTCATTTTGTTCCCCAGATATCTTTCACTGAAGTTGCAGCATCATCAGTGGGTTTTATGTTATCTTCTATAAAACAGAAAAAATGCTTTTTACTAGTGGTACACATATAAATTTAAGTTTTTAAAGACAGTATTCACACATTCGAAAAACGGGGAAAATTTGTATATGTACCTTCTTACCACATGCTGTGGATTTCCTGAATTTCATGTAGTTTGGTTCAAATGGCTCTGGGCACTATGCGATTTAACTTCTGAGGTCATCAGTTGCCTAGAACTTAGAACTAATTAAACCTAACTAACCTAAGGACATCACACACATCCATGCCCGAGGCAGGATTCGAAGCTGCGACCGTAGCGGTCGCTCGGCTCCAGACTGAAGCGCTTAGAACCGCACGGCCACTCCGGCCGGCTTTATGTAGTTTACTGTAGATCTTTAGTTTCACAGTTAGTCATCCGAAACCATATAGAATTTAATGTAGGACGGTTATTTAATTCGAAAATTTACAACTGGGCATATTATGGTTATGCCTACCGTTAAGTAACGTTATGTGGAAGATTGTGTGTGTGTGTGTGTGTGTGTGTGTGTGTGTGTCAGTGTGTGTATGTATTTATATGAGTGTATAGGTGGGTGGTTGAGTGAGTGAATGGGCGTGAGTTTTATTCATTTAATTATTACTTTTTATTTATTTTTAAATTATCTTTTTATTTGTTTATTTACTATTTTTTGCAGGGTCTTGCCCACTCGTCTCGTATAGGGTGCCTAAAGGATGCTGCATTCTCGGAATGCCAATAACATTAATAGTTTTTATTACAAATGAGAAAAATGACTATAGTTAAATTTCAAATCACAAATGTGTCGCAAGCGATGGGCGACATGCAACCAAGTCAGAGTCCTTTGTATATAAGTATTCACACAAGTTTGTCACACAATTTATCGATCACTAATAACTGCTATCGTAGCACCCTCTGCTACGCCTGTCCGGATACTGTCCAAATACTGAGCTGATACTTAGTGGCAGGTGCGGCGCATATATTCTCCTCTTGTAGAGGCCGCTCCTGTCGTGGTGCAGTAATAACCAGCGCACCACTGGCCGATGTCGTTTCACCGCCTTCTCTTCGCTCGCGTTCTTCATCTTCGTTCCGGCTCTTGTGGTTATGTCAGAATACTCCCCCCTCCTGAAAGGATGGTGGGCGCAACGTCGGGCCGGAAGCTGTGGCTGCAGGCGACGTCAAGCTTCCGGCCGTACCCCGCCATCCGGCCTGCGCTCTGGCGGATACGTCCCCCGGAAAACGATCAGAAGGGTGCGCGTCCACCTCCTGCTCCCATAGACCAGATAAAGAAGGCGGTGACTGCTGCGGTGTGGGCGGGTCCAGCTCCATCGGTAGGAGGTGTCGGAGGAGGGGAAGGCACCGTCTCCATAGTGTGGTCCCGCAGTGTCGTGAGGACACCCTCCGGCCGCTGCTGTGACCGCTCTGACCTCTAGATGCGTGAATCTGGGGGAAGAGAGACTAAAACGTCATCGTGTACATGACAGAGGCGAAGTTGATTTTGATGGCGGCGCTGCAAGACATCAGGACCTGAAAGAAGATACATGCTAGCGCCAAGTCGACGGACGATCTCGCCTCGCGCCCACCGTCTCCTCCCGCTAAAAACACTGTAAATGACAATATCATCCGACGCGATGCGACGATTGCGGCGTGCCTTCGGCGCTTGATACTGAGGGTGGAGCAGGGTCCGATGGCGGCTGCCGTGAAGCAATTCCGCCGGCGATGGTCCATCTCGTGGGTGCGAACGATATGAGGCGAGAACCAGTAGCAATGCTTAATCCCTGGCGTGTGCGGAGCAAAGTTTCACCATCTGCTGCTTGAAGGTTCTGACAAAACGTTCTGCTTCGCCGTTTGACTGCGAACGGAACGGTGCACTAGTTAGATGCTGTGTGCCATTGCGTTCACAGAATGTTTCAGATACATTTCACGTGAACTGAGGGCCGTTGTCAGACACCATGACTTCAGGTAAACTTTCTCGGCAAACAATCGATGACAACACCTAAATTGTGCTACGTGACGTTGTCGAGTTCATTCGCACAGCAAAAGGAAACTTGCAATACGAGTCAACCACAATCAACCAACGAGTGTTCCAAATAGATCCCGCGAAGTATATGTGCACACGTTGCCATGGCGATTGCGACTTAGGCCAAGCAGAGAATTTTTGTGGCGGATCGGACTGATTTTCCGCACATCCGTGACACTGTGACGTTATCAGTTCTATTTGGGCGTCCATACCCAGCCAAGTGCAGTGTCGACGCGCTAACCGTTTCGTACGAAGGATCCCCAGCGTCCTTGGTGAAGTAACTGCAACACTTCATTTTTCAAAGCTTTAGGGATCAACACACGTGACTGTCCACTGTCATTCTGAACAAGAGTGACACCTTTCTGTACAGCGAGGCTATCCCAACGGGCAAAGTATCGGCTCAGTACAGAGTCCTTTATGCTATTCAATGAGAGGCCAAGACGTGCGAATGTATGCTAGCAAAATGTTCAAATTTGGATCAGCTCCCGTGGCCCTGTGGAATTTTTTTGTAGTTCAGCGGAATAGACTGAAGCAGTTCAGAGTCCTGATCATCGATGTGACAACAAGATGCAGCAGAAGCGTCAAAGTCTGCACCAGGGCCAATCGGAAGACGTGAAAGTGCGTCCGCATTACCACGTTGAGTCGACGAACGATAACAATCTCGTACTGGTATTGAGACAACAACAAAGCCCATCGTTGCAATTTTTGGGCAGTTTGTACAGGAACCATTTTCGTCGAATGAAACAAAGACTTCAAAGGCTTGTGATCCGTTACTAAGTACAATTTTCTGCCATACAAATAGGGGTCGAGTTTGGTGACAAAATACAGAATAGCCACAGCCTCTTTTTCAATTTGTGAATAGTTACACTGAGCTTTGGACAACACTTTTCATGCAAAAGCAATACTTCTGCCTTCATCGTGTGAATGAACTGCATCGATTCCGTAAGAGGAAGCGTCAACGTGCAATACAAGTGGTTTGTCAGGATCAAAGTGAATTAAGCATCGATCTCTGAGCAATGCATCTTTAAGTTTTGGGAAAGCCACTTGGCACTCATCTGTCTAAAGAAAGGGGCATTCTTGTGACGCAAACGATGCAAAGGAATTGTTATTTGTGCAGCATTCAGTATGAACCGAATCTAATAGTTAATTTTCATAAGACTGACTGTAATTCTGTGACATTGTGTGGACCTGACAAATCTCGTATGGCTAACAAATGCGACTGAAGAGGATGTACACCTTGACTGTTTATGACGTGACCAAGATACTGCAACTCAGGTTTAAAAAAAAAAGATCACACTTCCCGAGTCTACACTTTAGTCTGCATCAGATACCACACAAAACAAAGCACGTAAATTTGCAACATGTTCTTCAGGTGTACGACCCGCTACTACAATATCGTCCAAATAGTTTGAGCAGTTTGGTACTTGCGCAGTCGGCTGTTCCAAATACTGCTGCAAAATGGCGCCGGCCACGGTGGCCGAGCGGTTCTAGGCGCTTCAGTCTGGAACCGCGCGACCGCTTCGGTCGCAGGTTCGAATCCTGCCTCGGGCATGGGTGTGTGTGATATCCTTAGGTTAGTTAGGTTTAAGTAGTTCTAAGTTCTATGGGACTGATGACCTCAGATGTTAAGTTCCATAGTGCTCAGAGCCATTTGAACCATTTGTAAAATGGCGGGTGCGGAAGCACTGCCAAAAAGTAAATATTTGAAGCCCAAATGAGTATTTACTACACAGTTGTTGAGGAGTAGCGTCCTGCGCCTAATTTGTCGATGAGATACTCTGGGCGTGGCAGTGAATAAGTATCAGTCACAGTTTGTGGGTTGACTGTAGACTTAGAAGTCAACACAGAGGTGAATGCCACCTGAAGGTTTGGGGAGCAAAAGCAGTGGACTTGCCCCTTGAGTAGCTAATCTGGGCGCAATAACTCCATTATCTGGCAATTCTTTAAGTTCAGCAGCGACTTCGTCCCGTAATGCAATGGGAACGCTTCCGGCCCGGCAAAATTCCGGCTGAGCATTGTCTTCCAGAGTAATATGTGTAACAAAATTGTTAGCCTTGTCTAAACCTTCAGAAAAGAGTTCCGGGAATTCTTTTTGCAAGCTACACTGTCTTTTGCATTGAATGCAGACACTGACAATACATTTTCATGAATGTTAAAGCCAAACAAATCAAAAGAATCAAGACCAAATATGTTCTTACAACCGCGTGATTCTAGCACTGTAAAAGTCACTGTTCGCGTATGCGAGCGATACTTCGGGGGCAAAGTACTCGTTCCGAGAACGGGAATGTCTTGTCCATTATAAGCCGTCAGTTGCGTCCTAGTTCGAGAGATGCGTGGAGAGCCTAACAATTCAAATGAGTGACGATTGAGCAATGTCAAAGAGGCACCCGTGTCCAACTGAAATTTCACACGTTCCCCACAAAGGAGTAAATGAACAAAAGGTTTGTTTGACCGGCGTATCACTGAAGAAACGACACCCTTGCTAAGTTTGACTAATAGCTGTTGCAGACTTGGAATAGGCGCATTAATGGTATGGACATTGTGATTAAATTTTTGTGAGTGGGCCGAATTCTTATGTTTGTTCCTTTGCAAACAAACGGATTGTACATGTCCTTTCCGGCCACAAGCGTAACACTGAGCTTGTCGGGAGGGACAGTCTCGGTGTTTGTGCCATGAATAACACCTAAGGCAAGACAATTCTGTTCGCTTGTGTAGTCGCCTGTTGGGCGAACTGCTTGCATGGCGTGGAACGTTGTTTACTCAGCATGGCTAGCGCACGCAGCCGGTGCGGAATGGATCCAATGGCTCTGAGCACTATGTGACTTAACATCTGAAGTCATCAGTCCCCTAAACTTAGAACTACTTAAACCTAACTAACCTAAGGACATCACACACATCCATGCCCGAGGCAGGATTCGAACCTGTGACCGTAGCACCACGCGGTTCCAGAATGAAGCGCCTAGAACCGCTCGGCCACAGCGGCCGGCGGTGGGGAATGGGGTGATCGAAGCAAGGGACTCAACTCGGCAAATAGCTGGCTGCTCAAATGTATGAGCCAACAAGGCACTGGAATCGTACTGATCTTGTATTTGCACTACCTGCTGAAATGATGGATCGGATTGTTCCAAAATCTGTTCCCTGAGTTTGACATCAGGTACATTGTACACGATCGCATCACGCAACATAATATCTGAATATAAAGCACCGCAAGCGCATTTGAATATGCATTTCCTTGTCATACTCTGCAAATCTGTTACCCACTCGCGATAAGATTGTCTGACCGTTTTTTGCAATTAAAGAATTGATATCTAGCTGGCACCACATTCACTTGTTGGTCATAATTGTGAGTTAATGACGCTACCACGTCGTCGTAAGCAAGTTCACTCAGAGTGGCGTTAGTGAACAGTTTTTGTAGGAGCCTAGACAGTGCACTTCACGCTGGTGGTAAGACAGAGGGAAGTTTCACAGTGTCTGGCACATTGTGAGCCAGGGTATGGGCTTTGAACTGGGACAACCACTCGAGCCAGTCGTCTTCTTGTTCACGAAATTGTCGAAAAGGCAGTATAGCAGTAGGTGTTGCTGTAGGTGGTGCTTGTTTTGTCGGGCGCGCAGCGTTCTCCAGTAGCTGGTGCACCGTGTTGAGTAGTGCAGAAATCTGCTGCGTTTGGAACTGAAACAACTGCATTAGCTGTGTGGCATCTAACGCTTGCGGCTGTGCCGCCTGAGCAAGGTGCAGGATCTGGCAGAATGAAACTGTGTGCCGGACCGAGACTCGGACTCGGAACCTTTGCCTTCCGCGGGCAAGCGCTCTACCAACTTTTTTTTCATTTTGTTCTATATAGTTCGCTGCGTTTGGTCTGGACGGACGTCACAGGACATCCGTTCAAGTTGATCGTTGATGCCTTGACTCAGTTTTTTTTTATTACAGAGAGCACGCAGCCCTCTGACCGAACATGCTGAGCTACCGTGCCGACTAACAACTGAGCTATCCAAGCACTACTCACGACCCGTCCTCACAGCTTTAATTCCTCCAGTACCTCGACTCCTACCTTCCAAACTTCACAGCTCTCCTGCATACCTTGCAGAACTAGCACTCTTGGAAGAAAGGATATTGCGGAGATATGGCTTAGCTACAGCCTGGGGGATGTTTCCAGAATGAGATATTCACTCTGCAACAGAATGTGCGCTGATATGAAACTTTCCTGACAGATTAAAACTGTGTGCCGGACCGAGACTCGAACTCGGGACGTTTGCCTTCCGCGGGCTAGTGCTCTACCACACTCCGCTGCAGAGTGAAAATCTCATTCTGGAAACCCCCCCCCCCCAGGCTGTGGCTAAGCCATCTCTCCCCAGTATACTTTCTTCCAGGAGTGTTAGTTCTGCAAGGTATGCAGGAGAGCTTCTGTGAAGTTTGGAAGGTAGGAGTCGAGGTACTGGCGGAATTAAAGCTGTGAGGATGGGTCGTGAGTCGTGCTTGGGTAGCTCAGTTGGTAGAACACTAGCCCACGAAAGGCAAAGGTCCCGAGTTCGAGTCTCGGTCCGGAACACAGTTTTAATCTGCCAGGAAGTTTCATATCAGTGCACACTCCGCTGCAGAGTGAAAATCTCATTCTGTAAGTAAAATTAGGACACAAGTAAAGTAAATTTCTGTAACGCCCATCTGAAAACAATGGATTAGCAAAAACGACAAGAAATTGTTAAAGCAAAGAAGCGCCCCTGCAAAGTAAAGACAAGAGAGAACTGAGGCGCCAGCAAAAAACACAAAACAGTCCGTGGTCGTCAGGCACTGGGTTCGGCGGATACTCGTATGCAAATGTGGGGTCTTACCCACTCGCTTTGTAGAGGGTGCCTAAAGGATGCTGCGTTCTCGGATTGCTGTACAACAATTCAAGCAAATAACATTAATAGTTTTTATTATAAATAAGAAGAATTACAATATTTTACTTTCAATTTACAAAGGTGACGCTAGCGATTTGCGTCATGCAACCAAGTCAGAGTCCTTTGCTATATAAGTGTTCACGCAAGTTTGTCACACAATTTGTGGATCACTGCTGTCATAGCACTCTCTGCTAGGCCTGTCCGAATACTGAGCTGATACTCAGCGTCAGAAGCGTCGCATATACTCTCCTAGCCGGCCGCTGTGGCCGTGCGGTTCTGGCGCTGCAGTCCGGAACCGCGAGGCTGCTACGGTTGCAGGTTCGAATCCTGCCTCGGGCTTGGGTGTCTGTGATGTCCTTAGGTTAGTTAGGTTTAAGTAGTTCTAAGTTCTAGGGGACTTATGACCTAAGATGTTGAGTCCCATAGTGCTCAGAGCCATTTGAACCATTTTTTTATACTCTCCTCTTGTAGAGGCCGCTCCTGTCGTGGTGCGGTCCTAATCAGTGCACCATTGGACGACACCGTTTCACCGCCTTCTCTTCTCCTGCGTTCTTCATCTTCGTTCCAGAACATTGTCGTTGCCGTTGTGGTTATGCCAGAACATTTTTGTTTAATTTATTTTGTTTATGTGTGTGTTTGTACAGGAGTTTGGGTTGTTTATGGGTTGGTGTTGTCTGCTAGTACCTTGAGGGCAGAGAACACAGTTCCATTGCAGATATCTGTGTGTTCTAGTAACGAACAGTAATAAATGAACATATAGTTCTCTGCAATGGAATTCTTTCTCTGCCCTCAAAGAACTATCAAACTACATGAACCTATCAGCACCACAATTCCCCTTCCAAACACACACACACATACACACACACACACACACGTACGCACGCACGCACACGTACACACACAATTAAGAAATCCGAATTTTATTTGAAAAGAAATGAATCCTTTCAAAAGTAAACTGATTCCTAATTTTTTTAAAAAAGAGACCAGTTATTAAATTAATTTAAAGAGGCGAAATTTCAGAAGTTCGTGAAGGAGATGAAATACAAAGATGTTATGGGTTTGCTACTACTTACTAAAACGAAAGAAACAAAGTTCATACATGCAATAATTTAACATTACGTCCGTGGAGGTAAAAAAAGAAGGAAGTGGTCATTACGTTACAGACTTGAAACCGGCGTCGGCCATCTTATGTAGCCCAAAAACATTAGGTTGACCGCATTTATACCTCCATGGTTCACAGCGGTGATTCTTCCCCGTGACGTCACTTTGACGTGCACATGCGCAGTCTCGACCTTTGGCAATGACTGTCGACTTCTGTGGTCGTATGCCAAATAACATGTGGTGCTTTGATGGTGTGGAGACGTAGTTGTTTCTTAAAGAATTGACATTTCAGTAATCGTTCACTTTGTTGACAGGCACGAGGACAATAGCGTTTTCCGCACCTCTTCTCATTTCACACTTTATGGACTAACAGACAACTCGTAGGTAATTTTTTTTGCAAACGCGAACATTAAAAATGTTGTGCATACGAGATGAAAGCTGAAAATGTAACTAACAAGAAACAGCACCAGTAAGCAAATACGCATTGGTTTCGGAGCTCCACTTTCATATACTGTCGATACGAACACAGTAAAAGTGGAATTATGCGGATTACGAAAGCATCCTTTTCACATTATAACTTTCTCTTCTTGGTAATTCGAAATATAAATAAAAAACAAGTTACAATAATGAAGCCAAGTGTGTCGTCTTACTACAGATAATACACAAGCAAGAACAGGAAAATGCACGTAACGGCCTTCCTGACACTATGTTATTCATGTAAGCATTGTAATTTTTAGTATTTAAAACAGCCGTTGCGTGGATATCGCAGAAATAATGAACAAGAAGCAATTGTAAACAGTAGTCTGCTAATGTTTTGGGTTATTTTAGATAGCAGCAGGCGCCGTCCACTCTGGCTTCAAAACAACATATAGCGTAAGTCTATAGTGTCGTCTTCCTTCTTTTGTTACCTCTGGACTTGATGATATTGACGAGAAGATCGTCATATAAAATGGTAGTAACTGAAGAAGGAAACATCCCTACAGGTGATTAATATTTTTAAAGGAGCACTTCACAGTAAAATGTTTGAGAAAATAAAGTAAAATATTTGCTTTATACCGAAACAAAGATGACTGGGTGTTGTGTGATGTCCTTAGGTTAGTTAGGTTTAAGTAGTTCTAAGTTCTAGGGGACTGATGACCATAGATGTTAAGTCCCATTGCGCTCAGAGCCATTTGAACCATACCGAAACAAATCAGAGATTAACCGTGTCAATAAAAACTGCAACGCTGACGTATTGTTCAATTACCTCTTTGGTTTCAAAGAGTCGGCATTAATTTACTCGCAGTGTAAGGAGAAGCTGTGACATTATGTATTATAATGCACCTATAAGTAAAGGAAATTCCTTAAGCGGTAAGTCTGCTCAGGATTAATTAACTTTGAGCAGTAGCCGCTTATTGGATTTTATATCTCATTCCGAGATATCTAATTACGTTTCGTGAAGTTTACCAAAGGCAAAGATATAACGACTGTTGCACTGCACATTAAGACGCACCTTTTTATTACAGTTTCATTGAAAGAAAATATTAATATTAATAATAATAAATTGTAACCGGTTATTAATCTAAATAAATCAAAAAGGCTACATCTTGATAATACAGCATAAAGATCACTCATGAAATTTTGTAGAGTGCAATTAGTTGATAATACGTAGCCGAAATATTGTGTTGTATCCCACGGAATCTATACAGATTGCTTGCCACTGCGTGTTGCTTTTAGAACGCGAAAACAAAGGACGGTATTATTCCGTTCAGCAAAATATTTAACTATAACGAACGTTATCTTCTTATTATTTAAAAGTCCAGCTACGTAGTTGCAGCTTACTAACCACACATTGTTTGAATGATCAGTACACGGTTCAGATGCGGTATTACTCGCAGCTGCTTATGCGAAGTATAAATTAAATAAAAATTTAACTTGTGCTGGAGCGGAGTAACATGAAATTTATGAGAAGGGCATATATACATACATACATTTCTTCATGTATGCATGCACATCGTAAGCATTGTTTCTGAATGAGGCTGCGAGCCATCATTCGCTACCAGGATATACATCTTGAAAAACAGCACAGCCGGCCGAAGTGGCCGTGCGGTTAAAGGCGCTGCAGTCTGGAACCGCAAGACCGCTACGGTCGCAGGTTCGAATCCTGCCTCGGGCATGGATGTTTGTGATGTCCTTAGGTTTGTTAGGTTTAACTAGTTCTAAGTTCTAGGGGACTAATGACCTCAGCAGTTGAGTCCCATAGTGCTCAGAGCCATTTTTTCAAAAAACAGCACAAAAAGTGTTGAATGATGCCAGGGTTGAATGATCAGCCTGTTACAGTAAGTGGTGGTACTGAGCTACCACTGCATAAAGTAGTGATCGTCTGAGACATAACACGTGGGTATTTCTCGGTCACAGTGCAAGTACCATCTGACGATTTTAGCAAAAAAGACAAAATCAGTGGCTATTAGCCTTTAAGTAACAATGGTTAATATATATACCACTGGTTTTAAATACAGCTTATTACTTTATTTACTACAAGAAATGGATTGTATTGGTATTAATACACTCGCAGTAGCTTCTCTGATAAGTATGAATACCATTTTTATGTTCCTAAGTCGGCAGGTTTGAGATACCAGCAAACAAATGAGTAATAGTATGAAAATTTACCGATGGCCTTCGAGACATTCGTCTTCAGAACTAGTTTCGTATTCTGCTAGCATTTGATACCTGTAGATTCAGTCTTCCGGTATCTTCTGGTAAGTGCTTGATCTCAATGCAATTCTCACTATGAAATATTTATACCATTCGACAGGCCCATTCTTTACCATTATGTAGCCAGATCTCTCCAACTAGACATTCAATGATTCACAATAGAAACCACTAGGCGGTATTTCACTGGTGGAAACTCACAGAGTTAAACCAATCAACAATCTCGAGCCAGTGATTATTCTGACCCTTAAGTATTGGGACTTTACTCCCGCTGAAAGTTCCACTACTTCGCTTCGACTTTCTGTAATACAGCTTACTGTAAATGTCAGCAAGTCACCCACATTGAGAATACCCCAGAGTGAAATTGACTGTCTAGTACGACTCCTCCACGTTAACTACCCCTAAGACCCATGTTAAACCATTTTGGGACCACTTACATAAACAAACGCCCAGCGTTTTAAGAAGTAAATTCTTATTTTAGATGGCCGTCGATTCTTCACCTCTTGGCCAGCTGCTGCTACTGTAAGTTCTTTGCCGCTCGAACTGCTACTACTGCCGCCAGCCACGGACGTACTGTACATTACTAGACTGGCAAAAGCACATCTGAAGCCTGACGTTTGGTGAGGTAAGGTGGCAGTACTATTATTTTCTGAAAAGGATAATGTTATAAGCTTTACGAGATGGTCTAAACAAATTCTGCAGTTAAGCAAATATTTGCTTACTAGTTGAGTTCAACACAAATGCTGGAGAATCGTGTTATGAGAAGACCATCGCGCTATATATACATACGTTTAAAGTAGACTGAAGTTTCACTAAGAACACTCAAATGTATAAAGACACTTGTTATCAATGACAAATGGCACCTGCAGGAGCACTTTCACTATTCTAAGAAAAGCAGAAGTTTATAAAAACTGATTTAAAAACACGTCATTAAGCTAAGTCTGTTAAGACTTTATTTATTACACTCTTTAAAATATAGCATTCACTAACTATTGATAGACCGCCATGTTAAGATAAGGCACACTGTAATGTAATTATTTAGGTTGACATGCGGTACAAAAGCATGACCCATGGACCTTGCCGTTGGTGGGGAGGCTTGCGTGCCTCAGCGATACAGATGGCCCTACAATAGGTGCAACCACAACGGAGGGGTATCTGTTGAGAGGCCAGACAAACATGTGGTTCCTGAAGAGGGGCAGCAGTCTTTTCAGTAGTTGCAGGGGCAACAGTCTGGATGATTGACTGACCTGGCCTTGTAACACTAACCAAAACGGCCTTGCTGTGCTGGTACTGCGAACGGCTGAAAGCAAGGGGAAATTACAGCCGTAATTTTTCCCGAGGGCAGGCAGCTTTACTGTATGGTTAAATGATGATGGCGTCCTCTTGAGTAAAATATTCCGGAGGTAAAATAGTCCCCCATTCGGATCTCCGGGCGGGGGCTACTCAAGGGGACGTCGTTATCAGGAGAAAGAAAACTGGCGTTCAACGGATCGTAGCGTGGAATGTCAGATCCCTTAATCGGGAAGGTAGGTTAGAAAATTTAAAAAGGGAAATGGATAGGTTAAAGTTAGATATATTGGGAATTAGTGAAATACGATGGCAGGAGGAACAAGACTTTCGGTCAGGTGAATACAGGGTTGTTGTTGTTGTGGTCTTCAGTCCTGAGACTCGTTTGATGCAGCTCTCCATGCTACTCTATCCTGTGCAAGCTTCTTCATCTCCCAGTACCTACTACAACCTACATCCTTCTGAATCTGCTTAGTGTATTCATCTCTTGGTCTACCTCTACGATTTTTACCCTCCACGCTGCCCTCCAATGCTAAATTTGTGATCCCTTGATGCCTCAAAACATGTCCTACCAACCGATCCCTTCTTCTAGTCAAGTTGTGCCACAAACTTCTCTTCTCCCCAATCCTATTCAATACCTCCTCATTAGTTACGTGATCTACCCACCTTATCTTCATCATTCTTCTGTAGCACCACATTTCGAAAGCTTCTATTCTCTTCTTGTCCAAACTAGTTATCGTCCATGTTTCACTTCCATACATGGCTACACTCCATAAAAATACTTTCAGAAACGACTTCTGACACTTAAATCTATACTCGACGTTAACAAATTTCTCTTCTTCAGAAACGATTTCCTTGCCATTGCCAGTCTACATTTTATATCCTCTCTACTTCGACCATCATCAGTTATTTTACTCCCTAAATAGCAAAACTCCTTTACTACTTTAAGTGTCTCATTTCCTAATCTAATTCCCTCAGCATCACCCGATTTAATTTGACTACATTCCATTATCCTCGTTTTGCTTTTGTTGATGTTCATCTTATATCCTCCTTTCAAGACACTGTCCATTCCGTTCAACTGCTCTTCCAAGTCCTTTGCTGTCTCTGACAGAATTACAATGTCATCGGCAAACCTCAAAGTTTTTACTTCTTCTCCATGAATTTTAATACCTACTCCGAATTTTTCTTTTGTTTCCTTTACTGCTTGCAAAATATACAGATTGAATAAAATCGGGGAGAGGCTACAACCCTGTCTCTCTCCCTTCCCAACCACTGCTTCCCTTTCATGCTCCTCGACTCTTATAACTCCCATCTGGTTTCTGTACAAATTGTAAATAGCCTTTCGCTCCCTGTATTTTACCCCTGCCACCTTCAGAATTTGAAAGAGAGTATTCCAGTTAACATTGTCAAAAGCTTTCTCTAAGTCTACAAATGCTAGAAACGTAGGTTTGCCTTTTCTTAATCTTTCTTCTAAGATAAGTCGTAAGGTTAGTATTGCCTCGCGTGTTCCAACCTTTCTACGGAATCCAAACTGATCTTCCTCGAGGTCGGCTTCTACCAGTTTTTCCATTCGTCTGTAAAGAATTCGCGTTAGTATTTTGCAGCTGTGACTTATTAAACTGATAGTTCGGTAATTTTTACATCTGTCAACACCTGCTTTCTTTGGGATTGGAATTATTATATTCTTCTTGAAGTCTGAGGGTATTTCGCCTGTCTCATACATCTTGCTCACTAGATGGTAGAGTTTTGTCATGACTGGCTCTCCCAAGGCCATCAGTAGATCTAATGGAATGTTGTCTACTCCCGGGGCCTTGTTTCGACTCAGGTCTTTCAGTGCTCTGTCAAACTCTTCACGCAGTATCTTATCTCCCATTTTGTCTTCATCTACATCCTCTTCCATTTCCATAATATTGTCCTCAAGCACATCGCCCTTGTATAAACCCTCTATATACTCCTTCCACCTTTCTGCTTTCCCTTCTTTGCTTAGAACTGGGTTGCCATCTGAGTTCTTGATATTCATACAAGTGGTTCTCTTCTCTCCAAAGGTCTCTTTAATTTTCCTGTAGGCAGTATCTATCTTACCCCTAGTGAGACAAGCCTCTACATCCTTACATTTGTCCTCTAGCCACCCCTGCTTAGCCATTTTGCACTTCCTGTCGACCTCATTTTTGAGACGTTTGTATTCCTTTTTGCCTGCTTCATTTACTGCATTTTTATATTTTCTCCTTTCATCAATTAAATTCAATATTTCTTCTGTTACCCAAGGATTTCTATGAGCCCTCGTCTTTTTACCTACTTGATCCTCTGTTGCCTTCACTACTTCATCCCTCAGAGCTACCCATTCTTCTTCCACTGTATTTCTTTCCCCCATTCCTGTCAATTGTTTCCTTATGCTCTCCCTGAAACTCTCTACAACCTCTGGTTCTTTCAGTTTATCCAGGTCCCATCTCCTTAAATTCCCACCTTTTTGCAGTTTCTTCAGTTTCAATCTGCAGTTCATAACCAATAGATTGTGGTCAGAATCCACATCTGCCCCTGGAAATGTCTTACAATTTAAAACCTGGTTCCTAAATCTCTGTCTTACCATTATATAATCTATCTGATACCTCTTAGTATCTCCAGGATTCTTCCAGGTATACAACCTTCTTTTATGATTCTTGAACCATGTGTTAGCTATGATTAAGTCATGCTCCGTGCAAAATTCTACAAGGCGGCTTCCTCTTTCATTTCTTCCCCCCAATCCAAATTCACCTACTACGTTTCCTTCTCTCCCTTTTCCTACTGACGAATTCCAGGCACCCATGACTATTAAATTTTCGTCTCCCTTCACTACCTGAATAATTTCTTTTATCTCGTCATACATTTCATCTATTTCTTCTTCATCTGCTGAGCTAGTTGGCATATAAACTTGTACTAGTGTAATAGGCATGGGCTTTGTGTCTATCTTGGCCACAATAATGTGTTCACTATGCTGTTTGTAGTAGCTAACGCGCACTCCTATCTTTTTATTCATTATTAAACCTACTCCTGCATTACCCCTATTTGATTTTGTATTTATAACCCTGTATTCACCTGACCAGAAGTGTTGTTCCTCCTGCCACCGAACTTCAGTAATTACCACTATATCTAACTTTAACCTATCCATTTCCCTTTTTAAATTTTCTAACCTACCTGCCCGATTAAGGGATCTGACATTCCACGCTACGATCCGTAGAACACCAGTTTTCTTTCTCCTGATAACGACGTCCTCTTGCGTAGTCCCCGCCCGGAGATCCGAATGGGGGACTATTTTACCTCCGGAATATTTTACCCAAGAGGACGCCATTATCATTTAATGATACAGTAAAGCTGCATTTCCTCGGGAAAAATTACGGCTGTAGTTTCCCCTTGCTTTCAGCCGTTCGCAGTACCAGCACAGCAAGGCCGTTTTGGTTAATGTTTCAAGACCAGATCAGTCAATCATCCAGACTGTTGCCCCTGCAACTACTGAAAAGGCTGCTGCCCCTCTTCAGGAACCACATGTTTGTCTGGCCTCTCAACAGATACCCCTCCGTTGTGGTTGCACCTACGGTACGGCCATCTGTATCGCGGAGGCACGTAAGCCTCCCCACCAACGGCAAGGTCCATGGTTCAAGGGGGGAATACAGGGTTATAAATACTCCTGCATTACCCCTATTTGATTTTGTATTAATACAGGGTTATAAATACAATATCAGATAGGGGTAATGCAGGAGTAGGTTTAATAATGAATAAAAAAATAGGAGTGCGGGTAAACTACTACAAACAGCATAGTAAACGCATTATTGTGGCCAAGATAGACACGAACCGACACTTACTACAGTAGTATAGGTTTACATGCCAACTAGCTCTGCAGATGATGAAAACATTGATGAAATGTTTGATGAGATAAAAGAAATTATTCAGGTAGTGAAGGGAGACGAAAATTTAATAGTCATAGGTGACTGGAACTCTTAGAGTAGGAAAAGGGAGAGAAGGAAACATAGAAGGTGAATATGGATTGGAGGTAAGAAATGAAAGAGGAAGCCGTCTGGTATAATTTTGCACACAGCATAACTTAATCATAGCTAACACTTGGTTCAAGAATCATAAAAGAAGGTTGTATACATGGAAGAATCTTGGAGATACTAGAAGGTATCAGATAGATTATATAATGGTAAGACAGATATTTAGGAACCGGGTTTTAAATTGTAAGACATTTTCAGGGGCAGATGTGGACTCTGACTACACTCTATTCGTTATGTACTGTGGATTAAAACTGAAGAAACTGCCAAAAGGTGGGAATTTAAGGAGTTGGGACCTGGATAAAATGACTAAACCAGAGGTTGTACAGAGTTTCAGGGAGAGCATAAGGGAACAATTGACAGGAATGGGGGAAAGAAATACAGTAGAAGAAGAATGGGTAGCTCGGAGGGATGAGGTAGTGAACGCAGCAGAGGATCAAGAAGGTAAAAAGACGATGGCTAGTAGAAATCCTTCGGTAACAGAAGAAATACTGAATTTAACTGATGAAAGGATAAAGTATAAAAATACAGTAAATGAAGCAGGCAAAAAGGAATACAAACGTCTCAATAATGAGATCGACAGGAAGTGCAAAATGGCTAAGCAGGGATGGCTAGAGAACAAATGAAAGGATGTAGAGGCGTATCTCACTAGGGGTAAGATAGATACAGCCTACAGGAAAATTAAAGAGAGCTTTGGAGTAAAGATAACCACTTGTATGAATATCAAGAGCTCAGATGGAAACCCAGCCCTAAGAAAGAAGGGAAAGCAGAAAGGTGGAAGGAGTATATAGAGGGTCTATACAAGGGCCTTGTACTTGAGGACAACGTTATGGAAATGGAAGAGGATGTAGATGAAGATGAAATGGGAGATACGATACTGAGTGAAGCGTTAGACAGAGCACTGAAAGACCTGAGTCGAAACAAGGCCCCAGGAGTAGACAACATTCCATTAGAACTACTGACGGCCTTGGGAGAGCCAGTCATGACAAAACTCTACCATCTGGTGAGCAAGATGTATGAGACAGGCGAAATACCCTCAGACTTCAAGAAGAATATAATAATTCCAATCCCAAAGAAAGCAGGCGTTGACAGATGTGAAAATTACCGAACTATCAGTTTAATAAGTCACAGCTGCAAAATACTAACGCGATTTCTTTACAGACGAATGGAAACAGTTTGGATTCCTTAGAAATGTTCAAATGGCTCTGAGCAGTATGCGACTTAACTTCTGAGGTCATCAGTCGCCTAGAACTTATTAAACCTAACTAACCTAAGGACATCACACACATCCATGCCCGAGGCAGGATTCGAACCTGCGACCGTAGCGGTCGCTCGGCTCCAGACTGTAGCGCCTAGAACCGCACGGCCACTCCAGCCGGCCCTTGGAAATGTTAGAACACGTGAGGCAATACTGGCCTTACGATTTATCTTAGAAGAAAGATTAAGGAAAGGCAAACCTACATTTCTAGCATTTGTGGACTTAGAGAAAGCTTTTGACAATATTGACTGGAATACTCTCTTTCAAATTCTAAAGGTGGTAGGGGTAAAATACAGGCAGCGAAAGGCTATTTACAATTTGTACAGAAACCAGATGGCAGTTATAAGAGTCGAGGAGTATGAAAGGGAAGCAGTGGTTGGGATGGGAGAGAGACAGGGTTGTAGCCTCTCCCCGATTTTATTCAATCTGTATACTGAGCTAGTAGTAGTAAAGGAAGCAAAAGAAAAATTCGGAGTAGGTATTAAAATCCATGGAGAAGAAATAAAAACTTTGAGGTTCGCCAATGACATTGTATGGAGTGTAACCATGTATGGAAGTGAAACATGGACGATAAATAGTTTGGACAAGTAGAGAATAGAAGATTTCGAAATGTGGTGCTACAGAGGAATGCTGAAGATTAGATGGGTGGATCACATAACTAATGAGGCGGTATTCAGTAGAATTAGGGAGAAGAGGAGTTTGTGGCACAACGTGACAAGAAGAAGTGACCTTTTGGTAGGACATGTTCTGAGGCATCAAGGGTTCAAAAATTTAGTATTGGAGGGCAGCGTGGAGGGTAAAAATCGTAGAGGGAGACCAAGAGAAGAATTCACTAAGCAGATTCAGAAGGATGTAGGTTGCAGTAGCTACCGGGAGATGAAGAAACTTGCACAGGATAGAATAGGATGGAGAGCTGCATCAAACCAGTCTCTGGACTGAAGATCACAAAAACAACAACAAAAGCAAAAATACGTAAAATGTTTCTAGTTACGCTTGGACTGAGACATGTTCCTTTCCTTTTATCTTCCTTCTGATGTATGAAAAAATACTAACACTGATACTGTATACAGTATTGTCCGTCTAGTAATGCATGTCTGTGCCGCCACCAATGTAGGTATGTACGATATCTGTCACTCGAAACATGAATGCAGTTCATCTCTTTTGCATTGTTACTCTACAGAATTTTTGAACAACCACATATAATCAACATTACAATAATTAACAAAGAATATTCGACGAATATCATCGTAAATTGCTACTGCAACAATAAGTGAAGACGAAAACACTACCCTGACAACAACTAAAATAATACATCTTCCTATGAGCCGACGCATACTGTTCGGAAACATTACCTAATAAATTTATTTCTCTTTGTAAGTCATCTTCGTAGTCCGCCAGCAATGTGCCGTCGCCTGCGACAGTACTGCTAATCACATAGAACGTTCAACTTTTGGACTTCACTGTGCCACAATGTCGCAACATCATGCGACATTTGTGTGGTATTGCAGCTGTTGTACCGACATGGAGGGCACGAAGCAGGGATGTAGAGTACAGTTCCAGCCGGAGAGCGTACTTTTGCCAGCAGCGGCCGGCTGGCCTCTGCCGGGTAGCCTCGCCTCGCCCGCGCGCCTTGTTTGCCTTTCATGAGGCGATCGCCGGCGGACAAACGCATTTAAATGACGCGACGACTCACGAGGGTGGCCGCCATCGCAAAACACACACACACACACACACACACACACACACACACAGACGGCGACCGGACGCGTGCGCAATTTGTAAGCCGCGTGTGGCGCTTCCTCCTGCTGTTGCTGCTGCTGCTGGCTTTGCTTGGCCGGAACCGCCTACCCTTTCCTGGCCGCCAGCGAATGATGGAGACGATGTACTACTGTGTACCAGTGCCGCAAACAGCTACTGCACTAAATGATACGCAGTTTATTCAGCTCTAGAGTAGAACCTGTTTAGTAGTGACAGAAAATGGAAGCTGTGTGGAGAAATTAAGAAGTAGGTTATCTACGGTTAAAGAGAGTTCGAAAAGGTGGAAAAGTTCGTTGACAGCAAAAATAATTCCCACAGCATTAAGAAAGGCTTTCGCCAAGAGTCTTATCTGGAGTGTAGTACGGTACAGTAGTGAACGACGGACAGTCAAAAAGGAAGAGGAAAAATTCGTTTTGAAATGTCGTTGCGAAGAAAAATGCTAAATGTGAAGTAAACTGACAGAGTGATGAATGGAGAAGGACTTACAACAAGAGGCCAGGAAAGATAACTAGTGGAATGATAAGAATGAGGAAAACATTTTAGCTGAGACATTAACTGCGAAGAAACTACCAGCAGCAAAGAGTCATTGAAGGAGAGATTACAAGGAAGAAAAGGAGAGGGAGGAAAATGATTTGGAATGCTGGATGACACTAAAAATGAGAGACATTAGTGCGGATTAAGGAAGAGGCACAGGACGTAGAAGACTGCGTAGCATCCAGTCAATACTTGTCGTACGACAAATATGCCAAAGAGGAAGTAGTAAATCTCTACAAATTCCAAGTGCCCCTTAAGCATGAAAAATTCCTACTCTTTTTTGTAACTGTCATGAGTAATTGAGACTTATTTGTCTTCAGGAAAGTGCCGTGAAAATATTGTCATATATTGACGACATATTGCTTTGTACACTGTGACACTTAAAGCTTTTGGAAGGGGGCTCTAAGATAGGAAATCAGAGACACAGTGCGTAAATCAGGCAAATGGATTAGCCTTTAGGTATCAGAGGTAAACAGCAATGCTGGACTCCTGTGAACTGCCGACGGTCCTGGATAGCTGTGTAGGGGAGAAGCTTCACTTCAGAGAATTAACTGATAACGCCATCCACCGTCTAGACACTGTTGTGAAGCGTCACACTAGAATATGGTCACGAAAAGCACGTCTTGGCAGAGACAGCAATGCTTATACTTGCCCCTGAGAACAGCAACGGCAGTGGCTTCACACAGGTTAGAGTTAGAGAGCCTGTATACAGACAGAGTGGCCATACATAGGTAAAGTTGCCCATGATTGGTTGATTAGCTTCGGCAGAAAAATGGCGCCAAACATCTCTCGCGCTTCCTATGTTCGCCGCGCTTTTGAGTTGAATTGAAGTTCAGAGGACTTTTGGAAACGATTAAAAGGTATTTAAATTATTGAGAGACTTGATATGCGTTGTGCATCCATATTCGATTTAGTTGTATATCGTTTTTAGTACGTAATTAGCGTTTGCGATCTTAAATATGAGTTGAAATAATGAAGCGTTTTGTGACGAAGTCGGTAGGCCTACATGTTTGAAGTAAACACGTTAGTAATTTTACAGTATTGTTTTTGACATCTGTAATTCGTTCTGCAGACGTTCGTAAACGATGCCAGGTTGTGCTGCATTTGGTTGTTCCAATAGAGGCGAAGGTGGATTTCGCGTGTTAGCATTTCCACGCAATGAAGAAAGACGAAAGCAGTGGGCAGTCGCAGTCAACAGGGCTGGCATAAATCAAACAGGAGCCTTGTGGAAACCAACCAGGTGCTCTTATCTATGCGAAGTAAGTAGTTTTTGCTTTTTACTACATATAAAACAACTTGCGATATAGATAGTTAAATTTGAAAACAGACCTGTAAATTGGCTGTGTGAAAATTATTATAACAAATTATTCTTATAAACAAAGGCATTTAACGAATGATTTAGCCATATTGTCTCGTGCTTTTGATTCGGTTAGTGTGTACTCCACTACTCCACTACAGGCCATTCAAAAGTTCCACCCGCAGTTTGGCAGAAAAATGGCCGCCGTATCGTCCGGTTGGCCACTCTCTCCCTATACGGGCTCTCTAGTTAGAGAGTGCTGCAGCAGCGGTCCCTGCTCACGAGAGGGCTCAGGGCCGGACAGAGTGATGTAAAACACAGTTGTTGCTCTCCGTAAGAGGAAGGGCAGTGACATTTAGCTTTCAGCCGAATGCTGTTGCTACCAGACTTGGAGTTTGGTAACGTAAAGGCGACAGATGTCCCTGCCTACTGACAAGGGAACCTCCCCATCGCACCCCCCTCAGATTTAGTTATAAGTTGGCACAGTGGATAGAACTTGAAAAACTGAACACAGATCAATCGAGAAAACAGGAAGAAGTTGTATGGAACTATGAAAAAAATTAGTAAAATATACAAACTTAATAGTCCATGCGAAGATAGGCAACATTAAGGACACTGGGAGCCAAGGTGCGTCGTGGTCCCGTGGTTAGCGAGAGCAGCTACGGAACGAGAGGTCCTAGGTTCAAGTCTTCCTTCGAGTGAAAAGTTTAATTTTTTATTTTCAGTTTATGTGACAAACTCTTATGTTTTCATCGCTAGTTTGGGAGTGATTATCACATCTAAAAGAAAACCTAAATCGGGCAAGGTAGAAGAATCTTTTTACCAATTCGCTAAGTGTACAAGTTAGGTGCGTCGACAACATATTCCTGTCATGTGACGCACATGCCGTCACCAGTGTCGTATAGAATATATCAGACGTGTTTTCCCGTGGAGGAGTCGGTTGACTTATGACCTTGCGATCAAATGTTTTCGGTTCCCATTGGAGAGGTACGTCCATTCGTCTACTAATCGCACGGTTTTGCGGTGCGGTCGCAAAACACAGACACTAAACTTATTGCAGTGAACAGAAACGTCAATGAACGAACGGTCAGATCATAACTTTGCGAAAATAAAGAAAGTAAAATTTTCAGTCGAGGGAAGACTTGAACCAAGGACCTCTTATTCTGCAGCTACTCACGCTAACCACGGGACCACGGCGCTGCTGAGCTCGCATTCTCCTTGATGTTGCCTATCTTGCGTAAGGACTACTCAGTTTGTATATTTTACTAATTTTTTCACGGTTCCATACAACTTCTTCCTGTTTTCTCGATTGATCTGTGCTCAGTTTTTCAAGGTCTATCCACTGTGCCAACTTATAACTAAATCTGAGGGGGGTGCGATGGGGAGGTTCCCTTGTGAGTGGGAGAAGGGGAGGAACCTGAATGTGGTTGGCCAGACGCGCGCTGGAGGGGCAGACCCACCCGCCAGACTTGCCGAAGCCTGTAAAGTGCTGGTAGACTCATGGGTCAAATATAGGAAAGCAGACATAGTGCACTGCTACAATCTTCTAAAAACACTTTTTTCTTTCAGAGAGTGTTTGAGAGATTGCAGGGCACTCTCACCTCTGATTTGGTGTTATGCTGCTTCTGTGTTCTTAGGGAATATGATGTTTATGGCAGTTTGACTTCATACATCATGATGAAATGGTGGGCAGTAGTTAATGCTCTTGCTTGCGTGCTCTAGGGAAGGAATAACGGTAAGCTTTACCTGCATTCAAAGGAATGGAATACCAATTTAAACGACTGCAGTAAAAGCACGGCGACGGTGGGCGGAGAGAAGCGCATGTTTTCAGCGGAACCTGGGTGGAAACATTTCCGGACGGCCGAGTTCTGCGGTCTCTTTGTGCAGACACGTTGGTTGGCGCCAGTCGGTCGGCATCCACGTCCAGGTAGATTGACTAGCGCCAAGAAGTCGCCGCTGCAATGGCCAGCGGTTTGTAGACCGGCAATAAAGCAGAGGATGGGGCCTTATTAGGCAGGAAGCCGACAGGACATCTGTCTGCGTCCTGCGAATTTCCGTGGGACAGGTCACTGGCACCCAGACGTCCAGACTCTGTTACAAAACATATTTGTGAAGGCACGAGGCTTTTAGCGAGTTTATGGCCATTCGTTGGAAACTTCGAAATGAACGTAACAGGAGAGATAAACTTTTTATGGAGGGGTGTGGTTCCATCCTGGTCATGTTGTTAGCGAAAGACACCGCGTAAGCGAGTGGGAAAGAGGCCGTGAAGCTCAATATTTTTTCCTTTTCTGCTAATCAACTTTAAAGTCTCTAATTGATCAAATCGGTGTATGCAGAGCAAAGGGCGCTCTCCCAGCTTCGAATGCCGCGCTCTAGCTCGTGATTGGCTTGTGCAAAAGTCGGGGAAGTCTAAGATGTAAATGTACTTTGCTGCCGAGATGAGGAGGAAGAGGACAGAAAGAGATTACTCTTGTGCTGGCGCTTCGCTGGTAAAGAACTGCAGGTCTCTATCTAAACGGTGAGACTTGTATCCTCTTTGCTAGTCTGCCACTTAGGGCTTGTGCCAGTCACCTTCTGAACTGTCAGAGGTACTGCTTCTAGCATCACGCACACAATGTGTGGTGCGTGGGTGTACTTATTTGTCTTGAGTCGGCTGTCTATACATTTGACATATTCCGTCACGCATAGTCGTGGTAAGGAGTCAAAATGGTTGGTAGACCAGCAAACGGGTCCACCTGCGCAGTGGAATCCACCGGGGCTTCAGAGGCTCATAGGAAAGTACCTGCGTTCCGAACTAACCGAACGCGAGACCGCGTACTTGCATTTTTCGGGCGCGCGCCATTAATAACAGATTGTGGCCGTCCATGACTTCCGTCGTCGAACGCATCGTGGTGTGCCGCCCTGACCAGCAGGAGGGTAAAGTATTCGCTGCTACGGGTTAGGACTACAGTATATGTTTCTCAGCACCCTGTTATTTCGAACCATATTTTTCTTTTTGGAATGGTGGAGTATAGATGCTTGATTGTGGGGTAGGTTTTGTGCCATAACCCGGCTTCACGTGTATGAAGTCAGATAAATCAATTAGTGTTCTGGTTAGTGTCGTATGTCGATCTCCAGCTGATCACTATGTCCACCATAGACCCCATGTTAGTGATAGCGTTTGTCAAATGAAAATGTTTGTGTGACGGTTCTTTAGTAATCTTTTTGTCTTGTGATGTTAAGAATGAATAAATCTATTGTCATTTAGATCACGACTTATCTCTGTGTTCTGATTAACAGTACCTTGCCATTTTTATTAAAGTCCAGATCGTAAAAGAGGGTAGCAAGCGTGCAAGTTCTCAGTAATATCGTTGGGACGTCAACTCCGTGTTGCTCATTGCCAGCCTGAGGTAAGCTCCGACAAGTCCGTCTTTCTCACTTGGAATGCTGCTCTCAATACTTGTGTTTTACAATGCTGCTGCTGATTGCCTTTTCTGTTAGCTCTTACCTTCTGGACTTAGACACTGACTTTCGTTGTGCAACCAGCTGTATCCTTTGCTTTTTCTAATGTTTGGAGCTAGCCTAAAGAGGCTTACTCAGTCTAATAGCAAATAAATGGTATTAATCAGCCCTCAGTGTTCCCTGTGTCTCCTGCTGTGAACATCCTATCGAGTCCCAAAATCAGCGCCTCTTTAGGTGTCGTTTGACAGTGTTTGGTGTTGATCTAAGTAATTAAACTGCCTTCATTGGAAGCTTGCCTCTCTGTAATTGCTTCTAACCGCTCGGGAATTGTGGACTGATCCGTAACCCCCTGTCTTCCCTCTGTCCTATGTCCTTCTGCACAAAATTTTGAACCAAGAAATAATTGATATCGATATATGACCACAGTTTCATAAACATATTCAGAACTAGGGGATGCTTACCATGCACAACCGGAAGAAGTTAGAGCATGGAAGAATATTTAATTGAATTTATGATCACGATTACCTCCCGACGTTTCTCAACCTGATTCGGTGAATCTGTAGTTTATATTTCTGGCTGATAAACCAAGTGCAGTGAGGTTGTGAGCCTCAGTATCTGTCCACAGAAGAAAATGAAATACAACAATCCCTTCGAATAAAATCTGAAAACAGCAAGTGGTCTCGGTGTCTCAGTAGCACTACGTATGTCTGAGCTATAAAGACAGGAAAAGAATTAGAGGAGGATTCTGCTGGTTAGAGTTTGACCATGCATCGGTAAGTACTTCTATCAAAGGCAGACTGGACAATAAAGCTCATGTTCAAATTTAACAGAGATTCGAGACTGACTGTAAAAACAAATGTCATCGAAATTTAGCGTGGATTTCATGAGTGACAGTAGAAGTAAAATCAATAATACATATTTTAGTTACATTTCAGATTACTGAGACTCAATTCAAAAGCAGTAACAAAGAAAAAATAACACCTGTCCTGTGATGGACCACGTGGTGTACGCAGCCACGACATATAAAAAAAATGGAGAAAGAAAAACTTTAGATATATTACCATACTTGTATTAGCGGGAACACGATGTAAGCAGTACCCCAACTGTACAGATGACTGAGTGAAAATCCAATACTGCTCCACGAACGTGGGCCATGATCTAACTCTCTGAACAACATAGCTGAGGTTTGAACATAAATGAAGGCAAATTTAAAAACCTGGAACGTTGCCGAGGGTATATTTCACCAAGCTGCAAAGTGCATGCCATAACCTCACTATAATTATCGTAGTTTGTATTCTGAGAAACGCCATCAGAATGTAACCACAACTAAAATACCCAGCGTCCTTCAGCAAGTGGGCGATATCAATCGTCTAAAACACAGCACGTGGAACTGGTGAGATGAGATGAGCGAAAAGCCCAGAACACAGTGCTTTGTCTACCGGAAAACGGAGCTCACAAACATGCGATATAGTCCACGCAGGCCTGTTATTTGACCGTACACACTGTGCCCAAAGCATAGGTTAGCAGACATGCCTTCAGTCCACTAGTCAAAGACTATAAACGACAAACAATCGATAATGCTGCAGCAGAATGTCTTTCCAATAACCATGTGACACAGAAGTCGGGTAACACTGAATAACTTTTGAAGTTTACTTCTAACAAACGACTTTCGAGAGTAAGGATGTTTTTTATGTTACAGATTCATATAAGCTCAAATAGTTGCTTGAAGGGTAGACGGGCCAAGTGGCATGTGTACCTGGCGACGAAGCCAACACTGCGTCCTGTTGAGCTACAATGAGTGGTGTGTGTGTTACCTGGCGACGAAACCAACACTGCGTCCTGTTGAGCTACAATGAGTGGTGTGTGTGTGTGTGTGTGTGTGTGTGTGTTCATGTTCGTGTGCGTATGTGCGAGTGTATGATGTTTACAGATATCAGTATGTCATTTTTAAAGCGGAGACATCACCAGAAGAGAAAATAGCAACCACTGCGCTCCAAACATGTGAAATAAGACTTACAATTCATGATATGTAAGGTTAATGTAGTGGACTGACAAGGCAGCCAGTCCACAGTGACGGGTAGCCGAAAGGGCACACGTACACACACGCCGACTGGCGCGAAGTCTGGAACAGGATTCGTAATGAATGTGATAAAGAAAAGAACGTAGCTACTAGAACACTTAACTTTTATATCGTCCTTTGGTATACAGCATTCTTGATGATACAAGTGAGACTATCTTGAGATACATGCAATGGTACAAATGGCGCCTTGCTAGGTCGTAGCCATTAACTTAGCTGAAGGCTATTCTAAGTGTCTCTCGGCAAATGAGAGAAAGGCTTTGTCAGTGTAGTCGCTAGCAACGTCGTCGTACAACTGGGGCGAGTGCTAGTCAGTCTCTCGAGACCTGCCGTGTGGTGGCGCTCGGTCTGCGATCCTGACAGTGGCGACACGCGGGTCCGACATGTACTAATGGACCGTGGCCGATTTAAGCTACCACCTAGCAAGTGTGGTGTCTGGCGGTGACACCACAGTGAACCCATTCTCCGCCAACAAAGCTTTGGAGGTCGTTGAGGAATATTTTCTCAGCATTTTGGTATAAAGGATCTTTCATCTCCAATAATTATGCAATTAGGATTTATTCGTTTTGTTAGTGTAGACGTTGTGGGTGAATGACCTCAACAAGGGTTGTGGAGTCATACTTCTAGTGCGCAGAATGGTGTTCAGCTCTCCGCCCCTGAGCTTAGTTGCAGGAAGGCGGTGCTTAAGAACCAAGTGACTACCTTGCAGTAAATCAAGGACATAAGACTGGCGTTAGTTAATTCTCAAGTTTTCAGCAATAATGATGCCCAACCATCAGTCAGAGTCAGGCATGGACCCTGGAGAATGTTGAGCGTACCGATCTCAGTGAGCAGCCTCGGAGGAATTGTCTGCCTTTGGTGTAGTGAACCGGTAATGGCAGACTTCCCCATTAGCAGGATAGTGCTGAGAAACCGTCAAGTCAGTGTTTCGACCTTGGCAGTATACAGTGAGGTGGCCTCCAAGAGGACGCTCACACTAATTGGTGTAGCCGCAGATCTCACTGCGTTTCGTGCCAAGGCACTCAGAGTCGGACTATGGACACCGGCATGGACAGCAGTGTCAGCACTAGTGACAGATGAATGTGCCCACACAGAACAACGAGCAGCAGCGGAGTTTGGCCAGGCAGGTGGATGATGTAAAATGGCTGTCCTCAATGCTTGGAATCAGAGTATGGAGGTCTTAAAAATTTTCTTCAGTCATTGCAAATGTTCATCCATATCTTTTGAAAATACAACAATGCCGTCAAGATACATTTGACATTGTCTCAGATTCAGCCCCCTCAAATATCCATCCAACAATCTTTGAAACATATCTGATGCAGTTTTTAAACCAAATAGCATTCGTCTATACTGCTAATGACCCCAGGAAACTGTAAATGCAGTCTTTGTTTGGTCCTCCAGCACACTTCTAACTGATATTATAAATGTTTCAGATATATTGTGGAAAAGTATCTACAATGTCCCAAGTTATCTTGGATTTCCATAATATTCAGTAACAGATAGGCAGTTATAGTCTAAGGATAGCATCTTTGATTAATAATCAAAACGTCCTTGGTCTCACGTTTGAAACCCACCACCCCTTAAATTTCTAATAAAAATCATCAGCAAATGGTGTCTGAAGATTTCTGACATAAAAAGTCACCCTAATTCTGTCAATGGCCTTGTCAAAGTGGGAGGAGCAGTGGACGCAGGTTCAGGACACTCATTTTCCCTTGGGATGCATATAGAAGGAGAAAGAATCAAGGATGCAGAAGGCAAAGGAAACAACTGCATTAAAGACACACAATGTGTAATCGCAGGACATGTGGTCTGTAACTGAAGAAGTGTCACGACGCTCTCTCCATTGGCATAAGATTCTGGACTAGTTCCACATTTGGAACTCTGGGAGGAGACTGCCAAGGGGAGGATAGTGAAGGATAGTGTTCCATGGGTCAGGGCATGGAACGTCAGAAGTCTGAAAATGGTAATAAGCTAGAAAATCTGAAAATGGTAATAAGCTAGAAAATCTGAAAATGGAAATTCTAAAGCTCAGTCTAGATATAATGGGGTTAAGTGAAGCGAAATGGAAAGAAGACAAGGATTTCTGGTCAGATGAGTACAGGGTAATATCTGCATAAACAGAAAATGGTATAACAGCAGTTTGAATCGTTATGAATTGGAACGTAGGGCAGAGAGTGAGTTACAGCAAGTAGAACAATGAAAACTTTGTTCTCATCAGAACTGACGGCAAACCAACACTGACAACCATAGTTCACGCGTATAAGTACATGCCGACGTTACAAGCAGAAAGTGAAGAGGTAAAGAAAGTGTATGAGGATATAGGACGAGTGAAGGGAGAAGGAGAGGAAGAAATGGTTACAGGAGCATATGGGCTTTGTAATAGGAATTAGAGAGGGGAAACACTAAGTGAGCTCTGCAATAACTTTCAGCTGGTAATAGCGAATACGCTCTTCAAGAATCACGAGAGGAGGGGGTATACTTGGAAAAGGCCGGGAAATATGGGAAAGACTCTAGTTAGATTACATCATGGTCAGCGGAGATTTCTAAATCAGATATTGGATTATAAGGAGGAGGAGGAGGAGGAGGAGGAGATTAGTGTTTAACGTCCCGTCGACAACGAGGTCATTAGAGACGGAGCGCAAGCTCGGGTGAGGGAAGGATGGGGAAGGAAATCGGCCGTGCCCTTTCAAAGGAACCATCCCGGCATTTGCCTGAAGCGATTTAGGGAAATCACGGAAAACCTAAATCAGGATGGCCGGAGACGGGATTATAAGGCATACCCAGGAGCAGATATAGACTCAGTTCACAATTTAGTAGTGATGAAGAGGAGGCTGAAGTTCAAGAGACTAGTCAGGAATAATCAATGCACGAAGAAGTTGGCTATCGAAGTATTAAGGAATGAAGAGATATGCTTGAAGTTCTCTGAGGCTATAGGCACTGTCATAATGAATAGTTCAGTAGGCAGTTCGGTTGAAGAGGAACGTACATCTCTAAAAAGGACAGTCACAAAAGTCAGGAAGAAAAACATAGGTACAAGTAACGTAACTGCAAAGAAACTGTGGGTAGCAGAAGAAATATGTACTTCAACAGAGCGACAAAAGAAGGAAGTATAAAAATGTCCACGTCAATTCAGGAGTACAGAAGTACAATTCACTTAGGAATGAAATAAACAGGGAGTGCAGGGAAGCTAAGACGAAATGGCTACATGAAAAAGAAATGATTTTCAGAAGGACTGAGTCAGCATATAGAAAAGTCAGAACAACCTCCGGTGAAATTAAAAGCAAGGGCGGTTACATTAAGAGTGCAATGGGAATTTCGCTGTTAAATGCAGAGGAGAGAACGGATAGGTGGAAAGAGAACACTGAAGTCCTCTGTGAGGGGGAGAACTTGTCTGATGACATGGTAGAAGCAGAAAACAGGAGTCGGTACGGAAGAGATAGGGGATCCAGTATTAGAATCAGAATTTAAAGAGCTGTGGAAGACTTCAGATATAGTAAGGCAGAAGGGATAGATAAAATTACATCGTAATTTCTAAAATTTTTGATGGAAGTGGTAACAAAATGACTATTCACGTGAGTGTGTAGAATGTATGAGACTCGAGGTATACCATCAAACTTACGGAAAAGAATCATCCCAACAATTCCCAAAATTGCAAGAGCCGAAAAGTGCGACAGTTATCGCACAATCATCTTAACAACTCATGCATCCAAGTTGCTGCATGAATAACATATATAAGAATGGAAAAGAAGATTGAGGATGTATTAGGTGTCGATCAGTGTGTCTTTAGGAAAGGTAAAGGCACCAGAGAGGCACTTCTGACGTTGCGGTTGATAATGGAAGCAAGACTAAATAAAAATCAAGGCACTTTCATGGGATTTGTTAAACCGGAAAAAGCGTTCGACAATCTGAAGAAAATAAGGTAAAGCTATACGGAAAAACTGGTAATATATAATATGTACAAGAGCCAAGAGAGAACAATAAGAGGGGAAGGACAAGAACGAGTGCTAGGATTAAAAAGGGTGCAAGGCAGGCATGTAGTATTTCGCCTCTACTTTTCAATCAATACACCGAGCGAGGTGGCGCATTGGTAGTACACTGGACTCGCATTCAGGAGGACGACGGCTCAATCCCGCGTCCGGCCATCCTGATTTGGTTTTCCGTGATTTCCCTAAATCTATCCAGGCAAATGCTGGGATGGTTCCTTTGAAAGGGCACGGCCGACTTCCTTTCTCATCTTTTCCTAATCCGATGAGAGAGATGACCTCGCTGTTTGGTCTCTTCCCCCAAAACAACCCAACAATCAACCAATACATTGAAGAAGCAATGACGCAAATAAAAGAAAGGTTCAAGAGTGGGATTAAAATTCAAGGTGAAACGACATCAGTGATAAGACTCACTCATGACATTACCATCCTCAGTGAAAGTGAAGAAGAATTACAGGATGTGTTGCATGGAATGAGTAGTCTACTGAGAGTGGAATATGGATTGAGAATAAATGGAAGATAGATGACAGTAAGGAGAAGTTGCAGAAATAACAGCGTGAAATATAACATCAAAATTGTTTATCACGGTGTAGACGAAGATAAGGAAGTATGTTACCAAGGCAACCCATGATAGATGGAGCAAGGAGGACATAAGAACCAGACTAGCGCTGGCAAAAAAAGGCATTCCTGGCGTAGAGGCTAGTGTCAAACATACGTTTTAATTTGGGGATGAAATTTCAGAGAAGATATATTTGAAGCACAGCACTGTATGATAGTGAGACATCGACTGTGGGAAAACGTAAAAGAAGAGAATCGAAGCGTTTGAGATGCGATGGTACAGAAGAATGCTGAAAATTAGGTGCGCTGGTAAAATAAGGAATGAGGAAGTTCTCTGCAGAAAAGGCAAAGTAAGCAATGTATGGAAAACACTGACAAGAAGAGGGACAGAATGATAGGACAACTGTTACGACATCAGGGAGTAACTTCCTTGGTACTAGAGGGCACTGTAGAGGGTAAAACCTGCAGAGGAAGACAAGAGATTGGAATGCATACAGCAAATAATTGAGAATGTAAGTTACAAGCGCTACTCTGAAATGAAGAGGTTGGCACAGGAGAGGAATTCGTAGTGGGCTGCATCAGGCCAATCAGAAGACTGGGGGGTCAGAAAGAAAATGCATCTGTAAACATCGTTCTATTGAAGTAATGACAATCACAGAAGAATCTATATTTCTTTGTCATGTCGAAACATTTCTTTGGTATAATAACTCAAAATGAGCTGCATCACGAGAGTTTCCGTCAATGAACCCTGAAGATTTAAGAAGTCCTCAAATTCTAACAGTAGCTTCTTCATTGCTACTCTTTCCACTCCTACGAAATGTTACACTTTCGTACATAATCCAGTTTGTTCATGGCTAAATTGTGAACTTGACTTGCCTAGCTCATCATCATCTAGAACATCTATCATTAGCAGTAAAATTGTCCATGCTGATGGGTCCTAGACGTTCACCATCTATTTTCTGTACGAGCACAAATCTTCTGCATACAAAACATCGTCCTCTATCTAGCTCATCATTCTCTCCAGTTGTCCTACCACACACAATACACTGAAGAGCCAAAGAAACTGGTATAGGCATCCGTATTCGAATACAGAGATGGGTAAACAGGCAGAATACAGCGATGCAGTCGGCAATGCCTATATAAGACGACAAGTGTCTGGCGCAGTTGATAGATAGGTTACTGTTGCTACAATGTTATGTTATCAACCTTTCAGTGAGTTTGAAGGTGGTGTTATAGTCGGCGCACGAGCGATGGGACACTGCATCTCCGAGGTAGCAATGAAGTGGGGATTTCCCCGTACGACCATATCACGGGTGTACCGTGAATATCAGGAATCCGGTAAAACATCGAATCTCCGACAGCGCTGCGGCCGGAAAAGATCCTGCAAGAACTGGACCAACGAGAACTGAAGAGAATCGTTCAGCGTGACACATGTGCAACCCTTCCGTAGGCTGCTGCAGATTTCAATGCTGGGCCGTCAAGTGTCAGCGAGCGAACCATTCAACGAAACATCATCGATATAGGCTTTCTGAGCCGAAGGCCCACTCGTGTACCCCTAATGACCGGATGACACAAAGCTTTACGCCTCGCCTGTGGATGGACGTGTACTGGTATGCAAACAACCTCTTGAGTCTCTGGACCCTGCATGTCAGCAGGGGACTGTTCAAGCTGATGGAGGCTTGTAAGGTGTATGCTTCGCCGGCGATGGGCGAGGCATGACAGAATCTCTGACCAGAGAGTAGTTTATCGTTAGTTGTTGCTTGTCGCGAGTCTGCGCTTGACCGCGCGAGTCAACAGTAGAAGCCAGTCTGCGATAGTCTGCGCGAGTCTGCAGTAGTAGTCAGTCGGATACGGTAGTGGGGAGTCGGCATGCGTCGGCTGTGTGCTCTGGTCGCGACTCTGGTCAGGACTCTGGAGGGTGAGTATTGTTGTAGAAGGTAAAGAAGCAGCATTGCGCATATTTAATAATGTATGTTAATTGTAATTTAATTTGTTCAGAAAAAATGCCTCAATAATAATTTTTTTATAAAGTAATTTTTTTAAAGAAAAGTATTCATTTAAATTCAAAGAATTTTTCCACTCTTTTGAAAAAAAAGCATTCATTTCAATTTAAAGAATATTTCCTATGCCTTCCTTCCAAGAATATATATATATATATATATATATATATATATATATATATATATATATATATATTCTTGGAAGGAAGGCATATATATGCCAGCATTGCACGAAGCTGTGTCGATAAATAAGAGCAGATATAGTTGCAGTTTTTATTGAGGTAAGAATTTTGCTTTTGATATTCAGAATACAGGGCCGAAGGTCAGCGCTGCTGTCATTATAAAATTTACCAGATATTATTATTTCTGTTAGGAGGTTACATTTGGTTCATGGTTCATTATTTAATTGATATTATTGTGGGTTTTTGGTCAATTTTCATTTATCAATTTTGTGGGGAGTTCACGCATGGTTCCATTTCCATTTTTTATTTAACAAAATTTCGTGTGGAGAGGTTACACTTGGCTCCATTTTCCTGTTCTTTATTAAACATTATTTGCTGGGAGGTTACAGGCTCTGTAATGGTGTGAGGCGTGTGCAGTTGGAGTGATATGGGACCCCTGATACGTCTACGTACAACTCTGACAGGTGACACGTACGTAAGCATCGTGTGTGATCACCTGCACCCATTCATGTCCGTTACGCATTCTGACGATCTTGGACAATTCAAACAGGACATTGCGACACCCAGCACGTCCAGAATTGCTAAAAAGTGGCTCCAGGAAAACTCTTCTGAGTTTCCTCTGGTCCTTAAACTCCCCAGACATGAATGTTGTTGAGCATATCTGTGATGCTTTCAACGTGCTGTTCAGAAGAGAGCTCCACCCACTCGTACTCTTACGGATTTATGGAAAGTCCTGCAGGATACAAGGTACCAGTTCCCTCCAGCACTACTTCAGACATTAGCCGAGTGCATGTCACGTCATGTTGCGGCACGCCTGCGTGCTCGCGGGTTGCCTTATACGATATTAGGCAAATTTACCAGTTTCTTTGGCTCTTCAGTGTATTTTAACTGTTATTTCCATTCCCATATTCATAGAACTTTACGATGCTGAGTGCGTCTTAGTGACTTTATATACAGTTTAACTTGATTGCCTTTCACGACAGGCGAAACTTGTGGCAGTGCATCACGGATAACAGCTCTCCCTAGCTGTAACAATGTCTCACTGAGTTGCACCATGCGCTGCCAAAGATCAGTTTTCATAATGTTTATACACAAAATCTAACCCTAGTGTAACGTAGTACCTTTCATCTGCATTCGGCAGAACTTCATCCTTTCCTGGAGCTGTTTTGCTCACACCTGAAAACGTAACAATGCTGAACCTAGCGATCATACGTCATTGTCCCCTATGCCAGGTAACCTATTTCACAGGCGATTTAACTGCCTCTTCTCCGAGAGGTCCATACTCACCACAGAAATGTGAACCCTTTTGTCTAATAATAACATATGCTCTCTAACGTTTATCAATACTTCAAAGCATTGAAACTTACCGAGAATGCCGTCTGGTGGATTTGAAGTTCACGTTGCTGCTTAACGATGGATTATTATTGACACTCAGTCCACTCCCGCTACGCCCCTTACTCCTACAAGCCTTCTCTCAGTGCCCAACAACTCCACACTTCTTGTACAGATCTTGACGATCTTGACGACACTCCATTCAGTGTGACCCAAATGTCCACACTGATAACAGCTTATGTCACAATAGAAGAAGTTCTCCTGTTACTACGCCTATCTCTTCGAGTTCTGTGGTCACCCTGATTGCGCCGCTGAGGTCCTTCGGGAATTCTGCCAGCATGGTTCTCTACATCAGGTGGCAGTCCTGTTACGAAGACAGATAGCATCCCATGTTGTGCTCACTGCAGAATACGTTTTTTTTTTGCTTCATCATTCCGTGTCAGCTCATAAGTATTGACCTTAATTTTCCGTGGATTGTCCACAACTTTCGGCTGACTCACTCATCGGCATACATAACTTATGGTTTTCCTTCCCCTGACAAGTGCAGCTCGTCATCTGCAACAACTGTTCATCTGTCCAGAAACCCTCCTTCGAGGCTGACAATAGGACATCCTCCGTTGGTCTGCCCGTAGAAGACCTAGCCGCTGAAGTTAACGAAGGAGCGGTCATATTGGATGAGGCGGATTTAGACGTGGTTGGTCCACTCAGAGCCGGCAGCTTGATGACCCATTTCAGGATGATGGCCAGCGTAGACTTCCCCTCATAGGTGGCTTCTTGTGGTGATAGATGTTGCTTGTCTAAACTGGCAATATTTATGCGAGTTTGGTCTGCCACTGTTCCTGAAACGGTAACGTTGTCCCTACCCTAAGCCGCAACAGAACCGGACCGTGAGGCATGGTCGTTGCCTCCGTGACTCACTTTTTACACTGTGTCATTTGTATCACAGCCCTGGCTGCGCCGTAACGGAGTAGCAGCTTTGCCTTTCTCTATAGTCTGAATATGGCTCCTTGCACAAAAATATACTAACTGAACCCTATCACTGCGATTTCTTGCGCCATCCTGCCTTTAAGTTTTCCTGTTAAGTTGATCACAGGACTCTTTCGATGGGCTAAGCTAAGCTAAGGGCAGCAGTATCTCAGTTACTTTTGTTTATATAAAAATGAAATGAAGAAATTGATGAAATGTATGATGACATAAAAGAAATTATTCAGGTAGTGAAGGGAGACGAAAATTTAATAGTCATGGGTGACTGGAATTCGACAGTAGGAAAAGGAAGAGAAGGAAACGTAGTAGGTGAATATGGATTGGGGCTAAGAAATGAAAGAGGAAGCCGCCTGGTAGAATTTTGCACAGAGAGAAAGAAGGTTGTATACGTGGAATAAGCCTGGAGATACTAGAAGGTTTGAGATAGATTATATAATGGTAAGACAGAGATTTAGGGACTAGGTTTAAAATTGTAAGACATTTCCAGGGGCAGATGTGAACTCGGACCGCAATCTATTGGTTATGAACTGTAGATTAAAACTGAAGAAACTGCAAAAAGGTGGGAATTTAAGGAGTTGGGACCTGGATAAAATGACTAAACCAGAGGTTGTACAGAGTTTCAGGGAGAGCATAAAGGAAAGAAATACAGTAGAAGAAGAATGGGTAGCTTTGAGGAATGAAATAGTGAAGGCAGCAGAGGATCAAATAGGTAAAAAGACGAGGGCTAGTAGAAATTCTTCGGTAACAGAAGAGATACAGAATTTAATTGATTAAAGGAGAAAATACAAAAATGCAGTAAGTGAAGCAGGCAAAAAGGAATACAAACGTTTCAAAAATGAGATCGACAGGAAGTGCAAAATGGCTAAGCAGGGATGGCTAGAGGACAAATGTAAAAATGTAGAGGCTTATCTCACGAGGGGTAAGGTAGATACTTCCTACAGGAAAATTAAAGAGTCCTTTGGAGAAAAGAGAACCACTTGCATGAATATGAAAAGCTTGATGGAAACCCAGTTCTAAGCAAAGAAGGGAAAGCAGAAAGGTGGAAGGAGTATATAGAGGGTCTATACAAGGGCCTTGTACTTGAGGACAATGTTATGGAAATGGAAGAGGATGTAGATGAAGATGAAATGGGAGATACGATACTGAGTGAAGCGTTAGACAGAGCACTGAAAGACCTGAGTCGAAACAAGGCCCGGGAGTAGACAACATTCCATTAGAAATACTGACAGCATTGGGAGAGTCAGACCTGACAAAACTCTACCATCTGGTGAGCAAGATCTATGAGACAGGCGAAATTCCCTCAGACTTCAAGAAGAATATAATAATTCCAATCCCAAAGAAAGCAGGTGTTGACAGATGTGAAAATTACCGAGCTGTTAGTTTAATAAGTCACAGCTGCAAAATACTAACGCGAATTCTTTACAGACGAATGGAAAAAGTGGTAGAAGCCGACCTCGGGGAAGATCAGTTGGATTCCGTAGAAATGTTGGAATACGTGAGGCAATACTGACCCTACGACTTACCTTAGAAGACAGATTAAGGAAAGGCAAACCTACGTTTCTAGCATTTGTAGACTTAGATAAAGCTTTTGACAATGTTGACTGGAATACTCTCTTTCAAATTCTGAAGGTGGCAGGGGTAAAATACAGGGAGCGAAAGGCTATTTACAATTTGTACAGAAACCAGATGGCAGTTATAAGAGTCGAGGGATATGAAAGGGAAGCAGTGGTTGGGAAGGGAGTGAGACAGGGTTGTAGCCTCTCCCAGATGCTATTCAATCTGTATACTGAGCTAGTAGTAGTAAAGGAAACAAAAGAAAAATTCGGAGTAGGTATTAAAATCCATGGAGAAGAAATAAAAACTTTGAGGTTCGCCGATGACATTAAACCTCAGATGCAAAAAAAGTATTGTGATGTGGTTGTTGTCGCCGCAGGAACGGCTCACGATAGTGTCGTTGTACCATTTTTCCACTGCATCCAGGGAACCAACACACGAAGTGCAAAGCGGCGAATTCTTCATCAGTAAACATATCCATACTGTTGTTTATCACTGTCAACATACAACTAACACTTGCGGAGCAACAAATCTGAAACAAAACCGAGGAATATCGAATGCAAGCTTGACGACGAGCAGTAACGAGGGCATTACAGTTGTCAACAGCAAGTACCAAGGGCTGATGGAATGTGATTGCTTCGGAACAAGACTCACAGCGCATACCGTAGATTTTTGTATTGTTATCCAGATGATTTTAGTGCATTTTACATAAAAAGATTAATGGAGACAAGAAATCAAACGATACGCAGTTACTCTGTAACGAACCAATGGAGACCCTCTACAATACGAAAATACTCAGAAAATATAGCTGAACAACCTCCGAAATTATGTCGGTGGATTTCAGGATCATTCCGTAAATAAACGATTGGTAGATAACAAGTTTATCTCTTTGAGGTTCTACGCAGATGATACAGTTATACACTCCTGGAAATTGAAATAAGAACACCGTGAATTCATTGTCCCAGGAAGGGGAAACTTTATTGACACATTCCTGGGGTCAGATACATCACATGATCACACTGACAGAACCACAGGCACATAGACACAGGCAACAGAGCATGCACAATGTCGGCACTAGTACAGTGTATATCCACCTTTCGCAGCAATGCAGGCTGCTATTCTCCCATGGAGACGATCGTAGAGATGCTGGATGTAGTCCTGTGGAACGGCTTGCCATGCCATTTCCACCTGGCGCCTCACTTGGACCAGCGTTCGTGCTGGACGTGCAGACCGCGTGAGACGACGCTTCATCCAGTCCCAAACATGCTCAATCGGGGACAGATCCGGAGATCTTGCTGGCCAGGGTAGTTGACTTACACCTTCTAGAGCACGTTGGGTGGCACGGGATACATGCGGACGTGCATTGTCCTGTTGGAACAGCAAGTTCCCTTGCCGGTCTAGGAATGGTAGAACGATGGGTTCGATGACGGTTTGGATGTACCGTGCACTATTCAGTGTCCCCTCGACGATCAGCAGTGGTGTACGGCCAGTGTAGGAGATCGCTCCCCACACCATGATGCCGGGTGTTGGCCCTGTGTGCCTCGGTCATATGCAGTCCTGATTGTGGCGCTCACCTGCACGGCGCCAAACACGCATACGACCATCATTGGCACCAAGGCAGAAGCGACTCTCATCGCTGAAGACGACACGTCTCCATTCGTCCCTCCATTCACGCCTGTCGCGACACCACTGGAGGCGGGCTGCACGATGTTGGGGCGTGAGCGGAAGACGGCCTAACGGTGTGCGGGACCGTAGCCCAGCTTCATGGAGACGGTTGCGAATGGTCCTCGCCGATACCCCAGGAGCAACAGTGTCCCTAATTTGCTGGGAAGTGGCGGTGCGGTCCCCTACGGCACTGCGTAGGATCCTACGGTCTTGGCGTGCATCCGTGCGTCGCTGCGGTCCGGTCCCAGGTCGACGGGCACGTGCACCTTCCGCCGACCACTGGCGACAACATCGATGTACTGTGGAGACCTCACGCCCCACTTGTTGAGCAATTCGGCGGTACGTCCACCCGGCCTCCCGCATGCCCACTATACGCCCTCGCTCAAAGTCCGTCAACTGCACATACGGTTCACGTCCACGCTGTTGCGGCATGCTACCAGTATTAAAGACTGCGATGGAGCACCGTATGCCACGGCAAACTGGCTGACACCGACGGCGGCGGTGCACAAATGCTGCGCAGCTAGCGCCATTCGACGGCCAACACCGCGGTTCCTGGTGTGTCCGCTGTGCCGTGCGTGTGATCATTGCTTGTACAGCCCTCTCGCAGTGTCCGGAGCAAGTATGGTGGGTCTGACACACCGGTGTCAATGTGTTCTTTTTTCCATTTCCAGGAGTGTATATCATCCAAACTTTTAGAGTTCATGTTCGTTTTGTGGTCTTCAGCCCGGAGATTGGTCTGATACTGTTCTCCATGCTAGTTTATCTTGTGCAAGCCATTTTGTCTACTACTGCAGCCTACAACCTTCTGAATCTGCTTCCTGTATTCATCTCTTAGTGTCCCTCTACGAGTTTTACTCACGACACCTCCTCCACTACTAAATTGGTGATCCATTCAAGTGTCAGAATGTGTGCTACCGGCCGACCACTTCTAGTGAGGTTGTGCCAAAAACTTCTTTTCTGCACAGTTCTATTCAATACCTTCTCATAACTCACGTAGTCTGTCGATCTAATTTGCAGCGTTCTTTTGTAGCACCACATTTCAAAGGTTCTATTCTCATCTTGTCTACAGTCGATGTTTCAATTCCGTACATGGTTACACTCCAACAATACTTTCATAAAAGAAAACACTTAAATCTGTATCGATGTTAACAAATTCCATGAACTCCGTATGCATCGTCATTGCGCTAGGTGTCATGTGCTCCTGTCCGCTGATTTCGTGTGATTTCTTACAACCACCGTCCGCAATGTTTGACGGTCCTTGTCCGTCAGTGCATGAGATCTACACTCCTAGAAATTGAAATAAGAACACCGTGAATTCATTGTCCCAGGAAGGGGAAACTTTATTGACACATTCCTGGGGTCAGATACATCACATGATCACACTGACAGAACCACAGGCACATAGACACAGGCAACAGAGCATGCACAATGTCGGCACTAGTACAGTGTATATCCACCTTTCGCAGCAATGCAGGCTGCTATTCTCCCATGGAGACGATCGTAGAGATGCTGGATGTAGTCCTGTGGAACGGCTTGCCATGCCATTTCCACCTGGCGCCTCACTTGGACCAGCGTTCGTGCTGGACGTGCAGACCGCGTGAGACGACGCTTCATCCAGTCCCAAACATGCTCAATCGGGGACAGATCCGGAGATCTTGCTGGCCAGGGTAGTTGACTTACACCTTCTAGAGCACGTTGGGTGGCACGGGATACATGCGGACGTGCATTGTCCTGTTGGAACAGCAAGTTCCCTTGCCGGTCTAGGAATGGTAGAACGATGGGTTCGATGACGGTTTGGATGTACCGTGCACTATTCAGTGTCCCCTCGACGATCACCAGTGGCGTACGGCCAGTGTAGGAGATCGCTCCCCACATCATGATGCCGGGTGTTGGCCCTGTGTGCCTCGGTCGTATGCAGTCCTGATTGTGGCGCTCACCTGCACGGCGCCAAACACGCATACGACCATCATTGGTACCAAGGCAGAAGCGACTCTCATCGCTGAAGACGACACGTCTCCATTCGTCCCTCCATTCACGCCTGTCGCGACACCACTGGAGGCGGGCTGCACGATGTTGGGGCGTGAGCGGAAGACAGCCTAACGGTGTGCGGGACCGTAGCCCAGCTTCATGGAGACGGTTGCGAATGGTCCTCGCCGATACCCCAGGAGCAACAGTGTCCCTAATTTGCTGGGAAGTGGCGGTGCGGTCCCCTACGGCACTGCGTAGGATCCTACGGTCTTGGCGTGCATCCGTGCGTCGCTGCGGTCCGGTCCCAGGTCGACGGGCACGTGCACCTTCCGCCGACCACTGGCGACAACATCGATGTACTGTGGAGACCTCACGCCCCACGTGTTGAGCAATTCGGCGGTACGTCCACCCGGCCTCCCGCATGCCCACTATACGCCCTTGCTCAAAGTCCGTCAACTGCACATACGGTTCACGTCCACGCTGTCGTGGCATGCTACCAGTGTTAAAGACTGCGATGGAGCTGCGTATGCCACGGCAAACTGGCTGACACTGACGGCGGCGATGCACAAATGCTGCGCAGCTAGCGCCATCCGACGGCCAACACCGCGGTTCCTGGTGTGTCCGCTGTGCCGTGCGTGTGATCATTGCTTGTACAGCCCTCTCGCAGTGTCCGGAGCAAGTATGGTGGGTCTGACACACCGGTGTCAATGTGTTCTTTTTTCCATTTCCAGGAGTGTACCTCTTCGTGGGTTAGCTGTGGCTCTTTCTTCGCGTTTCCACTTCACAATTACATCACCAGTAGCTCTGGGCGTATTTACTTGGTTCGAAACGCACGTGATGGATTTGTTACTTGGGTGACTTGCACTGGCTAGTTCGCGTTCAAAGTAACAGAGCTCTCGTGGAGTGCTGTTGATAAAATAACGATATATCTACATTCGATAAGTTTCCAGAAACGTCGATATGTGTCGGCGATGTTATTTTCCGAGATATCTCGATATGGAAATGGGAAAAATCGAGCGCCGATGTTTTTATTTTATATTATATTTTTCGCAATTTTCAGTGAATATCTGAAACTGTAATAGAACATAATTTTACTCTCATTACATGTCAAGAAATCTCGCTACTTTTATGAAACGTCCCCTTAGAAAAATTAATGAATTACTGTGTTGATAAACCTCTTACATTATTTGATTTTCAAACAGCTGAGCAGAACAGAACGTACTCAGACATTTCGCTCTTTACCTATTCTGATCAACACAAAACTGACACACAATATTTTTAGCGCAACACAATCTGAATTTCAATAATTCCTACAAAAGAATGGCGCTGACTAACATTTACCTATATCTCTCACAAATCACTTACCTCACAAAAATCTTCGTTACTCGAACTGCTGCAATACAGCGAGCGCCACTAATGCCAGCTAAATAAAAGATTCAAACTGCAGAAGGCACTATCTATTGATAGGCAGAGTTGGCAAATGAAAGATTTTGATAGAGAGCAAACAATGTATTTACCTTAATAGTGTTCAAAAGTCATAATATATATAGCAGTTCATGACATCTAGTCTTACAAATTTACTGTCACTGATGGACACACGTCCAGATAATCCACTCTCAAAACTCCGCCATTTCTCTCCCCACATCCACCACTGCTGGCGGCTCACCTCGAACTGCGCAAACATATGAAACGTCCCCTTAGAAAAATTAATGAATTACTGTGCTGATAAACCTCTTACATTATTTGATTTTCAAACAGCTGAGAAGAACTGAACGTACTCAGACATTTTGCTCTTTACCTATTCTGATCAACACTAAACTGACACACAATATTTTTAGCGCAACGCAATCTGACTTTTAATAATCCCTAAAAAAGAATGGCCCTGACTAACAATAACCTATATCTTTCATGAATCACTTACCTCACAAAAACCTTAGTTACTCGAACTACTGCAATACAGCGAGTGCCAATATTGCCAGCTAAATAAAAGATTCTAACTACTGAATGCACTATCTACTGATAGGCATAGTTAGCAAATGAAAGATTTTGATAGAAAACAAACAATGTATTTACCTCAATAGTGTTCAAAAGTCATAAATATATAGCAGTTCATCACATCCAGTCTTACAAATTTACTGTCTCTGATGGACACCCGTCCAGATCATCCGCTCTCAAAACTCCGCCATCTCTCTCCTCACATCCACCACTGCTGGCGGCTCACCTCCAACTGCGCAACGCTATGCGCTGTTAACATCCACCTTCCCAACACTACAATAGCAAACAACAATGCAAACCAACCACAGACTGCACACAGCACAGCCAGTGATTTTCATACCGAGCACTACGTGGCGTTACCAATATGAAAACCTAAACAGCCTACTTACACTTTTTGAGCTCTCACCACGTCTAGTCTTTTTCTTTGACTGTGTGAAGCAAGTATAGGTGGCACAAAGAAGAAGTACGATTGCACTGAGCGATGGCGGCGTGATTGGAATAACAAGAAACGGCACACCACTTGCGTAAAAAAAACCAAAACAACCGCAACTTGTGTGCTATTTCTTCGCATCAGCATTCTTCAAAAACAGTGGCTGAAAATGATGAACAAAAAATTAAATGACAAGATTCGTCTTCACGGTGGTCGGAGACGTGAGGGGAAATGCTGACGTAATCGGCGCTCGGCGCTACCAACAGAAACTGCAACGTTTAACTTCACTACCTAGAAGTTGACACTACAACTTCTAGGTCGCTGGCATTGGCTGGAGTGAAAAAACAGGCAAGTCGACATAAAGTGTTCCGGACAAATCCGCTGTATGACGACTATCTAATACTAATTAATACTCAAATGTACAGCTCTAAAACCGGCATTATACTGTATTTACAATGTGCAGCCGATATTTTGATAGGTCAGTATGTCGATATTCTTCGATATATCGATACATCGTTTCCGTCTTATCGACGGATGATAATGATATTTATTGATATATTTGTGTACTGTATTCCAGATATTTTTAAAAATATCAACAGTCCTACTCTCGTGAACGACCCATTTGCTGTTACTGCTTTGCTACTGATCTACTGACAACACAATGCTGCCCAACTCATTTTACTCTGGCAGGTCCCCCCCCCTCCCCCCTCCCCCCCTCCCCCCCCGTAACATCTAGCCGTCAATTCCGTTTTACATACGGGTGTCCGAATGTTTTTTATCAGATATTGTATTTATGGCGCCTTCGTGCTGAGTGCTCCGGCGTCACAAGTTCATCGCAGCCTTCAGTGGCCGCCCAGCGAGCTGTTGCTACCGTATTAGTGTGCGGACCGAAGTGCTGTGTAAGCTGCTGCGGCTGCGGCTGCGCCGCCCGAAGTGTTTCCCGCCTCTCCTGGGATCCGGAGCGCCGCCTGGCCAAATATTTGCCGTCGCGTCTGCTGCAGTGGCTGCAAACACAGCGCGACGCGAGGTGGGAGGGACCGCAGCGCCGCCGCACGTGCCGGGCGCTGTGTGAGCCAGCGCTCAGTGCCGGCGAGGTGCAGCGGGTAAGCACCGACGCAACATATAAAAGGGTTTCGGACAACAGGTCGAGTCACGAGCGAGTTAAAACTCGAAGCTGTGGCGCCCACCTTGCTGTTCGAGGCCTGATTTTGGCAAATCATCCGTAATACCCAACCCACGAATCCTTCAATTAGGCAGGGACAGAATCATCGTTCACTAATGTTTGCTCACTCTTGTGTACGACTTCGTACACTGTGGTAAAAATGGAAATGAGGGTACGGCAACGTTGGCTGGGAGAACCCATCCGGGGAAGTTCAGCCGCCAAGTGCAAGTCTTACTTGCACTTCGGCATCTTACTAGCCAAACTTAGCGGTCTAAATTTCTCACCAAGTGCAGTGCAATGGTTTCGCTCATACATGACGTCTCGCCAGTAACGCGTCCTGTCCGGGAATATAAAGTCACAATGGCGGCAGGTAGTGTCAGGCGTTCCCCAAGGCTCAGTATTAGATCCTATACTCTTCTCTCTGTATGTGAACGATGTGTCATCGGTTCTGACCTATTGCAAATATCATATGTTTGCTGATGACCTTCAGTTGTATCTAAGTGCGAAACCAAGTAATCTTAAGAAAGCTATTGAAAATTTCGATACTGACCTCGATGCACTATCAAAATGGGCACAGGAGATAGGACTAAAACTAAACCCACCTAAAACCCAAGCGGTACTTGTTGGTCACTCGAAGCTCATTAGCCCAAAACATCGGGAATCCGTACCATCTCTTATCCTAAATGAGACAAATATTAACTTCTCTCCCTCCGCAAAGAGTTTGTGAGTAATAATAGATGAAAATCTAAATTGGACAGAGCACGTAACTGCAGTGTGCAAAAAAAGCATCAGCATCTCTTCATGTCCCACAAAAATATAAAAAAACTCTTCCCTTTCGATCTGAAAAAGAAATTGGTACACACGCTTATACTCCCAATCATTGACTACAGGGATATTATCCTACAAGGCCTCTCTCAGGAAAATTCCCGACGTCTAGAACTGGTCACGAATGCCTGCGTCCGATATATCTGTGACGTTCGACTTTTTGATCACATTTCACCAGTATATGCATATGTCCTGGCTGCGTGCAAACAAACGCAGAGATTTCCATACACTCTGTCTCATCCACTGCCTCATAAATGTACACTGTCCCTCATATCTCTCCTCGTCCTTAACGCTTATGTCGGAACAACATGACAGAAACACACGCTCCCATCATAACAAAATTCTCTCTGTTCCACTGCCTCGCTCAGTCACCTTCTCCAAGTTCTTTACAGTAGCGGGAACCCGACCCTGGAATAACCTTCCTCGTTATGTTACAGAACTTAAAAACATGTCCGGCTTCAAAAAACAGTTAATGACACATCTACTTAAGCAACAGTAATGCCTTCCTCTGTACATGAATGCACTTCACCTCATTACTTCCCTCTTTCCCCCTCCTTAAATCTCCCTTCCCCAAAACTCGCTATACTAGTAAACATCTACTTTACTCACCAAGATATTAATGTACATCTGCACAAATCTTCATTACTATTGCCAATCTTTCTCATGTTTATCATTATTATTTGATTTTGTTTTTTATTGTTATTATGATTGCTTTTATCATAATTTGTATGTATAGCACCTGTTGTAAAAATACTGCCAGCATTTACTTTATTAGTTCTTAGTCATTACTCTTTATTCATATTTCCACTAGAGTAATCTAATTTTCTTATTTAAACTATTGTCATGATGTAACTCTGATGTGTGAAATGCTGCATGTGTGGAACACTGGTCCGATGTAAGAGAGGGCCTGATGGCCCTAATCTGATCAGGTTAAATAAATAAATAAATAATACTTCAGTCGACGCCACACTGGGCGACTAGCGTGCCGGTGAGGAGGATGAAATGACGATGACAACAACACAACACCCAGTCCACGAGTGGAGAAAAATCTCCAACCCGACCAGGAATCGAACCTGCACCCTCTTGCATGGGAGGTGAGCACGTTACCAACCAGCTAAGCAGGCGGACACAGTGGTACAGAGAGGTGGGCTGCAGCATGGTGCGGCATCTGTCGTCGTAGGAAAGCCGGACAAGAGCAGAAACGATTCGTGAACGAGTTAACACAGTAAACAGAAGATTTACTATAACTGTATTTTTCCAAGCATGAAACAGAATCCAGTTCATGCAATAGCAACAAGGATGAGGTTCTCTGAGGTAAATCACGAATGATGGTGTCAGAGCAGCGACTAGGTGGCATCTGTGTAGCGTCACGTAGCGAAGAGGCTCCGAGTGCGAGGGGGCTGTCAGGTTGCCGCCGACCGTCCTATAATGCGGCGCCAGAGGGCGCTCGTGGTCCGCAGCCACTAGAGGCGTGGCTCAGCAGGCGCGCTCCACTGGTTCCGCCGGATCCCACACCACCGCTATTGGCGTTTGACAGAAACTTGCAGTTTTGCTGCAAACTTTGATGCCTGTGGAGTAGTATCGATACATGATACCATACTCATCACTGCCGAATATCACGACCCTTTTAAGGATATGGACAGACGATGATGGTGATGATGATACTTGGTTTGTGGGGCGCTCAACTGCGCGGTCATCAGCGACTGAACACATTCCCTATCTGTACATAGTCAAATCTAATCATTTTCATGAATGATGATGGAAAGATGAGGACAATAAAAACACCCAGTCACTGGGCAGAGAAAATCCTCAATTCGGCTGGGAATGGAACCCAGGACCCCGTGAGCCAGAGGTTGCAATGCTAGCCACTAGACCCATGAGCTGTGGACAGTGACAACCGAGACATCCACTGCATTCCTCGCCTCTTTACGGGACTTTTTAGTAAGTGCAGATATCGGGACATATGACACTGTCATATCCTCCACAACAGTACTAAAAGAAATCTGTTAAGCTTCGATAACACGACAAATAACTCAAGTTTAAAGGTAGCAGATTCAGATAAACATCTAGGAATGACAATTAAAAACAATATGAATTGGCAACCAGACACTGTATAAAATAATTGAAAAATCACATATTTCAGGAGGATAACATCTCCTTTCCCATCCATCAATTTCTCTCACTCTCTCTCTTCCCCTTTCGTTTCACCCCTTGCCTCTCACCCCTTTTCCTCCAATAAACTCTCCATTCACTGTTCAGTCATATCCCTCCTACCCACTCGCTATCTACTCACCATTTTAATCTTCCACTCCATTACAACGCTGTTATGTCTCTTACACCTTACGTAAATACATAATATCATAATTAGGTTGATTTATTTTTCTGTATTTGCTTTTGCCGGCCGGGGTGCCCGAGCGGTTCTAGGCGCTACAGTCTGGAACCGCGCGACCGCTACGGTCGCAGGTTCGAATCTTGCCTCGGGCATGGATGCGTGTGATGTCCTTAGATTAGTTAGGTTTAAATAGTTCTAAGTTCTAGGGGACTGATTAACTTAGAAGTTAAGTACCATAGTGCTTAGAGCCATTTCAACAATTTGTATTTGCTTTTCGGTAAGAAGCTTCAGTGCTGGAATTGAACCTTTTGGTCCCAACTCCTCTTCAATCCAAAGTTATTTTCATTCAGCATATTTTCCTCTTTTTCTTCAATTCACCTCAGAATTACCTTTAGGACAATTTTTGATGCATTCTTTATGAGGCTGTAGTTCGGTGCTGTTCATATTTTGTAGTTGCCGCCTTCTTCGGTAAAGGAACCATCATGAATTTCTGGAAGTCATTTCGTATCTCCCGAATAGTATAGGTAAATCTAATCAGTTTCAACAGCATTATTTTCGTGTTGTCACCAACATTCTTAAATTTGTTCTGCAGGGATATCATCAGTATCCTTTGATTTACTGTCCCTTAGATCTTTAAGAGTGTTCTGGAATTCTTCTTACAGAATGTCTTCTTCTTTATCATCTTCATCTGCTTTCTCTCCTTTTCCTATTACTTTTGCTGGTATTTTCCGTCGTACTATTCCTCAACGCATTCTTTCCATCTCTTCACCAGATCTTCACCAACTAGCGTTGTTTTCCACTTTGCCTTCAACTATATCCAATTAATATTACCTCTGTGGGTCTGGCAATGGCGTTTGATAATGTTATCTGGCAAGAGATGTTCAGAGTACTGAAGAAAGCGGGTCTAAAATACAGATAAGAGGGTAACATATAACCTCTATAAAAACGAAGTGAACGTCATTATTAATTTTCATCAAGAACAAGAATCAAAAATTAGACATTGCGTGAGCAAGCATGTGCTCTTTCCCCACTTATATGCAATGCTTACATCGTGGAAGCTATAGTCCAAGTTCGTGAAACTGCTGAGGTGGGGATGAAAGTTAATGATCAGAAAGTTATTTCTGTGGTTACGGAGACGAGAGAAGATCTAGAAAAAATCCTCAGCATGAGAAGAAACGAGCGAAAGGTTAAAGTAATGGTATGCAGTGCTGAAGAAGAATGTGGACCATTAAGAATAAGAATCGGAAGAGAGGAACTGGAAAGTCAGAGGTTGGAAGCAGGATTACCAGGGACGATAGATGATGAAAAGATATAGTGTGTAGAATACAACAGGCCGAAACTGCAATTAATTTAAGAAAGAACTTACTCGCCAGCTACAACGTCAGTCTGGAAACAAGGAAAAGGAGTGTGGCCTTATACGAGTACTTAACTTGGACAAAAGGAAAACAAGAGAGTAGACAAGCCCTGGATATTTGCTGGTACAGAAGGATGGCGAAGATCAGGTGGAGAGACAAAGTTACCAATGAAGAGGTGCAGATCCCTGTGCCTGTGGAGGAACATCCAAAAAAAGAAGAGACGAACTCGTGAGAGACATTTTAGTAAATAGTAACATCACTGGAACACTAGCAGAAGGAGCTATTCAGGGAAGGAATAGCCGTGGACGATCAAGGATGTCATACAGTCAGAAGATTATGAAAGATGTGTGATGTACTTCACACACGGGAATGAATAGGAAGGCGGACAGAAGAGGGGAATTGCGTACCACTGCAAACAAACTTCAGAGTTGAACAGAGAGAGAGAAAGGAAAGTATTTTTAGATATAAGAAAATACTAGGAACTTGCAAACAGACGGCGTGCCTTGATGTAAGCGAGAACCGGACAAGAAATATCGTAAATACGAGGGCATTCTGAAAAGCAATCCCTACAAATTTCTTGTGTGAAAACTCTTAAAGATTTTTTTAAAAATAAAATATATGTTTTAAACATTCGACATCTTTATTCTTCATCTATATATTTTTTTCTCAACATTGACACCCTGGCGGCAAACGCATTTCTCCCAAAGCCTCGCGGAGTGGCCGCGCGGTTTGAGGTGCCATGTCACGTACTACGCGGCCCCTCCCGCCGGTGTTTCGAGTCCTCCCTCAAGCATGGGTGTGTGTATTGTTATTGGCATAAGTTAGTTTAAGTAGTGTGTAAGTGTAGGGACCAATGACCTCAGCAGTTTGGTCCCTTAGGAGTTCACACACATTTGAAAATTTTCTCCCAACGACAGACCTCTTTGTTGACACCGTCACTGTAGTACGTATGAAGTTGTTGACGGAGCCACAACCTCACCTCTGGTTGCACCGCTCCATCACTGTCAAACAGAAGTACTCGAAGGTGTTCTTTAAGTTTTGCAAACAGATGAAAATCGGATGGGGCAGCTTGGGAACTGTATGGAGGATGATCGATGGCAGTGAACCCAAGGCGTCGGGTTGGTGCAGATGAGCAGCGCTCACGCGTTGACTGGCATTGTCATGGTGGAGGAGCGGATGCCTCATGTGTGGACGAAATCTTCGAATTAGAAATTCGATTACAGCGCACTGTTTCTGACGCACCAACATAGTTCCGTTACACGCCGCCATGACGCGCTACAATTCGAAGCCCTGTAGTGGCAGAAAGCTGTAAATATGTAGATGTGATAAGTAACAATGTAGAATGCTCATAAAGTTTTATTTAAAAAAAAAGGTTTTATAGTTTTCATATAAATAAACTGCACATCCTAGTAAAATCAACGTCTTTTGTAACTAACTGTTTTTCGACCTAGAAGGAAAGTTGATGTTGTTGTTGTTGTTGTGGTCTTCAGTCCAGAGACTGGTTTGATGCAGCTCTCCATGCTACTCTATCCTGTGCAAGCTTCTTCATCTCCCAGTACTTACTGCAGCCTACATCCTTCTGAATCTGCTTACTGTATTCATCTCTTGGTCTCCCTCTACGATTTTTACCCTCCACGCTGCCCTCCAATACTAAATTGGTGATCCCTCGATGTCTCAGAACATGTCCTACCAACCGATCCCTTCTTCTAGTCAAGTTGTGCCACAAGCTCCTCTTCTCCCCAATTCTATTCAATACCTCCTCATTAGTTATGTGATCTACCCATCTAATCTTCAGCATTCTTCTGTAGCACCACATTTCGAAAGCTTCTATTCTCTGTTTGTCGAAACTATTTATCGTCCACGTTTCACTTCCATACATGGCTACACTCCATACATATACTATCAGAAACGACTTCTTGACACTTAAATCTATACTCGATGTTAACAAATTTTTCTTCTTCAGAAACGCTTTCCTTGCCATTGCCAGTCTACATTTTATATCCTCTCTACGTCGACCATCATCAGTTATTTTGCTCCCCAAATAGCAAAACTCCTTTACTACTTTAAGTGTCTCATTTCCTAATCTAATTCCCTCAGCATCACCCGACTTCATTCCATTATCCTCGTTTTGCTTTTGTTGATGTTCATCTTATACCCTCCTTTCAAGACTCTGTCCATTCCGTTCAACTGCTCTTCCAAGTCTTTTGCTGTCTCTGACAGAATTACAATGTCATCGGCGAACCTCAAAGTTTTCATTTCTTCTCCATGGATTTTAATAGCTACTCCGAACTTTTCTTTTGTTTGCTTTACTGCTTGCTCAATATACAGATTGAATAACATCGGGGATAGGCTACAACCCTGTCTCACTCCCTTCCCAACCACTGCTTCCCTTTCATACCCCTCGACTCTAATAACTGCCATCTGTTTCTGTACAAATTGTAAATAGCCTTTCGCTCCCTGTATTTTACCCCTGCCACCTTCAGAATTTGAAAGAGAGTATTCCAGTCAACATTGTCAAAAGCTTTCTCTAAGTCTACAAATACTAGAAACGTAGGTTTGCCTTTCGTTAATCTTTCTTCTAAGATAAGTCGTAGGGTCAGTATTGCCTCACGTGTTCCAACATTTCTACGGAATCCAAGGAAAGCCAGTTTGTAAATATCTTTCGCTACAGACCAGTGATAATGTTTTACTTCAGTAAAACGAAATACGTTTGGTGCCAAAAATATGCATTTTCCTGTAGTTGCAGAGAAGGAATTAAAATAGCTTCAAAAATTTTCCATTACTCTATGTTAAGAACTAGTTGTCAGTCTTACTCCTAGTAGAAATTTTCTTCGAGAGGTAACTGGATATCACCACAGTTGTAACCGATTAGAACTTCGTCATAAATAATTGCATCAACTACGAGAAGTCTGAGAGTGAATTAATACCATGTGTTAAGCCACCAATATACAACACAGACAGCAACTACTTTGGTATAGATCTCGGGACACATTAGAAATTACTTTGTTTGCTGATGACTCTCCATCTGGATTACCTGGAGTATCGGACTAGTCACCAAAATTTCGATAAAATTATAAATGGAGTTATACAGTGATCATTAATGACTAACGAGCCAAAAAATTATGACCAATGACCACCACTAGAGGGGATGCCACCTGGTTGCGTTGTGGTACGTGGTAAGGAAAGTGTTTTAGTAGAACAAGGACAAACAGCGAATCAGTTCAGCGACGATACAGGTCGCAAATAAGAAGTCCACAGTTGTAAGCGACTTCGACAAACAGCAAAATGCCGTGGCTCGGCGCCAGGGAGCGAGGCGGCCTCGTCACAGTACGTGGAGGTCGGGGGCTTTCCCGCTTGTAAAGCGGGATAGGCGGCGATCTGTGGCGGATCTCGCGACAGCTTACAGTGTTGGTGCAGGAGCGAGTGTTTCGGAGCACACCATTCATCGCAAGTTGTTGCACGTGGGGCTTCACAGCAGACTACCACTGCATGTTCCCATGTTGACCGAACGGTGTCGTCCATTACCATTGCAGTGTTCACGGGACCATCGAAACTGGAGCGTGGATCAATGGAACCGTGTCATCTGGTAGGATGAATTACGTTTCTTGTTACACCAGGCTGATGTTCGTTTCCGCGTACGCAGTCATCCCGGCGGGCGGCTGCTCGAACCAAGGGCCGAGACACGGACGCAGACCGTCGTGGGCTTTGTTGTTATGATGGACATTCGCCGGTGCCTATATACGACGTGTGGCTAGAAAAAAACCGGACTAGTACTGGTGAAACAATAAAACGAATGCAATAAGGCTGAAAGTCGCGTGGCCTGTCACGTGACTCTCGCTCCGCCTACTGCTCGAGTTTCATCTGCCTCCTGCACTCAGTCTGCCCGTGGCGTCTGTTTTAAGTAGTTGACGTTTTGTCTGTGCGTCGGAAAATGTTGAGTGTACAGAAAGAACAGCGTGTTAACATCAAATTTTGTTTCAAACTAGGAAAATATGCAAGTGAAACGTTTGTAATGTTACAACAAGTGTACGGCGATGATTGTTTATCGCGAACACAAGTGTTTGAGTGGTTTAAACGATTTAAAGATGGCCGCGAAGACACCAGTGATGACACTCGCACTGGCAGACCATTGTCAGCAAAAACTGATGCAAACATTGAAAAAATCGGTAAACTTGTTCGACAAGATCGCCGTTGAACAATCAGAGCAGTGTCTGAGTTAACAGGAGTTGACAAGGAAAGTGTTTGGCAGATTCTTCATGAAAGTTTCAACATGAACAAAGTGTGTTCAAAAATGGTTCCAAAGTGTCTCACAATTGAACAGAAGGAACGCCGAAGAATGATTTGTTCTGACATCCTGGAAAACATTGAAAGTGATCCCACCTTCTTACAAAATGTTATTACTTGCGATGAATCGTGGTTTTTTACTTACGATCCCGAAACTAAACGCCAATCGATGCATTGGAAAACTCCTGGTTCTCCACGACAAAAAATGCACGAATGTCAAAATCGAAATTCAAGGCAATGATGATTGTTTTTTTTTTTTTGACATCGAAGGGATTGTGCACATTGATTGGGTACCAGAGGGACAAACAGTGAATCAGCATTACTACATTAGCGTCCTGGCTACCCTACGTGAGCGAGTATGGAGAAAACGGAACGATTTGTGGAGAAAAAAGTCATGGATCCTTCACCAAGACAATGCCCCAGCTCACAGTGCGTTGTCAGTGAAGACGTTTTTGGCAAAACACAACATTCCCATCTTAGATCATCCACCCTACTCACCTGATTTGGCCCCCTGTGACTTTTTTCTTTTCCCTAAAGTCAAGTCAGCTTTGAAAGGAACTAGATTTGAGACTGTTGAAGCAGTAAAAGAAAAAGCGACGGAAGTAATGTATGGACTTACCGAAAATGATCTGCAGCATTGCTATGAACAGTGGAAAATTCGTATGGAGCGGTGTAGAGACCGAGGAGGAGAGTACATTGAAGGAGATAACATGAAATTGTAAATAATTGTAAATAAATGTTTTTTACAGCATCAGTCCGGTTTTTTTCCAGCCGCACCTCGTAGGTCGAGGGATAGTGATTTAAGGCACAATAACAATTGTGGACTAGGTAAACATCATTACTGACCATCTACATCCCTTCATGTTTGCTGCTTACTGTCTTTCCCGACGGCGAAGTCTCCTTCCAGCAGAATAACTGTCTCTGTGATAAGGTCGCAGTCGTCAGCAATGGTTTGAGAACGTGATAGCGAACTCATGTCGATGTTTTGGACGCCAAATCTGTCTGATCTGGAGCCTATGGAACAGGAGACGCAACCGGGCGCCATCTTCGCACCCACAACTCTGTCTGTAATTTACGAGAACTGTTTAACCTGTGCGTATAAATCTGGTGCCACAAACACCCGAAAACCCATCAGGGTTTGTCGATACTATGCCAGTCAGAATCGCTTCGTTATTGTGTTATGAAGGTGGACAAAAATGCTATTAATCAGGCAGTCAAATGGCTCTGAGCACTATGGGACTCAACATCTGTGGTCATCAGTCCCCTAGAGCTTAGAACTACTTAAACCTAACTAACCTAAGGACATCACACACATCCACGCCCGAGGCAGGATTCGAACCTGCGACCGTAGCGGTCACGCGGTTCCAGACTGACGCGCCTAGAACCGCACGGCACGGTAATCAGGCAGGCATAACGTTTTGCCTTCTCGAAATTCTAGTCACGCCAAATGAAGCTGATTCGCTCTGTCCATAGCACTGAGGATATCATATTTGAAGAGCGAAGGCTGTGTATTATATGGTCGATATTTATGACACTAATGCTGATTTTTCAGGATAAAGTCGTTTTGTTCAAAAAATGGCTCTGAGCACTATGGGACTCAACTGCTGTGGTCATAAGTCCCCTAGAACTTAGAACTACTTAAACCTAACTAACCTAAGGACAGCACACAACACCCAGCCATCACGAGGCAGAGAAAATCCCTGACCCTGCCGGGAATCGAACCCGGGAACCCGGGCGTGGGAAGCGAGAACGCTACCGCACGACCACGAGATGCGGGCAGTCGTTTTGTTCCAAGTAGGTAAAAATGTTTAAACTCAAAATGTGTTCTAAAAATTCCGTTACAAATATACACTGTAAGACAAAAAAAGACACACCATGAGGGAATTACGTGAATGGGTCGGAAATCGGTAGATGTGATGTACGTGTACAGACAAACAAATGATGACAATTTCAGAAAAAAATGGATGATTTATTGAAGAGGAGGAGCGTCACAAAGCGAAGAAATTAATAATACGTAAGTCCACTCCTGGTCGTTATTCAAGCAGTTATTCGACATGGCACTGATCGACAGGGTTTTTGGATATCATCTTGAGGGATATCGTGCCAAATTATGTCCGTGTTCAAATAATTCACGGGTTCTCTGCAGTCGTCGTAAATTATTTGAACATTCAAGACGCCGGGAAAAGTTAAGGTCTCATACGTCCGTATTTATTTGACACTAAAATAGTGAAGCCATAGTAACAGTACATAAAATTTTTCTTTAAAAAAGGGGCTACAATACCAGTTTCAACGAATTACGTCGTAATTTTCAAATGTAGAACATAAGTTGGAAAATATATAATGGGAATTATGACCGAACATCTGACAACAATTACGAAAATTAATGAGACCAGGCAACCGAGGCAATGGTGGCACAAAAAGTCACTACAAGTTATGTCCCTGCTTGTCCAAGCATTCATTCCATATTCTAACGTAAAAAGGATCAAAACTAGACCAGCGTAAAAAAAACGCCAAAGACTCTTGCAGTATGTCCTGCCGTAATACACCGATCGTATTGCTGATATAAACTCAGAAGTCTGAAAATTAAATTTCTTTTTTCTTTATTGAATTTCGATTCCCTCGCCCCTATCGTGCACATCTTGTGAATGACTTCCTTCACGATAACGACATCGCTCAACTGGAGTGGCCAAGCATGTTCTCCAGACGTGAACCCTATCGAACATGCCTGGGATAGATGCCTCTGAGATACCACTTCTGGTATACACTTAGTTCCATTAAACTTCCTCCTTCACAAACCAGTTTCCGTTACAATCTTTATATAATCACGTTCATTAAACACATCGATAAACTGAGATTTTACGTTTGAAATACAACATTACCAATGCTTCCTTAGTCTAACACAGCCTAACATTATCTGCACACAGCGCCCTCGCGCACACCAAAGATAATAACCTAACTTCTGCGATTCAGCTTTACGACATCGCTATTCGCTCACAGTCGATTCAGATATCAAAATTATACATGACACCCGTCAAAGATATCTGTCAGGAGGACATCTATCAACTCTTTCAATTACTTGAGTAAGAGCCAGCGGTGGACCAACGCTTAATCGACTGGATCAATTTGTGAAGTTCTTTCTCTTGAATAAATGACCCAGATTTTCTGAAATTATAGTCGTGTACATCACATCTACCACGTCCCATTCGGATAGTTCCTTCGTTGTGCGTCTTTTTTTCTCTTAAAGTGTATGTTAGTGATACAGGGTGGTAGTCCTGTCGATCAGTTTCACTTTCTGTAGATGGATGTTAGATGTGCTCTTTATCTATCACGATGGACGTTTTTCTGCTTAAGGAATATGCGGAAAATGACGTTCAAGAGCGAAGCATATTCACTCACAAACTTTATATAGAGTTCGACAGGGACGTCATAGGATCCTGAGCCCTTCCCGCTTTTTAAAGAACTTATTGTGCTTTTGAATGCCACTAGTACTGATTACTATATCTTTCACCTTAGCCGTAGTACGGCTATTGAACGATGCCAGCTTTTGACAGAATTACACATTTCTGCTTCTGATTTGCTATTTCCTTTTCCGCTTCCTGCATCAAACTCAACTGTGTGAAAACTGTTGTGCTACTGACCAAATTTTCTTGGGATTTTGGGATACGTTGTATGGTAATATTTTGCTGCGGTACTCACTGTCCATTTATCGCATTGCTCTTCTGACAGGCGAGCGCGCTTCAGTTCATAGCTAAAGTATCTGTTGATTTATGATTTGTTTTGTGCCTATTGTCCACCTCCGTAGATGATTGGTCAGTACAACTGACTGCCATGTGAGGAATCCGGAATTTTTATTTTGTGGGAGGCCTGGTAATGGGTGCGCACAGCCTCGTGAGGGCAACTGAGTAGCTACTCGACGAATTAGCGGCGGTTTCAAAGACAAGAAAGCCGACAGTGACCGGGACAAGGCGTACTGACTCAAAGCCCTCAGTACCAATCGATGACACCATTGGCAGAGGATGAGAAGGCTGTCGATCAGACCCGACTTGTCTGCCTAGAACCAGAACGCAGAACTTTGTGTTTATTGTGGAACAGCCGCATTTTGTTTGAAGTTTCCTGATATTTTATATCAGTGTACGAGAGGAACGCCGGATAAACTCACGAAATAACGTCACATTATTGCGCAGCTGCTGTATATTGTGATCTTCAACATTAGGAAGCTCACCTGAATGACGAGGCTTCTGTTCTTCACGCAGCTCAGGCAGAAAGGATGAATCCATCCAGCTACAGGATGTGTCCGCCTACGTTTCTTCTGCTGCGCTGAACCCTGTGGCTAGGCGGGCAGGAGGGGCGGGGGGGGGGGGGGGTTGCCAGCAAGTGAATTATGAGCGACGGCTAGTCCAACATGGCCGTCACTTCCCGTTAGCTCTCCTGCTACGTCCTAGCGGGAAAAACGACGGAGGCCCACAATTAGCGAGCGTAGTGAGGTGGCAGAGACGTGAATGATTTGTGTGACCACGTGTTTTAGGCGGTCCATACATTACGATTTGTCTGCGTCAACGCATGTACTCAGACACTAGTCACAGCATATTTCGTGTATTCATACCATTCTGTCCGTTAGGTCCTGGCGGAGGTTCGAGTCCTCCCTCGGGCATGGGTGCGTGTGTTTGTTCTTAGGATAATTTAGGTTACGTAGTGTGTAAGCTTAGGGACGGATGACCTTAGCAGTTCAGTCCCATAAGATTTGACACACATTTGAACATTTTTTTGTCCGTTTAGACTGCATTCGTTCCGTCAGCTGTCGCCCAGGCCAAATCTATCAGCCTCGCGTATGATAACCAAACCATTTTCCTTTCCAAAACCGTTGCCATTATTAATTACAACCATTATCTGTGTGAGCTGATGAGCACTGATCATAAATTCTTGATAGTACAGGAAGCCCAAGGCTGGACTACAGTTGTATGTAACCTTCCTCCTTACTAATCGGTTAATACGTTAATATGGCCGTGATCGCGTATGCCTAACGGACTTGATTGTGGAGAAGGCTACCGTCTCCGAAGGAAATTTGACCGGTTAGCGGAGACAAGTGTACAACAGGTTATTCTAATGAGCAACCTATTCTACCCCGCACTTTGTACTTATTTGGATTTTAGTAAATACCTAAAAGAGTGCCATCACTCACATAAAATACGAAACGAATAGGGGTACCACATGACTCAAGGAGACGACAACAAATCTAATTGACATAATACAGCAGTTGTCCGCCCCAGTGAGCTGAGTTGTCAGTGCGACAGAATGTCAATCCTAAGGCCCGGGTTCGATTCCCAGCTGGGTCGGAGATTTTCTCCGCTCAGGGACTGGGTGTTGTGTTGTCCTAATCATCATCATTTCATCCCCATCGACGCGCAGGTCATCTAAGTGGCGTCAACTCGAAAGACTTGCACCAGGCGAACGGTCTACCCGACTGGAGGCCCTAGTCACACTACGTCTACATTTTACAGTACTGTGTTCAGCCCACGTACGTACTATCTTCCCACTGTCTGATTAATAATGCGGACACCAGTGAATATGTAGCCGTTTGGGTGAACATGTGGCAACATGCTACGAAATAATTATGGGTAAAGAAAACAACTGTCTTAAATTGCTACCACTCAGATATGTTAACTTGAGAAAGGGTATTTAAACTCGTTACTGAAAAGTAAATGACTGACTGGAGGTATTTCTTTTGTTACGACACTAATTTACGTAACCTCAGACTAACGTTTACTTGGGTGTACTAAATGTCTGAGTATAGCAAGCTACGTACTTTGAACGGACTGTACTTACTTTGAAAATTCCACTCGTCAAATATGCAACTGTTGGTTTTCAGCAGACTGATAACGCCGAAACACGAAACAAGCCCTCACGCAACAGCATTATTGCAATGTACACGGATGTGAAATACGAGTATCTCAATTTAAGGGGAGTTGGAACGTCCTATCCCCACGATGTTAACTTTAGTGACTCGGCTTCCCTGTATTTGAGGAATCACTGTAGCCGTTGACAAGAAACTTTTACAGGACATTAAACTGTATGTTCTGATTCTATTGAATTACAATAATTGCATTTCAGCCACTGCTTTCTGAAATACAACTTTTTAATTACACAGTTAAAATTTTGTGTACTTTTTGTACGTTATCCTAAATGATTTTAATTATACATAACGTTATGTTCTTATTATAGTTCAGTAGACTCAGGATATGTATGTTGCTACTCCCTGAAAATTTGAATACTCTACTCGAAGTGGTTTCTGAGATTTAGGGAAAAATGCAACAGAAAATGTACATATTCAGGAACGGCTTCTAAAGTTTAAAAAGATGTAACTCACTTAATATATGCTTAATATTTTATTTTCATTTACTCAGAATCATCCTGCACCATACTGTGTATCATCCTCTTGATCTTTTTCCAAATTTTTCTTCTTTTCTTCTTTCTGGGCTCCTTAGTGGCCAACTGTGCTGCATACTCTGCTTTATCAATGTGAACCTTGTCCGTCCGTTCAAGTTCTCTGATGCAGTTTGCTCCAGGATTTATTCCCATATGCTGTAACACTTTCACCCTACCAATGCTGCCATCATTAAAAGCAATAACAGTATCTCTGACCCCCCCTCCCCCCCACTTCAGTGTCTTCATTCCAACGAAAACATTTTTGGTAAGCGAGTCTGCATAAGATTATTGAACGACTCATTGGGACTTTGAGTCTGACCATGCAAACACTTATTCAGTAATTCAGGATTTGCCAGGTTTAATGATGTCCATGACTGCTGCTGGGATGGAATGTTTATGGAAGTATGAACTGTTTGAGTACTGGGCATTGCGGTAATTTTACCATGAATCAGATTCAGGAGGGCAAAGGTAGTGTACAAGTTTTTAATCAGTTGGCAGTCTGTGGAAGAAGGTAGCCTAAACTGCCTGCTTCATTTTCAACAAATCCTCAGTATTATTTGTAATATCCATCCCATAATACTGCTGTGGTTCATCATTATTTTGCCTGCCTCTTATGGTTTTACCATCAGAAAGTCTCTTGTCTCTCAAACTTTGTTTCAACTTCCTCAACGTGGTGCCCATCCTCTTCTGGACATGACCAACACATTCCAGTTTTGTGATAATCTCACCATAAGGCTGAGCGGCTTCTAGACTGTTATATGCTTTTAAGTCTCCATCACCTAATAACTTAGTGTAACACTCTCCCCTTTCGTTCACAGATCTACTAAAAATTTCAATAGCTACAGAGGCCACCATACCACCACTTGTCCCTTCATAATTTCTGTCACAGAAATGCCCTGCTTCATTCCCTGATTTACACTTATAACAATGTTTGGTTGACATCTGGAAATCTATTACCTTTCCAGTATCCACACTGGTCACTGTAGCAACAGAATTCTTACAAGGGAACCTCCCCATCGCACCCCCCTCAGCTTTAGTTATAAGTTGGCACAGGGATAGGCCCTGAAAAACTGAACACAGATCAATCGAGAAAACAGGAAGAAGTTATGTGGAACTATGAAAAAAATAAGCAAAATATACAAACAGTAGTCCATGCGCAAGGTAGGCAACATCAAGGAGAGTATTGGCTTACGAGCGCCGTGGTCCTGTGGTTAGCGTGAGCAGCTGCGGAATGACAGGTCCTTAGTTCAAATCTTCTCTCGCGTGAAAATTTTAATTTTTTATTTTCAGATAATTATCAAAGTTCAGGCACTCACACATAATCAACTTCGCTCTCCAAAATTCCAGGAAATGTTCAGATTTGCTTGGACATATACAGAATTTGACGGTCTACGCACGGAAACATTTGAAAACGTAAAAAACATATGTTTTGACAGAGCACAGGGGAAACTGTGCGACTGTGAAACTGTTGCATTCATTTGATGCAGTTTATGTGACAAACTCTTATGTTTTCATCACTTTTTTGGAGTGATTATCACATCCACAAGAAAACCTAAATCGGGCAAGGTAGAAGAATCTTTTTACCCATTCACCAAGTGTGCAAGTTAGGTGAGTCGACAACATATTCCTGTCATGTGACGCACATGCCGTCACCAGTGTAGTGAAGAATATATCAGACGTGTTTTCCTGTGGAGGAATCGGTTGACCTATGACCTTGCAATCAAATGTTTTCGGTTCCTATTGGAGAGGCACGTCCTTTCGTCTACTAATCGCACGGTTTTGCGGTGCGGTCGCAAAACACAGACACTAAACTTATTACACTGAACAGAGACGTCAATGAATGAACGGACAGATCGTAACTTTGCGAAAATAAAGAAAGTAAAATTTTCACTCGAGGGAGGACTCGAACCAACGACCTTTCGTTTCGCAGTTTCTCACTCTAACCACGAGACCATGGCGCTCATCGACAAACATTCTCCTTTATGTTGCCTATCTTGCACATGGACTACTCAGTTTGTATATTTTGCTTATTTTTTCATAGTTCCACACAACTTCTTCCTGTTTTCTCGATTGATCTGTGTTCAGTTTTTCAAGGCCTATCCACTGTGTCAATTTATAACTAAATCTGTGGGGGGTGCGATGGGGAGGTTCCCTTGTTAGAACTGTAGCCGCGCTTCTGCCAGGTGCCTTCGAAAGCTACTGGTAAGTCAGTCATACCATCAGTTATTTCAACAGCTTCGTTTGCAGCTCCCTTCGTTGACTCACATGCAACAGATTCCACAGCAGCTCCAATAAATCCTGCATACTTGTCGATTTTACAAGGTGGGCGTGGCATATTTGTCACGGTACACATTGTTGCTGCTACAGTGTGTCCTTTGCCAATAACTCTCAGCCCATAAATTCAGCCGGCTGCGGTGACCGAGCGGTTCTAGGAGCTTCAGTCCGTAACCGCGTGACTGCTACGGTCGCAGGTTCGAATCCTGCCTCGGGCATGGATGTGTGTGATGTCCTTAGGTTAGTTAGGTTTAAGTAGTTCTAAGGGACTGATGATCTCAGATGTTAAGTCCCATAGTGCTCAGAGCCAGCCAGCCATAAATTCATGTAACATTTACTTCATAATAACTACCTTTATACTTACCAGAACTCCAAAATGAATGAGTATATTTACAACTGGCACAATTAATGATAAGTTTCCTGGCTAGTCCATTTGATATCTCACTGTCTTCATGTAAACTAACTGGTCCTCCACATATTTTACAACACACACATTCACGTAACACCCTTGTTAGGATGTGTAAGTCTATCAGAATATAACCTAACCTACGATTTACATAACTTTCGTTCTGAAAAAACTGTGTATCACAACGTTTTATTTTAATCTTCCAAGCACTGACGGGTGTTCTCTAGATACTGACAAGTTTGCCTGTATTTCATTGTCTGTAACTTCACACGCCACATGTTGAACACAATCTTTCCCTTTATTCAAATATCTATTACCATGACACCCAGCTTTCTTAAAAACAGTTCGTTTTGGCGTCATAATGTACTTTTTGGGAGATTTACCAGTCTATTCGTCACTTTTCCTCGGAAAAACGTTAGCACTTCGACATGCGATGCGTGTTTATACTATGAAGCGATACGATACAGTTTTTGACAGTGCTACCAATACAAACAGGTAATTTAACCTTTATAACACAGCAATCCACAGCCTTCTATATAAAAAATTACCGATTTTATTAGATCTTGAAATAATGCACATAAAAATTTTAACATTTTCAACCAATGTAGATTGTATTGTAAAAAAAATAAAATAAAATACCTCTATTGTGAGATTATAAGCGACATGTACATCATTTTATCCGGAAAAATTGCAAATTTTATAATGAGATAAAAATCGGAAAATGTGAAAAAAAATCCGTTCTATTTCCCCTTAAGTTATTATTTACTTTGAATTGAAATTGAGAGACTTACTTTACTTTGTATTCACTCAATTAATTAGAATGACATTGCCTCTGAATGTTATTGAACAACACTGTTAGCTTATCGAGGCTTCGTTATTAACTACTGGGCTGGCGTACGCCGTCGCCAGCACACCGGTCGGCAATAGGAAACATTGCATAGCAGGCGCTGAACTCATCGCGCCTATGACGAGAGAAGACCAAGTCACGCCCCCAGGTTACGTGCCGATAACGCCCCCTGGGCAGCGTGCATATAGGCCTCCCCCGCCGACCGAGCTGTCACAATCTCGCAATTACAGTACGTCGCATGAGGACTCAGTTCGCATTGCACCCCAATACATCGCACTGTGCTCCACTAGAGCACAGTGATAGTCGTCGCCTCACATCTTACAAGGGGAGGCCGCCAATTGTGAAATTCAGATTCGATTCATACTGCGCATAATAAAAGCTCACGGCCAGAGGCGTAATGTGGCAAAGCACCAAGATGCACTTCTCAGCCGTTGTCGAGAAAATCGACAGTTAAAAGAAACCGTTGCCGTGAAATACTATCTACGATTAACAATTTTCTACAGCGTCGTGGTGTAGCGGTAAGCGCTCGGGTGCGTAATCGTAATCAGAATCTCCGGCCATGCAACTTTTTTTTAGTATTTGTTTTTTGTAATATATATATATATATATATATATATATATATATATATATATATATATATAATTCCCGGCAATCAGTTGCAACAATTATGCATATAATAAGTTGTTGAAAGTCGTTTGTCGTGGAAAAACTGGCGACTTCGAACATCATTATGTTTTCTGCAAACAAAGTTGTATTTCACAAATGTTATTAATTGTCTTCATAATGTTAACCACGTATAGTTAACGGAAGACGTAGAAACGATATTCCGAAACGAATACGTATAGCGTAAGTCAAACGTTCGAATTAGAATAGAGACCCCACGAACACAAATTTGCTGTGGCAGGTATGAAATATAAACTCCGTTACTCGCCCGTTACACTTGAAGGACAGATGTTGAATGGGCCGAAACGAGCCGCCGCATAACAGCGTAGTTGCCTGTTAACTTCGAAAGAAGGTAGATGCGGTCCCTAGCGCAACTTATAACATCGTAGAAAATTAGTGCGGACGGGAGAGCTATGGTACACCCTGTTAAACAAACGGAAAAATGGAGGCGGTACAATTGGAGAGCGATCCGCCTTCACCAACATGCATAAGCAATTCATTAATATATATATATATATATATATATATATATATATATATATATATATATATATATATATATATATTTGAATTTCCAAAAACTAATAATAAAAAAAAAGTTGCATGGCGCGGGTTTCGATCCGGCGACCTTCAGATAACTTAGCCGGGCGCTTACCGCTGCGCCACGACGCTGTGGAAAATTATCAATCGTAGAGAGTATTTCACGGTAACGGTTTCTTTTAACTGTCGATTTTCTCGACAACGGCTGAGAAGTGCATCTTGGTGCTTTGCCACATTACACCTCTGGCCATGAGCTTTTATTATGCGCAGTATGAATCGAATCTGAATTTCACAATTGGCGGCCTCCCCTTGTTAGCTAGCTGTGAGGGAATGTTAGTCATTGTATATAGTTGTGATATTCAAGAGTTACTACATGTTATTTGATTGCTGTTAACCACGGAATTTCAGACTGGACATCGTTGATGTTCGGTAGTCAGTTGATTACTATAATAAACCGTATTTTAACCACGTGTGCATTTTGTATTGTAGTGAGAGGAAACCGCTCACCAACCTATCATACCACTCTCTCCTCATCCAGCCAGGAACCACAAAATATTACAAGAGGGCAGAGTCACAACAATTACTTTCAGTTATGTTTTTAGCAAACAAACAAAACTTGCAATGACAGTCTTTTAATGCTTTCTCTTAACTATTTGGACAACGACACTGGTGTATTCACTAACTGGAAAGGAATAGGACCGTAAGTAGTTGGCAATGAGTGAGGCTAATTACAAGATCAGGTAGCTACAGTTTTTACGTACAACGCTTATTAATGAAATAGAATTCACTGAGAATGTCACTGGGGAATGCCTCACAAAGTTTCTAACGTGAACGAAAATAAAACAACTGTGCAGTTCGTGGTAGATGTTAAGCCGTCGTCTTCGTTGTTGTCTACAATGCTTCCATTGTTCCACGTAATATTGCGGGCATGCCTCGAATCGCAATAACCAGTTAAGGAGCATGATCGTGATGTTATTGGAGCCTCTTAGACCGTACCACCCTCGCCATGCTCTTGGTGCTTCGCTAATAAGAACTGCGCCTCACAAAGGTCCGACGGTGCATGCCACTTCGGTGTGCTCGCTCTTACGTCTCACATCCAAGTCTCCTGTGCCTCCTGCTCTGACGTCACACCCGCGACCAGAGACAGCGATCCTACACAAGGTCCTTACTCTCTCCCAACGACATCGCTTTTTCTAGCTTCACCTAACGGTATTAAACCCGAATAACTATATCATAATACAAAATAATTTATACAGGTCACAGCGCATACCACATTTCTAATTAGCACATAGTATCTAATGATTTACACAATAAAACAAGTACATCATATTTACAATAAACATAGTGGACAAAAAATTTTAGATGGCACATGTATGTTATAGTGTCGTAAGTATTGCAGAAATCATGGGACACGCGCAGAGCAGACCAGTGTGGACAGCTGCCTCAAATCAGTCTTTCCACTGCAGACCACAACAAGAACATACCGGTACGACACAGAAGGCTGTCTGTTAATGTGCAAATGGACTCATTCTCCATCCCTGATGGCTATCTTTCATTGCAAGATTCATGGGAACACGATGTGTCAGCAAATGAATGGATGAAAAACGAATGAATGAACGGAATCTTTTTGCATACCGAGTTACTTTCTTGCGCCTTTTTTTCATTATTTTCTCTAAGAAATAGAGCGGGCTATTGGAGATAAGACCCATTACAGAGCGTCGGTTCTTTCCAGCCAATCACGAGGCGAGCCGGAGGTGAGACACAAGTGAGTCCCAACTGGGAATAAACGGGAGGAGATTATCAGTTCTGTTGTGTCTAGCTCATACAGCATAGACACAATGAGGTAGCTAGGTGCACGCTAAACTAACGCAGACGGCCGTGAAGTCTGAAACAGGATACTGGATGAAAACTATAAAGAAAAGAAGGGAGCTTCTTTTATACTTAACTTTAATGAATCCTTGGAATACATCTCTCTTGAATATTCGTTAGCTATAAGCACTGATACAAATGGCGCCTTGCTAGGTAGTAGCTATGGACTAAGCTGAAGGCTATTCAATCTGTCTCTCGGCAAATGAGAGGAAGACTTGGTAGGTCTGGTCGCAAGCTATGTCGTCCGTACAACTGGGGCGAGGTCTAGTCCGTGTCTTGTGACCTGCCATGTGGTGGCGCTAGGATTGCGATTACATAGTGGCGACACGCGGGTCCGACATGTACTACAGGACCGCGGCCGATTTAAGTTACCACCTAGCAAGTGTGGTGTCTAGCGGTGACACCACAAGTTCCGATATTTGTCTTACAGTCAAAGGAACCTTCACAAAACGTTGGTCGGACACGGAGAATTGGGCTACTGTTAATTTATTTCGGCTCATCCTGGAACACCTAAAGCGTTGATTGCTACTTATTTTCCACCTCGTGTGAACGGATGTTTAATTAGACCTGTTGACACCAGCTGTAAGTAGGCTGTTTAGGTTTTTATGTTGGTAACGCCACGTAGTGCTCTGTATGAAAATCGCTGACTGCGCTGTGTGTAGTCTGTGGCTGGTTGGACTCATTGTTGGAATATTCGCTTGTGTAGTGTTGGGCAGTTGGGTATGAACAGCGCGTAGCGTTGTGCAGTTGGAGGTGAGCCGCCAGCAGTGGTGGATGTGGGGAGAGAGATGCCAGAGTTTTGAGACGATATGGACGTGTGTCCGCCAGAAAAAGGAAATTTGTAAAGATGGATGTGATGAACTGATAGATATATGTGTGGTGACTTGTGAACATTATTAAGGTAAATACATTGTTCTCTATCAAAATCTTTCATTTGCTAACTATGCCAATCAGTAGTTAGTGCCTTCAGTAGTTAGAATCTTTTATTCAGCTGACAGTGTTGGCGCTCGCTGTATTGCAGTAGTTCGAGTAACGAAGATTTTTGTGAGGTAAGTGATTCATGAAAGGTATAGGTTATTGTTAGTCAGGGCCATTCGTTGTAGGGATTATTGAAAGTCAGATTGCGTTGGGCTAAAAAATATTGAGTGTCAGTTTAATAATGATCAGAATAAATAAAGAGAGAACTGAGTACGTTCAGTTTTGCTCAGCTGTTTCTGTATCATATTACGAAGAAGTTTACTAGCACAGTCATTCTGTATCTTTCGAAGGGGACATTTCACAGCCACCTTTTGAGCTTCGGTATATAGAATCCATCGGTAACAGATCTTCTTCACAGCTAAATGTTAATGGAAAATCGAATGAACCGGCAGTGTTCATTCAGTATGCCTAAATATAGCTTTATCTCACTTTAAATCACATCGCGTTAGCGTAGCATCGATGTTTTCTTGGCATCCTACCCGATTTTGGTGGACCTTTACGAATTACATCGCAGATGAGAGTACGACCACGCCGAAATTCGACAAACTAATGTAAACAGCCTTTTCTTAATGTGACTGAATATCAAATCATACACGGCGATTGGAGGTATTGTTGCTGAATTAGACCTTGAGAGGCACCCACTTGCCTTACTCATACTGTGGCATCAAGCAGTCAGGCCTGCAAGATGAGTGGTTTGCCAAGCGAGTGGATTCTTCCTTAATTTATCGAGTAACATGAATTCTCGTGTCTTACTATTTAGTTACAAATTATCCTCCTGTATGAATACTACGCAACGGAAACGCATATCTGACTATCAGTGAATTACAGAACTCTGACTGTACACTATGCACTGGCAATACCACATTTTCTTTTTGTCTTTTATTTAACGGACTTAATCAACACGTGGCCACCGCACTGAATGTGAATGGCGCACACATTATAAATTCGGGGCATCATGACAACATGCAATTCAATGGAAAAATCAACCAATCTTTTTCTTTTCACTATATTATTTATTCCAAAACACACAAATTCTATAACGTACACAATATCACATGAGAAATTCCGCCCAGTGGGCCTGGCTACATTAGTGAATCTCTATATTATGGTCTCGTAATTTATTTAACGCTACAGTGCACTTTCTGGATAGGATGGTGGATCTTTTATTATACCTCACACTTCGACTCTCACAATCATCATCACGAAACTTTCCTCCAGATCGAGCGATACAGAAGGAACAAGCATAACCCACAAATCTTTTGAAACTACCTTGCTACTCCCCCATGCAAACCACACATACCCAAATTACATGACATACACCACACAACAATATGAAATACTACACAAAGAATGGTTACAACATTATCACTTTCAGCTTTCCCACTTCAATTAATATTGATCCCAGTTTCACACGACACTGCCCCACTTTGTAATTCTACTTTCCTACTGTGAACTCTGGAGATAAATGCACGTCTTCCTGTGCAATGCAAGCCAAGTGGCGTTGCTGGATAGACGGCCGACTCACCTTGATTCTCTCTCAGAGTTTAAATCTAGCGTCACCCGGAATCATATCATGCAGTTTAATGTTAAGCACACACGCGAGTCCTCAACTGATACCATGGACGAGTACTTCTCTTTATCCTTTGTCTCATACACAGATTGAGACTCACACAGTACTCACCACGTGGAAGTACTCGTCTCTAATTTCAAGTCCTGCACACGTAATTTCTTAAATATTTCAACTTATGATACACACGCTATTTCTTAAATATTTCAACTTATTGTACACACGCTAGTAATTCAGCTTAACTTAAGCACTCGGAAGTATCTCAACTTATAGCTACACGTGGTTTCATTGTGACCATTGGTCACTTCCGAAGATTACTACAATCCCCTTAATATTACCTGCCTGACATTTAATTCTCCCCACAAAAGTTCCTGAGATAGAGAAATTATTAATTCAAACTACTCTTAAATATTCCACATGCATACCATGCCTCCACTCTTTCGTCATTACGGAGCACAACAAAAACAGGTCTTAACGGCAGAAGATCCGGCGGCAGAGTGCCCAAATATGGCCGTTCTCTGGGTCCTCTCCCATCTCTGTCGAGGTGGGGGAAACACCTTGGTACCCTATTGGTCAGCCACATTTCAGGCCTCAAAGCTCTGGTAAATTTCATGTCTTTGGTCCCACCAAAGGTGGCCAAAGGATCGACTCAAAGATGATCATATATCCACATTCACTATCTGCGGTTAGCAGACGACCATACATTCATTCATTCCACAGATCTCACCAAACTGGATGTAGGGATTTACTTTGTGGGAGTGCACATGCGATCAATTAAATAAATAAATTGTCATTCTTTCCCACACTGGTATCCGGCTTCGCTGCATTAATTGTTCTGACAAGAATAATGAAGTATTTTGTACCTATTTTCAATGTCGGGCGGTACTGTACCCTTTCAACCTTTATGGAAACCGTAAAAAAAATCACGCAGGAAAAACTTTCAGGCGAAATTTTCACAATGTTATTTCTTAAAACGCTCGCTTTAAACACACTACGCCAGTTTATAAGTTGCCGTTGTTTTAACAATAAAATACGAAAAATTTTAAAATGATATTAATATCATGCATTTTAAAACGATAGTAACCTGACGTCTCAGTTGCACCATCCAGTACACGTTTGTAAAAACTTCGAAGTCAGGACTTGTATATTGTATGCTCTGTGTGTGGCGAGAGCGTAGTGGAAGGTCGCATAGCGTAGGACAACGGACTGTACCATGTCGCTGACTTCCCGAACGTGGACTTTGCGACCCGTGACGTCAGTTTACTGTTTCCGCCCGCAAATATTCTAGCTGTAGATTTTCCAACCGTTTGAGTAATAAGAATATCCCTTTTCATTTTATCTAGACTTAAGACTGGCTATCACATACTAGATAGGCATGTTTATTGTTTTTTTAACTTTTATTTATTTTTGCCTTTTTTTCCGTCTATAGCATTACAACAGCAAAATATTAAAATTTTTGGCTTAAATTATAAATTTTAATTTCTCATTCAAATTTTTATAAGCGAGAAGTAGTATTTATAATTTTTTTTTAAATTTCCATATTATGTATTTTTATAAAGTCTTTTAACCTTTTGTCACGATTTACATTTTTTTCTTTTTTGAAGAGGCAGGCTAATGAGATCGTTTTTAATTTTACTTTAATTTAATTTTAAATTACCACTTACTGTTTCTTAATTCAGCTTCTTTATCAGAAACCACACGTTTGGATGTTTTTGGATAATTGTGGGGTTTGGTTTCCTACGCGAATCTTCGACAGCATTCGTAGCCCTGGCCAGCTGGGTACAAACATTCCACATATAAACTGCTGGCCTAGGATTTTCCTTCCATTGATTGATCATATTGTCTGCGAAATGCGTGACCTTTTCCTCATTGGGAATTTCTTCCATTATTATCATTCTCGCTTCACCAGCAAGGAAGATGTGCCACTGCAGCACACGTTCGGCAAAAGAGTTGGACTATTTCTCTATTCCAGTATTCCCCCATTTAATCCCAGCTCTTGTATTTGCTTCCATAGATGTTGCAACCGGAAAGGGGTGTTTCGGGTAACATAGATTTAATATTGTAGCCATTTCAAAGTCTAACATTGCAGTTTTTCTGTGACCACCCAGGTATCGTACTTTTCCATCCGGAAAAAGTCTTTCGCGTGTATTTTGAATTTTGTCTGGGAGCAGAGCAAATAGAGAAGGAAACGTCTTCGCCTCCACTTCTGCGCTTCCTCTGTCGACGTGTTTGCGTACAGCTGTTTGATTTTGTTTCGAACAACTGTCGAATGTCCCATCCATAAGAAGAGCTCCATATTCACACAGAATTTTCTTCACTTCTTCACAATCTAACGCCAGGATTATTTTGTCAGGAAAAGACCTGTCGTCAGTTTTCAAACTTTATTACCTTCAGTTAATTTCAAAATATCATCGCTCAGCTGAATCTCCGAATTGCAGCTGACGTTCTCAGCCGTCTCAGTAGTTCTTCTTCTTACTCTCCACAATCCAGTCTCGAAATTCCCACAATTTGACACAATTTCGAAGAGATCGAAACCTTTATCTTCTAAATTTTGAAATTCCTCTTTAAAAATATGGGAAACAGGCGCTATCTCTTTTTAGTGGGCTGTTTTCCTGCAGTTATGCAGTCGTTTCTTAATGTGCACATATGTTTCGTCATGTGGTCAAGAATACTGATATACAGCTATGATTCTGCCATTTTCGATTTTTAAACGGCCTCGGCTCTTGCTCCGTTCAGAATTAACGCTCAACCACTTCGTATATGCACCCAGTAGCGACTACTATCTTTGAGAAGACGACTTCCCTTTCATTGTTGTAATTATTTCCATCACTCGCGCTGTACAGAACTCAAGTAACGTACGAACTGCACAGAAACGAAGGCTCTGGTCGAAATGCCACGGTGCGAAACCCCATGGTCGAAAATGCTACAACGCATGTGGCAACTGCAATAGGGTCTGTATGTGTCACTGCCCTGTCATAATTCTGTCTGATAATGGTTTCCATTAAAGCAGACTACTTTTTTTCATTTTGTTTACCATTATGCCATTACCGTTCTCTTGGGACCTATCTTCTTGTGTTGGAAGAAGTGATGAGAAAGGCAGATGAAGGTAACAGAAGGGATATAAGCTGGGTCTTTGCAGACCAAGTAGAAGACATTAATTTTAGGGGTAACATATGTCTTTTCTCTCAAAATTTCAGAGACGTGAACGACAAACTGAAAGATATGTTGGACAGTCGGGAAGAGTTGGGTTGACTTTAAATGTAGGAAGGACCAAGTCGGCTAAATGCGACTACCGATCGGAAACACGAAATAAATGAAGGGAATGTAGAGAATGTTGAAGACTTCACGTACCTTGGAAGCATTGTGACTAAAACTGGAGGAACCGAGGAGGATCCTGTAGCAAGATCAAGAAAACAAAAGCAGCCTTCATGCAGCTGCATAGTACCTGGAAAAACAATGAGATTTCCTTGTAAACAAAACTTCGACCTTTCAACAGCAACGTTAAATCGGTGTTGTACGGCGTGAAACCTGGAAGGTGACAAAATCAGTCGGTAAGAAGTGATTGGCCGAATGTGATATCCAATGAAGTGTTGTGGAATCTTACGAAAGAGAAGCCTGTGGATTTACAGACAAAGGCAAGAAAGTGGAAATGGGCTGGGCACACACTGCGATCCTCAGGACCATTGTAGAAGAAGATAGCTTAGTAAAACGTGAAGGAGGATGTGGAGAGAGAAGCAGCAGAAACTGAATGAAAGTTTTATTTATTTATCTCTCGTACGATGAAAACAAATACATATATGCTGCATTTGTAGAAAAACGGGCAAAATCACAAGCTCGTACAATGTTACATCTCCTGACCTATTCGATTGTTTCATCCCATGTGTGGTGAGTTTCTATCATCGTTCCTTCTTATGCTCGGAAAGGATAGTCAGCAACGATACGGTGGGTTGACTATATGCTCGGAAAGGATAGTCAGCAACGATACGGTGGGTTGACTATATGGAGGGACCACAGTAAAAATCTGCAGGACTAGACCATCTCACTTGTCCATTAGAGCCGGCCGCTGTGCCCGAGCGGTTCTAGGCGCTTCAGTCCGGAACCGCGCTGCTGCTACGGTCGCAGGTTCGAATCCTGCCTCGGGCATGGATGTGTGTGATGTCCTTAGGTTAATTAGGTTTAAGTAGTTCTAAGTCTAGGGGACTGATGACCTCAGATGTTAAGTACCATAGTGCTTAGAGCCATTTGAACCATTTTGTGCATTAGATAACCACATTTGCCGTGTCGGGTTCGAATCCGGTTCGTGATCCTGAATTTACGTCTGTGGATAACAAATTTGCTGCCTGGGTGGAAGGATTGACAGTGGATTTATTGACTACAGATGATTGTTCCCACTAGATTTTACATGAATGGTTGGCACTGAAAGAGAACCCAAGAGTGTTTTTTGCTGTGCGTCACGACGATTTCCTTGATTTCAAGCGTTGGTGTTTGCTTGTGAAATACACTCCTGGAAATTGAAATAAGAACACCGTGAATTCATTGTCCCAGGAAGGGGAAACTTTATTGACATATTCCTGGGGTCAGATACATCACATGATCACACTGACAGAACCACAGGCACATAGACACAGGCAACAGAGCATGCACAATGTCGGCACTAGTACAGTGTATATCCACCTTTCGCAGCAATGCAGGCTGCTATTCTCCCATGGAGACAATCGTAGAGATGCTGGATGTAGTCCTGTGGAACGGCTTGCCATGCCATTTCCACCTGGCGCCCCAGTTGGACCAGCGTTCGTGCTGGACGTGCAGACCGCGTGAGACGACGCTTCATCCAGTCCCAAACATGCTCAATGGGGGACAGATCCGGAGATCTTGCTGGCCAGGGTAGTTGACTTACACCTTCTAGAGCACGTTGGGTGGCACGGGATACATGCGGACGTGCATTGTCCTGTTGGAACAGCAAGTTCCCTTGCCGGTCTAGGAATGGTAGAACGATGGGTTCGATGACGGTTTGGATGTACCGTGCACTATTCAGTGTCCCCTCGACGATCACCAGTGGTGTACGGCCAGTGTAGGAGATCGCTCCCCACACCATGATGCCGGGTGTTGGCCCTGTGTGCCTCGGTCGTATGCAGTCCTGATTGTGGCGCTCACCTGCACGGCGCCAAACACGCATATGACCATCATTGGCACCAAGGCAGAAGCGACTCTCATCGCTGAAGACGACACGTCTCCATTCGTCCCTCCATTCACGCCTGTCGCGACACCACTGGAGGCGGGCTGCACGATGTTGGGGCGTGAGCGGAAGACGGCCTAACGGTGTGCGGGACCGTAGCCCAGCTTCATGGAGACGGTTGCGAATGGTCCTCGCCGATACCCCAGGAGCAACAGTGTCCCTAATTTGCTGGGAAGAGGCGGTGCGGTCCCCTACGGCACTGCGTAGGATCCTACGGTCTTGGCGTGCATCCGTGCGTCGCTGCGGTCCGGTCCCAGGTCGACGGGCACGTGCACCTTCCGCCGACCACTGGCGACAACATCGATGTACTGTGGAGACCTCACGCCCCACGTGTTGAGCAATTCGGCGGTACGTCCACCCGGCCTCCCGCATGCCCACTATACGCCCTCGCTCAAAGTCCGTCAACTGCACATACGGTTCACGTCCACGCTGTCGCGGCATGCTACCAGTGTTAAAGACGGCGATGGAGCTCCGTATGCCACGGCAAACTGGCTGACACTGACGGCGGCGGTGCACAAATGCTGCGCAGCTAGCGCCATTCGACGGCCAACACCGCGGTTCCTGGTGTGTCCGCTGTGCCGTGCGTGTGATCATTGCTTGTACAGCCCTCTCGCAGTGTCCGGAGCAAGTATGGTGGGTCTGACACACCGGTGTCAATGTGTTCTTTTTTCCATTTCCAGGAGTGTATCTCTGTGAATGGGTAACTGAGGATTCTTCTGAATGTTGTTTCATACCTTCAGGAGAACTTCTGGCCTTCTTAGACCTGGAGATACTGCTGAAAACAGGAAGCCATAGCGTGTTTCTAATTTGAATACATCCCGTAATTTTTCCCATCTTCTGACTGGTTTGCTCATCTATCTTCTTAGTGTGAGCACTATTGATTCAGATCGAGCTGAGTATTCAGTAACACAGTTATGATAGGGCTAGGGCTGCGCAGCTTAAAATATGACAAAGTGTTTGAAGAACGTTGTTTCCCGTTGATATTTTAGCAGCTACATTTGAAAGATGGTGATTCTACGAGGGATGTTCAGTAAGTATTTGCTTTTTCAGGACTGGCAACACTGAGTGGTAGAGGGAAATCCCCAGACCAGAGCCGGCATCGCAGGAATACGGTAATAAGTAAACTGACGGTGCAGTGTCCAGTTGCATAGGAGATGTCGATAAGAAATCCCTCCAAGTGCGAGCCATGTGCTATGATCCACCTTCTACTCGCGGAGGGAATAACACTTACTGAAATTTTTTCGCGTAACGAACGGTTTACGGCGAACGTGCTATGAACAAAACAGGAGTGTTTAACTGGTGTAGGGAATTTAGTAGAAGCAGACGAAACGTTCAAGACGAACAGAGGAATGGAAAGCCTTCCATTTTGACTGCAGCGTTGGTGCAAGAAATCGAGGAAACTGTTCGTAAACACCACCGATTGATAGTGGATGAAATTTCTGCAATATTTCCACAACTCTCCAGAACTCTTTTGTATGAGACACTAACGGAAAAAATGGAATGCCAGAATAATAAGCAAGACGGGTCCCAAAATTAAATAAAAATTGGGACCCGTCTTGCTTACAGTTCTGGCATTCAACCTTTTCTGTTTGTGTCTCACATGCAGCTGACAGAGCAGCAGAAGAAAAATCGGGTCAATAGCGCCTGCGAGTTTCATGAGCAACTTGAAATGGAAGGTGAGAATTTTCTGATCTCTATTGTGACTGGAGATGAAACGTGGTTGGCTCATTACAAGTGTGAGACAAACAAGACAGTCACGACATTGGCTTCACACCAATTCCCCATCTGCCGAAAAAAGCAAGATCACAATTTCGCGAAAGAAAGAATAATGGTCTCAGTGTTTACTTCGGAAGTAAGAAAGCAACAGGAATAAGATTAAACAGAACTGTCTGAAAAGACCTCTCGATCAAAGCACATTCAATAAGTCGGAAGGTCCTTTACAGCAACCACAAGGCCCGAGGATGAACTTGATTAGAGGTGAGGTCAATGGCACAAAACCGAGTCCGCTGACAATGGTTCGTTGAAGCGCCGTGTTGCAAAGATTGGAACGAAAGGATATAAATTAGTCAACGTCTCATAGTAATATTTAGTATGAAGAATGTTACAATACAATTTTCAGGAAATATTATAATTCGCAAAAACCTTACGTGACCGATACTAACTGACTTCCCCTTAACCTGTGAGCAAAAAAGAGCAGCGAGATCGGCGATAAGGCTACGTCACTTGGCGAGCCGGGTGCTTCCCTGCTCCCCAGCCCCGGTGAATCAGAGTGGCCGGCCCTGAGTCACACTTTAAAATACTCGAGCGGCGCGCCGCCTCCCACGCCACGCCACGCTTCGGGAGCGGCCAGCGGTCGTGGCCGGGCCGGCTACTGCTGGCTACTCGCTACTCGCTACTCGGTACTGCTGGCTGTCTGCGCGGCGCTGGCAGCGGCAACACCGCCGGCGCCGCCCCCCGCCGCCGGCCGCGGCCGCTGGCATGCGGCGAGGACGCCTCTCGCCTTCGCCTTCCAGAGCGGCCGCCTCTGCCGCCGAAAATGGATTTCACGCTAGTGGCTGGCGGCGCCACCAGGTAGCCGCTAGCTGCCGGGTCCTCTCGTCTCCTCGCCTCCTCCCGGAGTCCGCTCGAGGGATCACACCTGGCGGGGCGGAAGCGGCACCGTGCCAAAATAAAACCGAGCGCGCTGCTGTAAAGCCCGTAGTCGAGGTCCTGAAAGCCTCTCCCTGACATCCGGACCGGACCAGATGATCGTGTTCCCCTGACTAGCTCCCGTTCGTGATCGGGATTTGCGATTTGATCATGGCACCCTGTGTTAGAATCGTAGCTTCATTTCCTGAAGCCGAGCAGTTTTCTGCGTCAGCCATTTGTTCGCGTTTCGTTGGTATACAGGGTGTTACAAAAAGGTACGGCCAAACTTACAGGAAACATTCCTCACACACAAATAAAGAAAAGATGTTATGGGGACATGTGTCCGGAAACGCTTAGTTTCCATGTTAGAGCTCATTTTAGTTTCGTCAGTATGTACTGTACTTCCTCGATTCACCGCCAATTGGCCCAATTGAAGGAAGGTAATGTTGACTTCGGTGCTTGTGTTGACATGCGACTCATTGCTCTACAGTACTAGCATCAAGCACATCAGTACGTAGCATCAACAGGTTAGTGTTCATCACGAACGTGGTTTTGCAGTCAGTGCAATCTTTACAAATGCGGAGTTGGCAGATGCCCATTTGATGTATGAATTAGCACGGGGCAATAGCCGTACATCAGTACGTAGCATCAACAGGTTAGTGTTCATCACGAACGTGGTTTTGCAGTCAGTGCAATCTTTACAAATGCGGAGTTGGCAGATGCCCATTTGATGTATGAATTAGCACGGGGCAATAGCCGTGGCGCGGTACGTTTGTATCGAGACAGATTTCCAGAACGAAGGTGTCCCGACAGGAAGACGTTCGAAGCAATTGATCGGCGTCTTAGGGAGCACGGAGCATTCCAGTCTATGACTCGCGACTGGGGAAGACCTAGAACGACGAGGACATCTGCAATGGACGAGACAATTCTTCGTACAATTGGCGATAACCCTAATGTCAGCGTCAGAGAAGTTGCTGCTGTGCAAGGTAACGTTGACAACGTCACTGTAAAGAGAGTGCTACAGGAGAACCAGTTGTTTCCGTACCATGTACAGCGTGTGCAGGCACTATCAGCAGCTGATTGGCCTCCACGGGTACACTTCTGCGAATGGTTCATCTAACAATGTATCAATCCTCATTTCAGTGCAAATGTTCTCTTTACGGACGTGGCTTCATTCCAACGTGATCAAATTGTAAATTTTCACAATCAACATGTGTGGGCTGACGAGAATCCGCACGCAATTGTGCAATCACGTCATCAACACAGATTTTCTGTGAACGTTTGGGCAGGCATTGTTGGTGATGTGTTGATTAGGCCCCATGTTCTTCCACCTAAGCTTAATGGAGCACCTGTGCTGCTAGAACATGTGCCTTTACAAGTACGACACAACATGTGGTTCATGCACGATGGAGCTCCTGCACATTTCAGTCGAAGTGTTCGTACGCTTCTCAACAACAGATTCGGTGACCAACGGATTGGTAGAGGCGGACCAATTCCATGGTCTCCACGCTCTCCTGACCTCAACCCTCTTGACTTTCATTTATGGGGGCATTTGAAAGCTCTTGTCTGTGCAACCCCGGTACCAAATGTAGAGACTCTTCGTGCTCGTATTGTGGATGGCTGTGATACAATAGCCCGCATCTCGTGGTCGTGCGGTAGCGTTCTCGCTTCCCACGCCCGGGTTCCCGGGTTCGATTCCCGGCGGGGTCAGGGATTTTCTCTGCCTCGTGATGGCTGGGTGTTGTGTGCTGTCCTTAGGTTAGTTAGGTTTAAGTAGTTCTAAGTTCTAGGGGACTTATGACCACAGCAGTTGCGTCCCGTAGTGCTCAGAGCCATTTGAACCATTTTTTTGTGATACAATACGCCATTCTCCAGGGCTGCATCAGCGCATCAGGGATTCCATGCGACGTAGGGTGGATGCACGTATCCTCGCTAACGGAGGACATTTTGAACACTTCCTGTAAGAAAGTGTTTGAAGTCACGCTGGTACGTTCTGTTGCTGTGTGTTTCCATTCCATGATTAATGTGATTTGAAGAGAAGTAATAAAATGAGCTCTGACATGGAAAGTAAGCGTTGCCGGACACATGTCCACATAACATATTTTCTTTCTTTGTGTGTAAGGAATGTTTCCTGAAAGTTTGGCCGTACCTTTTTGTAGCACCCTGTATACTGTCATCTTCAGGTGTAGAATTACGTAGTTACATTTTTGGTATTTTAGTGCAGCTGCTTTTCAATTATGATTGCGACGTGGCTATTATACATAGCTACCATAAATGCGTCATTAGTTCTCAAAGTTCGACATTCTTCGAAGTATTATACTACCTGTACAAATATAACTGATGCATGAATAGAACCGTAAACTCATCGAGTGTGTATTATCCCACCATTTGGTGTTACGAGTGCAGTGTGTTGACGTAACGTCGACAAAGCCGTTTTCCTTCTGTGGGTAGACTGTCACGGGTTACCACTTGCCGTGATGTGGTGCAACTGTGGTTGTTTCCACAACTGACTGCTGATTCCGAAAATTCAATCTTACAGCAAGACGAGGTACCCTCTTATTGCAGTATCGATGTTCGTCGCTACCTTAGCGATTGGACGTAATGGTGAAGATGATGTGGCTCTCTTCCCTTACCACACGCTCCACCATCCCCCTTTCGCCTCTTCCCATATCCACAGGCCGCCTGTGAGTTTCTTACGTGTTTACGTATCCTCACTGCCAAGAACGTTAGAGCAGCTCAGAGAATACATGAGTGCTGCTGTGATGATCATAGACAAGATGTTGCGACGTAAGGTATGGAACGAACTTGACATCCACGTGTACGTGTGTTGTGTAACTAGAAGGGCACTCATAGAACAGTTGTATGGTTCAAATGGCTCTGAGCACTATGGGACTCAACTGCTGAGGTCATTAGTCCCCTAGAACTTAGAACTAGTTAAACCTAACTAACCTAAGGACATCACAAACATCCATGCCCGAGGCAGGATTCGAACCTGCGACCGTAGCGGTCTTGCGGTTCCAGACTGCAGCGCCTTTAACCGCACGGCCACTTCGGCCGGCTAGAACAGTTGTACAGTGGTAAATAGAACCTTAGGTGAGTTAACGGTTCTGTTCACGCATCAGTCATAGATGACCATATGATACGCTGGAAAATACAGAGCTTTGAAAATGAATGAAAATGTACCCTGTATTTCGAAAGACATCACTTACTACAACGTGCTTTTGCTTACGTCGGTTCTGTTGCCCCTGTTGCTTCGAACTTCGACACCTGCAGTTGCCTGCTGCGATATCCTACACTACCTTAATCAAACTACGGGCTCTTAATAATAAATCGTATCGTATTCTGTACCGAATGTATATTTTCTCCACCATAGCGTACAATCCCAGTTAATGCCAAAACTGTCCATAAGCCTTCAAGACTTATATCATTCTCTTTATTCCTGTCTCTGCCTCCAAACCTCATCTAACGTGAGATGATATTTAGAATAATATGCATGTCTTAAAAAAATAGTGTTCGTTTCCAGAAATAACTGCAGCCAGTAGGCCTTAGTGTTGCTTCAATTTTTATTTACCATGAACGGTTTAGAATTGCCTACCGACACATTGTCGGATGTTATACATTTTTAACGAATTTTTGGAGCATTATATGGGGCGTATAGCTGTCTCAAGGCAGAAAAACGAAACAAATAAGAAATAAGCACTTAACGTGGAAAGAATTATCTACATAATGGGATAGACTTATAGTTATCAGTATACAAGAGATATTCTTTTGATATAACATTATTCTGCAAAACACAATTACGTTAAATCTATTGCATTATACGAATTTTGCCACAGGCAGCAACTTTCACGTGCCTTATAAAATGTGAACGTAACAAAGAGTGTGACTAAACTTAATGTTCAAAGACTATCTATTGAGGAGCAGATTTTCATTAACGAATTTTGCCACAGGCAGCAACTTTCACGTGCCTTATAAAATGTGAACGTAACAAAGAGTGTGACTAAAGTTAATGTTCAAAGACTATCTATTGAGGAGCAGATTTTCATTAGTCAGCACTCGCATTTTCGATAATTGCGCACAAAAGTAACATGCATTCTCTTTTGCAAAATTAATGTATGGTATTCATAAAGTGTATCAGACTAACATTCACGACGATACTTCCTCTTATTTTTACTTAATTACGTTTGACATGTTTAATTTTGCTTAATACACATTGATTATTGACTATGAACTACACACCAGAGCATAGTATTTGATTGGCTTCATTTAATGATATTGTCAAGTTACATGGGCATCGGGGACGGTGTTGCATGGGAGAGGGGGGGGGGGGAGGTGCGTGCAAACGCTTGCATGTGTGTGTGTGTGTGTGGAAAAATAGAGAGCGGTGAGTTGGTGTGCCACGAAAAAAGAGTGTTTTTGAGGGGATAGGGGTGGAGGAGTTGATGGTTTCTTGTGTGTATGTATGCATGTGAGGATTTTGGAAATTTGATGGGACCAAACTGCTCAGGTCATCAGTCCCTAAGTTTACACAGTACTTAATCTAACTTGAACTAACTTACGCTAAGTGCAACACACACACCCATGCCGAAGGGAGGGCTCGAACCTCCAATTGGGGGGGGGGGGGGGGGGGAGCCGCGCGATCTGTGGCAAAGAGGGCTGAGACCACGCGGCTACCCCGCGCGGCTGTGCGGCTTTGTGATGTTGGTTGGGGGCAGCAGAATATGTTGTGTGCATCAGTGTGTGTGTGTGTTTTCAATATTTTGAGAGTTGGTAGTATGGACGAAATCAAGACAAAAACGTCTAGTAAGCATGGGCTCCTCATTTCTTGTACTACAAGCTCTTTGCTATAATGAACGACGTACAGAATGCAGTAAACAAACGAGAACACATTATTCTGTTATAGTGAAACAGTAGAGCTTCTAATGTAATCTGATTGCTATTACATACGGCCTGCACTTGTGAGCCATTGCTAAAGGAGCTACTTAATATGGTATTCATTCATCATAAGGCAAGCTTCACTAGGACATCTTAGGGAAACTGCAGGTTGATAACAGATGCTCTGACAGGCATTGGTAACGTGTTGATGGTGCGTGTACATCATATGGGGCTTGCATACAACATACACTCCTGGAAATTGAAATAAGAACACCGTGAATTCATTGTCCCAGGAAGGGGAAACTTTATTGACACATTCCTGGGGTCAGATACATCACATGATCACACTGACAGAACCACAGGCACATAGGCACAGGCAACAGAGCATGCACAACGTCGGCACTAGTACAGTGTATATCCACCTTTCGCAGCAATGCAGGCTGCTATTCTCCCATGGAGACGATCGTAGAGATGCTGGATGTAGTCCTGTGGAACGGCTTGCCATGCCATTTCCACCTGGCGCCTCAGTTGGACCAGCGTTCGTGCTGGACGTGCAGACCGCGTGAGACGACGCTTCATCCAGTCCCAAACATGCTCAATGGGGGACAGATCCGGAGATCTTGCTGGCCAGGGTAGTTGACTTACACCTTCTAGAGCACGTTGGGTGGCACGGGATACATGCGGACGTGCATTGTCCTGTTGGAACAGCAGGTGCCCTTGCCGGTCTAGGAATGGTAGAACGATGGGATCGATGACGGTTTGGATGTACCGTGCACTATTCAGTGTCCCCTCGACGATCACCAGTGGTGTACGGCCAGTGTAGGAGATCGCTCCCCACACCATGATGCCGGGTGTTGGCCCTGTGTGCCTCGGTCGTATGCAGTCCTGATTGTGGCGCTCACCTGCACGGCGCCAAACACGCATACGACAATCATTGGCACCAAGGCAGAAGCGAATCTCATCGCTGAAGACGACACGTCTCCATTCGTCCCTCCATTCACGCCTGTCGCGACACCACTGGAGGCGGGCTGCACGATGTTGGGGCGTGAGCGGAAGACGGCCTAAAGGTGTGCGGGACCGTAGCCCAGTTTCATGGAGATGGTTGCGAATGGTCCTCGCCGATACCCCAGGAGCAACAGTGTCCCTAATTTGCTGGGAAGTGGCGGTGCGGTCCCCTACGGCACTGCGTAGGATCCTACGGTCTTGGCGTGCATCCGTGCGTCGCTGCGGTCCGGTCCCAGGTCGACGGGCACGTGCACCTTCCGCCGACCACTGGCGACAACATCGATGTAATGTGGAGATCTCACGCCCCACGTGTTGAGCAATTCGGCGGTACGTCCACCCGGCCTCCCGCATGCCCACTATACGCCCTCGCTCAAAGTCCGTCAACTGCACATACGGTTCACGTCCACGCTGTCGCGGCATGCTACCAGTGTTAAAGACTGCGATGGAGCTCCGTATGCCACGGCAAACCGGCTGACACTGACGGCGGCGGTGCACAAATGCTGCGCAGCTAGCGCCATTCGACGGCCAGCATCGCGGGTCCTGGTGTGTCCGCTGTGCCGTGCGTGTGATCATTGCTTGTACAGCCCTCTCGCAGTGTCCGGAGCAAGTATGGTGGGTCTGACACACCGGTGTCAATGTGTTCTTTTTTCCATTTCCAGGAGTGTAGATTTCAAGTGCCAGCACAACCAAAAATCCGAGCCAATAAGATCGGGGAAACGAGCTGGCCGCCGTACTGGATATTCCTGACCAATCCATTGTCAATTCTGGGTCTGTGTAACGTGCTCTTGGAGATTTGAGAGAAAAGGGGCTGGCGTTCCATTATGCACTAACCGCATCTCCAGTCGTTGTTGGAGCGACGGAGCCTGAATCTGCTAGTCCCTGGAAGAGGCGGCATTCTGGACACTTTCCATTATAGAGGACACGGGCTCGACGGCTGCTTCCATTTACCTGATCATACTAGGCTTCTATTATACTGGTAAGTACAAAGATAAAATTGCAATATAAAAGGGTTTCACAGACTATGAATATGCAGCAGTTAGCCAGAAGTGCGAATGCGGTTTACAGCAAAACAGAGACAGATGTTTACCGCGTGCTATATCCGTGGGCAATATCAGAGGAAAGTGTCCTCATTTGCTTGCGATACCCTATAGGTCGTTCGTAACAGCAAACAGCTTGCAGTAGGAAAGATGTGTTTTACAACAGCGAATATGAACAAAAGGTCATAGCTCTTAAGCTAAGTATTTTCGAGACCTTGTTTATCGGACACTTTTGTCTATATTTTCCATACTACTATCTCTCAAAATGCCAACGGTCTTGCCGCAGTGGTAACACGCGTTCCCGTCAGATCACCGAAGTTAAGCGCTGTCGGGCTGGGCTAGCAGTTGGATGGATGACCATCCGGTCTGCCTAGCGCTATTGGCAAGCGGGTTGCTCTCAGCCCTTGTGAGGCAAACTGAGGAGCTACTTGATTGAGAAGTAGCGGCTCCGGTCTCGAAAACTGACATACGGATGAGAGAGCGGTGTGCTGACCACATGCCCCTCTATATCCGCATCCAGTGACGCCTGTGGGCTGAAGATGACACGGCGGCCGGTCGGTACCATTGGGCCTTCATGGCCTGTTCGGGAGGAGTTTTTTATCTTTCAAAATATGGAATTATTTTGTTTCAGCATCCTCTATCTCCGACATCGCACTCAAGGAGATCATAGCTTTGTGCGCCGCTGCAGGTGTTGTCGCTTTGGTGGCTTCCTCTTGGTAGCCGCGACCACAGAAGATAGGCTTCGTTCACATTTACACAGAGTATACATTATCGTCATCTTCTTTCCAACTATTAGGCCCCTTGACCACTTACGGTCTCGTCTAGAAGTTCTCCTGCCATCTCTTCATTGGTCGAACTAGCGATCTTACACCTTTGGTGTGGCATTGTAGCATGGACGTTGGGATCCTCTTTGAGCTCATTCGCTGTAGATGTTTTCTGCAGTTACATTCATAATTATGAGTACAATGTTGGAGGGGTTCCATTTTAAGTTCCTTCAGTATATCTTTATTTCTCATGTAGTCTCATTTGGCGTTACCAGCTGTTCGCCTCAATAATTTCATTTCACAGGCTTATAGTCTTTTCGTGTTTTTGCCTTTATTGAACAGGCTTCACTGACACAGCAAAGCATGTCTTGCTGAGGTCTTATAATGGCGTATGCTGGTGTGTCTCTGGACTAGGGAAGGTTTGATTACATCATTATTGGCTCCCATTGTTTTTAGGATTCTGTACATCAATCAGTAACAACGGAACCCTTATACATGCCAGGCACATTAATGTGACCACCTGTCAAAAGCCTGAATAACCACATTTGGCAGCCCGTACCGCTGCGAGACGAGCACGAAGAAAGTCAAGGAGGTTCTGAAAGGTACCGACAGGAATGTGGAGCCACGCCGACTCCATTCACCCAGCCAGCGGCACAAAGTTTTTCGGCCGAGGATACATAGAGCAAACAGCCCGATAGAGTTGGTCCCACAGATTCGCTACTGGATTTAAATCCTAGGAGTTTGGCGGCCACGGAAGTATGGTAAACTCATCTTGGTGATCTTCGAACCTTGCACGCACACTGCCACCTGTGTGACAAAAAATGGCTCTAAGCACTATGGGACTTAACTTCTGAGGTCATGAGTCCCCTAGAACTTAGAACTACTTAAACCTAACTAACCTAAGCTCAGACTAGTTACTCACGCCTCTAAAATAGTAACCTCAATTATCCTAAAACGCACTGAACAAAAAGCCGAAGCTGCACTCTCCGAAGACCAGTTTGGATTCCGGAAAGATAGAGGAACCAGAGGAGCAATATTTGCTCTAAAACTAATAATTGAGAAACGACTAGATGGAACCTGACAACATACATAGCTTTCGTAGATGTAGAGAAAGCCTTTGATAATGTTAAATGGGATGAGATGTTTGAGGTAGTCAAAAAAGTCGGAATAGACTGTAAAGATAGAAAAATGATATGGAACCTGTACAAGAACGAGACAGCAGTTATCCGTGGACGGACAAAACAAGAAGATTTGCGGAAACGGAAAGGTGTCCGACAAGGTTGCGCACTATCCCCTGTTATGTTTACCCTATACATTGAAGAGGCGCTGAAAAAAGTAAGGGAAAATTCACAGACAGGTGTAGTAATTCATGGCCAACGAATAGATATGATAAGATATGCCGATGATATAGCTGTCCTAGCTGAAAGTGAAGAAGATCTTGTAGTCCTACTGAACAGAATGGATAAAGTTTGGGGGAAGAATATAATATGAGAATTAATAAAGCAAAAAACAAGAATAATGGCATGCAACAAAAAAGATCAAGTGAAAGTCCAAGTTCATGTAGGGAATGAACTGCTTGAACAAGTTGATAAATTTACTTATCTGGGCAGTAATATTACCAGGGATGGAAGGAGCAACGCAGAAGTGAGAAGTAGAATTGCTCAAGCAAATGAAACTTCCTGGCAGATTAAAACTGTGTGCCCGACCGAGACTCGAACTCGGGACCTTTGCCTTTCGCGGGCAAGTGCTCTACCAACTGAGCTACCGAAGCACGACTCACGTCCGGTACTCACAGCTTTACTTCTGCCAGTACCTCGTCTCCTACCTTCCAAACTTTACAGAAGCTCTCCTGCGAACCTTGCAGAACTAGCACTCCTGAAAGAAAGGATATTGCGGAGACATGGCTTAGCCACAGCCTGGGGAATGTTTCCAGAATGAGATGTTCACTCTGCAGCGGAGGGTGCGCTGATATGAAACTTCCTGGCAGATTAAAACTGTGTGCCCGACCGAGACTCGAACTCGGGACCTTTGCCTTTCGCGGGCAAGTGCTCTACCAACTGAGCTACCGAAGCACGACTCACGTCCGGTACTCACAGCTTTACTTCTGCCAGTACCTCGTCTCCTACCTTCCAAACTTTACAGAAGCTCTCCTGCGAAACTTGCAGAACTAGCACTCCTGAAAGAAAGGATATTGCGGAGACATGGCTTAGCCACAGCCTGGGGAATGTTTCCAGAATGAGATTTTCACTCTGCAGCGGAGTGTGCGCTGATATGAAACTTCCTGGCAGATTAAAACTGTGTGCCCGACCGAGACTCGAACTCGGGACCTTTGCCTTTCGCGGGCAAGTGCTCTACCAACTGAGCTACCGAAGCACGACTCACGTCCGGTACTCACAGCTTTACTTCTGCCAGTACCTCGTCTCCTACCTTCCAAACTTTACAGAAGCTCTCCTGCGAACCTTGCAGAACTAGCACTCCTGCAAGAAAGGATATTGCGGAGACATGGCTTAGCCACAGCCTGGGGAATGTTTCCAGAATGAGATTTTCACTCTGCAGCGGAGTGTGCGCTGATATGAAACTTCCTGGCAGATTAAAACTGTGTGCCCGACCGAGACTCGAACTCGGGACCTTTGCCTTTCGCGGGCAAGTGCTCTACCAACTGAGCTACCGAAGCACGACTCACGTCCGGTACTCACAGCTTTACTTCTGCCAGTACCTCGTCTCCTACCTTCCAAACTTTACAGAAGCTCTCCTGCGAACCTTGCAGAACTAGCACTCCTGAAAGAAAGGATATTGCGGAGACATGGCTTAGCCACAGCCTGGGGAATGTTTCCAGAATCTGCCAGGAAGTTTCATATCAGCGCACACTCCGCTGCAGAGTGAAAATCTCATTCTGCTCAAGCAAAGTCTGCTTTTAACAAGAAGCAAAACATCTTAACATCTAAGAGCATCAGCCTTGAAATCAGGAAAAAATTTTTGAAATCATATGTGTGGAGTGTGGCATGCTATGGGTGTGAAACATGGACTCTCGGGACAGAGGAAGATCAGAACATAAATTCTTTTGAAATGTGGAGCTATAGACGCATGCTCAAAATACAATGTATCGACAAGGTCACAAACGAAGTGGTTCTGGAAAGAGCAGGTGAGAAGAGAAGCTTCTGGAGTTTCATTGTTAAAAGAAGAGTGCAATTTACAGGCCATCTATTAAGACATAAAGGACTCCTGAACACAATCATAGAGGGATATGTCGAGGAAAAAGACCAAGAGGAAGACCACGGCTGAGGTACATGGATCAAATCGTGAAAGATGTGGGATGTAACACCTATAAAGAAATGAAGAGAAAAGCTGAAAGATGCACAGAATGGAGACAAGCTGCCATTGTAGCTGTTGCAAACCAACCCTTGGATTGACCACTACTGAAGAAGAAGAAACCTAAGGACATCACACATATCCATGCCCGAGGCAGGATTCGAACCTGCGACTGTAGCGGTCGCGCGGTTCCAGACTGTAGTGCCTAGAACCGCTCGGTCACCCAGGCCGGCCCTGTGTGACAAGTTGAGTTGTCCTGCTAGTAAATCCCAACCTGCCGAGGAGAAACGAACTGCGTGTAGGTGTGGACATGGTACCCAAGGATAGATACATATTTGTGTTGATCCATTGTGGCACCCAGAAACACGAGATTACTCAAGGAATGCCACGAAAACGTTGCCCAGACCATAACGCAGCATCCTGCTGTCTGGACTCTTCCAACGATTGTTACAGGATGTTTGCTTTCAGTCCGATGGAGCATAAAACGTGCTTGTTCTGGAAAGGCTATCTGTCACCATGTAGTGGACGTCCTGTTGCAGTACTGGTGCACAACTTCCAGTCTTCGTCGGCGATGGACAGCAGTCAGTATAGGTGCACGAACCAGGCGCCTGCTGCAGAGGTTCACACACAGCAAACTTCCGCTGACCAGCCCTTGAGGAGACACTGTTGGTAGCCCCACATGGGTCATCCGGGCTGTCAGTTGCTCAACAGTTGCACGTCCATTCACCCGTAGACATCTCCCCAACTGTCGTTCACCCCTGTCATCTACTGGCCCGTGATGCACCATAATTGCCTCGGCGCCAATTTAGGATAGCGCCAGTTTGACATGCACGGTATATTTTAAGCACGGCGGCATGCAAACAATCTACAAATTTAGCCGTTTCGGAAATGCTTCCATCTTTGGTCCGAAAGCCAATCATCATACCCTTGCACTCCGTCTTCAGGCCACAAGTGGCCCATCGGGACCATCCGACCGCCGTGTCATCCTCAGCTGATGATGCGGATAGGAGGGGCGTGTGGTCAGCACACCGCTCTCCCGGTCGTTGCGATGGTTTTCTTTGACCAGAGCCGCTACTATTCGGTCGAGTAGATTCTCAATTGGCATCAAGAGGCTGAGTGCACTCCAAAAAATCGCAACAGCGCATGGCAGCCCGGATGGTCAACCATCCAAGTGCCGGCCACGCCCGACAGCGCTTAACTTCGGTGATCTGACGGGAACCGGTGTATCCACTGCAGCAACGCTGTTGTCGTCATACCCTTGGACGTCAGATAAATAGCTTCGTTTCCGTATTACGACAACGACTGCACTGTTTCCCGGCCTGGCCCCCATACCCACCGACATGCTTTGTATATCCTCCGCTGCTAGAGTTGCTAGCTGTTGTCTTTACCTTTGTTGTCGGTCCGTCTGTCCCTCTGTCTATCTGTCCGACTGTTAAGATCCTTTTTTCTCAAAGGAGAGTGGTGGACGTATCAGGTTGAAACGTATGTCACATATTAACGTCTACAGTCGCTTGACGGTGTAAAATATTTAAGCTTTTAACTCGATGCAATCAAAAGATACCGCCATTTATGTCACGAATTTCGACAACTGTAAACTCACTCATCGAAACCTATAGAATACTTGTCGTTGACCTAGAATCATCAAAATTGACAAAAAGCCAGGTTTCACAGTACAACTAAAGGAAAAAATCGGATATTATGAAGTGTAATTCTGTCACATGGAAAATATGCTTTTCCCATTCGAACTTACATTGCATTCAACATCCGTCAAAAGCATAATTGAAAAATATTACTGCAGGCAAACATTAAGTGTAAGCTGTAGCCATGTTTTAATAAGTAAATAAAAATATTTTATTAATTCTTCTTTCTTTACTGAAGTCCCGTAATCGCTTCTGTCTCTATGTCTGTGCTAGTGTCGGGAATTACTATAGAGATTTTGATACGGTCTTGGAATTTCTGGGACCGGTATCTTGCCGCTATCGATATCGATAATAGGTAAAAATCGTCGAGATTTTAGATTCCCTGAGTGGATGAGCTACCTTTATACATAATTTAGTTTGTATGGAAGTCTCAGTGAGTGAGTTCTTCTCTTATTTGGCCAGTTTTGTATACCTAGTGGCTGTCTCAGCTAGGTCCGTTTCTTCCGCATATGGTCTAAATATGGGAATGTGTTTTTACTCTTCCTCAAATTTATGTTTCCCAAACAGTTCTTGCTCTGAACTGGACATTTTTCGCAGAAGGTCACAATTTTTCTTTCTTCCGTTTCTTGGATATAATCTGTAAATTGTATCTAGAACGTTGCAGGCCCACTTGTGAAGATGCTACAAGATCTAAATCATCAACAAAACGTGAGTCTAGCTTCCTGTTTCTTTTGATTTGAATGAAGCCATGTCGCATTTGTCTCCAATCCTGAATGATTTTATTAGTACAAATAGTGTGTTCGAACACTGTGAATTACCTCGAAGAAAACATTCTATTGACACACAGTCAACATGGGTTTAGAAAACATCGTTCCTGTGATATTCAACTAGCTCTTTATTCACATGAAGTGTTGAGTGCTATTGACAAGGGATTTCAGATCGATTCCGTATTTCTGGATTTCTAGAAGGCTTTTGACACTATCACACAAGCGGCTTGTGGTGAAATTGCGTGCTTATGGAATATCGTCTCAGTTATGTGACTGGATTTGTGATTTCCTGCCAGAGAGGTCACAGTTCGTAGTAACTGACGGAAAGTCATCGTGTAAGACAGACGTGATTTCTGGCGTTCCCCAAGGTAGTATTATAGGCGCTTTGCTGTTCCTTATCTACATAAACGATTTGGGAGACAATCTGAGCAGTCGTCTTCGGTTGTTTGCAGATGACGCTGTCGTTTATCGACTAATAAAGTCATCAGAAGATCAAAACAAACTGGAAAACGATTTAGAAAAGATATCTGAATGGTGCGAAAATTGGCAGTTGACCCTAAATAACGAAAAGTGTGACGTCATCGACATGAGTGCTAAAAGGAATCCGTTAAAGTTCGGTTACACGATAAATTAGTCAAATATAAGGGCCGTAAATTCAACTAAATACCTAGGAATTACAATTATGAACAGCTTAAACTGGAAGGAACACATAGAAAATGTTGTGGGGAAGGCTATCTAAAGACTGCGTTTTATTGGCAGGACACTTAGGAAAAGTGACAGATCTGCTAAGGAGACGGCCTACACTAAGCTTGTCCGTCCTCTTTTAGAATACGGCTGCGCGGTGTGGTATTCTTACCAGACAGAATACATCGAAAAAGTCCAAAGAAGGGCAGCACGTACTGTATTATCGCGAAATATGTGACAGAGTGTCACTGAAATGATACAGGATTTGGGCTGGACATCATTAAAAGATAGGCGTTATTCGTTGCGACGGAAACTTCACACGAAATTCCAATCACTAACCTCCTCCTCGGAATGCGAAAATATTTTTTTGCCACCGACCTACATAGGGAGAAACGATCACCACGATAAAATAAGAGAAATCAGAGCTCGTACGGAAAGATATAGGTGTTCGTTCTTTTCGTGCGCTATACGAGATTCGAATAATAGAGAATTGTGAAGGTGGTTCGATGAACCCTCTGCCAGGCACTTAAATGTGATTAGCAGAGTATCCATGTAGATGTAGATGTAGATGTAGATGTAAACAAGAGGATGAAAGGCCGCGTACCTGCCGTCATCCTTCATGTATTCTGCTGCACTCTGATAATTTTTCCTCTTTCTTTACATAGACTATTTTTTTTGTAAATTTTGTATATATAATTGACAAGTTGCTGTGGAACATGATCATCTGTCATAATCCGTAAAAATTTGTTTCTGTTGACGTTGTGCAAAGCTTTTTTTTTTTAAGTCGACGAAGGCAGTATGGGGTTCTAGATCGGATTCCCTGTTTTCCTATTAACAATTTCAACGAAAAGTAGCCAACATAGCATGAAATATACAGTACATTCTCGGCCTAACATTGTTTTGACCTAACAACATCTACCACCATATCTTTTCGTATAGAGTATCGTTTGTCTGATAGAGAAAACGCAAGACTTTCGCCTCGCCCACATCGGGGAGGCGCAGAACACTGCGGTGTTGGTGAGTAGCACAGACGATTTTCCACAGCAGCAGGCCAGGTAAAAAAAAGCTAGGTTTCGTTTTTCTATCGTGAAAAGGTGTGTCCAATTGAAATGCAGACCTTCGCTGTAGCAGCGTTGTATGTAATTCCATTGGCTGGATTTTTTCCGAGAGATGGTCTGGTGGCATTCCGTGTTGCACAAGCCAAGTTAACGGCTTCGCAGCAATTTCCCCATTTCTGGAGACGTGCTTGCGCAGTTTGTTGCGTAATGGATCCGTTCTGATCAGCACCAAGGACGGCTGGATGCGTGGCCAAGAAGACCATCGAGCTCTTTCATAAATTTCCATAGGAAGTCCTGGAACATCTTCCTTACAGCCCCGATATCTCGCTATCTGACTCGTATTGTTCGGCCCCTTAAATTATCACTGAAAGTCAGAGGTTGGCCTGTAACAAGGAAGTGCATGATACAATGGAAAAAATAAGAGCCGTCAGTAGCCCAGGAGTTTCTACACTGAAGGCGTGCACTTTGTTCCTACGCAATTGGATCGGTGTATCAATATCAGTGGCAGTTATGTATAGTTGTACTGTTCCCCATGAACTTTTCTTTTGGACACACCTTACAGAGCCAGCTATAGCTGTATTGGCAACTATTTGGCTCAACTTTCCGTCAAAAGAGGAAACGTGACTTGTTTTTCACTTCTTCTGCTTCTGTGAAATGATATCTACATAGATAAAACACAAACTACCGTACGGCGCCTGGCGGAGGGTTCGCTGTATCATTACTAATCATTTCATTTCCTGTTCCTGTTCGAGGGGAAAACGACTATCTATATGCCTCCGTGAGCCCTAATTTATCGTATCGCCATCTTCGTGGTTCTTAGGTGTAATGTATGTTGGTGGCAGTAGAATCATTCGGCAGTCAGCTTCAAATGCCGGTTCTCTCAATTTTCTCAATAGTGTTTCTCGAAAAGAATGTCGCCTTCCCTTCAGCGATTCCCATTTGAATTCCTGAAGCATCTCTATAACACTTACGTGTTGTTTGAACCTACGGGTAACAAACCTAGCAGGCCGCCTATGAATTGCTAGTGGATTTTGTTTCTGGTTTGGTCTTCGTGGACGCTCCTGACGTGACACTGTTCGTACGAATATTTGTGTTAAAATTTGTGTACGCACTTAAAAATTCCGGAGTAAATGCGACTGAAGGAAAACTTCTTAAACCAAATTTACAGTGGATGTTATGCTTTATTATATTGCTTTCTTTGTTGTCGAGTCACACCGCACAATTTGAGTAACGAGATGTGCTTTTTTTCACGAGTTTTCTCACACAAGAGACCCAAAACCTGAAAGCGATAAAGTTTTCATGTTTTACAATACCTAGACAAAGAAAAATTCTGCACAGTTCGTAACTGTCCAAAACAGTTTGCGAGGTGCCGGGGCTAGCAGTGTATTTAACACTAAATTCTTCTCGAATCTTCATAAGGAAATGATGCTCTAAGCCCCCCCTTTTCTAACTCCTACTTTTGCTGTTGCACATGGATTAAGAAGAAACGCGAACTGAATGTAATCGACCCTGCAAGTGGAGTAGAAAAGAGTTTGGCACCTGCAATAATTTAATTTGATAGACATTAATTAAATAAAGGAAAGTTTCAGTAACGTAGTGAGAAATGAAAGGGTTGACCTACCGATTAACAGAATGAAAGTTCAGTCCAAAATAACAATTCGATTTATTACGACTAAACTCAAAATCATAAAAAACACATGAAACATTTACAATACATCAAATTGGATCAAACTGGATACTCAAATAAATGCTGTGAAGGTGAAGTTGTCCATAAACTAGATTGTGACATTTATGACGAAGTGGTATGTGGAGCCAATTCCTTGCAACTCAAATCTTAAGAGAAACACCCCGCCAACTCAACATTAATTGCTGCTACGGCAGTGATAACTCAGACAATGAACACCCAAGGCAGAACAAAGTTAGAAAAGACGAACAGGCGCGCTCTGCTGAGCTCTGATTATCACAGTGCAAATTCCCTAGTCTGCCGGTGCTGCGGACATACATTACCAAGCTGTCTTCTTAACTGCAAGGACACGATCTGGCGTACCAGAAGCGATGGCTGGTTGCTTCGACGTCCCGTCGTGGTGATGATAATGTCGCGAGTATAGCCCGAAACAAATTGTCCTGGTCTGGTTGTTCCAGACCAAAGACTTCCTATCAATACAAATGCGCCTCTGAGGGAGACAAAGAAGGCTCGCCACACAATCACTGATGGTACAGTGATTGATTTTAACAAGCGAAGTCACACAGTAACTCCAATGCAGTCAACTTTAGCCAAAACTGCCCAAGACAGACAACATAGGCCGCTTGTGCGCAGAACGCTCAATTGCCAACTGTACCTGGAAAGTTACGTTGAAGTCGAAACTTCAGCAACTTCGTTAAACAGTTACAATCAAATAAAAGTATATTAGACAGCCAACAGAAGGGAGGCTGTCCAGAGCAGCGAGAGCTCAATCTAGTAACCTACTCTGACCGAAAGGCGAGCACCGACTCCCACAAGAGCACCCGTACAAATCGAACACAGAACATTCCCGCCCCCACGACAGTGGCCGTGGTTAAATGTTCCAATCAGCAACTCGAAAACAGGCGGAATATTCCACTCTATTGCTGAAGCACTACCATTCCACCAATGGAGATTCTTGGCGCCAATTTCTGCGCCGATTTTGCTACGTCACGGAGCTACGCCATGAGCAAGCCAATCACAGTTACGATTTTGCAGAAAACCCGGGAATTTGCCCGCCAAGACCGCCTGGGTACACAAGTCCTTCCCACGCCTCGCTGGTAGCCCGCCAGAAAGTGTTTTCGCTACGTTTCTGCGAAGTAACGGAACCTCTAGCCCAGCCGCTCCTTCACGCCCCTGCGGGCATGTCTCCGCCGCTATTATGACAATGTCGCTGTCTGGAAAGCATTCACTCGACTCCTTCACACCCGTCGGCCTAACCCTTTCAAGATCAGCAAAGCCCGCCTGTCACTGTACCACTCGGGTGACGAGAGACGCTGTGTGGGAAGTCCGCGTGTGAAGGAATAGCAACTTTTCACCGCATGCAATTAGAGAGGAAAATCGAATTACTCAGAGTAAGATAGAAATATGAGAGGGAGCTTCTGCCACCTCTCAAGTTTTTAACGGCAAATTGCTTAAACAGTGGAACAGTCACTTCTGCTGAGGAAGAGAAGTACATCCTCTCCGATTCTTTGGAAATCAGGAAGAAAACAGTTCGCAAAGGCTAAAGAAAAAATACGCTATTTACGCCCTTCTAAATACCTTTAATTTTATTGGTATGTAAATGATTTCTCGAGCAAATAAATGTTGATGTTTTGCTATATTGTCCCCATTCTTTCAGATACCAGCAATGTCTAGATTTTGCCATACACTTTCCTTAAGAACAAAGCTCAAGTATTTTATCCTCTCCGTTAATAAACTTTACTTCTGTTGCCTGTTCCATGAACATAACAGGTGGGTCAAATGTGGAAATTAAACGCTTGTGTAAAACGCCTGCGTCAGGTGCTGTTGTGACAGAGCGCTTCAAGAGAACTTGTAGAACATCGTGAATAAGTCTCCTGATAACGCTATTGCGTTAGAGGAAGACTTCAGTTTGCCAGCTACAGTAGGTCAGGCATACAATCAAAACTAATGCCATAGACGGGAGGGATTCATCTGACATTTTTCTGAATGTTTTCTCTTAAAATTATTTCGACTAGGTAGTTTGAGAACCAAATCGTGACGTAAACTTTTTAGACCTTCTAGCAACAACTACACTTGAAATTTTCGAATCAGTCTGTGTCATTTACGTTCATATTTCTAAATGTGTAACATTTATGTGTAATATTCTAGTTATGACATCTTTAATCATCGCAATTTCTCTGAAATGTTCTATGTTGCAATGTTCTAAAATGCAATGTGACAATGCGACACTCTTAACGAAACGAATAACCTCTGAATGCAACATGGAATGTGACATAACATCTGGGAGTGATAACTTGGCAGGTATTATTGCTATTGCTCTGCGGTAATACATGAAATTCGTATACTGAAACTTAGTACCTGTGTGCTTGTTCTGTGAAAATTTATTACGTAAGACTGGAAACGATAATTTGCAATCTGTTTCTTGACTTCAATAATCAGAAGGAACGATTTGTGACACGTGTTATTCAACTTGCCCTTCAACAATCAGAAATTTGTAATATTAATTATCGGACCTCCCCCCCCCCCCCATGAACCATGGACCTTGTCGTTGGTGGGGAGGCTTGCGCGCCTCAGCGATACAGGTAGCTGTACCGTAGGTGCAACCACAACGGAGGGGTATCTGTTGAGAGGCCAGACAAATGCGTGGTTCCTGAGGAGGAGCAGCAGCCTTTTCAGTAGTTGCAGGGGCACCGGTCTGGATGATTGACTGATCTGGCCTTGTAACACTAACCAAAACGTCCTTGCTGTGCTGGTACTGCGAACGGTTGAAAGCAAGGGGAAACTACAGCCGTAATTTTTCCCGAGGGCATGCAGCTTTACTGTATGGTTAAATGATGATGGCGTCCTCTTGGGTAAAATATTCCGGAGGTAAAATAGTCCCCCATTCAGATCTCCGGGCGGGGACTACTCAAGAGGACGTCGTTATCAGGAGAAAGAAAACTGGCATTCTACGGATCGGAGCGTGGAATGTCGGATCCCTTAATCGGGCAGGTAGGTTAGAAAATTTAAAAAGGGAAATGGATAGGTTAAAGTTAGATATAGTGGGAATTAGTGAAGTTCGGTGGCAGGAGGAACAAGACTTTTGGTCAGGCGAATACAGGGTTATAAATACAAAGTCAAGTAGGGGTAATGCAGGAGTAGGTTTAATAATGGATAAAAAAATAGGAATGCGGGTAAGCTACTACAAACATCATAGTGAACGCATTATTGTGGCCAAGATAGACACGAAGCCCACGCCTACTACAGTAGTACAAGTTTATATGCCAACTAGCTCTGCAGATGGCGAAGAAATTGAAGAAATGTATGATGAAATAAAAGAAATTATTCAGATAGTTAAGGCAGACGAAAATTTAATAGTCATGGGTGACTGGAATTCGGTAGTAGGAAAAGGGAGAGAAGGAAACGTAGTAGGTGAATATGTTTTGGGGGTAAGAAATTGAAGAGGAAGCCGCCTGGTAGAATTTTGCACAGAGCACAACTTAATCATAGCTAACACTTGGTTCAAGAATCATAAAAGGAGGTTGTATACATGGAAGAAGCCTGGAGATACTGACAGATTTCAGATAGATTATATAACGGTAAGACAGAGATTTAGGAACCAGGTTTTAAATTGTAATACATTTCCAGGGTCAGATGTGGACTCTGACCACAATCTATTGGTTATGAACTGTAGATTAAAACTGAAGAAACTGCAAAAAGGTGGGAATTAAAGGAGATGGGACCTGGATAAACTGACTAAACCAGAGGTTGTACAGAGTTTCAAGGAGAGCGAAAGGGAACAAATGGCACGAATGGGGGAAAGAAATACAGTAGAAGAAGAATGGGTAGCTTTGAGGGATGAAGTAGTGAAGGCAGCAGAGGTTCAAGTAGGTAAAAAGACGAGGGCTACTAGAAATCCTTGGGTAACAGAAGCAATATTGAATTTAATTGATGAAAGGAGAAAATATAAAAATGCAGTAAATGAAGCAGGCAAAAAGGAATACAAACGTCTCAAAAATGTGATCGACAGGAAGTGCAAAATGGCTAAGCAGGGATGGCTAGAGGATAAGTGTAAGGATGTAGAGGGTTATCTCACTAGGGGTAAGATAGATACGGCCTACAGGAAAATTTAAGGGACCTTTGGAGAAAAGAGAACCACTTGTATGAATATCAAGAGCTCAGATGGAAACCCAGTTCTAAGCAAAGAAGGGAAAGCAGAAAGGTGGAAGGATTATATAGAGGGTCTGTACAAGAGCGACGTACTTGAGGACAATATTATGGAAATGGAAGATGATGTAGATGAAGATGAAATGGGAGATATGATACTGCGTGAAAAGTTTGACAGAGCACTGAAAGACCTGAGTCGAAACAAGGCCCCGGGAGTACACAACATTCCATTAGAACTACTGACGGCCTTGGGAGAGCCAGTCCTGACAAAACTCTACCATCTGGTGAGCAAGATGTATGAGACAGGCGAAATACCCTCAGACTTCAAGAAGAATATAATAATTCCAATCCCAAAGAAATCAGGTGTTGACAGATGTGAAAATTACCGAACTATCAGTTTAATAAGTCACAGCTGCAAAATACTAACGCGAATTCTTTACAGACGAATGGAAAAACTAGCAGAAGCCGACCTTGGGGAAGATCAGTTTGTATTCCGTAGAAATATTGGAACACGTGAGGCAATACTGACCCTACGGCTTATCTTAGAAGCTAGATTAAGGAAAGGAAAAACATACATTTCTAGCATTTGTAGACTTAGAGAAATCTTTTCTCAATGTTGACTGGAATGCTCTCTTTCTAATTCTGAAGGTGGCAGGGGTAAAATACAGGGAGCGAAAGGCTATTTACAATTTGTACAGAAATCAAATGGCAGTTATAAGAATTGAGGGGCATGAAAGGGATGCAGTGGTTGGGAAGGGAGTGAGACAGGGTTGTAGCCTCTCCCCGATGTTATTCAATCTGTATATTGAGCAAGCAGTAAAGGAAACAAAAGAAAAATTCGGAGTAGGTATTAAAATCCACGGAGAAGAAATAAAAACTTTGAGGTTCGCTGATGACATTGTAATTCTGTCAGAGTCAGCAAAGGACTTGGAAAAGCAGTTGAACGGAATGGACAGTGTCTTGAAGGGAGGATATAAGATGAACATCAACAAAATAAAAACGAAGATAATGGAATGTAGTCGAATTAAATCGGGTGATGTTGAGGGTATTAGATTAGGAAATGAGACACTTAAAGTAGTAAATGAGGTTTGCTATTTGGGGAGCAAAATAACTGATGATGGTCGAAGTAGAGAGGATATAAAATGTAGACTGGCAATGGCAAGGAAAGCGTTTCTGAAGAAGAGAAATTTGTTAACATCGAGTATAGATTTAAGTGTCAGGAAGTCGTTTCTGAAAGTATTTGTATGGAGTGTAGCCATGTATGGAAGTGAAACATGGACGATTAATAGTTTAGACTAGAAGAGAATAGAAGCTTTCGAAATGTGGGGCTACAGAAGAATGCTGAAGATTAGATGGGTAGATCACATAACTAATGAGGAGGTATTGAATAGAATTGGGGAGGAGTTTGTAGCACAACTTGACTAGAAGATGGAATCGGTTGGTAGGACATGTTCTGAGACATCGAGGGATCACCAATTTAGTACTGGAGGGCAGCGTGGAGGGTAAAAATCGTAGAGGGAGACCAAGAGATGAATACACTAAGAAGATTCAGAAGGATATAGGTTGCAGGAGGTACTGAGAGATGAAGAAGCTTGCACAGGATAGTGTAGCATGGAGACCTGCATCAAACCAGTCTCAGGACTGAAGACCACAACAACAACAACAACAACAACAACAATTGTCGGATACAAAATCCTCGTATGTGACGTACAGTTACTGATTTAACTTCAGAACGATATAGTAAGTGATAATGCTCCCTGAGTTCACTTAAATGCTTGTTATGGCGCTGAAATTGGGACATTACCTGTACAAAGAAAGATCTGCTGTGTTCTGCCATAATACTGAATGAAGGATCCTGGAAAAGATAGAGCAAGTCCATTTTTCTAGTTTTTGACTTTTCATCAGTATATACAACAGACCCAGTATTTCCTACTGTAGTACGTGGGAAAAAACAAGCTTTGGAAAGAATCTGTAAAGGGAATGAAAGTGATCAGTCCATATGAAACAGGAAAATAGGGTTAGTCCATTAAGTGCTGATCTTTAAAGTAAATAATGATATAGGTTGCAACCTTGAGAAACAGTTGTTGTCAAGCTTTCTTGTAATTCTGTACATTGTTGGCACATTAAGTGTGTAGGTCCTCATAGAGCGCTTTAAAGTTTCTGCAGTTTTGTGAAAATACCGATACGGGAGGTGAGCCAGTGAGTAAGCCAATGAGTGAACCTCATCTCTGGGTTTTCCTGGCCACGGGGTCGGGTGGGAAACGTTGTAGGGTGTGAGATGAGCAGTCTGCTTCCAGCCTGCCGAGCGTCTGCAGCCGAGGTCTCTTCGAAGGAGGGTGAGTTGACTTAACCGCGTGGCGCGTTGTCACATAGAGAGAGGGGAGCTGTTAGTTTTTGGCCTCGCATTTCATCTTATAAAGATTGTTTTGCTAGGTCGCAGCAAGGAATGCAAAGCTTTTGCAGACTTTCAGTTTGATTCCTAATGCAGACTTGACTTTGATCCGTAAGAAGAACGTAGCACAAAGGTGTTGCATATGTTGAAGCGCCCTCGGTTGTGTGTGAATGTTTGTGTGCCTGCAACTGCGTCTGTATACATTCTAATCTTTTCCTAACCTTGATAATTTTTGCCTCTTTGCGGATTTTTTTGTCGTATTACTTTATGTCTGTTGGAAACCATCCACGTCGGTTAATATTAGAGCATTATCCTTTGTCCATTCAAATGTGTCTTACGTAAAACTGTTAATTGTTCGCGACTTCATGGTTTGATATTACTAAAATTTGGGCACGGTACGTAGAAACGGTGTCCACGCGAAACACGTGGGCACGCGAGTTGTGAAACGTATAGCGTTTCACGAGCAGTTGTACTTACTGGGCAACAGCAGTTCTGTAAATGCATTACATCAATGTTTTAAGGAATAAATAATTTTACCTCCAATCTTATCCAGTGTGCCGATGTTACGTCTCCGTTACCTACGCCATTTACTTTGTAGTTTTCCGTGTTAGCCCATCCATAGCGTTTCCATGCGCACAGGTCCAATAATTAGTGTTCCCTTTTTATTTCTTTATTTTAATATTTGATTCACGTGAACGATGCCGGAATCGTATTAATAATTACACCCCTTTCTTTATGAATGACTTTATGAGGAATGTTCTTTTATGAGTTTCTCTTATGAATAAGTTAAGTAATTTTCCGACTCAGCCCAACCTCTTATTTGTCGTGTGGCTAGAGTTGGTGGCGACCCAATCTTTTACGTTGACTTCAATGTCAGACACCATTTTCCTATTCAAAATGCGCTTCACGCACCTTACACATAGCGATCCTTTACTCACGCTACTTACAACACAACTCACCCAAGGCTTATCAAATTCAGGATGACTCATAATGGAGCATGGGAGACTGTCACTTTGAAACTGGAAAATATGGAAATCCGGGATAAAGAGTATTAAAAATTTATTTCAGTTTTGATCCTATAATTTAACCATGAAAACATGGATGGTTAAAGAGTCAATATTTGACTGTGAGCACATGCCTCTCTTAAACAATATCAGGCTTACAATTATGGACCTATTTGAAATAACAAAAACATGAATCAGTTACAAACTATGCCGTGCACATACTTTATTCAATGTGTAAACGTGACTACAGATGTTCACATTTAGGTTATGACGTTCGATATGCCTCCCATCATTGGCGCTGATGAGGCGCAGACGCAAAGCGAAATTCTGCATGACCCGCTGAAGTGTCGGAACATCGATACTGTCACTGACCTTGTAACCTCCCCTCACTTGTCGACCTTAATGACAGTGAAAAATTAAACCGCGTGTACCTAATGGAAATTTGGGAAAAAGCAATCGTTACCGAAGTCAATTTGTCGGTAAAGAGGGAGGAAAGGGTTACATCTAAATGAAAGGAAAAATGCAAATGAAACTGGTGGAAATTAATTTTGAAAAGGGGTAAAGTTAATAAAGATAGTAAATGTGCGGCCGTTACGTTAACAATTAACTAGCGGTAATTAGATATTTGAGATTTGGGGGAAATTACGGTCGCCAGTCCTAAGGACAATTACTATAGTAACTGAAAAAAGAAAGGTTATTACACATATAACTAGCACTAGAAGCGTGGCAACTGAAGGTTGACACGTGTAGTGTGAAAACTGAATGTTTGTCTGAAGTAATAAATTTCGCTACACCCTGACTTAATTTAGCAAAAGAATTAATAAAACCGGAAAATCGAAAGTTAATTTAGTGACTGAAGTTAATAGTGAGCTTTCTTTCTGAAGCACATCGAAATTCAGTAAAATACGGTTAGTCTTGGACCACCTCAAGAATCATTTCAAAAACTACTTGAATCTACGCAATTTAGAAATAAGAGATTTAACTTTGAACTTGAATTAAATTATTCTGAACAATTAACAATAGTAAAATTTAGTATGTACCAAGCTGAGCTGCAGTCACAGATAACTAAAATACGGTAACAAAACTCGCACTCTTAATTTGTGCTTGTGCAATCTAAATATTGTGTAGCCAGCTATGAATACCTTAACTGAACTTTGAAATTAAAGCAGTGAAATCGAATGATGCTGGCGTTTGAATTTCAACGACACTCGGGCTCATTTCGGAAAAGGAAGGGGTCCTGCTTGGTAATGCAATTGGGACAATGGGCAACAAAGGTTCATGCTAAGTTGCTGTAATTTTGTGATGCAACAATTTTAAAAGTTTGAAAAGCTGAGGTCTGCCATACAGTTCTAAAACTTTGCGTGCTTCCAGTCTTCCTTGTTGGCTGATTGAAGGTTTGAAGCCGTCGATCGAGGAGGTGGCGACAGTCACTCATTGTCGGCCGTCGCTGTTGCAGAAGCTGGATGTTGGCGCGCCTTCTTCTCGACACGGTCACCAGACGAAACGGGCTCTTGATGTGCGCCAGCTAATGCTTCCCGTCCGCGACACCATGTCAGAAACTATCATCGCAAGTCGAGCGCAATTACATGCTGCCAAACCCCGAAAGCGCGGCAACTCGCGGGAGCTTCACACAACACCTGCTCCACTGCACCCCCCCCCCCTGCCAGACTCCCTCTGTGCCCGCGCTCCACGCGGCAGAGTTAACACTACCAAAGTTCCTAAACACTTTGGTTCTCCACACGACCTATCGATGTAATGGTTCGATAGCATAGTTTCCCTAGGCCAGACCCAGCGTGAAAATACAAATAATCTTTACACAACAAACCAATTATACATCGACATAAATGCATATATATATATATATATATATATATATATATATATATATATATATATACAAATAGTAAAACAATTACGATATACAAAGACACAGAAATGTCATATATTCAGGTAACAAAATAAGGAAAAAAAATTATAGTACAATAGATGGAAATACGAGGATATGCATTTCCGGCGTTACAACCTCCGGAATGGCTGTTTTCAGTTCGGCAATGGTTTTGGGGTTGTTGCTATACAGCTTGTCTTCAATATAGTCCCACAAAAAGGAGTCGCATGTGTTCAGATCTGGAGAATATGGCAGCCAATTGAGGCCCATGCCAGTGGCCTTTGGGTGCTGCAGAGCCAGAATGCGGTTCACAAAGTGCTCCTCCAGGACATCAGACACTCTCCTGCTTCGATGGGGTCGAGCTCCGTCTTGTGTGAACCAAATTTTGTCGAAGTCAAGGTCACAATGGGGCTGAAATCATCTTCCAAAACCTACGCGTACCGTACGGTAGCCACCGTGCCATCAAGGAATATCGCACCGATTATTCCGTGACTGGACATAGCACACCACACAATCACCCATTGAGGGTGAAGAGACTTCTAGATCGCGAAATACGGTTTCTCAGTCTCAAATACGCCAATTTTGTTCATTCACGAATCCATCCAAATGAAAGTGGGCTTTGTCACTAAACAAAACTATATTCACATCAAAGTTCTGTTCGACAATTCAGTACACAATAGTGTTGGCGAAACACAATCGCTGTTCCATGGCCCTGGGGCTTATTGACTGATAGGTTTGAATTTTTTATGGGAAGAGATGCAGGTCTTCAACAACAATTTGTTGCAGTTTCTCCCGGTTGATTCCCACCTGTCGTGCAGCTCGTCTGATCGATTTCCTGGGGCTGCTTCAAAACACAGCGGGAGTCTTCCCAATGTTTTTAGGCGTATTCGCCCTTTTTGGACGACCGACATTACCATTTCTCTCTAACTTGCAAATGAAATTCTTGATTGTTAGCACACTTGGACCTGTTGTCTTCAGCTTGAACCCAGTCGCAAACTTCTTCTGAGCCGCAGTTGGGCTGTTACAGCTCGTATATCAGGCCTTCACAAGCGCTATACGCTCCTACGGGTAGCCGAGCGGCCTTAGACGTCTTGTCACGGTCCGCGCTGCTTACCCCGTCGGAGGTTCGAATCCTCCCTCGGGCATCGGTGTGTGTGTTGTCCTTAGCGTAAGTTACTTTATGTTAGATTGAGTAGTGTGCAAGCTTAGGGACCGATGACTTCAGCAGTTTGGTCCCATAGGACCTTACCACAAATTTCCAAAATTATACGCTCCGGCTCGGTGTACCGTGACATTATCTCGTGAAAATGGCCGACAACAACAAAGCGCGTGCGCATGTGCATACTAATTACCATCATGCCCCGCGGCCAACTGTGCAGTTTGAACGTCCTAACGCAAGCCGTTCAGAAGTTATGACGATTTTATTTCATATAGCTCAATAATTGTCACCCTGTTGGTGCTAACAATCAGCTGGACATATTCAGCGTCCGTTTCAACCAAAATGCCTTGTAACTTGTGTAAAACCCGTAAGTGACAGTCAAATTAAAATGGAATAAGTTAATCCCCACTGGTTAATGAAATATGAATTAGTAATAGTAATTGCCAGAAAGCTACTTAACTACACTACTGGCCATTAAAATTGCTACACCAAGAAGAAATGCAGATGATAAACGGGTATTCATTGGACACATATATTATACTAGAACTGACATTTGATTACATTTTCACGCAATTTGGGTGCATAGATACTGAGAAATCAGTACCCAGAACAAATGGCCGTAATTACGGCCTTGATACGCCTGGGCATTGAGTCAAACAGAGCTTGGATGGCGTGTACAGGTACAGCTCCCCATGCAGCTTCAACACGATACCACAGTTCATCAAGAGCAGTGACTGGCGTATTGTGACGAGCCAGTTGCTCGGCCACCATTGACCAGACGTTTTCAATTGGTGAGAGGTCTGGAGAATGTGCTGCCCAGGGCAGCAGTTGAACATTTTGTGTATCCAGAAAGGCCCGTACAGGACCTGCAACATGTGGTCGTGCATTATCCTGCTGAAATGCAGGGCTTCGCAGGGATCGAATGAAGGGTAGAGCCACGGGTCGTAACACATCTGAAATGTAACGTCCACTGTTCAAAGTGCCGTCAATGCGAACAAGAGGTAGCCGAGACGTGTAACCAATGACACCCCATACCATCACAACGGGTGATACGCCAGTATGGCGATGACGAATACACGCTTCCAATGTGCATTCACCGCGATGTCGCCAAACACGGATGCGACCATCATGATGCTGTAAACAGAACCTGGATTCATCCGAAAAAATGACGTTGTGCCACTCGTGCAACCAGGTTCGTCGTTGAGTACATCATCGCAGGCGCTCCTGTCTACGATGCAGCGTCAGATTAGATTAGATTAGATTAGATTAATACTAGTTCCATGGATCATGAATACGATATTTCGTAATGATGTGGAACGAGTCGAATTTTCCAATACGTGACATAATTAGGTTAATTTAACAACATACTTAAGTTAATATAACAACTTTATTTTATTGTGTTTTTTTGTTTTTCTTTATTTTTTATTTTTATTTTTTTAAATTTTTAAAATATTTTTTGTTTTTTTTTTCTTAATTTATATCTAAAAGTTCCTCTATGGAGTAGAAGGAGTTGTCATTCAGAAATTCTTTTAATTTCTTCTTAAATACTTGTTGGTTATCTGTCAGACTTTTGATACTATTTAGTAAGTGACCAAAGACTTTAGTGCCAGTATAATTCACCCCTTTCTGTGCCAAAGTTAGATTTAATCTTGAATAGTGAAGATCATCCTTTCTCCTAGTATTGTAGTTATGCACACTGCTATTACTTTTGAAGTGGGTTTGGTTGTTAATAACAAATTTCATAAGAGAGTATATATACTGAGAAGCTACTGTGAATATCCCTAGATCCTTAAATAAATGTCTGCAGGATGACCTTGGGTGGACTCCAGCTATTATTCTGATTACACGCTTTTGTGCAATAAATACTTTATTCCTCAGTGATGAATTACCCCAAAATATGATGCCATATGAAAGCAATGAGTGAAAATAGGCGTAGTAAGCTAATTTACTAAGATGTTTATCACCAAAATTTGCAATGACCCTTATTGCATAAGTAGCTGAACTCAAACGTTTCAGCAGATCATCAATGTGTTTCATCCAATTTAATCTCTCATCAATGGACACACCTAAAAATTTGCAATATTCTACCTTAGCTATATGCTTCTGATTAAGGTCTATATTTATTAATGGCGTCATACCATTCACTGTACGGAACTGTATGTACTGTGTCTTATCAAAATTCAGTGAGAGTCCGTTTACAAGGAACCACTTAGTAATTTTCTGAAAGACAGTATTGACAATTTCATCAGTTAATTCTTGTTTGTCAGGTGTGATTACTATACTTGTATCATCAGCAAAGAGAACTAACTTTGCCTCTTCATGAATATAGAATGGCAAGTCATTAATATATAATAAGAACAACAAAGGACCCAAGACTGACCCTTGTGGAACCCCATTCTTGATAGTTCCCCAGTTTGAGGAATGTGCTGATCGTTGCATGTTACGAGAACTACTTATTTCTACTTTCTGCACTCTTCCAGTTAGGTATGAATTAAACCATTTGTGCACTGTCCCACTCATGCCACAATACTTGAGCTTGTCTAGCAGAATTTCATGATTTGCACAATCAAAAGCCTTTGAGAGATCACAAAAAATCCCAATGGGTGGTGTTCGGTTATTCAGATCATTCAAAATTTGACTGGTGAAAGCATATATGGCATTTTCTGTTGAAAAACCTTTCTGGAAACCAAACTGACATTTTGTTAGTACTTCATTTTTACAGATATGTGAAGCTACTCTTGAATACATTACTTTCTCAAAAATTTTGGATAAAGCTGTTAGAAGGGAGATTGGACGGTAATTGTTGACATCAGATCTATCCCCCTTTTTATGCAAAGGTATAACAATAGCATATTTCAGTCTATCAGGGAAAATGCCCTGTTCCAGAGAGCTATTACACAGGTGGCTGAGAATCTTACTTATCTGTTGAGAACAAGCTTTTAGTATTTTGCTGGAAATGCCATCAATTCCATATGAGTTTTTGCTTTTAAGCAAGTTTATTATTTTCCTAATTTCAGAGGAAGAAGTGGGTGAGATTTCAATTGTATCAAATTGCATAGGTATGGCCTCTTCCATTAACAGCCTAGCATCTTCTAATGAACACCTGGATCCTACTATATCCACAACATTTAGAAAATGATTATTAAAAATATTTTCAACTTCTGACTTTTTGTTCGTAAAGTTTTCATTCAATTTGATGGTAATACTGTCTTCCTCTGCTCTTGGTTGACCTGTTTCTCTTTTAATAATATTCCAAATTGTTTTAATTTTATTATCAGAGTTGCTGATTTCAGACATGATACACATACTCCTGGTTTTTTTAATAACTTTTCTTAATATAACACAGTAGTTTTTATAATTTTTGATAGTTTCTGGGTCACTACTCTTTCTTGCTGTCAGATACATTTCCCTTTTCCGGTTACAAGATATTTTTATACCCTTAGTAAGCCATGGTTTGTTACAAGGTTTCTTACGAGTATATTTAACTATTTTCTTGGGGAAGCAGTTTTCAAATGCATTTACAAAAATGTCATGAAATAAATTATATTTTAAATTGGCATCAGGTTCACGGTACACCTCATCCCAGTCTAACTGCTGTAGGCTTTCCCTGAAATTTGCAATTGTTAAATCGTTGACTGAACGTACTACTTTGGAGGACTGTTTAGTATTGCTGAATGGAGCTGTGTCATATATTGTAACTAGCTGTGCACCATGATCAGAAAGACCATTCTCAACAGGCTGAGCATTTATCTGGTTAAACTTATCTTGGTCTATAAAGAAGTTATCTATCAGTGAGCTGCTATCCTTTACCACCCGAGTAGGAAAATCAATAACGGGTGTCAAATTGAAAGAACCGAGTAATACTTCAAGGTCAGTTTTCCTATTACCCTCTTTCAGAGAATCTACGTTGAAGTCCCCACAAATAATAATTTGCTTCCCCCTGTCTGACAGATAGCACAACAAGGAGTCCAAATTTTTCAGAAATAGATGAAAAATTCCTGATGGGGACCTATATACAGTTACAATTATAAATGTGCCTTTATTTAATTTAAGCTCACAGGCACATGCTTCTATATGTTTCTCTACACAAAACTTTTTTGTTTCTATACTTTTTGCACAATGATAACTTTTGACATATATGGCAACTCCTCCTTTCTCCATATTTTCTCTCATTACATGTGCAGAGAGCTTATATCCACTTACATAACCGCAGCCATGGTCTCCGAGCTGATGGTCCATGCTGCTGCAAACGTCGTCGAACTGTTCGTGTAGATGGTTGTTGTTTTACAAACGTCCCTATCTGTTGACTCAGGGATCGAGACGTGGCTGCACGATCCGTTACAGCCATGCGGATAAGATGCCTGTTATCTCGACTGCTAGTGATCCAGCACGGCGTTCCGGATTACCCTCCTGAACCCACCGATTCCATATTCTGCTAACAGTCATTGGATCTCGACCAACGCGAGCAGCAATGTTGCGATATGATAAACCGCAATCGCAATAGCCGACAGTCCGACCTTAATCAAAGTCGGAAACGTGATGGTACGCATTTCTCCTCCTTAAACGAGGCATCACAACAACGTTTCACCAGGCAACGCCGGTCAACTGCTGTTTGTGTGTGAGAAATCGGTTGGAAACTTTCCTCATGTCATCACGTTGTAGGTGTCGCCACGGGCGCCAACCTTGTGTGAATGCTCTGAAAAGCTAATCATTTGCGTATCACAGCATCTTCTTCCCGTCGATTAAATTTCGCATCTGTAGCACGTCATCTTCGTGGTGTAGCAATTTTAATGGCCAGCAGTGTACTTAGATTTACTTTGTGTTAGACTGCATAGACAGCTAAATGAGAGATCGCTGTGAGAGCAAGTTGGAGACCGATGAGGACGAGGGACGGTGTAGGCCATATAACCCGAGTGAGGCTGCCCCCCGCCCCCCCTTCTACCCCCCGCCCCCCCGCCTTCCCCACGGTACTATTCGCAGCATCGTCGCTAGCGTCCCTGCATGAAGAGAAATGCGAAGAAGGTGAAATAGGCCAGAGAAGTGTTCTGTTGAGTGGAAAAAAAAGAGCTGCACCAAAACAGTTCGCGCAGTGTGATAACACTAATGCAGAGTATGTATAAGGAAACTGTGTCGCTGGGATGCGATTGGCGGCCAGACTCCCGGGAGAACTGCTTTTGCGGGAGGAAACAGTGGGAAGTCTAACGTCACTGAAAAACACGGACTGTTAAGCTCACGTCCTACAGAGTGGAACGGGAACAGAAAGCTGGGAACTCTTTGTAGTGCGTGAGAACACCCAACTGGGCGATGCCAAACTCAATTAGTATTTAAAGAAATGTGACGACACCACATAAATAATTTAGTAGTGGGAGTAGAGCGTCCGACTGTGCTCACAGAAGTCTAACCATATTGGTCTGCACAAGAAGGAAGGCGGAGAAAGAGAGTAACTCATACACATTTTGGAGCCCCAACACTAACAAGTTTTTTTATCGTTAACCACCTCAAATCCAAGTGAGGAAGGGAGGCTAGCGTCTTGTACGACATCTTGCTAGTGGACACTCACAAGAATCGGTATTCTACCATTAAAAATTCCACGACGCTGGAAAACATACTCACAAGAATCGGTATTCCACCATTAAATATCACAAGACGCTGAAAAACACACAGCTCAAAGTTTTCCTTGAGAAAAGGGCATCAATGATCATAAGTCTGTCAAAGCATCAGTGACGATGGGTGTTGTTAAGAAAGGTAGGAAAATATTTTAGAGAAAGTGGCAGTTGTTACACCACTGCCTCACTTAGCGTACCGTAAGAATCGCGTTTCCAGCTTTGCACGAGACGTAATAGGAAGGTTGGCGCAAGAAACCTAAGTAACGGGGCCGTTAGGTGTTGTTGGGTAAGAAGCTGCATGTAGTTTATGCTGACACCGCTGAAGTTTCCACCTGGCGTACCTGAAAGACGAAACTGCTACAAACTTACAGCACAGCCAGGCCTGTGAAATCGCTGACACAGCAGAAGGACTCAGGCAGTGATGTCATGGTTGTCACATCTTGGGTCTCGGTTTTGTTGTGACTGAAAGAGCAAAGTGCTACTGTTGTAGAAACAATGATAGGCCAAGCTCACGTATACACTACCCATTGTAGATGGGTGGTATCATTCGCTGCCCGCAGCCAGCTCTGACGGACAGACTATGCCAAAAATTGTTAAGAAATGGCTCATCAAGCTCGCGCCAGGTAGATGCTGCCTCAGCCAGCTCTGGGTCTGCTAGCTGCGTCTAAATCTGAATGCTGTTGACTTGGTGTCTTCCGGCGGGTGATCCACATGCTGGCTGACTTCCATCCACTGCAGACCGTCTACCTAGAGAGTCCGTGGTTCATGCCTGGACTACTTACCAGCCCAGTCACCCAGTCACTGTCGTCCGCATGGACAAACAAACACTGCTGCTGCTCGCTGGCCTATGTGGGCACACATCACTGCTGTGAGCAACTGTTGTCCACGCTGGGACCCACAGATTCGCTCAGCAGGCTCTGCTGCATCCTACCCTAAGCTGTGTATCACTGCCAGTTGGCATGGATGCCATCTTCGGCCGCCGCACTTGTCACTTGAATGACAGGCCTATACCTTGGCCTGACAAGACGCAGTCTAAGCACTTGTGCACTGGTCCCGCTTAATTTCTCTGGCAGATTTCTTGTGTTATCTTTTGTGGAATCGTCAGTTGTGGATCTGAAATTAAAATAAAAAAAAAAAACTTAAATGCCATCACTTGGCTGAAGAATGGTGATGAGCACCCAGCCCAGGTCCTCATCGTCTTCTTCTTCTTCCTCTTCTTATTTGACATTCTGGGCGGCTGCTTGGATGGTCCAACTGTGGCGGTGGTCTCTTGATGTTCTCGGTTCACACTGTGTAGAATCTAGGCCACCTCACACTGCTCTTCCTCGGGCTCTGACTCAGCGCCATACTGTGAAAGTTAACCATAGTGGGACTGTATAAATTGATTTAGAAGGTTGGCATAATTTCAGTGTTCTAAGAACATTTATTTTTTCCTTAAAACAGACATAAATTATGCTAAACAAGTTATTGATTGAATACCGCGAACAGCTAGCAGGTGATTCAAGACTACACTGAAGAAGGATCCTGGGTGGCAGAGACGGTATAACTAGTGGAGTTTGGTGAAGTACTCTGGCCCTAAAAATATGGATAACGCAATCTCAATTGATTCGACACTGGGCATACTTTGATTAATCAAATCTACTGTAGTTCCTCTACATAGGTGGAGCTGTTAACAAGTGGCGATTGAGATCTGTATGCCCTGACAATGTCGGAGCGGCAGTACGTTAACCTGTTTACTTTGTGCTGTGATGTAACTTGCAGCTGGCGAGATGCGTGCGGCGGAGGTGAGACGTGGAGGCAGCACCTGTGAATCGATCGCGGCCACGAGGGAAATGCAAAAATCTCACAGACTAGCGATCAGGCAGACGGATCGAAATTTACTCTCTACCAGAGCCCTGAAACCATGGTGGATTTCAGTGTATGATACACCCATTCGCTGGTCGTACCATTGGACCAATTTGGCTCACTTATATGACAGAGCGCATAAGGATACCAAGCGTCAAGATTGGCAAAGCAAAAACGAATAAGTGTGCCCTCGGCAAACGAGTAGTCCGAGACGTTTGAAGTCACATTGTCGGTACAGTAAGAACTTCAGTACAGGCTCTCCAGTCTAAACTACTCGCAAGTGAAGTCAATCTCAGGACAGGTCCCAAGTACCAACCACACATGCCAGAGCTTCGACCAGAAGTACTTACCCGACCAGAGTTCAGCACCCAAGTACTTTGCACCAGTCAAGAAAAAAAAAATCTGTTCCCCCCCCCCCCCTTGAGCCAAGCACAGGGCTCTAGGCGCTAAATCTCCCCTCCCACAAGACAGCACAAACTCATGTCGAACCAGGGCAAAAGTTAAGAAACCTGCGTCTCTGGAAAAAAAGGGAACCGCCAATTACTGGCTTAAAGTTTTCACAGAGGGGGAAGAGACGATTTCTTCAAAGTCGTTCGCTTCCCATTGCAGCAAGCAAACAGATACAATCTTAAAGATCTTTATCTAAACCACCTGTGCCTTGGAACTTGTTAGTCGTAGCTATGAGCTGTAATAAAGATTCTCTCTCTAAACGTTTCTCAGACGCCGGATTTTTCTTATACAACCGAGGCGACCGAGGGGAGTGGTTCACTGGCCTATTTGCACTTTCGGCGAACACAAAAACTTGTGAATTTTTGTTACGCATAGCTCCCCACACAGTGCCCTGTTTATGATTCCAATGTGTAGACGCGTTCCTTCAGATTGTCGCTCCCAGCCCAGGCTTCGGCAGGTGCTGTGGCAGGAATTGCAGCATTGTTCTGCTGGAGACCTGTCTCGACCGGGGGCTGCCCTGTCTTCCCTGTATGGCTGTGGGCCTGCCTGGCAAGATTTACTATGCGATGGGCTCACCGCCAATTGCTTTCAACTCCCAGCATGCCGTTTCTGTGAGCTAACAATCATAAAAATACCTCATGCATTTAGCTCCCTACCAGGCTCAATCAATGTCTACTGAGGCCATTAACTTTCTAGAGTCTCACTCAAGGTGCGCCAAGTTGTAATTAAATCATTAATAATCTTTCGTATGCAAAAAATAGGTGAGAGAGTAACTTGTCCTCTCTCAACTGCCTGAAGGCTGACCACATAGCCACGTCTCAGCTGGTGCTTGGGAACGGGGCAATGTTGCATGCCGTCCATGACAGAAGGCTACTTGCTGATCTCATCTCGCTTCACTGAACGAGTACCACCTTGCTCAATTATTGTGGGATGAAAAAGATGAATGAAACTGATGCACCCTGAAGGAATATCCAAATGGGACGGACATTGGCAGACGTAGTTTACATGTACAGACAGACGAATGATTACGATTTCGGAAAATGTGGATGATTTATTCCTGAGAAAGACCTACACAGAGCAAGTCAATGACGCGCTAATCCACCTCTGGCCTTTATGCAAGCAGTTATTTGATTTGGCACTGACTGACAGAGTTGTTGGATGTCCTCTTGAGAGCTATAGTGGCAAATAATGTTCAGTCGGTGCGTTACATCGTCAAAATTACGAACTGGTTACAGGGCCATGGTCTTAACACTCCAAATGTTCTCAGTTGGGGAGAGGTGTGACGATCTTGCTGGCGAAGGTAGGGTTTGACAAGCATGAATAAAACAGTAGAACCTGTCACCGTGTGTGGATGGGCATCATCTTGTTGACAACTAAGCCCAGGATGGGCTGCCATGAAGGGCAACAAAGTGGGGCGGAGAATGTCGTCGGCGAACAGCTGTGCTGGAAGTGTACCGTGGATGAGAACCAAAGGGGTCCTGCTATGAGCAGAAATGGCACTCCAGACCACCATTCCGGATTGTTGGTCCATATGGTGACCGACTGTCAGGTTGGTAACACACCCAGTCTGGGTGTGTTCCCAAACACGTTTTTGCTTTTCATCGGGGTTCAGTTCAAAGCGGGGCTTATCACTGAAGCCAATTCTAGTCCGGTCAATGAGATTCTGGTCGAAGAGGTGTCTGGAGACGTCCTGACCGTGGTGGGACACCAACCTGACTGTCGCCCATCAAACAGCCTGACAACATGAAGTGATGGTCAGCAGTGCCACGATATTCTGTGCCCCGTTTTGTTGCCCTTCACTGCACTCCATACTGAGGGTACATTTCAGTAAGATAATGTCCTCCCGCACATGGCGAGAGTTTCTTCTGCTTATTCTCGTGCTTGTCTAATGCTCGCTTGGCCAGCAACGCCGCCGAAAATCTCTCTAAGAGAGAACGTTTGGAGCCTTATGGGTAGGGCTCTCCAACCATCTCGGGATTTTGACGATGTAACGTGCCAGTTGGGCAGGATTTGGGGCTATATCGCTCAGGAAGAAATATAACAACCTGTCAGTCAATGCCAAGCCGAATAGCTGGTTGCATAAGGGCCAGAGATTGACCAACGCTTTACTGAATTGCTCGATTTGTGAAGCTCATTCTCTAGAAGAAATCATCCGATCTCTATGAAACTGTAATCATTTGTTTATTAGTACATGTACATCACATATACCGATTTTCGTCCCATCCGGTTAATTCCTTCTTGGTGAATCTTGTTTTTTGTCTTAGGGGATATGAAATTTCTCTTTTTGTGACTGGATGTCATACGTGCACCCGGTACCTACGTATCACACTGAAAATTAGCAGCTCAGCTCCTCTTCACACCGTCGAGGTCGTTTACCCCCAGCCTCTACACAGGATGCAAATTGTTGAATATCTGACTCATAAAGATTAGATATTCAGTTCTGAAGACAAAGATGTAGAGAACCAATGGATAAATTTCAAAAGCATCGTTCAACGTGCCTTAGACAAGTTGTAACCTCCCCCTCACTTATCGACCTTAATGACAGTGAAAAATTAAACTGCGTGTACCTAATGGAAATTTGGGAAAAGCAGTCGTCACCGAGGTTAATTTGTCGGTAAAGAGGGAGGAAAGGGTTACATCCAAATGAAAGGAAAAATGCAAATGAAACTGGTGGAAATTAAGTTTGAAGTAGGGGTAAAGTTAATAAAGAAAGTAAATGTGCGGCCGTTACGTTAACAATCAACTAGCGGTAATTAGATATTTGAGATTTGGGGGAAATTACGGTCGCCAGTCCTAAGGACAATTACTATAGTAATTGAAAAAGAAAGATTGTTACACATATAATTAGCACTAGAAGCGTGGCAACTGAAGGTTGACAAGTGTAGTGTGAAAACTGAAAGTTTGTCAGAAGTAATAAATTTCGCTACACTTAATTTAGCAAAAGAATTAATAAAACCGGAAAATCGAAAGTTAATTTAGTGACTGAAGTTAATAGTGAGCTTTCTTTCTGAAGCACATCGAAATTCAGTAAAATACGGTTAGTCTTGGACTACCTCAACAATCATTTCAAAAGCTACTTGAATCTACGCAATTTAGAAATAAGAGATTTAACTTTGAACTTGAATTAAATGATTCTGAACAATTAACAATAGTAAAATACAAATAATATTCACAAAACAAACCAACATAAATGCATAAATATGCAATTTAGAAATAAGAGATTTAACTTTGAACTTGAATTAAATGATTCTGAACAATTAACAATAGTAAAATACAAATAATATTCACAAAACAAACCAACATAAATGCATAAATATATATATACAAATATTAAAACAATTACTATATATAAAGACACAGAAATGTTATATCTTCAGGTAACAAAACAAGGAAAAAGTTATGGTACAATAGATGGAAATAGGAAGATATGCATTTCCGGTGTTACATGTGCCCCACATTGTCTGAGGATGTTCGTGTAACCTAAACAGACTCAGAAAATGTCCCAAAAAAGAAACAGCGGAAATGCATATGGTCAAAACATCATCAAAATTGGCATTCGTCTAATTAAGCATAAATCAATTTTTAGACCATAATAATTGAGTGGAGACACTCCTAATCTTATTCCACTCTGTCATCTTGCACAAAATAAAACAGGTTGATAACATATTAAAATTCATAGAAAATAGAAAATGGTTTAGCTATTCTAAAATCGTCAAATTTCGTAACACTATCAAGAAACGGAATATTATTTACAAAATTAATCAGAGTACATGGCCATAAAAACAGGTAGATCAAAATACGCAAATTAATTATTAATTACATAGAATACACATTTTTATATAACCTTTTCATAATTAATATTCTCGTCATGAGAGTCCAATTAAAGGTAAACAAGAAAATAATATTCAGCAGATCGACAAAAACATAAATATTGAGAGCAGAATTCTTTCACATCAGCTGTCCGGGAGGAAAAACTATTCCGCCTTTCGTACCCGCAAGTACAAAGAATGCCGAGAGCGGCACAACAGCCGACAGCGGCTCCGCCTCGCCAGTATTGTTGCGCTCGCCTGTGCGGCGCGCTTGATCTCACTCGCCTGTGTAACGGCATTTCCAGAACGTCCGTTTCACTGAGTTCTTTCGGAACAACTCACTCCCGAGTAATCTCAAGGAGTCCATTAATTCTATCACAGTGGATAACTCAACACTGTCCATCATCACACGCATGTACTAGCCAGAAACTTAAAACAGCGTCTAAGTACATCGGCAGTGACTAGTAAAGCACATATTTATGAAATCTTACAGCTAGTTACAAAATCATATTTACATTCCTTAATCTACAGTGACTCAGCTGAAAACTTAAACTAGCAGCTTGGATTTTTCAGTAGATTAATAATCAATTTCTCTTAAATCATTTAGTAAAAATTACTTACTTATTAATTACAACTTAATGTCCTCTTGGTCAGGCAAAATCATGGCAATCTAGCAAATCGTTTAAATCTTACACTCTATATTTACATACTGTACAAATTACCCATTGTGTGGTATTAATCAATCCTTGGTTGGTACAATTTCAAGTCTACAACGTTCCGTATACCTAATAGTTTTTCTGAGCTTGGATACTCTAAGCAATAAGCATTTGTGTGAGGTATACCAATGACTTTATATGGTCCATTATAAACAAACTTAAATTTAGAGATTTCATTGTCTATCTCGCTCGATTTCTCAAAAGCTTTTACAAGTATTAAGTCTCCGATTGCAAACTTAGCAAAACGCGCTTTAGCGTCATGACGACGTATGCGAGCATCGGGTTTTAGCTTCATTACTTCTCGCAAACGATCTTTTTTCACACCAATACTAATGTCAATCCGTGGAGGGAAATTGATTATCTCTTCCAATTCACTTTCTACACTTTTGTCAATGCCGAAATTCCTCACGTTACGGCAGTTCAAATTCATTCCTACGTCAATGTCATCCGGCCAGTTAACAATGTGTATAGGCTGATATTGCCTACGCACACCGTCTCCTGCCTCGTCAAAACTAACTACTATTGTTTTATCTTGTGACGTACATGTCAAAGTTTTGCTTTCGCAATTAATCACTGCACGGTACTTTAATAGCCAATCTAACCCGATAATTACTTCCGTAGTTAAATCTGGCACGACGACAAACTCTTGTTCAAATCGTGCCCCACATATCTCGAAGTTGACAAAAATCTGTTTTGTGACCGGTTTACTGGCCTTCCCAGTAGCACCGATAATTTTCACTCCTGTTACTGGCATAACTACGATGCCGGGTCTGTCTTTCAGTAACTCAAATATTTTCCCAGATACAGCACTCAGTTCTGCACCGGTGTCAATCAACACGTTTAGTTGTAGGTCGTGCATATTAACAGACACTACTATCTGTCTACACTTGTCCTCGACTGTTTCTTTATTTTCCCACAGTAAATCCTCGTCTATATCCAGGTCATTCCAGAAAAAACCATCCGGCTTTGATCCTAAATCCCGTTTATCTGGCGGCTTTTTCAGCCTCTGTTCACATACAGTTTTAATTTCAACACGTCTGTCCTGAGGCTTAGTCTGTAGCTTCGCCTCCAATACCGAAACCTTTTCCTGTAACTCGTCATTTAGTGAGTGTTGCTTTGCTATCAATTCACTAATCGTCACCTTCGTTGATTCCTCTTTAGTCAGATTGATCTCATCTGCCAATCTACCTGGAGAAATGTGCCCAGTAGTATCTGCAATTACTTCCTCTAGATCTGCGCAACCCACACTGTTATCGTCTGACCGTATAATGTCAGCTCTAACCTCATACACACTGTAATCTATGTGCTTTTCTACCAATCGAGTACGGCTATCACTAAAATTTTCGTAATCTTTCTCCTTAATACTCTCGCAATGTTTAAACTGGAGGTTTGCGTCGGATGGGTCGGCTACTTCTACCACTATAACTTTCGGTAAAGTCTGCCGGTTAGGGCCAGAACTTTCCGTTACTACTTCAACATCCATCTCCTGTGGGACGAAACACGACGAACCTTGCTCGTGCTCCCCATTAACATCAACTATTTCTAGTAAAGTCTGCCGGTTAGGGCCAGAACTTTCTATCACTTCACAAATACTATCTTCCTGTGGGACGAGACGCGGCAAATTCTGCCCGCGCTCTCCATAAATACTTCTCCCGTACAGGCCCCTATAATCTCTTAGTTCGTCGTATAAGCGACCGAACTGCCTTAACCAGACCTCATCCCTCTCTGCATCCCCTCGCTCGATGACGGAAGTTTTATCCGACATCTGATCTTCTCTCAACACTTGCGAATCATTCTTAAACTCAATCTCCAGTTCCGCTGTGGGTGTTACAGCTGCCACTTTATTATCGATTTCCGGAACACTACTTAAATTGTTCTCACTGACAGTGAATGTATTTTCTACTGTCGTGTATACAGCTGATCTACTACTTGTGGGCGCACTCCTTTCTCTTAACACTGGCACACTCTCCCGCCGTTGATTATTCCATACGGAATTTTCATAACGACGACACCTGGGTTTTCTCTTGTTATTGGGCCTCCAAAATTTCTCCACGCCCGGTCGGCCCCTCACCGGCGCGGCTAATGGTTTCCCTGTCTCGTCCCAGCAGATACGCTCCCCGGATACTGCTGAGGCGGCTGATCACACCCTCTGGCGTTATTACTATTCTGTGAAGCCCGTATCACGTTAGTATGATACTGGTTTCCGTCATTCCTGTTATTATTTGCATTGTACCGATTATTATTACGGTCCGAACCATTATTGATATTGCTGCCATGGTTGCGGTATGCATTATTCCCATGGTTATCGTTGTTGTGGTTGCTGTGGTACCCGTTGTTGTTACCACGGCCTCTACCACTGTCGCGATTATTGCGCCAATTGTCCTCGTCCTCCACTCTTTCCAGGAAATCATTTATTGTCCTGTAATTGCTTCCTACGTAGCGTTTTGTATCATCTGGAAGCTTCTTGTAGAGTTCCCAGACTATTTCGGATTCCGTGCGGCGATCACGCAAATATTCCAACTTGCGGATCCAGCCCTCACAAAACTCCTTCATCGAACCGCGCGAATTCGCATCGAAAGGCCTCGATACGACAAATTCGCGCCAGACACTTTGCTGTTTTTGCTCTGACCAGTATTCAGCCAGAAACAAATTTTTAAATTCTTCAAAAGTCAAGTTCGTAATGTTGAGGTTTAAGCCCCAACGCTTGGCATCACCGGCCAACACATCAATAATCACATTAATTTTTCTCTCATCAGTCCATGATCTGGGTAAAACTCTTTCACAATTCTTAATGAAATCCGTCGCGTGTATACCGCCTTTTTTCAAGGGGTCGAACCGCTCCTCTTTCGTCAACAATTCCGAACTATGTGCATAGATTGGCACATAGCTCTGTTTTTCGTCAAGTTTCTTTTCTAATTCCGACACTCTCGTAATTACTTGGCAAGTGGTTGTCGCAAGCGTTTCTACTTCCCTTTTTTTCTCTTCGCAGGTATTAGGCTGCTTCGTCACTTTGGTATCTACTTCGGATACTAAAGCCTTTAAAGTTTCCACCTTCTTTTGAGCCTCTTTTTTCACTAATTGAATTTGTTCCGTCACCTTATTCTCGATGATCGGAGCAACTGATTCTCCTACACTTTTCTCGATTCTGCTAATTTCGGAATAAAAACGAGTATTTATGCTCGCAATTTCCGCCTGAACGCCTATAATTTCCTGTTTAAGATAACCGATTTCGGTATTAATTACAACAATATCTTCTTTGATTTTATCAACTTTTGTGTTAACAACTACAACATTGTTGTTAACAACGATAATAGCTTTGTTCTGATTGTCTAGCATCCGTTCAATTTTTTCAGACTGAGCTTCTTGCTTGGCAGCTTGAGCTTCTTCCTTGGCAGCCTGAGCTTCTTGCTTGGCCGATTGACTCTTGATTTCGTTAATCAAAACATTCAATAAATCAGTTAAATTCCCGGAAACTACCGGTTTTACTTCCGTAGCGGCTTCCTCTTTAATTGTCCCCCCCCCCCCCCCCGTATTCGTCATCGAGGGATTCAGATTTGATTTTCACTTCCGATTCCGAAACATTTTCTAAAGTTTGGAATTCCATTTCTGCTCTTTGTTGCGTTTCGGCGGTCGCGTCTTTCATGCTCGCTGCCTGCCCCTGAACAATGGGTACCGCGGTGCGCGTTTCCCACTGTTCGACCGATTGTTCCGTATCCAAGTCTACCAAATTTTGATAATTGTTGCCTTCACTCATTTTAATAATTTTCAATATAAATGCCAAATCTCAAATATAATTAGGATTACTCCCACTACTTATTCTCGCTGACGTAACGGCCTGTACGTAACCAGTACTTTGTTACGAGATTTGCACCATACAAAATTCGTGTCCAGAACAACCTCAAATCCGAAGATTGTCCTGTCACCAGGTCGCCACGTGTAACCTCCCCCTCACTTATCGACCTTAATGACAGTGAAAAATTAAACCGCGTGTACCTAATGGAAATTTGGGAAAAGCAATCGTCACCGAGGTTAATTTGTCGGTAAAGAGGGAGGAAAGGGTTGCACCTAAATGAAAGGAAAAATGCAAATGAAACTGGTGGAAATTAATTTTGAAATAGGGGTAAAGTTAATAAAGAAAGTAAATGTGCGACCGTTACGTTAACAATCAATTAGTGGTAATTAGATATTTGAGATTTGGGGGAAATTACGGTCGCCAGTCCTAAGGACAATTACTATAGTAACTGAAAAAGAAAGATTATTACACATATAATTAGCACTAGAAGCGTGGCAACTGAAGGTTGACAAGTGTAGTGTGAAAACTGAAAGTTTGTCAGGAGTAATAAATTTCGCTACACTTAATTTAGCAAAAGAATTAATAAAACCGGAAAATCGAAAGTTAATTTAGTGACTGAAGTTAATAGTGAGCTTTCTTTCTGAAGCACATCGAAATTCAGTAAAATACGGTTAGTCTTGGACTACCTCAACAATCATTTCAAAAGCTACTTGAATCTACGCAATTTAGAAATAAGAGATTTAACTTTGAACTTGAATTAAATGATTCTGAACAATTAACAATAGTAAAATTTACTACGTACCAAACTGAGCTGCAGTCACAGGTAAGCTAAAATATGGTAACAAAACTAGCACTCATAATTTGTGCTTGTGTAATCTATATATTGTAGCCAGCTATGAATACTTTAACTGAACTTTGAAATTAAAGCAGTGAAATGGAATTATGCTGGCGTTTGAATTTCAACGACACTCGGGTTCATTTCGGAAAAGGAAGGGACCCTGCTTGGTAATGCAATTGGGACAATGAGCAACAAAGGTTCATGCTAAGTAGCTGTAATTTTGTGATTCAACAATTTTAAAAGTTTGAAAAGCTGAGGTCTGCCATACAGTTCTAAAACTTTACGTGCTTCCAGTCTTCCTTGTTGGCTGATTGAAGGTTTGAAGTCGTCGATCGAGGAGGTGGCGACAGTCACTCATTGTCGGCCGTCGCTGTTGCAGAAGCTGGATGCTGGCGCGCCTTCTTCTCGACATGGTCACCAGGCGAAACGGGCTCTTGATGTGCGCCAGCTAATGCTTCCCGTCCGCGACACCATGTCAGAAACTATCATCGCAAGTCGAGCGCAATTACATGCTGCCAAACCCCGAAAGCGCGGCAACTTGCGGGAGCTTCACACAACACACCTGCTCCACTCGCTACTCCCGCCAGACTCTCCCTCTGCTCTGCCCGCTCTCCACGCGGCAGAGTTAACACTCCCAAAGATCCTAAACACTTTCGTTCTCCACACGACCTATCGATGTATTCGTTCGATAGCATAGTTTTCCCTAGGCCAGACCCAGCGTATAAATACAAATAATATTCACAAAACAAACCAACATAAATGCATAAATATATATATGCAAATATTAAAACAATTACAATATATAAAGACACAGAAATGTTATATCTTCAGGTAACAAAACAGGGAAAAAATTATGGTACAATAGATGGAAATAGGAGGATATGCATTTCCGGCGGTACAAAGTACGTTCTTAGCAACATTTTTAGAGATGATAGGTACTCACTGTGGGTTTAATAGCTGCATTATAAAGTTTTTACAGAAGCAGAGAAAGCTTCATCACAGTTGTTAGCAGAGTCAAAGCCTAACTGAAGAACAAAAGTTGAACGATCGTAAATGAGTGAAAGGAGAGCAAAAACAGTAAAACTAATAAGTGGATCGAAATCATCTATTCTGTTGTTAAAGTGAGCATATTAACAATGAAACAGAAGATGACACGGAGAAAGCCGGAGTACTAAATTCTTTCTTCCGAAATTGGTTCACCGCCAAAGGTGGTAATATGGTCCCTTCTTCCAATCATTCCAAGAAAGCCGAAATGGTATATAATGAGTAAGTGATCATGGTACAGAAAAGCAACTACAATCGATTTTTAGTGGGATGGCATCTGAATCGGAGGAATCATGAATGGTGCACGGACTGGCAATGACCAGAAATGTAAATAAATGCAACACACTGTGCCTACATAGGAGAGGAAATCGTCTGCTGTGCGATTACACTATTGGTGGCAAATTGCCGGAAGCAATAACTACCGTAGAATACATAGTAGTGACATTCCAGACCGAGCTGACGTTGGAAGACTACATAAAACAAATGGTAGGAAAACTCGACATAGGAAGAGTATTACGGAAATACAATTCACCCACGAAAGAACTGGATTACAATACAATTGCTCGGCCGATTCTTGTGTACTGTTCACCAGTTGGGAACGCTTATGGGGTTGTATTAATAGAAGAGATAGGCAAGGCCCAAAGAAGAGTGGCACCTTTCGTCTGGGGATCGGTTGGCCGGCGAGAGCGTCACGGAAATGGTCCCGTGACAGACGCTGCAAAACTCACTCGATAAAAGTTTATTCCTTCAGAATGCAGATAGCGCTCATTCAGGCGCTAATTTTAGATATCATATTGTGTTATATTTCTTTTCATTTGCTGAAGTGGTGATCATTTTCGTTGTGCCGGCGCTCATCGCAACTTACTGGTAGAAGTAAGAAGTAGTTGTGATTGGAGCTACTGCCATCCTGTGCGGTCTGAACAGTGGGTGGTACTCATCGACAACAGTTTCACAACAGCCTTCATTTAATTAATTTCATAATAACTACTACAAACGAGTACAACATTTGAACATGAACAACACCTTGTCACGAATCTCTGCTGATCGGTACAGCGCCAAGGGAATTGTCGGCAGTGAACGAAGTCATCTCACAAGTTTTTCATAGTCATACAAAATTGTTAAGGCTTTCGTGGCCACTTGTTGACAAACTGCCTATTGGCTTCTGTTTCGGGTTCTTCGGCCGACGCTCATCTAACGATTTTTCTGACGTTTCGCCAGCACGAGTGGCTGGCATTGTCAAAGCTTCACCCTCCATTGCCGGTGGTGAACTGGAGGCGAGCTTATATGGAGATGGGGCCCCTCCACGCCCGCACCAACGTGGTGACCAAACCAAAAGTTCTACTGTCACCTCCGTAAAACATGTTAGTTATCTAGTAAGTGGATCACAGGATGCTGGGCTGTGATGTTGTCCGTGCGTCTGGGTAAGGCTACGCATTAACACGGTCCATCAGGTGATAGATAGTGGACGAAACGCGAGTGAGGGTAGCGATTTGAAGAGCAGAGGGAAAAAAGTGCCATGGCTCGTGCCGTGGGAAAAAAACCTCTGCGACAGTGGGATGGGTAGTAAGAGCAGTAGTGGCTTACTAGCTGCGATAGCTCATGCAAGGTTGGATTTGTTAGTATGGGTATCATGCATCATTACCGTGACAAGCGATGGCGATGTATCCCAGTGGCTGCAGCTGCTACATTCCTGGAACATTCAAGATCGTTATACAGTAGTGGGAGATCGGCCATAGATCGTCTCACTGTGTGGGGGATGTGTGGAGCTTGTTTGCATGCGGTGTACGGTACGGCTTCCCTGTGTGGTGCCAGTTATTCGGCAGTGTATTTCAGCTGGATATCCAGTAATAGCGTCTGATTAACAGGGGCTCGCCTGTGCCGTTATGTTTGCGTATGCTTGGCCATAGATGTTATGCCCTTACAAGTATGTCGTTTGGTCTTTTATGTTTCCATCTATGGTTATGGTCGTAGTTCCCCAGATTCAGAATAAACGGGTTCTGCGAATGTCTGGAGTTTCTGTATAGTCTTGTGGTGAGTTTGTGGATTACCTCCGTGAGAGTTTCAAGTCGGTATTCCCGGTGAAGGTCCGCGATGCGTGTGTATCGTGGAGCATTGCTTATGATTTTGAGTACTTTGTTTTGTATGAGCTGCAGACGGCGCAGGCGTGTAGGCGCAGCGTATCCCCAGACAGGAGCTGCGTACGTCATCAGGGGTCGGATAAGTGTCATGTACATGGACCTCGACACCCTTCTGTTCAGTGTGCTACGCCTGTTGAGCATAGGATAGAGCTGTTTGAGCCTCGCGCTAGCTCGGTTGGTCATGTGTTGTATGTGGTCCCCCCAGAGTAATTTCCGGTCCAGCCAGACACCGAGGTATTTGACTTTCTCGCGGAAACGTATTGGACGTGCATGTAGGGTTATTGGTCTGCAGTAACGGTGTTTGCGCAGTTGCTTCGGTCTTCTAGTGAACAGAACGGCTTCGCACTTGTCGACGTTTACTCTAACACGCCATTTCTCCAACCAAGGCTCGGCCACTCTGAGTGCAGTCTGTAGGCGTGACGTAATGTTTGATGGTTTCCAATCTTGCGCAAGGATGGCTGTGTCATCCGCGTAGATTGCCATCATTGTGTTGTGTGTGGTTGGGAGATCGTTTATGTAGAGGTTAAACAGTAGGGGCCCTAGGATGCTTCCCTGGGGTACTCCCGCGTGTATACCGTGTCGTGTTGATTGTTTTCCCTGCACATCAGTGTTGAAACTCCTGTCTGTGAGGTATGAGTGTATTAGACGCAGCAGCCCGTCGGGGAATCCCGCGTCGCTGAGTTTGCGGATGAGGCCGTTGTGCCATAGACGGTCGAAAGCCTTTTCGATGTCCAGGAACACTGCCCCTGTAGCTTTGTTTATGTTGAAACCATGTGTTATATGTTCAACGACCCGTAGGAGTTGTTGTGTTGTGGAGTGGTGATTCCTGAAGCCGAATTGCTCCGGTCTCAGGATGTCATTTGTTATGCAGTGCCTAGTGATGCGTTTGAGAATCACCTTCTCAACAATCTTACTGAGCGAGCTCAGAAGGCTGATGGGAGCTCGCGGCCGCAGACTATATGTACCTGGCGCGCCAACGTCCGAGGGCTTCTCCGCGGTCATTTCCGGTGCGGTTCTCCTCTTGCTACCTGCGACGGTCGTTCGCTGCAGTACGGGAAGCCAGGATCCGTTTACCTTAAGGCTTTCCTCTTTCTTGTTGAAACTGTTCGCGTGTTTTTGGATTTCTACAGCTTCTCTGAACAAGCGCGTGTGATAGTGCTTCTCTACAGCCAGAACTTCCGTGTCGGCGAATTCTATTACGTGGTCGGTCTCATTCAGTGCGTGCTCTGCCACGGCCGATTTCTCCACCTGCCCCAACCTGCAATGTCGCTTATGCTCTTTGATCCTGGTGTTAATGGATCGTCCAGTCATTCCGACATAAACTTTTCCGCATGTGCATGGTATACGGTATATTCCCGACATTGCAAGTGGGTCTCTTTTCTCCTTCGCCGATCTAAGACACTCTTTGATCTTCCTTGTCGGTTTGAAAATCGTCTTTACGCCGTGTTTGCGCAATATACGGCCGATTCTGTCCGTCACTCTGGGAATGTATGGCAGAAAGGCCGTACCCGACATTTCTTTTTCTGGTTCCTTACTTCGCCGAGTGTTTGGCTCTGTTACACTTCTAATGTAATTTGTGGAGTACCCATTGCTCCTCAGAACAGTTTCCAGGTGTTGCATTTCTCGTTCGAGGTGTTGAGGCTCACATATTCGTCCTGCTCTCGTTACGAGCGTACTAATCATGCCTCTTTTCTGGCTCGGGTGGTGGTTTGACAGTTTGTGCAGGTATCGGTCCGTGTGTGTCGGTTTTCGATACACGCTGTGTCCCAGGTTTTCGCCGTCCCTTGTGACCAGCACATCTAGAAATGGCAGTTTCCTTTCCTTTTCTACTTCCATGGTAAATGTTATGTTGGCATGGAGGCTGTTCAAGTGTCTCAGGAATTCACCGAGCTGTTCTTCACCATGGCTCCACACCACGAAAGTATCATCGACGTACCTGTACCACACCTTAGGTTTGCAAGTCGCCGAGTCCAGTGCCTGTGCTTCGAATTGTTCCATGAAGAAGTTGGCCACCACTGGACTGAGAGGACTACCCATGGCGACGCCTTCCAGCTGTTCGTAGAAATCGCCATTCCACGTGAAATAGCTCGTGGTGAGGCATGCATGGAAGAGCTTTTTGATGTCTTGCGGGAACATGGAACTGATGTGCTCCAGGGCGTCGCTGAGTGGCACTTTCGTAAATAACGAAACAACATCAAAACTGACCAGGATGTCGTTTGGCGCAAGTTTCAGTTTCTTCAGCTTCTCAATGAAATGTCCTGAGTCCTTAATGTATGTGTCGGTCTTTCCCACGTGTGGCTGGAGCAGAGAGGCCAAGTGTTTCGCCAGTTTATACGTTGGTGAGCCAGGAGCGCTAACGATCGGTCTCAGTGGAACGTTGTTCTTATGGATCTTGAGTAATCCATACAGCCGAGGTGGTAGGGCTTCTGTGTTGCGCAGGTTTCTCTGTATGTCCGCCGGCAGAGAGGACGCCTTGATTAATCGATTCGTATTCCGAGTGATACGCTGCGTCGGATCTGCGCTTAGTTTTCGGTACGTCGTCGGATCTAATAGGTCTCGGATCTTTTGCTCATAATCTTCGGTCTTCATTACGACGGTCGCATTCCCCTTATCGGCAGGCAGTACCAATATACTCTTGTCGGCGTTGAGATTCTTAATGGCTTGTACCTCTTCTTTCTTCAGGTTGCAAGCTGGTGGTTTTGCTCGGCGCAGTATCCTGGCTGTTTCAGTGCGTATTTCCTCTGCCCTTTCACAAGGAAGGGTCCGAATGGCTGCTTCGGTGTTGGCAATGATGTCCTCCATAGGTATAGTTCTCGGTATGATAGCGAAATTCCCTCCTTTTTGAAGAACTGACACTTCCTCTTCGGTCAATTGTCGTTCAGTGAGGTTGACCACTGTGTGTGACATGTCGGGAATCGCCTTGTCGGTCTGCTTCCGGCATCTTTCAAACTTTTTCTTTTGCCGCTCGGTGCAGCGCTCGAGTTCGTTCTGCATGCTCCTGTGAGTGATGCTGTCGATCTTGTCCCAGTCGTCTCGATGCACTCTGCTACTTAGTTGATAGAAAATGTCCAGAAGTTCCTGATCCGTTCTTGCCAAGTCTCTCCGTGTTGTATGTATTCGCTCACGAAGAAAAGCTCGTTCCATTCTGTCGTAGATACGATGTGCTTGGGCGGTGGTGAATAGGCGCTTGCATCTCAAGAACTTCGGTGTAGCACATTCATCTCGGCACCGTGACAGAAAGGCGAGAGAGGACATCAGTCGCGCTTTCTTCTTCCGTCGTTGGTCAAGGCGTCGGTACAATCTGCAAATCTCCTCCCCGTAGAGGCGTAATACAAAATTGTTAAGGCTTTCGTGGCCACTTGTTGACAAACTGCCTATTGGCTTCTGTTTCGGGTTCTTCGGCCGACGTTCATCTAATGATTTTTCTGACGTCAACTGCAAGTGAGCAGAAGTGCACGAATGTTCCTTATTTAGGATTTTGTGCATTGTAAGGTATAAAGGCGTAATGAGTAGAGTGAAAAAAGACCTTATTTCTTAAGTCTTTGGATCTCGTAATCGATTGAAAACCGTAAGTGAAAATGAGGAAATCGAAAAGTATACTACGTGAATGAACTATCACAAGAAAAGGGCGAGTCAAACACAAATACCTCTATTAAAAATCGCAGTAACTGCACTGATGGATAAAATATAGACCTAGCCGTTAGCTCTGCTGGGTTCAACTGCATGAGCATAAACGCGGTGTAATTTCTGCATAAGCTGATTTGAAAATCGATGTTGAAGCCTGTAAGAGGTCCGAGCAGATATAATTTTATGTAAGAGGTATGTAAGAGGTCCGAGGAGTTGTAATTGCGATGCGCTGCCTGCGATATGCAAGGTATAAGAGAATCGCTGACCAGAGAGCAGTGTTGACTGAGTAGGAACTGTGTAGCTGTAGCAGTAAGTTGTTGCTTGTCTGCGCTAGTCTGCAGTCTGCTCTGGTCTGGTATAGTGTATCGTGTTGGCTGGGCCGGTCGCGGTGCAGCGATGCCGGAGCCTGAGTATTATTGTATAAGGTAAAAAGCAGCCTCGCGCATATCTAGTAATGTATCTGAACTCCCATGTAAATGTTTTAAAAAAAATGTCCTAATACTAATCTTTGTGATATAAAGTAATTTTTAACAAGCATTCATTTCAATTTAAAGAATTTACTAATTTCTCCAATCCATGATCATTCCGATTGTTGCAAAAGAAAAATCAGTTGCTTCCTTTCATAAATGACAAATCTATCGGCCAGCATTGCACAGAGCTGTGTCGGAAAAATTTATTGCAAGAGCAGATATTTGGCGACTTTATTGAGGTAAGAATTTTTCCTTTTTTTATTCAGAATGATCTTACAGGGCCGTGACGCAGCACTGCTGTCGTCCAAAATTTACCAGGTTACTGAATTTATTTTTTATTATGAGGTTTAAGAATTTTTCTGTTTCCAGCTTACATTAAATGAGAAAAGAATTTTGTGGGTACATTTAATGTGAATGCATTTCTGTACGGAGATTATAAATGGGAACCAATTTTGTTCTGAGGTTACACAAAAAAAAATTAGAATCATATTCATTATTATTATCATTTATACAAATTTTGTGGGGAGGTTACAAGCCCGTGGCCGTGATACAGAACAGCAAAATATGGGAAATGTTGTCCATACGAATTTTTTAATGGCAGGAAAACAATTAACTGGGACAGCATGGCTTACGACGTGTAAATCCCACACGTTACTTCCTCGTTATGCTATCCTCACGGTCGTAGTACACGGACATATTTAATTTCGTTAACATATACCAGGTCAGGAAGGAACCTTAGCCGGCCGGCGTGGCCGAGCGCTTCTAGGCGCTTCAGTCTGGAACCGCGCCGCTGCTACAGTCGCAGGTTCGAATCCTGCCTCGTGGATGGATGTGTGTGATGTCCTTAGGTTAGTTAGGTTTAAGTAGTTCGAAGTTCTAGGGGACTGATGACCTCAGATGTTAAGTCCCATAGTGCTCAAAGCCATTTGAACCATTTGAAGGAACCTTGTCGTCAGGTTAGATAATGAGTACCAGTGACAGACGGTACGGTTAGCACTGTGAGCGATCAAAGTGTTAAGTCACAATTTTGCTGAGTTATTAACATGCAGCACTCAATAATACAAATTCAAACAAAATCAATGGCCTCCGCCATTTGATTTTCAACGCAACTGAGACACGCAACGAGCGTAGAGGTGCGCATACATCTTAAGCAAAAACGATCTCGCCAGCCACTCATTATATGGGGCTTAAACAACACTGCTTGCAGATACCGCGCTACATATTATTACGTCAAAATATAGCAAACCTTACAGAAGGTGGTACCATCGGGAAACACATAAAATGAGGGAAATCACGTAACGTGGGAATGTAATTGTACTGTTGGCTAGTTTACGCCTATAATATTGAGTAGGTACTAAAAGTGTGTTTTACGTTAGGAAAAAAATGAAGAGGAGGTAACAATGCCGTCAAAATTTCTAAATAACATGTGTTTTGCCCTACTGACGTGAGAACCAGCGGGTATGTCTGCGTGTAGAAGATACAGTCGGATTTGTTTTTAACACCTGCACTGTATTTGCTTATCACCGGTGAAGGAAAAGGCCAGAATGAAACTCTGCTATCTGTCCTTGAACTTCCGCGTGCTGTTTGCGTGCGTATCTGCAGGATGCCATGGCGCCAGCGGCAGCGGCAGCGGCGAGGGAGCGGCGAGGGAGAAAAATGAGAGGGTATACACCGTGACACTTTTATCGCGCGCTGATACGTTCGTCACAATATTTACAGCTTGTGCCCGCCGTCTAATGATTTCGGTGCCCGCAGTTCATTAAAGCTCGGCAGTGCTTATGGCGCATTTAAAAAGGGCGGGCCAGATTCATGCGTGTCGTGCTCGAAGAAACACACTGCCATAACCGTAAGGGGCGTTTTACGACGGCGGCCGGAAACCTGCTGCCTGTTAAAGAGTTAATGCGTGCGTACGTGCGTGCGCCTGTCTGCGTCTGTGCGTACGCCTGAGTCACGCCCGGCCGTGAAACTGCTGCCAATTGACCTTGCAGGCGAGTAACTGACGTCACGCGAGAGACAGCTGGTCGCTTGTCAACAGTCAACAGCTCTGCTCTCCCGTTCCCTCGTCTTCGGCGCCTCTTCGCTCCTCTCCGTCTTCCTGCCGTGGGCCCCTACTCGGACTGTCTTTGTCTCAGACCGCTGCCTACCCTCCCGGCTATAAATCGCCGCCGAAATGCGTAAAGCTCCTTCGCTAAGCGTGGCGGTAGTGCCGTGATTAACAAACGAAAACACAATAGGACGGCAGGACAAAAGAGCACCGCAGGGAGAGGGCGGAAACTAATTAGGAAAAAAAGGGAAAGGGTGGTTTGCGGGGGGGGGGGGGGGGTGAGGGAGGGGGATAATGAGATACATTCCGCAATAAATCAAAGCGGCTAATTACGAGTTGGGTGTGGCGGAGCGTGAGGTCGAGACGGCGGCTTCGGCGGCTGTGAAAAGCGGGACAGCGCGCTCGGAGATATGAGTTACTCTCGCCGCGTCCTGTCGCGACCCGTTTTTTGTGTGGTGTAGGGTCCTGCCAGGCCTGCGGGAAGTACCACCCTCTGTGGCGGGCGGGACGCAGACTAGGCCGAGAAAGCTGCAGCCGGGAATCTGCAACAAAGAAGCGGCAGAAGCGACCGGCAGTTGGCGACAGCTTCAGACGACAAAACACAACTGCAGGTACAGTTACGGAAGTGTGCTAGGTGAGCGACGCCCGTGGCGCTGCCTGTCCTCTGCTACAACTGGCGACGTTTGAATTCGAACGTGTTTGAATCTTGTCGCTGCAGCGCGTGGCGACAGTGAGAGCGACAGCTACCAGTCTTGTCGGCAGAGCGCTCGAACGGACGCGCTGCCTGCTATGAAATACTTATCATCCGATTTTAAGAAACATATTTGGTGAAAAAGTTTGGTTTTTCCGCATCTTACAACTTGATACCTTCGCTCACTGAAACATTGAATTTATTTTCTTTATTCGCCATAGCTACTGTACTGCACGAAACTAAGTAAATGACTGCACGAAACTTTTAAGTCTGTGCAGAGATAAAATCACATCGTGTAAATTTTGCAGCGGATAGGCACTTGGTGCAGGGAGTGGCAACTGGCCCTTAACATAGACTAATGTAATGTATTGCGAATACATAGAAAGAAGGATCCTTTATTGTATGATTACATGATAGCGGAACAAACACTGGTAGCAGTTACTTCTGCAAAATATCGGGGAGTTTGCGTGCGGAACGATTTGAAGTGGAATGATCATACAAAATTAATTGTTGGTAAGGTGGGTGCCAGGTTGAGATTCATTGGGAGAGTCCTTAGAAAATGTAGTCCATCAATAAAGGATGTGGCTTACAAGTCACTCGTTCGACCTATACTTGAGTATTGCTCATCAGTGTGGGATCCGTACCAGATCGGGTTGACGGAGGAGATAGAGAAGATCCAAAGAAGAGAGGCGCGTTTCGTCACAGGGTTATTAGGTAAGCGTGATAGCGTCAACGGAGATGTTTAGCAAACTCAAGTGGCAGACTCTGCAAGAGAGGCGCTCTGCATCGCGGTGTAGGTTGCTGTCCAGGTTTCGAGAGGCTGCGTTTCTGGGTGAGGTATAGGAATATATTGCTTCCGCCTACTTATACCTCCCGAGGAGATCACGAATGTAAAATCAGAGAGATTCGAGCGCGCACGGAGGCTTTCCGGCAGTCGTTCTTCCTGCGAACCATACGCGACTGGAATAGGAAAGGGAGGTAATGACAGAGGCACGTAAAGTGCCCTCCGCAACACACCGTTGGGTGGCTTGCGGAATATAAATGTGGATGTACTTCATTTTAGTCTATACATTACTGTTTATCAAATGCAGCCAACACATCCATATTGTATTTGAGGTTGAGAGCGGAATGATGGCTCTTTTCATTCTCGAGACATTGGTTGTTATATCCGCTGACGGATCGCTCGTGGCGCATCCGAATCGTTTCTCGCTCATCGGGAATCACGTGATCGTAAAAACAGTCATATTCCCTAACGGTTCACGATACCGAAATGAGGTTTTTTGATAATTTCAGCACCCAAACAGGGCGTATTTTGTCTTATGACTCACGCTCGAAATATTTTGGTCAAATGTTTGAGCGGAGTGGAAACAGAACTCCATACAAATTGCACAACGAGAATTGTTTAATTTTCATTGCCAAATAAAGGGTGAGAAATGGGTAAATGGGGTATCGAAGTCATCGGCGTGAGGTCTAATACTGAAAGGAATTGCTTGAAAGTAATCAGGATAATTACAGAAAACTTAATTACCAATTTGAGGAAAAACTGAAATATTTCACAAACAACTGCTGTTAGTTATGTAAATGAAGTGTCAAAAAGTATATTTCTTCAAGGGCTAGCTGTATTGCGCATAAAGCGATTCATTGGTGTACTATTTAACTGTCAAAAAAGCTTGCTTCGACTTCAGGAAATTCGAGAAGACGCTAGAAAGGCCAATAAGGTGTCAATAAGATCACGGCTTCTGAATAAACCTTAAGAAGACTATTAAGATTAATTGAAATGCTTGTCCTTAACATTGACTGCTGATGAAGTATGTTTTCAACAATCAAATATCAGTAATATTTCATGGTTGTTCATTGTGTTTTACTCGGAATGTAACGCGTGGGATGTTCTGGGATAGATGAGTATACGCTTAAAGATCAAGTACTTTGACGAGACCGTAAAAATATGCTTTGAGATGCAGTGTAACCAGTGTGTACACAGCATTGGTGACAGGATTGTAACCGAGGCAGTTAAAATATCATGAATGAATCCATCTCCATCACACCAGCACGTCCCTGCGAAGACTGGCTATCGCCTTCGACATCAGCGGTAAAGAAAATCCCGCATGGTGGCGACACATCACTAGATCATCGATGCGCCTCGTCTCGGAAGTATGTATGAATAAACGTTGAGAGGATCGAATCTGTAAAATGGAAGCTGGGATGTACGTCAGCTGCTCCTTGCGTGGATGATCTAGCTGTGAGGGGGTTATGGAAGTGCTCCGGATAAAGTTCGGGAAGTATTGTTAGTACTTTGGGTTCTTAACAACTGCGCAGCGTCGATCGTTCAGGTATTGCCAAAATTCGAGGGCTGCTTTGTTACCACCACCAAACAGGTAGTGGACTGCGTGCCCGCTAATCCAAGTCACTGAGAAGGTCTTTGCACGCGGATGGTCGACAAATGCTACCATTAAGCCACGGACACCTTGTGTGGAAGTCACTCATTCTTGTGTATTTGCCGTGTTGGTCACTCTTTCGCACTTACTGGTTGTTAAAAGTTCTTGGTCGTGTAAGAAACTTTCGTCTTTAATTTTTTGATGAGACAGTCGAACGTCTCTCTGCTCATCCCCGTATGTTCAAAGTATTTGTCTGATGATTTTCGTAGTTGATCATATAAATTATGAAATTCTCCATGAAGATTCCTCCCTTCGTAAATTGAATTCACGGTGCTCCTTTACGGCCTCGATAACAGAACTGCAAAAATCTAACTACAGATATAAGCATAGGTGCAATGCATACTCTAAAAATATTACTATCATTCTTGGATCACCATTTTCAATAATGGTTTTTAAATAATTTTAATTGACTCTTAAAATGTGGACTATGTTTTGGTTTAAATGAATTCAGTTCCAGTTTCATCTCCTTAGACTTAATAACATTTAATGAAACTTCAGAAACGCTTAAGATTTCTGTGAAATCACGTAACAATAATCCAATAATTACAAAATAACTTAAGAAAACTGAACTGCACATGTATAATCTCTTCTTTAAAAAATTTCAAATTCTAGTTCTTAAATCTATTTCTCTTTCAATTATCGATAAGTCCTAATAAAAAATTTGAAAGCTAAAGTTTTGGTATATCCATTGTGGATGAAGAACTGCGACTGTGATTTAAATTGGCAATTTATCTCATAATAAATATGCTATCAGTCACTTTTTTTAGTTTTTTGGTACGATATATTCTAACATAAACATGTTTTCGAGCCACTGCAGGGTCGTCATCAGAGGGAGGTGTTACAAGAAGATTATACTGCGGACGAAATGTAGCTAGACTCTGTGCTGATGCTCCTGGCGAAAATGATGGCAATTTACTAATCGGTGACGAAACGTTTATGAACCGAAAATCTGTTATGTTTTAGGTACTTACAGTGCATTGCCTGGTGCTGTTCATATCAAATCTATTCCTGTAATGTACATTATCAAGCTATGTGCACAGATACACAGTTTCTAGCTACACTTGGTTTTATACTAATTCGCAGAAAGTAAACAATATGAATATGAATATGATGGATATTATACTTAACTACACCCTGATCTTTGGCATCAGATACGTTGTATTACAGTGTAAACATTACTATTACAGGTATTATATTTAAGTAGCTTTTGCTAGTAGCAGGATTCCTGATCTGGATGTCTGACGAACCAAGAATGCTGCATTATCTAACCGCTGCCGCAAATAAAACAAATTTAATTGTTACATGTGATCAATTCTTCATAAACATTATCGTACCAATGTGGAAATCAATTATTTTTCTGTAAATAAATTATACACAACTGCAACCAGTCACTTTTTTCATTAATAATGGTTTATTACATTAACCGGTTTTCGAACCCTTTCAGGTTCATCTTCAGATGATTTCGGGAGAATCCGGGAAGCTACATCATTATTGGTAGTAGCATAATGCTGGGTGCTGGTTCTATGGCAGAAAGATGGGTCACACTTTAATGTATCGCCATGACTATAGATTATCTGTCGATATGGATGTGAATTTAGTTTTTTACTTACTGCGACAGTATAGACGGCTTTTTTCGTATTTGTCTGCATCCATTTTGAAGTCCAGAACACTTTCACACGAACTATATTAGTTCACACTTTAACAGTGACACTTCACCAGCATCCAGCATGCGCTTTACAACTGTTGCTTATAACAAAGATCTTGACAGAGAGATATGGCATAAGCCTATTTGTACAGAGATGAAATTTGTTGTTCTTTACATGTGTTAAAGTCGATATAAGGGCAAGTTTTTTCATCAGAATGGTGATAACATGAGAGCACTAGAGAAAATAATAATAAATTACTACAAGAATAAATTTCGGTGATCTGTTATGTTATTTCTATTTGTATATTACAGGCAGTTTTTTTTTTATTTAAACATGAACAACATTCTTTAGCTGTTGACTAATTTTGTTCTAACATTAGAGTGATCTGGGATATTGGTAAAGGCAGCTTATGTTTGTTCCAGCTATAATTAATATGTATAAAGTACTGATTTATGTTAGCAATGGAGGGCTTTAACATTTAGAGATATGGTACATGTCTTATTCTGTGATAGTATATTACATTGACACCAGTGTGGTTAGGATGTAAGGAGAGGGGGGGTCTTTGGGAGGGGGGGGGGGTTTGGGGAGCTGGTGTATGTTTTATTGGGTGGTTACTTGTTTTGAACTAGTAGATCTTCAAAGTTCTGAAGGAAAAATTTGTTTCTCAGTTCAGTTTGATCATTAAGTAGGCAGTCAGGTGCTGTATTTGTGTAGACAAATATTTCAATTTCTTCAAGAAGGTCAAGTATTGTGCCTTTGTTGGCAAAATGTAGTATTCGGAGATTCTGTTCTATGTTGTTTGCAGAATGATTGTGTTGGGCAAGATGTGAGGCAAAGCTGGACTTGTTCAGGTTGTTAAGACGGAGTGCATCCATGTGTTCTTTATATCTTGTTGTGAAGCTTCTACCAGTTTGTCCAATGTAGAAGCTTGGACATGAGTTGCAAGTGAGCTTGTACACACCTGACTTTTGATATTTTTGTATAGTGGTTTTGGTGGTGTGTATGATTTGATTTTGTACTTCGTTGGTGGTGAAGAAACTTATTTTTATGTTGTATGTCTTGAAGAGGTTGGCAATTTGGTGAGAAATCTTCCCTAGGAAAGGCAGGCTAACAAATGTGGTTTTCTTGTTTGTGGGTGGTTGTTCAGCAGTTGGTTGATTTAGTTTTGCTGTATGGATTAGTTTATCTATTATTGCAGGGTTGTACCCATTGGTGGAGGCAATTGATTTAATAATTTCTGTTTCTTTTTGTCTTTCATTTGTGTCCATTGGGATTTTCAGCATGCGATTAACCATTGTTCTGAAGAATGCTTTTTTATGTTGGTCTGGATGGCAAGAGGATTTGTGTATGGTAACATTGGTGGTTGTTGGCTTTCTGAAAATTTGAAATTTATGCTTCTGATTTTTATTTGAGATTGTTAGATCAAGATAGTTAATGCCTTCTGGTGTTTCATGTTCTACTGTGAATTGGATTTTATTGTGTATTTTATTAAGTTCTTTGGCTAGATTATTTATTTCTTCTGTTGCTCCATTGAACAGAATGAGTGTGTCATCAACATAGCGTTTGTAATAAAGCAGCTTATCTTTTAGTTGTGTTTGGGACCTGAAAAAGTTATTTTCAAGGTTATTGATATATATGTCTGCTAGCAAGCCTGCAAGACTACTACCCATTGCCAGTCCGTCTTCCTGAATGTAAAACTTGTTGTTGAACAGGAAGTAGTTGTGTGACAATATGAGTTCCAGGATCTCTATGAGTTCATAGATTTCGGCTCTCCCCATTGTCCCATGTTTCAGTAAGTTATTTCTTATTAAACTAATTGTTTCTTTGATGGGTATGTTTGTATATAGGTTTACTATGTCAAGAGATGCAAATTTAGCTGTGACTGGGATGGGGATATCTTTTATACTATTGATGAGCTCATAACTGTTTTTAATGGAGTAGTTATTTTCAAATATATATGCCTTGCGGATAATATCATTAAGTTTTTTGGTGATTTTATAGCTTGGGCTATTGATAGAGTTCACAATGGGACGTATCGGACATTCTGGTTTGTGGATCTTAGGCTGTGATCTCAGTTTTGGTGCTGAAGGGTTCATCATTATACAGTGCTTTGCTTCTAATGGTGTCAACAAGAAGTTGCAGTTTTTAAGTAACTTTTTAATTTTATCATGGAATTTGGGAGTAGGGTCATATGCTATTTCCTTTATATTATTATTTCTGAAGAATTCACAAGTTTTGCTAATATAGTCTGATTCATACATGACAACAGCTGTGTTACCTTTGTCTGCTCTGACAATGAGGGCATTTTGAACTGAAAGTTTCTTATTTATGTCACATAATATCTTATGTTCAGTATTCATCTTATTGTACATTTTGTTCTGGTGAATGTTTCTCATAATGATGTTGTTTGCCTTATGAGCTACAGCATTTTGTTCATTGTGTTTTAGTTTAGCTGCTGTACATGCAATTTTTGTGTTAACTATGAGGTCTTTAATGTTGCTTTTATTTAGTGAGGGGGCAATGCTGTGCTTAAGGCATTTGTTTAACAGCTTTAATTCATTATTACTGAAGCATATTTCTGTAGTATTTATCACTTTATCAAAAAACTTATGTTCTGTTTCACAAGAGATACTGGGGGACTTCACTGCATTCTTTGAAATTAGAGCATTTATCTTTTTCTCGTGCTATGTGAGATGATAATACGTTCTTTGTTTACATATATATTGACATAGTCTAGGAAGACCATGAAGACATGAGCAACAAGTTTATGGCTAAGTTCTAAGTGCATATTATACAGCTTTGAATTGAGCAGATCTTTCTTTTTGTAAAGAGACCTGATTTCAGTTTTTAACCAAATAATTTCACATCGTGCTTTTGCTATCTTGGCTGACATACTTTGACTCGTTATTTTTATTCTGATATAATTTGGAGTCACGTTTTCTGAGAAACATTTTTTGTTAAATCTTATTGCAAGGATTGTTTTCGTTAGTTTACGTTTACATTGCCGAAATTCGCGCATTGTTCTAATTACCTGGCGTGGTATCAACAGATTATGCTTATCCATTACGGATATTTTAGAACCGTGACTGTATATTAATGTAAATAAATTATACACAACTGCAACCAGTCACTTTTTTCATTAATAATGGTTTATTACATTAACCGGTTTTCGAACCCTTTCAGGTTCATCTTCAGATGATTTCGGGAGAATCCGGGAAGCTACATCATTATTGGTAGTAGCATAATGCTGGGTGCTGGTTCTATGGCAGAAAGATGGGTCACACTTTAATGTATCGCCATGACTATAGATTATCTGTCGATATGGATGTGAACAAGTCCAGCTTTGCCTCACATCTTGCCCAACACAATCATTCTGCAAACAACATAGAACAGAATCTCCGAATACTACATTTTGCCAACAAAGGCACAATACTTGACCTTCTTGAAGAAATTGAAATATTTGTCTACACAAATACAGCACCTGACTGCCTACTTAATGATCAAACTGAACTGAGAAACAAATTTTTCCTTCAGAACTTTGAAGATCTACTAGTTCAAAACAAGTAACCACCCAATAAAACATACACCAGCTCCCCAAACCCCCCCCCTCCCAAAGACCCCCCCTCTCCTTACATCCTAACCACACTGGTGTCAATGTAATATACTATCACAGAATAAGACATGTACCATATCTCTAAATGTTAAAGCCCTCCATTGCTAACATAAATCAGTACTTTATACATATTAATTATAGCTGGAACAAACATAAGCTGCCTTTACCAATATCCCAGATCACTCTAATGTTAGAACAAAATTAGTCAACAGCTAAAGAATGTTGTTCATGTTTAAATAAAAAAAAAAACTGCCTGTAATATACAAATAGAAATAACATAACAGATCACCGAAATTTATTCTTGTAGTAATTTATTATTATTTTCTCTAGTGCTCTCATGTTATCACCATTCTGATGAAAAAACTTGCCCTTATATCGACTTTAACACATGTAAAGAACAACAAATTTCATCTCTGTACAAATAGGCTTATGCCATATCTCTCTGTCAAGATCTTTGTTATAAGCAACAGTTGTAAAGCGCATGCTGGATGCTGGTGAAGTGTCACTGTTAAAGTGTGAACTAATATAGTTCGTGTGAAAGTGTTCTGGACTTCAAAATGGATGCAGACAAATACGAAAAAAGCCGTCTATACTGTCGCAGTAAGTAAAAAACTAAATTCACATCCATATCGACAGATAATCTATAGTCATGGAGATACATTAAAGTGTGACCCATCTTTCTGCCATAGAACCAGCACCCAGCATTATGCTACTACCAATAATGATGTAGCTTCCCGGATTCTCCCGAAATCATCTGAAGATGAACCTGAAAGGGTTCGAAAACCGGTTAATGTAATAAACCATTATTAATGAAAAAAGTGACTGGTTGCAGTTGTGTATAATTTATTTACATTAATATACAGTCACGGTTCTAAAATATCCGTAATGGATAAGCATAAATTATTTTTCTCTTCGGAAGAAGTCTTGTACTGATTCATAATATACTTCCAAAGATCTCCATAGTTTGTCCCTCTAGTGCTTCTAAACCAAAACTCGACTGTTCACATCCAACACCAAAAGTGCAACAGACAGTCCACTCTTCTGCGATCAACAGATGCATCCGGTGTTCATCTCCGGAGAGCAAAGGTCACCTATAACTCATCTCTGTGCGGCGCAGCGTCTCTGTCGAGGCTAGTTACCGCATCTTCCTAGCCAGCAGGAGACCTGGGTTCGAATCCCGGTCTTGGTACCAATTTTCATTTGTTGCTTCAGTCTGCAAGTATACGTCGTAGACGTCTGAGATTCGAAAAGGCCTCTAGAAGCATATAGTTTCATTCCACACTTCTTTTTGTAAATAGTTATCTGCAAAGCTCAAAAACCTAACACCACATTACACAAATTAAAATCTTGAAACGAAGTAAAAGGTTTAACGAGAAAAAGTCATGTTGAGGAGGAGGATATACAGAGGAGAACGAAAGAACACAACAGACAGCACTATCTAGTTGCAGACAAACGTTAAATAATGAAAAGAGACTACTATCAATAGTGGTAAAAGTAAGTAAAGAAGTTAGTAAGATATTGCTAGGCACGGGTTTCCGTATCTGGAGCACTGATCTACACCAGGTTGTCTGAGAACGTGGTCCCCTTCACTGCGGCAATGTTCACGCTGGTTATCATGTTTCTGGTGCGTAGGCTGTCATCTACCGTATGTGACTTATATTCTCTCCTTTATGCGCCACTGCTGCCGGCTGTTGTGGCAGTGCGGTTGCGAGGTGCCGGGGCTAGTAGTGTATTTATCACTAAATTCTACTAGAATCCACATGTGTAAATCATGCTCTAAGCCCCCTCTATTCTAACTCCGACTTTTGCTGTTGCACAAGGATAAAACAAATACGCGAACTGACTCTAATCAACCCTGCTAGTGGAGTAGAAGAGAGTTTGGCACCTGCAATAATTTAATTTGATAAATAAGTTAAATAAACAAAGGTTTCATTAGCATAGTGAGGAATGATAGGGTTGCTCTATTGATTAACAGAAAGAAAGTTCTGTCCAAAATAACAATATGATTTATTAAGATTAAACGCAGAATAGTAAAAGAGACACAGGAAATATAAAACATCAAATTGGCTAAAATTGGAGATTCATACAAACACAGTAAAGGTGAAGTTGTCCCTAACTTAGATCGTGAGGTTTAAGACGAAGTGGTATGTGGAGCCAATTCCTTTCCACTCAAATCTCAAGAGAGACACACAGCTAACCCAATAGTAATTGCTGCTACTCGAAACTGAACAAAGTTAGAAAAGGATGAACAGGCGCGCTCTGCTGAGCTCTGATTATCACCTAGGAAAATCCCTATCTGCCGGTGCTGCGGACGTACATTACCAACAGTCTTCTTATCTCCCAGAACACGATCTGGCGTACCGCAGGCGAGGGCTGGTTGCTCCGACGTCCTCGACCGAAAGGCGACTGCCGACTACCCAGAGCACCCGCACAGGCCGAACACCGAACATTCCCGCCCCCACGACAGTGGCCGTGGTTACGTTCCAATCAGCAACTCGAAAACCGGCGGAAATTCCACTCCATTGCCGGAGCACTACCATTCCACCAATGGAGATTCTTGGCGCCAATTTCTGTGCTGATTTTGCAGAAAGTGCGGGAATTTTCCCGCCACAACTGCGTGGGTACACAAGTCATTCCCACGCCTCGCTGGTAGCCCGCCAGAAAGTGTTTTCGCAAAGTTTCTCTGAAGTAACGGAACCTCTAGCCCAGCCGCTACTTCACACCCCAGCGGGCGTGTCTCTTGACAATGTCGGCGTCTGAAAAGCATTCACTCGACTGCCTCACACACGTCGGCTTAACTCTCTCCAGTTCCACAGAGCCCGCCTGTCACCGGCCCACCCGGGTGACGAGAGACGCTGCGTGGGAAGTACGCGTGTTAAGGAAAAGCAACCCTCCACCGCATGCAACTAGAGAGGAGAATCGTAAGATAGAAATATGAGAGGGGGCTCATGCCACCTCTCATTGCCCCTACGCCATTTTAGATTGTAATTGGTGAGCGGTTGGCTCACTTAGGAGCAAGGTAGTGAGTCAATCGCCCAAGAACAATCTTACAAAGTGACTCCACATACCGCACTCTATAAAAAAGATCATTGCAACTGAAAAATGCAACTCATAGAGGGAGGATTATTTATGATGTAGCCAACTTCACCTTCTTAATATGGAACACTAACACTCACATCACACATCCATACCCAGGGAGCCCCTTCCAAACACCGATTCACGCAGACATTCACGCTCTAAACATGGCCCGGGCATCTGAGCCAAATATGGAGCAGTTTATTCTTTACAATCAGAGTTGGAGTGCTCCGCAATTAAATGCCCAAGATGTTACAACAATTTTAATCATTAAACTAACCTGACCTCACTCACACATGATAATATTTAAGTTAACAATCTCTTTGTGAGTTTTCAGAATCTAGTTACAACCTCCGATTCATTCTGTCTCCCTGCAGCAAGAATAACCTTTACAAAATGTTCCCTGAACTGATGGTCCATTCACAATGACAGTGGTGGTATCTGCTTCAGTTTATGGGGACTTCAGGCACACTGTTAGCATACACACAACAATAAACACAAAATACAAAAAAAACATGATGTGGAGAACAATACAGTAATCTGTAATAAGAATTACAGTGTAAAACACAAACGCATACAAGGTATAACATACATTACAGAAACAACATAAGAGAAAGAAATTTAAGAAAAACAAAAAAAACAAGGTTCATGGGGCATCAAATTGTGCGTGCACATTGCACAAAGTTCACGACTGTGCTGAGAATGAGGCACTAAATCACATTGTTAGAAATATCCGTGGCACTTCACTGATTCCACTGTACTGACATCACATAAGGCTAAACGTCGGTTGTAGTTGCTACGTTGTGGCAACAGCAATAGGGAGTTCTGGAGTGTCTGCAGTACGCTGTTGAGATTGTAGTCAGACCCACGCATATGATCACGGCCGTATGGTAGGAAGACACAGTGATAGGCTCTCCTCACGTCGATTAATTGTCTCTGAGGTCTACTCGTTGGGATACATCACTAGTCTAGGTCTCTTCTCTCGCTGGACAGAACTTTATGTTTCCCAATATTGCAGTTCGACGAGGGATGATGGCACGTGGAGTGACTCCACAAGTGTGTGAGGTCATCCATACAGGATCGAACTAGGAGCGACTATTGTTAAAAACTGCTCTCTAATAGAGAGGAGAAGTAAGACATGAGACCATACATTTGTTAGTGTGGCACGATACTGCTTTGTGTATGCAGATCGGCCAATGCTAGTGAGTTGTAAAAACCCAAACAGGTGAGTATAGAGCGTCCCTTTCTGTCCTGAGGCACATGAGGCGCAGGTTCTGACACGATATGTGATGTTCTTCGTGTACTCACGACAACGTGGTCTGCCGCAGGGAATCCCTCCAAGCGGCTGCCGCGTCCGGAGAGCTAGCAGGCTGTCGCGTGTCAGGGTCAACGGCCAGCCCCACTTTCGCTTGTGGCGGGGCGAGGGTCCCGTGTAATCCCTCAGGTAGGCAGCCGGGTGACTGTCAGCGTGTAGGACGGGACGCTCGCCCTCTAGCAGGTAGCCGAAGACCTCTTGTTTTTGCGCTGGCTGGCCTCTGCATTGCCACGTTCCTCGTCATCTGTACAATTCTTACAAAAGTCTTATGCCTAACTTTTTCCCATGACCTTCTATGTTATAATAAATTTACATAATGAAACATTGATGGTCTGTCATTTCAGACACTCTTATTTTACTTTTATAGTTATTAATCTATGGCAATCATTATAACATCTAATCTAGACATGGAAATAATTTATTTTGATATATGTGTAGAGACCGATCTCAGTATGTACATGGTGTGTGATAACTGATGCTTTGTAATGGATGAACAACTAAATGTGCGGGCCCGCACTAATATTACTATTAATTATATAGATCGACAGTAGACATGCTTCAAGAATTAACTACCATATCCCAACGATCTACATTCTACGTCTTTTAATTAAATTATGTTGTTATGCAGGTCTAAGTTTTACTGTGCTATAAAGAACATGCAACTACGCTACTTTCGCTCGCCCGTCGTCCCTCCATCTCGGGTCTGTGGTTTGGTGACCTGAAAAATAGCAACTCAACAGGCGCGCGCCACACTTGTGGTAGAAAACCCCCACAATATTAATCTAGTTATTGTTAAATCCTACAGTTTAACTTATCCTAGTATCGTACTTTCCCTTTTATTTATTTATTTATTTATTTTATTTTATTTATTTATTTATTTATTTATTTATTTATTTATTTTTTTTTTTTTATTTACCTTATACAATACCCTTACATAGTTCCTGTTACGCTGAGGTGTCTTGCTGCTCGCCGCTATTGACGACAGTGATGTGCGCGCCGTACGACATGACCTCCGAGTTTTCATTACGCCTCACTGAAACTCCAGAGACTGGGTTAGCCATGGCTATACACGACAATAAATTTATAGTTGCAACTTCCTTCTCTATGTGATGCGGTTGTCGCGATCAAAGCACACCTTTCCAGAAGCAATGTAATATGACCAAGCCAGGACTGGTTCCTGTTGAGGATTCAGACACCCAACACACGCCAGCTACACAGTATGTCACGAATATCCAAGTACAATTCCTTGGTGATTCATCTGTGACAAAAACGAGCAGCACGCTAAATCCCCAACCAGCACATTAGCATGGTATGCTTTTATGCCCTCATTTCTCTCGTCTAGGGCACCATTAGAGTCAAATGCTCACAGGTTCACCCCGACTTGCAAGACAACGATACCGGCGCAGCTCTGCAAAAACTATACTGCCCATATTCACCCTCGAAATCGCGCAATATACCACAATCGTGCAGTGCACTGATGCGTGCCTGCAAGCATTGGTATGAACGTCTCACGAACTGGTTGTGGCCGCTATGGAGCGTATCACGACCTCTCAGAACGCTTCTAAGAGCACGTTCTTGTATGTGCCCGTTTGTGCGACGTCTCATCACTCATCCTTATCCCTTAACATGGACACCAGATAGGAAAGGACAAAAACATTGCTCATGAAAAGGTAGTGTCTCCTACTCCATCGACATTGGAGATCGCAAACATAAACAAAAAGAGGATAGCAGCAGTAAATTCTTATGCAAGACAACGCAGCGTGTTAATACTTTAGCAATCTTAATCTATTAATGTAACGATTATTGTTCCCCGAACAAAGGTTCATATATTTGCCTATTCTACTATGTACATTTCTTACACTACTACTATTCTACGAACTCCTTTACGTGAGATATGTGGTGGAGTCCTATGGACTTCTTTCCTTTCAGCGTCTCCAATTCATAAGCATTGTGGTGAGCTGCTCTCCTTATACGGTACGGGCCGTTGTAAACAGAATAGAATTTTTGGCATTTCATTTTTTGTTTGTTCGAAAGTCGGAAAGACTTAACGAGCACCTTTTGTCCAACTTGGAAGTGTCGTAGACGAGCTCCCCTGTCGGCACGTCTCTTCCTGACCTCTGCTGCAGCCCGTATCCTCTTGAGAGCCAAATCCACTATGGCTTGGTGCTGCGTTCGCGCCCTTGGTGGGAAGTTTACGACCTTGGTTATCAAGTCCTTAGGAATCCAGTTTTTTAGTACTGTAATGGGTGCCAATTTTGTTATCCCATGGGGTGCCTCATTGATCACCTCCTGGAAGTCTTTAAGGAAAACGTCCCATGTCGTGTGCTGTTTGTTACAGTACAACCGGCACAAGTTTCCGAGTTCTTTAATAACCCGTTCTGCAGCATTCGAGCTCGGATGGTGTGAAGATATAAAAATGGGATCAATTTTACATCGACGCAACGTCTCCTTCCATGTTTTTGACTTAAACTGTGGCCCGTTATCAGAAATGATTCTACTCACATGACCAACCTGTGGTAGGAAATCCCGGATGAGGGCTCGTGATACAGTTCGTCCTGTCGCCCTCTTCAGTGGCGTAAAGGTAACGTATTTGGACGTTAGTTCAACAAACACTAATACGTAAGTATATCCTCTTCTTGTTCTTGGCAAAGGTCCCATCAAATCTGTTGCTGCTAATTGTCTTAATTTGGTCGGTACGATTGGGTATAATGGTGCCTGCATGCTCACAGTGGTGTGCTTAGCCTTTTGGCAGTCTTTACACACCGACAGTACCCTCCGAATTCGACGCTCCATGTTTCGAAAGTAACACATGGTCCTTAGCTTGAGATTGCACTTGCGTGGTCCGAAGTGTCCATAGCTAAGGTGAGTATGCCATATAACCTTGTTTATTAGGTGTTCAGGGATGCATACCCCCCATTCAGTGTCATTGGTATAATTTCGGTGGAAAATTATGCCTTTACGCAAGAGGTAGAACTGCCTGATGGTGGCGTGTCTTCTGTCTATCCATTTCTGCTTCAATAACACTAGGGCAGGGTCCTTGTCTTGCTCCTTCTTGATGTCCTGCATACTACAGGTAATAAAATTCTCAAAGGCTACTTTCTGCATATAGTAAAGGCAGTAGTGATTTTCCTCTAGATCTTCTTCCATGTTGTGCTCAAATCCGATCGGTGACCGTGATAAGGCGTCTGCAATAATGTTCTGACTGCCGGGGATATATTCTATCGAAAAGTTGTACTGCTGTAGATATGATGCCCACCTAATGAGCCGCCTGTGATTAAGCTTTGCAGTCATCAAGAACTCGAGTGCCTTGTGGTCTGTGTAGACTTTCGTCTGGCGACCAAACAGAAGGTATCTGAATTTTTCAAACGCCCATACAATAGCCAGCGCCTCTAACTCGGTTACTGAGTAATTCCTCTCGCTCTTGGCTAGTACTCTGCTAGCAAACGCAATTGTCTTCCACACCCTGTTTCCTTCATGTACATAGTCTTGGAACACCATGACACCCAGACCGGAGTATGAACTGTCCGTTACTATGCAAAGCTCTTCAGCTAAATTAGGGTGTGATAGGATGGGTGCTTGTAATAATGCGAATTTTAATGTTTTCCATTCGGATTCGGCCGCCTCATCCCATTCCCAAGGAATCTTCTTTCCTGTAAGTTGATGCAACCGAGGACTGCTCTGAGTTTTGACATGTATAAAGCGGTTGTAAAAATTTATGATCCCCAAGAACCCCCTTAACTGCTTCTTTGTCGTAGGAATGGGAAACTTTTCAATCGCTTCGATCTTTTCGGGATTTGGCGCAATGCCCTCACCCGTGATGATATGTCCTAGAAATTTCACAGAGGACGTCCCAAAATTCGATTTTTCGATATTGATAGTCACACCGTATTCCTTGAATGTCGCTAGGAGTTCACCGAGGACCGCATTGTGCTCCCCCCAAGATTTCTCCGCGATCAGCAAATCGTCCACATAGCTGGTGACATGACGTTTCAAATTATCGCTTAGTATGCCGTCCAGCCCCCGAATGAATGCGGCAGATGAAACGTTCAAACCAAATGGTAGACGACGAAACCGGTAACATCTTCCAAATGCTAAAAAGGCTGTGTACTGTCTGCAATTTGGATGGAGCTCGATCTGCCAGAAACTCGATTTTAGATCAACTGATGAGAAGATTGATATTCCATGGAAGTTTTGTAAGAGTTCCTCTAATCGTTCCGGTCTGTCTGTTTCGGGTTCTATTATGGTATTAATTTGTCGCGAGTCCAAGACTAAACGAATACTACCATCTGCCTTCTCGACTACTCTTAACGGGTTATTATAGGCTGAAGCCGTAGGTTCTATTATTCCTTCACTCAGCATTCGCGTAATTTCAGCTGCTACTTTCTGTCGATATGCCAAGGGGATTGGATAGGGTGGCACACGAAACTGGTTGTGCGGACGTACACGAAATTCATATTGGAAGTTCTTTATTGATCCTGTCTTGGGAAGGAAGACCTCCGCATGTTCTACTAGTAATTTATGAAGTTCTTTGCGGTGTTCGCCCCTTATATTCTTTATTGCTTCCACTTTTTCTCCTATTTTCTCCTTTATTTCTCCCATTATTCCGACTTCCTTCTCATCCGTGTCCTCTCCCCTATCCGCAACGTCGTCCTGTTCTTCCTTTCTGTCTTTCAGACACGCATAGTTTATCCGAACACAGTTAGACGGTAGTTGAGCTGGGATCAGCTGATCGTCGAACTTAATGTGGACGGGATTCCCTTTCCTCAAAACCACTTCACCTCGTCCTAGATCAACTATCGCTTCATGTTCATTTAGGAAGTCCGTTCCTATTATCATGTCGATCGCCAGATTTGGCACGATCCAGAAGTTAGACTCTATTTTGTGTCCTTGGCAGGAGAATTCCAGTCTTGTTTGTTGGGTGACCTCCGTACATTTACCCGCTAATGCCCCTTTTATTTTGGTTTTCTTAACCGATAGGACAGGCCAGTCCATCTCCTGAGAGCACCTCTTGTATGCTGCCTCAGATATTGCTGTTATGTAGCTTCCACTATCTATTATCGCATTCAGACTCTTTTCAGCTATTGCTACTGTGATAAGAGGCTGCCGATCATGTCGAGGAGTTGCTTTGTGTTCCTCGAGCAGGATTTCTGATAAATCTTCGTAATGTATCATCCGTAGTTGGCCAGGTCCGAGATTACGTGCGAAATTCCGGCGGCCTGTGTTCGCACTAGTCTGGCGTCAATCCCTAGTTAGGCTCCCCCTCCTCTGACGTGCATTAGGATTTGCGGGTCTGGTTTCAATCTCCTGGTTCCACCGTTGTCCTTGGTTTCGCTCTCTCCAATTACGGTCGCTTTGCCGTTCGTTATTCCTTCTATCCCAGATTCCTTGTCTAGATTGACCCTGCTCCCTGACGTTCTGGTTTCCGTGTCTTTGGTTTCCATAACCTTGAATAGCGTAACCTTGACTTCCGTAACCCTGGTTTCCTAACTGACCAGTGCGATTATGCAATCTGCTATCGTCTTCTGTTCCTGGCCGGTGGTATTTGTTACTTTGCCCCTTCTTCCTGTCCTTTGCGTCTTGTTTATCAAAGACTACTTCGAGTTCGCGCAATAGAATCTTGAATGCTTCTATGTCAGCTCCACACTTGCCGACAAGTGTCTGTTGGTACCTAACTGGCAATTTGGAAAAGCAAAATTTAATGATTTCTCCGTTACTATATGGACTATCTAAAAATTGATTCTTCTTGAGTAAATCATCAAGAAATTTGGTTGCGCTCCTATGCCCGGACACTTCCAGTTCAGGACAAAATATTATTTCCTCTTTAATCCTATCTTGCGTTTCCTTTGACCAGTAGGTCCGCAGGAATGCACCAACAAATTCCTGATAAGTCCGACACGTCACTGCCACACCCCGCATCTTTTCCGCGGCTTGGCCTTCGATGTGTCCACACATGAATTCTAATTTTGCCTGGGTTGGCCATGATGCCGGTAATGAATTTGTAAACTGCATCACCCAGCTCTTCGGATGCATCGACCCTCCATTTTCTTTGAACTTCTGGAATTTCAGTATCGACAGGAAGTGATTGTGATCAAAATCCTGTCTGATCCTCGCACTGGTGTTGTCACTCGTTTCCGATACTTGCACGTCTGCTGAGTGTCCTGTTCTATCTTGCTGATAACTGTGATGTGCAACCTCTGTATCACAGTGGAAGTGGCACTCAGAATTCACTCTCCTAAGTGGGCTATAATTATTGGAGCTATTACTTGCTGTTTCTGCGTGTGCATTGTTAGTTCCGCACTCTGTCACTGGGCTAGAGCACGGCGGGCTTTTCCTCGGAGACACAATTCTGTGTACTCCATCATGGGTATCCGAACGCGCAGTGCTCGTGTGCCCGTTTTGCTCTAGTTTTGCTATCCGACTCTCTACTTCTTCCATTCGTTTCGTGGAGTTCGCAACCGCGATATTACCTTGAGTTTTTAAGAATGCTAGGGATTTTGAGTGGGATTGTGTTGTACGTCGCAAGCGCCCTGCGAGTTTAGAAGTTGCTTCCGCGACTTTCATTGCCCCTGTTGCTGCAGTTTTGGCAAGGCCTGCTACTTTTTGTGCTACCGTTGACATTTGTTTTGCTTCTCCACATTCTTTCTTTATTGTTAATAATTCCCCACGAATTTCCCCTATATGCGAAATTATTGCCTCCGTGTCCTTCTTACGCTGTTCGTCAGCTTCTTCCTTCTCCTTCTTACGTTGTTTCTCCTCTTCTTCCTTCTCCTTCTTACGTTGTTTCTCCTCTTCTTCCTTCTCCCTCTTACGCTGTTCGTCAGCTTCTTCCTGCTTCTTACGCTGTTCGTCAGCTTCTTCTTTCATTGATCGTAGGAAGCTCAGTATTGGGTTTACGTCATCTTCTTGATCCTCTTCAAACATGGGCGATGTAACTCTGGACACCTGGGCGCTAGAGCTCTGACGTGACCGAGCTGGCCTCTGTCTGCACTCGTTCGTTTGACTATAAACTTCTGCTACCGTCTCGACCTGTGTGCCTGTCTCTGTTTCATCCTCTACTTCACTATCATAATCACGGCCGCAACGCTGCTCTGAGATCGCGTCCAAATCACCTTCCTCATCAATGCCCCTGGCGTCCTGTCCTGCTAAAAATGTGCCCATCTCATCTCCGAACCTATTCCCGTCAGTAAACTGCCCCTTATCCATTATGCTATCCTCTTTTGTTTTAGCTTCGCCCGATAATAGTCGTGCCTTACTTCTCGTTACCATTCATAAAAACAAATTCATCTAAAATGCACAATAAAATTAATCTACTCCATATATTTTTTACACATAAACATAAAATTTCAACAACGCTGTTCCAACGCTGTAATCACAAACACAATTTGATGTGGTACAGAAACCGCACACAAATCCGACAAAGTGCGATGCGGTACAGACACCACATCAGCGAAACACAAAAAAAACAATGAACAAAAAATATATACACTGAAAACAAAAACTGTAGTCATGCGCCGCTACTTAAAACTAAACGCGGAACTACCAAAAAAAACTTGGGTATTAATCATTAAAAAAAATAGAGAGAAAAAAAATTGAATGTTCCTTCTAAGAATCCTGTTTGTTTATCAGAGATTCACAGGAAAGATCCGAGGCCAAGGGTCGCCATATTATGCGAGGTGCCGGGGCTAGTAGTGTATTTATCACTAAATTCTACTAGAATCCACATGTGTAAATCATGCTCTAAGCCCCCTCTATTCTAACTCCGACTTTTGCTGTTGCACAAGGATAAAACAAATACGCGAACTGACTCTAATCAACCCTGCTAGTGGAGTAGAAGAGAGTTTGGCACCTGCAATAATTTAATTTGATAAATAAGTTAAATAAACAAAGGTTTCATTAGCATAGTGAGGAATGATAGGGTTGCTCTATTGATTAACAGAAAGAAAGTTCTGTCCAAAATAACAATATGATTTATTAAGATTAAACGCAGAATAGTAAAAGAGACACAGGAAATATAAAACATCAAATTGGCTAAAATTGGAGATTCATACAAACACAGTAAAGGTGAAGTTGTCCCTAACTTAGATCGTGAGGTTTAAGACGAAGTGGTATGTGGAGCCAATTCCTTTCCACTCAAATCTCAAGAGAGACACACAGCTAACCCAATAGTAATTGCTGCTACTCGAAACTGAACAAAGTTAGAAAAGGATGAACAGGCGCGCTCTGCTGAGCTCTGATTATCACCTAGGAAAATCCCTATCTGCCGGTGCTGCGGACGTACATTACCAACAGTCTTCTTATCTCCCAGAACACGATCTGGCGTACCGCAGGCGAGGGCTGGTTGCTCCGACGTCCTCGACCGAAAGGCGACTGCCGACTACCCAGAGCACCCGCACAGGCCGAACACCGAACATTCCCGCCCCCACGACAGTGGCCGTGGTTACGTTCCAATCAGCAACTCGAAAACCGGCGGAAATTCCACTCCATTGCCGGAGCACTACCATTCCACCAATGGAGATTCTTGGCGCCAATTTCTGTGCTGATTTTGCAGAAAGTGCGGGAATTTTCCCGCCACAACTGCGTGGGTACACAAGTCATTCCCACGCCTCGCTGGTAGCCCGCCAGAAAGTGTTTTCGCAAAGTTTCTCTGAAGTAACGGAACCTCTAGCCCAGCCGCTACTTCACACCCCAGCGGGCGTGTCTCTTGACAATGTCGGCGTCTGAAAAGCATTCACTCGACTGCCTCACACACGTCGGCTTAACTCTCTCCAGTTCCACAGAGCCCGCCTGTCACCGGCCCACCCGGGTGACGAGAGACGCTGCGTGGGAAGTACGCGTGTTAAGGAAAAGCAACCCTCCACCGCATGCAACTAGAGAGGAGAATCGTAAGATAGAAATATGAGAGGGGGCTCATGCCACCTCTCACGGTTCAAGGCGCTTCAGTCTGGAACCGCGCGACAGCTACGGTGGCAGGTTCGAATCCTGCCTCGGGCATAGATGTGTGTGATGTCCTTAGGGTGTTAGGTTTAAATAGTTCTAAGTTCTAGGAAACTGATGACCTCAGATGTTAAGTCCCATAGTGCTCAGAGCCATTTGAACCATTTGAGACCGTGCTGGCGTGACATACGGTCTTCTACTCCTCTAGTGGACTTGGCACTTGACTGGAGCCACTGCTAATCATCAGGGACTCTTTGAGTCGGGACTCCTGGAACACCCTATAAATACTATGTGAACCGAGCCAAGTGCTGACGTCAGTCATCGACACTTTGGGCTGTCTCCACTGATGCTGGGTCTGCAGCGAGTTGATGCTTGTAGGCGTCACCGAGATTCATGTCCTCTTCCTTTATGAAGATTATAATACTTATGTAGCCAAAAAAAAAGCATGACGAAGGAATTATCCGAAAGAAACAGAAATCTGTAGGTACGATATACGGAGAAATGATTGCAGTTTCAGAAAAATTGGACGATTTATTTAAGAGAGAAAGCTTCACAAAATGAGCATGTCAATAACGTCTTGGCCTACCTCTGATCCTTATGTAAGCAGGTATTCAGCTTGGCACTGATTGACAGAATTTTTCGATGTCCTCGTGAAGAATAATGTGCCAAATTCTGTCCAATTAGAGCGTTACATCGTCAAAATCTCGAGATGGTTGGAGGGCCCTGCCCATAACGCTCCAAACGTTCTACATTGCTGGCCAAGGTAGGATTTGGCAAGCACGAAGAAAACCAGCAGAAACTCGCGCTATGTGACGGCGGACATTACCTTGCTCAAATTTAAAGTGAGGATGGCTTGCCATGAAGGGCGACAAAACGGGGCGTAGAATATCGTCGAGGTACCGCTGTGCTGTAAGCTTGTCACGGATGAGCAAAGGGATCCTGCTGTGAAATTAAACGCCGCCCCCCCCCCCCCTCCCGACCATCAGTCCTACATGTTGGGTCGTATGGCGGCCGACAGTCGGGTTGGTATCCCACCGCTATCAGGGTGTCTGCAGAAACGTCTTCATCCTGGAATATTATTAAATGGACTAGAATTGTCCTCAGAGGTGTGTCTCAGTGACCAGGGAAGATGTGGCTGTAGACGCCCCTGACAGCGGGTCGGATACCAACGTGATTGTCGCTCACCATACGACCTGACAACCAGGAGTGATGGCCTGGTGTTCCGCTTCATTTCATAGCGGGACACTTTGGTCTGCGGCACTGTTACAGCGCAGCGGTACGTTGAGAGTATTCTAAGCACCGTTTTGTTGATCTTCATGGCAAGCCAACCTCAGCTTACATTTCAGCAAGATAATGCCAGTCCACACAGGGCGATAATGTCTACTGCTTGTCTTCGCGCTTGCGAAATCCTACGTTGGCCAGCAAGGTCGCTGGATGTCTCCCCAATGTAGGACTTTTGGAGCAATGTGCCTAGGGCCCTGCAACCACCTCGGGATTTTGACGATGTAATGCGCCAGTTGGACAGAATTTGGCAGTGTAGCCTTCACGAGGACATCGAACAACTCTGTTCATCAGTGCTAAGCCGAATAACTGCTTGCATAAAGGCCAGAAGTGGACGTTATTGGCTTGCTCAGTTTGTGAAGCTTTTTCTCTTGAATGAATCATCCACTTCTGTCTGATACTGTGATCATTTGTCTGACTGTTTGTGTACATCATATCTATCGGTTTCCGTCCCATTTGGATAATTCCTTCTTGGTGCGTCGATTTTTTTTTTGTCTTAGAATGTATGTTTCAGCCGGTCTGTCCAGAACACCACATGCATCTCTGTCACCTACATCATTATAACAGACTACAACCTCTTAAACTATGTCTCTGCATCAAATGACAGCCTTTTATCACTACATGTTAAGGTGTTCCCGTTTCTCCACAGTCGTATCTCTCTTTTCTTGTTTTGCTGCATCTACACAAATAATTTGAAAAAGGTCCGTCAACTCATTTATCAACCTTTTCGAGGTAATTAAGTGATTATTTTTGCATGTTCCCTAACGTCTGGTAGAAAACTGTATGTCCTTCTTCCTGTACTGTAGTGCCCCAGATTCTTTGTCATTCATCACAGATCCATCAGCCGGCCGTAGTGGCCGTGCGGTTCTAGGCGCTATAGTCTGGAGCCGAGCGACCGCTACGGTCGCAGGTTCGAATCCTGTCTCGGGCATGGATGTGTGTGATGTCCTTAGGTTAGTTAGGTTTAATTAGTTCTAAGTTCTAGGCGACTGATGACCTCAGAATTTAAGTCACATAGTGCTCAGAGCCATTTGAACAATTTTTGAGAGATCCATCTTTTTAGCTCTTTCTTGTCACTTATTAGATTTCCAGTAATTGTCCTTACTTTTTCGAAATTGCCTTTCTGGGCCAATATTCGACACCAGCTCTCGTGATCTGTAGGTCGATCGGATACATTCCAAGTGACATTAAAAGTCTTTCTGCCGACGTTGTCTTCTAGGCACCAGATATTTAAAAAAAAATATTGCACTACAACCTTCGTAGGATTTGAATCGGTCTCATTTTCAGTAGTTTCAACGTGAACAGCTGCACCAAAACTGTCTGCACAGGCAAATATTTAGTTATGATAAAGCTGAGCTCGCTGATGTTTAATGAACTCTGACAGATGGTTCACATGGTTGAAATGGCTCTGAGCACTATCGGACTTAACATCTGAGGTCATCAGTCCCCTAGACTTGGAACTACTGAAACCTAACTAACCTAAGGACATCACACACATCCATGCCCGAGGCAAGACTCGAGCCTGCGACCGTAGCGGTAGCGTGGTTCCGAACTGAAGCGCCTAGAACCGCTCGACCACAGAGGCCGGCGAACTCTGACAGAGTTGAAGTAGCTTAGAGTGAGGTATCCTTATCTGGTACCCAACATCAGTTCGACTCGATGCTCTAACCGTTTAGAACCGTTGTGAGTGCTGGAGTATTCCACCAAACCGTCCAGAAATTTAATCACATATTCTTTCCGGTGTACTGTTTGCCCACATGACGTAAAATTTCGTTGTTTTCTATCCTTCCTGATGTTACATATACGTCAATTCGCCCCCCTCTGCGGTTTGCAAGATAATGTAAGTTGTGTTTCACACGATTTCTTTTTACTGGGTCCGTACTGATTCTTTACGAACAGCTTGATTTCTTATAGGAAAGTCATGACGTTCGAACCCAAAATATAGTGTAGGGAACAGCGACAGACATATGTTGGCGATACTGTCTTCTCATACTGTGCATCGTTTTCTTGTCCTTTCCGGTAAATCCCCAGTGTTGCGCTCTTTGCCAGTCATGCTAGTCAGTTGACTGCGCAAATGACTATTGATAAATACCAATTAGGAAAGGGGCTAATTCCTTACGATAATCAATGTAAAACTCGACAGGAACTTCGTCAGTGCCTGGTGCCTTGTTCATGCTGAGTAGTCTTAGTTGTTTTTCAGCGCTTGAGTTGCTTATTTCATTTGCCAGATTCTGCGGTTCATATTAAGTGCATGGACTAACCTGAATCGTCGATACACTGCTAAACGTGGAATTGTATTTCACTTTTATGCCTGCCGTTTGCAGCTTCCACATCAGGATGATCCACTAGTTATGGATGTACAGAAGGCTTGGATCCGTTCATTCGCGTCTCATGTGGCAACAACTTCCTAGGATTTTCCGATACCTCTATGGGCAGGGTCTCACTGTAGTTTGTTAGCTTACTAGCTTAGGAGGTAAGCGCCTGCTCGGTAAAGGCATAGGTCCCAATTCGACTCCCTGTGAGGTTCACAGTTTTCATCTGTAAATACGTTTCTCCGCTGCTGAAAGAAGCTTCTTGAAGGTCATTCGGTGTCAGCTCAGAGCTCAGAAACCGTAAGCTTGTAATCTGTCTGTAAAAAATCTCGAGTGGACATGTGGAATCGGTTGCTTCCGACCACTCCCCAGACACCTGCAGGATCCTTCGTGTAAGACATCTGCGAACACAGTACGTACTATTCCGCGCTGCCGTAGATGGCAAAACCAAAAACAAGTCTGGTCTTCTCTCTGTTACGGTCCCAGAACTGAAAGATCTGTATATGTGTTATCTCGACCGTTGCCTTCTGGAAACGCTTTCCCGTCGTGTGACTTGTTTATCATTTCGGCTTGACACAGTACTTACATTAACTTTGGTCAACCTAAGATAAGATCTTAAGTATGTCGCAGCGATCTCTTGTTTATTTATCCGCTGCGTTTGCATGGGTATCACAGCACTTTTCACTTAGACTATGTTTACAGACGGATGCCCTCGTTCGCGGTCATCGGTCGCCGCTGTCATATGCGAGCCGTCTGCAGTCTCTTTCACTACACATCGGCGCCCATATCTTCGTGAAGAGCTGTGTAAGAAACAGTATGGTCGCTTATCGGGGTACGTTATCTGAACAAGAAGCTAGAGAGATGTGATTTAACTTGTTAGAAAGGGGGGGGGAGGGAGGGGGAGAGAGGAGGACGGGCAGAACAGGGTTCATTCCCAGATAAATACCGCAGACTTATGTTTACCAGTGGTTATTAGATATTTCCCTTAGACAGAGAAAAAAATAGGAGACGAGGTGAACAGCAGAGGAATAGCTGACTTCGACTATTTATTTACATATTCTTACACTACTGCAGCTTATTGTTTCGGTAACTAAGATGAGCTATTAAAGTCAGAGGCATCGTGTCAGTTTATTTGTGGAAGATGGTAATTGCTGCTTCCTACATAGTGATTTTACGAACAACCACTTTTCAGTTTATAATAACGCTTCAGTTACCATCTTATGTCTGTAGAAAGTTGCTAGTACTCCTTTCATTACTGCTGCTATTACTGCTGCTGCTACCTGTGTGAGCATAATTACTGTTCACAATAGTTCAGTCATTATGACCAAAATTTGCATGTGGAGCTAACATATTCAAACTCGTTCAGGGGTATATGTGCGCCCTGGCTTCTTCGGCCGTTGTCGGTTACAATATTAGAACGAGACGACGTGGTCACATACACAGAAGAAAAGGTATTGAATCATTTAGAGCTATAAAGTTATTTTCTCAGTAAATGTCAGTTTGAGGGTTCTACAGTTGACAGAAAAACGGGCTTACGTTGTATAACAGCTACCAACCAGTAAACTGAAATATTTTTGAACCACTTTAACACTTCTTGTCAATAACGGTTTCGAACATTTTGCCATCATCTGTCTTGGAATGCAGTCCATGATCCGAAGAGTCCATCTGCGTGTAGAAGCAAATGGAGAAACTTTTGGACATTCGTTACAAGGATCTGACTTGAGAAATTTTGCAGAATAGCTTGTCATAAATGCCTCAAAAGCGAATGATTTTCACACATTTTTCTCTTTTGGGCGTTGAGGAATCTACATTCATATTTTGCAAAGCACTGTTAGTAACCATGTACTGATTATTACCGTAATAATTGAAACACCTAAAGAACGAGGTAAATACGGCTGTGTTAAGCTGGAAGCCTTAGCTGGCTTCTGTTGCTACCTGAAGACACGGACCGGTTTATGATCCCTTAATTCATCAAAAATAATATCTCAGTTGACTGATCGGAAGGCTAACTGAAGTGCGTAAAGTCTTAAGCTGTAATTTGACAAGTGCAATTCTCAATAATTTTTTTGAACCTCTTTAACTTTCATCAGTTAAAAGTAATAGTAATTTCAGCAAAGATAGCATGTCAGCTTTTTCAAACCATAACAATAAAACAAAACTTATCGCAAATATTAAGAAAAGTGACGTAAACGTAGTTATTCCACTGAAATGGAAAGATACATTTTTTATTTCAATACCACCACAGTCACGACACAGAATCTTACTAGCAGAACAATATACAGGGTGATTCGGTGACCATGTTACAGTTTTTCAGGGATGATGGATAAGTAGAATACGTGAACCAGTACAACTGTTGCTAAGATTTTAGGGTATGTAACTTTCACAGATGGTAGTATGGAACAAAATGATAAAAAAATCTAGAAAATATGGGCTCTGAAATGCATACCTTAAGAGCTATGAGCACTTTTTTACCAGATTTTTTTCTTATTTTGGTCCATACTACCACCTCTGAAAGGTGTCTACCCTACAATCTTAGCTACAACAGTACCAGTACACGTATTTCACTGTCATAAGTTATCAAAACGATCTTTACTTATAACTGTAAGTAGGCTGTTTATGTTTTCTTATTCGTAACGCCACGTAGCGCTTTGTATGAAAATCACTGGCTGTGCTGTGTGCAGTCTGTGGCTGGTTTGCGTTGTTGTTGGCTATTGTAGTGTTGGGCAGCTGGATGTTAACAGCGCGTAGCGTTGCGCAGTTGGAGGTGAGCCGCCAGCAGTGGTGGATGTGGGGAGAGAAATGGCGGAGTTTTGAAATTTGTAAGACTGGATGTCATGAACTGCTATGTATATTATGATTTTTCAACACTATTAAGGTGAATACATTGTTTGTTCTCTATTAAAATCTTTCATTTCCTAACTATGCCTATCAGTAGTTAGTGCCTTCAGTAGTTTGAATCTTTTATTTAGCTGGCAGTAGTTCAAAAATGGTTCAAATGGCTCTGAGCACTATGGGACTCAACATCTTAGGTCATAAGTCCCCTAGAACTTAGAACTACTTAAACCTAACTAACCTAAGGACATCACACACACCCATGCCCGAGGCAGGATTCGAACCTGCGACCGTAGCAGTCCCGCGGTTCCGGACTGCAGCGCCAGAACCGCTAGAACACCGCGCTGGCAGTAGTAGCGCTCGCTATATTGCAGTAGTTCGAGTAACGAAGATTTTTGTGAGGTAAGTGATTTGTGAAAGGTATAGGTTAATGTTAGTCAGGGCCATTCTTTTGTAGGGATTATTGAAAGTCAGATTGAGTTGCGCTAAAAAAAATATTGTGTGTCAGTTTAAACACAGTCATGTATAATTTTTCTAAGGGGACGTTTCATATTTCGACCCTTAGCCGACGATACCTCACTGGAATCTTCTGATTTTTTCTTGTAGTTTGTGTAATTAGTGTAGATTTTATTTATTGCTAGCGCGTAATTGTAGAGAGTATCTCCTTTGTAGTTGCAGTCTTTCATTGTTGTACAGTAAAACAGTTGTGGCATGCATGTAGATTTGCACTAAGTATTTCGCAGCTGCGCTTGCGATTAACTAGATATTATTTTCAGTGCTATGTTAATGTGTTCTCTTATTTTTGCAAGTTGTGTTTTTCTGTGTTGTCGTGTGAAATATTGAGACAATAATGGCGTGTGAAAAACGTAACACCAGGCTCCAAAGTAAACCGAGAAATAATAGTGACGACGAGCGTAGCTTATCAGCACCACTGTGTAATGAAATAACAGACATTCAAAGTAGTAATCTGGTAACTGTGCATAGGGAAATGGAGCGGGCGGCAAATAATGGCGTAGACAGTGAAACAATTAGTGAACAGGGAAGCATTATCGATCGATCGGTTGGCAACAGCTCGCCTCAGGAATCCGAAATGACAGGACACAATCTCGCAAATACTGTAGATTCAGGTTTTGGGTCCTCACCGTTTTCTCAAATAAGTCAAGACACATTTTCTGCTTAGAAACGTACACCTGGAAAAATACATACATATAGAGTTTATATTCTTAGATCATAAGTACTGTTATAATTAGACATTTTTGAAGAGACAGATTTGAGATAGGAGTGCTGGCAGCAGGGAGTATGAGGGAGACTCATGGTGACGGGAGGAGAAGAATAGAGAGACATGATGAAACATAATTAAGGAAATATAAAGGAAAAGAAGATTGCGTGGCTAATAGAGATAGATGAAGAGGAAGGCATCTCAGGAGCAAGATAGGAGACGCTAGCGTTGCTATTTGACAGATGAGAGGATTGCCCTTGTACATTAATTTTGTGGAGAACTTTATGAGGATGATAGTAGGAAATGCTTCAACTTCTTCTTAAAAGCAGCAGGAGATTGAATTTTGCGCAAGGTAAGGGGCAGTTTGTTCCAGAGGCGGACAGCGGCAACTGAGAAGGCGTTTGCAAAAGTTTTTGTTTTGTGAGTGGGCACAGGTAGGATACCAAATAAGAGTGATCTCGTGTTTCGATTATGATGGCATGACATGTTTTTAATCTCTGAAGCAAGGTACTGAGGTGCTTGCGCGACGAGGAGTCGGTGAAGTAGACATACAGTGTGGTAGTCACGCAATTTGTCCGGCCGCAGCCACCCTAGCTCGGAGTATGAAGCACTAACATGATCATATCGGCGAATGTTGCAGGTGTAACGAACACAGGCATTCATGGTTAGCTCTAGTCGTCTTTTGTTTTCACTACTGATGCCTTGTTGAATCACATCACAATAGTGGAGGTTCAGTAGAACGAGTGCTTGCACGAGCTGGCGTTTCAAGTCCTGTGGAAATATGTTCCGAAACTTTTTGAGAGCATAGAGACAAGCAGACGTCTTTCGGCCCACTGCGACCCCCAGGTTTTTCGCCCATGTCACTACTGAAGACAGATCATCATTCATCTGAGCGATTGCAGTGTTTACATCTGACGCTTAGGTAGAGCTGGAGGTCGTCGGCATAGAAATGATATTTACAGGAGGACAGAACCGACGAAATATCGTTGACATATAAAGAAAACAAAAGTGGTCCTAAGACTGATCCTTGTGGCACTCCCGAGGAAACATGTTTCCAGGAAGATTTTTCATTTACGCAGACAACACATTGCTGTCTGTCATTTAAGTAGCTTTCAAACCATCTCATTGCACTATCAGAGAAATTAAGCTGTTGCATTTTTCTTAGCAATATGTCAAAGTTAATATTGTCAAAAGCTTTGCTGAAGTCCAGTAGCGTCAAAATTGTTGCCTTTCGATTGTCGATGGCATATTTCAGGTCATCAGTTACTTCAATTAGATCAGCGTTTGTGTTGTGATGTTTACGGAAACCAGATTGAAATTTGTCATATAGGCTGAATTCATGCAAGTGTTCAGTGATTTGGTCATGAACAATATATTCAAGTGCTTTGGAAACAGCAGGCAGTATGCTAATTGGTCGGTAATCACTAGGCAGTTGCGGGTTTTCGATCTTAGGGATGGGTCGAATTATGCTTCTTTTCCATGCAGTGGGGTATATTCCGTTCACGAGGGAAAAATTAAATATGTCAGTTAAGACAGGTACTAAGATATCGGCAACATTCTTAATCATGGTTATACCGATACTGTCGTTGCCTATTGCATCAGAAGAGATTATCATTATTGATTTTCTTGCCGTATTTGTTGTTACATGTTTAGATGGAAGGTATCGTTGTTAGTTATCCTGTTTGGGGATTCTTGTGGACGGTAATTATCAGTCGTGCTGGTATTCAGAGGTGCAGAGAAGAATTCATTTAATTCGTTAGCTGACACATGAAAAGTAGTTTCCGATTTTGCCTTTCCGTCCCCCAAGCTACGGAGATTCTTCCATAGAGTCGTGGGCGTCAGATCGCTGCATACAAGGGAGCGAGCGTGCTTGATTTTAGCATTGCGAATGCATTGTTTCACTATGTTCCGTAGCTTTCTATATTCTTCGAAACGCTCGGGTTTCGGATCTGCCTTGAAACGCCTGTGGGCAGCATCCCTATTAGTCATCATTTGACGTAATTCAGCTGTCAGCCATGGAGCAGGAGATTTTCTTACACGGATTGTGCGCACAGGTGCATGTTTGTCATAGAGGGCAGTGAGTTTATCACCAAGTTCATTAATTATGCCGTCGATTGTAGGTTTTCTGATTATTTGATGCCATGAGATTTCTGAGCAATCGGCTGTTAGAGCGTCAAGGTCAATACGTTTCATGTTCCTACAAGTTATGTAACGCGATTTGATCCTTGGGGGCTGCACAGAGTAGGCCAGGAATATTACATCATGTGCTGAGAGGCCTGGGGCCGATGTTTGACCAACATCTCTTACTTTGTCAGTCTGTTTCGTTGCGATTACGTCTATAAGAGTATGACTGTGCACCGTATGGTGTGTAGGTTGTAATGGAAGAATGTTCATGCTATTGCAACTAAACAGTCTTCTTAGGTTTATTGCGGAGGGAGTGTCTCTTAGCAGGTCTATGTTCAAGTCACCCATTACGATGACATGTTCGTATTGACACTGAAGTGAATGTAATTCCGACTGGAAGGAACTCATTGAGCTTATTTTTGGCGGCTTGTACACGACGCCAGTCAAGAATTTCCGACTTTGTATATTTATTTCAATGAACATGAATTCAGCCTCTTTTTCTTCAGCAGGATTTGACGTACATAAGACTTTCGCATTGAGATCTGTTCGTATATACGCGCCGACCCCGCCACCTCGCTTTTTTTATCTGTCTACCGTAAGAAATGTGTACCCTGGGAGATGAAAAGATGCAGAGGATATGTGTGATTTCAACCACGTTTCGGATAAGAGGATTACGTGGTAGTTTAGTTGGTTGAAGAGGAGGCTAAGTTCTTCGTAATGTGCAGGTAAAGACTGGATGTTGCAGTGAGCTGCTAAAAGCTCTGACGCGTTCCGCTGAACAGCCTGGAGTAGGGTGGCAGACTGGTTTGTCCCTTTGTTAGGCACTACCTGCCGCGAGGGGCACTGGCCGCTGCTTCCGCCAAGTGACATAACACAGGGGTGTCCGAGATTTTGCGCGCCCTGTTTGTGACACCGCGAGTGCCGAAAGAAAGGCGACTGCAAGAGATTTCCTGAGGTTGCGGGAGTATAGAAAATGGATTAGTGGTATTCGGTGCAAGGAGAATATAACCAAAATAGTGACGGCTGTGTGTCACTGTGTATCCTCTGTCGTAAGAGGAGAAATGTAATTAGCGTATTTGAAACAGCTTAGGATGGAAATAAGGGAAAGGGGAGTGATTTAAGAGGCCGATGCTGCCAGCAGAGAGAAGTAAGCTTAATAATTAATAGATTATCGTAGGAAGCTAGAGTTAAATTGAAATTTACTAAAGTGATACTGGTAGTGATTATCGTAGGAAGCTACAATTAGATTGAAATTTGCTAAAGTGATACTGATAGTGATTTTTGTTATGAACAATTTAAACCGAAGAGATGGGTGATTAATGAACTAAAGGAGAGACTAATAATTGCAATAGAACTATTTCAGAACGGAAGAGAATAAACTGAGAAAATGAAAAAAGTATTAGCAGTAACTGAAATTAAGTAATGGTTAGAGTTACAGACACAAAAAATAGTGAAAAGTTAATACAGTTACAAAAACAATTAGTTGAAGGTACAAATATGGGTATAATTAAGAAATTAATACAATTACAAGACTATATCTGAGTATAGGGCTGTTACAATTTGCCAATGGTGTTAAGTTTGCACTTTTGGCTCGAGTAGCTTCACTTAATACTATTCAGTTCTGTCATGTTTGTGACTGTCTTCTTTCCAGCTGCTGTCTTAATGATTACTCTGCCATCCTGAGTCCACACATTCTGAAGACCAAAATGGGATATGGCACTGTTTAAAATCTTTAGCTGTTCGTGTGTCAGATCTTCCCTTATTGTAAGCCCTGTCCTTGCTAACTTCTTCTTCTGGGTAAAGATCTCTGCCCTTTTTCGGTACGAGACAAATTTAATTATTATTGGACGAGGTTTGGTAGCACCTGGTAGTTTTCGTCCCACCCGATAGCTCCTGTCAATGTCTGCCTTGGTCACTTCAACGCCTAATATTTCAGGCGCAACCTGTATAAACAGGTTGTCTGTGTCTTCTTCCTTATTTTCTACTACTCCAAACAGTCGTAGACTATTTCGCCTTTGGTACTGTTCTAGCTCGTTAGTTGCGGCAGATAGTTTCACTTCAAACTCTCGTGCCTTTTTCTCGTATTCAAACACAGACTTTTTTAGTGCTGTAATTTCGGCAGTATTGGCCTCAACAGTTTCACGCATTTTGGCCAATACTGCTGTCGTTACAGTATCTGATATAGTGCCTGCTATCAGATCGAGATTGTTTTTATCGCGTTTACCTCAGAGCGGACCAGCTCCGCTATATCAGGAGTCGCGGCCACACCTTCCGCCAAGAGCGAGCCCGCCGCACCTGCTGCTTCCCCGCTGCTGGACGCGCTGCTGTTGACTCTTCTGTTTACCATTTTCTCGAAGATATTGGCGGAGCACAGAAAAAAATAGCACTACTGCACAGAACACTGTGGTTTACACGATTTCCACTTGTACTAGACAACACCACCTGCGAGAACACCTTCGAATTCAACTAAATTTCGCGAGCCGAACTTAACACGTGTTACACTGCAGCCGCCATGACACTAGGTCATTCTCGAGAGCGCGAAAGATGACTACCAATTCTGCAGTGAAAACATTGCAGCCATATGGCAATGAGCGCTCTTCAGTAGGGGCAGCATAAACGTAAGCGAAGCCAACGTGACCATCGTCCATCGAGCCATTGGTGTAGACTATTTCTGAGCCCTGGAACTTGTCGAGAATCGAGAAAAAACGCCGGTGGAGGGTCTCAGGTGGAACTAAGCCTTTTGGGCATTGCGATAGTTCCAGACAATGCTGTGGCGAGGTGTGAACCATGGACGTGTTCATGAGTGGACTCGCAGGGAAGGTGATAGAGGGAAAGTGTCAAGTGCAATAAGAAGTGGCCCGACATTGACTGCAGTTGGAATCCCCAATCTGGGCTGCCATTGTGGGAGATGGATCGTCATGTTAGGGAAAAGGAGACGGTAATGTGGATGGAAAGGCGAACAGTGATGTGTGTCATATAGTTCACAAGTAGTTGCTGTTGCCTAATCCGCGATGGACGGACGCCAGCTTCAATGAGGTGCCTGTTCACTGGGCTGGTTCAGAAAACTCCCATTGGAAGCTGAACTCTACAGTCGTGTATAGGGACCAGCAGCCGCAATGCTGGGGGCAATGTGGAACCATACACCAGGTTCCCATAGTCAAGATGGCACTGCACAAGGACTTTGTACAGCTGCAGCAGTGTTGGACGATCAGCATCCCAGTTGATGTGGCTCAGGCAGTGAATAACATTAAGATACCACAAACATATTTCCTTAAGCAGACAGAGACAGGGAATCCAAGTTAAGTGGGCGTCGAAGACCAACCCCAAAAAGCGGTGGTCTCCACTACATTAAGTAGTTGGTCATTGAGGTAAAGTTCCAGATGGAGGTGCACAGTACGACGATGACAGAAGTGCATGACGCAAGTCTTGATGGCGGAAAACTGAAAACTGTAGGTGAGGGCCCACGACTGCATCTTCCGTATGGCTCCTTGCAGTCGACGTCCAGCCACACCAATAGAAGAGGAGCAGAAGCAAAATACAAAAATCATCAACATATAGGAGGGGCGATATGGAAGACCCCACTGCTGGTGCAAGACCATTAACAGCAATTAAAAAGAATGGGACGCTCAGGACAGAGCCCTGCAGGACCTCATTCTCTTGGATGGGGGGCGAATTGTGGGAAGCGCCATCTCGAATTCTGAAAGTGTGAAGCGACAAATGGTTCAATATAAAAATCGGGAGCAGGCCCTGGAGACACACTTCGTGCAGAGTAGTGAAGATGTGGTGTCGCAAAGTGGTATCATAGGCTTTCGTCAGGTACGAAAAGACGGCAATTAGGTGTCGATGCTAGGAAAGGACATTCGGATGGCAGACTCCAGGCAGACCAAGTTGTCAGCAGTGGAGCATCCTCTCTGAAAACAGCCCTTTGAGAGGGCCAGAAGGCCGCGAGACTCGAGGAGCCAACACCACCACCAGTTCACCACACCTTTGAGCAGCTTGCACAGAACATTGGTGAGGTTGATAGGACGATAGCTGTCCACGTCTAGAGGGTTCTTACCAGGCTTCAGTGCTAGAACGATGATACTTTCCCGCAATTGTATGGGAATTCGCCATCGCTCCAAATGCGGTTCAAGGCAGCAAGGAGGTGGCGCTGGTAGTCGGCTGACAGGTGTTTAATCATTTGGGAGTAAAAGCTGCTGGTCCAGGGGTTGTGTTGCGACAACTGGCAAGGGCACTGAGAAATTCCCATTCACTGAAGGGAGCTTTATATGGCTGAGGGTGGCGTGGAGCAAAAGAGAGGTGTTGTGGTACCACTCACTGTTTTAGGACACGAAAGGTGGAGCGGTAATTCACAGTTGCAGAGGTGCGAGCATAATGCAAGGCAAGATGTTCTGTGATTACGTCTGGATTGGTGGATACAGTTCTATGCGTGGAAATTCCACGTATGCCTGCAGGGGTCTGATGTTCATAGAGGCATCTGTGTCTGGTTCAAAACTGGGAAGGAGAGGTTCGTGATCTGATGGTGCAGACTTATCATTCACAGAACTCCTGATTCCATCGTTTGGTAAGCTGACGGACCTGGGTATACAGCTGCTTAAAGGCAATGAGTTGCTCCATGGATGGATAGCGTTTATTACGTCGAATAGCCTACCTACAGTCCCAAATGGCTGCAGTGATTTCCGACGACCACCAAGGCACCGACTTCCGCCCGTGGCAACCAAAGAAACATAAGAGTGAAGATTCAGCTGCAGCAGCAGTGGGAGTAGTGATTGTCTGGATCACCTCATCGATGTGGCGATGCAATGGAGATTCAACAGTCAGCCTTGGAAAGAGCCCATCTGGGCGAATGACCACATGAAAGACACTGGGGTAGGGACAGGAAGAGTGGAAGGTGGTCAGTACCACAAAAGTCATCGTGAGCTCTCCAGTGGATAGACGGGAGAAGGCCAGGAGTGCAAACCCAGAGATCAACGACCAAGTATGTGCCATGTGTCACAATGAAATGAGTAAGGGCACCTGTATTTAGAGGGCAAAGGTCGAGTTGAGTTAGTAGAGCCTGTATGTCTTAACCATGGCCAGTGATCTTGGTTCCACCCCACAAATTGTTATGGGTATTAAAATCACCCAGAAATAGAAAAGGTGAGCGGAGTTGGGAAATTAGTGCAGCCAATATATGGTGTGGCACGTCACCAGCTGGAGGAAGATAGATGTTGCAGATGGTAAATTCCTGCTTTGTCCTCACCCTGACACCCCTAAAGTTGTTTGAAGGGGCACAGGTTCGCTACAGACAAAGGTAAGGACGTAGATGCAAACACCATTTGACAGTCTGTCACAGTCAGGACAGTTTTTGTAGTACCTCCGATAGCCACAAAGGGCGGGGGTCTGCATTGCGGGAAACCAAGTTTCCTGAAAGGGAACGAAAAAGCTGCTGTAACTCAGACAGGTGGGAGAAAAAACAGCCGTAATTACACTGGAGGACGACGCTTTCTATCTTCTGGGAACGCATGAAGGCACCAAGGAGGCAGATTACACCTCAGGGTCACCTGCCGCCAACTGTGGAGTATATTTCCATTGCAGCTGAGGGGCTGGCAAGAGCCAGGTCCTTGGGGGACACTAAAATCTCCACCTCGTCCTCAGATGCAGAACTGGTAGCGAGTGGTGGTGTTGGACCCATTAGAATTTCATGTTGCTTAGCAGACTTCTTCTTAGTCTGCTTGCTCTCTTGCTTCTGTTTAGGCACTTGCTGGGAGTACTTCCCCAAGGTAGCTTCAGGTACAGAGGAAGACTGTGATCTCCTTTGTCCAGCAACTTGTGGCTTCTTCAGCCACAGACGAGTGTCCACTTTTGCATCGGTGGTGATCTTGGAAGGGATAGTCCCAAGGGATCCCTTTCATGTGAGACACGCTGGAGGAAGCTGTTGCTTCTCTGGCTGTTGTGAGGGGACTGATGTCCCCTGCTTTAGGGGGGGGGGGGAAGGGCGAATTGCTTCTGAAGTAGGTGCTTTGGGAGCAATGGAAGAAGAGGGGCCCCCAACCACCAAGCGGTCAGATGCATCTGGGCGGCCCTTAGGGCCCACTATACGAGATAGGGATGTCGGAACTACTATCACAAGTAAGGGTGACATCGATGTAGCTGCAGCATATGAAGATGTCAAGCGAATGGGGTGCTGCCGTTCATATTTCCGCTTAGCCTCTTGGTAAGTCAGCTGGCCCAGGATCTCATACTCCATAATTTCCCTCACCTTTTGGAGTACCGTACAGTCTGGCAAGCAGGGAGAGTGGTGCTCACCACAGATGACATAGGCAGGAGGAGGTGCACATGGAGAAATCGGATGCAGGGGGCGTCCACAGTCTCTACATGTCGCACTGGGATTTCATCGGGAAGACATATGCCTGAATTTTCAGTACTTAAAGCACTGCATAGGGGGAGGGATGTATGGTTTCATGTCACACCAGTATACCATCACCCTGACCTTTCCAGGTAATGATCACCCTCAAAGGCCAAGAAGAAGGCACTAGTGGCAATCTTATTATCTTGCAGTTACCGACAGACATGTTGGACGAAATGAACATCCCATCATTCTAAATTGGCGCATAGCTCGTCGTCGAACTGCAAAAGAAGGTTGTGATGGAAAATAATTGCCTGGACAATAGTGAGGACCTTATGGGGGTGACAAAAAAGGGAATATCAACCAGCTTGCCTTGGGCGACCAACGCCCAGGACTGGGTTGGGGAGACTGCCTGAATCAAGACTGACCACTTTTTCATTTTGGACAGCACTGTCACTTCCCCAAACTTATCCTCCAGATGTTCAACAAAAAATGGAGGCTTCGTAGCTAGAAAGGAGTCCCCATATGTTCTGCTGCAGGCTAAATACCTTGGCGAATAAGGCTCTTTCTTTTCTATAGTCCTACTTTCCTCCCATGGCGTAGCTAGGGAAGGGAGCGATTTAGGGTCGTACCTGTCAGCATTTTATTCTACCTTGCCCTTCTTAGAGACTTCTGGTGCCATTCAGTCACCAGCAAGAGACGACATACTCTGCTTCATTGTGGGTCATCCACCTTGATGCCACCCACTCCGATTAGGGCCTCTTCTCACGGGCGCCACCCAGTCGCAGCAAAGGTCATCGCTGGGAGTCCTGACGCCCCAAGGAGATGGACATCTGCTCCTTGGCATGTGTGTGGAGTTTGCAGCTCAGGCATCAGCAGTGCGATCCCTGTGTTGTCAGAGGGCTTCCACGTGATTGCTGTTGAGGCAGAGGACGGGGAAATTTGGGGAAGACATCAACCATGAAGGGATGCAGGTGGTTCTCGGTTATGTTCACGATTTCCACAGCTGTCATGGTATCTTCGTTTAGTGTCATAGGTCTGAGGGCCAGGTCAGTGTCCCTCATAGCATAATACTGCCCTCACAGGCCTGTGTCCGTGTGACGGTGAGTATTTCGAGCAATATTCCTGGGTGCATTACGTGTTTCCACATATCGCCATAAGAGGGTACGTCCAGCATTATCGAACATCATCGTTTTGGTGGTCCAAATGTAATGGTGTTGGGAGGCATAGTGCTGCATGGGCGTACTCAGTTCTAAATCTTTAAACAGGGTGCACCCATCAGTCGACACCTTATTCCGATACGGCCCTCTTTCTCGATGTGCATCTTATTCAGGATGCTTTCGACCCTGACTTCATTTTCATGAATGACAAAGCGCTACCGTATCGAACAGCGCAAGTGGAAGAGCTCTTAGAACGAGAGGATATTCGGCAAATGGACGGCGTTGCTGTTGCACCAACCCAACTCTCGTCGAACGTGTCTGGTTGGTTGGTTGGTTGCTTTTGGGGGAGGGGACCAAACAGCGAGGTTATCGGTCCCATCGGATTAGGAAGGATGGGGAAGGAAATCGTCCGTGCCCTTTCAAAGGAACCATCCCGGCATTTGCCTGGAGTGACATAGGGAAATGACGGAAAACCTAAATCTGGATGGCCAGAAGTCGGTCTGAACGGTCGTCCTCCCGAATGCGAGTCCAGTGGGATGCATTGAGGAGACGTATTACAGCACGTCCAATTGGACCAACGTCCGTCCAGGGGTTGTTAACGCACTGATGGAGGAACGGAACGCTCTACCACAAGAATTAAATTACCTACCAACTTTGTGGCCAGCATGGGAGCACGATAAAAGGGTGCGTTGCCCTCCGTGGTGATCACACACCCTGTTAAGAGCCGTGTTCAGTCGTTTGCGATGTCCAGGGGACCATCATGAATAGCAGTGACTTCAGTGTAATTACTTGCGTATTTCTTTCAGTTATCTTCTGTAGCATAACGTAGCAGTTCTTTAGATGTACTCGTGTTCTGAAGTTTCATCGAGCTATGTTACTTGGCAGCGACGCATCATGCTGAAGCTATTATCGTAATTACGTTGAAAGGTCTCTGTTGGATTCCTTTCATGTTTAATTTCTCAAATTTGTTGTCTTTTATGGAATAAATTCCTCTTCTAAATTTACTGTGGCGTTTCTGACTATCTGGGAGGAGACTGAGTAGTGGAACGTGTTACTTTTACACGTAAACAAGAACGATCTGTCACACTACTACACTTTAAAACACAGTTTATATGTAATTCATGTCACACAGTCTCATACGGAACCTACATCCGCTTTCTTTTATATACTGTATATGATAAGATACTGTCATCCCCCTTCCCTTCTGTGTGAGAGGATGAATGATCAAATGTGTTTGTAGTTGCATGCTTGAGGGTAGCAGACAAGGCTGTCTGCTAGAGAACAGTAGGACCAACGTCGGAACAGGTAGCTACGGTTCCTAAAAGCAGAGAGGTTTCTATTCTTAGTATGGTCCGGTCCGTCCGTTGTCAGGTTGGTATAGGAAGCTGCCCCTCTGGCCCCTTCCGTTTGTCTTTGTGAGCGACTGTCAGGAAGCACGCTGGGTGGTAGGCAGTTGCAGTCCAGTGGTAGGCAGTTGCAGTCTGGCGGTCGCGAGCGTCTGAAATGGTAAGATCTCCGGCTAAGCGCGTGTCTGGTAAGTCCGTGGGACAATGGATTTGTTAAGTTCAGCCTAACTGAGAATTTAATCACCGTGATTTCAAGTTTAGCTCTAAAATATCTAATGCTATCTTAAATTGCAGCGGAGTGTAATTCTCGTGTCAAGTTCAGATTATTTTGCGGTAGTTGCTTTGTCATTACTTTGTGAGACCAGTACCACGTGCTTATATAACTGTTTGACCCGTCAGGTTAACAGTAAGACGTTAGTAACCAGTTCAAGGTTTTTCTTTTGTCAATTGCTTTTCGATCTAGTTTATTTTTATTATCTAAATTATTGTGGAGTTATACGCTTTCTGTAAACCAAGTTGACCACGTGAAGCATGTGGTGTAATCATCAAAGTAGCCCTCAGCTATTCTTCTTGGGAAGATTTCACAAAGAGTTAATATGAATTTAGTATACCAGTGTGTGGTAATTACATGACGGACAGGATTGTGCTACGAACGTAATTTCTTTGACTGAAAATTTGAATCTGTTGGTTGTGGTTAACTTTCTCTTGCATGTGTTTCAATGTTCTTTGTGTGTTGTTTTATGAATGCAGTGTTGTATCCAGTCTCCCAATCTTGGCTCCATATTTTATGTGTTCCGTAAGATTCCAATCTCACATTTTCACAATCGTAAATAAGGCACCAGCTCAGTATAACTCACGTATAATATGCTGAAATTTCAATGATCACTCTTAAAATAAATTTGCAAATATAAACTGATTTCTTTCTTTTTATTTAAATTCTCCTTTTTTATATATAGATATATTACCGGTTGTGGTATGACTGTAAAAGATTATAATCAATGTTAGTCTGTTTGGGAATTTGGTAAACCTAGACTAGATACCCAGTCGTGAAACTGTTGCTTAGTAATGCAAGATTAACTTCCCCTGACAGCTCACAGCTTTCAACCCGCTTTCATTGGCTATTAGTAACGATCATCATACCAAATTAAAACTAAAACGTTACAACGTTTTGCACACCAGCGTATATTCCTGTATGTCTACATCTATACGGTGCGTCCTAGGGAAATGGTCAGTATTCAGGGATATGGCAGGAACGATCATTCGAATCAGAAAGTCTAGTAAACGTGGACTCTATGAAGTGCATACCTTAAGAACTGCGAACATATGTTCATCTTCGCTGCTGTGAAACACCTCTCTTCTAATGAACAAGTACTAACCAGAATATAAAATGCTCCTATCATAGCACAAAAAAAGGGGAACAGCTCCCGCGCAGAGTTTGAAGTTTGAAACAAAGAACTAATTTTTCAACTTATCTTGCTGCTTCAAAGACGTTTTACTCATATCATCTTGACATATTTGCGCTTTTTTACTTGTCAGTATCCGTGTCATGCAATGTAATGCATCGTGTCAGGTAAAGTAACATGGTATATGTCATACCTTCAAGGACTAACCCCCCCTAGAAATTCTATCCCCCCTCTCCCCCCCCCCCCGAAAAACTTTTATAGCTATTACACGTATGCCCTTCAGCCATATGATAAAACATACACATATCAAAAAAAGTTTTGCATCAAGCAGGTTCCCAGAACTCCTGAAGATAGACATTGACTGTGGATATTGTATCACAGACAAAGTCCCTTGGACTGTTCAGAGATGTCAGTAAACCCACCCAAAGATGTTATCAACCATGTATGAACAGCGCTTATTAGACGGAGGGCGTCCGGCAGCCGATCAGTTCCAGTCATTCCACCTGGAAGGAGATACACGGCTCGTGTTGTCTGTAGTTCAACCATGCCTAGACGGTCAATACTGCTGTTAGATCGCGTGCGCATTGTTACTTTGTGTAAGGAAGGGCTCTCAACAAGAGAAGTGTCCAGGCGTCTCGGAGTGAACCAAAGCGATGTTGTTCTGACATGGAGGAGATAGAGACAGGAACTATCGATGACATGCCTCGCTCAGGCCGTCCAAGGGCTAATACTGCAGTGGATGACCGCTACCTATGTATTATGGCTCGGAGGAACCCTGACAGCAACGCCACCATGTCGAATAATGCTTTTCGAGCAGCCACAGGACGTCGTGTTACGACTCAAACTATGCGCAATGCGCTGCATGATGCGCAACTTTACTCCCGACGTCCATGACGAGGTTCGTCTTTGAAACCACGACACCATGCAGCGCGGTACAGATGGGCCCAACAACATGCCGAATGGACAGCTCAGGATTGGCATCACGTTCTCTTCACCGATGAGTGTCGCACATGCCTTCAACCGGACAATCATCGGAGACGTGTTTGGAGGCAACCCTGTCAGGCTGAACGCCTTAGACACACTGTGCAGCGAGTCCAGCAAGGTCGAGGTTCTCTGATGTTTTGGGGTGGCATTATGTGGGGCCGACGTACGCCGCTGGTGGTCATGGAAAGCGCCGTAACGACTGTACCATACGTGAATGCCATCCTCCTACAGATAGTACAACCATATCGGCAGCATATTGGCGAGACATTCGTCTTCATAGACGACAATTCGCGCCCCCATCGTGCACATCTTGTGAATGACTTCCTCCAGGATAACGACATCGATCGACTAGAGTGACCAGCATGTTCTCCAGACATGAACCCTATCGAAGATGCCTGGAATGGACTGAAAAGGGCTGTTTATGGACACGTGACCCACCAGCCAGCCTGAAGGATACACGCCAAATCGCCGTTGAGGAGTGGGACGATCTGGACCTTGATTAACTTGTGGATAATATGCCACGACGAATACAGGCACGCATCAATGCAAGAGGACGTGCTGCTGGGTATTAGAGGTACCGGTGTGCACAGAAATCTGGACCACCACCTCTGAAGGTCTCGATATATGGTGGTACAACATGCAGTGTGTGGTTTTCATGAGCAATAAAAAGAGCGGAAATGATGTTTATGTTGATCTCTATTTCAAGTTTCTTTCCAGGTTACGGAACTCTCGGAACCGAGGTGATGCAACACTATTTTGATGTGTGTATGTTTTACTATGGCTCGAGGATCTTCTGGATTTTAGGGACTTCAGTCTATAAATCTCAAGATGCAGGTGTGCCAACTCGTTGCAACGAAGGGAGCTCACTGCTCTAGGGAGGTATTCTTAACTAATAAAAAACACCAATATGTCAAGATGTTTCGATTTAAATGTCTTTGAAGCTGCCAGGTAAGTCGAAAAGCTAGTTCACTTCTCTTGTATTCCTAATTGAGCCCAGGATATATTCATCTTTTCTTGTGCTATGATACGAGCATTTTTCAGTCTGGTTCCCAACTTTTACTGTACCATAATTTTGACTTTAGGCCGCAATAGCTTTGCAACCGATGTAGATTTCTGTTGACTCCGGCGACGACTGATCCGGTATAGGTTTTTTTATTGTCTTTTGAACCATGATACGGATAAAGAATTTACAAAACTAGAGTACGGCCATTAACTACACTTTTTGTCTAGCTCCTTACAAAATCGGAACCGATCCCACAAGTTGGAAATATATAAATTCGTGCGTAAGAAACCTCACAAAAACGTGTTTTTCGCACGTAAAATCCGAAGGTAGATACATTTTTGAAAGCAATTTATCAATTTTATCGCACAAGTGCATCACACCGATCAGAAATTTTGTCTAAGTCATCTTGTGCGCTACTACATTCATATTCCCGTACACCGCAGCATCACCAGCAAACAGTGTACGTTGTTGCTGCCTCTGTCCGTCAGGTCATTTATGAACAAAGAGAATAAAGGCGACCCTATCACACTTCTCTGATGTGCTCCCGACGACACAATTACCTCTGCTCAACACACTCCGTCGAGAGCAACTTACTGGGTTTTATTGCTTAAGAAGTTTTTGACCCACTCACATATCTGGGAACCTATTCCATGTGCTCGTACCTTCGTTAACAGTCTACAGTTGGACAAGGTGTGAGACGGTTTTCGGAAATCTAGGAAACAGAATCTGTCTGTTGCCCCTCATCCATGACTCGCAGGATATTATGTGAGAAAAGGGCAAATTGAGTTTCTAAATGCTTTCTACGAGGGCAGTTCAATAAGTAATGCAACACATTTTTTTTCTGAAACAGGGGTTGTTTTATTCAGCATTGGAATAAACCAGGTTATTCCCCAATCTTTTAGCTACACAACACTATTTTTCAACGTAATCTCCATTCAATGCTACGGCCTTACGCCACCTTGAAATGAGGGCCTGTATGCCTGCACGGTACCATTCCACTGGTCGATGTCGGAGCCAACGTCGTACTGCATCAATAACTTCTTCATCATCCGCGTAGTGCCTCCCACGGATTGCGTCCTTCATTGGGCCAAACATATGGAAATCCGACGGTGCGAGATCGGGGCTGTAGGGTGCATGAGGAAGAACAGTCCACTGAAGTTTTGTGAGCTCCTCTCGGGTGCGAAGACTTGTGTGAGGTCTTGCGTTGTCATGAAGAAGGAGAAGTTCGTTCAGATTTTTGTGCCTACGAACACGCTGAAGTCGTTTCTTCAATTTCTGAAGAGTAGCACAATACACTTCAGAGTTGATCGTTTGACCATGGGGAAGGTCATCGAACAGAATAACCCCTTCAGCGTCCCAGAAGACTGTAACCATGACTTTACCGGCTGAGGGTATGGCTTTAAACTTTTTCTTGGTAGGGGAGTGGGTGTGGCGCCACTCCATTGATTGCCGTTTTGTTTCAGGTTCGAAGTGATGAACCCATGTTTCATCGCCTGTAACAATCTTTGAAAGAAATTGTCACCCTCAGCCACATGACGAGCAAGCAATTCCGCACAGATGGTTCTCCTTTGCTCTTTATGGTGTTCGGTTAGACAACGAGGGACCCAGCGGGAACAAACCTTTGAATATCCCAACTGGTGAACAATTGTGACAGCACTACCAACAGAGATGTCAAGTTGAGCACTGAGTTGTTTGATGGTGACCCGTCGATCATCTCGAACGAGTGTGTTCGCACGCTCCGCCATTGCAGGAGTCACAGCTGTGCACGGCCGGCCCGCACACGGGAGATCAGACAGTCTTGCTTGACCTTGCGGCGATGATGACACACGCTTTGCCCAACGACTCACCGTGCTTTTGTCCACTGCCAGATCACCGTCGACATTCTGCAAGCGCCTATGAATATCTGAGATGCCCTGGTTTTCCGCCAAAAGAAACTCGATCACTGCCCGTTGTTTGCAACGCACATCCGTTACGGACGCCATTTTAACAGCTCCGTACAGCGCTGCCACCTGTCGGAAGTCAATGAAACTATACGAGACGAAGCGGGAATGTTTGAAAATATTCCACAAGAAATTTCCGGTTTTTTCAACCAAAATTGGCCGAGAAAAAAAATGTGTTGCATTACTTAGTGAACTGCCCTCGTAAATCCGCGATGATTTGTGGATAGAAGCTCTTCTTCATGGAAACGTTCGAACTGGGAATGCGTTGAAGAATTCTACAGTAAAGCGATGTTAACGATATTGGTCTGTAGTTTTGCTTGTCCGTTATTTTACCCTTCCTGTACGCAGGAGTCACCTGCGCTTTTTTACAGTCGCTTAGGTGCTAGATTCGCGACAAATGCAAGCTAAGGGGTCAATGTCGAAGAGTACTCCCTGTGAAACACAACTGGGATACCATCCGGACTTGCCGACTTACTTGTTTTCTACTCTTCCTTTTGCTTCTGTACACCAGAGACGCCCATTACTACGCTTTCCATAGGGAGTCCGTGCGAAGGTCAAACGACGGCATGTTTGTACGGTGCTCCTGCGAGAACGATTTCTCATACGGCAAATTAAGAAGGTTAGCTTTCCTTTACTATTTTCTATTGTCACATCAGACTGGCGAACGAGTGACTATATCGAAGCCTTTGACCTCCTCAGCGATTTTACTTAGGACCAGAATTTTCTCTGTTTCTTCGCAAGATCTTTTGCTAAGATATGGCGGTGCTAGTTATATGTTTCGCGCACCTATTTATTTACAGACGTACTAATTTCTGCTAGCTTTTGTCTGTCGTCATATCGCGTTATTTTTTGAACGGAGAGTGCAACAATCTCTGCTTTGTCAGGAATTTCCGAATTTTGTTATTAAATAACGGTGGGTCTTTTTCGTCCTTAATCCACTTACTAGGCACATGACTCTCGAGACCACGATTTACAATTTACTCAAACTATGCCCATAATTCCTCTACTTCCATCATGCTGGAACTAAATGAAGTTCACTCATTTTGTAAGTGGAATGCTGACAACTGTTTATCTGCTCTTTCTAGAAAAATTGTCTCCTTGACTTCTGGGTCGATTTATTAACTTTAGCAACCATAATCGCTGTGATGACTTCAAGATCACTAGCCCCTATGTCTATATGACTCCTTCGATAGAGCCAGGCCTGTTTGTAGCTACAAGTTCTAAAATATTTTCATAGCGTGTGGACTGTAACTACCTGCTCAATACAGTTTTCGGGAAACGTGTGCAGAACTACTTCGGAAGATTGTCTGTTGCCACCACCTGTACTGAATCTATAGACGTCCGAGTCACACTCGGTAGGTGAAAGCCGCCTCCAGCTAATATCCGGGTATTTCCGGGCTACTCAGCGCAGACTTTCTTTTCACTATTCTAAAGCTGTAGCGGCAGAATCGAGTGGCCGATAAAAGCACCCCATCACTTACACGTGTTGAAAGCCACCAGATAACTTCACTGTCACACTGAAGTTTCGATCTCGACGTATGGTATATTTTTGTCGACTGCAATGAATACTGCCCCTGCTATGGCGTCTAATCCTCCTCTTCGGTGTACGTTTATAACACTACCGTCCGCTAATGTTAAACTGTAACCTCAAAGCTGGAGGCAGTTCGTATAATGAAATTATTTTTATTAAACCAATAGCATTGTAAAGAAGCACAGCAGTGTTACCCTCTGAAAGGAATTTAGTTGTATTGACCGTGACGTAACTGACGGAGGCGGTTAATCGGAAGCGAAAGTTAAAGAGTAACAAACAATAATTTACGTATCCAAAGTGTTCAAATGATAATAAAAACGGTCGTCAGCCTAATTAGGCATAAGAATGAGTAACATTCTTGTTCAAGAAACTGAAAATAAGTAACTTCAATGGGTAAACACAGCCTATACTTTGTCACATGGGAGTGCAATGAACTCTGGCACCTACATATGTTCACGTTAAGGTTGGAGCTGACAGAGCAGAACAAACTATTTGCATAAATGTAACAGATAACGAAACACACTATTACCCTGAGAACTTAGTCAAACTGAATGGTCTCAATGACGTTACTATTAATATTCACTGTAGAATCATAAATTGGACATAGGTTCAGTGTTACTTTTCAAACATATTCCTATCTGACATGAAATATGGATATGGTTCACAGCAAAATTAGTTTTTGTGCATAGATTAAGTCTCTCACTATTAAACACCTTTCTACTTAGAATGAAGCTTAAATGGAGTTCACTAACACATTACTTCTCACTCTCCTTTGAATAAAGAAGCTACTTTTTTCATGGATAGTAGTCTTTCTATTAATCGTTATCTAGCATGAGCACAATAGACAAGCTGTGCATCCTGTTACATCATTAATATCCGCTTTTTATACACAAGAGTAACCCAATATTGTACAGAATTTGACTTGATTATCAAGAATAACTAAAACTTTCTATAATTAAGTAACTTTGTGCATTTGAACTACTTTCAATGGAGGGGGGCCCTTAATCTTGACCACTGTAGTAGAGCAAACTAAAGACACTTTCAATACACTAGAGAAACAAGCCCTTAACAAGCATGAACATGTAACTTTTAACAGTAATAGTCCTCAACTTTTACTGCAGTAGAACACAACTTGTCGTAGTTATAAGACAATAGCTCACCTTTGGGGGATTTTCAGCAGGCTGCACTGTGATCATTTAATTTGCAAAACTCTATTAGCCACGGTTTTGGAAACATTCACTTTTGAAGTTGGCAACAAAATATTAATAAGCAGTTTTAATTGAAAAATTATTTTCAGCAAGCATCATTTACTATATTACTCAGTTCTGCTACATTAACTTAGTTTATTCTTACTATCGTCAAGTGGCATTATTTAATCAATAACTGGGCTTTCCTATTTTCACAATATGGACACTCGGTAAGCATTTTTGACATGGGAAGGACCCTAAGTGGTTGTGTGAGTGGGGATAAAAAATCAAGGTAGGTATAAGAGTTTGAGTATAAGTTACCTTATATTTGAGCACACTAAAATATCCAATGAGCTGTTCCTTCGCTGTACATTACTATAGTTCTTCTGTTCCGTTACAGTGATTGCGCAGTGTGGTGGCGAGTACATCTTGGCAGGTGGATTTACAGTTTGTAATGATAAAGCTCTGCCATTTCTTGCTGGCGATGATAGATACCATTTCCAAAACAGAGCTAGCTTACAAATCCATCCATCCGTGGCTTTGGCACATTGGAAAACGGCACGAAAAGCCTCTCTCGGCACCAACACAACACACGACTTTTACATAAGCTGTTAGCAGTTTGGTAACTCCTCCCCGACTGACTCTCGGTTCCACCTTTCTATCCATGCCAACCACATGTTGCGCGCGCTACTAAGTTCCGTTCCGGAGGGAAACCACAGCACCTTTTACATACAAAATGACTACGAACCCTAAGTGAGGATCAGTCTTTACATAATAGCAAGTAGTTACTTTAAACAAAACGTATCATTTGCACATATTGGTATTTCTATAAAAAATTATTTAAGCAAAATTACAATTTATACATTAAGTTTTGTTCCCTCCAAATGAGACAAAGAATTTAAATGCTAGATACACTACGTTGCATAGGACCAAACCATGAGATCGAAGTTTTTACAAAGGAAAAAAGCGAACACTCTTGTACTATCAATACAATGAAACAATATTTACAATGATAGAAGGTAGAACAGACAAAAAAGAAAAATTTACGTCAGTAGAGCTATGGAGCTCTGGTGTTAAACGTTCCACGAATCGCTGTGTATGTCAGAGTTTTCTGCTTCGGGTTTCAGCCATCTCTCGGTCCCGAGAATAATTCGAGCCCGAAAAATTTCCTGGAGGGCAGTAAATTCGGGAAGTTTGTTACGAATACTTCGACAATTTACAGATTAAATTTTGACGATCGAAGTGTCTACATTCTGAACGCGGACTAGTTTCCCTGTCTGCTTATCATCTGGCGAGTGTTGATCAGAGTACCTCAGACTACTGCCTAGCCTAAAAAATGCCCATGTTTGCTACACAGGTACTGTGGTAATATTCGCTAGACAGGTACTCTGGTATCCGAGCAGCTGGTTCCTTTGTGTAGTGCACCCCTGATCTATCAAGGAGGGTTGTACAGTTCTCCGCCCTATAACGTAGTGTGACGTCGCAAGTTATTACGGGATAACGTTTATTGCAGTAAGATACCTAGACGTGGAGCCCGGTGAACGTATAGGAGGCTGCAAACTTGTGTTGTCTTAGCCATGACTCACAGCACATCTCTCGCTACAAGCCAGCTAGAGAACGCGTTTCCGTGTCACTAAGAACGACTTTATATTCATACCCCCTACGAATCTAAATGAAACATATTAAATATTATCTGATTATTTTCAAACTTGCTGTACTAATTTCTTGTGATTCAGAAGAAGATCTTCTCCAAACTTCATAGCTGTACATATAATATTTCAGAGATTCAGAAAATTACCTTAAACCCCCAAACTGACAGAGTGAAAAATTCAGTTAGGAACAATAGCAGTTTGTCTTTTGTTATTATTTCAAATAATTAACAGAGTTCTCAAGGTAGCCTATCAATTTATTTAGATTTTTATTTTCAAAGGTTTAATCACTTTTCATTTTGTAATTTAAATTTCAGGAAAAATTAATATCCGTTTTTGATGTTGTTGTGTGAATATATGGGAATGAGTGAGAGTGTGTATGTGGGACATACGTTAAAAAAATTTCAATATTACATTATGTACAACATTACAGAACTGGAACGTGGGAAAGATGTGTTATACCCACATTGCTGATGATGTATGTCTAGATGTGATTACTTTTGTAAGAACGCAGTTAGAATATCAGTTTAAAGTGCAATCGTTTTCAAAATTATTTTCAAGATTGATTTTATTTTCGTTTTGTTATATTAAACATTGTGTTAGTATTTGCATTTTGGAAGACGCAAATGCGTTTCTGAATAGTTATTATCTTAGGCGAGTTTTGCCGCGAGAATGATCTCGAAGGATCATTCTGATTCGTCCGTCAGACTGATCAGCCAGTCAGAATTAAGTAGCTCCCGCGCACAACTAGTTAGATATGCTTTGAGTGAGAGAGTCTCGAGATAGTCGCTTGGCAGCCTCGGACGTGCAATGTTAATTGTCTCAGTGTTCATTATGTGTAAAATGAAGAATTATTGAGTGCCGCGAGTTTAAAACGAGTCGTAATGAAAGACATTGGAATTACGGACAGTTTGATGAAATTCTGGAGTTTTTGGATTGTTCAAAAGGTGGGTCAAATGGCTCTGAGCACTATGGGACTTAACTTCTGAGGTCATCAGTCCCCTAGAACTTAGAACTACTTAAACCTAACTAACCTACGGACATCACACACATCCATGTCCGAGGCAGGATTCGAACCTGCGACCGTAGCGGTCGCGCGGTTCCAGACTGTAGCGCCTAGAACCGCTCGGCCACCCCAGCCGGCTTTTGGATTGTTTTGTTGGAAAGTTACTAGCGTGTGAACTTTCTGCCTTTATGAACACTCCGTGTGGCGTATTCTGTAACGATTTATGGAGTATTTGGCGAGCAGTTTCTTTTACGGAAACCCCCTGAAAAGACTGATGACTTCAGAAGTTAAGTCCCATAGTGCTCAGAGCCTCAGCCCACTGAAAAGGACCGAATGTGAAACTCATTTATAGCAGCGGATATGTGACTGTGAGATGGCGTCTTCAGTCGGGTGGGACTTGTGTAAAATTCTGGCTGCTTTGCGTGTGGAGTTTGTTGTTTGACTGAGCATTAAGAATGATAGAATAGTTCTTCACTAAATGCGAACTTGATAGCGCATAAACACTTGTTAATCAGCAATAAACTTTACTAGTCTGAAAATTGTAGGACGTTCATTTCAGTCAAATGCATCATATTACCGCACGAAACCTCGATAAATGAGAGATTTCAGGACCTGAAATACTACTAGAGTTTAAGCGGACTTTGCAGGATAGATATTAGGTGATGTCTTTCTTCAGCACTGCTTTTTCGTCGTCTGGTAAGTACCTATGCTTGCAGAGAAAAGGGACAGCGAGTGTACGCCGTACTGAGGTAGGTGGACATTCAATGTTGAGCAGTACGACGAATGAAAAATATCTTAACCAGCCCCGCCGCAGCAGGTCCTGAAATCTGTACTAAGATCACCACAGAATCGACGGAGACTTTGGTTGAGATCCTACACTCGGCGCCAATCCAGAGGACCTCGATTAGTCCTGGGAATGCCGGCCGCGGTGGTCTTGCGGTTCTAGGCGCTGTAGTACAGAACCGCGGGACTCCTACGGTCGCAGGTTCGAATCCTGCCTCGGGCATGGATGTGTGTGATGTCCTTAGGTTAGTTAGGTTTAAGTAGTTCTAAGTTCTAGGGGACTGATGACCTAAGATGTTAAGTCCCATAGTGCTCAGAGCCATTTGAACCAGTCCTGGGAATGAGTTCTGAGAATGATGCTGCAAATTGTGAGCTCTGCTTGCACACCGACGTGAGGACAGCAGTGTTCACTACTTCCGGTACCCGCCTGTATGAACTGAGGATGGCCTCAGAATCCAAGCGACAGACGTCATTGGTGCCGATGTGAGCCACACCCTGCCGGCAGGGCCTCATCCAGGCCACCCATAAGTATACCGAGGGCACATTGGATTTAATCTACGTTTTCATTTGCATGACTACTTTGCAATCATACCTAAGTGCCTGGCAGAAGGTTCATCGAACTATTTTCACTGTATTTCTGTACTGCTGCACTCTCTAACACCATGCAGAGAAAATTTCTTTCCGGCCCTGGAAGTATTTCCCTAAGGACCTCATACCGCGCGTAACACTTGAGTTCTTGACAACTAGCAGATCCCTTCCTCTGCCGGATCAACTACATTTCTCTCTCTGCAACATTACGCTTCGAAAGAAACTGTCTTTATGAATTTTTTAATCATTTTGTCCAAGTCCTTAGTAGACATCGGAAAAATGCCTTTTTCTGTACCCTTGAGTGTCCGGAATTTCAGCAGGTCAAAAGCGTCTTCAGCTGTTGAGGAACTGCAACCACCTCCCCGTGCGTCTGCACACAGCATGCACACCTCCTACCCATCTTAGTACTACTAAGTTAAGAATTACTACAAAGGCATACACAGAAAGCTAAATGTGTAATTTGCTACCTTCTTGACGTGTCACCAACGGAGGATAAAGGTTACTGTGCTGTGTAGGTGGCCGTTCAAAGAAACAACTGTGCTACAGACTGCTCGAATCCACACTTTGCAGTTACTAAAATGCGGGATTACACCTCTTAAATACAAAAAACGCAGGAAATTTGGAATTAAACTACGAGGAAACACAGAAAAAGCTAAATATGTAACTTGCTGCTCTGCTACACCGTCAAGGCGGCAGCTGCAAACTGCTGGATGTTCATCCAGTCTTTGAGAATGAGAGCTCTTTGTGACTTGCAAAGACGTTGACACATAATTTAAAATCTCTGTGAAAGTTTCTCTCGCTGACACCCGGCACAAAACGACGAAGGAAGAAGATAAGAAGCTGAGATAGAGAGACACTCTTGTTTCTGGTATTGAAATGCATTGACTGACAAGTGACTTCTCTGGATGATGCGCGTGCGCCATTTTGTGTCCAGAAAGATAACACATGCGATAAAAAAGGTACAACTAAATGTAATTAATCAGGTGAATTCTTTAAACACCGGAGGAATTGGTTACATTATATGACGTATTTTAAATAGTTTCCGTCAGAGTTACACGGTAAGACAATCCGACGGATCTAACGTCCCTCTCTGTATGAAGGAGTATATGTAAGTTGGCAATGGGCCCATTGTGATACTGAAGACTGCTATGGTCAGAAATGAGCCCCATTACTTTTAGATTAGTAAGATTAACGTGGAAGTAGAAGTATTAACGTTACACATTGACGTCAACACGACGGATAGCGTTGGAAACATCGATGATATCGTAATGTAACATCATTAGGTGTAAGTGCGCGGGGTAACAGACTATAGCCATTTCCGCTGAAAAGGTAAAATGTTTCCTTCACGAAAAACTGAAAATGAAAAAGCGGTGTTCGTGATAGCTGATGCGACTGGATGACTATAGATCAATGATGCACCTGTGAGAATGTTTCAGTGCAGTGTTTAATCATGCATGCAGCACCTGTTGAGTCGATTTATGACTGCAGGCAAATCTGGCTCCATCATTACACATCTGAGTTGAGGCAGCAGCCAAGATATTGGAGAAGGCCAATGGGGAGGAAGGAAACGAGGTCGGTAGATTAGGGTTTAACGTCAAGTTGACATCGAGGTCATTAGAAACGACCAGAAACTCAGAATCTTTAAAAGATGGGGAAGAAGAACGGCCTTGTCCTTTCGAAGGAATCACCCCAGCATTTGCCTGGAGCGATTTAGGGAAATCACGGATTGCCCACATCAGTGTGGCCAGATACAGGTTTGATAAATTCTTTTTCCAAATGTGAGTCCAGTTTCCTAACCACGGCGCTACTTTACTCCAAGAATAGTGAGGGCGTATTGAAGAAGGCGATGAGAGTTTTGTCAGCAGGGCTACTGGCGTGCAGTCACCACTTACAAAAGCGCTTTACCAGCAGCTTGCGATCCCTCATGGAGACAGTCACATTGGGTTTCTCGGACACAGACCGAGCAACAGCCGTGTGCTGTGCGTCTATGCCTTGGCTAGAATCCACATCGAATACTGTGGCCGGTAGATGACCAATGGCAGGGCATGAATGGGGAGAGCAGTAGTGGTGGGGACTGCGGGCAGGCGCTGGTGGGGAAGTGCCATTCCAAACTGAAGCCTACATTCACACTTTCTGTAAATATTAAGTGAAGCCCATCCACCGATCTGCTACCTCTGCTGTCGTTAGTATCTGAAAGGAATTCTGCCGAAAACGGAGCTAATTATTTTCGCCTAGCTTGTTAACCATTTGTAACTTTCAGAGAAGAGTCATGAGTGGTGAATTTTATCTTGTTGCCATATTAAAATTTGCTTCTTTCGCCACAACATAGCGGAGTTTATTCTGCAGATACAATTGTGAGAGTTCTGAAACAGTGGTTTATTATGTTTATCAAGTGTGGAACTGAGGAAAAGTAAGGTCAGTATCCTATCAAAAAGCACATCCTCAGAACAAAATAAACGATTAATGTCCTCACTTATGTTGTTCCAAAACGCACAGCACTTCTCGTCTCACCAGCTACTGATAGCCCTTAAAAATTACATTCTTCCATCGAAAAACTCTGTAGTTAGTGGAATAACATGGTAGATAATGAAGTTTTACATAATAACCATATGGCAAAACACTCTCCTCTTTGTGTACTATCATTTGCCGAAATCTCATTTCGGTATTTCAAATCGTTTATGAAGTATGAGGAATGTTGTGGAAATGTCACTCTGACTCTATTATTGGTGAGGAGCAATCGCAAATGAGTGTGCTTTGTCAGATCTAATTTTTCGAATCGTGACAGGATACAGATCTCCATCCCAGTCTGTAGAAAATTTCAATATGTTAGCAAAACTTCACGTGCCGCTACATATTATGTACGAGGGCAGTTCAATAAGTAATGCAACACATTTTTTTTCTGAAACAGGGGTTGTTTTATTCAGAATTGAAATACACCAGGTTATTCCCCAATCTTTAGCTACACAACAGTATTTTTCAACGTAATCTCCATTCAATGCTACGGCCTTACGCCACCTTGAAATGAGGGCCTGTATGCCTGCACGGTACCATTCCACTGGTCGATGTCGGAGCCAACGTCGTACTGCATCAATAACTTCTTCATCAGCCGCGTAGTGCGTCCTACGGATTGCGTCCTTCATTGGGCCAAACATATGGAAATCCGACGGTGCGAGATCGGGGCTGTAGGGTGCATGAGGAAGAACAGTCCACTGAAGTTTTGTGAGCTCCTCTCGGGTGCGAAGACTTGTGTGAGGTCTTGCGTTGTCATGAAGAAGGAGAAGTTCGTTCTGATTTTTGTGCCTACGAACACGCTGAAGTCGTTTCTTCAATTTCTGAAGAGTAGCACAATACACTTCAGAGTTGATCGTTTGACCATGGGGAAGGTCATCGAACAGAATAACCCCTTCAGCGTCCCAGAAGACTGTAACCATGACTTTACCGGCTGAGGGTATGGCTTTAAACTTTTTCTTGGTAGGGGAGTGGGTGTGGCGCCACTCCATTGATTGCCGTTTTGTTTCAGGTTCGAAGTGATGAACCCATGTTTCATCGCCTGTAACAATCTTTGACAAGAAATTGTCACCCTCAGCCACATGACGAGCAAGCAATTCCGCACAGATGGTTCTCCTTTGCTCTTTATGGTGTTCGGTTAGACAATGAGGGACCCAGCGGGAACAAACCTTTGAATATCCCAACTGGTGAACAATTGTGACAGCACTACCAACAGAGATGTCAAGTTGAGCACTGAGTTGTTTGATGGTGATCCGTCGATCATCTCGAACGAGTGTGTTCGCACGCTCCGCCATTGCAGGAGTCACAGCTCTGCACGGCTGGCCCGCACGCGGGAGATCAGATAGTCTTGCTTGACCTTGCGGCGATGATGACACACGCTTTGCCCAACGACTCACCATGCTTTTGCCCACTGCCAGATCACCGTAGACATTCTGCAAGCGCCTATGAATATCTGAGATGCCCTGGTTTTCCGCCAAAAGAAACTCGATCACTGCCCGTTGTTTGCAACGCACATCCGTTACAGACGCCATTTTAACAGCTCCGTACAGCGCTGCCACCTGTCGGAAGTCAATGAAACTATACGAGACGAAGCGGGAATGTTTGAAAATATTCCACAAGAAATTTCCGGTTTTTTCAACCAAAATTGGCCGAGAAAAAAAATGTGTTGCATTACTTATTGAACTGCCCTCGTAATATGTCCAGACGCAATATCATAGCGGCCCCTACTTTTGGGGACATCAGAATGAAACTGACATATAAAGCTACAAGCATAGCAAAAATGATTTTTTTTTTACCCAATAGTTTCTGTAAAATCGTTTGAGAAACATTACAAGGCGTGCGCCCGGATTCTGCTACCGCCAACGGCCGAAAGGTGGCAGACAGTGTCGGCCTCCCCTTCCGAACAAACGAATGAATTCGACCAGCGCTTTGGACGAAAACTGGTCATTGCACGTCATCCACCATATCCTGCACGGACATATCAGCTAGCGCTGGGAAAATAGTCGTGCGTCAGTCGCAGAAAAACCAGCTCGCTTGCAGCGTGACTAACGGCTGAAATCAGACGGGTGGCAGAAACAGTCTTTTCACTTCTCTCGTTTAAGGAATGATTATGGAACCAGCGTTTCTCGAGTTATCCACACCTGACACCTCTACCATCACCACCATATCATCATCACTGTAATTGAGAAAGCTACGCTCCAGTTGTCGAAAATCAGCGTCGTAAGTACCACAGCATGTTTCGGGATAACAGGGTGTCCATAATTAAAGTTCTAGATTCAAAATGCTGTTGAAAGAGAACTACTGCTCAGAGTACGTCAAATTTGAACAGCATATTATTGACGTCAGCGGAAACGCCATGGAACAAAAGTAAATTTAACGAAAATTTGACCAATAGTTGCGTTGTAAGCGTTAGAACAGGGCTTAACAACTGGCCGGTTTTGAGCGCGAGTACTCGCGTCTGCTCAGGCATGTGCTCGCGAGCAGGTGCAAGGTCGCGGAGTAGGAAAGGAGGGGAGGGAGGGGAAATGCGCGCGCACGCTTGAATAGGGCCGCAGCATGCCTATTGAATTCGCACCGACTGTGTAACGTTTCAAGTAATACGATCAGCTCTAACAGTCACTTCGCTGGTTAAGAATCATGTCAAGTCGCCGTTGTGTAACCCCAAACATGCTTTCGCAGTTCAAACCCCATTGGGAGGAATTGTATCTGTTTACAGAAAAAGATCAAGTTGCAAAATGTTTAGTACGTCACAAAACGCTGAATTCTTTTAGGAAATTTAATTTGCAGCGACATTATATGTCGTACCACGCGAAAGACTACGGAAGTGGAAAATGTGATGGACCAGATCGTGCACAAGAAGTTATTACACTTAAGAGGAAGCTATCCGAAGAAGATCTGGACGACGAAGAAAAATCAACTGAGGCAGCTCTCAGAGTGAGTTACAAAATTGCTTTGCTTTTAGCAAAATCTGTGCGCCCCTTCACTGATGGCGATTTAATGAAGGAATGTTTGGTAGTAGCAGCGGAACATTTGTGTCCATCTCAAATTGAACAGTTCCTGATTGTGCCATTATCTAACATGACCATTATGCGTCGCATACAGGACATGGCAGACGACGTCCAGAGCCAGCTTGCAAATATCTGTAAAGATTTTATGGCGTATTCTCTAGCTCTGGACGAAAGTGTTGATATCACTGGAACAGACAGCTTGCCATATTTATTAGAGGTGTTAATAGAGATCTTCAGGTGAGGGAGGAGCTCCTCGATGTAGTAGCCATGAAGAACACTGCAACTGGAGGTGATATTTTAAGTAGTGTTGAAAATATAGGATTGTCGTGGAATTCTTTAGTTTCAGTGTCTACAGACGGTGCACCAGCGATGACAGGGAAAAAAAATCAGGTTTCGTTGCGCCGTTGAAGGAGAAAATGCAAAAACTGACCGTGCCGAATGAAATAAGGGGCGTTCACTGTGTGATCCACCAGGAAAACTTATGTGCAAAGAGTATCACTCTAAAAAATGTGATGAGTGTTGTTGTTCGTTCAACCAATTATATAAGGAAGCATGGGCTACAACACAGACAATTTAAAAGCTTTCTTGAGGATGTAGAAAGCCAGTATGGTAGCCTGCCTTATTAAAGCGAGGTCCGCTGGCTTAGTCGTGGCGAATTATTAAATCGATTTTTTTGCCTATTAGATGAGATAAATATGTTCATGGAAATAAATAACATGTGTGTTCCTGAATTGTTAGAGCCTTCATGGAAATGTGATCTCGCGTTCTTAGCAGATTTAACTAGCCATCTGAATGCTTTGAACATTTCACTACAAGGTAAAGATCTGCTAATTACTCATTTCATAGATCGAATACGAGCTTTTAAAATGAAATTGACACTTTGGATGAGTCAGCTGGAAACAGGAATTCTACCTCATTTTCCTAAATTACCATCCATGCAAGATGTTCACAAAAACTGTGAACGTTATTCACATAGTTTAGTTGCCCTTAAGGAAGAATTTGATCAACGCTTTCAAGATCTGACAGCACTAGACAGTGATTTTGATCTGCTCTCCTCTCCATATTCAGCGAATATTGAAGGGATTCGTCCTGAGCTGCAACTAGAAATTATTGACCTGCAGTGTGACAGAGAATACAGAGACAAATTTCAGAACAAGAAAAACATTTTGGAATTACAGACACTTCCCTCAGCATAGATTTCCTCGTTTGCACAAACTGGCGGCTACAATAATATCAATGTTCGGTTCCACGTATGTTTGTGAACAACTGTTCCCTGCAATGAAATGTAACAAGACGCGCCTGAGAAACGCATTTTCTGATCGAAATTTAAACTGCACGCTGCGCCTACAATGCACAAGAACAATTACTCCGAACATAAACGCAATTGTAAAGGGCAAAAAGTACAAGATAACCGAGAATCCCACACTTCAGTGACACCTTTTTATTGTGTAACAGTTCACAAATTAATACGAATGTAGAGGCATACACTAAGCTAATAAAATTATTTGGCACGTGTGCATTCTTCTTTATTTGTTTCAGTTGTCGCAGTATAATTCGTGAGTGATATACCTTCAGGTGGCCGCGGATTTACATTGACTGGCGGCAGCTGTTGTGTGCCTCACATGACTCTCCCCACTCTCCGCTCTGGTCCGGTAGTGGGGGTAGCGTGCTCGCGCTGCTCCGTGCTCGCGCCTTGCTGCTCACACCTTGCTCCGCGAGCACGTATGTTGTGAAGCCCTGCGTTAGAACATGCACACCAACAGATGAGCGGCACATGATTGTTGCTCAGTTTGCGTTCGAGAAGCCCAACATAGAACATGCACTACAATTAGCACGCCTGGAGGAGCCGGCGGTCCTCACCACAGCCCTGAGGCATGTGGTACGTGTCGGTCACGTATACGGCAGAGACGTCACCTTCTCGGTGATGGAGGCTGTCGACAGAATACAATTGAAGACAATGAATCTCCCCACTGACTTCGGAGCCCTGCGTGACCTGGTCAAAAAAGTCTTTGAAAGGCGAAATGAGAAATTCGACCTTGACGAACTATACAGTCAATCTGTCATTACGAATGGAAGAATAGCTCATGATTGGAGCAAGAACTGGCCTCACTCGCATATTAGAACACACTATGCACGAGACCCATTTAAACGTAGGACAGATTAATTCACATAATAGCAAATTAGTCATGCAGGAACTCCGCAGAGTCGTGGAGGAGAGGAGTCTGGATGTGCTCTGTCTGCAAGAACCATACTCCCTGGCTGGGCGAATCCCATTCGCGGCAGCAGGCTGGCAAGTCATTCACAGCGGAGCAGAACCCAGAGCAGCTATAATGATCATTAACAAAGCACTAAGAGCCACAGTTCTCTCCCAGTTCTCCGACGATCATTGCAACGTCGTAGAACTACAAACACCAACCGGAGTACTGTACATTATAAATATGTACTTCCAGTACAGCCGGGCAATAGATGAATTCTTAGACAAGCTCATACAAGTAACCACGGCGTTGCGGGGACGTCGATGTGTTATAACAGCAGACATAAATGCTAAGTCCCCCCTGTGGTTCAGCGGCACACGAGACGACCGAGGAGAGAGGGCCGAGGAAACCATCATGGCACTACAGTTAATGGTCGCCAATAAGCAAGGAAACCCGCCCACCTACGCAGGAGGTGGGGGTGAGGGCACGAACATTGATGTCACGCTGGTCACGCCCAATCTCGCCACCAGAGTAACAAACTGGATGGTCTGGGATCAGGTAACAACGAGTGATCACAATCTCATCACATTCTCATTGGGAGACGAGGAGTGCCGCTGGGACATGGGGTGGGAGACTCAGTTAAATTACAACAGAGCTGACTGGGACCGCCTAGCGAGGGAGTGTGAAATACCGACATTGCCCGATGGTGACGATAATGTCGAAGGATACGCCGAGGAGCTGGTGAAAGCAGTTGTTAGGGCGGTAAAAGCTGCTGTACCAACCAGGAGGAGAGCCGTAGCGGCCTCACCGACACCATGGTCAGCTGAACTGGGACAGATGCGCCAGTCGGTCAGGAGGGCGAGGAGGTACTACCAGCGGAGTGTCGTCTGGGAAGAAAAGCAACGCTGGTTGCTAACATACAGAGAGGCAAAGGAGCATTTCCAACAAGAACTCAAAGCAGTAAGGCTACAGAGCTGGGAAAAATATGTACAGACGCAACTAGCTACAGACCCATGGGGTGTACCATACAAGTTAGTGCGGGAAAAGATCAGATCACCCATGGTGCTGTCCACCGTCAGGGATCAGAGCAGGATGACGGAAACCTGGCAGGAAACTGCAGAGGTCCTCCTCCGTGTCCTGCTGCCTGACGATGACGAGAATGATGACTCCGAGGCACAACAGCAGATCCGGAGACAAGATGAAGAGGAATACCGAAACAACTACATGGTATATCCCTTCTCCGAGGAAGAAGTAGCCACACAGATAAATGCCCTTAAGAAAGGCAAGGCTCCTGGCCCAGATGGCATTACTGCGGAGGTGGTGCAATTCCTGGCCCCCCAGTTGGTAGCACCTCTCACCAAGTTATACAACGAGTGTTTGCGGCTCGGGAAATTCCCCCAAATTTGGAAAAGGGCAAACGTAGTAATAATCAAGAAAAGTCCAGATAAAGATTCACGAGAACCAAAGTCCTACAGGCCCATCTGTCTACTAGACACACTGGGGAAACTTTTTGAGAGGTTGCTGGCAGACAGACTGGCAGCACACCGAGTTTTGTGCGGGATAAGTGACAGACAATTCGGCTTCAGGTCTGGGAGATCGGCGTCTGACGCTATTTCCCTGGCTGCGGATGTCTGTGCCTCTACCCCGCACAAATACGTGGTCGGCATCATGGTGGATATCAGTGGCGCCTTTGACAACCTGTGGTGGCCCTCGCTCTTCTCTCGATTGCGAGAGAAGGAGTGCCCGAGGTCGCTATATGGCTGTCTCAGGAGCTATTGTGAGAATAGGGAGGTCTGGCTATCGTCCCCTAGCGGGAAAATAAGTAAAAAGATCAATAAGGGGTGTCCACAGGGATCTGTCCTGGGGCCACTCTTTTGGGACATTAATATGGAGCCCCTTTTGGATAACCTTCAGAACAGTGACGATGTGCTAGAGGGCATAGCCTACGCGGACGACCTCCTCCTGCTGGCTGGTGGCCGTAGCCGCGAAGACTTAGAGCCAAAAATTGAAAGGGCCATAACAATTCTAAGTGCATGGTGCCACATGTCCAAAATGAAAATCTCACCAACCAAATCTACATATTTACTTCTAAAAGGACAATTAGCTAGAAACCCAACTGTAAGGATAGATGGCTCACCAGTTCTTCGACGTCACGAGGCGCGATACCTGGGCGTAGTCGTCGATGAGAGGTGGACTTATGCATCACACATTGACACCGTTACGCAAAAATCACTAGAAACATTAAATAAACTAATTGCCATTGGACACAAGCGATTCCACTTACCACCAGAATTAATCAAATTATATTATAACAGCATACTGGCATCAATAGTAGGGTATGGAGCAGGAATCTGGGCCCACAGACTCACGAGGGTTATGCCTGCCATGGCTGTGAGAAGAGTGCAGCAGAACATGTTACTCAGATGAGTAGGGGCATACAGAACAACACCGGGAGGAGCCCTAACAATTCTGATGGGGCTCTGTCCGCTTGACATAAAAATCAGGGAACAGGCAACATGGTGCTGGGTAAAAAAGGGTAACAGGGATAAAATAATTGATCTAATGGGGATTTACGTGGGGAACAAAATAGAAATCAAACGAAGGGGGGAAGAACTTTGGCAAGAACTATGGGATAATGAAGAAACTGGCCGTAGAACATATGAATTGCTGCACAATATCAGGGAAAGGTAGCAATTGAAACACTTCTCACCGTCACGAGGACTGCTGCACTTCCTCACAGGTCATGGACCTTACCCGGCATACCTATGCCGGTTCGGGAAACGGGCTACACCAGCGTGTGACTGCGGGACCACACCAGGCACCCCGGAACATGTGGTGTATGAGTGCCGCCTCTTCGACGACGTCGCGGCGCAACTTCGCCAGCAACTACCACACCATGACACGTATCACCTGCTCAGGAATGAGGACCATTTCACAATCCTGAACAAGTTGGCCAATGAGATCTCACTCAAAGTGATAAGGGAATATCTGAGGAACAATAATTAAGATCTCACTACACCCAAATTGACTCCGCGCACCTAACCTGTTCCGCCGAGGCGTGGACTTGGCCAGTCGCTTCACGACTGGAATCCGCCACGCCTGGGATTAGGGGGGAGGGATGCGCCCAATTACCGATCTGAGACACTCACCGATTTTGACACTAGGTTAATATAGGTTAGACGTAGGATAAGTTAGGATAAAACATTAGTAATAGTGCTGCAGCGATCTACAACTTCGGCCAGCCCGGTGCCAGGGGCACGTTCACCAGGATTAGCTTGGTGAACAGGGCCAACAACGTAGGTTTATATTCTGCTGGCACATTTGTAACGCTGCAGGTAGAAGTAGCTTAGCATAAGTAGAATAAAATAACATAGGAAGACAAATAGTAGTGCCCATAGTGAGAGCAATAGAAAACCAATAAAGAGTAAGCTGTAGTACTAACACCCAACTGTATCAACTAGAACCCACTAATTGTATAAGGTAGTGGGTTGAAATGTATCATAATGTATTGTGAAATAAAGATTTTTTTTTTTTAAAAAAAAAGCCCAATGTGACTGTCTGTATGAAGGATTACTCTCTACAAGTGAAGCACTTTTACGATTGGTGGCTGCCTCAGTAGCCCTGGAGAAATTCCGGACACTCAAGGGTATGGAAAAAGGCAGTGGTCCTTTGTCTACTAAGGATCTGGATCAAATGATTACAAGTGAAATGGTGCAGAGGTAGGAAAGTAGTTGATCTGACCTCTGTCGAAGGTGTGGCCACAGCATTGCAGGAGATGTCTTGTACTGGTGTACAAATAAGCAGTACACGGGGAATTGCCCGAACGTTGGACGTGCATGCCAGCACGGTCATAAAATCCTACGAAACATGTTGCGTTGCTATTCGTACAAAATCACCCATGTTCACGAATTGCTTCTCGATGATCTGCCAGCAAGACAAACGTTCACTCTGCAATACCTTGCTCGCATGGAAGTGGACAGTGAATGGCCATGGGACTTTCTGTGAGCAGGCGAAATCCATTTCCATCTCCAGGGACGTGGTAACAAGCAGAAATGCAGGAAATGGGCTACGGAAAATGTACCTATAGTTCAACCGGTGCCATTTCGTTCTGTAAAGGTGACTGTGTGCTGTGGGTTGACGTCATCGTTTATCGTAGGGTCCTTATTTTTCGATGGGATGAGTCCTCAGGGTTCTGTTACCTGTACCATCTCTGGTAAACGTTATGGGAGTCTTTAGTGCACCAACGTCATTCCAACCCTTCAACAGCCTGGCTATGTGGGCAGGATCATTTTCATGCAAGACGGCGCTCTTCCGCACATTTCACAGCCAGTGAATCAGCTGCTGCTGAGACATTTCGGAAATGCTAGAGTCTTCAGCCTTTATTTCCATGCAGCTTGGTCGTCCAGATCATTTGATATTAATGCGTGTGACTTCTGGTTGTGGGGTTATCTGAAAGGCGCTGAGTTCAGTGCTTCAGTTACGAATTTAGCTGAACTGAAGGCGCACACTGCGTACCGCATTCTGAAAGTGTGTAACATACTATTACTCGAATACAACTTGTGGCAGAAAACAGTGGACAACATACTGAACATGTATTGTGCCACTCTCACAACAATTAGAAACCGGTGATATTTTACTTTTTATGCGGTTTTCGGCCCCAGGACAGTTAAAAACCGATGATATTTTGCTTTTTATGTTGGTTCTGGCCTCAGGACCTTGCCATGGTGGATGGGCTACCTAACTAACAGTGCCACAACTGTTGATGCAGAACTTGTGCCATCATTCACATTGAATATTACGGAAGGTATAATGTGCAACTCAAACCATAGCCGCCTTACCGCGATTCGCCTGCCATTTGTAGCCGACCCCACTTCCGTAAAACACTTGCAGCGCCATCTAGTGGTAACATTTTCGTTAAATTTTCTTTTGTTTCATGGTGTTTCCTCCTGCTCCAATAACATGCTGTCCAATTTTGACGCCGTTATGAGCAATTGTTCCCTTTCTATATCCTGATAATCACGTAAATCCACAAATATCGTCCTGCTGTAACACATACCCTCAGGTCACTATCGCATTAGGCACCGTCGAAAGTAAAAACCAGCAGCAAACATTCCTTGTGAAACACATAAAGCACTGCTTTGAACATCTCATTTTCGGCATCAGAGGGTTGGATCCCCTCATTCGAAGGCGCCAGATTACAAAGCCTGGGCTACTCTCAGGTGGGAATCTCCGCTTTCGAAGATTGTGTCCGTCTGTCTGTCGTTTACTGCTGTAGCTGTTCGTTCGTTCGTCCGTCCGTTCGTTCGTCCGTCCGTCTGCCTGCCTGCTCGTTGTCCGTCTCCGCTGCTGCCTGCTGTCCGTCCGTCCGTCTGTTCGCCGCCGCCGCCGCCAACCGGTGCTCGCCGCCGCCGCCGCCACCGCCGCAAGCCGGTGCTCGCCGCCGCCGCCGTCGCCGTCCGTCCTGGTCGTCGTCCGTCTGCGTCGTCGCCTGTTCCCAGTTCTGTGTCCTTTCTTTTTCGTGCTGTGCGTTTTTTCTTCCAGTCGTCATGTCCGCCCCCACCACCACCGTCACTACTACCACCACCGCCATCGTCTATACATCCCCTTCCGACGCCTCCACCACTATAACTTGGTGTGCCCAGTCACACCCCCCTCCTCCCATCCCACCTCTCCTCACTCTCCCTTCCCCCTCGCTCTTTGTCCTTTGTCGCCCCCTCTCCCGCTTCTTCCTCTCGCCCCTCTCGTTCTGATCCTTTCCCCCCACTCCCCCAGCCTGTCACTGCAGCTCCGGCTAGGGTGGTGGCCCGTCGGGCCACTGTCCACGCCCAGCTCTCCCCATTACCTTCGCCATCACCGCCGCCACTGCCACCGTCATCGTCTTCGTCGCCATCGCCTTCGCCTTCACCGTCACCGTCACCGTCACCGTCACCATCTCCGACGCCGACTCCAGCCCCGGGACCTGCCACTCCCCGCCACGTTCCAGTTGTTCCCATCCCCCACACCTCCTCCGCCACCGTCAAGCGCCCCAGTGGCACCCCTGCCTCGTCTGCTCCAAAAAAGGCTCCGCCTCGTCCCCCTACCCCCACCCCTGATGCCATGGATGTCTCCCCGCCCGTCCCTGCCCCCTCCTCCTCCTCCTCTACCCCCTCCTCCTACCGCTACCTCCTCTCCCGTCCGGATCCCTCCCTCCTTGAAGCCCGGAACCTCACCCTCTTCCTTCGCCAGAATTGTCCTGGTGCCCCCATCTACCTCCTCACTCCTCACCGTGATTCGGTACTCATCTCCTCCCCCAGCCCTACCCTCCACACGGACCTCCTTTCCCGAATCCCTATCACCCGCTTTGGCTCTCATGCCTCTCTCACCCCTGCTCCCTCGCCACCTCCCTCCCACCAGCCACACCCTCCCCATCGCCCGCCGACCCTTACCGCCGTGATCACTCGGCTCAGTCCAGTGATCACGGAGGAGGAGGTGTTGGCGGAGCTTCAGGCCCATCCCCATCTGGAGGTGCGTGCGGTTCGCCGGATCCATAACGCTGCCGGACCCACCCGCCTTATGCGGGTTTTTTCTGAGCATGCCCCCTCCATAGACCGTCTCCTGAAGGAGGGTGCCCTCCTTTATAACCATCGTTATAAAGTTGACCCCTCCCGTTCCCCTCCTCAATCCCTCCGCTGCCAAAGGTGCTCGCGATATAATGCACACCCAACATCTGAGTGCCGCGAGGCCCCCACCTGCCCGCACTGTAGGCAAGCCCACTTTTTACGGCAGTGCCCCAATCTCCAGTCCCCCCCCCACCTGTAATATCTGTAACCTCCCTCATCCCACCTACTCCCAGAAGTGTAAGTCCCGACCCCCTCCTACCACTCCTGAACTGACCGTTCCTGTCCGCCCTCTGGACGCCCCCACCCCTCCCGGCAACTCCCTTCGCCCACCCCCTACAGCTGAGGACATCATCCGATTCCTCACCATTGTCCTGCAGAATGTACATCCTTTTCAGCGCCCACACACCCTCCAACAGATCTCCCTCGCCGCCCGATCCGTTTTCCACCTCAAAATGTACGCCACCTACTCCAACAACCAGGCCCATTTCACCTTCTCCCGTCTTGACACCCTCGTTTAAATCCCTGTCATGGCGCGACAGCAATGTATCCTTTTCAACAACATCCACTCCCTTCCCGCCAACAAGAACCTCTTCCTCCATACCCTAGCCACCCACAGCGTGGACGCCTTCCTCCTTAATGAAACCTTCCTCCAACCCCACCACACCATCCACACTTCGCCCTACCTCCTCCACCACTTCGATAAACCCCTCCCAATTGCGCGTGGCGGAGTTGCCATTGGGCACCATCGCCAGATCCCCGTTTGGCTCCAACCTCTCCTTCCCGACCCCACCGAACACCTGATCCTTACTCTCTTCTTCCCTGGCCTTACCGTTACCTGCGCCACCATCTATGTCCGCCCCAATGCCCCTATTCCCTTCGACTTCCTTTCCCACGTCGACCGTACCTTCTCCTCCTACGTGATCGCCGCCGACCTCAACATTCATAGTCGTTCCGCTGCCCAGTTACGGCTGTGGCATCGGTTCCTCTCCTCCCTTCAAGGCGACCTCATTCCCAACCCCCAGCACACCCATCCCGAAATCGACTCCACTCCCGATGTTATCCTCTCCTCCGCCAACCACCTTGGCCGCATAACGGTGGATGTCCTGGAGCCTATTGGTAGCGACCATCTCCCTGTCCTCCTCACCATTTCAGACGGTTGGCCCCCTCCGCCCCGACCCCCGTCATGACCCTCCCCCCAAGTACGTCCATGATTATTCCCGTGCCAACTGGAATGCCTACCGGGATACCCTCTCCGCCCAGGTCGATAGCCAACCCTTCACCTACCACCACCCTGACGATGTCACCCATGCCGCCTCCTTTCTTAAACAGACCTTGTCTGAGGCCGTGGAGGCCCACGTCCCTACTGTCGCCGTCCACTCTCACCATCCTACCTTACCCCCACAGGCCGTCCTCCTCCTCCGTGAATCCCGTCGTCTCTACCGTGCCTTCCTCCGCACGCGTGACCTGGAAACACTACGACGCCACCGGCAACTCGAGCGACACATTCGTAATTTGCTCGTGGCTAAGAAACGCCGGGACTGGCGACAGACATGCACCCGTTTAAATGCTACCCTACCAATCAACTCGTCCAAGTTCTGGTCGGCCTTCCATCGCCTTACCGGAACTAAACCCTCCCCCTATTATCCTCCTCTCCATGATGATCACCCTTTCCCTGACTCCCTTAGTAAGGCCAATCACTTTGCCTCCTACCTCTCCGATGTATTTTCCATCCCCGATGATCCCCAGTTCGATTACTACCTCTTCCCGGATATCAGCGATCGAACTGACACCTCTGTCCCTCCCCTCGCTCCTGGTTTCCAGTACTTGGACAACATTGCACACATGGAACTCAATGCCCCTATCACTACACAGGATCTCATTGCTACACTCCGCACAAAACGCAACACCGCTCCTGGTCACGATCGTGTCACCTACCGTCACCTTCGTGAAGCTCCTGTCTCTTTCCTCTCCACCCTGGCGAGGCTCTACAATGTAGTCCTGTCCACCGGTTACTACCCCGACCTGTGGAAAACCTCCCGTATCCTCATGTTCCTTAAACCTGGCAAACCGCCGTCCGCCGTCTCCTCCTACCGCCCCATCAGCTTTACCTCCGTCTTCAGCAAGGTCCTGGAATCTATCCTCACCCGCCGCATCCACTAGCATCTCCGCCAGCACCGCCTCCTTCCCGTCACCCAGTGTGGCTTTCGGCCGTCCTTCTCTTCCGACGACCTTCTCCTTCACCTCACTCATCTCATTTCCGAACAGCTTAATTCCCGTCACTCCGCAATCTTCCTCTCCCTGGACCTCGAACGTGCCTATGACCGCGTATGGCATTCCGGTCTCCTCTTCAAGCTCCAAACCTTCGCCCTTCCCATTAACTATGTCCATCTGATCGGCTCCTTTCTCTCCCGCCGTCCTTCCTATGTCACCCTCCATAACACAGATTCCTACACCTTTTTCCCCTCTGCCGGTGTGCCCCAAGGCTCCCCCCTCTCCCCCCTTCTGTACCTTTTGTACACGGCGGACATGCCGCCGCCGTCAGCCCCCGTCCACCTTCTCCAGTTTGCCGATGACACCGCCTTCCTTGCCCTTGCCCCCACCCTACAGCGCTCCCAACACCTTCTCCAATCCCATCTTGACCGGTTCACCGCTTGGTGCAACCAGTGGCTGCTCAAGGTCAATCCCTCCAAAACCCAGGCGATCATTGTAGGCAAAACCACCCCTTCCTTCCGCCTTCTTGATTTCTACATCACCATCTATGGCCGTCCTATCGCCCTCACTCCCACCCTTAAGTATCTTGGCGTCACCCTCGACCGTCGCCTCTCCTGGACTCCCCACCTCCGGACAATCCAAGCCAAGGCACGCTCCCGACTCAGTCTCCTCAAGCTCCTCTCCAGCCGTACGTGGGGTCTGGACCCCTCCACCATCCTCCACACCTATAAATCCCTCATCCGCCCTATCCTTTGTTATGCCCATCCGGCTTGGATCTCCACCCCCCCTCCCTTTTATAAATCCCTCCAAATCCTTGAACGCCATGCTCACCGCCTCGCCTATCGCATCTGTGTCCCCTCCCCCACGCGGATCCTGTACGATCTCATCCCCTTCCCCCACGTCCTCGTTTTCCTTGAAAGGATACGGATCCTGTACATCTCCCGTAAACTCGACCCTCCTCACCCGCTTGTCTCCCCGATCCTCACCCACCCCCGCCCGCTGCCGCGCCTGTATTCCCACGTCCCACCTGGTCTCCATCTCTCAACCCTCCTTACCCTCTCCCAAGGTGGCTTCCGCCAGCTCCCCCTCCCTGATGATGTCCTCCTCCCCTGCATCTACCCCTCCTATCAACTTTGATCCTCCCCCCCCGACCTCCTGTGTCCTTTCTTTTAGGCACCCTCCCTCCCCCCTTTCCCTTCCGTTTTCTTTCCTTTCCCCCCTCCCTCCTACCCTCTCCCCCGGGCTTCCCCTCCCCCTTCCTCCCTCCCCCTCTCTCCTTTGCCCATGGCATCTCTGCTCTCCCCTCTCCCATTTCCCCTTCCTCCTCCTCCACCTCCTCTCTTGGCAGGTCCCTGGACTCGTACACGCTCAGTGAACATTCGCGCGCCGGAGATCATCGCCATCAGTGTCTAGTGTGTGTGCATCGTTTTGTGTTTCGTGCAGTTACAACTCAACTGTTCACATGTGCCGTCGCCGTTCTCTGTGTTTTGTGCGCCGTGTCTACCAGTGTTAGTGTTTTTATCGTCCAACGTGAACTGCTTCTTGTTTCTTGTTTTTTTGTATCTCCATTTTTTTCCCGCCGTTTTTTGTATTGTCTGTATCACCTCTATGTCATGTTATTGTTCCACTTAAGGCTGAAGAGCAGCGTACTATGCTGCTGACAGCCCGCCTGTATAGGTGTTTCAATTACAATAAAGGAAAAAAAAATCTCATTTTGTCATCAGAGGGTTGGATCGCCTCATTCGAAGGCGCCTGATTGCAAAGCCTGGGCTACTCTCAGGTTGGAATCTCCGCTTTCGAAGATTGTGTCCGTCTGTCTGTCTGTCTGTCTGTCTGCCCGTCTGCCCGCCGCTTACTGCTGTAGCTGTTCGTTCGTTCGTTCGTCCGTCCGTCCGTCCGTCCGTCCGCCTGCCTGCCTGCTCACTGTCCGTCTGCACCGCTACCGCTGCTACCTGCTGTCCGTCCGTCCGTCTGTTCACCGCCGCCGCCGCCGCCAGCCGGTGCTCGCCGCCGCCGCCGCCGCCAGCCGGTTCTCGCCGCCGCCGCCTGGTCGCCGCCGCCGCCGCCTGGTCGCCGCCGTCGCCGTCGCCGTCGCCGTCCGACCCCGCTCGTCCGATCCTGGTCTTCGTCCGTCTCCGTCTTCGTCCGTCTGCGTCTTCGTCTGTTCCCAGTTTGTGTCCTTTCCTTTTCGTGCTGTGCGTTTTTTCTCCCTGTCATCATGTCCGCCCCCACCACCACGGCCACCACTACCACCACCGCCATAATTTACACTTCCCCTTCCGCCGCCTCCACCACTATAACGTGGTGTGCCCAGTCCCACCCCCCTCCTTCCATCCCACCTCTTCTCACTCTCCCTTCGCCCTCGCTCTTTGTCACCCCCTCTCCAGCTTCTTCCTCTCGATCTGATCCTTTCCCCCCACTCCCCCAGCCTGTCACTGCAGCTCCGGCCAGGGTGGTGGCCCGTCGGGCCACTGTCCATGCCCAACTCTCCCCGTCGCCTCCGCCATCACCGCTGCCACCGCCACCGTCATCGTCATCGTCATCGTCGCCGTCGCCTTCGCCTTCACCGTCACCGTCACCATCTCCAGCGCCGACTCCTGTCCCGGGACCTGCCACTCCCTGCCACATTCCAGTTGTTCCCATCCCCGACACCTCCTCCGCCACCGTCAAGCGCCCCAGTGGCACCCCTGCCTCGTCTGCTCCGAAAAACGCTCCGCTTCGTCCCCCTTCCCCCAACCCTGATGCCATGGATGTCTCCCCGCCCATCCCTGCCCCCTCCTCCTCCTCCTCTACCCCCTCCTGCTACCGCTACCTCCTCTCCCGTCCGGATCCCTCCCTCCTTGAAGCCCGGAACCTCACCCTCTTCTTTCGCCAGAATTGTCCTGGTGCCCCCATCTCCCTCCTCACTCCTCGCCGTGATTCGGTACTCATATCCTCCCCCAGCCCTACCCCCCACACAGACCTCCCTTCCCACATCCCTATCACCCGCTGTGGCCCTCGTGCCTCTCTCACCCCTGCTCCCTCGCCACCTCCCTCCCGCCAACCCCAACCACCGTGTCGCCCGCCGACCCTCACCACCGTGATCACTCGGCTCAGTCCAGTGATCACGGAGGAGGAGGTGTTGGCGGAGCTTCAGGCCCATCCCCATCTGGAGGTGCGTGCGGTTCGCCGGATCCATAACGCTGCCGGACCCACCCGCCTTATGCGGGTTTTTTCTGAGCACGCCCCCTCCATAGACCGTCTCCTGAAGGAGGGTGCCCTCCTTTTTAACCAGCATTATAAAGTTGACCCCTCCCGTTCCCCTCCTCAATCTCTCCGCTGCCAAAGGTGCTTGCGGTATAATGCGCACCCAACATCTGAGTGCCCGCACTGTAGGCAAGCCCACCTTTTACGGCAGTGCCCCAATCTCTAGGCCCCCCCCCCTCCTGTAATACCTGTAACCTCCCTCATCCCACCTACTCCCAGAGGTGTAAGGCCCGACCCCCTCCTACCACTCCTGAACTGACCGTTCCTGTCCGCCCTCTGGACGCCCCCACCCCTCCCAGCAACTCCCTTCGCCCACCCCCTACCACTGAGGACATCATCAGATTCCTCACCATTGTCGTGCAGAATGTTCATCCTTTTCAGCGCCCACACACCCTCCAACAGATCTCCCTCGCCGCCCATTCCGTTTTCCACCTCAAAATGTACGCCACCTACTCCAACAACCAGGCCCATTTCAACTTCTCCCGTCTTGACACCCTCGTTTAAATCCCTGTCATGGCACGGCAGCACCGTATCCTTTTCAACAACATCCGCTCCCTTCCCGCCAACAAGAACCTCTTCCTACACACCCTTGCCACCCACAGCGTGGACGCCTTCCTCCTTAATGAAACTTTCCTCCAACCCCACCACACCATCCACACTTCGCCCTACCTCCTCCACCACTCCGATAATCCCCTGCCAATTGCGCGTGGCGGAGTTGCCATTGGGCACCATCGCCAGATCCCCGTTCGGCTCCAACCTCTCCTTCCCGACCCCACCGAACACCTGATCCTTAGTCTCTTCTTCCCCGGCATTACCATTACCTGCCCCACCATCTATGTCCTCCCAAACGCCCCTATTCCCTTCGACTTCCTCTCCCACGTCGACCGTACCTTCTCCTCCTACGTGATCGCCGCCGACCTCAACATTCATAGTCGTTCCGCTGCCCAGTTACGGCTGTGGCATCGATTCCTCTCCTCCCTTCAAGGCGACCTCATTCCCATCCCCCAGCACACCCGTCCCGAATCCGACTCCACTCCCGATGTTATCCTCTCCTCCCCCAACCTCCTTGGCCGCATAACGGTGGATGTCCTGGAGCCTATTGGTAGCGACCATCTCCCTGTCCTCCTCACCATTTCAGACGGGCGTCGCCCCAGCCCCGACCCCCGTCATGACCCTCCCCCCAAGTACGTCCATGATTATTCCCGTGCCAACTGGAATGCCTACCGGGATACCCTCTCCGCCCAGGTCGATAGCCACCCCTTCACCTACCACCACCCTGACGATGTCACCCACGCCGCCTCCTTTCTTAAGCAGACCTTGTCTGAGGCCGTGGAGGCCCACGTCCCTACTGTTGCCGTCCACTCTCACCGTCCTACCTTACCCCCACAGGCCGTCCTCCTCCTCCGTGAATCCTGTCGTCTCTACTGTGCCTTCCTCCGCACGCGTGACCCGGATACACTACGACGCCACCGGCAACTCCAGCGACACATTCGTAATTTGCTCGCGGCTAAGAAACGCCGGGACTCGCGACAGACATGCACCCGTTTAAATGCTACCCTACCAATCAACTCGTCCAAGTTCTGGTCGGCCTTCCGTCGCCTTACCGGCACTAAACCCTCCCCCTATTATCCTCTTCTCCATGATGATCACCCTTTCCCTGACTCCCTTAGTAAGGCCAATCACTTTGCCTCCTACCTCTCCTATGTATTTTCCATCCCCGATGATCCCCAGTTCGATTACTCCCTCTTTCCGGATATCAGCGATCGAACTGACACCTCTGTCCCTCCCCTCGCTCCTGGTTTCCAGTACTTGGACAACATTGCACACACGGAACTCAATGCCCCTATCACTACACAGGATCTCATTGCTACACTCCACACAAAACGCAACACCGCTCCTGGTCACGATCGTGTCACCTACCGTCACCTTCGTGAAGCTCCTGTCTCTTTCCTCTCCACCCTGGCCAGGCTCTACAATGTAGTCCTGTCCACCGGTTACTACCCCGACCTGTGGAAAACCTCCCGTATGCTCATGTTCCTTAAACCCGGCAAACCGCCGTCCGCCGTCTCCTCCTACCGCCCCATCAGCCTTACCTCGGTCTTCAGCAAGGTCCTGGAATCTATCCTCACCCGCCTCATCCACCAGCATCTCCGCCAGCACCGCCTCCTTCCCGTTACCCAGTGTAGCTTTCGGCCGTCCTTCTCTTCCGACGACCTTCACCTCACTCATCTCCTTTCTGAACAGCTTAATTCCCGTCGCTCCGCAATCTTCCTCTCCCTGGACCTCGAATGTGCCTATGACCGAGTATGGGATTCCGGTCTCCTCTTCAAGCTCCAAACCTTCGCCCTTCCCATTAACTACGTCCGTCTGATCGGCTCCTTTCTCTCCAGCCGTCCTTCCTCTGTCACCATCCATAACGCAGATTCCTACACCTTTTTCCCCTCCGCCGGTGTGCCCCAAGGCTCCGTCCTCTCCCCCCTTCTGTACCTTTTGTACACGGCGGACATGCCGCCGCCGTCACCCCCCGTCCACCTTCTCCAGTTTGCCGATGACACCGCCTTCCTTGCCCTTGCCCCCACCCTGCAGCGCTCCCAACACCTTCTCCAATCCCATCTTGACCGGTTCACCGCTTGGTGCAACCAGTGGTTGCTCAAGGTCAATCCCTCCATAACACAGGCGATCATTGTAGGCAAAACCACCCCTTCCTTCCGCCTTCTTGATTTCTACATCACCATCTATGGCCGTCCTATCGCCCTCACTCCCACCCTTAAGTACCTTGGCGTCACCCTCGACCGTCGCCTCTCCTGGACTCCCCACCTCCGGACAATCCAAGCCAAGGCACACTCCCGACTCAGTCTCCTCAAGCTCCTCTCCGGCCGCACGTGGGGTCTGGACCCCTCCACCATCCTCCACACTTATAAATCCCTCATCCGCCCTATCCTTTGTTATGCCCATCCGGCTTGGATCTCCGCCCCCCCTTCCTTTTATAAATCCCTCCAAATCCTTGAACGCCATGCTCTCCGCCTCGCCTATCGCATCCGTCTCCCCTCCCCTACGCGGATCCTGTACGATCTCATCCCCTTCCCCCACCTACTCCTTTTCCTTGAAAGGATACGGATCCTGTACACCTCCCGCAAACTCGATCCTCCTCACCCGCTCGTCTCCCCAATCCTTCCCACCCCCGCCCGCTGCCGCGCCTGTATGCCCACGTCCCACCTGGTCTCCATCTCTCCACCCTCCTTACCCTCTCCCAAGGTGGCTTCCGCCAGCTCCCCCTCCCTGATGATGTCCTCCTCCCCTCCATCTACCCGTCCTTTCAATTTTGACCCTGCCCCACCCCCCACTTCCGGTGTCCTTTCCTTAGGCACCCTCCCTCCCTCCCTTCTCTTCCCTTCCCTTCCCTTCTCTTTCCTTTTCCCCCGTCCCCTCTCTCCACCCCTCTTCGCCCGGGCTTCCCCTCCCCCTTCCTCACTCCCCCCTTTCTCCCCTGCCCGTGGCATCTCTGCTCTCCCCTCTCCCTCTACCATCCCCTTCCTCCTCCTCCTCTCTTGGCAGGTCCCCGGACTCGCACACGCATAGTGAACATTCGCGCGCCGGAGATCATCGCCATCAGTGTCTAGTGTGTGTGCTTCGTTTTGTGTTTCGTGCAATTACAACTCAACTGTTCACATGTGCCGTCGCCGTTCTCCGTGTTTTGTGCGCCGTGTCAACGAGTGTTAGTGTTTTTATCGTCCAACGTGAACTGCTTCTTGTTTATTGTTTTTTGTATCTACTTTCTTTGCCCGCCATTTTTTGTCTTGTCTGTGTCACCTACATATTGTATTATTGTACCCCCTAAGGCTGAAGAGCAGCGTATTATGCTGCTGCCAGCCCGCCTTGTATGAGGTGATTAAAATTACAATAAAGGAAAAAAAAATCTCATTTTGTTGCATAGGCCTCTCACAAAGCTTAGTTACAAACTGAAGCCAACTGCCTTCAACTACCAAATACAATATTATCGTGTAACGTAAACATCCTAGCTGCTGTCTACAGTCAAAAATTCTTTGAACGTTTGTATGTCAAGTCCGAGGGAATCCCAAAAACGAATAATGTGCCATGTGGTAATGTGAGCATCCATACAGAATAACCAACAGGAAACTTCAAAACTTAACGGTCACGAAGTAGATTTTGTTGATGGCTGCTTCTCAACGACGACATCGCTGAAGTTTGCCCAGGAATGTGCCTTGGAGTCTTCTTTCTGTTAATTATCTCCTGCACTAGCAAGGGACAGGTGGGGGTGGAGTACTTTGTGCCCATCATTTGAAAACACTGTAATGTAATCTTTATGTTTTAAAATTTTGAAAAAAATATTTGTTGTCTTTAATGAATTCTTATACCATATTCCATAAATATTTTAAAATTTTCAGTCAAAATTAACCCAAAAATTTAAGTCTTAGAAGGAGACTGAAATCCCTAAACACAGGATGGGGTAGGACAAGGAAAGAATGGAAGGGAGAAACCGGAACAGCTGCGTCATTTGTCGTTTAAATGGTTACATTTATTTAACAGCACGTAATAGCATGAATAAATAAATACAATAATCGCAAATAATTATGAGCGACAGGGTGAGGCTAATTAGTCGCTTACAGCAATAACAGGCTTTAACAAATGATTTTACCTCAACAAGCCACAAAACACAGTGCTAAAATAAATGTAAAACAACGAAATTTTTTAAAATCAAACTAGCCCTTAACATGCAAGGGGGCAAACACACTGCTAAAATCAGAATAAAACCTTCTGAAAATTCTATCACGTACCGGAACAGCAAAATATATTAACGTAGTCCACATGAGAGGTGAGTATAATCCTATGTTTAAACCAGTAATTACGCCGGCCGCTGTGGGCGAGCGGTTCTAGGCCCTTCAGTCCGGAACCACGCGGAATCTACGGTCGCAGGTTCGAGTCCTGCCTCGGGCATGGATGTGTGTGAGGTCCTTAGGTTAGTTAGGTTTACATAGTTCTAAGTCAAGGGGACTGATGACCTCAGATGTTAAGTCCCATAGTGCTTAGAGCCATTTGAACCATTTTTTTGAACCATTAATTATGGTTAAATGATTTGAAAGTATTCATGTATCATTATAATCAACACAGTACCCTTAACTACCCGAAATTCATAACATGGGCAATACACGCATATTTTAAAGAAGTTGTACAAATTTTAAGTAAAACTTTAAATAAGTTCCATAGATCAGAAGATTGAGTAATGTAGCCACTACCTAACATAAAATTTATTAGCAGGCAGCACAAACCAGCGTGCTAAGGCAGTCGCGGACGCGCCTCATGGTATACCAAAGCTTAACAGATCAGCGGGGACGGACAGACGGACACCGTTTTCAGCTCAACTCTGACTTCACCAGTTACACCAAGTCTTGACATACACAGAGCTGACCCGCAGTGTCCGAACGTCGGCCCGTGACGCCCACTAGCCCGCTGTCACTCGCTGCCGGGCTCTTGCTGCCCCACCAGTGCTGCTCAGGGCCTGCTTTAGGACTCGCTCTGCCAGAGATAATCAGCGACCAGCTACAATCCATTTGGGCCGCCAATAGTAACGCCAGTGAAGAATGCACGAAATCATGGCACACGAAATCGACAGCGGGCCTCCCACGGCTCATATAAGTCACTTTCCCCAACGAATCAATGTTTTCAGGTTTAAGTTCTTTCATACACACAAATATCTCTTTAAAAATTATTTCATGAGTAAAAGTCAGCAACGATTAACGAAATTTGCATTTTTTTAGAGTGGGCATAACGCAATACCCCTTAACTATACACGTTATTGTTGATTGCGTTGTGCGCTGATATTTTATAAAGAGTGCTAAAAGATACTATCATGTTCAGGACACTAGAAATACATCTATACATCTTCAAAATGTGTGCTGTTAGTCTAAGTCAAGGACAGTTGACGAATTTTATACTTTCTTCAGTTTTTTACGATGGGCATGAAGTACACCCCCCAGCCCCCCTTCTTAATGTGTGTTACGGAAAATCCGATGGTATTGCTAGATTTAAATGTCCACAGTGTTCGGATTGGTAAATCCACACCAGCCGCGCAAAACAGCCGGGAAGAGTATCTCAGAGCAATACCGATTTGTAACGTCTTTCGAAAACCTGGCTCCTACAAGAACCCAGCCCCCCCCCCTCCCCAATCGTACTGAGCCTCCAGAAATGCCTCAGTTTAGCCAGTGAGTTCGCAGATGGTGGTACGAGGGGCGAACAGTATAACCGGCCACGCTTTCTCATCCGAGTTTAGCGATAATTAAGCCAGTCCGCCCTTGAACTGACTTAGTGAGCCGCCGCGTGGGAATTCTTCGTACCTGATATGTGGATATGCTCTCGTAATTATATGTCCCATTTCGGTGCCGTAATGTTTGATGATGTTCTCGCGGTAGCGTTCTCGCTTCCCTAGCACAGGGTCCCGGGTTCGATTCCCGGCGGGGTCAGGGATTTTTCCTGCCTCGAGATGACTGGATGTTGTTGTGTTGTCTTCATCATCATCATTCATCCCCATTACGGTCGGAGGAAGGCAATGGCAAACCACCTCCACTAGGACCTTGCCTAGTAAGGCGGCGCGGGTCTCCCGCGTCGCTCCCATACGCTCTGTAAAGAAGTATGGGACTCATCTTCATCTTCGGTGCCGTAACAGCGCCGTTGGATTCTGAAAGTGCAATACTACTGTCTATGTCTTACATAATGAAGCGGCAAGAAGATTTTCTTTGTGTAAATAATTTTTACACGCGGTACCATTATGGCGTTCGCAGCTCGTGGTCTTTCGGTAGCGTTGTCGCTTCCCGCGCACGGGGTCCCGGGGTCGATTCCCGGCGGGGTCAGGGATTTTCCCTGCCTCGAGATGACTGGATGTTGTTGTGTCGTCTTTATCATCATCATTCATCCCCATTACGGTCGGAGGAAGGGAATGGCAAACCACCTCCGCTAGGACCTAGCCTAGTTGGTGGTGCGGGTCTCCCGCATCGTCCCCTATGCTCCTCGGAGTATGGGACCTCATCACCATTATGGTGCGTTTATTTAAGAAACACCGTAAAATGAACTTGATCACACTGATCATAAGCTAACTATTAACGGTACGAGAGAATGGTCTACCGCATGACTATGAGAGGCACCCACATGCCTTGCTCATACTGTGGCATCAAGCAGTCAGGCCTGCAAGATGAGCGGTCTGCCAAGTGAGTGGATTCATTCTTATTTATCGAGTAACATGAACTCTAGTACTCACAATTAAGTTAAAAGTTATCCTCCTATATGAATAATACGCAACGGAAACACGCATCTGACTATCAGTAATTTTCAGAACTCTGACTGTTCACTACGCACTGGCAATACCACATTTTCTTTCTTTTTTATTTAACGGCTTTTGTCAACACGTGGCCACCGCACTGAATATGAATGGCGCACACATTATAAATTCGGGACATTATGACAACATACAATTCGAAGGAAAAGTCCACCAATCTTTTTCTTTTCACTATCTTCTTTATTCCGATAAATTCTACAACCTAAACACACAAATTCTATAACCTACAACAATAACACATGAGAAATTGCGCCCAGTGGGCATGGCTTTACATTGGTGAATCTCTATATTATGGTCTCGTAACTATTTAACGCTACAGTGCACTTTCTGGATAGGATGGTGGATCTTTTATTATTTCTCACACTTCGACTCTCACAATCATCATCACGAAATTTTCCTCCAGACCGAGCAGTACAAAACGAACATGCATAACCCACAAATCTTTTGAAACTACCTTGCTACTCTCCCATGCAAACCACACATACCCAAATTACATGACATACACCACACTACAACATGGAATACAATACAATAAATAGTCACAACACTATCACTTTCAGCTCTCCCACTTCAATTAGTATTTATCCCAGTTTCACACGACACTGCCCCACTTTGTAATTCTACTTTCCTACTATGAACTCTGGAGACATATGCACGTCTTCCTGTGCAATGCAAGCCAAGTGGCGTTGCTGGATGGCCGACTCACCTTGCTTCTCTCTCAGAGTTTGAATCAAGCGTCACACGGAATCATATCACGCAAAGTAATATTAAGAACATATTCATCACACACGCGAGTCCTCAACTAATACCATGGACGAGTACTTCTCTTTATCCTTTGTCTCATACACAGATTGAGACTCACACAGTACTCACCACGTGGAAGTACTCGTCTCTAATTTCAAGTCCTGCACACGCCATTTCTTAAATATTTCAACTTATGGTACACACGCTATTTCTTAAATATTTCAACTTATTGTACACATGCTAGTAATTCAGCTTAAGTTAAGCACACGTAAGTATTTCAACTTATTGCTACACGTGGTTTCATTGTGACCGTTGGTCACTTCCTTAGATTACTACGATCCCATTAATATTACCTGCCTGACATTTAATTCTCCCCACAAAAGTTCCTGAAATAGAGAAATTATTATTTCAAACTACTCTTAAATATTCCACATGCATACCATGTCTCCACGCTTTTGTCTTTATGGAGCACAACTAAGACAGGTCTTAACACCACAAGATCCAGCGGCAGAGTGCTGAAACATGGCCGTTCTTCAGGTCCTCTCGCACCTCTGCTGAAGTGGGAGGCACCTTGCTACCGTATTGGTCAGCCACATTTCAGGAGCTCAAAGCTCAGGTAAATTTCATCTCTTTGGTTCCACCAAAGGTGGCCAAAGGATCAACTCAAAGATGATCATATATTCACATTCACTATCTGCGGTTAGCAGACGACCATACATTCATTCATTTCCCAGATCTCACCAAACTGGATGTAGGGATTTACTTTGTGGGAGTGCACATGTGATCAATTAAATAAATAAATTGTCATTCTTTCCCACACTGGTATCCGGCTTCGCTGTATTAATTGAAATTGAGTTATTTTACAAAAAAAATGTGTTGTTCTGACAAAAATAATGAAGTATGTTGTACCTACTTTTAATGTCGGGCGGTACTGTACCCTTTCAACTAGATCGAAAGGCATCATATCGACGACTGCCGACTGTGGCGCACAGTCTGTAACTTGAGCGTACAATCGCTATAGTTCGTATAAGAGCATACTTCTTCGGCTGTGCCAAAGTTATTCATTTATTTATTAATCTAAACGTTTCCTGGCATTGTAAAATTACTGTAAGATAGTATTTATGACCCGTAGACTTCTCCTATAATCTGAGTGGCAAAAGGGAACTTCTGTTAGCAAATATTCGCGCCACAATAAATGTACTTACCCTATGTACGTCTTTGCTGGTGTCACGAGCGTTTTCTGCATCGGAATCTCATCCCACTGGTTCTGAAAGCGTCAGATGGGCAATCACCTCTGCTAGCCAGTGTGGGAACCTACCCCTCGCTATTTCCTCTGTACGTACTGCAGCGCCGACACATCCACATCGCTCTGTGAAATGGGAAAACTGCAAATAAAGTAAAATGAGCTCTTATCTGCTGATAAGAGGTACCTTACATGCTGATGCTCAGTGAAATCTCAGCGACTGCAGTGCCACCCTGCACTCCCCCCCCCCCCCCCCCCCTCCGTCTCACCTGACTGCTGCACTCCTCTGTGAAGCATCGGCATCGAATAAATATTCCTCTGAATAATTTTCCATACCATCTCGAAAAGAAACGACTAATTGCTCACCTTACCAATAACAGAAGTGTCTGTTAAAGTACAACGCGCTATTGCAAATTCAACATTAAAACTATTTTCTTTTTTTGTCATTTGTTTGGCACACTTAATTGACCAAAGTGTTATTCCACCTGGAAATGAGGGCGCTTCGGTCGGCTTATCGCGAGTCAACGCGTAGTCGGGGCTGATAGCATGTACACAACTGTCCTGAAACCACTGGCACGGAGATGCGTTTTCCTTAATCACCGCTGTACTTGTTTACTACAACTTCACCGCGTGTTTCCGATGAACGCCAAGTGCAATAGTATCGCGGCTGGCTGGTAGCAATGACAGAAGTGCCTGTGCTTCGAAGTGTTCCATGAAGGCACTGGACTTCGCACCTTGTAAACCTAAGGTTTGGTACAGATACATCGACGATATCTTCGTTGTTTGAAGCCATGAGGAGGAACAGTTTGCTGACTTCCTTTGGTGACTTGAACTGCCTCCATGCCAACAAAATTTATCATGGATGTAGAAAATACCAAATAACTACCATTTCTAGATGTGCTGTTACAATGGATGGTGAAAACCTGGGACACAGTGTGTAACGAAAACCGACACACACGGACCGATACCTGCACAAGCTGTCAAATCACCTCCCGAGCCAGAAAAGAAGCATGATTATTAGGTCTACAACTTTGCTTCCGCCGTTTTACAATAGACGGCAGTAGCAGCAAGTGGGGTTCAGGTGGTTGGTCATAGGTGTAATTCAAAAAGTTCAGTCATCTGTAAACATAATGACATTAAAATATTTGTCGATTTGTGATTGCATCATAAGCTTATTCTAGATTAAATACGTCAACTTACGTACCCATTTCTCGCTGTTTGCGGGAATTTTTAGTTTTCTGCTTTAACATGAAGAAATCTGCGGCTGTCGTATCAGTCGAATGAGGGTTATACCACTGCAGTCATTCCGAAGCCCGAAAGATGTTTTATTTTACTGGTGACAGTCGAACGAACAGACTAAACACTGAGTGGGCGGACAGCTTAATGACGTACTTAGGTAAATGACGGTAATCGTATTGCCACCGAATTAAAACACTTGGAGCATTTAACGGGGAAGCCAGTCGATGTGTGAGTAAATCGATTTCTAACCTCGTTACTCGCTCCGTTGGCGAGAGTTTTAAATGGATCAGACAACACGGGAGACGCACCAAAACTCATCAAATACGATAACTGCAGAAATTCAGTTTTCCGCCGATAGGACCAATTTAGTCGCCGCCTACGCTAACGCCATCACGGGCTAATGAGTCTGCAGACACTTTGCCCGGCCCCGCCTCGCCTGCTGCTGCAGATGTTGCCGACACGTGCGTCCGCGCGTATCCCGCAGTTTACCTCTTATCAGCAGCTGCTCCGAGACAGAGATTGTTAGCGTGGCAGTGTTAACAGCGTACAACCACCGACAAAAAAGCTGACTTGCAGGAAGCCGAACGCAGGATAAAATGCAACGTCCTGTGTCACACCTCAAATCAGTCAATGCTTTCGTACAAATGGGTGTAATGACGAGCAAGTTGAGATGTACCGTAACAGGTTGTGATAAAATTTGGAACTCATTACCTGGCAAAGCCCACTGTAGAACTGAGAAGAGTGGTAGCACCACCGTGTTTATGCCTGAAATGCAAGGAGACGAACTTGTAACAGCGTACAGTGTTTTTTGCCTCTTCACAGGTGTGACAACATCGCGAAATCGTCACTATTGTCACGAATTATAAGACTGGAAGAAAGGGAATGAAACTCGACGTGTCAGTCAGTCTGCGGGGCAGCAGGGAGTTCCAACCGCGTAGTGACAGGCACCGAGCAAAATGCAAGACCAGCACGAACGACTGAATAAACTAAGCACACGGAAAACGGAGCACAGCCTAAGGTGAAGGCAAGGTCTGAGCCAGCTGATGTCCATATAAGAGTTGCTGACCAGGTCTCTTACCGCCAGCAAGTAGATACCTGGGTCAGTTGCTCTGCCTGTACCAAGCTTCAATTAAACCATCTATGACATCGTTCTGCAGTATTCCACTACGACAATTATATCAGCTCGTCTGCATCCATCTCAACGTCCACTGGCGGGGATATCAACTCCCTACCCCTAAAAGGGTCATGTAGCGCTCAAAGTAGCCTGGCTTTTACCTCTACTTTCATTGCAAAAGCGGAGAGGTTATAAGATTCCCAGGCAGTGGATCGACTACTAAGGCAGACAACGTCAAAGCTGTTGGCTCTGCTAGAGAGGCAGAAGAATCTGGAGGGTGGGGAAACGATCGCCCTTCGGCATTAGTGGGGAGAGTATCCATCCACTGGTGAGTTGGGAAAGGAGGGTGCTAGATCAGATCCCCTGGACTCTGCATCGGTTGTTGCGCGAGCTACCCTCACCAGTGACATACATCACGGTCGAAGGTGGAATGTTGGAGGGCAGGGTGGCGGCAGCGGTGGGTGAGCATGCTGCTGCAATTGGTACTCTTCCTCCAGAACACCACCAAGACCAACCCCTTCGCCTGGCTGACGTTGTGATGGCAGTGTTTAGGGCCTGATAGGCCAATAATCCAATTGACTGGAATGACGAGTTAGCTGCTCCTTAGCGACATCCACCAAAAACAAGGGCTGACCTTGTGGCCCACCAGTACACCTTGTAGCCACCCCTACTACCAGCTGAATGACTGGGTCCAAATGGCAGCACTGTGAGGAAAATATGGCGAACTGTGATGGTGTTGCGTCTCCTACTCAAGGTACAACAAATGAAAACCACCTCACAGCTGTCACCGATGCAAACATTCTGCTGCACTGCACCCACTGACCAGCATCACATGGAAAATTGGGCCAAGGTATTGCTGCAGGGCAGGGCAGACAATGAATTCTTCAGCTGAGTTTTGAACGTTTGCACAAACTGCCCCATCTCCAAGTTAGAAGCCAGTTGAAATGGGATGGTGGTCAGATGTTGGGTACAATCACAGATGCAAAAATCTGTCACCTTCAACACAAGTTGCCACCGTTCTAAGAGATGAGGGTCAAGGGTGCCCTCCACAGTGAAAATGATTGGAAACGAGGGAACAGGTGCTGTCGAAGTCATAGAAGGCAGATTGACAACACACAAGAAATTGGGCACAGTGTATCCGCTACCAACAACATGTTCCCAAAAACTGTTCACGAAGTCGAAGTGCGTCCTGTCCAAGGCTGCTCCAGAACTGGACAAAGTCCATGCAAGACTGCACAATATGTATAATTTTGCAATGGATTAACAGCCAGTAGTTACGAAGGAGCAACAAAGCCTTCATTCAAGACGTACCCCAGGGTGACACATGCTACAAGTGGAGTAAGCAAGGAAGCAGTGCCAGAAGGAAGACCACTGTAGAATTCATGAGGAACCCATGGAGCGAATCCCACAGCAGAAAAATGTGTTGCTGTTGTTGTGGTCTTCAGTCCTGAGACTGGTTTGATGCAGCTCTCCATACTGCTCTATCCTGTGCAAGGTTCTTCATCTCCCAGTACGTACTGCAGCCTACATCCTTCTGAATCTGCTTAGTGTATTCATCTCTTGGTCTCCCTCTAAGATTTTTACCCTCCACGCTGCCCTCCAATACTAAATTGGTGATCCCTTGATGCTTTAGAAAATGTCCTACCAACCGATCCCTTCTTCTTGTCAAGTTGTGCCACAAACTCCTCTTCTCCCCAATCCTATTCAATACCCCCTCATTAATTATGTGATCTACCCATCTAATCTTCAGCTTTCTTCTGTAGCACCACATTTCGAAAGCTTCTATTCTCTTCCTGTCCAATCTATTTATCGTCCATGTTTCACTTCCATACATGGCTACACCCCATACAAATACTTTCAGAAGCAACTTCCTGACATTTAAATCTATACCCGATGTTAACAAATTTCTCTTCTTCAGAAAGCTTTCCTTGCCATTGCCAGTCTTCATTTTATATCCTCTCTACTTCGACCATCATCAGTTATTTTGCTCCCCAAATAGCAAAACTCCTTTACTACTTTAAGTGTCTCATTTCCTAATCTAATTCCCTCAGCATCACCCGACTTAATTCGACTACATTCCATTATCCTCGTTTTGGTTTTGTTGATGTACATTTTATATCCTCCTTTCGAGACACTGTCCATTCCGTTCAACCGCTCTTCCAAGTCCTTTGCTGTCTCTGACAGAATTACAATGTCATCGGCGAACCTTAAAGTTTTTATTTCTTCTCCATGGATTTTAATACCTACTCGGAGTTTTTGTTTTGTTTCCTTTACTGCTTGCTCAATATACAAATGGAATAACATCGGGGAGAGGCTACAACCCTGTCTCACTCCCTTCCCAACCACTGCTTCCCTTTCATGTCCCTAGACTCTTATAACTGCCATCTTGTTTCTGTACAAATTGTAAATAGCCTTTCACTCCCTGTAAAGATGTACAGCACACCAAATCTGTTCTCGCATGTGGGAGTTCAGGGCCTCCCACCTCGACCACTGAAACGATTTTCCTGAAAGCCAGATCAGCAGCTGTGGTCGTCGCATACTGCTGCACATACAGAAGGAAAACAATCGTCGATTTCGGAAACAAGAACCTCCTTTTAGTCGAACTTATTAATGGGTCCTGCCTGCAATGGCGACAGCACATCTACAGTACATTAGCAACGGAACATGGTGGATGGATAACAAATTTCATAGCAATAATTATTGAGAATGAGGGCACTTCTTTGCAATCAATGGTCAGTCTGATGCTGTAACTCAGAGTGAGGACCGAATAAGGAAATCACGAGGTTGGGCTCAGTGATGAGTAGGAACTTTGCTCCATGCGTAAAAGTATGAAACTTTTTAATGCTGAAAATGATAGCCAGGCCTACTTAGTAGTAGTTACATTACGCTACAGATAGCATCTTCGATGGGTAAGTGATGGGCTTCTAGTGCCATCTGGTTTCCAATGCAACACAACTACACCAGTGCAGTACTTGGATATACTGGTGGCTTGGTTTAACTTTTCATCCAGTGTAAAGGAGGCTAATAGGGAGCAGAACACAAACACTACTGAGGGACAGTAAATTCCATTGACAGTCCACAGACCACACGAATTTGATACCATTTGGCGAAACCAGTTAAGAGCATGACAAATGTGTGTGGCCTGGGGGATGAACTTAGCATAATGGGAAATCTTACCCAAAAAGGACTGGAGTTCCTGCAGGGTCTTGGGCACTGGCGGGTGACGATGGTTTTGACATGCTAGTTCGTAGGGATGAGGTTCTACCAACACTGTAACTTAGCCTTGATCTTCTCTTGCGTGGTGAAGGGAACACAGTGGAGTTGACAAAATTTAGATATTGCTGACAGCTTAAGGCAGACATGTGCCTTGAAATTTTCTGCCTGACCCTAAGTATTCTCAAACAGCTGGTCGTATGGACGCTAAAGATTCCAAATCTTGAATGGGAACCGATTCAGACAGTAAGTGTTCTTTGTCAACTATCTGAAAGCGAAAAACAAAAGAGACGTCTTGCGGCGGCGCGGTTCTTTCCGTCCCTTTACGGCGGACCTGCAGCTACCTGTGAACATTGTCTCAGCAGATCATCAGTAGAAAAGCTGAGTGAAACCTACTGTACTTCGACGTGAACCAGGCTGAAATTTAAGTCACTAATCTACGTTTCGGGAGAAACACAAAATGAAAGGTTGCAAATTTTGTCCTCAATTAATATATTCTGAAACGTAGGTGAACAAGTATCACTGCCAAGCCCGTGCTAGTCTTAACATAGTCACTCATAATCCCTTTCATCCACGTTAGCAAGTTTATGGTGTTGCATTTCCCGAAAACGTAATAGCTACAAAAATACTGATTGTTTTTGATTGAGAATGCTCGCCAAATATTAAGTCTGTCGGTACCAAATGCAGTCACAGTTTTAGCCACCGACCTGCTCAATACGCCACGCGGAATTTATGTCTTTTCTCGTCACAAAATTAACTTAAAAATTCCGAAATTTCTACACACACATCGGAATAATTATGCCGCCACTTACCAACACCTTTGATGTATGAAACACTGCTAGATCCGGCAACTTATCATTTCCATCGGAACTACTACTGCACACGTCCGATCTCTTTCATGGCTAGGCTTCCACCCCTCTCTAGAATACTCTAAGTCCTCTGTACGAGCAGAGAAAAGTTTACTCAACAGCCAATACCAAAACAACACTCTCTCGCGTCAGTACGCGCTTTTCATCCATAACCAATCGCAAAATAGTAAACCTCACGTCTGCACTTTTTACCGACGTAGTTATCTAATATGCTGAAGTTCTGCTTATGCGTGAAGTTATTTACTGTTGTTATTTATACCTAGACAACATTCCATTGGAACTACTGACGGCCTTGGGAGAGCCAGTCCTGACAAAACTCTACCATCTGGTGAGCAAGATGTATGAAACAGGCGAAATACCCTCAGACTTCAAGAAGAATATAATAATTCCAATCCCAAAGAAAGCAGGTGTTGACAGATGTGAGAATTACCGAACAATCAGTTTAATAAGCCACAGCTGCAAAATACTAACACGAAGTCTTTACAGACGAATGGAAAAACTAGTAGAAGCCGACCTCGGGGAAGATCAGTTTGGATTCCGTAGAAATGTTGGAACACGTGAGGCAATACTGACCTTACGACTTATCTTAGAAGAAAGATTAAGGAAAGGCAAACCTACGTTTCTAGCATTTGTAGACTTAGAGAAAGCTTTTGACAATGTTGACTGGAATACTCTCTTTCAAATTCTAAAGGTGGCAGGGGTAAAATACAGGGAGCGAAAGGCTATTTACAATTTGTACAGAAACCAGATGGCAGTTATAAGAGTCGAGGGATATGAAAGGGAAGCAGTGGTTGGGAAGGGAGTAAGACAGGGTTGTAGCCTCTCCCCGATGTTATTCAATCTGTATATTGAGCAAGCAGTAAAGGAAACAAAAGAAAAATTCGGAGTAGGTATTAAAATCCATGGAGAAGAAATAAAAACTTTGAGGTTCGCCGATGACATTGTAATTCTGTCAGAGACAGCAAAGGACTTGGAAGAGCAGTTGAATGGAATGGACAGTGTCTTGAAGGGAGGATATAAGATGAACATCAACAAAAGCAAAACAAGGATAATGGAATGTAGTCGAATTAAGTCGGGTGATGTTGAGGGTATTAGATTAGGAAATGAGACACTTAAAGTAGTAAAGGAGTTTTGCTATTTGGGGAGCAAAATAACTGATGATGGTCGAAGTAGAGAGGATATAAAATGTAGACTGGCAATGGCAAGGAAAGCGTTTCTGAAGAAGAGAAATTTGTTAACATCGAGTATAGATTTAAGTGTCAGGAAGTCGTTTCTGAAAGTATTTGTATGGAGTGTAGCCATGTATGGAAGAGAAACATGGACGATAACTAGTTTGGACAAGAAGAGAATAGAAGCTTTCGAAATGTGGTGCTACAGAAGGATGCTGAAGATTAGATGGGTAGATCACATAACTAATGAGGAGGTACTGAACAGGATTGGGGAGAGGAGGAGTTTGTGGCACAACTTGACCAGAAGAAGGGATCGGTTGGTAGGACATGTTCTGAGGCATCAAGGGATCACCAATTTAGTATTGGAGGGCAGCGTGGAGGGTAAAAATCGTAGGGGGAGACCAAGAGATGCATACACTAAGCAGATTCAGAAGGATGTAGGTTGCAGTAGGTACTGGGAGATGAAGAATCTTGCACAGGATAGAGTAGCATGGAGAGCTGCATCAAACCAGTCTCAGGACTGAAGACCACAACAACAACAACATTTATACCTGAATTAACTTTCCCTTTACCATAAACTTACTTTACAAATCTATTCTACAAAAATCCCCTTTGTCCATATCCATACTTCTTCGAAATGTTCCCACTATATCCTACTACATAACTCGTTAAACAATTATCTCCATATTAACCTTCAACCACACTCACGCATCATTCATACTGCTAAAACACATTTACAACATTTTACATACATAAAAAGACATATAACACTTTAGGAAAATACTAGAACAGTTTATGAAAAACATTCAATTACTTTAGTGCACTCTAGTGGGCACAATCGAAACTAAAATCACCGTCCCCCTATCCAATACTGTCCTCTATCGGCTGATACATAAATTATGTGCGCATCCAGTCTCGCGTCACCATCTGTCACTATTCAGCTCTGAGACACATCTCCCACTTAACCGCCTCCAAGGCAGGATCATTATACGGCGCTACACCTCAGTCTGACCTAAAAATATTTTGCGCCAAGGGTAAATTAACCAGAAACAATGTAAGTAGCCGTTTATAACGTGCAGAGATGGAGAACTGCCCCCTCAAAGGAGCACACTTTTCGTAATAAACACAGAATGACATAGAAGTCATTCCAATGCAGAGTAGCCCAATAACCTACACGTATATAACTAGGCTGACCGTCGCTCCATGTCTGCCTGCAACCAGATCAGCCCTCCATCCACGACCAACTTTAGCAGGATACGCTAGGGCGATGATTGTGGGGCGCTGGAGACAGCCTCTTAGTCCAGGGAAAACACTGGGGCTTCCGACGACCGTCCTGTGATTTGTGACTGACAAGCACTTCCCAAAAGGGGTACTTTGCGGCATACCCTATGCGAGGTGTCTAGTTTTGGGCAATTCCGGCAAACATGTACCAAATGCCGGTTGGGACACGACCATCGATCAGCTAACTGACACGGAAGAAGTGAAGAAGCTGGGTGATGCCGATTATCCGAAAAGCAAAAAATGGTTTAAATGGCTCTGACCACTATGCGCCTTAACTTCTAAGGTCATCGGTCCCCTAGAACTTAAAACTAATTAAACCTAACTAACCAAAGGACATCACACACATCCATGCCCGAGGCAGGATTCGAACCTGCGACTGTAGCGGTCGCCCGGTTCCAGACTGTAGCGCCTAGAACCGCACGGCCACTCCGGCCGGCCCCGAAAAGCGAATCGAGAAGGGAGTACGACACTGCAACTGACTTGGGCCCTCCACATCCGATGAGAGTAAAGGCAGGTAGCACTGTTACGTCACTACATAAACGATATCAACATACAGTGGCTCAGAGGAAGGTGGGGTCTTCTGGTTCACCCCACAGGGCACCAGGAGCTGGTTACCGAGCACATCCAACTTTACCATCAGCCAGTTGTCGCCGGCCGCGGTGGCCGAGCGGTTCTAGGCGCTTCAGTCCGGAACCGCGCGACTGCTATGGTCGCAGGTTCGAATCCTGCCTCGGGCATGGATGTGTGTGATGTCCATAGGTTAGTTAGGTTTAAGTAGTTCTAAGTTCTAGGGGACTGATGATGACCTCAGATGTTAAGTCCCATAGTGCTCAGAGCCACTTGAACCAGCCAGTTGTCGGACAATAAGTCCTCTGCCGTAGTTCACGTGATTCCGCAAGCTTAGCAACTTCGGCTAAAGGAGTCCCGAACTGCATATTAACCAGATGATCATGTCCCTAATTAGGAGTCAACATATGACGTAGCACATTGTGGTCACTCAAACTGATATATAGGCGAAAGGCAATGCAGGTCATCGATCCCGCTGCATACGACTGTCTGGGGTGCTTATCATGCTGGTTAAACTAACCATGCCAACACTACATAGGTGGAAAGGCAACTGTGTAGGCAGCAGACGAAGTTTTTCAGGGTTATGTTGACGAAACACGGCGTCACACGCTACCAGATGTCTTCAGTTACATTGCTGAGTAACACATACGAGTAAATCCCCGTTTATATGAAGATGGAACTCCTATGTGTAAAACAGTTTCGTTACCTTACAAATGAGTTAATGTGTTAAATATTTGATTTTCAGCAGGTAAGCGAGAAAAAGTTTGGGAAAGTTTAGAAAATATACTTAAAGTTTGTTGAAAGTCGCTAATTGCACTCATTATTATACACTAATTGAATATAGTCTTCGTAATATCCAATCCGTAATATGCATCTCATTTTTTATGGCGTCATATCTCCTTAACTGCCATCACACGGTTATATAATGATGCAAGTTCATTCAGTGATATATGCTGTAAGATGGCAAGAACTATTCCCCTTACATGAAGTCATTAAAGATCACCTAACTCACGTTGAGCGAACAGTAGGGCTGAACAAAAATGACTGACAAGGCACAATGCATCTTGTAGAGGGTATAGTACGGATGTACTGGAATAATTAATGTCGGGTGATGGTTTTAAAGTAATTCACACAACATAAAAAACTTTGTGGAAACGCGTCGATTTACTGGAGGCTAGTTTATCCCAGGGAAGTATACAGAGTTGACTGTGGCCGGCTGAGGAGCGCCGATGGGAAGCGACAATAGGCAGCTTAGGGCGGCTCAAGCTCTGAGAAAGTGGTAACGGGTCGCGGCCTTCAGCTGCGTTAAGATGAGTGACAGTGAGTGGGTGGTTGACCCCATGCTGGTGTACCAGGAAGCAGATGGAGAACCTGTACGCCTGTTGATAAATGTCTGTCATCCCGTTTTCAGTGAAACATGCGAGTAATCCGCGCAAAGCTACGGTGGAGCGGTCAACAGAGGCCAAAATATGCGTGTTCGTGACTATAGCACTTCACACGGAATTCATGGTCAACAAAGTCTGAAGTAAATCAGGTGAAGAGCGACAGAATGAAATACGCCGGCCTCTGATGGGAACATAGGGCCAAGGAATTTGAAGTACTCTCCTGGGAGTCAGAATTCTGGAAAAATTGGTGTTTTGTGCAGATGCTGACCTTGGCCTGGGAGGAGCTAAATAGCAGATGTTGAGAGGAAGGGAAATTTTGTGGGAATTTGTTCACTTCCTAGAGCAGGCATTGGTCGGTGCTGGGAAGTGACGCATAATTAATGCGACTTGTGCTGCAATTGGCGTAAGTGATTTTGCTGGAGAGGAAACTGAGGTGAAGAGCGGACTGGGAGAAATCCCTGTAGTGGTCTTCCGTTCCCAGCTTGCCTAGAGAGCGTACATGGCATTCTTTACTCAGCTTGCCTGAGAGAGAGTGAGCATCTCTACAGTTTAGGACTTAGCAAACGGAACGACTGAGCTGGGAGATAGGAAGTTTTGGTTCAGCTATGTACTGAGCAAGATAGCTAGGAGTGAATGGGAGTCATGTAATGTGATGATTGAAGGTCGCAAGTTAAAATAAATCTGTGCTAATCGACTGCATCTGTTTTCAATCAAGTAGTTGAAATCACAAGTCACTTTCTTAATTAATTTTATGTTCAACATTTGCATCTGGTGTTCAATAGCTGAATATAACATCAATGTGCACCCCTTTTTAATAAAAAGGGATCAATTCTGAATCAATTAATGTCAACACTGCCACCGCAATTCAATCAGGAGTCACAGGGCCTTATTACTTTCTTTGTGTTATCCGACACTGGGGCAGTTTTGCACTCTGTTGATCTGTTAGTCAATTTCCTGGGGAGAACGCACACCAGATAAGTGACGGGTGGGGTGTTACAATGTGAATACTGTCTGCAAATTGTGTTGCAAATAGTGTAGATAATAAAAAAAGTAATAAATTAAAACATGATACCTGCAGTTTAACTGCATGAACAGTAGCAATAATTTTGTATACCATTGTTGGAGAACAGCGATCTTTATTGCCATAAAATTATTTAAAAATAGTTTTGATCGCTGCCTATGTTGACTTCTGGCCAATTTCGGTCTTTTAATTATCGGCCAGAGTTTGCACCAACTGGTTGACGCCATCGTCGTCACCCAGATGGCGCAAACTCTGATGATGGCCCGTAATTAAAAGGTCGAAACCGGTCAGAAGCTAGCATCGGCTGCGATCAAGACTGTTTTTAAATAATTTTATGGCAGTGAAAATATAGTAACTGATAACCATTTTTCCTTTCATCATTTTGTGGGAGTGTCAGCGAAAAAAATTTTTTTTTATGAAGTGTGTTAAGTTCGTTGGAAGTCGCCAAGTGCTGTCACTCTCAAATACAAGATTAATAATGTCCGGCTATTTGTGCGCAGTCTGTTATGCAGTCTCTAGAAAACATACTAACTGTAATACTTGTTTTACGGTGTTAAACTTTTAACATAAGTTTGCACGTCTTAATGAGCAGATTACGACAGTATTTAAAAGTTTTTACTTCTGTCAGTAATTACGCGCAGTATTGAAAATTACATTTTATTTACTCCTGGAAGCCGTTAGATAGTAGTTACAACTCTTGCTGGGTTCTGTGATAGCTGTTTAGTAACACAGGGTGGTGAGAACGGGTGAAAAGCTAGTAAGAGTGTTGCAGAGGAGGTTGTGTCGAGAAACAGTTGTCAAGAAAAAAATTCAAAATGTTGCCCCGTTTCCTAATTAATGAGCGTTGAAGTTGGCCAGTCAGGTCGTTGCCCATGCGCAACTTTCGGAGGTGGTAGAACGGACTGAAACAAGAAAAAAACGTCTAGTATACATGGGCTCTAAAATACTTATGTAAAGAGCTATGAGCACTTGTTCGTCTTCACTATTGTGAAACACATCTCTTCTACTGAACAAGTGCCCGTAGTTCTTAAAGAACGCATTTTACAGCCCATCTCTACTTGAGACTTTTTTGTCTTGTTTTGGTCCAGACTGCCACCTCTGAAAGTTGCCTGCCCAACAATCCTAGCAACGACAGTACGTACATGTACTCCACTATCGGAGGTATCAGAACGATTTTCACTTACAGCTTTCGACTCAGTCATTCCCGGGCCAGCGCTCGTTACCTCGAACTGATACATTAACCCTTCTGTGTCACCCCAGAAAAGTCAGTAACTGCATCACAAAATAACGCTGTGGGGTGGTTTGCTGACGAGATAGTACAGATTAGTGTTTCAGCTGAATCGCACACAGATGCCATCGTTGAAATTCCATTAGCTGTATGAGCTTTAATCATTGTTACCTTCTGTTGTTGTGTGCAATGTTTATCAGCCAAGCACGATCGAGACAACAAACAGCGCACTGAGCAAGTCGACAAGCATTGCGCCCTGCGTTTTCAGCTGCAGCATGCGGCTCCAATTGCAACTATAGTACAGCGTTTTGAACTCGTCCTTTACTGCCACCTTTTCAGCGCCTGATGCATGCGTGAAATTTCTACATTATGCTTGCGACGGTGTGTGTGTGTGTGTGTGTGTGTGTGTGTGTGTGTGTGTGTGTGTGTCTGTGTGTCGATGGCTACCTAGGTGGGGGATCAGGAATCCACAGGCCCATGGTTAAGTCTCCCGTCAATCACCAATCCGATATCGATTCTTTCACTCGTGTCAACGGTCAGTTATTATAAAATATGCCGACTTCTACCGTGGTTCGCAGTGCCCCCTTACGTCTTGGTTAAGTCTGCTCAGAGATTAGAACGCAAGGACATACTACATCTAACTGGACCATGCCTAATAAAGCACGGCAGTGGTCAAATCAATTCTTGTGTTGAAGACACGTGCTTACAGGTGTTTGCTTTTCATTTTACAAAGTGGTTCAAATGGCTCTGAGCACTATGGGATTTAACATCTGTGGTCATCAGTCCCCTAGAACTTAGAACTACTTAAACCTAACTAACCCAAGGACATCACACACATCCATGCGCGAGGCAGGATTCGAACCTGCGACCGTAGCGGTCACGCGGTTCCACACTGAAGCGCCTAGAACCGCACGGCCACACCGGCCGGCTTTCATTTTACAGATAAGAGTAACAATGGTAGTCTAACGTAGGGCTGCCAAGAGTGGTGGTGGCGGGCAGGGGGTGAGGAGGAACCTGGGGTTACTGAGTTGATGTTGTGGTCTTCAGGCCGAGGATTGGTTTGATGCACGTCTCTCTGCTGCTCTATCCTGCACAAGCCTCTTCATTTCCGAATAACTACTGCAACCTACATCCTTCAGAATCCGCTGCTGTGTTCATCTATTGGTCTCCCTCTACGATTTCGAACCCCCTTATATCTCTCCAGTACTAAACTGGTGATCCGTTGGTGTCTCAGAATGTGTCCTATCAATTGATTCCTTCTTCCAGTCAGACTGTGCCACAGATTTCTTTTCCCCCAAACTCTATTCAGTATCTCTTCATTAGTTAAGTGATCTATCTAACCTCAGCATTCTTATGTAGCTCCACATTTCAAAAGCTTCTATTCTCGTCTTGTCTTGTCTTCACTTCCATAGATGGCTATACTCCATACAAATATTTTCAGAAAAAACTTCCTGACGCACATGCATTCGAAGTTAAGACATTTCTTTTTTCAGAAACGCTTTTCTTGCCATTGCCAGTCTACATTTTATATCCTCTCTACTTCGGCCATCATCAGTTATTTTGCTACCCAAATAACAAAGCTCATTTACCAATGAAAGTGTCTCGTTTCCTTATCTGATCCCCTGAGAACCACCTGATTTAATTCGACTACATTCTATTACCCTTGATTTGCTTTTGTTGATGTTCGTCTTACATCCTCCTTTCAAGACACTATCAATTACGTTCAACTGTTTTTCCAAGCCATTTACTGCCTCTAACGTAACTACAATGTCGTCGGCAACCCTCATAGTTTTTATTTCTTCTCCCTTGGCTTTAATTCCTTCTCCAAATTTTTCTTTGGCTTCCTTTACTGCTTTCTGAATGTACGGACTGAATAACATAGAGGATAGGTTACAATCCTGTATCACTCGCTTTTCAACTACTGCTTCCCTTTTATGCCCCTCGACTCTTATTGCTGCCGTCTTGTTTGTGTACAAGTTGTAAATAGCCTTTAGCTCCCTGTATTCTACCGCTGTTACCTTCAGAATTTCAAAGACAGCGTTCCAGCCAGCATCGTCAAAAGCTTTCTGCAAGTCTACAAATGCCGTAAATGTAAGTTTGCCTTTCCTTAACCTAACTTCTAAGAGAAGTCATAGTATCAGTATTGTCTTGCGCGTTCCTACGTTTCTTCGGAATCCAAACTGATTTTCCCCGAGGTGGGCTCCTACCAGTTTTTCCATTCTTCTGTGCAGAATTCATGTTAGTATTTTGCAACCATGACTTATTGAACTGATGGCTTTGAATTTTCGCACCTGTCAGTACCTCCTTCCTTTGGAATTGGAATTATTATATTCTTCTTAAAGTCTGAGGGTATTTTTCTGTCCACCCATCTTGCACACCACACGGAAGAGTTTTGTCATGACTGTTTCTCCCTAGACTATCAGTAGTTTTGACGGAAAATCGTCTACACCCGGAGCCATTTTGGACTTAGTCTTTCAATGCTCTGTCAAATTCTATACGCAGTATCATTACTCATACCTCATCTTCATCTATGTCCTCTCCCATTTCTGCAACATTGCCCTCCAATGCATCTCCCTTGTACAAACCCTCTATATACTGCTTCCACCATTGAGCTTTCCCTTCTTTGTTTAAGACTGGTTTACCACCTAAGCTCTTGATACTCGTGTAGCTTCTTCGCTATCTCTAGTTTTTCTGTGGGCGGTTTCTATCCTTCCCTAGTGATACATAACTTCTAAAGCCTTGCATTCGTGCTCTAGCCATTCCTGCTCAGCCTTTTTGCGCTTCGTGTCAGTCTACATTACTAAACCACGCAGATAACGTGCTACAGACTCAAAATTTAACCGACAGGAAAAAGATGCTGTGATATGCAAATGATTAGCTTTTCAGAGCATTCACACAAGGTTGGCGCCGGTGGCGACACCTACAACGTCCTGACATGAGGAAAGTTTCCAACCAATGTCTCATACACAAACAGCAGTTGATCGGCGTTGCCTGGTGAAACGTTGTTGTGATGCCTCGTGTAAGGAGGAGAAATGGGTACCATCAGGTTTCCGACTTTGATAAACGTCGGATTGTAGCCTATCGCGATTGCGGTTTATCGTATTGCGGCATTGCTGCTCGCGTTGGTCGAAATACAGTGACTGTTAGCAGAATATGGAACCGCATGGCTGGAACGGATCGTGCAGCCACGTCTGTATCCCTGAGTCAGCAAACAGATGGGGACGTTTGCAAGACAACAACCATCTGCACGAACAGTTCGACGACGTTTGCAGCAGCATGGACTATCAGCTCGGAGACCATGTCTGCGGTTACCCTTGACGCTGCATCACAGACCGGAGCGCCTGCGATGGTGTACTCAACGACGAACCTGAGTGCACAAATGGCAAAACTCATTTTTTCGGACAAATCCAGGTTCTGTTTACAGCATCATGATGGTCGCATCCGTGTTTGGCGACATCACGGTCAACGCACATTGGAAGCGTGTATTCGTCATCGCTGTACTGGCATATCACCCGGCGTGATGCTATGGGGTTCCATTGGTTACAAGTCTCGCATTGACGGCACTTTGAACAGTGGACGTTACATTTCAGATGTGTTACGACCCGTGGCCATACCATTCATTCGATCCCTGCGAGACCCTACATTTCAGCAGGATATTGCACGACCGCATGTTGCAGGTCCTGTACGGGCCTTTCTGGATACAGAAAATGTTCGACTGCTGCCCTGGGCAGCACATTCTCCAGATCTCCGACCAATTGAAAACGTCTGGTCAATGGTGGCCGAGCAACTGCTCGTCACAATACGACAGTCAGTACTCTTGATGAACTGTGGTAGCTATACCTGCACACCCCATCCAAGCTCAGTTTGACTGAATGCCGAGGCGTATCAAGGCCGTTATTACGGCCAGAGGTGGTTGTTCTGGGTACTGATTTCTCAGGATCTATGCATCCAAATTGCGTGACAATGTAATCGTATGTCAGCTTTAGAATAATATATTTGTCCAATGAATACCCGTTTATCATCTGCATTTCTTCTTGGTTAGCAATTTTAATGGTCAGTAGTGCAATTTTTTGACGTTTGTATTCCCTTTCGCCTGCTTCATATACTGCATTTTTCAATTTTCGCCTTTCGTCAATTAAATTCAGTTTTCCTGTGTTATTTAAGGATTCCCGCTAGGCCTTGTCTTTTTACCTATCTGATACTCTGCTGCCTTCACTGTTTCATCTCTGAAAGGTACCCATTCGTCTCCTACTACATTCTTTTCCCTTGTTCTACTCAGTTGTTCCCTAATGTTCCCTATGAAATTCTCAACAACATCTGGTTCTCTTAATTTACTCAGGTCCGATATCTTTAATCTCCTACCTGTTTGCAATTTCATCATTGATTATATTTAATAATTTGGAAGACGAATGGCGACTTGCAAGTAGCCATTAAAAAGATCCAGTTTCGACCCTGTTAAATACTTGCGTTGTAAGTAGGCTGTTTAGGTTTTTATTTTGGTAACGCCACGTAGCGCTCTGTATGAAAATCACTGACTGTGCTGTGTGCAGTGTGTGGCTGGTTGCCATTGTTGGAATACTCGCTATTGTAGTGTTGGGCAGTTGGATGTGAACAGCGCGTAGCGTTGTGCAGTTGGAGGTGAGCCGCCAGCAGTGGTAGAAGTGGGGAGTGAGATGGCGGAGTTTTGAGAGCGGATGATCTGGACGTGTGTCCACCAGAGACAGTAAATTTGTAAGACTGGATATCATGAACTGCTATATATATTATGACTTTTGAACACTATTAAGGTAAATACATTGTCTGTTCTCTATCAAAATCTTTCATTTGCTAACTATGCGTGTCAGTAGTTAGTGCCTTCAGTAGTTTGAATCTTTTATTTAGCTGGCAGTAGTGGCGCTCGCTGTATTGCAGTAGTTCGAGTAACGAAGATTTTTGTGAGGTAAGTGATTCATGAAATGTATAGGTTATTGTTAGTCAGGGCCATTCCTTTGTAGAGATTATTGAAAGTCAGATTGCGTTGCGCTAAAAATATTGTGTGTCAGGTTAGTGTTGATCAGAATAAGTAAAGAGAGAAATGTCTGAGTACGTTCAGTTCTGCTCAGCTGCTTGAAAATCAAATGATGTAAGAGTTTTATCAGCACAGTAATTCATAAATTTTCTAAGGGGACGTTTCAGCGTATTACCGACTTTTCAATCGTTTTCTTGAAAGAAACACACTTGACTACACTATATTTTCTCCTTTCCCTGAGAGCTACGGGGAGAGGGGTGGGCAGCGACCCTGTCCCTTTGCCACCAGTTACGGGCGTCATAGTACGCTGCTGCTCACGCACCGGACTGCACGGTGCTGTTTCGGATGCGTGCTGTGCGGCTGGAAGCTACCGGCCGACACGTGCAGTGTGAGCAGGTGGTTCGTTGGCCACGCGGCCGCATAAAGCACGCTCCGTGTCGATTCTCCGCGCGCGGTGCGCCTCGTTTCGATATTAAAACAAAATTAGCGCCGCCCCCGCGGAACAAAAAGCTGAAAACGCTGCGGAGGGTGGGTTAATCAGGGCGCGCCCGGGGCAAGGAGGCCGGCGCTGCGGCCCAAATGTTTTTAATTGCGGTGTCGCTGCGCGCCGCCTAATTGCTAATAAAAAATAATTCCGGGCTCGTTCGGATCGGTTTTAATTCAGTGCGTCTCGAAATAAAAGATAGTAGCGGAGCTGCAAATTTGTTAAATATGTGTAGTCCGAGCAGAACATTAATTGAGATCTTAATAAGCTGAAGATTAGAGAATGCATTAAAACAAAATGGATCTCTCTTCCTTCTCCAGAATGCTGCCCAATGGAGCTGATGACGTATACGCTTTGAATGAGATGTTGGTGGTATGTGGAAATTTGTGGGTCTGTTTTGCTTCCCATTTGTGTCATGTTGTGCTGATACGGCATCTGTCCATTCTCAGGCGTTCGGTTCTAGTCCAGGTATGGCAGGACGGGAGATGGTGGCTTATGTTTTGTCATCGCGAGAGCGTGAGACAATGATCTGGATTAAAATCAATGTTGCCAAAATAATAAAGCCATTCTACAACGTTACTCTTACCTGCTAACAGTCCGCAGCTCGTGGTCTCGCGGTAGCGTTCTCGCTTCCCGAGCACGGGGTCCCGGGTTCGATTCCCGGCGGGGTCAGGGATTTTCTCTGCCTCGTGATGACTGGGTGTTGTGTGTTGTCCTTAGGTTAGTTAGGTTTAAGTAGTTCTAAGTTCTAGGGGACTCATGACCATAGTTGTTAAGTCCCATAGTGCTCAGAGCCGTTTGAACCATTTGAACCTGCTAACATCAACATGTTATGAACAACTTTCCGTCTCCTCAGAGATTGTTGAATTTTAGATTTTTCAACACAGCTCTCAGATAACAACAGTACGCTATTTTGTCCAAAAATGGCATAATGAAACCTTGTCTATGAAAAACTACAGATGGTATCGAATAGAAAGTAAAACAACGAGCCAGTTACTGTTAATTAATCTACTTATGAACATACAGGCCTTGCTGCAGTGGTTCAAATGCTTCAAATGTCTCTGAGCACTATGGGACTTAACATCAGAGGTCATCAGTCCCCTAGAACATAGAAATACTTAAACCTAACTAACCTAAGGACATCACACACACCAATGCCCGAGGCAGGATTCGAACCTGCGACCGTAGCGGTCGCGCTGTACCAGACTGAAGCGGCCACAGTGGTAACACCAGTTCCCGTCAGATCACCGCAGTTAAGCGCTGTCAGGCTGGGCTAGTAATTGATGGGTGACCATCCGGTCTACCGAGCGCTTTTGGCAAGCGGGTTGCACTCAGCCCTTGTGAGGCCAACTGAGGAGCTACTTGATTGAGAAGTAGCGGCTCCGGTCTCGGAAACTGACATACGACCGGGAGAGCGGTGTGCTCACCACATGCCCCTCCATATCCGCATCCAGTACGCCTGTAGGCTGAGGATGACACGGCGGCCGGGCAGTACCGTTGGGCCTTCGTGGCCTGTTCGGGAGGAGTTTGGTTTATGAACATACAGGGTGTGACAAAAATGTGCGGCGCAAATTTCAGGTTACATTCCTCACACGTAGACAGGACACATTCCTTACACGTAGACAAATAAATTGTCTTATATGAGTATGGGTCTGGAAACGCTTTGTTTCCATTTTACATTTCACTTTCCCCAACTCATTAATCATGGGAAACACACAAATACCGAACGCACCAGCATACCACATGCAACTCTTTGTCACAGGAGGTCTTCAATATGCCCTAAATGGGCATTGATACATGCATGAAACCGCTATCGCATTGAATGTCGGATGTGCTGATGTATCCCTGGAGTGTTACATATGGGTTCGCAGCCTTCCATACTATGGGCACGGAGACTCTGAACAGCTTGTACTGGAGTTCCATACACAAGAACTTCCAAATGCCCTCACAAATAGAAGTCCAGTGGGTTTAGGTCTGGAGAGCGTGGAGGCCAGGGATTAACAGATTCGGTGACTGATGGATTAGTTAGAGATGAACCAACTGCCTAACCTGGCAAGTTGTTGAAGATGCATAACTGCCCCTCTCCCTTTGCAGTCATCAAGCATCAGTTCGTCGCCTCGGGCGCCTGCGATCACTCCACAAGGTGCGGAGCATCGTCAATCTCGTCAACCCATGCCGGAGAAAACACTGCCGGAGCAGGTTCCACGTCTTCGATCTTCGTTGGCACCAAAACAGCAGCCTAGTCGTTATGCCGACCGTATTTAAGTCTTCCAGACTGGCATCACATTTCTGCGATGGTGGAGGCACCTATCTGATGTTACGATGTTGTGTGTTCCTTGGCCTCATTCGGTTGCGAAGATGTAGAGGCATCGTCCGGGTGTTCAGGCATGTCGTCATCAGGGCACGGGGAAACATCCCGTCCAAACGTCATGCGGAGCCGCTTCTTGCGCTTTTTTGGGGAACGCTGTATGCGTGACTGTCCCTCCATGTCAGAGGACGGGAAGGCGTCGCGTTTGTCCAGCAAAAAAGCATTTTTCGGAACGATGAGGGAATCTAATCCCGTTACAGTACCTGTCGTGTGATCGTCCAAATACAAAGCTAATGCTGTAGAAGCTACCGAACGAGATACGTCGCTCGCCGCCGCCACCCGTTCCTCCGAGTTGTCCTGGGTAAGCCGATCCCGATTCACTAACATGTCCGCGTCCCGCCGACCTTCAGGCGGTACAAGCAGGGCTGTCGCATAAATGACCGGTGGCAGGGTCATCGTCGGTGGCGGTGCCCCCAATCGGCAAATGCGTAATCAGTCGCTGCATACAATTCGCTCGGAGGTGACCATCTTTTGCACATCCAGAACGGGTCCAAGGTTGAGTACAGTAAATCACCACCATCACCAAACTGGCTCTTGAGATCAACAGTGATGTGATGTGCCCATCGTTCTGCCCTGTGCCCATTCACTGTTCCGTATGGCCGGAAGGCATTGTTTTATTAGGAACAAGGGACCGATGTCCTCGTAGTTTGGTCCCTTCTCCCGCCTTAAACCACCCAACCGGAAGGCCGCTACGATGTCATCTGGCGGAAGCTCGAAAGGCAGCTCTAACATCCGCAGACTCACATGTTCCACAGTGACCAGACTGATGTTCCCAGAGGCCGGCTTTGGTCGTCTGCAGAATCCTCTCACACGCAGCGTCCTTAATCATGTTAACGTGTGCAGTGGAACTTTGCAGAGGAAGCGCTCCACGTCCAAAGCCTTCTGTCTTGCGTATTCTTTACAGAAGCTGATCGTACTATAGACTTCCTACATTTATTCTCTATGATCGACCAAGTCCGCAAGGTAAACAAAACTCACACATACGCATCACGAGCGGGAACACCGCCCATCCACTTCCCGTTGCCGATAATGCTGAACTACCACTAGAACATTAGTTGCAGACATTGGCCATGATAATTCGTTCATTACGCCTTTCACAGTAGCATACTTGCATTCCTATTTTCTTATTCAATATTAGACCTGCTACTGCCTTATCACTATTTCATTTTGCGTTGATAACCCCGTACTGCCCTGACAACGGGTCCTGTTTTTCCTACTTTACTAATTCCCAGTACATCTAACTTCAATCTATCCAACTCCTTTTTCTGTTTCTTTAGCTTATCTACTCCTATAACACTAACAATCTAATCGCATTCAGCATGATTCAAACACCTGATGAATGGTATGGAAAATGCACTTTGCTAACGGTCACTACACCACCTGTAACGGGTTTCTGAGAACTCTTGCCAGTAACCTACACAAAACAAAACGGGAATATAATTCAAAGTCCATTGGTGAAAACAATATACCAACACCACCTTCAAATTTCAACAGGAACAAATGGAATTTATTTGCTTTAGTTGCACGTTCTTTGAACATGAACTCCAGCTAGCTATTGGCTCTGGAATTTGTTGTAATGCCTCTATTCTCAGAGAGCTTGCACGTCATTAAAGTGCTCCACTCACGCAGAAAACCGGAAATATTTCAGTCAGAACTGCGCATCCTCACATGCTATCATATTTTACGAATTTTGCGGTCTTTCAGTATTCTATAAATACGTTGGATGATCACTAAGCTTCACTGACTGCCTATTTCACTATTGCAAAACGCCATCTGCAGCTTAAAGAGAGCACGACTTCCCTTTTACACCCAATTCATACGGTAACGGAGTGGCGCGGACGACTGACAGTGGCGAGTCAGGGACATGGCGCGGGACGGGCGTGAGGAATTCACACTGGGTGGCGCCGGTAGAGAATGGAGCAAAATGAGTCGTCTTCATAAGATGAAGATATTGACGCACTGAATGTTTTGCAACTCGTAAATGTTGAGCACCAAAGAAGATATTGTGTAAAATGGGGTGTGTCCGTTATGGATGAAATAAGTTAATAAATGTCACATTCGACATAATGGAAGAACGCAACATCTATCTCAAACGTTCCCAGCATTTTTACAAAATGTGTCAAAAGTGTTTCTATATTGCTTTAGACAAAGTAAAGGACTGCAATCAGAAAAGAGCAAAGCAACCGTAATGTTTTGGTCACAATTCCTATTTTTAATATGATTTTCATTTTAACATAAGCCCAGACATTGCAGATTTTGTGAGAGATGTTCAAAATATTACGATACTTTTCCAAAAACTGATCATCTGTTAATCTTTTAGAGTTGTTAATCAGAAATTGCTTGTTACAGATCATAATTTCCTGCCATGTGATAGAGATTTTGCGCTTATAGAGAGGAACAAAATACCCTTTCAATCAAAAACCTGGGTTCCACAGATTGCAAACGCCAAGGACATGAGCGACTCCAAAAACAGTTGTTTTAAATTTTTTACTTGAAAAATAAAAGTTTTACTGCAGAGGCGGATACAGCTTTGCTTCATTTACATAAAACATTTTTTTGAGGCACGTCGGATGACTTCAAATTAATGGAAACAGCAGCAAACCACTTGGACGTCTCCGCGACGCGTTCCTTCGGTGCGCCACTCGTGGCGACGAACGGACGTGGCGCGGACCACGAAGCGACGCGTCTGCGCCGCGCCACCTGTGTGCATAATTCCTCATTTGTTACGACAGAGGTGATGCGAAACAGCGCCACGTCCCCGCCAGACGTCCGCGCCACGCCATTTCTGTCCGAATTGGGACTCACACGCTAGAGGGCCGTCACCGACTTCCTTTCACGAGCTCCAAATCAGTCCACTAAATAATTGCTGCATAAGTGCCTCTCCACCAGTCAACTTAAGGAGCTGAATGCAGGCGTTTCATTGGTCATCTCCTGCTGTAGCTAACAACACTGCTCTGCAAGCTGCTGCTTCCTGCCGTGATTTCCAGAACTGTCCTTCTAGCAGATGGTGAAGGCACCTATCATCGCGGGAAAATTTCTAACAACGCTCGCCTAGTACACCGGACGAAAACCCATTTTGAACGATTACAGAAACGCCGACTAGTCATTGCCAGCCTGCCAGAAGCTCCCTTCCCTCAGATACCGGAAACTGGCTCTGGTGTTGAGAACAGCCGATCACGCGGGCAGAAAATGGTGCGTTACAACCTCATTGCGATTCACGACGTGTACAAGGTAGGTGAGAAGTCGTTCCCTAGTTTTCAGTGTCCATAAATTTTTATTAATGAATATCTGTACACGGAACAGGCTGTAGTCGGCTCTCAAGACCATGAGAAAATGTGTAGGCCTACTACACTACAATCCTACGTATGCTCCTGTGTTGTCGACCAAACGTCGTAAAAGTATGGGAATGTCATCAACTGATTTCTGCAGAAAAGTCAGAGGTACATTTCCGACGACAACTATGATCCTCTTTTCTAATTTGCCCAGAATGCTTGCATTTCTTCTGTATACTTCTTCTTTGCCCCAGTCCCACAAAAGTGAGGTCGTGACTTCTCGGAGACCATTCATGGTTCCCTGCCGTTCCAGCCAATATCCTGGAAAATGTTCCTCCAGGCAGTCACGACGCGTTTAGGCAAAATGGTGGTGCTCCGTCTTGCTCAAAAAGGATGTCCGCAACATTGTCCCATTGTGATATCGGTGGCCACACGTATTCATTCCGCATGTAGGGACACCAGTTGCAGTTCATGGTGTCTCGCAATATGAATGGACCAATGAAACGATCTGCGGTCATATATCACCAAAATGTCATTTCAGTTGCATTTCTGGACTTGTTTCCGCCCTGTAATGGAGGGTGTGTCGGTTGACGAATCCCCCTATGTGAAACCCAGCCTCATCGCCCGAAATAGTGTTCTGGAACAAATCCGGCTAATCATTAGGCTATGACAGATTAATTTTCCCATATTCAATCTTCTGTCACAATACACTGAAGTGACGAAAGTCATGGGATACCTTCCTAATATCGTGTCGGACCCCCTTTTGGCCGGCGTAGTGCAGCAACACGACGTGGCATTGACTCGGCAAGTCGTTGGAATCGCTTGCAGAAATATTGAGCCCTGCTGCCTCTATAGTCGTCCGTAATTGCGAAACTGTTTCCGGTGCAGAATTTTGTACACGAACCGGCGTCTCGGTTATGTGCCATAAAGGCTCGATGGGATTCATGTCGGGCGATCTGCGTGGCCAAACCATTCGCTCGAACTGTCCAAAATGTTCTTCAAATCAATCGTGAAGAATTGTGGCCAGGAGGCTTGTCGCATTGTCATCCATCAAAATTCCATCGTTGTTTGGGAACATGAAGTGCATGAATGGCTGCAAAAGTTCTTCAACTAGCCGAACACCCAGAAGACACAGTCCATTCCATGTAAACACAGCCCACACTATCATGGAGCCACCACCAGCTTGGAGACTACCTTGTTGACGACTTGGGTCCATGGCTTCTTGGGGTCTGCGCCAGTCTTGAACCCTACGAGGTGCATTCAAGTTCTAAGGCCTCCGATTTTTTTTTCCCTGGACTGGAAAGAGATAGAAACATGCGCATTGTTTTAAAATGAGGCCGCGTTCATTGTCAATACGTCCCAGAGATGGCAGCACCGTAAGGCAGATGGAATTTTACCGCTAGCGGCGAGAACGAGAACTGTTTTAAATACTTAAAATGGCGACGTTTTCCTTACTTGAACAACGTGCAATCATTCGTTTTCTGAATTTGCGTGGTGTGAAACCAATTGAAATTCATCGACAGTTGAAGGAGACATGTGGTGATGGAGTTATGGATGTGTCGAAAGTGCGTTCGTGGGTGCGACAGTTTAATGAAGGCAGAACATCGTGTGACAACAAACCGAAACAACCTCGGGCTCGCACAAGCCGGTCTGACGACATGATCGAGAAAGTGGAGAGAATTGTTTTGGGGGATCGCCGAATGACTGTTGAACAGATCGCCTCCACAGTTGGCATTTCTGTGGGTTCTGTGCACACAATCCTGCATGACGACCTGAAAATGCGAAAAGTGTCATCCAGGTGGGTGCCACGAATGCTGACGGACGACCACATGGCTGCCCGTGTGACATGTTGCCAAGTAATGTTGACGCGCAACGACAGCATGAATGGGACTTTCTTTTCGTCGGTTGTGACAATGGATGAGACGTGGATGCCATTTTTCAATCTAGAAACAAAGCGCCAGTCAGCTCAATGGAAGCACACAGATTTACCGAAACCAAAAATATTTCTGGTAACCGCCAGTGCTGAAAAAATGATGGTGTCCATGTTCTGGGACAGCGAGGGCGTAATCCTTACCCATTGCGTTCCAAAGGGCACTACGGTAACAGGTGCATCCTACGAAAATGTTTTGAAGAACAAATTCCTTCCTGCACTGCAACAAAAACGTCCGGGAAGGGCTGCGCGTGTGCTGTTTCACCAAGACAATGCACCCGCACATCGAGCTAACGTTACGCAACAGTTTCTTCGTGATAACAACTTTGAAGTGATTCCTAGTTTCTTCGTGATAACAACTTTGAAGTGATTCCTCATGCTCCCTACTCACCTGACCTGGCTCCTAGTGACTTTTGGCTTTTTCCAACAATGAAAGATACTCACCGTGGCCGCACATTCACTATGCCGTGCTGCTATTGCCTCAGCGATTTTCCAGTGGTCAAAACAGACTCCTAAAGAAGCCTTCGCCGCTGCCATGGAATCATAGCGTCAGCGTTGTGAAAAATGTGTACGTCTGCAGGGCGATTACGTCGAGAAGTAACGCCAGTTTTATCGATTTCGGGTGAGTAGTTAATTAGAAAAAAAATCGGAGGCATTAGAACTTGAATGCACCTCGTATTATCAGCTCTTACCAATGAAATCGTGACTCATCTGACCAGCCCACGGTTTACCAATCGAAATGGTCAGGAGCCCAGGAGAGGCGCTGCTGTTAGTAAAGGCAGTCGCGTCTGTCGTCTGCTGCCATAGCCCATTGACGCCAGATTTCGCCACACTGTCCAAACGAACGTCCCACATTGATTTCTGCTCTTATTTTACTCGATGTTGCTCGTCTGTTACCACTGATAACTCTACGCGAACGGCCCTGCTCTCGGTTATTAAGTGAAAGCACTGAGAGGACAGTGGAGCACATTGTCGTCCTTGGTAAAAGGTAATGCCTGAGATTAGGTATTCTTGGTACACTCTTGTTATTGTGGATCTAACGATTTTCGAAATGGAATGTCCCACGCCTCTAGCTCCAACTATCATCACGCCTTCAAATTGTCTTAATTTCCGTTGCGCGGCCAAAATCACGTCGGCCACTTTTCCACACGAATCACCTAAATACAGATGATGGCTTCGCCAACGCACTGCCCTTTTGTACCCTGCGTACGCGGTACTACCACCATCTGTATATGTGCATATCGCTAACCCATGACTTTTGTCACGTCAGTGTACTGTGACGATAACTCTTGAACGTAATGGTTTTTCCACGGTTTGCAGTTCAGGTCCTTATTTAAGTCAACACGCAGCGTGTGCCTGCTGATTCCACTCTGACGAGCTGCTTGGCGTGTTGATTTACGAGGACTGCGCTTGAAGATATACGGTCGTCCTCCTCGTGTTTTATCCAGAATTGATCCAGTTGTTATTAGCTTGGTGTGACAATTCCTAATGGTTGTAGCATCATGTGCAGCACGAGGGCCATGAACACAGCGCCACCGTCGCTAAATAAGGGCTACAAATCACCACATGTCAAACCGCGAAGCGATCTGCGTCCTCCAACTTTTCCTGCCATCTCGCCGTTCACAATAAGAAGACTGTCAAGATATTAGGAATGGCGGTTATTGCTGAAACAACCGGTGCTCGGTTATACCGGTTTTTTCCCAAGCCAGTTCAACCTACCTGTTAAGACCGCCGAAAATAACCGTTTTCTGAAATAACAGTTTCAGAAATGGCTCAAATGGCTCTGAGCACTATGCGACTTACCTTCTGAGGTCATCAGTCGCCTAGAACTTAGAACTACTTAAACCTACCTAACCTAAGGACATCACACACATCCATCCCCGAGGCAAGATTCGAACCTGCGACCGTAGCGGTCGCTCGGCTCCAGACTGTAGCGGCTAGAACCGCACGGCCACTCCGGCAGGCCTAAAATAACAGGTTTTGCTTATTTATTTCTATTATTTTCTGAAAAAAAGTAGAAACCGAATATACATTGAAAAATTTCGACTCTCTCGTTTTCAGGATACATAGAATTAAAATAGGCAAATAGAAGAAAACTTAATCTGTCCACTGTCAGCTGTTTTACTCTGAAAGCGGTAAGTGATTGAATATAACAAAAATTCACCAGTATTCTCCCACTGATTCCAATTTTTCGAAACTCTGCTCAAAAATCATGCTGTAATCTGGAATAGTACCACTGTTTGAGCATTACTAGCATGCAATACTGAAGGGCGAAAACTTAGGTTGAAAAATTTTGTTTTTCGTGTTAATGTGTCCGTTTCCAAGCCCTACAAGCAGACAAAGTCATTTACGTAGACACAGGCAGAAGATCAGCCACTTCCTGTATTTATTGCATGCTATCAATGAGCTGTTGTTTAATTTTTAATTTATTACTGTTGCCATAGTTTCCTTCTTCTTTTATTATTTCATAGAAATGACAGACAAGTCTTTAATTTTTGAAAGTAAATGAAGCGTTATATTTATCACTACAACACGTCGTAAAAATATTTGCAGTGTAGCGTTGGTGCCCTTCAGCAATACAACAGTTGTCTGGCAAAGACTGCGAGGAACTACCATTTCGATGAGTTGGGGAAAGTCTTGCACACTGTACGTACGTACGTACGTACGTACCTTAAGCCACGACACACTGCAACATGGACATTATTGTCTCAGCTGTGCTGTACCAATTCTTATACCACGTGATTGTTGCTCTTTTCTGTCGGCGTAGTTATTAAAATAGTTCTGATCACTTTTCCCATTTCCTATAGCAATGGAACAATTCAAACCATTGCAAATGTTGCGAATGAAAATTATTTCTTTCTTTTTTTAAAAAATTACACCTTTCTTTTAAAAAGGATTATTTAAAAACGAAAAATTTTAGCACTACTGCTTTGGTTATTTGATATTTCGGTTTTTTTACTCGGTTATTAGTAATACATAAAAAACATAACATAACCGAAATCACACAAATACCGAAAAAACCTGTTATTCAGACCAAAAATAACGGTATCGGTTTTAACTGGTCGATTTTTCCCATCCATAAAAGGTACTCTCAGGGATCCTGTAATAAAGCACAACAACGTTCATTGATGTATACAGGACTGCTTTGAAAAGTTATCGAAATCACCATGAGAGGTCAGCGCTAGAGTAACGAGTTGTTCACGTGATATTCATTGGACTGTTGTCTGTTAATACGTGCCACGTCTGTGTTCTTATAAGAGCGCTGTGGCGGTGACGTGGCTCCGTTGTTGTTCCAGCGTAGTGATTTGTGAAAACGGAAAAAATTGTGATTCGAGCAGTGATGAAGTGCTTCTCAAAGAAAGGTATGAAAGCAAAGGGCATTCATGTCGATTTCCAGAATACACTGGGGGACTCTGCTCCTTCATATTCATCTGTTGCCAAGTGGACAAATGAGTTTAAATTTGGTCGGGAGAGCTTAGTTATTATCCGCGTAGTGGTCGGCCAGATGTGTCACTACTCCAGAAATCATTGCAAAAAATTCAAATGGCTCTAAGCACTATGGGACTTAACATCTGAGGTCATCAGTCCCCTAGACTTAGAACTACTTAAACCTAACTAACCTAAGGACATCACACACGTTCATGCCCGGGGCAGGATTCGAACCTGCGACCGTAGCATCAGCGCGGTTCCAGACTGAAGTGGCTAGAGTCGCTCGGCCACAGCTGCCGGCAAAAATCATTGAAAAAGTGCACAGAATGGTTATGGAGGATCGCCGATTGAAAGTGCGTGAAATTGCTCACGCTTGGCAGATATCTGAAAGGATGTATCACATTTTAACTGAAGAATTGGAAATGAAAAAATTATCTGCAAGATGAGTGCCGCTACTCTTGACGCGCGCCTGCACACATGTGCCGTCGCCATGGCAAAATTACACGAACTAAGGTATGAATTGGTGCCACACCCACCTTATTCATTTGATATGGCTCCGTCAGACTTTCATCTCTTCCCAAAACTGCAAATTTTTATCGGTGGACGAAGATTCACTTCAAACGAAGAACTGATAGCCAGAGTTAACAACTGGTTCACCGGCCTGGAGGAAACTCACTTTCGAGATGGGATCAAGGCACTGGAACATCGTTGAACCAAGTACGATAATCTACAAGGAGACTACATTGAAAAATAAAAAGAAGTTTCAGTGATGTAGGTACTTTCTTTCTATTCCGTTCCGAGAACTTTTCACACCGCCGTCGTACCAACAGTCAGAAAACGTACAGACATTTAAAACTAGGGAGCGACTTCCACGCTGCAGATGTAGATGTAACCGTTCTGTTACCCAATTAAGTAGATACGCTTGAGAAGTGACTTGCCTTCTGCATGCCTTTCGTGGCCTGTCCGCTCTCATTTTTGCTGTCTTTATCATCATTTTTATTATGTCTCCGTGGGAGAAGGGCGAATAACTTCATTCTGGGTAATGAAATGAATACTGAGAACTCTAATCATCTTTGCTGTGGGACTCTGTATGTTTTCTTTTGGTGCTGTTAGCCTTCATTTGGGTAGTCTATGGCAGAGCGAAGATACCTGTGGGGGCCGATGGAGCTGGAGCCGGACTGATTCTTGGGTGACCTTCAGCGAATTCCTTAGAATTGGCGGACAATAGCAGCTGGCCTGTTCCTCTGCGCTTGCGACCAGTTGCATTCTGGCCTATTGGGTGGTGGTGGTGGTTAGTGTTTAACGTCCCGTCGACAACGAGGTCATTAGAGACGGAGCGCAAGCTCGGGTTAGGGAAGGATTGGGAAGGAAATCGGCCGTGCCCTTTCAAAGGAACCATCCCGGCATTTGCCTGAAACGATTTAGGGAAATCACGGATGACCTAAATCAGGATGGCTGGAGACGGGATTGAACCGTCGTCCTCCCGAATGCGAGTCCAGTGTGCTAACCACTGCGCCACCTAGCTCGGTTCCGGCCTATTGTACACACTGTGAAGCGTCTTGGAAGGTGACGGTCCGGCGTCGGTGTACTCGGCGCCTTGGCCTAACTTGGCGAGGCCACCAGTGAGTAATGCATTTCGATCTTCCCACAAGCAGATGCTAGACGACCCGCTCGTTGCGAGTCTCTGGCACCGGCGGTTCGATGAACTTTTCTTCTTACGTGTGTAGCGGCGGGCGGGACTATTTTCCCGCACCAGCGTAGGTGTAGGAACCTGATCTGGCTACTCACGATGACGCTCTGTGAAGTCAGAGAGCCTCGACCTGAAATTGGCGGGACAAGAGCCCATTGGGTATATGTCGCTCGCCAGTTCAATGGAATTTTTCACTGCGCCCGCCATCAATTAGGGACTTTCGACAGCGGTGGGGGTCGCATGTGGCTCAATTTGGAAAGTGTGAGAGTGGTGCGTGTTAAGGAGATCAGTGTGGATCTAGCCCCAGTACCGTCTGCGTCCAACATTTCTCTCTTCTCTGTGTCTCCTCCTGGTGACACTTTATAGCGAGCTAGCTCGTGCTTTATCTCGGTCATCTAGAAAGGAGTAATAGGTGTCCAGTTTTTCCTCGTGGACGGAGCATATTAGAAGATCAGTTAGCATAGGCTATCGGTCTTGAGCTTACTGCAAATAAATTGCAGTAAGCTGAAGACATATAACCAATAGTAACTTGTTTTAACAGCTACTGCGGAAGATGGCGGTGCAAACAAACGTATGTTAGAAAAGTTGGCGACACAGATCTTAGTGAGTGCACCACGTACTGGTGAAGACGTTTGTCGTGAAGTATCTTGGCTCCTCGGCACTTTGTAAAAGCTTTTACACTGTAGCCCTCAGCAGCACGTGTTCTCGTTATCACCAATACCACCCAAATTTTCTATCTTTTCTAATTAGAGTTATTATTATGGATTGTCATACTAGTCAGTGTGTAGCATTTAATATGCAGACTAAAGTGGTTGATCAGACCACTCTTCTCATTGTTTGAGAGTAGAAGCCCCGTCAAGTACTCGACCAACTTCTTGTTCACTAATTCAGTTGTTGTACCCTTACTATGAGGATTTATTATAATGTGAAGTCCTTAGCTCAACAGATCATTTTGTTATAGTTAAAACGCTTGTCAGTTTCAGTAATCGGTTGACAGCTGCCATTTCCTTCCATATTGATTAATGTCTACTAAGGAAACTAAGTACTTCATAACTTAATTAAATTATCGCGTGTGCACAATTCTTTATAACTTTTATTTACAGGGTCTCTTCACTAATTGCTTCCGCGCGTATTTATCACTGAGCTAATCATCGCGATAGTTCGAAAGGGAGGTGGTGGTGAGTGCATGATCAAGCCACATGCAGATTCCAGAATGAAATTTTCCCTCTGCAGCGGAGTGTGCGCTGATATGAAACTTCCGGGCAGATTAAAACTGTGTGCCGGGCCGAGTCTCGAACTCGGGACGCTTGCCTTACTCGGGCAAGTGCTCTACCAACTGAGCTACCCAAGCACGACTCAATCAGAAACTGGCAGCTGAGAGGAGCCAGTGTTAAGCTGTGTTTTGTGGACACTGTAATTGTAAAGAATCTGCATGTGAAACTTCCTGGCAGATTAAAACTGTGTGCCGGGCCGAGACTCGAACTCGGGACCTTTCCCTTTCGCGGTCAAGTGCTCTACCAACTGAGCTACCCAAGCACGACTCACGCCCCATCCTCACAGCTTTAATTGCGCCAGTACCTCGTCTCCTACCTTCCAAACTTCGCAGAAGCTCTCCTGCATACCCTGCAGAACTAGCACTCCTGGAAGAAACGATATTGCAGAGTAAGGTATGCATGAGAGCTTTTGCGAAGTTTGGAAGGTAGGAGACGAGGTACTGGCGGAATTAAAGCTGTGAGGACGGGGCGTGAGTCGTGCTTGGGTAGCTCAGTTGGTAGAGCACTTGACCGCGAAAGGGAAAGGTCCCGAATTCGAGTCTCGGCCCGGCACACAGTTTTAATCTGCCCGGAAGTTTCACATGCAGATTCTTTACAATTACATTGTCCACAAAACACAGCTTAACACTGGCTCCTCTCACGCTGCCAGTTTCTGATTGCGTTAAAGTTTTGTCCACCAGTGTAAATGCAAAAAGACTCCCGAGCTGTGCTGCCCACGGCGACTGGGAGACGCGTCGGCAGGCGGACGGGCAGGCAGCGCGTCGCGTACCACGCCGCAGGCCCCGCCCCCGCGGCAGGCGGCGCCACCCCCCGGTGTGACGCCGGCAGATAGGCTATCGCCGTGGACGCTGGCCCGTTTCCGGCGGCGCCCGCCGCCACACGCAGCCGCGGCGCTCAGCTCACGCAGACACGCACCGCGCACGCACGTCCGGCGCGCGGAGTCAGCTGTCGGCTGACGTCACCCGGCCGCACGCAGGTGCAGGCCGTGATGTGTTGCTTCCGGCAGGCACTTTTTCCGCCGCCAGACAAGACGGACAGCCCCCGGAAGACTCGCGCGCTCCCTACCATACGGCGAGTTTAATCTTGCTTAAGCTGGGCCATCACACGCTGCGCTATTACCATACGCGTGAAAGTACAGGATCCTGCTGAGTGTACCTACCACGTATGGAACTAAGTACAGTCTGGAATGAGTTGAAGCAGCGCAGACTGAACTTTTCTCATCCTTTTTCGGGTATAAGATGAACATCAACAAAAGCTAAACGAGGATAATGGAATGCAGTCGAATTAAGTCGGGTGATGCTGAGGGAATTACATTAGGTAATGAGACACTTAAAATAGTACATGAGTTTTGCTTTTTGGGGAGCAAAATAACTGATGATGGTCGAAGTAGAGGGGATATAAAATGTAGACTGGCAACGGCAAGGAAAGCGTTTCTGAAGAAGAGAAATTTGTTAACATCGAGTATAGATTTAAGTGTCAGGGAGTCGTTCCTGAAAGTATTTGTATGGAGTGTAACCATGTATGGAAGTGAAACATGCACGATAAATAGTTTGGACAAGAAGACAATAGAAGCTTTCGAAATGTGGTGCTACAGAAGAATGTTGAAGATAAGGTGGGTAGACCATGTAACTAATGAGGAGGTATTGAATAGGATTGGGGAGAAGAGAAATTTGTGGCACAACTTGACTGGAAGAAGGGATCGGTTGGTAGGACATGTTCTGAGGCATCAAGGGATCACAAATTTAGCATTAGAGGGAAGTGTGCAGGGTAAAAATCATAGAGGGAGACCAAGAGATGAATACACTAAGCAGATTCAGAAGGATGTTGGTTGCAGTAGGTATTTGGAGATGAAGAAGCTTGCACAGGATAGAGTAGCGTGGAGAGCTGAATCAAACTAGTCTCTGGACTCAGGACCACAACAACAACAACATCTTTTTTTTCTCTGGATCTGCCTATGCCGTTGTTTTCCTGCGTTCCTGCGATAAAAATTTCATGGAGGAGGAAGAAAAAGGAATTGCACCTCATGGCGGTAAATCTAGTATGCCTATTATGCTGGTTAGTTCCAGCCATGACAGACGTGTTGCACTTGCTGTCATAGATAACCTCTAAAACAAAACAAAAACATCGCACCACGAAGGAATTAACCAGATGAAACGAAAATGGACAGGTGAGATGTACATGTACAGACAAACAAAGATTAGAATTCCAGAAAAACTGTGTAATTTATTCAAGAGAAAGAGATTCACAAACTGAGCAAGTCGATAACACGTTGGTCCACCTCTGGCCCTTATGCACGCAGTTACTTAGGTTGGAATCGATTGACAGAGTTGCTGGACGTCCTCTTGTAGTATATCGAGCCAAATTCTGTCAAACTGGGGCGTTAGATCGTCAAAATCTCGAACCGGTTCGGGAGCCGTCCCCCTAATGCTTAAAACGTTCTCCATTAGGGAGGGATCCGTCAAAATAGCTGGCCAATGCCGGGTTTGGTAACCACTAAGACAAGCAGTAGAAACTCTCACCGTCCCGAGCGGGCATCATCTTACCGAAATGTAAACTCAGGATGGAGGCCACGAAGGTCAATAAAACCAAGTTTAGAATATCGTCGACATACCGCTGTGCTGTAAGGGTGCAGGAGGTGATAACGTGATACTGCTATGAGACGAAATGGCACCACGGAACATCGCTCTTGGTTGTCGGTGCGTATGGCGGGCTACAGTCAACTTGGTATCCCACGGGTATCTGGGGCGTCTTCAGAAACTTCCTCGCTTGTCATTGTGTCTCAGTTCTAAGCACTCATCATGAAGGCAGTTTTCTCCAGCCAATGAGATACGACGTGGGAGACGTGTCTGGAGCTGCCCAGGGCAGTGATGTGATACCAGCCTGACTGCCGCCCACCATACGGTCCGATAACCAAGAGTGATGGTCTGGGGTGCCATTTCGTTTCATATCAGCACCCCTTTGGTTATCATCCCTGTTCCGGCGTAAAGTCAAGCGCCGGCACCCCAGTCGGGAACCTAATAGCAGTGAAGGCTGTGAAGAAGACACCAGCCAATAGCACGCTGACCGACCCCTCTCTAGGACGACAACGTGATAGCAGCGGCCCCTAGGCACAGAGAATATAAGCGCCGCTCCCGACTGGTCGCAGCCCAATTCTGAGAAACGTCAGGACTTGCGACCTGAATAGAAGCATCCACTGTATTACTTCACTTTTATAGAAATCGTTATACTGAAGGACACTGATTATATTGCATGTCACTCTTTCCTTACGACACGTCTATGTACGAGTATTTCTCAAAGTTAAGTACTGTCATTGATTCATTTCGGAATAAAACTCTATATTCGATTTGCTTGAATTGTTCTCTAGCGATCCGAGAAGCAGGTTACCTAGGCACCCTATATTTGGCGAGTAGGCAGGATACAACACTCTCTGTCACCCCTTACAGCACAGCAGTCCGTCGACTATATTCTGCGCCCTGTTTTGTTGCCCTTCATGGCAAGTCATCCTGGGCTCACATTTCAGCAAGATAATGCCCACCTGCACACGCCGAAACTTTCTAATGCTTGTCTTCATGCGTTCCAAAACCTACCTTATCCAGCAATTTTGTCGGATCTCTCCCCAGTTGAGAACGTTTGGAGCAATATGACCCTCCAATCGGGTTCAGATTTTGACGTTTTAACGCGCCATTTGGACAGAAATTGACACTACATCCTTCAGGAAGACATTCAGCAACTCTGTCAATCAGTGCTAAACTCAAAATGGCTCTGAGCACTATGGGACTCAACTTCTGAGGTCATTAGTCCCCTAGAACTTAGAACTAGTTAAACCTAACTAACCTAAGGACATCACAAACATCCATGCCCGAGGCAGGATTCGAACCTGCGACCGTAGCGGTCCTGCGGTTCCAGACTGCAGCGCCTTTAACCGCACGGCCACTTCGGCCGGCTCAGTGCTAAACTGAGTAACTGGTTGCATTAGGGCCAGAGGTGTACCAAAGCGTTAGTGAATTGCTAAGTTTGACAATCTCTTTCTGTCGAATAAACTGTTCAGGTTTTTTCTGAATTTGTAGTCATTTGTCTGTACATGCATATCATATCTACTGTTTTCCATGCCATTCGGATAATTCATCGTGGTGAGACATTTTTTTGTCGTGGAGCTTATGTGAGACACGACAAATGACCTCAGACATCAATATCAAGAAATATTCGCTCCGCGTTCTGGCCTGAAGGGCCAATCGCGACCGACCGACCGCCGTGTCATCCTCTGCCAGAGGCGTTATACGGGTGCGGTATGGACAAACGTGGGGTCAGCACACCATGCTCCCGGCCGATGTTGACTGTCTTGACGTTGGAGCAGCTACTTCTCACTCAAGTAGTTCCTCAGCTGGCATCAAGGGGCTGAGTGCATCCATTCCAGTCCTTCCACCGGGGGAAAATCCCTGGCAGTACCAGAAATAGAACGTCGCTCCTCTGCATAGTAGCCAGAGCTGCGGTCAGACTTCAAGAAGGATGCAAAAATTCCATTTCAAAACAATGCAGGTGCAGACAGGTGTGAATAATGCAGGGTCGCCAGTTTAACACGTTATGGATGCAGTATACTGACACAAATTATTTACAGAAGAATGGAGACCTAGTAGACACCAACTTCAGGGAAGATTGCTTTCTGAAGAAATGCAGGAACACAAGAGACAATAACAACCTTAAGACTTATCTTAGAAGAAAGATTACAGAAAGGCAAACCCGAGTTTATAGCGTTTGTGAGCTTAGAGAAAGGTTTTGACAATGTTAACTGGAATACAGTCTTTGAAGCTATGAAGATAGTAAGGATAAAACAAACATCTGGTAACACAAACACGTCGTTACTAAAGAGGGGCAGCAGCCTTTTCAGTAGTTCTAGGGGCAGCAGTCTGGATGATTGACTGATTTGACCTTCTAACACCAGCCAAAACGGCCTTGCTGTGCTGGTCCTGCGAACGGCTGAAAGCAAGGGGAAACCACAGCCGTGATTTTTCCTGAGAAGACGCAAGTCTACTGTGTAGTTAAATGATGATGGCGTCCTTTTGGGTTAAAAAATATGAGGTAAAATAGACCCCAATCCGAATCTCCTGGCGGGGTATACTCAGGAACATGTCGTCATCAGGAGAAACAAAACTGGCGTTCTACGGATCAGATAGCGGAATGTTAGATTCCTTAATTGGACAGGTAGGTTAGAAAATTTAAAAAGGAAGATAGACAGGTTGAAGTTAGATATAGCGAGAATGACTGAAGTTCACTGTCAGGAAGAACAGGACTTCTGGCCAGGTGAACACAGGGCTATAAATATAAATTCATACAGGTTTACTGCAGGAGTGGGTTACATAATGAAGTAGGAAACACGAATGCCGGTAACCTACTATGAACAGCTTAGTCATCGCATTATTGTAGGCAAGATGACACGAAGCCTACACCCACCACAGCAGTATAAGTTTATATGAGAACTAGCTCTACAGATGATGATGATATCGAAGAAATATATGATGAGATAAAAGAAATTCTTCAGATAGTTACGGGAGACAAAAATTTAATAGTCTTGGGGGAGTGGAATTAGATAGTAGGAAAAGGAAGTGAAGGGAAAATAGTAGGTAAATATGGACTGGGGGTAAGGAAAGAAAGATGAAGCTCCTTGGTAGAATTTTGCACAGAACATACTTTAATCATCGCTAACACTTGGTTTTAGAATCATAAAAGAAAGTAGTATACGTGGAAGGGACCTGGAGACACCGGAAGGTTTCATATTGATTATACGAGCCCGAGGGCCGTTCAGAAAGTAACCTCCGGTTGATTTAAAAAAATACACCAAGTTAAATAAAAATATTTTAATATATACATCTTACAACTACATCTTTGCACTATTTTTCTACATAGTCTCCATAGCGATTGAGGCACTTATCGTATCTCTTCACAAGCTTTGAAATTCCTTCTGCATAAAAATCACCCGCTTGTGCCTGGAGCCAGCCTGTGACCGCATCTTTGAGCTCTTCGTCGTCATCAAACCGCTGTGACCCGAGCCATTTCTTCAAATGCATGAAGAGGTGATAATCACTTGGCGCCAGGTCTGGGCTGTAAGGTGGATGGTTGATAACGTCCCACTTGAAGGACTCAAGAAGGGCCGTTGTTCTGCGAGCAGAGTGAGGACGGGCGTTATCGTGCAAAAAAACGATACCGGAAGTCAGCATACCACGGCGTTTGTTCTGTATAGCCCGTCGTAACTTTTTTATTGTTTCACAGTACACGTCTTGATTAATGGTCGTACCACGTTCCATGAATTCAACCAACAACACCCCTTTGGCATCCCAAAACACCGTTGCCATCAGTTTTCTGGCAGAAAAATTTTGCGAGGCTTTTCTTGGTTTGGTAGGCGAATTTGAATGTGCCCACATCTTTGATTGTTCTTTTGTCTCAGGGTTCACGTACTTAATCCAGGTTTCGTCACCGGTCACGATTCTGTTTAACAGTGGTTCTCCTTCGTCCTCATAACGTGACAGAAAGTCTAATGCAGAGGCCATTCTTTGAGTTTTGTGGTGGTCGGTAAGAATTTTGGGCACCCATCGTGCACAGAACTTACGGTAACCCAATCTTGCTGTCACTATCTCGTACAAGAGAGTCTTAGAAATCTGTGGAAAACCAGTAGACAACTCCGACATTGAGAAACGTCGATTTTCACGAACTTTTGCATCAACTGTCTGAACGAGTTCGTCAGTCACCAATGATGGTCTACCACTCCTCTCTTCATCATGAACGTTTTCTCGTCCACTTTTAAATAAACGTACCCATTCACGGACAACTCCTTCACTCATAACTCTTCGTCCGTACACGGCACAAAGCTCACGATGAATAGCTGCTGCAGAATATCCTTTGGCTGTAAAAAACCTTATGACAGCACGCACTTCACATTTGGCGGGGTTTTCTATTGCAGCACACATTTCAAACTGCCACAAAAATTAAACTAGCGCAGGTACGACGTTCACTCGACCACGGCTAGATGCCGACTGACCTGTTGAGTGCGTGAACGCACAGATGGCGTCGCTACTCCCCCCACAACCCGCACTGTAACCAATCGGAGGTTACTTTCTGAACCGCCCTCGCATAATGGTCAAACAGAGATTGAGGAACCAGATTTCAAACTGTAATACGTTACCAGGGGCAGGTGTGAACCCTCACCACAATTTGTTGGCTATGAACTGTAGATCAGAATTGAAAAAAATTGGAGAAACGTAGAATATTAAGGGGATTGGACCTAGATAAGTTGAAAGAACCAGAGGTTGTTGAGAGCTTCAGAGGGAGCATTATTCAACGGTTGACTAGAACAGGGGAAAGGAATATAGTAGCAGACGAATGGGTAGCTTTAAGAGATGAAATAATGAAGGCAACAGAAGATCAAATAAGTAAAAAGACGAGGCTTAGTAGAAATCCTTGGATAACACAAGAGATATTGAATTTAATTGAGGAATGGAAAAAAATTAAAATATAGCAAATGAAGCTGGCGAAATCGAATACAAACGTTTAAAAAATGAGACTGACACGAAGTGCAAAATCGCTAAGCAGGATTGGCTGGAGGACATATGCAAGGGTTTAGAAGCATATTTCACTGGGGGAAAGATAGATATCGCCTACGGGCAAATTAAAGAGGTCTTTCGGGCAAAGAGAAGCAGCTATATGAATACCGTATGGTACTATGAGAAGAATTCGACAAAGCTCTGAAGGATCTAAGTCGAAATAAGGCCCCGGGAGTAGACGATATTCTGTCAGAACTACTAATAGCCTTGGGAGAGCCAGTAATGACAAAATTATTCTGTCTGGTGCGCAAGATGTATGAGACAACTGAAATACCCTCAGACTTGTAGAAGAATTTAGTAATTCCAGTTGCAAAGAAAGCAGTTGCTGACAGGTATGAAAATTACCGAACAATGAGTTTAATAAGTCATGGTTGCAAACTAACACAAATTCCTTGCAGAAGAATGGAAAAACTGATAGAAGCAGATATCTGGAAAGATCAGTTTGGATCAGAAGAAATGTAGGAATATGCGAGGCAATACTGAGCCTACGACTTATCGTAGAAGATACGCTAAGGAAATGGGAACCTACATGTATAGCATTTGTGGACTTAGAGAAAGCTTTTGACAGTGTGGACAGGAATATTCTCTTTGAAGTCTGAAAGTAGCAGGAGTAAAATACTGAGAGCGAAACGCTATTTACAACTTGCACAGAAACCAGACGGCAGTTATAAGACTTGAAGAGCATGGAAGGGAAGCAAAAAGAGATTGAAGAGGGGTTACAGCGTATTCCCAGTGCATTTCGACTTGTACGTTGAGCAAGCATTAAAGGAAACCAAGGGGCAATCTGGAAGTTGAATTAGAGTTCTGGGAGAAGAAATAAAAGACTTTTAGGTTTCCTGACGACATTGTGGCTCTGTCAGAGACTGCGAAAGATTTCGATGAGCAATTGATCCGAACGATAGAGCCTTGGAACGATGGACGTCAACAAAGGTAAAACAAAGCTAATGGGGCGTGGTCGGATAAGATTAGGCGAAGCTTTGGGAATTAGACTGGGAAATGAGACACAAGAAGTAGCAGATCACTTTTTCTATTTGGGCAGCAAAATAAACGATGATAGTCGCAGTAGAGCGGATTTAAAATTGGCTGCAGTAAGAAAACATTTCTGAAGAAACGAATTTGTTATCATTTAATACAAATTTATCCGTAAGCGTTAAGAAATCTAGTCCACCTTTTCAGCTGAGTAGTCAGCGTAGATGGCTGCTATACTGTGGACCCTGCTTTGATTCCTGGATTTTTCCTTGGTGGGAGGACCGGTAGGGGTGCACTCAACCTTGTGATCACAACTGAGGAGCAGCTTGACTGAATAGTAGAGGACCACGGTCTGGAAAGTCTGCAAAACGAACGAGATAGCAGTCTGCTGAGCACATTTATTTACTTATTTACACGTCTAGTTCAGTAAGACCAAATGGAGGAGCACATCTCCAAGGTCATGGAATGTGTCAGTATATGAAATTGCTACATAAAAGTAATAACAGATAAAATAAAATGTTTATGAACCCAAAAAAGTCAATCCATAAGTTTAAGTGAACGCAATCAACAATATAACATAAGAATCAGCTTAATTTTTCAAGGAACTCCTCAACAGAATAGAAGGCGTGACCCATGAGGAAACTCTTGAGTTTAGTTTTGATAGCGCGTGGATTACTGTCTAGATTTTTGAATTCTTGTGGTAGCTTACTGAAAATGGAAATAGCAGTATACTGCACACGTTTCTGTACGAGAGTGAAGGAAGTGAGATCAAAATGCAGATTGGATTTCTGCCGAGCACCAACTGAGTGAATGCTGCTAATTCTTGGGAATAAGCTGACATTATTAACAAGAAACTTACGGTAAAGAATATACATATTGAGAGGTCAACGTCAAAATACCCAGGTTAATGAACAGGGATCGACAAGAGGTTCGCGAATTTACGCCACTTGTTGTTAGAACCGCCCATTTTCTGAGCCTAAAATATCCTTTTAGAATGGGAAGAGTTACCCCAAAATGTAGTACCATACAACATAAGCGAATGAAAATAAGCAAAGTAGACTAATTTTCATGTCGGACAGTCACATACTTCAGGTACTGTTCGAATAGTAAAAATGGCAGCATTAAGTCTTTGAACTAGATACTGAACGTGGGCTTTCCACGACAGCTTACTATCTATATGAACACCTAGAAATTTGAATTGTTCAGATTCACAAATCTGTGCCCATTGCGTCGAAATTAAAACGTCGGGTTTTGTTGAAATGTGTGTTGGAAACTGTAAAAACTAAGTTACTGTGATTTAGCTTTAGTTTATTTCCTACAAGCTGTGCACTTATGTCCTGAACTGCATTATTTGAAACAGAGCCATTGTTGCACACAACATCCTTTACTATCAAGCTAGTGTCAACAGCAAACAGAAATATTTTAGAATTAGCCGTAATACTAGAGGGCATATCGTTTATATAAATAAGGAACAGGAGTGGCCCCAACACTGATCCCTGAGGCATGCCCATTTGACTGTACCCTACTCAGGCCCCGCATCACAGCCATTCTTAACACTGTGAATAATGACCTTTTACTGTCTTTGTTAAACTGAGAGGTGAACCAATTGTGAGCTACTCCCCGAACTGCAATGGTCCGGAGCAGTATTTTGTGATCAACACAACCAAACGCCTTAGTTAAATGAAAAAATACACCTAGCGCTCGAAACGTTTTGTTTAATCCATCCAGTACCTCACAGAGAAAAGAGAATATAACATTTTCAGTTGTAAACAACTTCTAAAGCCGAACTGTACATTTGGTAGCAAATTATGTGATATAAAATAATCAATTATCCTTATGTACTCAGCCTTTTCAGTAACTTTAGCCAGCATTGATGGCATAGAAATAGGTCTAAAATTGTCTACATTATCCCTTTCTCCCTTTTATAAAGTGTCTTTACTACTGAGTACTTAAATCGTTCAGGAAACTGACCATTCCTAAAGGAAAAATTACAAATACGGTAAGTACAGAGTAACATGTACAGCACAGTACTTTAATATTCTGCTGGGCACCCTGTCATATCCATGAGAGTCCTTAGTCTTCAGTGATTTAATTATTGACTCAATCTCCCCCTTGTCTGTATCACAGAGGGGTATTTCAGACATCAATCTCGGATATGCATTTTCCAAGATAGTTATATGATTCCCAGTAGAAAATAAGTTGGAGTAACTTTCCTACATATTTTGTAACTAAATGTGACATTTGCCCGAATACAAAAGCTTTTTGTGGTAAAATTTGTGCATCATGGTGTGACAGGCAATGCTTATAAAGTGATTGTTAAAAACTGTACATATATCTGACTTACTGGTAACAGAAATAGTTTTGCTAAGAACTGACTTTATGTCGTCGACCTTGTGCTGCTCACCAAACAGTTCCTTCACAACTGACCATATGGTTTTAATATTATCCTGTGAATTAGCTATTCTATTTCCGCACTACATACTCTTTGCCTTCTTAATAACATTTTAAACGCCTTACAATACTATCTGTAATGGGCTACTGTAGCAGGATTGTGACTTCTTCTAACTTTATGACATAATTCCAGCTTTGTTTTCATGATATCCTTATCCCACTAGTCAGCCACCCAGGCTGCCTTTTACTGCTACTACCTCGTTTAGAACGTTCTAATGGAAAGCAACTCTCAAAGAGCATTAGAAATGTATTAAGAAAAGCATTATATTTCTCATCTATGTCATCGGCACTATAAACATCCTGCCGCTCTTGTTCCTTAACGACGTTTAAAAACCGGTTTACTGCCACTGGATTAACTTTCCTACATATTTTGTTGTTATATGTGACATTTTCTTGAGTACAAAAGCTTTTAGTGTTAAAATTTGCGCATAATGCTCTCAAAGGCCATTTACCCTTTACTAACAGAATGCCCTTCTAGTAATGAAGAATGAATAAACATATTATCTGTGGTTGTGCTACTGTTTCCTTGCGCCCTAGTTGGGAAAAGCACAGTCTGCATCAAATCATATGAGTTTAGGAGATCTACCAACATCCTTTTTCTTGCACAGTCGTGTACAAATTTAATACTGAAGTCACCACATACAACAAATTTTTGCTACTTCTTATAAAGTGATCCAACAACCCCCTCTAGCTTGAGCAGAAATGCTTTGACGTCAGAGTTAGGGGACCTATTGAGAGGCTCCCACCACATGCCTTGCTCATACTGTGGCATCAAGCAGTCAGGCCTGCAAGATGAGTGGTCTGCCAAGCGAGTGGATTCATTCTTATTTATCGAGTAACATGAACTCTCGTACTCACAATTAAGTTACAAATTATCCTCCTGTATGAATAATACGCAACGGAAACGCACATCTGACTATCAGTGATTTACAGAACTCTGACTGTACACTACGCACTGGCAATACCACATTTTCTTTTTGTCTTTTATTTAACGGCTTTTGTCAACACGTGGCCACCGCACTGAATGTGAATGGCGCACACATTATAAATTCGGGACATTATGACAACATACAATTCGAAGGAAAAGTCCACCAATCTTTTTCTTTTCACTATCTTATTTATTCCGATAAATTCTCTAACCTAAACACACAAATTCTATAACCTACAACAATAACATGAGAAATTCCGCCCAGTGGGCATGGCTTTACATTGGTGAATCTCTGTATTATGGTCTCGTAATTATTTAACGCTACAGTGCACTTTCTGGATAGGATGGTGGATCTTTTATTATTTCTCACACTTCGACTCTCACAATCATCATCACGAAACTATCCTCCAGACCGAGCAGTACAGAAGGAACAAGCATAACCCACTAATCTTTTGAAACTACCTTGCTACTCTCCCATCCAAACCACACATACCCAAATTACATGACATACACCACACTATGACATGAAATACAAAACACTAAATAGTCACAACATTATCACTTTTAGCTTTCCCACTTCAATTAGTATTTATCCCAGTTTCACATGACACTGCCCCACTTTGTAATTCTACTTTCCTACTATGAACTCTGGAGATATTTGCACGTCTTCCTGTGCAATGCAAGCCAAGTGGCATTGCTGGATAGACGGCCGACTCACCTTGCTTCTCTCTCAGAGTTTGAATCTAGCGTCACACGGAATCATATCACGCAAAGTAATATTAAGAACGTATTCATCACACACGCGAGTCCTCAACTGATACCATGGACGAGTAGTTCTCTTTATCTTTTGTCTCATACACAGTTTGAGACTCACACAGTACTCACCACGTGGAAGTACTCGTCTCTAATGTCAAGTCCTGCACACGCCATTTCTTAAATATTTCAACTTATGGTACACACGCTATTTCCTAAATATTTCAACTTATTGTACACACGCTAGTAATTCAGCTTAACTTAAGCACACGGAAGTATTTCAACTTATTGCTACACGTGGTTTCATTGTGACTGTTGGTCACTTCCGAAGATTACTACAATCCCATTAATATTACCTGCCTGACATTTAATTCTCCCCACAAAAGTTCCTGAAATAGAGAAATTATTATTTCAAACTACTCTTAAATATTCCACATGCATACCATGTCTCCACTCTTTTGTCATTACGGAGCACAACTAAAACAGGTCTTAACAGCACAAGATCCAGCGGCAGAGTGCTGAAACATGGCCGTTCTCTAGGTCCTCTCACACCTCTGTCGAAGTGGGGGAGCACCTTGCTACCGTATTGGTCAGCCACATTTCAGGCGCTCAAAGCTCAGGTAAATTTAATCTCTTTGGTCCCACCAAAGGTAGCCAAAGGATCGTCTCAAAGATGATCATATATTCACATTCACTATCTGCAGTTAGCAGATGACCATACATTCATTCATTTCACAGATCTCACCAAACTGGATGTAGGGATTTACTTTGTGGGAGTGCACATGTGATCAATTAAATAAATAAATTGTCATTCCTTCCCACACTGGTATCCGGTTTCGCTGTATTAATTGAAATTGAGTTATTTTACAAAAAAAATGTGTTGTTCTGACAAAAATAATGAAGTATGTTGTACCTATATTCAATGTCGGGCGGTACTGTACCCTTTCACCACCGGCTACCCATGCAGAAAAAAATGGCACGGTAGTATCCTTGCAATGCGAGGGTAGTTCTGAACATTTTTTAAGGAAACTGTATTAGGACAAACGTAGCAAGTCATCAAAATAACCAGGAGGAGACCTTAGCCCCTGGTGACCTCAAATAAACGACCAAATGCTGTTACTTTACCAAATTATTGACACAGTTGTTGCATTATTGTACTCTCCACAATCCGGGGTAACGTACACATACACATTTACATCAATCCAAATGACAAATAAAACATTACATCATACAAATAAAAAATAATGGTGAGATAAAAATTTGCTTAGTTACCGGGATCTCTGTTGTTTTTAGGAGTAATCCAAACATCACTAATTCTATGACAACTAAGAAAAATACTAATTGTACTCATGAAATTTTAAATAGCTCACCGTCCAAACACAGAGCAAGTAATCTGACATTCATAAATTGCGTTGTAATAATATTTACACGCCAATGTCTAAATACAAAACAAAATCAACAAAAGAAAAAAATTGCGTACACTAGTTATACGTAGGAGTCAGGCTCCATATCAAAACACGCAATAAATAGTTAGCAATAAGTGCTTGAATCCACCAGTAGCTCTCGTATCTTACTCTACTGCTCATTTCTCTGTTGTTACACATTTGGACGAGAAGAACTTGCATTTTGACTAGCCTTCGTTACACTTTAATGTGAAATATCACCACTGTGATATTGCAAATAAGTGGCTTCAGTCAACACACCAACAAGACTATTACTGTCCACGACATCAAAATGCATCAATTAATTCCGATATTTGTTGTGCAATGCAAACTCTTGTCCCCTGTGACAACCTTACTGACCAATGCAACAAGAGCCGCTACGTTAGTATTACGCCACCGGCTAATAATTAAAGCATCATTGTACCAAATATTCTAATAAACATGCTACGTGAACTTGATAACCCAGAACAAACAAAAAAACAAACACTAACTATTCTAAACACAAATGTTAATGAAATATAATTACACTTGCTGTCCCTTCAGGAATGAAACATATAAAAAAACATTTACACAATTACAAATACATTATTGCCTATCTTGTGAGTCACACGGAATCATTTCATTCTGTGATTTTCTTGGGGTCTAAAAAGTTGGTGACAGGTTCCCTAGAAACACTGTCTCGGTGTCAAAGCTCTCCCATGGTTACCCGGACGAAAGTCTTTAAGTCACTCAAATCGGCATTTTGAACACACACTGAACAGTAAACTGTATCTCACATTAAACACAAATGTCATAGTCACTCTCAGCGTACCATCCACACGAATCTAGTCGTCCAGAAATGGCCCTACAACTACTATTACCCACGGTTCTGTCCTTTCAGTTCATGGTGTAATTAAAAGTCGTAAGTTCCAACAAACAGCACTTATTCCCGCACCAATTAAAGAAATGTCTCCTACTACAAATGCAAATGTCAATGTCCCACTTTAGTTTCTTGCATTCATACAATAATTAGTCACCAAACGACAACTGTCCTCTTTAAGTATACCAAGCGTCCCACATGCAATTCACAAAGCACACTTAACAAGTCACTGCCAAAAGTTTATGGATCCCACCGTTCAGTGGTCAAGACAAAACAAAACGATCGTCCTGTCTGCTAAAGACAAAATCTTTTCCACCACTCACAACGTGGAACACCAGTCCTTCACTTTCCACCTTATGGAGACACACGAGCAGTCATCTTGTTTCACGGCTCCACAGTCCAATACTAGTTAATAGTAGCTGGTAACAAATGCCCGCCGGACTCTGCCGCGCGTCGTTCATTCTGCCGTCGCTCCGCCGTTGAGCAGAAGAAACCACCCGCTGTTGCCTCCGCGGGATACTTTCCCCAGTCGTAAGGGTGGCGGAACTTATGAATGGCCAGTGGTACGTGCGTGTCGCCCCAGGCCGTTGACCTGCTGTAGCGGGCGCGTGGAGTGTACCCCGACCGGCAGTGGAGTGGGGAGTGCCGCGGCTCTGTCGCCTGTCGCCATGGCGACGTCAGCTCGGCCCCGCTAGCGGTATGGGCGCGTTCTGCGTAGCATCTCAGCTCTACGACACCCAATCAGTCAGACCCTTCCGTGCATCTCACAACATTACAGACAAAAGGATATTCTTACAGTATTTAAATACTCATTGATTACATGTATGATCTATTAGATACATTGGTAATAAAAGAATCTTTGTTCTAAAAAACATAAAATTATACACCCTAGTTTTCTACACATGCCACATCAACATTTATCCCTTTTCTATATACAGCCCACACTTGTGCTATTGATTGTACCTGTCGTCGCTCATACAAAACATGAAAGTGTTAAAGAAAAAGGAATAAGACACAATCTATACAGCTCATAATTACAATATCAAATAGTAGACTGCTCTAACATCCTAACACAATAAACATTTTAGAAACTGGTGACTCTAAATCTACAACATACAATGCACCTTTGTGCTTGTGACACACTGAAATTAGTATCTCTTTATATATTTTACCTTTGTATCATATATAACAACATTTCTAGGACACGTATGTACCATCCACATGTCAGATCCTGACCTGCCATCGAGATTCATCCCAATAAAACAATAAAACACAATAATGTTTTAGTTACGGATTTGGTAGCATCCCCTTTACAGGAGTGTGCGCATTGATCACACTACTCTACGACTCTCACTCACCAGACATCACATTTTCCTTCTCATTCAATCCATTAATACACTAACAGAATAGGTCTAGAAGTCAGCTAACCTTAACACCACCACACTCACGACAACATACCATACTTTTGCTCCCTTATACTCAACCACATAACACATGAAGCTGTTTTGGAGATAGCTTTCCAGTCTCCGAATTCGTCCTTTCACTCTGGCATCTCTCTCCATCGGCTTACCTCTGCATTCACTTTACCGATTATTCATCCTGCTAAATATCAACTTAGAATTGCGACATTTCATCTAAGAACAAAAAATACACAAATTATTCATCCTGCAAAATAACTGTACACATTCTTGGTACCGTTTTGATTAGTTATACTGGTACCAGGCTTCAACAACAACAAAAAATATTATTTTCGCCAAATTGCAAATCTTATGGTAAGAATTAGATTTACACTTGTATTACATCCTACGTCAGTATTCCACAACGTTCACCATCTGGATCTCATACTCCCTTTATGTCCTTTCACATTGTGCAGTTGTCATCATCTCTTCATTCGTATTTCGGCTCTCCGTCCGTCCATTACTCCATCATTTCCTGGTCTTCCTTCGCCATTGGCATCAATCTCTATTGCAGCATACACAGGCCTCTCTGTAACATACCTCTAAGACATCTCCACATTATTAATTCTACTCACCTTTATTTGCCATTGTTTCATCACGTCGAATCTCTCTTTATTAATCACACTGCTTCACGTCGCTTCTCTCCTTAAATATCACCTTTGTCCACTACTATTTATCACGTCGCTTCTCTATCTACCATCTTTATCCACTCATTAATCATCACATCGTTTCTGCTTGATCCTTATTCATATGACAAAAAATACGTACATACACCACTCTGTCGACTCCTGTTCATGACTCATTCGACCAGTCTATTCCGTCATACTTCCTGACATCCCGCCTGAAAAATTCTTATGTTCGATTTGCCCCTGCACAACGTTACACACCACAAATAAATACACTGACTATCTACCATAACTTGCCTACTTTCGATCTATCCTTCACTTTTCCATAATTTGATGTTAGAAATGTGATGAAGCCCACGAGATTGTTTTCCCTTGATCGTCTCAATCAGTGCAGCATTTTCATGGACAATCCGCCTCACTCTGAATGGTCCACTATACACAGTAAAGAATTTGCTAGTTAGGAATCTAAGCTTACATGAAAATTAAATGTGTGCAGAGAATATACAAACTGGGAGAAATGGGCAGCCCAAGTGTTAGAAACTTAGGTGCTAGTGAACTCTTTCCGTAACACCCGATTCCGAACAACCATACACAGCACTTCATTATAACTGTCACCACGACAATGACATACTATAGATCAGATGGCATCTAATTTAAAAACTTCGATCACAATGTTGACTTTTTACATTACGCGTTAAGTACCTGCAATAGTCAAACTACACTAATTATACTGGACTCATTGGCATTATTACATAACATTTTAGCAACTGGTTTCTTTGAAGAAACAGTCCTTTTACTTTACTGTTCGAAATAAAAATCTGCAAATTTTGCTCTGAGAGACCAGCCTAACAGATGCCATTACTGGTGTTTCATTCTCTGATCAGAAGTATGGTATTTGCATTCCTACATATCAGTAGAGTATGTCTGCTACATAGACAATTTTCAGTGCCAGCTGCATGTGTTTTAAGGCAAGATTCTAAGGGCTGATATGTTGGATTAGTTTCTCCTATCCTTCAATCCATTATGACAAGAATGAAATGCCAGGATTCCATGCTCTCCTGTCATTCTGATAGCTTCTGCCGTTCCTATCCTCGACACTATCTGACCTATGAGTCATGTCTCCGTTCACAATATTGCTCTCATTACCCAATCCTTGTAACAAATGCTGAAATGACGCAGAATCGTCTAAGCCTCTGCCTGCTATCACTATATCTCTGCGCAATCTCACTGGCAACTTCGTTATACAGATCCTAATGAGCTCCCCAGTTTCGTATGGCACATCCAAATACCTATTTTGTCTCAGCATTTCCTGATAGCACGACACTGGATCTCTTATACCAACTTCGTTACAATTTGGCATCATCAATATGCTTTGCTTAACCTGGTCCTGCTTACTTTTCGACCAGAATTCATTTAAAAACTTGTCACAAAATATCTTTTAGCTACTACAGTCTTTAATAACTTCCTGCATTTTCGCTCTAGCCTCGTCCCTCACATGGTTACACACAGACTTGATTTCGAGGAGCGGTCCCCACGATGAAGGTAATGAATCTTGATATTGAGACAGCCACAGGCATGGATGTTGGTAATTATCAGGATCCGGAAAACAAGCGTACGTTTGTACCAACACGAAGTGCCTTCTACATTCTTCTTCCACATTTATGTTTTCCGACCTTGGACTATACCCAGTTGGGTTTGCCACCTGTTTTATCCGACACAACCGTTTTTCTAACTCTCTGAGTTCGTCTTCCTCTTTCTGCCTATTTTCGTTTTTTGAATTTATCTCACTCTCCCTCTGCAGTCTACCTGGTGGTGTTTCACCTTCACTTCTGCACGCTAATTGCAACTGTGCAAGTTCTTCCCTATGTTTCCTATTTGTTACTAATTGTGCCTCTTTAAACTGTAATAGTCATTGTATCTCCTCCTGGTCGGCATAAACCTCTCGCTGCGTACTGTCAGAGCCTGTTTCGCCTCTCATACTGATCTTTTCTACATCTGCGCTAATCGTATTCATTCTGACCACTACCTCCGCAACTTCATCCCTGTGTTTATTTAGCGCCACTTCCTGCCGGGTGACTTGAGCTTCCACGCTGTCTAATGCCCCTTGTTTATCTGCAAGTAAGTCCTCCACTATCTCTTTGATTCGCTCATCCAGCAACATGTCCCTACGTTCTGTAATATCGCTCTCTATTGCACTTATTCGTACCTCCAAATTATTGGCTTTTTCTTTCACGGCATCACATACTTCCTTCATCACACCCAGATTCTTCTCCCCCTCATCTAACCGATTATTAACTGCGGACAGATGCTCATCGATAACTGTGTGTAGCTTCCTCATTGCCTCTTTATTTCCCTTATCCATTGCTTCAAATCTTTCCTTATTCTCCCTATCTCTCTCCTTATTATCTCTATCCATCCTCTGTAAAAAATGCAGTAGCACACTGTCATTTGCTACTTTTGGTTCGCTCACCTCGTTTGCCTGAGAAACCGTAGCTTTGCTAGGGGTAGCTGCACTTTCACTGCATACCTGACCTAGTCCCGGCTCGCCCGCGTCGTCGGGAAAAGTCCCCAATTGTGGACAAAGCCCACCACATAAAGGATCACCTAGCAGCAGTCCACTGAACAATTCAGCCCCTTCCGAGTGTTTGCCGTACCCGCTCATTAGCCCATGGTCGACACCTACTTCCTGCTGCACTGCTACGTTCACCCCAGAATCGCTATTCTCCAAGGTGACTACACTTTTCGACTGTGACCTAGTTACTACGGACATTACGCAAAAAAAATTATACAACGATCTTCCAGCCTTGGACGATATAGCAATTAATTACATAAAAAAATAAAAGATCCTCACCAATCCAGAAAGAAATTGCAAACAGAAAAAATTATACTTCTTAGCGCTATCACAATATATTCCATCAAAAATAAAAAAATCTTAACAGCAAACCCTAACAGCAAAATATCCTGGCAGGGTCGAAATTATGAGAGGCACCCACATGCCTTGCTCATACTGTGGCATCAAGCAGTCAGGCCAGCAAGATGAGTTGTCTGCCAAGTGAGTGGATTCATTCTTATTTATCGAGTAACATGAACTCTCGTACTCACAATTAAGTTACAAATTATCCTCCTGTATGAATAATACGCAACGGAAACGCACATCTGACTATCAGTGATTTACAGAACTCTGACCGTACACTACGCACTGGCAATACCACATTTTCTTTTTGTCTTTTATTTAACGGCTTTTGTCAACACGTGGCCACCGCACTGAATATGAATGGCGCACACATTATAAATTCGGGACATTATGACAACATACAATTCGAGGGAAAAGTCCACCAATCTTTTTCTTTTCACTATCTTATTTATTCCGATAAATTCTCTAACCTAAACACACAAATTCTATAACCTACAACAATAACATATGAGAAATTCCGCCCAGTGGGCATGGCTTTACATTGGTGAATCTCTATATTATGGTCTCGTAATTATTTAACGCTACAGTGCACTTTCTGGATAGGATGGTGGATCTTTTATTATTTCTCAAACTTCGACTCTCACAATCATCATCACGAAACTATCCTCCAGACCGAGCAGTACAGAAGGAACAAGCATAACCCACTAATCTTTTGAAACTACCTTGCTACTCTCCCATCCAAACCACACATACCCAAATTACATGACATACACCACACTATGACATGAAATACAAAACACTAAATAGTCACAACATTATCACTTTTAGCTTTCCCACTTCAATTAGTATTTATCCCAGTTTCACACGACACTGCCCCACTTTGTAATTCTACTTTCCTACTATGAACTCTGGAGATATTTGCACGTCTTCCTGTGCAATGCAAGCCAAGTGGCGTTGCTGGATAGACGGCCGACTCACCTTGCTTCTCTCTCAGTTTGACTCCAGCGTCACACACAATCATATCACGCAAAGTAATATTAAGAACGTATTCATCACACACGCGAGTCCTCAACTGATACCATGGACGAGTACTTCTCTTTATCTTTTGTCTCATACACAGTTTGAGACTCACACAGTACTCACCACGTGGAAGTACTCGTCTCTAATGTCAAGTCCTGCACACGCCATTTCTTAAATATTTCAACTTATGGTACACACGCTATTTCCTAAATATTTCAACTTATTGTACACACGCTAGTAATTCAGCTTAACTTAAGCACACGGAAGTATTTCAACTTATTGCTACACGTGGTTTCATTGTGACTGTTGGTCACTTCCGAAGATTACTACAATCCCATTAATATTACCTGCCTGACATTTAATTCTCCCCACAAAAGTTCCTGAAATAGAGAAATTATTATTTCAAACTACTCTTAAATATTCCACATGCATACCATGTCTCCACTCTTTTGTCATTACGGAGCACAACTAAAACAGGTCTTAACAGCACAAGATCCAGCGGCAGAGTGCTGAAACATGGCCGTTCTCTAGGTCCTCTCACACCTCTGTCGAAGTGGGGGAGCACCTTGCTACCGTATTGGTCAGCCACATTTCAGGCGCTCAAAGCTCAGGTAAATTTAATCTCTTTGGTCCCACCAAAGGTGGCCAAAGGATCGTCTCAAAGATGATCATATATTCACATTCACTATCTGCGGTAAGCAGATGACCATACATTCATTCATTTCACAGATCTCACCAAACTGGTCTCGCGGTTCTAGGCGCGCAGTCCGGAACCGCGCGACTGCTACGGTCGCAGGTTCGAATCCTGCCTCGGGCATGGGTGTGTGTGATGTCCTTAGGTTAGTTAGGTTTAAGTAGTTCTAAGTTCTAGGGGACTTATGACCTAAGATGTTGAGTCCCATAGTGCTCAGAGCCATTTGAACCATTTGAGCCATCACCAAACTGGATGTAGGGATTTACTTTGTGGGAGTGCACATGTGATCAATTAAATAAATAAATTGTCACTCCTTCCCACACTGGTATCCGGCTTCGCTGTATTAATTGAAATTGAGTTATTTTACAAAAAAAAAAGTGTTGTTCTGACAAAAATAATGAAGTATGTTGTACCTATTTTCAATGTCGGGCGGTACTGTACCCTTTCACTATAAACGACAATTAGAAGTTTAGTTTCACTAAATTCAACTGCCCCTGCATAACATTAAAATATCTTTTCTGTGCAGTGCCGATATACTTCTATGGACTCAAACGGAATACTGTTTTTTACGGACATGGCCACTCCCCCACTCCGCAAGGAACTCCTTGGACTTCACAGTCAACTAATCTGTATCCTAGTAAAGGAAGCATCTGAATTGTCAAATTATTTAGGTGGTGTTCCGATAGACCAGCAATCTCAGAGTCAACATCTATAAGCAGTTCACTAACTTTCTCTAATACCTCTTTTATTTTGACGAAATACACTAATTCCTTCATTACTTGGATTCCCGACCTCCTCTGAAGGTGATTCTTGAGTTAGAGGGACTTCCTTTAAGCAGGTGTACCTATCAGCTGATTTCAATCTAAAAAAGGTGTAGCTCTAACACCAACTTCTAGAGGAATTTTTCCATGAGTGATACCGCATTAGTGCCACCAGTTTGAGTAGCTATCTTTCCCAGGTCACCAAATAAATCATATTCCCAGTCTCTGCTCCACCCACAGTCACTACCTGATCCTCTTTCGTAAAATTCCTACGTAAATCCCCAATACTGTCAGTCACCGGCGCCAACCCTGCACTAGACTTCACAATGCTGGTGACCTGGTACTCACTCCCCAACACTTCCTGCAACTGCTGGCCCACACCTCTACCGTGCGACCTACCTAGCAGCAGAACCTTCTTCTTCCTGTTACACTTTGCAACTGGCTCAGACCTCCTAATTGCTGAGGACTTCTGCTTGTTTCCTTTACCCTTCAGATACAAGAGGGTCCTTAACTCTGACAGTTGACAAAATCTATTGCATATATACAAAGTGTAACTGTCTGAATACCTCCTCTTCCTAGCTGCCTTCTTGCCAACTGCCAGTTCCCATTCCCCAACACCCTTCACCCTCCTCTGCCTATCTAGTTCCTCCTTTGCGCGTTGTAACTCCACCTGAAGGGCAAAGATCTTACACTCCTGCTCCTCTATCAACTTATTTCTACTACAGATTATGCATTCCCAGGAGAGGATCTCGCTAGAATTGCGATTGGCTTCCCCATTGCATTCCCCCCAATGAGGAAAGTTTGAACAAATCCCACACCGTAACCCACTACTCACAAACCCACGACAAAGCCCACACTTCTCACCCAAGGTAAAATTTTACATTTACTAAAAAAAAAACTAAATGTCTACGTTACCTAAGGTCAGTTACACCAGTAGAACTATTTATACAAATAACAATAGTGGTCTCGAAATTCTCTCTCTACTAAAAAAAGGAACAACTTTTATTAATACTATTAAACTACAACTAATACCAATACCAACAAAACTTCACACAATTTATTAGCTAAAATCAAAAATTCAAGCGGCCACTGGAACACTCAAGGAAGTTAAAAAAGTGAATGAGAATTTTACTGAAACATTTCACTAGAAGCAATAAGAAACGTCAGCTGAAAGCTGCCGCACAAAATTTACTAAACGACTTGAACGCGCAGAAAACTCTAGAAAACACAGTGAGCGAACGTTTCCAAAAGTTCATTAAACCGTTATTTCGCCACAAACAGCACGAGACACCGTTGAAAACTACTAAATTTAATTACTTATTAGAGTGTATAAACAACTTCCTCAGAACTTAAGAACCGCTACAGCTACAACTGTACGCTGCGAAATGACCCTCCTTACGGCTTCCGCATGACGCCGCCGGAAGGAAGAAGATGACAAAGTGTCCGGTGGACCTTGCTTGGGCCTTCACGGTCCGGCGAGGAGGACGTTAAGAAATCTTTGCTGAAATTATATGTCTGGAGTGCAGCCTTATGCGAAAGAAACCGTAGGAGTTAAACAATTCATACAAGAAGTGAACAGAAGCTTTTGAAATATGCTGCTATATACGAATGCTGAAGATTAGATGGCTAGGGCGCGTAACTAGTGAAGAGGTATTAAATGGAATTAGGGAAAAAATAATTTTACTGTTGAACTTGACTATAAGAAGAAACTGGTTGGTAGGACACATTCTGAGGCATCAAAGAATCATCAACTTGATAGGAGAGGGAAATGTGGAGGAGACGACGCACCACGAAGGAATTGTGTAACTGGAATGGAAGTCGGTATGTGTTATAGACACATAGAGACAAACAAATGAAGAAAAAAAAAGACGCATAATTTATTCAGGAGGATGAATTTCAGAAATTGAGCAAGGTAATAACGCATTGGTGCTCCTACAGCCTTTATACAAGCAGTTATTCGGCTTGGCTTTGATCGATAGGGTAGTTGGGTGTCTTCCTGAGACACAACGTGCTAAATTCTGTCCATTTGGCGAATCAGATCGTCAAAATCCGACAGCGCTGGGATATAAAAAAATGGCTCTGAGCACTATGGGACTTAACTTCTGAGGTCATCAGTCCCCTAGGACTTAGAACTACTTAGGCCTAACTAACCTAAGGACATCACACACATCCATGCCCGAGGCAGGATTCGAACCTGCGACCGTAGCGGTCGCGCGGTTCCAGAATGTAGCGCCTAGAACCGCTCTGCCACTCCGGCCGGCCGCTGGGATATCAACCCATCTGTTCTCCACAATGAGGCCCTACAACCAGGAGTGATGGTTAGGGGTGCCATTTGTTTTCATAGCAGGGTCCTTTTGATTGTCACCCTCGGCACCTTTACAACACAGCGGTACGTCGAGGATATTCTACGCCCCGTTTTGTTGCCCTTCATGACAAGCCATCCTCAGTTTACATTTCAGCAAGATAATGGCCGCCCATATATGGCGAGAGTTCCTGCTGCTTGTCTCCGTGCTTGCCAAACCCTAGCCTGGCCAGCAATGGCATCGGATCTCTCCCCAGTTGAGAACGTTTGGAGCAATATTGGCAGGGCGCTCCAACCATCTCGGTATTTTGACGATCTGATGCACCAGTTGCTCAGAATCTGTCACGACAACCATCAGGAGGACATCCAACAACTCTACCAATCAATGCCAAGCCGAATAACTTCTTGCACAAAGGCTATAGCTGGAGCAACGCGTTATTGACTTGCTAAATTCCTTAACCTCTTTCTCTTGAACAAATTATGCAACGTTTCCGAAATTGTAATTTGTCTGTCTATACACGTACATCACACCTACCGATTTCAGGCTCATTCCTTCGTGGTACGTCGCTTTTTATGCCTTAGAGAGTAGTTTGAGACTCCGACTGTAATTGCAGCTTACTCCTGCGACATTAACGTCACATGTTGTTGTTGGTGTTGTGGTCTTCAGTCCTGAGACTGGTTTGCTGCAGCTCTCCATGCTACCCTATCCCGTGCAAGCTCCTTCATCTCCCAGTACATACTGCAACCTACATCCCTCTGAATCTGCTTAGTGTATTCATCTCTTGGTCTCCCTCTACGATTTTTACCCTCCACACTGCCCTCCAATGCTAAATTTGTGATCCCTTGATGCCTCAGAACATGTCCTACCAACCGATCCCTTCTTCTAGTCAAGTTGTGCCACAAATTTCTCTTCTCCCCAATCCTATTCAATACCTCCTCATTAGTTACATGGTCTACCCACCTAATCTTCAACATTCATCTGTAGCACCACATTTCGAAAGCTTCCATTCTCTTCTTGTCCAAACTATTTACCGTCCATGTTTCACTTCCATACATGGCTACACTCCATACAAACACTTTCAGAGGCAACTTCCTGTCATTTAAATCTATACCCAATGTTAACAAATTTCTCTTCTTCAGAAACGCTTCCCTCGCCATTGCCAGTCTAAATTTTATATCCTCTCTACTTCGACCATCATCAGTTATTTTGCTCCCCAAATAGCAAAACTCCTTTACTACTTTAAGTGTCTCATTTCCTAATCTAATTCCCTCAGCATCACCCGACTTAATTCGACTACATTCCATTATCCTCGTTTTGCTTTTGTTGATGCTCATCTTATATCTTCCTTTCAAGACACTGTCCATTCCGTTCAACTGCTCTTCCAAGTCCTTTGCTGTCTCTGACAGAATTACAATGGCATCGGCGAACCTCAAAGTTTTTACTTCTTCTCCATGAATTTTAATACCTACTCCGAATTTTTCTTTTGTTTCCTTTACTGCTTGCTCAATATACAGACTGAATAACATCGGGGAGAGGCTACAACCCTGTCTCACTCCTTTCCCAACCACTGCTTCCCTTTCATGCCCCTCGACTCTTATAACTGCCATCTGGTTTCTTTACAAATTGTAAATAGCCTTTCGCTCCTTGTATTTTACCCCTGCCACCTTCAGAATTTGAAGGAGGGTATTCCAGTTAACGTTTTCAAACGCTTTCTCTAAGTCTACAAATGCTAGAAACGTAGGTTTGCCTTTTCTTAATCTTTCTTCTAAGATAAGTCGTAAGGTTAGTATTGCCTCACGTGTTCCAACATTTCTACGGAATCCGAACTGATCTTCCCCGAGGTCCGCTTCTACCAGTTTTTCCATTCGTCTGTAAAGAATTCGTGTTAGTATTAAACTGATAGTTCGGTAATTTTCACATCTGTGAACACCTGCTTTCTTTGGGATTGGAATTATTATATTCTTCTTGAAGTCTGAGGGTATTTCGGCTGTCTCGAACATCTTGCTCACCAGATGGTAGAGTTTTGTCAGGACTGGCTCTGCCAAGGCCGTCAGTAGTTCTAATGGAATGTTGTCTACTCCCGGGGCCTTGTTTCGACTCAGGTCTTTCAGTGCTCTGTCAAACTCTTCACGCAGTATCGTATCTCCCATTTCATCTTCATCTACATCCTCTTCCATTTCCATAATATTGTCCTCAAGTACATCGCCCTTGTATAGACCCTCTATATACTCCTTCCACCTTTCTGCTTTCCCTTCTTTGCTTAGAACTGGGTTTCCATCTGAGCTCTTGATATTCACACAAGTGGCTCTCTTTTCTCCAAAGGTCTCTTTAATTTTCCTGTAGGCAGTGTCTATCTTACCCCCAGTGAGATAAGCTTCTACATCCTTACATTTGTCCTTTAGCCATGCCTGCTTAGCCATTTTGCACTTCCTGTCGATCTCATTTTTGAGACGTTTGTATTCCTTTTTGCCTGCTTCATTTACTGCATTTTTATATTTTCTCCTTTCATCAATTAAATTCAATATTTCTTCTGTTACCCAAGGATTTCTACTAGCCCTCGTCTTTTTACGTACTTGGCCCTCTGCTGCCTTCACTACTTCATCCCTGAGAGCTACCCATTCTTCTTCTACTGTATTTCTTTCCCCCATTCCTGTTAATTGTTCGCTTATGCTCTCCCTGAAACTCTGTACAACGTCTAGTTTAGTCAGTTTATCCAGGTCCCATCTCCTTAAATTCTTACCTTTTTGCAATTTCTTCAGTTTTAATCTACAGTTCATAACCAATAGATTGTGGTCAGAGTCCACATCTGCCTCTGGAAATGTCTTACAATTTAAAATATGGTTCCTAAATCTCTGTCTTATGTCACATGTAGGTAAGTGGTATTGGTTCGTTTTTCTGCCCCTATCTTGTTATGTTATTGAGGATACTGGTCGTGCGCCCATGGGAGGGACGCTTTGCTTTTCCTCACTTGGAACGTGCGCTCCCAGTGTGGCCTCAGGTTCATATTTGTCAGCAGAGGGCAGCCAGTGAATCTCATTAGGAGAGCTCAGCTTCCACCGGTGCAGTTGTTGGAGGAGTGGGGCTGTGGGCAGAGCCTGCTGAGGGCAGGGGGCGGCGTGCCGCCACTGCCAGTTCCAGCACGATATCTCCGCCTTTGCTGCATGACCATCAAAGGACCAGGCGTTGCGGCAGTGCCCAGATAATGTAAGAAATTTGGTCGCTTTCGCTCGAAAAATTTTGGTGTATCCAATAGAATGTGTCGTCGCCGCCACAGCATTTGGGACGAATCGAAGGGGCACTGCTCCAGGCTGGAGACAACTGCATATTTTTTAATTACGTCCATCATAGTTGACCTCAGTTTCAATATTCTTTAATTGCTCTATAACTTCCCCACTGTTAAGCACCCACTAATAATAAAATAACTCGTTGTTCACCTAAGTTTGTTTTCTCACTGTGGTGGTGTTATCATTCTGCACAGTAGCCTAGTGGTCAAGTGGACAAACTGAGCGATTAATTATTTATTATTCAGTGAAGGTAACGAACATTGTACTCACTTTTCTTGTATGATTATAGACTTCTTCACTGACTAGGGGAGCTGTGCCGATTAGCCCTTGGAGATAACTTCGCTCTGTGTTCTTTCACGATAATTTGCCTAATGATCTCACATTATTCAGACGCAATATGCAGTTACTATTTGTAGCAACATCAGAACCTAAGGCAGGTAAGGGGCGAACTGCCCCATCAGTCAGAGATGAGAAACACACAACTTCCTCTCCATTATAAAGTGGCTCTTGCAGAGTTATAAAAGTCATTCAAAAACCGCAAGCAATACATATTTTTTACTTACTTTTTGGATTGTTGCTGTCAACAAACGTAGACTGTAGTCATATCATAGTCGGGTGGTTTATGGCTCTGAGCACTATGGGACCCAACATCCGCGGTCATCAGTCCCCCAGAACTTAGAACTACTTAAACCTAACTAACCTAAGGACATCACACACATCCATGCCCGAGCCAGGTTCGAACCTGCGACCGTAGCGATCTCGCGGTTCCAGACTGAAGCGCTTAGAACCGCTCGGCCGCACCGGCCGGCGCGGGCGGTTTCTTTCTCTTTGTATCAACATGTGCAACTGGTGATTTTGTGAACTAATTTTAAAACAAAGAAAACAGACAAACCACATCCTTGGAGTTTTCCTCACACTGCCTTTGCTTGCACTCAAACTTAAGCACACCTAGCCATGGTTCAGCTCCCACTAAACGCGCTCGACAGAATCATTTCAGAGAGGTAGCTATCATATAAAGACAGTAAAATAATAAGCTTTTCACTAATCGACATAAAATAATACTTTTCATTTCTATCTTTGTCACAATAATTTGAAATTCTAAAAATTAATTTCATAAAATGAAATAATTATTTCAATCACTTTAATTTTATACTGAGTTTAGAAAAAATACTTTAAAAATTATTAACAAGTGGTTTTGGACGGGACGGAATTTAACGCATCATCGTCATTTACAAAAATTTAACCTGGAAAGTAAATCTATAATGATTACTCATAATTTTTGTACTAAAATTATGAACAGAACTTATTGATACCAAGCTATAACATAAAATTAAGATACCGATACTTGACGAAACGAACTCCCCTACCTTAAATAATATTTCAACGCTGTTTGGATTTGGAAGGAGCGGGTACATCTCCGAGTCCGACAGACCTAAAGTAAGAATTGCTGTGCTTTGCCTGCAGTCGATTCCTTTTCGTATCCTCGTTTCAGCCGTACAAGGCCTCACTCTTTAACGACAACGGTGAGGGCAAGGTGTTAAAACACAGCAGAAAAGGGGAAAAAAGGCGCCGAATATCGTTAGGTGCGGTGCTTTACCGCCGTGTAGCGGCCTGACGTGGCGTCCTACACGCGTTATCTGAGATTCCCGCCACGCCGTCCAGCGCAGTTGCCGCGTCATTAATCTTGCCTTGTAAACACAACGCAACGCCCTCTGTCTCCTCGTTCACTGTCGCCATCCGTGGCGACACACAAACACACACACACACACACACACAGCAAAGAGATCAATCTAGGAAGTTTACGTAAACGTTCTGAAGCTTCCTAGTCGATGAGACGGCGACAAGGCTCTTAATCTTTTCCTTGAAGAGTGGTTTACCAATTGTTACTAGATGACTTTTGAGAGAGAAAAAAATGTGTTTCACTTTAAGTGGAAAATGGAGCTTGCATCAGCATTGTTATTTCGGTCGCAGATCCTGTGACGAGTGGAAGGTGGGCATGGAAAGTTATGCTACTCAGGTTGCTGTTGGTTCTGTGCCCACTATGTTTATCGTAATAGCTTACCCGCACTCCTGCGTTCTGATTCATTATTAGACCTACTCTTGCACTGCCACTATTTGATTTTTAATTTACAGTGATGTTGGTTGATCGACTGATTTTGGGGAGGGACCGAACAGCGATATCATCGGTCCCATCGGATTAGGGAAGGATGGGGAAGGAAGTCGGCCGCGCCCTTTCAAAGGAACCATCCATGCATTTGCCTTAAGCGATTTAGGTAAATCACAGAAAACCTAAATCAGTATGGCCAGATGCAGGTTTGAACCGCTGTCCTCCCTAATGAAAGTCCAGTGCGCTAATCACTGCTCGGTATAGTCGTGTTCTTCCTGCTACCACACCTCACTAATTCTCCCTATATATAACTTCAACCTACGTATTTTATTTTTGATTTCCTAATCTCTCTACCCGTTTAAAGAACCACATTCCGCGCTCCAACCTATGGAAATTAGCCTTGTTTTTCGACAGCAACCTTCTTGATAATCCGCGCCTAGAGATCCGAATGGGGGACTATTCTGTCTCCGAAATATTTTACCCAAAAGGCTCAACATTTAGCTATAAGGTAAAGTGGAATGCCCTCAGGACAAATAACAGCTCTGACTTGTCCTCACTTTCAGCTGTTTGCAGTTCGTTGTAGCAAGGCCATGTTGGCTCGTGTTACGAAGTCAGACCAGTTGTAAGACGTCATGGTCTCCTGACCTTCATTGCTTACATATTCCGCCCTCACAATCATATTCCGCACATCAAGACGCTTCATTCGAACCCAAACTCGATAAGATAAAGTCAGTGTTGTATGAATTCATGTAAACGATATGCAATTAACAAGTAAGCGCACCGTGGTTGAAATACTCGAGGCAGGCATACACAAATACATTCCAGACACTACGGTCACAGAAGCTTCTAGTTCGGGAGAGAAACCGCACAACGGGACGCCGGTCCCTTCAGTAGATGACCCAGCCTATATCGGACAGTGACCGCCCGTGTAGTGGACAGCGTGGGCCCAAGTGAAAGGGGGAACGAACTCGTGTTCGGCTTAAAAGCAAATTCGGCTACATTGTGTGGGAGCGGCCAGCCTATGCATTCTTTACACATAGCACGCAGTTTCAGAGATTTTCACAGGGAGACAGCAAACGCCAATGCTACAGGTTTCCGGATTGGTCACCTTAAACGAAACGCCATTCTCCCGTTTTAGAAGAGCAATGCTGATTGGCAGACGGTATTTCTGACGCCTTGAGCTGAAGGAATAATGGAAGAGACTGAAAAATTTACCCTTTCACGTCTGGCATGGAGAGGCGCCAATCCGTTGTCGCTCTTGGAGCGAGGACCAAGTCTCTCCTCAGTACTTCACTGGGAGAGCACCTCTGTCGAGAGCGAATCGAAGTGCTACTCTATATTGAGTCTTTGCGATTAAGCGTTGTTCACTGTGTTGGCTGACACACTTATTGTGGGGTGTGAACGGACAGAGTTATAGTTAAACTCCTGCGAGCGAATTTTGAGTGGCATCACGGTGGACTAGTTATCTGACCGGTGTACCATGCCAATAGTTAGACTAGGGTCGAATAGGAATCCTTGACTTCATCAAGGCATAGGGAGAGTTTGATTGGCGAAGGTCAATCCAGATAGAACGAGAGTTATCTTATTTGTCAGCAGCGAGCGGCGCAGACAGCAGTCATCACACCTTACGGTATTGTGCGCTACAGCTATTGTGAGCCTCATATTTACTCCACAACAGTACACTTCACTGGATTTCACACACGACAGCCTCACCGTACCTAGCAACATTCTAAAGGATAATTATGCAAGTTGAGTAGGCGCGCCTCTCAGCCATTGTGCCAAGTCAACAACCATGTTAAACTTTGTATAGAAATTTCATTAGCGAATCCTATCCTTGAGAGGTAACTTCACATTCCGAAAAAAACCAGGATATAACTTGTTCAATTCGTAACTAAAAGCGCCATTGTGATTTCTCACAATTTTTGCAAAATAAATAATAACTTTCGTTAGTTTCATGTTTTTCCTACACTAACTAGTACTACTCCAGTACCTAAGTATCCAACTAGTTACGTAAGAAATTTCGTGAATTTTTGTGTCATTTCCTTTAAGCAGACGACTCCAGAAGATATTTATTGCTGAAAGTTTTTCAGGCATTTCTCTTTAGAACGTTAGGAGCGTCTGTCTGACTGCTGTAGTAGTGTGGGGGTGGAAATTGCATCTTGCAGGAGCCACAGGGTAAAGGGTAAATCTCGGATTAATCCGTTGCGTAGAATAACAGAATAACAGATCAACCCCTCACCTCAGACGTGAACCAGCCACGGTGTTGCCCTTGCAACTACTGAAAGGGCTGCTGCACCTCTTCTAAGTCTGTACTTTCTGTTGGGTTCTCTACAGGGAACCCTCAGTGGTAGCTGCCTCTATCTACATCTACACTCATACTCCGCAACCCACCTGACGGTGTGTGGCGGATGGTACTTTGAGTACCGCTATCGGTTCTCCCTTCTATTCCAGTCTCGTATTTTTCGTGGAAAGAAAGATTGTCAGTATGCCTCTGTGTCGGCTCTAATCTCTCTGATTTTATCCTCATGGTCTCTTCGCGAGATATACGTAGGAGGAAGCAATATACTGCTTGACTCCTTGGTGAAGATTTGTTCTCGAAACTTCAACAAAAGCCCGTACAGAGCTACTGAGCCTCTCTCCTGCAGAGTCTTCCACTGGAGTTTATCTATCATCTCCGTAACGCTTTCCCGATTACTAAATGATCTTGTAACGAAGCGCACTGCTCTCCGTCTTTATCGCTGAGGCGCACAAGTCATTCCACCTCGTCATTGCCATGTCTCTTTGGAGAGAGGGGAAGGGGAAGGGTGGGGGCGACATTTTCCCTTTATTGATGCATAATACTACGTTCAGTGCAATGCATCTAATGCTTGTCAATGCACTGAAGTTTTGTATGCTTCCAACCATTGGAAATCAATATCAGATTCTGCTACTTGGGATGGCTTTTATTCCACGTGATCTGTGATTTTTCGATTCCCAGTGAATATTCTCTAATATGAGGTGGAAATACACTGCTTAAGTAAGCGAATATTATAAAAATTTTGAATATACGGAAGACATACTGCAATTAAAAAAAAAAAAAAAAAAGAAAAAATAATACGTGCTTAACCTGTAACGTAAATTTATTAACGACTTATACTTCACTGCGAAAGTGTATCTTTTCTGTTTTTCTTTCGCATTCGTTGTGTTGTTCATATGGGGGGGAGGGAGAGGGGGAGGGGGCAGCTCCCGAGGTGGCCGTCTTGTACAAGAGCCATTCTTTGAGGTTTAATGTGACGCATGTATTCTGTCTGTGCAACGAGACGTCTCGAATGCATTAGGTACTGCGTGCCTCTTGGGCTCAAACAAGGGAACACTGGCGAAACTGTAATAACGCAAGGACAAGCGAGCGCCTGAGAGCTTTTGTGTCTGCATTTAGCGCAACGTGCAAAGATGACACGGAGCATAATAAGGCATTACTAAATACTGACGGATTTAATTCTCTTTCCAAGACTTACCAAAGATTTCTGAAAGAAAACGTGACTGTCACTCCAGCTTTAGAAATTTTTCCTCATTCAATGCAGTGTCGCCAGCAGAATACCGTGATGCATCTATTAGAGTAGCGCCTCGCAAGATAAACAGTTCTACCCAAAGAAGATGATTGTGTATTTTTTTTTACGTCCGTGTTCATGTGAGGCCAAAGTCCGTGGTCTGCGATTTCATTAACAGTTTTCCTAGCGATGCAGCGGGAGTAAAGTAGGCCTCCCTGTGAATACTGTCCTGCCTGAAGAGAATTTACATTCGGAAGTTTAGCGGATGAGACCACACACTTCTGGCGCTCATAACGACTCACGCAATGCAGCGTAAGAACGTGTCAATACTCACAAAATGGTAACTCCTACTGATCGTCAGTTGAAGACTCGAAGGCATCAGAAGCTTAGGTTGGAAACTCTTGTTAGCTTAACTGAATGAATATATGACAATACATTAAACTTTTGTATTGCCAATGTACATCATATACGAGGGTTGGAACTTAAATAGTGGCAACTGTTTATTCACAACCGATACAAAAGAGTTACATGTTTGCACCTCTAACTGTTCTTGAAAGTAGTCACCAGCGTTGTGTAGAACCCGTTGCCAGCGATATGGAAGGTGTCGTATACCGTTAGCAGAGCCCGTTCTGTTGATGGTGCGAATGGAGCGGTCTACTGCCTGTCGAATCTCTGGAACAGATCTGAAGCGAATGCCACGAAGTGGTTCTTTCATCTTCGGAATCAAATCAAAGTCACAAGGACCTAAGTCCGGGGAGTATGGTGGATGGTACACTACTTCCCAGTCCCATCGACCGAACAGAGTAGCCACAGCTTGCGCTGCATGCGCCCGCGCATTGTCGTGCAAAATGATGGGTGGGTTGCGCAGAACGCGTCGCCGCTTCTTTCGCAAAGCTGGTCGCAGGTGATGCTCCAAATACGAAGAGTAATACTGTGCATTGACGGTCTGCCGTGGAGGAACGTAATGCGTTAGGATAACACCATCAAGGTCGTATATGAGAATCACCATAACTTTCACCATACTGGGGCTCTGACGCACTTCCGACTTTCACGGCGACCCATAATGACGCCATTCGTTGGACTGGCGTTTCAGTTTTGCCTCGTACGATGTGGCCCATGTCTCATCAAGTGTTACGATGCACGGTAAGAAAGCCTCTCCTTCGCGCTCATAACGCGCCAAGTGCGTCTGAGCAGCTTCGTAACACATCCACTTCTGCATTTCCGTCAGGCCATGCGGAACCCATCGTGATGCAATTTTTCGCATGCCCAGGTGTTCCTTCAGGATGCGAAGCACAGTCGTATGCGCTAATCCGGTTTCGTGGGCGAGCTCACGAATCGTATGGCGTCGATCACTGTCCACTAACGCGGCAACCGCATGCACTTCTTCTTCAGAGACGCTAGGACGATCTGCCCGATGCACGTATGTCACAGTTTGCCGACCTTCGTTGGAGGCTTTTACCCAACGTGCCACTGTTCTGTGCGACAATGCCGATTCCCCACACGCCTCTTGAAGGTCATGATGACACTGTCGTCCTGTACGACCTCTGGCATACTCAATCTTGATCCAACTCCATTGTTCCTGTTTCGAAAACATGGTGACACCGATACGTTAGACCGCTCGCTCACGAGTGACTGTGTTTCCCTCGATTGAGCGCACGCCGGTGACGTGGGACGGGCGAGTCCATTTGCTCGGAAGTAAGGTAGGTATGTCAACGACATGTGCTATCAGCGACAATAGTAGATTCCATTGCATAGTGTCTCCACAGCAGTGTTGTCACTATTTAAGTTCCAACCTACGTATGTTATATTGGAAGTGGTAGTTTCAAGGAAAGTACTAATCACTGGTGATAGTGCACATTCACTGGCCCATTTAGTGAAAGTGGATTACTGATTTCAGTTCTGTCAAACAATACACTTTGACTAGGGATAGTACAATATCACTAGTGAATGTATACCTTCACAGCCAAGAAGTAAGGAATGTGAACCATGGCTGTAATAACAAAACAGTCGTACTTCGAAAGTTGCATTTATCACCTGTAGTTTGAAAACATAGTTGTATTATGTAAAATTCATGCACCATAGCACGTTGAGCAGCACAACACATTTTGGTTTTTGCAAAAGCATGTCAGCTGGCTGTTGCATTTGAAGAATCCCTGGCCGCTTCCTATCGACTCAGACGTCGTTAATGTCCTCAGGGCAACAGTTTTCTCTGCTGGAACTTCCTCCTCTGAGAGTATTCTTAGAGAGCAAGTACCGTTCTGGGATCTGAAACAAGATGTTGTAGTTGTAGCCGCAGTGGCATATCGAATCGTCCCTTCGATAACTACGGGGTTATTACAAATGATTGAAGCGATTTCACAGCTCTACAATAACTTTATTATTTGAGATATTTCCAAATGCTTTGCACACACATACAAAAACTCAAAAAGTTTTTTTTAGGCATTCACAAATGTTCGATATGTGCCCCTTTAGTGAATCGGCAGACATCAAGCCGATAATCAAGTTCCTCCCACACTCGGCGCAGCATGTCCCCATCGAGTTCGAAAGCATCGTTGATGCGAGCTCGCAGTTCTGGCACGTTTCTTGGTAGAGGAGGGTTAAACACTGAATCTTTCACATAACCCCACAGAAAGAAATCGCATGGGGTTAAGTCGGGAGAGCGTGGAGGCCATGACATGAATTGCTGATCATGATCTCCACCACGACCGATCTATCGGTTTTCCAATCTCCTGTTTAAGAAATGCCGAACATCATGATGGAAGTGCGGTGGAGCACCATCCTGTTGAAAGATGAAGTCGGCGCTGTCGGTCTCCAGTTGCGGCATGAGCCAATTTTCCGCGGGCTATGCGTGAAACTTGCCCGCACGCGTTCAACCGTTTCTTCGCTCACTGCAGGCCGACCCGTTGATTTCCACTTACAGAGGCATCCAGAAGCTTTAAACTACGCATACGATCGCCGAATGGAGTTAGCAGTTGGTGGATCTTTGTTGAACTTCGTCCTGAAGTGTCGTTGCACTGTTATGACTGACTGATGTGAGTGCGTTTCAAGCACGACGTACGCTTTCTCGGCTCCTGTCGCCATTTTGTCTCACTGCGCTCTCGAGCGCTCTGATGGCAGAAACCTGAAGTGCGGCTTCAGCCGAAGAAAACTTTATGAGTTTTTCTACGTATCTGTTGTGTGTCGTGACCATATGTCAATGAATGGAGCTACAGTGAATTTATGAAATCGCTTCAATCATTTGTATTTACCCTGTATTTAAAAACAATTTATTACCGTGCGTATAGTTGGCTCAGCACACCATCTCTCGTCCCAATTCGGTAGAAGCCATCGGCTGTTGTCTCGAAGACGACACTCAAGATCGACCTAGCATCTCCTGTTCCTCTGTTGAAGTCGGGTACTGGAAATCTCACAGTACAGCCCTTCTCCACAGATGGAAAGCAGCGATCTGTCACTGCCGCATTCTTTGCGCTTGTTCTTCTAAGCACCTGTACGCTTCAGTTCTGTGTTTTTTAATAGCACGAGTTGACTCGTCTAATCATTCAGGCAGTAGTCATTATTGTCAGGAATATATTCTTTCTCTCTGTTCTCAACCTCTGTTCCTGTTGGTATGTTATCCTCTTGGAGATTTACTGTGATCATTATCCTGCAACGTTTCAGTCCCTGTCTCACTGCTAACACTCAATTAATTATACAGGGTGAGCCACCTAACATTACCGCTGGATATATTTCGTAAACCACATCAAATATTGACGAATCGATTCCACAGACCGAACGTGAGGAGAGGGGCTAGTGTAATTGGTTAATACAAACCATACAAAAATGCACGGAAGTATGTTTTTTAACATAAATCTACGTTTTTTAAATGGAACCCCGTTAGTTTTGTTAGCACATCTGAACATATAAACAAATACGTAATCAGTGCCGTTTGTTGCATTGTAAAATGTTAATTACATCCGGAGATATTGTACCCTAAAGTTGACGCTTGAGTACCACTCCTCTGCTGTTCGATCGTGTGTATTGGAGAGCACCGAATTACGTAGGGATCCAAAGGGAACGGTGATGGACCTTAGGTACAGAAGAGACTGGAACAGCACATTACGTCCACATGCTAACACCTTTCTATTGGTCTTTTTCACTGACGCACATGTACATTACCATGAGGGGTGAGGTACACGTACACACGTGGTTTCCGTTTTCTATTACGGAGGAGAATAGAGTGTGTCCCGACATGTCAGGCCAATAGATGTTCAATGTGGTGGCCATCATGCTGCACACAATTGCAATCTCTGGCGTAATGAATGTCTTACACGCCGCAGTACATCTGGTGTAATGCCGCCGCAGGCTGCCACAATACGTTGTTTCATATCCTCTGGGGTTGTAGGCACATCACGGTACACACGGTACATGATGGCCACCACATTGAACATCTATTGGCCTGACATGTACTTTCGAACAGACAGCCGTTTTTTTCTTCATTGTTTCGTCTTTATTTGGCAGTAGACTCCCTCTCTCTCTCGTATGAGGGGACACATTACCATGGCAGGGCACTAAATAACTTTTATTGAATGCTCCACACTATACCTCAGAGTGACATACATCACACTATTTATTAACATATTCCTCAGGTCTCTGTAAACAACAGTTAAAACGTGCACCCGAATTTTCAGTTTCTGAACGATGTAAATCTGCTCCTTGGTCACGGGGCATTCGAGGACGGCTTGTGTGAACATCTCATCGATGGAAAATCTCTTTTTCGTCCCAGATGTCGTTTCAGCTTGCCGAAAAGGTGGGAAACGTATGGTGCAAGATCGGGGCTGTGTAACAGATTAGCGTCACCTACGTCAGTGCCACCTTGGTCAGATTGTTGGCATGATTTGATTGTAGTTAGAAGCGACAAGTAGGAGATCAGTGGACATTCCGGCTGAAAAAACGGACTTACCACATCCAGTGTCAGGTTACACATCTGGTGTCAGGTTACCCACTTGGGCAACTTATAGTCCCTCCCACAAGGAAAACACTGGGAATTGATCAAGTCATTCAGGGGAATCCACCCGCATCTTAGGCAATTGTACTAGTTATATTCGAGGTCACGACATAATTCGATAGCGGTCATATGACATAAAATTGGCTTGAAACCCCTCCCTCCCCCTCTCAACCAATAGCAAAATAATAAAATTGTGGGAGCCCCAATGTGCCAAGAAGATTCTAGCTCCCTTCCTCAACTCCATCTTTGATCACTGGGACACCTGAGTGGGTGTCAATCACTCTGGAGCTGGAGAGTATAGGCAGAGGTTATAGGCGGCGTCAATTTGTTAACAACATATTGTTATGTCACGTCACTTTAGTTCCATTTGTTAACACCAATTTAAGACACTATGACATCATACACAGTAGTAGTGCAGTGGTGAATAGCAATGATAATTTCTTGGGCCCCTGCTACATTGTGATTGGATGAGACCACCTGATATTGACATGACGTTAGGAACAAAGGGGTTGACTTCGTGTAACCGGATAAAATACAAGAAAAGTGGAATAACACTAAAACAGATGAAAAATACGTAAAATTGGGGTGAATGAAACTATTCACATATAGGGCTGGGTGTGGTCTCTGCAGGTACCTCGAATGACGTAACATTAAACTGTTATTAACAAACCGTCATAGCCTAGATCTCCAGTGATGTGACTTAACGTAATTTGCTATTAATTAACAGACACAACCGACAACCTTTCCTCTGGAGTGCCCTAGTTATCACAGACGAAAATTGTGGAAAAAATACAAGAATGGTTGGAAAATACGTAAAATAGTGGAAAATATGAAAAAATGTGGAAAGTACAAAAAATACTTAAAATGTAGAAGAAAGAGCGTACTTACATATTTGCTGGCGTGTTGCCTCTGCTTGCACTTAGAGTGACGAAATATTAAATTGGTATTAAGAAACAGACCTCAGGTGATGTGACTTATCGTAATTTGTTATAAAAATTGGCTCAGCCTACAACCTCTCCCATGTTGTCCAGCTCCAGAGTAACCCACAGCCGGCCAAGTGCAAGTGGGTAACCTATCATAGAATGTATAATGCGACACCAAATGTGACAAGACCATTATCTCAGCCAGAATGCCCATAGACAAACTACTGCAACATTGCCTTTGGTCCATACATCGCCAGAATGTCACCCCGAGCCTGTGTGCAATTATATACTATCTGCCCACAACAATCGTGTTGTTCCGAGTACGTTTCCACTTGCCGTGCAGTTTCTCTCGACACTATGAAGCACCTGTTATCGGTATCACAGCATAGCAGTATCTGTAGGACACCTGGAACACGTACACTCTTCCTACAGTGCACTGCTCTTGGGCAATTCTCTTAGCGCGGGGCGACATCTGTCACTTACTTCCTGTAAGCCCCTACTAAGTTTCATCAGGCTTATTTTCTCTCTCCCTGCTGTCGTTGAATCTACATTCACGAACGTTCTTAGCTGTTTAGGTGGTGACAAACATTTTTGAACAGTTTATTGGCGACCTGAGTCCGGGTGGCGTTAATACCTTTAGATTACATTAATTTCTCACGCAGAAAGTTTCACTTACTTTCAGCAAAATGCCATCCAAAGTATTACAGGTCTAAAATGGACCGAACGCAAATAGCAGATGATGACGATTCCCAATATACAGGGTGATTCAAAAAGAATACCACAACTTTAAAAATGTGTATTTAATGAAAGAAACATAATATAACCTTCTGTTATACATCATTACAAAGAGTATTTAAAAAGGTTTTTTTTCACTCAAAAACAAGTTCAGAGATGTTCAATATGGCCCCCTCCAGACACTCGAGCAATATCAACCCGATACTCCAACTCGTTCCACACTCTCTGTAGCATATCAGGCGTAACAGTTTGGGTAGCTGCTGTTATTTCTCGTTTCAAATCATCAATGGTGGCTGGGAGAGGTGGCCGAAACACCATATCCTTAACATACCCCCATAAGAAAAAATCGCAGGGGGTAAGATCAGGGCTTCTTGGAGGCCAGTGATGAAGTGCTCTGTGACGGGCTGCCTGGCGGCCGATCCATCGCCTCTTATCAGCTGCAGGCAGTGCTTGAACCAATTTCAGACGATAAGGTTTCATAACTAACTTTTTTCGTAGGACTCTCCATACAGTTGATTGTGGAATTTGCAGCTCTCTGATAGCCCTGCGAGTCGATTTTCCTGGGCTGCGAACAAATGCTTGCTGGATGCGTGCTACATTTCATCACTCGTTCTCGGCCGTCCAGAACTTTTCCCTTTGCACAAACACCCATTCTCTGTAAACTGTTTATACCAACGTTTAATACACCACCTATCAGGAGGTTTAACACCATACTTCGAAATGCACGCTGAACAACTGTCGTCGATTCACTTCTGCCGTACTCAATAACACAAAAAGGTTTCTGTTGAGCGGTCGCCATCTTAGCATCAACTGACGCTGACGCCTAGTCAACAGCGCCTAAAGCGAACAAATGTACAACTAAATGAAACTTTATAGCTCCCTTAATTCGCCGACAGATAGTGCTTAGCTCTGCCTTTTGTCGTTGCAGAGTTTTAAATTCCTAAAGTTGTGGTATTCTTTTTGAATCGCCCTGTATTAGTGAGTCCAATAGGCGTGATTCACTTAATTGTTAGTTTTAGCAGTGATAGTAACAAATGATAAAAAGTTAAACTGTTCTTTACGAAGCTAGGAACTTATCTAGTCACGTGTTGAATAATGTGTTTTTCTAGACGTATACTTTTCTTCCTTTTTACATCGATTGAGAAATAAATTAGAAGTTTCCATTTGTCATATGAAAAGCAAATAATTTATTAAAGAACTGACTCCAGGAGGCAATGAATAAGTACATAAAAATGTTCTTCCGACAACAAGTTTTTTTTTATCCATCCACTGCCGCAAGGGAACGTTGCCAGCATAGGACGAAGAATTCTGCCTACCACTATCCGGAGCCTGTTATGTTAATCAGTGAAGTTCCCTGAGTTTACGGCTTAGTGGTACTGTTGCACAGGTTAGCAAACGTCATTCGCCTTTGAGAAATCTCAGATATTGGTCGAATCGCCCAATGCCGGAGCCACTGTGAATGTAACCTAATGTTACTGGAAACTTGATACTAAGGAGTACAGCGTGCTGCAACTGTGTGTTAAGAACAATGAGGATCAACACCTGGAAAGCAAGTCGTCGAAATTATCTTATCATAACGATATTTACGAAGATCTTTGGCAGTTTAGTGTCGAGGTGTCACTGATGTACGTCGGTCAATTGTAGTAAAAATGCGATATGATGTCTATTGTACATTCTACTTGAGAGAAAAGAACAGAAGATTATTGCAAGAATGAAGGTAAGGGGTAACGCTCCGTCGACCTTTACGATGTTAGGGGCGCAGCATATGATACATCCACAGTTTAAAAAAATAAAAACTGGCAATAACCTGACCTTCATACTCCACAGTTTTTATCACGCTCTGCTCTCTGTTGCAAGGCCTCCTCTACCTACACAGGACTTTCTCGCTCGCAACACTCGCCGAGAAAAGCGGACGATATACCAAAATCCGTACCCCGCACGGTAAACGCAATGTCGAACTCTTTTAAAGCTTTCCTTACTGACCGAAACAACTTTATAAGCCACTGAGATCTTTCATTCAGGCCATTGTGGCAGTCTTCTTCATCAGCTGCAAGTTATGCTGTTACGTGTGTTCTGGCTGCTTGGAATTCAACCACTAGCACCTCGAAACAAACGCAGGCTGATATTATTTTTCAAAATTGAATCGATCGATGCCAATATCTTTGTTTATGAATCAGCCCATACCGTTTTTGGTCGTATTTGCGCGGTATGTAATATTTGCAGGGAAGCACGGTTTTTTAATTCCATTTATCCATTATCTCTATTCCTTTATCGTATTACAAACGTCTCAAAAATGAGATCGACAGGAAGTGCAAACTCGCTAAGCAGGGTTGGCTAGAGGACAAATGTAAGGATGTAGAAGCATGTATCACTAGGGGTAAGATAGATACTGCCTACAGGAAAATTAAAGAGACCTTTGGAGACAAAAGAACCACTTGCATAAATATCAAGAGCTCAGATAGAAACCCAGTTCTAAGCAAAGAAGGGAAAGCAGAAAGGTGGAAGGAGTATATAGAGCGTCTATACAAAGGCGATGTTCTTGAGGACAATATTATGGAAATGGAAGAGGAGGTAGAAGAAGATGAAATGCGAGATATGATACCGCGTGAAGAGTTTGACAGAGAACTGAAAGACCTAAGTCCAAACAAGGCTCCGGGAGTAGTCAACATTCCATTAGAACGACTGACAGCCTTGGGAGAGCCAGTCCTGACAAAACTCTACCATCTGGTGAGCAAGATGTATGAGACAGGCGAAATACCCTCAGACTTCAAGAAGAATATAATCATTCCAATCCCAAAGAAAGCAGGTGTTGACAGATGTGAAAATTATCGAACTATCAGTTTAATAAGCCACGGCTGCAAAATACTAACACGAATTCTTTACAGACGAGTGGAAAAACTGGTAGAAGCCGACCTCGGGGAAGATCAGTTTGGATTCCGTAGAAATGTTGGAACACGTGAGGCAATACTGACCCTACGACTTACCTTAGAGAATAGATTAAGGAAAGGCAAGCCTCCGTTTCTAGCATTTGTAGACTTAGAGACTTCGCCGATGACATTGTAATTCTGTCAGAGACAGCTAACGACTTGGAAGAGCAGTTGAACTGAATGGACAGTGTCTTGAAAGGAGGATATCAGATGAACATCAACAAAAGCAAAACGAGGATAATGGAATGTAGTCGAATTAAATCGGGTGATGTTGGGGGAATTGGATTAGGAAATTTGACGCTTAAAGTAGTAAACGAGTTTTGCTATTTGGGGAGCAAAATAACTGATGATGGTCGAAGTAGAGAGGATATAAAATGTAGACTGGCAATAGCAAGGATGGCGTTTCTGAACAAGAGAAATTTGTTAACATCGAGTATAGATTTAAGTGTCAGGAAGTCGTTTCTGAAAGTATTTGTATGGCGTGTGGCCATGTATGGAAGTGAAACGTGGCCGATAAATAGTATGGACAAGAAGAGAATAGAAGCTTTCGAAATGTGGTGCTACAGAAGAATGCTGAAGATTAGATGGGTAGATCGCATAACTAATGAGGAGGTACTGAATAGAATTGGGGAGTAGAGGAATTTGTGGCACAACTTGAGAAGAAGAAGGGATCGGTTGGTAGGACATATTCTGAGGCATCAAGGGATCACCAATTTAGTATTGGAGGGCAGCGTGGAGGGTAAAAATCGTAGACCAAGAGATGAATACACTAAGCAGATTCAGAAGGAGGTAGGTTGCATGCAGTAAGTACTGGGAGATGAAGGAGCTTGCACAAGATAGAGTAGCATGGAGAGCTGCGTGGAACCAGTCTCACGACTGAAGACCACGACAACAACAACATCGTATTTGATATTTATAAGAATGTTCGGTAGGCTTTTTATGCAAAATGATGTGCACTCAAGAAGGCTAGTTACCTTGGTATTTATTTCGATCATTTAAATAAAAACGAATAAACTATGTATCTTGCAAAGTGAAAAATAAGTTAAGAAAACAAGTTAATGTAATAAATTAATATTCGAATACAGATTTTGCTGATAAAATCATAAAATCACAGAAAACAAATTGTTACCGTTTAAACAGTGAAAATATAGCGTGTATCCTCAGAGTAAGATTGTCGTTGGAGGTTGCTGAAACGATGTGAGGCGAGTAGTCGCGGTTATGAGTCACGGCGCATGTACAGTGTTTATTGTGACTGCTAAATGCATTAAACATCAAAGTCAATGGAATTACATCATTGGATTCCAAAGTCTGTCATGATAATACCTGCGTTACGTAACAGGTCATAACAAATATACAACAGCGAGTAATAAGTTTTCATTCATTTCAAGAAGTAATTCCGCACCTCTTTATTGGACTATAGTGAACAGATCAGTACGGAAAGGTAACTAGAGGCTGACTTTTTGTACAACAGATACCCAGTGTACTAGTTTCATATTGCGAGACAGCGAAGATTCGCTGATGTTGTACATAACAGTTATTGTCAATTATTGTCATTAACACCATTGTCGTGCGATTTTTGTCGTTTAGTCGACTAGTTATAACCTGAAGAAGACGATTGGATCGGTCGTCGAAATATTGCAGATAAAATGGAAACGACGACTAACCTGAAACACGGAAACACATCTACATCTACATCTACATTTATACTCCGCAAGCCACGCAACGGTGTGTGGCGGAGGGCACTTTACGTGCCACTGTCATTACCTCCCTTTCCTGATCCAATCGCGTATGGTTCGCGGGAAGAACGACTGCCGGAAAGCCTCCGTGCGTGCTCGAATCTCTCTAATTTTACATTCGTGATCTCCTCGGGAGGTAGAAGTAGGGGGAAGCAATATATTCGATACTTCATACAGAAACGCACCCTCTCGAAACCTGGACAGCAAGCTACACCGCGATGCAGAGCACCTCTCTTGCAGAGTCTGCCACTTGAGTTTGTTAAACATCTCCGTAACGCTATCACGCTTACCAAATAACCCGGTGACGAAACGCGCCGCTCTTCTTTGGATCTTCTCTATCTCCTCTGTCAACCCGACAGAGCAATACTGATGAGCAATACTCAAGTATAGGTCGAACGAGTGTTTTGCAAGCCACCTCCTTTGTTGATGGACTACATTTTCTAAGGAATCTCCCAATGAATCTCAACGTGGCACCTGCCTTACCAACAATTAATTTTATATGATCATTCCACTTCAAATCGTTCCGTACGCATACTCCCAGATATTTTACAGAAGTAACTGCTACCAGTGTTTGTTCCGCTATCATATAATCATACAATAAAGGATCCTTCTTTCTATGTATTCGCAATACATTACATTTGTCTATGTTAAGGGTCAGTTGCCACTCCCTGCACCAAGTGCCTATCCGCTGCAGATCTTCCTGGATTTCGCTGAAATTTTCTAATGCTATAACTTCTCTGTATACTACAGCATCATCCGCGAAAAGCCGCATGGAACTGCCGACACTATCTACTAGGTCATTTATGTATATTGTCTAAAGCAGTGGTCTCATAACACTCCCTTATGGCACGCCAGAGGTTACTTTAACGTCTGTAGACGTCTCTCCATTGAGAACAACATGCTGTGTTCAGTTCTGAAACACACCTTTAGCCTAATCAGTCACGCCTAGGAAACTTAAGAGATCGCTTTGCAAAAGCTTTCTCTGAATCTACAGATGCTGTAAACATAAATTTGTCTTTTTTTCACCAGTCCTCTAGGAATAGTCACAGGGTCAGTATTGCGTCGCTATTCCTAGAATTCTCTCCCTGGACGGGTACTACAAATCGCTTCAGTCTTCTGTGATTACTTCGTAGTAGTATTTCGTAACCATGACCAGTGAAGGTGATGATTTGCTGACTTTCACAGCTGTAGTCGCCTGCCTTCTTTGGAACTGGGATATACTTCTCGTTTAAACCTGAGGGCGATTCGACTATCTTCTGTCTCCAGTGAATCAAGTGGGACAGGTTTGTCACGTTCGGTTTACTTTGCTAAAAATTTACATCTACATCTACATACACACTCCGCAATCCACCATACGGTGCGTGGCGGAGGGTACCTCGTACCACACCTAGTATCTTCTCTCCCTGCTCCACTCCCAAGCAGAACGAGGGAAAAATGACTGCCTATATGCCTCTGTACGAGCCCTAATCTCTCTTATCTTATCTTTGTGGTCTTTCCGCGAAATGTAAGTTGGCGGCAGTAAAATTGTACTGCCGTCAGCCTCAAATGCTGGTTCTCTATATTTCCCCAGTAGCGATTCACGAAAAGAATGCCTCCTTTCCTCTAGAGACTCCCACCCGAGTTCCTGAATCATTTCCGTAACACTCGCGTGATGATCAAACCTACCAGTAACAAATCTAGTTGCCCGCCTCTGAATTGCTTCTATGTGCTCCCTCAATCCCTCAATCCGACCTGATAGGGATCCCAAACGCTCGAGCAGTACTCAAGATTAGGTCGTATTAGTGTTTTATAAGCGGTCTCCTTTACAGATGAACCACATCTTCCCAAAATTCTACCAATGAACCGAAGACGACTATCCGTCTTCCCCACAACTGCCATTACATGCTTGTCCCACTTCATATCGCTCTGCAATGATACGCCCAAATATTTAATCGACGTGACTGTGTCAAGCGCTACACTACTAATGGTGTATTCAAACATTACAGGATTCTTTTTCCTATTCATCTACATTAATTTACATTTATCTATATTTAGAGTTAGCTGCCATTCTTTACACCAATCAAAAATCCTGTCCAAGTCATCTTGTATCCTCCTACAGTCACTCAACGACGACACTTTCCCGTGCACCACAGCATCATCAGCAAACAGCCGCACATTAGACCTGGCCACTGTTTCTATGTTTCGATACAGTGTATCGATACGTGGAACTGTTTCAGTGTTTCGGAACGGCTGTGGTTCACTGTTTCGAAACAGTGGTGGTTTCGAAACAGTGGTGGTTCCGCCCCTGTCTCGGATAACCCGACCAGATTCGATCTCGAGCCAGACTCAGAAACTGTATCGTTGTTTCAAAATAAGGCTGTTTCAGTCCACCTGTGCTTAGAACGAACTAATTCTATCGAAACAGTGATGTTTCATTCCGCTCTGTGTCGGACGAGATTCGGGCTCGGCACAGGTACTGAAACACAACATACCACTTCATGAGACACTTTTAAGAGTGTCGAAGTCTTTTTGACAAGCAATAGCATGAAGCTTAAGATATCCGAAAATAAAGCTTCGTTTCTAGCTGACTGTCCTATTACGAAATGGCGTAACATGTGCTTTATAAACACTAACCAAACAATAAAACAACGCATAATATTCACATTCAAAGTAATAAATATGTGAAAATCACTCAGTTAAATTACACTTTTTTTATAACATACGCTACTCTGTTCATGTAGAGTAATCATATTAAGAATCGCAAGTAAGCCTACAACATTTTGAACAAAAAAAGGCGTAGAGTGACAGTTATTAGACATATACATAAATTTGATGTAGGTGTAATTGCAAGCAATCTGTTTGACATATCACTGATAGTGTAATGGTGTACAGGAAGGTCTGGGAAGCATGGTGAATTTATAGTAACGGTTCGAAACACCTTGAAAGACAAAATTTGTTTCTGTTATATTTTGTTATTTATTCTAATTATTTGGCGTTATTTGTGAGTCTATAGTCACGGTGCCTATTAACCACAATGATTCCCTTTGTGTGCATGGAAATTAGCAGGATGGGTATATTACCCATACTAACGGAATGTGGGAATCCCAGTAGCATATCCGTTGTTTCTGCAGTTTGCTCCCACCTCCAGTTCCGTTCGTGGTGGTTCTTCTGTCTTCAGCTATGGCTGTGCACAGCCAATTGAAAAGTATGAAAGTCACACGACGCCAAAGTAGCGCATTTGCTTCAGGAAATACGAAACTGCCAAGACACCTAAGTGATAGTTTCATACTTTCTGCGACATGATTAGCGCTCTCGCTCTAATTTTTGTTTATATGGACATACTTATACAGTAGACATTCAAGATGATAAGATGTGTAGGTTTATTATATTACAAAACACAAACTGTTTCAGTGTTTCGAAACAGCGTATCGAAAAATTACATTGTACTGTTTCATTTGTTTCGAAACAGTTACGTATTTCAGTTTGCCCATGTCTACCGCAGATTGTAATCCATACTATCGAAAAGATTATTTATGCAGATAGAAAACAACAGCGAACCTACCACACTTCCCTGGGGCACTCCAGATGATACCCTCACCTTCGATGAACACTCACCATCGAGGCCAACGTACTGGGTTCTATTACTTACGAAGTCTTTTAGCCACTCACATACTTGGGAACCATTCCCATATGCTCGTACCTTAGGAGTCTGCAGTGGGGCACCGAGTCACACGCTTTCCGGAAGTCAGGGAATATGGCATCCGTCTGATACCCTTCATCCATGGTTCGCAAGATATCATGTGAAAAAAGAGCGACTTACGTTTCGCAGGAGCGATGCTTTCTGCTGTGGTCGTGACGTACGACTGTTTCTTCCGTTGCTTGCATATCCAGTGGAACAGTTCTGATCTGGTCGGCTTACTCGCACTTTGCTAAAAGTGCTGCCTTAGCTGCTTTGGCCATGACGTCTGACAGTTTCAGGCCGTGTTGCTAGTAAGGAAGAGTGACGCAGTCCCGTCTGCTTCGATGCTTAAGTCACGACCTGCCGGCAGGTGACGCCGCGCGCCGCGTAATGAGCGCGGACACAGCCAGTGCTGCCCGTGGGCGGCGCGCGGCAGCGGGGACTGCTGTGACGCCGTCAACGGGTCACCTGATTTGCGACGCGCAGGAATTTAATTCTGGCGCCGAACACGCTTCGTCCATTCGCCCAGTCCCGGAAAAACAGTAATTTATGCAGGAGCTCCGCTCACAGGCGTGATGGAGAGCACTTCCACGAATGCCTCGCGAGCGACGTTCTTATTACGCTCTCACGGGTCGACAGGATGGCGCGCTTGGCCCGACGCGTGTCTTCCTTCTCCCGGTATTAAACACCTGCCATCCACTCGAATTAACAAACTCTGTTCTCGCCGCGGCTAATCTGAAGGAGAAATGAAGTATTCGCTCATCGCATTTCCACGTGATTCCACAACCCTTCCAGCTCTGGCCACGGGGACTTTCGTAGCCCGTAACTCAACATGCACGGAAAGTAAGCGCAATTGTCGTGCAATGTGAGATTTACAGTAACTGTGTAAGTAGCATGTTTAGGTTTTTATGTTGGTAACGCCACGTAGCGCTATCTATGAAAATCACTGACTGCTGTGTGCAGTCTGTGGCTGGTTGTTCCATTGCGTCTAACTTTTGAAGCTTTTGTCCCATTTGTTGCATTAATTGTAATAACAATGCACTGGTGTCTGAAATGTGTTCCTCAGTGCTATTCGGTAGTGCTTTGTAATCGACAACATTCATATTTTGACAAGCAGAAAATGTGCCTTGACGTATTTGAGAAAACGGTGAGGACCCAAAACCTGAATTTACAGTATTTCCAAGATTGTGTCCTGTCATTTCGGATTCCTGAGGCAAGCTGTTGCCGACCGATCGATCGATAATGCTTCCCTGTTGACTAATTGTTTCACTGTCTGCACCATTCTTTGCCGCCCGCTCCATTTCCCTATGCACAATTACCAAATTACTACTTTGAATGTCTGTTAATTCATTACATGGTGATGCTGATAAGCTATAATCGTCGTCACTATCATTTCTCAATTTACTTTGGAGCCTGGTGTAATTTTTTTCACACGCCATAATTATCACGTATTTCACACTATAAGAAGAAAAACACAATTTGAAGAGCAAAAACAAGAAAACACATTAGCATAGCACTGAAAATAATATCTCGTTAATAGCAAGCGCAGCTGCGAAATACTTGGTGCAAATCTACATGCATGCCACAACTCCTTTACTGTACAACAATGAAAAACTACAACTACAAAGGAAATTCTCTTTATAATTACGCGCTAGCAATAAACAATAGCTACACTAATTACACAAACTACAAGGAAAAAATCAGAAGATTCCAGTGAGGTATCCTCGGCTAAGGGTCGACATATGAAACATCTCCTTTGAAAAATCGGTGAATTACAGTGCTGGTAAACCCCTTACGTTATTTGATTTTCAAACAGCTGAGCAAAACTGAACGTACTCAGACATTTCCCTCTTTACTTATTCCGATCATCACTAAACTGACACACAATATTTTTAGCGCAACGCACTCTGACTTTCAAAAATCCCTACAAAAGAATGGCCCTGACTAACAATAACCTATACCTTTCATGAATCACTTACCTCAGAAAAATCTTCGTTACTCGAACTACTGCAACACAGCGAGCGCCAATACTGCCAGCTAAATAAAAGATTGTAACTACTGAAGGCACTAACTACTGATAGGCGTAGTTAGCAAATGAAAGATTTTGATAGAGAACAAACAATGCATTTACCTTAATAGTGTTCAAAAGTCATATTATATATGTATCAGTTCATGATATCCAGTATTAAAAATTTACTCTTTCTGGCGGACACACGTCCAGTTAATCTGCTCTCAAAACTCCACCATCTCTCTCCCCACATCCACCACTGCTGGCGCCTCCAGGCTCCAACTGCACAACACTATGTGCTGTTCACATCCAACTGCCCACCCCTACAATAGAGAATATTTGAACAATGCCAACCAGCCACAGACTGCTCACAGCACAGTCAGTGATTTTCGTACAGAGCGCTACGTGGCGTTACCAACATAAAAACCTAAACAGCCTACTTAAAACTGTGACGTTATTCCTGAACCTTATTGTACGTAACAGGTCAGTACGGAACACGTCGTGCTAGAAGGAAACCTGAAAGCTGCGCTACTTCTATATTACCTATAACAGTCGTTAGGAATGAGAGCTGCATTTACAAATATCGACAAGTAGTAAATTGTAACAGTTGTATGATTTTTAATAAAAAAATACTTCTAAACATTGTGAAAGTTTTCAGAAACTTACATTTTACATCGGTTCTAAACTGCGTCCCTGCATCTTATTTTATTACGTCCAATTACGATTTTAAAAATTTTGTTTACTACGCAAACTTGACAATCATCTGCTGTGATTCTGTTTGCAGTACATTTTCTCATACTCTGAGATCAAATGAGAGCAAAAGTTAAATTATCCATGTACTGAAACCGACGCTGTAATAAACGAACATTGGATTCACTTATCTCGTGTTCGCTGTACATCAGTAATCATTCTCATCTTGGGCATGCTTCTCTGGGTGAGTTCTGCTTGCAATAAGGATTTCAGAGTACTGATTAACTTCATGGACATTAGTAAATGAAATGCCATAGGCTGTTGCTTTAAGCCAAATTTTTAATCAGTACTTTCACGTTAATAGAATATTTCACGAAATACATCTAGCGACTTGACGTTTAAGTTACAACTACTGTCTCCACCAACAATTTACACCAAAGGCCTCACATTATAGATTTCAGCAATCTCGCCTTTAACATTTATACCGAAGCAATCGAAATCCACTTAAGTTATATATTTTTCTGATATTTTACAGAAGTCTTAATAATTAAAAGAAATAATTACTAATGTATATTAATAAAGAAATTTCACAAGGGAAAGAAATATATAAATAAATAACTAAGTCTGCACGATAACCCAGAATATTTAACATTTGAGTACAGTTGCAATTTACAAACGTTTTTCATACAATTACACCTATGTACCTAATACAAATGCTTTTAAAGCAATAAGTAACAAAATGCAAATCCGATAACTAGCATTAAGATATCATTAGTTTACTGAAGTGGTGTCCATGTTATTTACTGAAAAGTGGGAATGAGGTACTTACCAGTTTTGTTACATACTAGAAATACTATTAACGACAAATAATTCACTTTTAACTAAAAAGGTAAGAGAGATTAATGCTAGGTGGCTCCATTGCGTTTGACGGGGTATACCCTTTTGCCAGGGAATGAAGCAGTCGGGGGAAAGTAATCTGCTACGCAATGCTTTTCACACATTGACCTGTAATAAAAGTTTAATATTTTATCTTATTCCATTTTCAAATGACATCATTCAATTTGGATGTGCTGCAATCTTTTTCTGAAATTGCGAAAACTACTCCAGAAAAGTAGGGTTCTTCAAAATTTGAAAAACTGTTCCAAGATGTAACATAGTCATGTGCCTAGGATCAAATAGTCTGATATGGCGCGCGCCACTATCCTGTGATCTTGTTCAGAGCGCGCACTGTAATCGATTATAGTTCGCTGTCCTGGTGCGGGTGGCGCTCCGGTGGCGATTTGCTATGACTTCGCTGGCGTGTGTTTGCGGTGGCCGGCGGAAAGCGAGAGGGTAGTCGGTTTCCGGGTATTGCACGGAAAGTGAAGTTCGCTCTCCCTGACCTGCTGGTGACTAGCGCCAAGATTGTTGTGCCTCGCAATATGAGCAGAATGGTCTGGGGCGGAGGCGACTCGCCGCTGTGCTGGCCATGCGGTGGTGATTAATTGGAGTCGGCGTACTTGTTCTGCCTGGCTGTCTTATGTGGAGGTCCGGTGGGGTCCTGTGATACTCTGGCCCGGAGACAACTAGTTGCTGAATTTTGGAGTCGTCTCCCAGGTTAAGGTGTGGGCTCGGTTGGCTCGTCAGATTTTCTCCTGGAAGCTCCAGCAGCGGTTTCTGAACTTCATTCTGATGTGGGACGGCGTTGTTGGAACTTTTTAGTGTGTTTGTGTGTGGCTCGTTACGATATTTGTTGGTACTAATTTATTTCAAAAATGATTCAAATGGCTCTGAGCACTATGGGACTCAACATCTGTGGTCAGAAGTCCCCTAGAACTTAGAACTACTTAAACCGAACTAACCTAAGGACATCACACACATCCATGCCCGAGGCAGGATTCGAACCTGCGACCGTAGCAGTCGCGCGGTTCCTGACTGAGCGCCTAGAACCGCTAGACCACCGCGGTCGGCACTAATTTATTTGCTCGACTGGAGTCCTGCCCGGAGTTGCGTTCATGTATGGTATATTTGGCATTCGATGTATTAGGTAAAGTCTGCCTAAGAAGAGCGGTTTTATACAGTATATACATAGTGAATTACTGATGCTTGGTATATGTGGTCTTCTGGGGCCTGAACAACACGATTTCGTCAATTTGGTTGTGTAACAGCATTTAGCGGTACGTTCTGTATTTTTCTCACTGAGTTGTTATTAACTTGGTGGAATAGTCGCGTTTGGTGTCGTTAAGGAACTTATAAGACTGTGGTTTGACTATTCATGTGTGCTTGGTTTTCATTGTTTTGTTTTAAGAAGCGAGAATTGTTTATTGAGATTTGTGTGTGTTGGCTTCCGGCACTTATTAAGAGCGCCCGAGTTAATGGCGCCGTGGTTATCATGTGCTGTCGGGATGTTATATTTTATTATTGAATTTTATCTTGTGTTGATATTATCTGTCGTGTGTTACAGAACATAAGCAAGGTGCGTAAGTGATGGGCAGTTGTGGGAGGCATGTCGGGGAGCTCTCAGCGGTTTATTTCGGGGACCGTTTCTAGTGGGAAGGCTCCGAAGTGTTGAGAGCTCACTCGTCTGTGATTGCGTTGGGAGTTGCCCTCGCCCTTTGGTTGTATAAAATTATTATTTTGTTATTATATTTATTGGTTGTGTGTTGCGTTTCTTTCATTTTACGGTGCCAAGCGTCATTACCTTTCTCAAATATTTTTTTTATATAAATAATTTTAAATTGTAATGCCAAGTTAACTTATTATTGGATTTTGTCTTTTGGGAAAACTCTAAAAGCACTATTGTAAAAGGTTCTTGATTTTATAGTGGCAAGCCGCCGTTATTGTTTTTAAAGCTCACTCTTGTAACCATTTGTTAAGTTCTGTAAGTTATATGAATTTGTTATTATTTAAAAGAGTTTAGTATTGGCAATTTAATAAATTGTGTACAGAGTCTGCTGATTGGATATTATTGGGTGGAACTCCTTGGATAGTTGTCCTATAAGAATACACACATTTCATAGTCTGTTCAAATTTAAAAGTGTTGCAACCGGGAAAGTCTTGTCAATACTGTATTTAATAGTCTACGTGTTACATTGTTACTCCATTACCGATCAATAATGATCAGTAAGTGAAACCAGATTAAGGGGTTACTCCTCTTTGAACGCATGGGAAATACATCTACATCAACATCTATACACACATAACACAAGCTACCGTGTGGCGCGTGGCGGGGATACCCTGTACCACTACTAGTTATTTCCTTTCCGGTTCCGCCGGCCGATGTGGCCGAGCGGTTCTAGGCGCTTCAGTCTGGAAGCGCGCGACCACTACGGTCGCAGGTTCGAATCCTGCTTCGGGCATGGACGTGTGTGACGTCCTTAGGTTAGTTAGGTTTAAGTAGTTCTAAGTTCTAGGGGACTGATGACCTCAGATGTTAAGTCCCATAGTGCTCAGAGCCATTTGAACCATTTTTTTCCTGTTCCATTCGCAGAGTGAGAGGAAAACGACTGCCTGCACGCCCCTCTACGAGCCCTAATGTCTCTAATCTCGTCTTCATCAAACAGGGGATTTCGTGATTTTTTTTCAAGTAAAATAAAAAGCAATGCTAAATCCAATGTACAGTTTCATTCCTTACTCGTCTCTCTTTAAGAAATAGTTTTTGTGACTACATCGGACTTTCCTGTAACCGCTGCACCAGGTGGAAGGACCCCTTGCAGCCCGAACATTGGTCATCGACCGCAATTCCGCAAGGTTTCCTATTTGAAGTGTAACAACATAATTTTGTATAAGTCATTTATAATATATTTTCTATACATAGGATAAATAGTGACACGTTGAAACAAATGTCATATTCTTCGCCCGAAACATCGAGACAAAGAGCAATCACCGAAAACAGACTTTTGAAGATATGGCAAAACGGCTCCGGACGTTGATCGAAAATTCAATTTAAAATACTGACATCAGATTACTATCAAAATCCTATGTACCGTTCTCAAGCTATGTTTCCCGCCAATCTAAGAAACACGGTTTCGAGAAAAAAAAAGAGTCCAATATTTTGAGTTACATTTTTTGTCGTTAAGTTAAACATACTTCTAGTCAGTCGTCCTTGGACAATACAGCAATCCTTCCAGATCCAAAAGGACGTCCTTGTCTATCTTCTTCGTGGCCATGGTGATTCTGCGGTCCTCTTTGGCAGCTTCTGTCGTCCCATAATTCCCACAATGCCCGTTAGGCCGTCGTTGAAGTTACATGCTGCCACATTGGCCACAAAGTCTATTTTTATCGCTGCGAATGGGTTTCGGAACACTTTTCCACAAATCGCCTTGTAACTCGATAACGAAGATTGTGGCGAACTTAGTATGACCATTACAATAAATCAGATAACCTACAAAACATTTATTTATTGAAATTTTCAAAGACGACAACCCCCTTAAGATGTATTAAGAAGTGCTATCAAAAAACAGTTGCAACTTAAAAACGCTCTCAAACAGAACATATTGGCAACTGTCACAAATTCCGATTTTCAGCACAGGGAAAACCATTAAGACATTAAAGAAACTATCTCATTTACAAATATAAAGTGTTCCACGGTAAGTGACCACCTTCTGCTTCAGAGTACAAGACGGTGCACCCACGATAAACTGTGACTTGCAGTTCACACTCCCTGTAACTAGTTTCTAAAATATACACAATTATACTTACAATAAATCTTTGTAACTGAAGAATTAACAACAGCCACGAAATAGCTAAAATATGTTATACAGCCCATAAATATGTATAACTCGTAGTATTTACAAATGGTGCACAAAATACAACCTCATGATTCACAACAACAAAAACAATGGAAAATGCTGCAAACTCCTTATGGCGGTTTCTAGTGCGCATACTTTCATGTGATTCTAAAATAATCACTAGATTGAAATACTGACGAGAAAACCTCGTGTGGTCCTAAGTGTACTACCTTCCAGGTGCAACACTCTCTCCTGTTCACGTGACACGGGATTCCATATTGGGACCAAGTCTATTGTCGGTGAACTAAATATCAATAACTTGCTGTCGTACAGTCATAAGAGCTCGTGGTCTGCTGTTTGTATTATTTAAAGCGGGGGTCACCAAACTACGCCCCCTGACAGAAACCGGCCAGCAACGTCATTTCTTCCGACTCCCTAAAACGTATGGAATACAAGAGTTACTTGGCCTACTACTGGTGTTACTAGGACTAAATGCATCCGTTAAATCTGGCACTGGAGTTTCTTGAAAAGCCCTTACAAAAATTAACACATGGAGGGGTTACTTTTGACTGGGAGAATAAGAATTCTTCGGAAATTTGCACTCCTTATTGCCTATTAGACAATAACTTTTTCTTTTGTGCGACATAAAACTAAATATATGAAACATAAAACCAGTAAAGACAAGAGACAACAACGAACAGTACACATTTCTTCAATCCTTAGGTCCAAGCATCTTCTTCTTTCTAATCTAGTTACAGCTTTACACGGCGTACCTTCTTTTCTGCGAAAAAGTCTTTACCTCATCATAGTCCGTCAGACGTTTGATTACATGAAAAATCACAACGTCGTTGTCCAATACTGAAAAAGCTGTTAATACCAATAATACCCAAGACTGGTGTGGTTTCTGATTTGATTACGTCAATTTGGCACTGCCTGCTAGACAAAACGAAATACGCCTCTCTACTATTGCAGGAATTGTAATACACGCCAAGTAAGTGAGAATGTTTTGGTGCAAATGGCCATCGTTATATACCTCATTTACATAAATAACGCGACAGAATATAATTCACGAAGTGCCGGTATCAAATGCCTATCACGACTACTACAAGCAAAAAGTTTCATCTTGGGAAATAGTTTCACATTTCATCCACAAGCTGCAGTTTCTCAAGTATGAGATCGAAAAGTAGTAGCAGTAAGAAATTTTTATATAAATTTGGCATCCCCACATTCTCCTATTAATTTGTGTGATGTCCCCGTTTCCTCTCTTTTCTCGTTATAACAATCAATCTTGTCATCACTAATTCTGTAAGTGTGTAAGTAGGCTGTTTATTTTCTTATTGGCAACGTTACGTAGCGCTCTGTATGAAAATCACTGGCTGTGCTGTGTGCAGTCTGTGGCTAGTTTGCATTGTTGTCTGCGATTGTAGTGTTGGGCAGCTGGATGCGAACAGCGCGTAGCGTTGCGCGGTTGGAGGTGAGCCGCCAGCAGTGGTGGATGTGGGGAGAGAGATGGCGGAGTTTTGAAATTTGTAAGACTGGATGTCATGAACTGCTGTATATATTATGACTATTAAGGTAAATACATTGTTTGTTCTCTATTAAAATCTTTCATTTGCTATGCCTATCAGTAGTTAGTGCCTTCCGTAGTTGAATCTGTTATTTAGCTGGCAGTAGTGGCGCTCGCTGTATTGCAGTAGTTCGAGTAACGAAGATTTTTGTGAGGTAAGTGATTTGTGAAAGGTATAGGTTAATGTTAGTCAGGGCCATTCTTTTGTAGGGATTATTGAAAGTCAGATTGTGTTGCGCTAAAAAATATTGCGTGTCAGTTTAAACACAGTCGTGTATAAATTGTTCTAAGGGGACGTTTCATATGTCGACCCTTAGCCGAGGATACCTCACTGGAATCTTCTGATTTTTTCTTGTAGTTTGTGTAATTAGTGTAGATTTTGTTTATTGCTAGCGCGTAATTGTAAAGAGAATCCCCTTTGTAGCTGCAGTACTTCTTTGTTGTACATTAAAACAGTTGTGGCTCGCATGTAGATTTGCACCAAGTATTTCGTAGCTGCAATTAACTAGATATTATTTTCAGTGCTATGTTAATGTGTTCTCTTATTTTTACTCTTCAAATTGTACTTTTCTGTGTTATCGTGTGAAATATTGTGACAATAATGACGTGTGAAAAACGTAACACTAGGCTCCAAAGTAAACTGAGAAATAATAGTGACGACGAGCGTAGCTTACCAGCACCACTGTGTAATGAATTAACAGACATTCAAAGTAGTAATTTGGTAACTGTGCATAGGGAAATGGAGCGGGCGTCAAATAATGGTGTAGACAGTGAAACAGGTAGTGAACAGGGAAGCATTATCGATCGATCGGTCGGCAACAGCTCGCCTCAGGAATCGGGAATGACAGAACACAATATTTTTTAGCGCAACGCAATCTGACTTTCAATAATCCCTACAAAAGAATGGCCCTGACTAACATTAATCTATACCTTTCACAAATCACTTACCTCACAAAAATCTTCGTTACTCGAACTACTGCAATACAGCGAGCGCCACTACTGCCAGCTAAATAAAAGATTCAAACTACGGAAGGCACTAACTAATGATAGGCATAGTTAGCAAATGAAAGATTTTAATAGAGAACAAACAAATGTATTTACCTTAATAGTCATAATATATATAGCAGTTCATGACATCCAGTCTTACAAATTTCAGAACTCCGCCATCTCTCTCCCCACATCCACCACTGCTGGCGGCTCACCTCCAACTGCGCAACGCTACGCGCTGTTCGCGTAGCCAGTGATTTTCATACAGAGCGCTACGTAACGTTGCCAATAAGAAAACATAAACAGCCTACTTACAAGTATTCCTGCCATTTGTCAAAACTTATTTCTCCAATTAACTTCACTATCCTTGCGACAATCACCGGTTCAGTCATCCTGCATTCATTCCCCGGTTAGGCGTTATTACGTGTTTGTACAACGCGTTTTCCTTGCTGTTACGAGAACAGAACTTAAGGCGGCTGGTACCCAGGGACTGCACAACTGGCCCTTAGTAGGGTAGCGATCTGGCAAAAATATACTGTCAAAATTTCATTTTCTTGGATACAACGAAAACATAATGTGTAATTATATGAATTGACACCCCATGAAATTGCCGCCCGGGTTAGATACCCCGGGTTGCCCCCCCCCCCACCCCCCACCCCGTAGATCCTGGGCTGCAACAGGCACACACCTTCGAGTACCCCGACAGGTGGACGAGTGCGTCAGGACTACCAACACAGCCGTCCATTTGAGCAGCGAGGCGTCTGACGGCGATCTTTCTATCACCTCAAATGAGAGTGTCCTCACGTTCCAACATCGCAGGAGTCACAGCTGTATGCGGCCGGCCTGCATGCTGTAGTTGGGGGAGGTTTGCGCGACCTTTTGCGACGATGTCGGACGCGTCGACCAACGATCCACCCCGCATTTGTTCACTGCCAGGTCACCGTAGACGTTTTGCAAGCACCCATCAATATGTGCGATGCTCTGGGTTTCCGCCCAGAGAAACTTAGTGACAGCTCTCTGTTTTAGAACGCACCTCCGTTAGTCAAGGCATTTTGAAGGCTACGTATAGCGTCGCCTTGTATGGGAACTTCACGAAAGTACAAAGGCTGAATTGGAAATATTCCACGATGTTCCACAAAACAAATTCTGCGTTTTTAAAAACCGAAATTGGCCGATAAAAACGTGTTTTGAATAACTTATCGAACGGCCATCGTATCTGTATGTTGTTTGGAGATACACTGGGTGCGAAGCTTAGAACCCAGTGACGCCACCTCTGGGGGCTACGGCAGCTCTGTCGCGGAGGGTTGTCGACTGTAACTGTATGTCAGATACGGGCACGTCACTCCACGCTGCTTCAGCTCTGTACCGGTATACAGTAGTAGTGGCTGGCGAGGTGGTGATACGTCAGTCTGTTAGCAACCAAATGAGCAGACGATTTCAGTGAGTGTGAGCTCTGGAGAGCTTGCTCGCCAGGGCAACCCCTGTGTCCAGTGTTGCCGTCGGACTCACAACCGCTTGCGCGCGTCTCTCTGCCGCAACGTCTAGAGGAGCAGCAACAACAGTCACCGTGCCGGCAGTCTGTGGGGCTGCACACGTCGTCACATTGTTCGTGTGAGTACTTGTACAGTTGCAAACACGCACATTTCCCGACCCAATGTGCGGGACATGGCTGTAACAACCTGCACGACCCAACAACAACAATGACTGGGTATTGTGTGATGTCCTTAGGTTAGTTAGGTTTAAGTAGTCCTAAGTTCTAGGGGACTGATGACCATAGATGTTAAGTCCCATAGTGCTCAGAGCCATTTGAACCAACAACAACACGTCTCTCTTGTCGGCGCTAGGGGCGCGAGACCGCTGAGGTGCTGCATGGCGTTGAGTGTGGCTCTCGTGATCACATCGGTATCATATCTGTGTGACAGTCCAACCCGAGCGGTAATATCGGTGGCCGGAAAATCGTACTCTTGCAAGGCGATAATCCTGCCGCTGCCGAATTTCAACACTTGCTAGTAGGCTTGTCTCCTTACACGACTCATCATACCATCTTTTCACTAGCAAACAACATTCAAATAATAATATTAATAAGCGTATGGCATTGGCGGCCAGGAGACCTCTCGCGGGGCGGTTCGGCTGCCGCTCCGCAAGTTCTTTAACGGCACTACGGCGACTTGCGAGTGAATGAGGACGAAATGATGATGAAGGACACACAACACCCAGTCATCTCGAGGCAGAGAAAATCCCTGATCCTGCCGGGAATCGAACCCGGGATCCCTGCGCGGGAAGCGAGAACGCTTCCGCAAAACCACGAGCCGCGGACAACAATCGAATGCGATTTCTGCATAGGAAACCCACTGCGTAGCCCCTCCTCAATCACAGAATGTTGACGGCTTACTCCGAAGCACTTTGTGTGGTTTCTCTGAAATGTTAAAAAACTGCAATTCCAAGCGTGTAGCACACTTTATGCCGGTTGACGTTGGCTCCACGCCGCCTTCGCGGTGCTGCAGTTTGACTGGCCTCCAGTGTGTGTCGCCGTCTGGCAGTGCGAGACCGGACAGGGTGGCTGTTTTGCAGCGCGGCGGAAGCGGCTGCAGCTGTGTGGCGCTGGTGCGGCAGGGTCTTCCTGTTTCCGCGGTCTTCGGCTTTCAGGTTGGACGGGACCACCTGCTGTGGTCACTCCAGCACGCGACGCGAATCCTTTGTGTCTCCGCCACCGCGGTTGCCGTTCCTCTCCAGCAAAACGGACAAGCTAGACTCGCGGCATCGTCAGGGATTCCGTACATACTTCAGAAATTGTTGAAGCCAGGGGTGCATTAAACTTTGACTTTCCGATATCAGTCATTTCAGTGAATGCTACTCTTCGGTAACTGCGATTTGTCACATTTTAAAATCATAATTTACGAATTCACAACTTGAGTCCCTCAACACTCTACCAACGTCAAAATGCAACTTCTGCGATTTATCACAGTAGTCGTTACCCTATAATTAGTCGCAAGTAGCAGCTAAAAGGCACTGGCAAATATGTCTGCTGACTTGTCTGGTATTTCTGGCTAGGTGAACTCCGTCACTGGAATGGAAGTGATGCGTTTTGCGTTATCGCCCGTAACGTATACAAATTGAGTATTTCAGTGGCGTGTCATGGAAGTCGTTATGTGACTTGAAATTGCCGGTAAACAGATGTGACGTAGATGGGAGAAAAAAATGAGAAATCCTGTTGTTCTCATGTTAAATCCGTCCAGTAACGCTAAATTACATGCCAAGTCGTTATTGATGAAGACTTGTTTATGTATACTACGTGACCAGAAGTATCCGGACACCCCCGAAAACGTTTTTCATATTAGGTGCATTGTGCTGCCACCTACTGCCAGGTTCTCCGTATCAGCGACCTCAGTAGTCATCTGACATCGTGAGAGAGCAGAATGCGCCGCTCCACGGAACTCACGGATATCTAAAGTGGTCAGGTGATTGGGTTTCACTTGTGTCATACGTCTGTACGCGAGATTTCCAGACTCCTAAACATTCCTAGGTACACTGTTTCCGATGTGATAGTGAATTGCAAACGTGAAGGGACACGTACAGCACAAAAGCGTACAGGCCGACCTCGTCTGTTGACTGACAGAGACCGCCGACAGTTGAAGAGGGTCGTAATGTGTAATAGGCAGACATCTATCCAGACCGTCACACAGGAATTCCAAACTGCATCAGGATCCGCTGCAAGGACTATGACAGTTAGGCGGCAGGTGAGAAACCTTGGATTTCATGGTCGAGCGGCTGCTTGTAAGCCACACATCACGCCAGTAAAAGCCAAACGACGCCTCGCTTGGTATAACGAGCGTAAACATTGGACGATTGAGCAGTGGAAAAACGTTGTGTGGCGTGACGAATTACGGTACACAATGTGGCGATCCAATGGCAGGGTGTGGGTATGGCAAATGCCTGATGAACGTCATCTGCCAGCATGTGTACTGCCAACAGTAAAACTCGGAGTCGGTGGTGTTATGGTGTGGTCGTGTTTTTCATGGAGGGGTCATGCACCCCTTGTTGTTTTGCGTGGCAATATCACAGCACAGGCCTACATTTATGTTTTAAGCACCTTCTTGCTTCCTACTGTTGAAGAGCAATTCGCGGAAGGCGATTGCATCTTTCAACACGATCGAGCACCTGTTCATACTGCACGGCCTGTGGCGGACTGGTTACACGACAATAACATCCCTGTAATCGACTGGCCTACACTGAATCCCGATCTGAATCCTATAGAACACCTTTGGAATGTTTTGGAATGCCGACTTCGTGCTAGGACTGACTGACCGACATCGATACCTCTCTGCAGTGCAGCACTCCGTGAAGAGTGGGCTGCCATTCTCCAAGAAACTTTCCAGCACCTGACTGAAAGTATTCCTGCGACAGTCGAAGCTGTTATCACGGCTAAGGCTGGGCCAGCACCATACTGAATTCCAGCATTACCATTGGAGGACGCCACGAACTTGTAAGTCATTTTCAGCCAGGTCTTCGGATATCTTTCATCACATAGTGTATTTTAAGGATGATGATGTGCAAGTGAAAAGAGTGGGAAGTGCAGGTCTTCCAGATAAAAGATGACATCGAGAATAGTTTAAGTGCAGTACTTGAAGATACACACAAAAGTTTACTTGTGTATAGCAGCGCTGAAAACAAAATATCTGTAAATCACGTAGTGATGCCCCCTTGTATTTTTCGTAGTTTATGTGCGATATTTTGTGTATAATACACATCAAAATACTCGTCGGACCATTGTCCGTTACCTAACACACATTTTCTGAATATACCGTGCAGCTTTTATGTGGAAAGCACATTGTGTGTCTGTGTGTGTAAATATGACGAGAATGTAAAAATTAAGTTACACTATAGGTCAATCTATTACCACAACCTCTATTTGACATTCACTAATTCTCAACCAAATTATCACCTTTCTATATCTACATCCATCGCAAGCCATCCGACGAAGTTCGGCAGAGGGTATTTTGGTACAACTGAGTGATCCCCACTACCCTGCTCCACTCGCGAATGGCGCGTGGGAAGAACGACTGTCGGCGAGACTCTGTGTTACCTCTAATTTCTCGGGTTTTTTCATCGTGATCATTTCACGAGATGTATGACGGAGGAAGTAATATGTTGTCCAGCTCTTCCCGGAAAGTACCGTCTAGAAATGTCAATAATAGGTCTCTCCGTGATGTGCAACGCCCCTCTTGTAGCGTCTACCAACGGAGTTTGTTGAGCGTCGCTGTAACGCTGTCACACAGTCTAAACCAGTGGTCGTCACACTTATTTCCTCAAGAGCCAGTGCTGACCCTGTCGGCCGGCACCTCGGGCAGCAAATGTATGTACAGATGTTGTGAGGGGCGATCACGAAGTTTCCCTTTGAGGGCGTTGTTGCAGCTATATGTGACGTTGTGCGTCTCCGATACGGGTATGCAGGTTGTTCATAATCTGTGTGAAAAGATTTTAAGGATGGGATGTTGCACTATAGGTTGTGCTGAGAAATAAATTTCGAGGAACAAAATTCGGTACGTTACCCCGTTTCCGAGTTAATTAGCATCGAAGTTAGCCAGAGATGCAGTTGCACACGCAGATTCCAGCGACACGCGAAATACAGTTAGTGTCAGTTGTTCTCATAGCGATGGATTTTTTTTTTTTAGTCGCTCTCTTGTGCGGTTTTAGACGGACTCCTTGACACAGCAGGACACGATGTTTCATCAAACGGGTATCATGGTGGGGTGACTACATAATTGATTATGGCAATTTTGGCTGATTGGCATACAGATTCTGTACCGTACTGCCTTTGAACAGGAAATTTTTGATTGTCCCTTATATTAATTGTAACTTGCATGAATGATAATGTTATTTCACCCAATACATCATTATAAATTATAAAATTTGTACTTATATTTAAATGCATTATCGAATTCCTACATAAACTGTTTCCAGCAATTTTCCTATGTACGCACAATATGTTACATTTTTCCTAGCCTCGACCTCAGGCTATGTTACTTGTCAGTTTGTCACCACAACCAAGAGTTTTTGTGGTGGGAAGAGGGGAGGAGGAGGGAGTACAACATCGGACTCTTACCAAACATCAGTGCTGCTGCCAGGTAAAAAAAAATAAAAAAAAATCAGGTTCAAATGGCTCTGAGCACTATGGGACTTAAGTTCTGCGGTCATCAGTCCCCTAGAACTTAGAACTAGTTAAACCTAACTAACCTAAGGACATAACATACATCCATTCCCGAGGCAGGATTCGAACCTGCGACCGTAGCGGTCGCGCGGTTCCAGACTGTAGCTCCTAGAACCGCTCGGCCACCCAGGCCGGCTAAAACATGAACTTAAAAATTTTTCTAGAGGTAATTAGCTCCTTGCGTCATTTCTTCGACCAAAGTTATGTTACACATCCATAGTGTGAGACACGGGGCTCTTAGAACGAAGTAGCTATGTCAGTCTACAGGTGTCACACGGCCTTGAATGTTAAATGTTACTTTTATTTGCTGCTTGCGACTTCTAGTTACGGTTCAGATCGCAGCCAGATACTGAAAAGATGTTACTGCGAAAACTGCAACTTGTTAATCATTGTGCTTTGCAACAGACAGATGATTTCTTGTCCGCTCCCACTGGAGAGGAGCTAGTGACAAGATGAAGCTGTCAGAACGCGTAAGACTGCCTCCTGCGTGTTATTCAGGGCCTTACACACGATCTATGAGATACATAATAGTGAAGGCAGCATATTTTCGTACAGGTAGAAAGACGAGGCCGAATAGAAATCCCTGGATAACAGAGGAGATACTGACTGTAATTAGCGAAAGGAAAAAATATAAAAATTAAGCTTGTGAGGCAGCCAAATTGGAGCACAGACTTCTAAAAAATTAGGTTAACAGAAACTGCAAAACGCAAAGCGAGCATGGCAGTAGAAGCCTGCATGACTACGGAAGAGATCGATGCCGCCTATTCGAAAATCAAAGAGACCTTTGGAGGTACGAGAAATACACGCGTGAATGTTAAAAGATAAAATGGCAACCCATTGTTAGGGAAAGAAGGTCAAGTCGAAAAGTGGAAAGAATATACTGAAGGGCTGTATAAGGGAAACGAAGTTGAAGACAATTTTACAAACAGGGAAGAGGAAGTAGATGTAGATGAAAGAGAAGTGGCGATACTGCGACATGAATTTTACAGGGCACTCAAAGGGCTAATGCAATAGGAGATCACTGGTGTAGACGTCGCTCCTTCCAAATTATTCAGATCTGTTAAAGCGCTACTCATGTTAAAGCTATTCGTCCTAGTATGGAAGATATTTAAGACAGGTGAAATACGATAGGCCCCTAAGTTTTCCAAAGGAACTTAATAATACCAATTCTTAAAGTAGGCAATAAGAGTGGTGTGAATATTGCCGAACCGCCAGATAAATAGTAGTTGCAAAGTATTGGCTCACAAAAGAGTGGAAAAATCACTAGATGCCAACATGGGAAAACATCAGTCAGCGTTCCGAAGAATTTTAGCAACGCATCATCATCATCATCATCTTGAACAGTTTCCAGCGCCAGGTTGGGTCTGTTTGGAACATAAATCTCGCCACCTAGTCCTGTTTCCACTATCTCTCTGTGTTCGTTCTCGTCCAGTTCTCGCCTCTTTTTTCAATACATTCATCCACACCATTCAGTCATCTATCCCTCGATCGTTTCCTTGGCATCTCCATTCCATGTATCTTTTTGCGAATCCTCTTGTTTTCCATTCTCTCTAAGTGCCCATACTAGCTTAGTCTTGATTTTTCTATCCTACTCTGCAAGGGTTCCTCTTTCACTGTTTCCTGTACTCTTTCATTCATCATCCTGTCTCTCCTTGTTACTGCTATCCTACTTCTGAACAGCTTCACTTCACGTGCCTGTAATCTGCTTTTATCTCTTCTCTTCATTTCCCTGGTTTCAGATGCATAGATCAATATTGGAGTGTAGTAATTTCTGTATATTACTTCTTTGCTTTTTTGTGGGACGTCTTTGTTCCGAACCTGGCTCCTAACACTTCGCAGGAATGCTTCTGCCTGTCTGCCATATTCACTTACCTATTTCTTATTTTTTCCATTTCCCTCTATTACACTTTCAAAACATTTGACACTTCTCACGCAAGACAATGTTGATCCTACGACGTATCTTAGAAGGTAGACTGAAGACAAACCTATTTTTATATCGTAAATAGGACGAGGAATTCCGTCTTATGCACGACACCTTTTCAGTTTTGTTTTACCCAGACATGTTTCAGAACTTTCTGTGTTATCTTCAGTGGATTATTTTTTATTTTCTTACTATAAAATTGTTGTTACATATTAACTTTTAGCGAAACTTATGGTACATAATATTTACAATTGTGAATGAGTAATTGTTGTAAAATATTATACATCATTTGTTCATAGTTCACAGTTCACAGTTGAGATATGTATTAACGACCTGATTCACAGTGTGTTGCTTATAACATCATGTCTAAGGTTATACCAAAAGAGTGGATATATGCATACATCCACTCTTTTGCCTATTGTTATAACTAGAACTATAGACATAATGTTATAAGCAACACACAGTGCATCAGGTCGTTTATTTATATCTCAGTAGTGAACTATGAACAAATGACGTACAATATTTTACAATTATTCATTCACAACTGTAAATATTATGTACCAAAAGTTTCACTAAATGTTAATATGTTACACAATTTTACAGTAAGAAATCAAAAATAATCCACAGAAGATAGCACAAAACGTTCTGAAACATGTCTGGGTAAAACGAAACTGAAAAGGTGTCTTGCATAAGGCGGAATTCCTCGTCCTATTTTCATAGCAATAACGCACATAAGAAGAAGAACTGCAACACCACAAGACGATTATTTTTATATCATTTGTAGATAAAGGAAACGCTTTTGATAATTTTGACTGGTATGAACTCTGAAATTCTGAAGGTAGCAGGAATACGGCGGAGCAGTTGAACGGAATGGGCAGTGTCTAGAGAAGAGGTTGTAAGATACGTATAAATAAAAATAAAACAAGGGTAACGGAATATAATCGAATTAAATGAGGCGGTGCTGAGGGAATCCGATTAGAAAATGAGACACTAGAAGCAGTAGATGAAGTTTGCTATTTGGACAGAGCGGATATAAAATGCGGGTTGGCAGTAGTTAGAAAAGCATTTGTGAAAGAGAGGAATCTGTTAACATTTCGTTCAAATATTAGGCTTCGGCAGCCTTTTATGAAGGCATTGTTGCGGAGTGTATTACTTTACGGAAGTGACTGGTGGATGGTAAGCAGACGAGAAGAGAATTCCAGCTTATGCTCTGTCGTACCACAAAAGAATGTTGAAGATTAGATGGGCAGATTCAGTTACTGATGAGGAGGCGCTGAATCGAACTGGGGACAGAATAATTTTATGGCACAACTTAACTAAAAGGAGTGATCTGTTGATAGGACACATGCTGAGAGAGGAAGGAATCGTCAGTTTGATAATGAAGGGAAGTGTGGGAGCTAAAAACTGACGACGGAGAACAAGCAACGACAACCATCATCAGGTTATAGGTTAATGGGGCAGTAGCCGTCAGATTAATATGAAAATCATGGATTATCCAAAGAGCGAAACTGCAAAGCTGCACTACAAAGAAATAGAACTTCAATAAAAAATGGAACTACGCTAAAACAGAAACAGAAGGAATGAAAGATTACTATTATTATTGGAAAAGGAGGCAGAATATGAGAAGGAATTGAAATTGGTGTGTTGTTCCTAGCTGGCCACAACGAAAGAAATAGTGTCAGCCAGACAATGGAACCATCTGTTTTCCGCTGGAGTCCCTCATGATTCAGTTCTTTTAATAGACCGCCAGCCGTTGTGGTCGAGCGGTTCTAGGCGCTTCAGTCTGGAACCGCGCGACCGCTACGGTCGTAGGTTCGAATCTTGCCTCGGGCTTGGATGTGTATGATGTCCTTAGGTTAGTTAGGTTTAAGTAGTTCTAAGTTCTAGGGGACTGATGACCTCCGATGGTAAGTCCCATGGTGCTCAGAGCCATTTGAACCATTTTTTTTTAATAGACCACCGCTCGCAAAAGAAAAATGTTGACTTGTAAGACTCCTTGCGTACCAGCATACTCTTTTCAGGGAGGTTCATCTCAGAATGTACACCACAGTAGTCAAGATGTTTGATTAAGGAAGCTGCAATATACACTCCTGGAAATGGAAAAAAGAACACATTGACACCAGTGTGTCAGACCCACCATACTTGCTCCGGACACTGCGAGAGGGCTGTACAAGCAATGATCACACGCACGGCACAGCGGACACACCAGGAACCGCGGTGTTGGCCGTCGAATGGCGCTAGCTGCGCAGCATTTGTGCACCGCCGCCGTCAGTGTCAGCCAGTTTGCCGTGGCATACGGAGCTCCATCGCAGTCTTTAACACTGGTAGCATGCCGCGACAGCGTGGACGTGAACCGTATGTGCAGTTGACGGACTTTGAGCGAGGGCGTATAGTGGGCATGCGGGAGGCCGGGTGGACGTACCGCCGAATTGCTCAACACGTGGGGCGTGAGGTCTCCACAGTACATCGATGTTGTCGCCAGTGGTCGGCGGAAGGTGCACGTGCCCGTCGACCTGGGACCGGACCGCAGCGACGCACGGATGCACGCCAAGACCGTAGGATCCTACGCTGTGCCGTAGGGGACCGCACCGCCACTTCCCAGCAAAGTAGGGACACTGTTGCTCCTGGGGTATCGGCGAGGACCATTCGCAACCGTCTCCATGAAGCTGGGCTACGGTCCCGCACACCGTTAGGCCGTCTTCCGCTCACGCCCCAACATCGTGCAGCCCGCCTCCAGTGGTGTCGCGACAGGCGTGAATGGAGGGACGAATGGAGACGTGTCGTTTTCAACGATGAGAGTCGCTTCTGCCTTGGTGCCAATGATGGTCGTATGCGTGTTTGGCGCCGTGCAGGTGAGCGCCACAATCAGGACTGCATACGACCGAGGCACACAGGGCCAACACCCGGCATCATGGTGTGGGGAGCGATCTCCTACACTGGCCGTACACCACTGGTGATCGTCGAGAGGACACTGAATAGTGCACGGTACATCCAAACCGTCATCGAACCCATCGTTCTACCATTCCTAGACCGGCAAGGGAACTTGCTGTTCCAACAGGACAATGCACGTCCGCATGTATCCCGTGCCACCCAACGTGCTCTAGAAGGTGTAAGTCAACTACCCTGGCCAGCAAGATCTCCGGATCTGTCCCCCATTGAGCATGTTTGGGACTGGATGAAGCGTCGTCTCACGCGGTCTGCACGTCCAGCACGAACGCTGGTCCAACTGAGGCGCCAGGTGGAAATGGCATGGCAAGCCGTTCCACAGGACTACATCCAGCATCTCTACGATCGTCTCCATGGGAGAATAGCAGCCTGCATTGCTGTGAAAGGTGGATATACACTGTACTAGTGCCGACATTGTGCATGCTCTGTTGCCTGTGTCTATGTGCCTGTGGTTCTGTCAGTGTGATCATGTGATGTATCTGACCCCAGGAATGTGTCAATAAAGTTTCCCCTTCCTGGGACAATGAATTCACGGTGTTCTTATTTCAATTTCCAGGAGTGTATTAATGTGTCGTATTCGGAAAGTCCTCTTCCAAGAACAACAGGACAGGAACTTAAAGGAGAATGCTTCTGTTGACTTTGACATTTCTGGGGCGTTGCAGTAGTGCACTGAAACTTTTCTAGTCCTAGGGCAGTCGTTCATTTAGTGAGATCAGTGCGCTGCAGGACAGAAGTTTTCCATCAAGTCATGTGATCTGTCTGGAAAGTTGAACTGCCATTTAGTGTACGGATCTTGTATATTACATGTCGCGTTGCATCTTTGAAGCAATGATTGTTGAAGTATTACAGAAAATTTCCCTGATGAAAGTGCCCTGTTTTAATCATGAACATGAACCCATAAAAATAATGTTATGACGCAATCTGACTACCATTTGGGAATTACTCAACTCAAGTGCACCATATTAAGCGAAATTATATAATCAGGCCAAATAATTGTTTATTGTTTTATAATGGGTAATGTCCCTATCACTGAAACAAACGCCGGCCGAAGTGGCCGTGCGGTTAAAGGCGCTGCAGTCTGGAACCGCAGGACCGCTACGGTCGCAGGTTCGAATCCTGCCTCGGGCATGGATGTTTGTGATGTCCTTAGGTTAGTTAGGTTTATCTAGTTCTAAGTTCTAGGGGACTAATGACCTCAGCAGTTGAGTCCCATAGTGCTCAGAGCCATTTGAACCATTTTGAACTGAAACAAACGCGTGATGCTGCTAACATTCCCTGAGTTACACTTTATAGGCAAAGTGAAGGCAAAGAGCACGATTTTCTCATTCTTATAATCTAGACTACTTTTCTGTAGAGAAGCTGAGAACATAATATTTTTGAAACATAGCATGTTACATGGCACCACTAACCAGATCCGAATTTCTCGACGTGTACTTACTTTCTGCAACCAGAAACAAATTTGTCACAATATTACAAGGAATTCCCTCGTTTTTGAAAAACTTGTATGTGGCGAAAACAATCCTTATGGAAATAACCATCAAGCTGATGTCACAGGATCATAAGTAACTAGCTTTTCTCCATGGTATAAATGCACCTAGCCTTATGTATTTCAAAAGTAAACTTTATAAAATATGTACTTCTGTACTTCACTTGACACAAGAAGAAACTGTAATTAAATTCACGAGCTTTCGTAATATTTGATGATTACTTAAACTCACAAAATACAAGTAGTCTTGAAAGCATCATTAGAGTTAATAACACAAATGCCACGTGGTACCCACAACCATGATAAGACAAAGACTTCACCTTCAGAGCACTCATGAGACTAACAAAAAGCAAGAAACCTTTAGTGGATCAAATACACCGCATAAAGAGAACGGAAACTGCCCAACATTACTTGTAACGGCTATGCCCACTTTACTATTATTGCTGCTTCTGTACAAAAGGAACATCCTGTTCAAACAAGGCTCACCAAGCTCACAATTACAGAAAAATATTACATTGTTTCCCAGTGTAAATGCACGGAGAAATGTTGTATACAATTCTCACCATAGCTTCGCCGGCCGCGGTGGTCTAGCGGTTCTGGCGCTGCAGTCCGGAACCGCGGGACTGCTATGGTCGCAGGTTCGAATCCTGCCTCGGGCATGGGTGTGTGTGATGTCCTTAGGTTAGTTAGGTTTAAGTAGTTCTAAGTTCTAGGGGACTTATGACCTAAGATGTTGAGTCCCATAGTGCTCAGAGCCATTTGAACCATTTGAACCATAGCTTCACTTATACAAGGTCAAGGCTTCCTTCATCCATCACACTCCTTCCTCCTCAGTATAATTCCGAACAGTCTCCCATATTACCACATCGTACCAAACATATGCCAATGTTCAGCACCAGAGCCGGAAGATGACAAACTAGAACTAGAGTCTAGCACACGAGTCACGAAACACAAAGAGATTTTCAGCATCTTCGCTGCTTGCAGCGCTGCCTGGCCTGAGTAAACGTAACTTACTGCGAAACGACTGAGTATTTCTGTATGGAGCGGGAAGCACATTAAAATGTGGTCGTATTGCGGCGCTTACTGCGGCGCTATAAATTGTCTCACCAATCAAAATTACAATCCGGAAATATCTCCTTTTCGATTTCCAAAGGATGCTGAGAGGTACGGCAAAAATGTTACGAAAAACGAATGGTACACTACTGGCCATTAAAATTGCTACACCACGAAGATGTGCTACAGACGCAAAATTTAACCGACAGGAAGAAGATGCTGTGATATCCAAATGATTTGCTTTTAAGAGCATTCACACAAAGTTGGCGCCGGTGGCGACACCTACAACGTGCTGACATGAGGGAAGTTTCCAACCGATTTCTCATACACAAACAGCAGTTGACCGGCGTTGCCTAGTGAAACGTTGTGTGATGCCTCGTGTAAGGAGGAGAAATGCCTACCATCACGTTTCCGACTTTGATAAATGTCGGATTGTAGCCTATCGCGATTGCGGTTTATCGTATCGCGACATTGCTGCTCGCGTTGGTCGAGATCCAATGACTGTTAGCAGAATATGAAATCGGTGGGTTCAGGAGGGTAATACGGAACGCCGTGCTGGATCCCAATGGCCTCGTATCTCTAGCAGTCGAGATGACAGGTATCTTATCCGCATGGCTGTAACGGATCGTGCAGCCACGTCTCAATCCCTGATTCAACAGATGGGGCTTTTGCAAGACAACAACCATCTGCACGAACAGTTCGACGACGTTTGCAGCAGCATGGACTATCAGCTCGCAGACTATGGCTGCGGTTACCCTTGACGCTGCATCACAGCCAAGAGCGCCTGTTGGCATTGATGGCACTCTGAACAGTGGACGTTACATTTCAGATGTGTTACGACCCGTAGCTCTACCCTTTATTCGATCCCTGCGAATCCCGACATTTCAGCAGGATAATGCACGATCGCATGTTGCAGGTCCTGCACGGGCCTCTCTGGATATAGGAAATGTTCGACTGCTGCCGTGGCCAGCACATTCTCCAGATCTCTCACCAACTGAAGACGTCTGGTCAATGGTGGTAGAGTAACTGGCTCGTCACAATACGCCAGTCACTACTGTTGATGAACTGTGGTATCGTGTTGAAGCTGCATGCGCAGCTGTACCTAAATACACCATCCAAGCTCTGACTCAATGCCCAAGCGTATCAAGGCCGTTATTACGGCCAGAGGTGGTTGTTCTGGGTACTGATTTCTCAGGATCTATGTACCCAAATTGCGTGAAAATGTAATCACATGTAAGTTCTAGTATAATATATTTGTCCAATGAATACCCGTTTATCATCTGCATTTCTTCTTGGGGTAGCAATTTTAATGGCCAGTAGCGTAAAATGGTCGGCTACTTATACTATAGGGCACGCGTGATAATGTTTAATGTTTCCATTGGTTCGTCATGTCTTCAGAACTTCGTCTCTTAATGAGAATCGCAAAATTGTAATCACCGTTACATGATATTACTATTGTATAAAAATGCCTGGATGTTTCCCGGTTGCAGATAAGCAATAGACATGTTTTTTCAATAGGGCGCAGTTAGTTTCTTACTTCAGTTCCACAAAAATATACATACCTGTAAAGTTTTGCGGTTGCCTACTGGACTACGTAAAGAAATACGTAGTTGCAATTAATTAGCATGGTTGTTTATAAACAGCCAGAAAGTGTTAAAATTAGCATGTCGTAAGAAGTTTATGAAAATAAGTAAACGCTCTGGACTGCATTAAGCTGCATTATGTGGGTATAAACGAAGAGATAATTATAATATTTTGTGGACAGTGTAAAATGTTTTGTAGTTCAAAATGCATGCGTTGCAGTTTTTTGTTTTTCATGGAGTAATTGTTCGTTTTCACTCCCCAGGAACAAGAAGTGGCTTGTAAGTACGAGAAGGGCCGATCTTATGAAGAAGGGTACACAGTATCTGCACAAGAATGTTACTATTTGTGCTCTCCATTTCGAGGCATGTCAGCTCATGAATGCAGACAAGAAAAAAGTAGTGTGGAATGCAGTGCCAACATTTTTCGATATTCGAAACCAGACCCCAGTTATTTCACTCGGACGTAAATTGCCGAATGATGCACTGTGCCAGTACAGAAAAAGTAAAAAGCATCGTGCTCTGCGGATGCGACTGACGAAAGCAAATTGAGTGCATCGGTGGGCACCCTGAATGCAGACCCCAGTACAGAGGCTGCACTAGTTTATTCAGGTGTGCCACTCGGTTCATGCGAGGGATCACCTGAAGAAGCAACGGAAATATAAATCTGACGAAATTGTTCGTTTGCGTCAAAGGTAGAAAGAGTTTCAAAGGTACACGTATAACAAGGAAGTGCAAGAACAAAAATGAATACAGAAAATGACAGGGAGATACTCTGACTATTAGGTGTTGGCATTTTACAAAGAAATCTTTAAATCTTGTTGAAGGGGAAACGTGGACTTCGATGTGATGATAAAATAAAGGCGTTTGCTGTGAATATGTTATGTTGCAGTACACTTGGATATAAATATTTATCAAAATTCTTTCATCTTACATCAGTTAGAACTTGACAGAAATATTCGAAAGACATAAAACTGAAATATAGCATCAATGACAAAAAATTTCATTTGATGAAAAACAAGGTGAAACACTTTGGTCGTATTTCGGCGCTTTAACCTCATAGTTAAAAACTTGCAAGTCTGAGTATGAACGAAATAACACTAGTTGAAAATTCATCATATGATGTTCTGTCAGATGTTATCACTAAGTTTGAAGATTCTGGTGACACATGAACCACAAAAATTGCCAACACTGTTCTAGTAACAATGATAAATGGTTCGTTTTCAAAATTTAGGCAGCCATTATCATATTCTAGTAATGAATGTGTGCCTGCTGATGTACTGAGTAAAATTTTTTTCAGTAGTACGTAAGATAAGAGAGGTTGGTATTACCTTTAAAATCTATGGGACTGATCAAGGGTCAGATTTTTTCAATGGAAGAAATGTTTGGGAGTGTATGGAGAGAGACCTTTTATGACTTATGAAAAAGAAAACATTTATTTCTTTTATGACACTCCTTGTCTCTTGAGGAGTGTCAGAAATAATTGGTTCAAGTGCAATATTTTGCACTGAATAGAAAGTGGCGGCATTGGCACAGCTTCCTGGAAAGACATAGTGTTTCTCCACGAGAGTGATAGTAAACGCAGTTACAGAGTAGCACCTAAGTTGACTAAGAAAGTTGTTGAGTTGCCAACATTCTCAAAAATGAAAGTTAGCACTGCTGAAAGTGCGGTCAGTCACTAAGTAGCAGCTGCTATTGAGGCGATTGTATCTAGCAGTATTATGCCTCCCACTAGATATGGCACTGCAGATTTTTGCAAAAAAACGAATTATTTATTTGACATTTTTTACTGTTGTAACTTCAGGTGAGTTGTAACTGTTAAAATTGATATCACAAGTACTTCTGAACATTTGGCAATTTTATTGAAGATGAAACCTTGGATTGAATAGTGGAAATTTATTGACAGCAGTGGTAAATATTTTACTGGGCGAATCAACTGCAAGAAAGGATTGCAAATGAATGTCTCTTCACTTCAATTGATGGTAAGTTAGCTCCTACTAGAATCTGACAAACATCTGTTAATGGAGAAAGTAAACCAAGACGGCTTATATAATTTTTTTTTTGCCGCTATTAGACAGAAATGAGGACTTCGTAGCAATCGGTTTATGTTTGCAGTAATCCTTGAATTTATAATTACTATAGGGTGTCAAAAATGGTTCAAATGGCTCTGAGCACTATGGGACTCAACTGCTGAGGTCATAAGTCCCCTAGAACTTAGAACTACTTAAACCTAACTAACCTAAGGACATCACACACACCCATGCCCGAGGCAGGATTCGAACCTGCGACCGTAGCAGCCCCGCGGTTCCGGACTGCAGCGCCAGAACCGCACGGCCACCGCGGCCGGCTATAGGGTGTCACTTTACACTTTTTGTAATCTACATTTGGTGCACATATTTTTTACAACATTTATTCATCTGTTGTGCGTCTAATTTCTATAGGTAAATGCCTAGACAATTTGAAGGAGAAAATGATGATCAGGTTTTATTTGAGATCATAGTGATTTCACCAAAAGCGTTGCCTCTCTCAGTTATAGCTCTTAATGGATTCTCAGTTAGGAAGGTGACAATAATATTGCAGAATATGTAACAAATTTCAGTTGTATTAGGGAGAGTTGAAGGAGGGTATTCCTGAAACAGTTTTGCCACAGTGTCAGGCTTCATAGGAAGAGCAAGGAAACGTATATTATTTTTGTTTTTGGGCAGTATGGTATCGACAACAGACAGAGATGGATAAGCAACTCATTGCCTTTCTTCAAAGAGATTTTTGATAGCATGTAATCACAGATGAAGCCAAAACCAATGTACGAAAGGTGTAACAGAAAAAATGTTTATTGTCACTACATTTTTGAAAAGGGAGTGAGGGAAGGATAATGCTGTTATTGTTTATCAAGGACACATAGTTCGCATAGTACATTTAACAGATGGTGCAGCTATGGTAGTCGTTAGTGAACAGGAATTGGGTTTTGTGCTAAATGTAATGGAACGTGTTGTAGCTGTTGCTTAAGACATGCACATAAATAAGAAGAAAGCCTCACACGTGGACTAAACGTTACGTCTGGAAAAGAGAGTCGCAGAGAGATAGGTTTATTTTGACACCTGGGAAGCGGGAAAAGTAAACGTAATAGGTACACGCAAGGTGAAAAAGCAAGGACAAGGCGAGAAGGGTGTTTATAAGGAACGTAGCACTTAATCCCCAAGAATGTAAAAATCGTATATAGTTTTGAAAGTATTGGAATGAGACCGAAATCCGCAACAAAAACTCATAAAATGAACTACAGTCGGGGAAAATTATTGGAAAGTATGTTTGAAGTACGTGAGTATAATCATAATCAGTTATTTTTGAACTTGAACACATCCGGTACAATTCGTGTCTCATCTTAAACTGTTTTCGACTCTACAGTTACGATTCTGCTACTGTGAATCGTACGTATTACACTGCACTGATGTTTTATTATTGTAGATTGAAATTAACAGGCGATGGGATATTACTTTAATTACATTTTCCTATTCGTATTGGAAAACTGACCACCACGTTAAGTCACTAGGAAATATGGAAGTAACAGCATTAAAAACAAAAAGTTCTCTGTTTGTGTAATGCCACTCTTGTGTTACTACAGGCTAGCCGCTTGGAGCGCTATCACCGCTTCGGCTGTCGAAAAGTTTCCTTTTTTTCCCTACAGAGTTTCACGACTGGTTATCTTAGAATGTGCTAGAGCGAAGAACTTGCAGGTCTTGCTGTGCAACCGCCTACGGTTCTCGTTGGCCGAGTCCACATTTGCCTCAAAGATCTCACTTAAAACATACTAGCACAGGAGAAGTGACTACACGGATAATGGACCAGTCGGCATAGGTATTAGAGCAAAGACTGCTCGCGAGTTACAGACGTGTAAAGCATGATAACTGGGAGTCGCCAAATTGTGACACTCAACTTTCAGTCTTTTCGATGGTTATATAGTGCATAAGGATGAACGAGTCAGCTCTGACAGAGTAGAATGGAGCATTAAAGCAGCGATAAAGAGCCCCTAATCCATATTTTCTTAGAAGTAACAGATTACCAAAAGTGGCCTGTGCCAGTAAGCACACCGTTACCACAACGAATTAGCGGCCACATGCCGAAGGATAATGGTCAGTAAGCTTCGGAGGCGCCGATCAGTTAGTCGTTCTCGTGAGTCGAAAGCCATGCGAACACTAATTTATCTGTTTAACTGGTTGTTGATCTTCGTGGGTGTGGATTATGTTACTTTAAGGCAGGCAGTGAGCAGCCATTTTTTTATGTATTTGTTTATTGACACCTATAAGCGATTTGGGTTTTCAGCCATCTTCATTGACGTAAGATACATATTTATATTCAGTTAGGATATGGTTCAAAACATCGACTACAACTCCTATGCTGCAGCTGCCTTATGCAAAATAACATTTTTTTATCTACTACCTCTATGATAACAATATAAGAGTAACAACAAGCGGAATAGAAAGTAAGTCCATCTAACGAGTAGCATACTGCAGGTACGCAACTCACGATTTGTAGTTGGTAAACAAATCAGCGCACACTCCACTGCAGAGTGAAAATCTCATTCTGGAAACAAAATTGTTATTTTGCTCAGGGCAATTTCAGTATCCAAACTGCATTTGATATTTTTAACGATATGCTAACTGAAGATTTAAATAAGCTGTACAGCAACTGAGGATGGGCGAAAGTCCGAAACATATATTAGTATGAATAAAAATACGTAAAAGTGACTTAGATTTCTGAAAGTAATTCTCGAGACGATAGGATGCCACGACATGCAAGTTCCTAAATTACTGTTCCTCTCTGAAATTGAGTGTGCGCAGTTTTTAAATTTACTGACAGACTAAAACTGCGTGCCAGTCAAAGAGACGAACCCTGCACCTTCCGTGTCCAATGCTCCTGCTGTGATAACACGACTGTCCGACCCGCTCGCAGATGTTCCGTTAGTACCTTTCTCCCCAACTGCAGTCCTCCAAATTTTCATGCTTACCTAGGAGGTACTTTCTGCGGTATCCTTTCCTGCAAGAGTGCTAGTCCCACAAGGCCTACAGTAGACGTTTAGTCCAGTTTTGAAGATGGGGGAGACGTACTGGTGGCGATGAAGCTGTAGGGAGGTGTCGTGAGTCATGTCCTGGATAACTCACTCGGTAAAGGCGTTGCCAACGAAAGGCAAAAGTTCCCGTTCAAGTCTCTGTCCGGTACAAAGTTTGAATCTGCCTGCAAGTTTCAAAACTCTGCGTAATATTTATTGGCGTGGATCACCAAAAGTTTAGCTGACAGACGTAACGTGTAACGACTCGAACACAGACAATACATTTATTTTGTGGGTCACTGATCCTGCAAGCACATAGACTGGTTCTGACAGATAGCACTAGTAAACTATACTTAACGTACTTACTCACACATCATTAGAATAGTACTCTGTACTCGGTCGATCATAGGATTTCATCTCTGACTTATTGCTTCCTTCAGCTCCGGTAATGATTTTTTACTGTGATAAGTGACACGTTCACATGAAATTGTAGGTCCTGATGTAATTGTCTTCTTATGTCCGTTTAAAATTCGATGGAAGGCCAGAGCATACCAATAGGAACATGTGTAGCAAAGCACTGTAATGATGACATTTTTACCTAGTTCTGTTTACACCACTGGCCGATAACTTTCAATGTAGTGAATCTTCAACTACAAATAATAATACCGTTTCCACCGGTACTGGACAGTGTCAGAACCGCAAAGGTCTGAGAATCAATCCCAGTCGTTTAAGTCGTCGTGAAGATTCAGGCCATTTAGATTTTGTAGATTGCGTCAGACCTTATTTCATCTTTGGAAGCGCCCACCTAGGTCCGGTATGTGGCCCGGACAGGGAATGAATATCGCCATCTGAGAAGAGGCAGCCGCTCGGTAGCCGCTGGCGACCCCTGACCTCGTCGCGGCGGGCGTCTGATTCTCATTAGCAGACAATGGGAGCCGTGACGAAACACCGGTCCCAGCGCCGCCTGGGAAGAGCCGGCGGGCGCCGTATCTGTCCGTCGTTACCGGTACGGTAGCGACCGGCGAAGGTCGCGTCGGCTACCTCAGCCGCCGCCGTTGGGAAACGGGCCGGCGTTTGTTTGTGTTCGCTGGCTGGCGCCACGAGGCACACAAGGTCAGAGGGCTGTGGGGCAGTTCACGGGACTTGCGCAAGCCGCTCTGAGCACGTGCTGACCAGCGGAATCCTGATCAGTATGAGGGTGCGTTCCGTAGCTTGATAAGTCCCCCGGACAAAGTACCAATCGTCCCCTAAAAGAGGACACTTCTCGCTTGGAGAGCTGTAAGTGGTGTAGAAGTGGAACTAGGTGGTCAGTGAACCTCCACCGCTGACGGTTGTACGGTATAAGCGCAGTAAGATGGTCGAAGTGAAGACGTGCCTGAATGTCACAAAGTAGCTGTCATATTTAAACCTACCCATAACCACACCTTTAGTGAAGGCGCTTGATTATTATTAATGTGTCTACAAGCAATGGTACACAACTCTCAGTCATGGGACGCAGTATCAGGTCAGTGGTGTTCCAAAATTCTACAACTGATCGACGTTAGATATATAGGTATATAGTTCTGCACATCTGTTCGACGTCCCTTCTTGAAAACGTGGATGACCTGTGCCCTTTTCCAATCTTTTGGAACGCTTCGCTCTTCTAGAGACCTACGGTACACCGCTGCAAGAAGGGAGGCAAGTTCCTTCGCGTACTCTGTGTAAAATCGAACTGGTATCCCATCAGGTCCAGCGGCCTTTCTTCTTTTGAGCGATTTTAATTGTTTTTCTGTCCCTCTGTCATCCATTTCGATGTTTACCATTTTGTCATCTGTGCGACAAAGGAGGGAAGCCAACGTGTGCTGAACGTGTCAGCAGGGGATTGTAACGCCAAGCCTGCTCGGAGGGTAACGTGTCAGCCGCGCCAGCTGGCCGACCTGCAGTCTTTTTCAATCGATTTCAAAGAAACTGTACGGTAATAAACTCTGAGTCTCGCACATTTTATGGCTTTATTCGTCAGATTCATTATCACTTACCTGTTATTTCGTTAATGGTCATTTTTTTGTGATGTTTCGGTATTAGGTAAATTACTGCAAGAAATTCTTAAAAGTTCGCAGTGTAAAATAGGGGTCAGTATGAATTTGCGTTTGATGCGTGTGAAGTCGTATCTTGCTGCATATGACATTTAGATAACTTATTAAATTGTTGTTTAAAACACGAAGGATATCGGTATTTGTCTCCATGTTGAGAAAATGGAATGTGTGTAAAGGGCTCCGTCACGAAAGCACTTGCCACTGGAAAAGCCAAAATGAATCATTCATAAATTCCTCGTATCTGACAATCGGTCTGAGATATCGAAACAATATTTTGGCAAATGATAGTACGCAAAGAGAAGAGTATCTTGTCATATGATCTGTATGTGAAACTTCCATATCTAACGCAATATTCAAGCAACTGCAGATTTGTTTTTAATGAAGTAATGTAATTTTGAAGGAGCATCAATAGCCTGTGAAACGAGAATTGCTGTGGGTTTTGAAAGTCCAAGATACTACTCCAGTTGGGTGTAAAATGTATGTGCGCAACGGAAAATACTGAACGCGAAAATCAAGATTTGGCCCTGTCTGACGAAAACCAGAAGCAGGTCTTACGATCTCTTAATGGTGATATTATTTCCACCTTCTTGATCTTTGACATATAAATTACAACATAAACATAAATGAATGATTAAGGGAACTAGTAACTACTAAATGATAAATGTTATTTCTGCTTATACATTTACTATAGATCAGAAACCCTGTTGTATATTACAAATTTTATATATCAATGTCCAGTGCACATAAACAGACACAAATAAATTTCCTAACTAATATTATTGATCAATTGCCCAAATCTACTCCTTTTTATGCCTACGTGATCTAATATAAATAACGCGAGATGACTGACATCATCTACGTGCTAAACACTAGAAGACAATACTTTCAAAGATCATCTGCAGTGGTGTGCAACCTCAGTGGAAATAAAACTTACGTGATCACTGCTGTTTAGCTTTATAGCCCTAATAAGCCAAAGCAATTAGCAATATCACCGTATGTACTACGTCCGGTGCGTTGGGGTGATGGTTCTCATACACGTCTGTGACGACGGAACAACTAAATATGAAAATATGAAAAACCTCATTCCGACTCTAGGACGGCAGAGGACGGTCCTCTGACTAGTATAATCTAATACTGTCTTCTCCTCTCTGTGTTCTACAGACGAGAAACGCGAACTCCCAGCCACGGGGACGGAATTTAGATAACGTCTCTAAGTGAGTATATACAGAAGAAGCGTTCTCAATCACGAAACACTGCATTCTCAACGACGACTCCCTAACCGGAGGCGAAGTCCAGAATCGTGTAAGTTCGCAACAGTGCAGTGCCTAACTGTTCTAACTATAAAATCTCCTGAGAGCCCGTCTGTAGCAACAGATCTGATACTGAGCGACCGTCAAACACCGGCGCTCAAAACTGAAGACTCATTCTCTCCACCGCTGGTTTGCCAGCAAAGCTCGCCTCCCCTCCCTCGTAACTGCAGAAGGCGAATCATATGCTCGAAAAAACGGAATATTTTCCCTCTCTACAGATTCTTCCGAACGCCAACCAACCATATTTTAGTCTTTTGTCGTGCAGCACAGGAATTTTGCGAGGAAATACCTATCCCTGGTAATTAGAAATTCACACAATGGCGCGCTTCTCAGAGTAAAAATCCTCCGAAATAACCCAGCTTGCGTGATTTCCGAGGTAACGCTTCCTCGTTCCTCTGTATTGCGTCCAAGATTTTCAGAGTTTCCGAAGTATTATCTGGTTATTCTTCTGGCCCTGCTACAATGCTGGCCGGCCGCCGCTGTCTTGTGCTTCAGCGCTCAAGTGCCCCGACCGTCCGTCTTGGCTACTTCCTGTGTCAAGCAGGACCAACAGACCTGTGCTTTTCCACCCAGGGCTTGAGTTACGCCTGCCGTTTCATTTCCACTGGCGTTCCAACCTCTACCAGTATAGGTAATCCTTCATTACGCCATTCTGATAATAAACACACTCCGTGACCTTTCATGCAATAAGCGTTAACAACTATTTACAAAGTGTACGTGACAATTCAGTCTTCTTTAGATATTCATATATACAATGTACAAACTATTAAATGATACGTAATTCTGGTTGTAAATCTCAGCAAAGTATGTAGATGAGTGCTTGTAAGGTGCGAAATTATAGCCACCTTACACAAGTATATAAGTGAAGAATCTGCACTTTTATGTTTATGCTGAAAATAGATTTTCTCATAACTACTGATATGTCCCTCTCTCAGTCGCTAGTTTAATAGTACGTCGTTTTAGGATTCTGCGCAAGTTTCAACTGCATTGGAATGTTAGTAAGAAATAAACCTGTAAACTCTGCTGTGTTTAGGCAAAAGAAGCAATGTTAACACAGCAACAAGAGATGTAGCGTATTACTCAAAACGCGACACAGTCCTTTATGAATCCATGTCTCCTCAACTACATTCTTGGTATGGCTGACAACTTGAGACCAGTCTTGTGATATAACATTTGCAATGACTTCTTTTGTCACCATTTCATCCTCACTGAGCGTAAATTTCTTGTTATTTTTTGCCACATTACTTTTCGCCTAAGCCCATATATCCTCTGTCGGATTTAAAAGAGCATGATACTGGGGAACCCTGATTAAACTATGCTCTTTACCGTTAGCCGTTTCGGTAAGCTGGTAGCGTAGAGTTTTTAGCTTGTACAGTACTACAAGTTCCATTAACTTCGCCTTACACAAGCTAGATTCAACTTTATCCAGTCGAACATTTTTTGTACCCACAGAGAAATAGCCATATTCCTCCGCTGCATCGTTGGAGCTTTATCCATCACATCCGAGTGCTATTTCGCGTTGTCCACTACTATTGTCGAATTCGGAGGAATATTTTCGCACAGAGCATTATTTTTACAGCGGGTGTACAAATGGTTCAAATGGCTCCGAGCACTATGGGACTCAACTGCTGAGGTTATTAGTCCCCTAGAACTTAGAACTAGTTAAACCTAACTAACCTAAGGACATCACAAACATCCAAGCCCGAGGCAGGATTCGAACCTGCGACCGTAGCGGTCTTAGCGGGTGTACATGTTCTTGGGCGACCCCTTTAATTGCGAATGTCGCGTTCATACGTCCTATACTGTTATTAATGCAAAGCAAACACGAAACACTCGTTCACAATACCTGACGACTGTAAAACAGTTCAGCGCCAGAAAACATCACTTTACAGCGAGAGCTGATGAACGTAAGCGCCTATAATGGACGACACCACGTGGTACTATTTATCCACGCCGTGGAAATAGGGCCGCTTAACCAACCGAACTGCTGCCTGCGTGGTAGGGAGGACCGGCTCGCCATTGGTGTTACCTGGGCAACGGCGTAATCTCCCCTCCGGTGAGCTAAGCGTCAAAAGTCGCAACTAATTTGAACGCACTCTAGTTAGTCAAGCACTGTCTCTCGCAGCTGCTGTCGCTTCCCAATTGCGACTGTTGCCGGTGATTGAGCGACAGGGGCTCTCTAGGAGTGAATTAGCCGGTTGGTCTGCATAAGAGGGAGCCATGACTTAGCTATTCCTCCTTGCAAAATACGATAAGGACTTGTAGGTAGCTTGAAATGATCTCAACAAGAAGTGCATAACAATTCCTAGTTTATTTACTAAAAGTCTTCTCTTCTGCTACGCTTACTATTTGGGCGTTGTACCTACGAAGAAACCAAATCTTTGTACAGAGACTGTGATTTGACGGCAATGCTCCGTCTCTACTGAATATCACTGGTACTGTACCCAATCTGCAACAAAAGGAGTTCCTCAGTACTAGACTCTTTTAGAGCTTCCGGCAGCTCTACCTCTAATTTTCTATTTCTCTCACATTCTCGCCAAGACCGCCGTGCTCCGTGGTTCTGTTCAGCCTTTCTCCTTCACCGTCGTCTGTCTCTGACATGAAGGCGAGTTTCCTTGTCATTGGCTCTAATCTGCACTCTTCCTTAGTAAATTAGGCTGGGTGGAGGGGAAGAGGAGTCTGTCGATTATCAGGCTGCTTGAACTAGAAGATCCCTCTCAAATATTTCTAACTTAGATATTCTGTGTCCGAATGACAGCATGCTATAGTTAAAGTCACGACTGATAACGGTTGAATTTACGCTCGTTCTTCGCACGTAACGCATTTTCCAACAGCCAGTGAGAGTCCAGTACTGTTCTGAGAGCTCTGTTGTGAATGTCAGAGTCATTGCAAGCTTTAAACATGATCTTAGCGAGTTGTTTATTGAATTTCGCATCCCATTTATTGTTAGTTGTCGTCCCTGATGGTAGCGGTAAGCGATAAATTCTACGTAAGCAAACGAGAGACATAATCTGTTCTCAACTCTCGCGAATTATACAATTCCTTTAATTAACGTATGGTGCTGTACACTATAAACAACTACGTCCACATCGCCATTCTTTACGTAGGTTTGGAAACGTTCTTCACAGTCTTTGTTCTATGGCGGAATGTGTTCTTTGCAGCATCGGAGTGGTATACAGGGTGTTTCAAAAATACCGGTATATTTGAAACGGCAGACAAACTTTCGAAATTACAGTAGTTACAATTTTCAACAACAAATGGCGCTGCGGTCTGGGAAACTCTATAGTACGATATTTTCCACATATCCACCATGCGTAGCAATAATATGGCGTAGTCTCTGAATGAAATTACCCGAAACCTTTGACAACGTGTCTGGCGGAATGGCTTCACATGCAGATGAGATGTACTGCTTTAGCTGTTCAATTGTTTCTGGATTCTGGCGGTACACCTGGTCTTTCAAGTGTCCCCACAGAAAGAAGTCACAGGGGTTCATGTCTGGCGAATAGGGAGGCCACTCCACGCCGCCTCCTGTATGTTTCGGATAGCCCAAAGCAATCACACGATCATCGAAATATTCATTCAGGAAATTAAAGACGTCGGCCGTGCGATGTGGCCGGGCACCATCTTGCATAAACCACGAGGTGTTCGCAGTGTCGTCTAAGGCAGATTGTACCGCCACAAATTCACGAAGAATGTCCAGATAGCGTACTGCAGTAATCGTTTCGGATCTGAAAAATGGGCCAGTGATTCCTTTGGAAGAAATGGCAGCCCAGACCAGTACTTTTTGAGGATGCAGGGACGATGGGACTGCAACATGGGGCTTTTCGGTTCCCCATATGCGCCAGTTCTGTTTATTGACGAAGCCGTCCAGGTAAAAATAAGCTTCGTCGGTAAACCAAATGCTGCCCACATGCATATCGCCGTCATCAATTCTGTGCACTATATCGTTAGCGAATGTCTCTCGTGCAGCAATGGTAGCGGCGCTGAGGGGTTGCCGCGTTTGAATTTTGTATGGATAGAGGTGTAAACTCTGGCGCATGAGACGATACGTGGACGTTGGCGTCATTTGGACCGCAGCTGCAACACGGCGAACGGAAACCTGAGGCCGCTGTTGGATCACCTGCTGCACTAGCTGCGCGTTGCCCTCTGTGGTTGCCGTACGCGGTCGCCCTACCTTTCCAGCACGTTCATCCGTCACGTTCCCAGTCCGTTGAAATTTTTCAAACAGATCCTTTATTGTATCGCTTTTCGGTCCTTTGGTTACATTAAACCTCCGTTGGAAACATCGTCTTGTTGCAACAACTCTGTGTTCTAGGCGGTGGAATTACAACACCAGAAAAATCCTCTGTTCTAAGGAATAAACCATGTTGTCTACAGCACACTTGCACGTTGTGAACAACACACGCTTACAGCAGAAAGACGACGTACAGAATGGCGCACCCACAGACTGCGTTGTCTTCTATATCTTTCACACCACTTGCAGCGCCATCTGTTGTTGAAAATTGTAACTACTGTAATTTCGAAAGTTTGTACGCCTGAAAATGTACTGTTGTCCCAAGCATATTGCAACAAACGGTGTATTTCTATCGCTGCTCGTTTAGTTTTTATTGCCGTTTCAAATATACCGGTCATTTTTGAAACACCCTGTATATACTGTAAAGACACATAAAAAAAGCGTCACATCACGAAGGAATTATTCGAATGGGACGGAAATCGGTACATGCACAGACAAACAAATGATTACAGTTTCAGAAGCCGGCCGGGGTGGTCGAGCAGTTGTAGGCGCTACAGTCTGGAACCGCGCGACCGCTACGGTCGCAGGTTCGAATCCTGCCTCGGGCATGGATGTGTGTGATGTCCTTAGGTTAGTTAGGTTTAAGTAGTTCTAATTTCTAGGGGACTGATAAGTCCCATAGTGCTCAGAGCCATCTGAACCATTTGAACAGCTTCAGAAAAATTGGATGATTTATTCAAGAGAAAGGGCTTCACAAATTGAACAAGTCTGTAACGCGTTGGTCAACTTCTGGTCCTCGTGGATGCAGTTACTCGGCTTGAAATTGTTTGACTGAGTTGTTGGATGTCCTCCTGTGGGATGCACTGCCAAATTCTGTCCTATTAACGTGTTCGATAGTCAAAATCCCGAGCTGCTTGGAGGTTCCAAGCGTTCACAATTGCGGAGAGACCCGATGACCTTCCGGGTTTGGCAAACACGAAGACAAACAGCGGGAAGTCTCGCCGTGTGTGGGCGCGTACTGTGTTGTTGTTGTGGTCTTCAGTCCTGAGACTGGTTTGACGTAGCTCTCCATGCTACTCTATCCTGTGCAAGCTTCTTTATCTCCCAGTACCTACTGCAACCTACATCCTTCTGAATCTGCTTAGTGTATTCATCTCTTGGCCTTCCTCTACGATTTTTACCCTCCACGCTGCCCTCCGATACTAAATTGGTGATCCCTTGATGCCTCAGAACATGTCCTACCAACCGATCCCTTCCTCTAGTCAAGTTGTGCCACAAACTTCTCTTCTCGCCAATCCTATTCAATACCTCCTCATTAGTTACGTGATCTACCCACCTTATCTTCAGCATTCTTCTGTAGCACCACATTTCGAAAGCTTCTATTCTCTTCTTGTCCAGACTAGTTATCGTCCATGTTTCACTTCCATACATGGCTACACTCCATACAAATACTTTCAGAAATGACTTCCTGACACTTAAATCTATACTCGATACTAACAAATTTCTCTTCTTCAGAAACGATTTCCTTGCCATTGCCAGTCTACATTTTATATCCTCTCTACTTCGACCATCATCAGTTATTTTGCTTCCTAAATAGCAAAACTCCTTTACTACTTTAAGTGTCTCATTTCCTAATCTAATTCCCTCAGCATCACCCGATTTAATTTGACTACATTCCATTATCCTCGTTTTGCTTTTGTTGATGTTCATCTTATATCCTCCTTTCAAGACACTGTCCATTCCGTTCAACTGCTCTTCCAAGTCCTTCGCTGTCTCTGACAGAATTACAATGTCATCGGTGAACCTCAAAGTTTTTACTTCTTCTCCATGAATTTTAATACCTACTCCGAATTTTTCTTTTGTTTCCTTTACTGCTTGCTCAATATACAGATTGAATAACATCGGGGAGAGGCTGCAACCTTGTCTCACTCCCTTCCCAACCACTGCTTCCCTTTCATGCCCCTCGACTCTTATAACTGCCATCTGGTTTCTGTACAAATTGTAAATAGCCTTCCGCTCCCTCTATTTTACCCCTGCCACCTTCAGAATTTGAAAGAGAGTATTCATGTTAACATTGTCAAAAGCTTTCTCTAAGTCTACAAATGCTAAAAACGTAGGTTTGCCATTTCTTAATCTTTCTTCTAAGATAAGTCGTAAGGTTAGTATTGCCTCACGTGTTCCAACATTTCTACGGAATCCAAACTGATATTCCCCGAGGTCCGCTTCTACCAGTTTTTCCATTCGTCTATAAAGAATTCGCGTTAGTATTTTGCAGCTGTGACTTATTAAACTGATAGTTCGGTAATTTTCACATCTGTCAACACCTCCTTTCTTTGGGACTGGAATTATTATATTCTTCTTGAAGTCTGAGGGTATTTCGCCTGTCTCATACATCTTGCTCACCAGATGGTAGAGTTTTGTCATGACTGGCTCTCCCAAGGCCATCAGTAGTTCTAATGGAATATTGTCTACTCCCGGGGCCTTGTTTTGCTCAGGTCCGTCAGTGCTCTGTCAAACTCTTCACGCAGTATCTTATCTCCCATTTCGTCTTCATCTATATCCTCTTCCATTTCCGTAATACTGTCCTCAAGTACATCGCTCTTGTATAAACCCTCTATATACTCCTTCCACCTTTCTGCCTTCCCTTTTTTGCTTAGAACTGGGTTGCCATCTGAGCTCTTGATATTTATACAAGTGGATCTATCTTGCTGAAATGCAACCCAAGGATGGCTTGCCGTGAGGGCAACAAAACGGGGCGCAGAAAAACGTCGACGTACCGATGCGCTTAAGGGCGTCGCGGATGAAAACCAAAGGGGTTCTACTACAAAAAGAAATGGCATCCCAGACCGTCAGTCCTGTATGTTGCCCGGTATTGTGTCTGCAGTCAAGCTGGTATCCCAACGCTTTTTCTTTCTTAGCAGATTCACTTTTTTTCGAATAACGCTCAAACGAAACACGGCACGGTTTATGAGCAACGTTACTGAAACGTGTGACAGCACAACTATTCCTGCTTTCATTCGTTCCGCCGGCATTTCAGTATTCACTACAAAAGTAGCTATTGCGTCCTAAACGAGAGCACGCCTTATATTGTAAATTAGTATCATCTATTCGGGACACAGGCAACGGCCTTGCCGCAGTGGATACGCAGGTTCCCGTCAGATCACCGAAGTTAAGCGCTGTCGGTCGTGGCCGGCACTTGGACGGGTGACCATCCGGGCCGCCATGAGCCGTTGCCACTTTACGGGGATCACTAAGCCTCGTGATGCCAACTGAGGAGCTACTCGACCGGTAGAGCGGTGTGCTGAGCACACGCCCCTCCTATCCGCATCCTCATATGAGGATGACACGGCGGTCGGATGGTCCCGGTGGGCCACTTGTGGCCTGTAGACGGAGTGTTAGTGTATTAGGGTCACAGATGAATTTCTTGTGTTTGGAAACAGTTTTTTTTTCTTTAGTCGACCACTATAACACTGTTGTCAGAAGCATGCGCTATTAAGACTGTGACGTATTTTGCCGGAAACAATTTCTAAGGAAACTGATGACTGATTAATGCAGTTACATATCCTCATTCACAAAAGGGATACCCCGATGTGGCGGTGTTTGGATGCGGGGGTGGTATATTTTTTTGTATTGACGTATCTGATCTAAAGTTCCACAGTTAGCCGTTTTAATTATTGCTGGATGCCAAACTACTGAAGATAGACGAAAAGTGGTTTAATTTTTCCTGTTGAGAAGTGATCACATGAAGGAAAAGTTTCTGAAAGGTAACCAGGTAAGTTAAAACAAAGAAATGTATTATTTGTTAGGGGTGAGAGATTCATTGTAGATTATTATCCATTCAACCAGCTGTATCCACGTTATGCGTTTGAGTGAGACGTACTAGTTATAGCACGAAATGCGTCGTACGTAACTTGTAGTTCGTTGTTATTCTCGTTTTCAGCGTTCAGTGCACTGTACCACATATTGGTCACATACGAGGTTTTGTAATTCATCATGGACTGTGAATTATTTGAACTTATTGACTTAAATGTGTGTTATGGCGAGGCAGAGGACAATTGAAGGGAAGTTCTTCGTGTGTACGAGCCTCGGTTTGCCAACAGGAGACAACCACAATCTAGTACCTTCCCTGCCGCTTGCCAGAGACAACATGTCACCTGTGTGAGGCAGCCGGCCGGAGTGGCCGAGCGGTTCTAGGCACTACAGTCTGGAACCGCGCGACCGCTACGATCGCAGGTTCGAATCCTGCCTCGGGTATGGGTGTGTGTGATGTCCTTAGTTTAGTTAGGTTTAATTAGTTCTAAGTTCTAGGGGACTGATGACCTCAGAAGTTAAGTCCCATAGTGCTCAGAGCCATTTGAACCATTTTTTGTGTGAGGCACGATGGGAGAGCGCCGTGCTCTGTGTAGGACAGTAACTGTGCTGTGGCGCGTGCTGCTGTCTCAGCTCACGCAGACATTTCGAGGATACTGCAAGAGCACAACCGGTATTCGTACAGACTCCATCACAAGATGCAGACACAAGGACCACCCGATTTCACAACCCGTATGGAATTTGTGTGGTGACATCAGAACACCAATGCTACCTTCCAACAACACGCTTTATTCTACTTGATGTGTAACTATTACTTTAACTGTAAAGAAAGCTCTGTTTCTTATTGCCCTGATCATGTGTGTGTACACAAGATTACCAGTTTCAACAGGACTGAGCTGCCATCTTCAGATCTGCGGCTTAGTCCTGTCGAAACTGGTAATCCGGTATATATATACACGTGACGAGGAAATAAAAACATCCATAAGAGAAGCTTTCTTAAGAGTGGATCTGGACCGCTGACAGAAGGCTGCACCACATATCAAACTTAGAGGGTTCAAATGTCTCTGAGCACTATGGGACTTAACATCTGAGGTCATCAGTCCCCTAGACTTAGAACTACTTAAACCTAACTAACCTAAGGATATCACACACATCCATGCCCGAGGCAGGATTCGAACCGGCGACCGTAGTGGTCGCGCGGTTCCAGACTGAAGCGCCTAGAACCGCTCGGCCACACCGGCCGGCCTCACACTTAGTGAACAGCCAGACGCAGTATCTCTAACAGCGCAGCAGCCTCTGATTCTCGCACGATGGAACCCCAACATGATTCCATGTTGTGCGCCAAAACTGTTGACTGCTGACTTTCGGTAACGTTGGACAGGAAGAAGTGCACCTGATGACCATAGATGTTAAGTCCCATAGTGCTCAGAGCCATTTTGAAGTGCACCTATAATAGCGTGATCAGCACATTCGCCGCCGCGCGGGGCAGCCGCGCAGTCTCAGGCGCCTTGCCACGGTTCGCGCGGCTCCCCCAATCCGAGGTACGAGTCCTCAATCGGACATGGGTGCGTGTGTTGTCCTTAGTGTAAGTTGTGAAACACAACTAGCTCTTTATACTCATGAAGTAATAAGTGCTATCGACAGGGGATGTCAAATTGGTTCCATATTTTTAGATTTCCAGAAGGCTTTCGACACCGTTCCTCACAAGCTTCTACTAACCAAACTGCGTGCCTACGGTGTATCGCCTCAGTTCTGCGACTAGATTCGTGATGTCCTGTCAGAAAGGTCACAGTTGGTAGTAATAGACGGAAAGTCATCGAGTAAAACAGAAGTAATATTCGGCATTCCCCAAGGAAGTGTTGCAGGCCCTCTATTGTTCCTGATCTATATTAACGACATAGGAGACAACCTGAGTAGCCGTCTTAGATTGCTTGCAGATGAAGCTGTCATTTACCGTCTTGTAAAGTCATCAGATGATCAAAACGACTTGCAAAATGATTTAGATAAGATATCTGTAGTGACTACGAAGGCTTTCCCGGCGTAATAATTTATAAAATTCTTCTCGGGTATGCAGCCGGATCATGACGTCTTCAAGACACAATATTTCTGCGGTCCAACTGGCCGCCATCATCAGGTGAGAGCGCTGGTGCACAATCTCCGGCGAGATTGTGCACCAGCGCTCTCACCTGATGATGGCGGCCAGTTGGACCGCAGAAATATTGTGTCTTGAAGACGTCATGATCCGGCTGCATACCCGAGAAGAATTTTATAAGATATCTGTATGGTGCGAAAAGTGGCAGTTGACCCCGAATAAGGAAAAGTGTGAACTTATTCACATGAGTACTAAAAGAAATCAGCTAAATTTCGATTACGCGATAAGTCACACAAATCTGAAGGCTGTAAATTCACCTAACTACTTACGGATTACATTTACAAATAACATAAATTGGAACGATAGCATAGATAATATTGTGAGTAGCGCAAACAAAAGACTGCGATTCATTGGCAGAACGCTTAGAAGGTGCAACAGGTCTACTAAAGAGACTGCTTACACCACTCTTGTCCGCCCTATTTTGGAGTAGTAGTGTACGGTGTGGGACCCGCATCAGGTAGGACTGACGGATGACATCGAAAAAGTACAAAGAGGGGCAGCTCGTTTTGTATTATCGCTAAATAGGGGAGATAGTGTCACGGACATGATATGTGAATTGCAGTGGCAATCATTAAAACAAAGGCGTTTTTCGTTGCGATGGGATCTTCTCATGAAATTTCAATCGTCAGTTTTCTCCTCCTATTGCGAAAACATTCTGTTGGCACCCACCTAGATAGGGAGAAATGATCATCAGGATAAAATAAGAGCAATCAGGGCTCGCACAGAAAAATTTAAGTGCTCGTTTTTCCGCGTGCCGTTAAAGAATGGAACGGTAGAGAGACAGCTTGAAGGTGGTTCATTGAACCCTCTGCCAGGCACTTTACTGTGAATAGCAGAGTAATCACGTAGATGTAGATGTAGAAGTTAGTTTAAGTAGTGTGTAAGCCTAGGGACCGATGGCGTCAGCAGTATGGTCCCATAGGAACTTACCACCGCAAAAGCACATTCGCCGATTTGACGCCTCTCGTCTTTTATTTCTTTGTGGTGTAACATTTCTGGCTCTGGGAGCGGCAATATTCAACCCCTAGGTTCATTTCAGAGTTAGGGTTAGATTGCATTAGTTAATGTGAGACGTAAGAAGTGGAATAAGCTACATGCAACAGATGGTACAGTGGGTGACCAACTGCGCCAATTTTGTCGTCGGCTGACTTCCACTATAGGAGCTTTAGGGGCTACCCCTGAGCCAGCGCGCCAGATTTCTAATTTTCATTTGCTAATATTTCATAATGTATATCTAACATTTAACTGATAATCGTTCTAGGTGTCTTGTCAGAGGTAAGATATCATCTATTCACTTTAATTCTCATTTTAATAACAACTTTTAGCAGTATCAGACGAACGATAAGCATACGAGGCACTGCCCCCAGCGGAGTGATTCGTGTTGGCCAGTTCAGTAGGCAGGGATGGCCATGCAGGGCAGTTCAGTATAGGGGCCGCACAATTAGTATCCAGGTAGCGCGCTGTGTATGATGACCTTAAGGCGTCGCGACTGTGCAACCAGCGCAGAAGAGAACAGCGTATAGAATGTGTAAACTTAACTGTAAGTGCATTAATATACCATGATAGTAAATATTACATACATGAACTGTGTTACATGTGATTTTGTATTCGTTTGATTGTGAAATATCTCGTTAGTAGTTTACGGTTTTAGCCACTCCGTGTGTTATAAATAAATAAAAATCCACTGGCATCCCAGTAAAGTTTGGATAATCTTTTAGCAACATAGTGCGCCGTAGCTAGATTAATAGTAAGTTTCTCAGCTTCACGTCAAGTACAACTGATTCGTGAGCTGAGTTCTTCTTATATGCAGGGACAAGGACATCGTTAGAAGACATCAAGTGAATGGACAGTGATCTGATCTGATGTGGCAGAGTACGAATAGATCGCTCACACATCCGGCATTCCCAGTACAAATGGTCAAACGCGAACAGTTTATGCTATCTGCGGTAACAAAGAGGAGGGAATGAGTACTCAGAGCACATGTCGCACTGTATTACATGTGTTGAAATAATTGGAAATAAGCTTAAACAATATGATTATACCTTTGCAGTTTGTGCCCCACTTGGAGGAAATACACATTGATCGCCAGATCAGATACCGAAATTGTTCCAGAGTTTTTTGCCTGGAACACTAGAGGCACATGTCACATGGAAATGCCGTGTGGCTAGGGTCTCCCATCGGGTAGACCGTTCGCCTGGTGCAAGTCTTTCGAGTTGACGCCACTTCGGCGACCTGCGTGTCGATGGGGATGAAATGATAAGGACAACACAACACGCAGTCCCTGAGCGGAGAAAATCTCCTACCCAGCCGGGAATCGAACCTGGACGTATCACATGAGATCACATGTCATTGTCTACAGTGGAGCAAGGCTTGTGTAAATGAGAGGGTTTCCGCCCTCCAGGAGCCACGCGAGCGTGACCAACAGTTGCACACGTAGACATGATTATCAACACTGCCACTGGGCCATCTTCACCCCTTCGTGGCTCAAACACAATACATCTCTATGGCCAAATGTTCCTTTCCAAGGCTCTCACTGAACAGGACTGTGAGACAAAGCGTCCTTCTGTCCTTACCATCTTCATTCCATGGTGGACTCCTATTGGTCTCTCCATTTTGCGTTCTCCAGCCATTGAGTTATGGAGTCACACACTTGAGGCTTGCAACAGGTCGTGCTGATGACACTTTGTTTATCAGACAGAGGAGTTACCCCGGAAACACGTGAAGTCGTACTATGTTTGGTTGCCAAGTGCTTATGGCTATAGTTCTGTCTACTATGGCAAGGTTTCTAGTGGCGTCTTTGGTGTATTTGTTCCGTCCTCCCAGAGTTGTTCTCTAGAGACATTTTCTGTGTCCAAGTGAGTGGTCTAAGAAAGCGGTACTCAGAGTGTGCTTGTAGCCGGCCGAAGTGGCCGTGCGGTTAAAGGCGCTGCAGTCTGGAACCGCAAGACCGCTACGGTCGCAGGTTCGAATCCTGCCTCGGGCTTGGATGTTTGTGATGTCCTTAGGTTAGTTAGGTTTAACTAGTTCTAAGTTCTAGGGGACTAATGACCTCAGTAGTTGAGTCCCATAGTGCTCAGAGCCATTTGAGCCTTCAGAGTGTGCTCTGCAGAGTTCTGACGCTCCTCAAGGCCTCTGCGAGGGATTCGCCAAAATAATATCTATCTGAAGAACAAAGCACATCATGTCAATGCTGATTTTGTAAAAGTTATTTTTTTCAGAGTGTAACAGCCGAAATTACGACCAAAGCTACAGGGAACAGAATTTAGCTTGTCAGATCAGATATGTGGCGACTCGTTACTCGTCAACACACAGGGGCGCGGAGGCCTTGCTGACGCTCTCTGGCTCTCTCTCTCTCTCTCTCTCTCTCTCTCTCTCTCACACACACACACACACACACACACACACCAAATGCTGTCCTTCATCATCTACACACATTGCGAACATTCCACTACAGTCTCTCCATTTCTCTCTCATCCACAAACATCTCAAGACCCCTCGACTTGAAGGATTTCGTGGCTTCGCTGTCTACGCTTCACTGCCTGGCGCTGAATAAACACGGGCCTAGCAGCACAGGGCACAGCTCCAGCTCCAGTTCGCGATTGCAACGTGCAGTCCAATTCGACAAGGTCAATCCACGCACTGCAATCGCACCGCAGTATATTTGATTCGTGGTTGTTATTTACTGTACTTATAAAATTAAATATACTGTGGTGGCATTATTCGATGTTTTTCATTTTATAAAAGAAAACTGTTGGTTTTAAAAGATAGAATTGTGTGTAGGCTTAAAGGTGTTCCAACGAAAGCTCATAGGTGGTTCGACGGAAGGTGCGGCATCAACGTCAAAGATTTCAGATCAAGGCTGTGAGAATCAAGAAGATGATGTAACGACTTCAAGCGACATGGTTTCAAGCAATAAGATGTCTAATCACTCACGAAACGTGAAAAAAAAGCATGGCAAAGCTTATGTCAATCTCGGATTTGTTGATTCTAACGGTTCATCTCTCTGCATGTCATGTAACAAGCTACTTCCAAATGGCTTCATGGTACCTGGTAAGATACGCTGACTTTTAGAAACTATACAACCCGAACAGCAGGGAAAGAGTGAAGAATTCTTTGTACGTAAGAAAGAACAGATAGTAAGAAGTCAAAAAGCTATGCAGCATATGACCCTGGTGTAAGGTGCTGCAGTCATGGACTGTGTGGCTAGTCACGGCGGAGGTTCGAGTCCTCCCTCGGGCATGGGTGTGTGTGTTTGTCCTTAGGATAATTTAGGTTAAGTAGTGTGTAAGCTTAGGGGCTGATGACCTTATCAGTTAAGTCCCATAAGGTTTCACACACATTTGAACATTTTTTTGTTTACATAGAATTTAACGTAATTCGTTCCACATCATTTAGGCAGAAGTCGTGCAGATGATGCATGGAATTTAGTGCCTACGGCATCATACTTAAGAAAGCATCACATCAAGATTCAGACAACTCTCCCACAGCTTAAGTCAGCATTTAGGAGGGTAGCCATCACCCTTGAATCTGTAGTATTGTACGAAGAATGCGGTGCCACAGCAAAGTCGGAAACGCGATTCCATACCACAGACATTAGCGAGGGCTAACTGCAACCCTCGACGACATGTGGGAGCCGCTGCGGAAGACCACGCCTCTCTCTCGGCAACAGCAGCGCCCTGACGCTGAGGTCAATATAGTGTTCAGCATGCGAGAACTCAGCCTAGTACAAGACCTCGGCAACAGCAGACAGCACCATAGAGTAGGACAGTGACCATTAAAGTTCTTGATTAAATACACTTCGTACAAGTTGCATTTTCTACATCAAGAGAACACAGGTGATGTTTTACTAGTCCATGACGGTTGTAAACTATCGAGTACTCAGTTGGCAAAGAAGTGTGTCAAAGTTGAGTAAGTCCTTTATTCCCTTATGAAATAAAGTGAACCTCCACTGGGAGCAGCCGCACAGTCCATGACTGCAGCGCCCTAGACCGCTCGGCTAATCCCGCACGGCTATGTAAACACTTTTCTATGTACGATTACACACTTGTCAGTTACAGGTAAATAACCAGCACAATAGTTAAAATTTAGTAAAAATGAAAATATTGGTCTCTATCACTATTCATGTTACAAGAGAAACAGAAATTTAACAATATAAAATACGTTTGTGTATTAAATATGCTACCAGTGTTCAAGTAAATATTCGTATTTAGAAAAGAAAGAATTTTGCAGAAGATGTTACATAAGATTAGGTTTAAAGTTTGCTTTGCTAACTGCTACATTTTTTGTACTTTTGGGCAAATGGTCAATGACGTCGAGGTATGTCATATCGAACATATATCATCATTTGAGAGATTACAGTCCAACTTCGTGAAATCTTCAGGAACTGAAAGTCTTCTGCATTAACATGGAGTGGAATTTACGTTCGAGCACCTTTACGGTGCTTCTCCGATTGCCTCTGAATAGCGTACCAGGCACGAAACATCACATTGTGATGACGAAGCAAATCTTCGGATTGGCTGATAGAAACAAACTACCACAAATGTGACGGGTTACTGGCTTTTCGGGAATAGTTTTTGCGTAAGATGAATACGCTGGAATCCGAAATGTGAATAACAAAAAACATTCAGCCAATTAGCAAGTCTTGAGTACACATAACTGAAAAACGTAATTACCTCGTGCGAGTTTCACTGACGGGGCTGCTTTCAATCTTAGATCCATTACGGGTCTCCAATGGCTGTGAAACCTCTTTTAATTGCCGCGCCTCAGAACGCACGAGTGTAATCACCCATATGGGCTTAACTGGCTCTTAAGTACCGATGTAGCGCGCAGCTGTGATAAAGTCGTGTTCGGGACTTGAGCGGCTCATAAAGCGATGACATAACATTTCCCCATGTCTTCAACTTGTTTCTTCTTTTTACCACGCCATGCTAATATCTTAATATTTAGGTGCCAGAATACTTCAATTAAGCTATTATCTGTAGATTAAAAGTCGTGGGTTCTTGGGTGTCGTTATGAAGGAACTAGTTAACCGGTCATGGATAATATTATTAACAGGACACGAATGTAATGAATTTCAACAGTTGAGATAAGCAGACGGCTTACCGCATTCGTGGGAATAATTATTTCGGGGGTATATAAAGGCAATGAGTATAGAAGTCAAAAACCCACCAGACCGAATTGTGGTTCCAAAATCACGCTGCTTAGTAATCTTACTGAAAAACAAAATCACGGTACGTTTACATTCTGCAAATAAACTATTTTTCCGGACCCTGAAGCTACTACATTGTTACTCAGTAAAATCTCAGTTGGCGGTCGACCTACGAACTTTAGCAATACCAGTCTGATTTAGAACTATCTGAACAACGAAACCCTATCACGAAGTAGGAACAAGGGAAAACACGAGTTACAGTAAATGGCGGAGAAGTTCGTTCAAAAAATGGTTCAAATGGCTCTGAGCACTATGGGACTTATCATCTCAGGCCATCAGTCCCCTAGAAATTAGAACTACTTAAACCTAACAAACCTAAGGACATCACACACATCCATGGCCGAGGCAGGATTCGAACCTGCGACCGTAGCGGTCGCTCGGTTCCAGACTGAAGCGCCTAGAACCGCTCGTCCTCCAGCGGCCGGCGAGAAGTTCGTCCGACGTCCAATACGTAAACTAGTATAATAGAATGGCATGCCTAAATGCGAAGGTAGTATACATCCCTGCCTCGAAGGAGGAAATGAAGACCATTCTCCTAGTAGACGATTGTGGTGAAAGTATAAAACGGTGCCCATGACGCCATCTCCCAGCAGGCCCTGTGTTTCGTAGGATATCTTCTGTCTGCTCGGTGACACAGATGTTGTCGAATCGTGCAAATAAATGCGATTAGCACTTAGAAAACGCAGCACCATGTCTTAGATAATATGGACGGACAGGAAGTGAGTAGAATGATGATGGAATCTGGTGGTAGTACACCACGTGATAAACTGAATTAGATCCGCCTACTAGAGCGTGTCGTGGCATGGACTCCACTGGACACCCTAAGGATAGGAAGCCATCTGTGTCCAAGACCGCTCAACAGAACTTGATAGGGATCGGTTGGAGTTGTGTCGAAGATTTGTACATCATATTCTCTGGCGCTCCAAATGTGCGTGCTCAATAAAGCTGAGGTCACTACCGCCGGCCGGAGTGGCCGTGCGGTTCTAGGCGGTACAGTCTGGAACCGGGCGACCGCTACGGTCGCAGGTTCGAATTATGCCTCGGGCGTGGATGTGTGTGATGTCCTTAGATTAGTTAGGTTTAATTAGTTCTAAGTTCTGGGCGACTGGTGGCCTCAGAAGTTAAGTCGCGTAGTGCTCAGAGCCATTTGAACCACTTTTTTTTTTTTTTTTTTTTTTTTTTTTGAGGTCACTACCATTCAAAATTTTTTCTTTGTGCGGCTACGATGAACTGGGTCTGCACAAGGAAGAGGAGCTGGGTTGCTATGCAAGCGAATTTCTACCTGCTCCACACAATTAGTGACAACAATCTATACATGTATATCAAAAGTGGACTGTGGCATTCCAAGTATCCGAGATACCGCAAAATTCCCAATTTCTTCGCTCTCAGCGGCTAAAAAATCGGCTTTTGTTACTTGTAGATCCAATTTTTTTTCTGTAATCGGAAATAATGAAATACCGCTCAACATTAATTCTCAACTCAATTAGCACAAACAGGCAGCCTTCCGAAATTTAGAGGCCACGACTTCTCCATATTAGATTATTTCATTTTATATTATCTGACATTTTATTGATGACTATGACTGCGCTTTACATTGCTATAAGAAGCCTGACACCTGTTTGCAGCCGGCCGAAGTGGCCGTGCGGTTAAAGGCGCTGCAGTCTGGAACCGCAAGACCGCTACGGTCGCAGGTTCGAATCCTGCCTCGGGCATGGATGTTTGTGATGTCTTTAGGTTAGTTAGGTTTAACTAGTTCTAAGTTCTAGGGGACTGATGACCTCAGCAGTTGAGTCCCATAGTGCTCAGAGCCATTTGAACCAACCATTTGAACCTGTTTGCATATCACAGATAACTCAAAGGAGTAATTGAATTACGTTTCAAATGTATTTACCCCTTCTTTAAGGAACCTCTTCGTACTACGCGAGATGTCCTTGCACCTGGGCTCCAACAATACTGGAGGTCATCTCGTTACAGAGCAGCAGAATCATGTGGCATCAACAATGTGGGGGGCCCGAATGTGGAGAAGAACGAATTACGAACCATCCCGCGGAAATGTTAGATGAACGGTGACGTGTAAGGTGGTGAAAGAATTCAATAACTTTACCTACAGTTTCAAAAGTATCAATGAATCAGCGATGGTAATTTGGATACATCAGCCTCCATTGGGTTGAAAATTTGTTTTATTTTCTTCTTTAATACTCTTTATTAATTCATTTGAGCCTGTTTAACACTCTCCAGTGTTTCCAATAAAAAATAAGCACTAATGCCCAGCTGATAACATAGGTATGTCTCGCCTACATGTTTATGTTTCTTCGACTATAGTTGTTTGGTATCCCAAAAAGAGCACAAACCTCCAGAGAGGAAGAAGGATTGTCGTGGCTAAACGTCCACTGTCGATGTGATTAGAGTCGAAATGCAAGCTGGAATTTGACGAAAACGGAAGAGGAGTGGATTCGTGCGTTGTTACTGAGTTATGTGGCGCTGTGATTAAGGTGTAAGGTGGCACAATAAATGATCAGATTCGCACCTTACATGAGACATTTATACATCGCAGTGAGAAGGTGAAGGCACCTAAAATAATTCATCGGTTACGAGAACATTTGCCTATCAGTATGGAATACAAAAAGAGATGACAGCCAATCGACGGTAATTAATACACTGTTCCTATATAATGCATGTCTTTGAGCGGAAGGTGGAACAGGCAATGCGAATCGCTTTTAGTTTTGAAAAGCCAGCCTACAACGGCGTAGCGAAGGCGTGCTGTGGGGGTTACGACGAAAACCTCATAAAGGGGTGGCAGGGGGAAGGTCAGCGATCCTGTGGCAGGTGATTCGGGCCGGAGAACCGTGTGCAGCGGCACCTCTGCACAAGGGACAGAGAAAAAGCTTTAGAAAGCTGCATTTCGGAATTCCAACAGGATACGAACAAGAGTCAGTGACACATTTCGTCCAGCGAGTGCAGCACACGGAAAGGTAAATGTACTTTAGACGTCTAGAAAGGGCAAGAAACGTCTAATTGGCGGAAACGCACTTGGAAGGAGAAAAATACTGAAGTTTCGATGCAGTTTGATAGAAGGGACATTGCGATTGGTAGAGAGAGTTTCTACAAAATAAGAGGAATGCTCCTATTGGTCGAAAAGGGCCGTGATGTGAAAAACGAATGAACCAAAGTGGGTGGAGGCAGTTCTGCCATGAGTGAGACCAGAGAGAAATTTTTGGGGGACTCTTCTCTGACCTGGTGTCAAGTGCAGAATGGAGTGCTTAAAGCACCTTACGACGCAGAGAAGAAATTTGTGTGGACACTGCATTCACAGTGGTTGCACTCCAGCTAGAAATTAGCTGTAGCAACGTTTAGCTCCAACTGTGGAGAAACGAAACAGCCAAATTAGTTAATCGTTCTTGCGAGAACTGAGAGGGCTCTATAATATGCATGGTGCTCGAACCATGCGCTTGTGTATCACCACCTACAAAGATTAGGGACGATTATGTGTTTTCTCGCATAAAGAGAAACATAGGGAAAGTTTCTGCTGGAGAGTTCAGCAAAGGCCAGATTAGTTTTATAGGAGTTTCAAGGGGAGAGAGCGGCCTTGCAGACAGCAGCACATCGCAGCTTAAGGTAAATAACTCTTGCAGAGGCGTAAACTTTGTTGTTTCACCGGCTTCGAGCGGCCTTGGGTGATCCTGCGCTCAAATTTGTCACGTAACTAACCATCCACCGTAGACTTGATTGTCATCTTAGATACTACCGAACTTTGAACCGGAATCGGACGATTTTCGTAGTACTGACCAACATCATATCATATGAGTGCGAGCAATTTTCTAAACAAACTTTCAATTAATCTTTCATAATACTGTGCTTAGGATTAATGTTCTTTCAGAGAATTAATATTTTTGATTTATGTGTATAAGATTATTTCAATTTTTTGATGTTGGCGAGATGCGTTATCCATTGCACTGTTTTATGTTGTTGAGTTGAAAACTGTGTATAAGCGTCTATTTTTGGGATAAAAATTGCGACATTAAACTTGTAATTTCGCCTTACACAGTTGTTTTCAATTGTAGAATAAGCAAACCACAACTTGCAAAGGTACTGGTACCTCATTCGTATAAACCAGCCACCCAGCGTCTCTAAATAAATAACATCTAATAGTTTACTAATCGCCATAGAATTTGTCTTATACTCTGATCTATCCTATTTTGCATCCCATTTATAAATTTAGCGTATAGAGTACTGTTCATTTATGAATGTAATACATAAACGAATTAGCCTACAGCAGTTTTGTTTCCTGGTTGGTACTTTTTTTAATTTTTTTTATTTATTTATTTTTTTTTAACGGTCAGGATATAAGGGAGATTTACCACTGTAGTACTACAATTGCAAATGGGATGCAAGAGAAGGCCAGATCAGATTATGAGAAATTTTCTGATTTTTATTGCAATATTTATTACCATTAGATAATGTACATTACCCGCCTGGAAGTCAATGGGAGACGTTGAGGTTAATAGGAGCTACGCAGCTGAGATTTCCCTGGACTCAGGTATCAGACGCGAGTGTTATGCTGCAGTTTACGTAACAACATATACTGTGTGCTTTCTTTCTCTAGTAGTTACTACGGTTCGTCATAGCCACTAGTCGACCTTACGCGTCTTGGGAACTAAAAATAAACAAAAAGCCGCTAAACAGCTTAAGATGAGAGCGAGGGACGTTCTTTTAAAAACGTCAGAACTGACCTCGTCCCTTATTGTTGTTCATTCCGTGCTTGTGCTTCGATTTCATTGAGCTGTTTGCCGATAGCGCGTTACACTCTAATTTTCCGTTATTATTTTTAGCCAGCTATTCTCTTGAAGGGTTGTAAGGAAACGGTGGTAGGTCTCGCAGGAATTTGATTTCCCTTCCCAGTGGTAGCGAATCGAGAGCGTCCACCACTACACCATCTCGTTCCGTTGTTTTATGGCTATGCGTTTCGTGACGTTGTCTTCTCAGTGGAATGCTCCGAAGCTTCATTTCAGATTTACGATGGCAATCCATCAATGATGCGCCACATACTCCTCCTACCCACTGTGGTTAAAACCAAGTCTGCCTCTCAAGTAGCGTTCATTCAACGCCGACACTTGTCCGTACTCAGGGCATTCGCACGGGAGGGCCGCCAGAGCGCCACAACTGTAGGAGTTTCTACACAGGACGTGTCACAAGTATGAGCTAAAACTGGCACTGATGAAAGTGTTGTGTCACACTAACTCGACGTCTTGTCATCCGATACCGTGCAGCTAAGTAGAGTGTCCGACACGCGATGCAAAGGTGCCTTTACATGATGTTCTCATGTGTGCTGCACTAGTTAAAGGCGTCTGGTAACACAAGCGTGTGTGTTAAAGCAGGCTGAACACATGTAGGCCTACACGTCGCGTAAACGCTGTACCGTCTGAAGGTTGCCACAGAGTCCTTGCAGTCATATGACACTGTCAGCTCCTTAGAGCAAGGTATCCTTATCTTGTGATGCATTTTCCGCAAAGATTGGCGCCGAAAATAAAGTTTCATTACCTGGCCTAGAGGCCGATTATACCTAAATCATATCTGAAAATAAAATGTGTCTCCCATTGTTCCTGAAATTGGAAAACACCTGAGGAAGTTACAGTATAGTTTAGTAGCATTTTGTAACATTTCTCATATAACGAAATTATTTTAAGACTGGTTTTGAACATACAAAAATAACAGAATAAGATCGCTTATTAGCTTTCATGCACAAGGAAACATTTCTGACAGCCTAAAAAATTCTGTTTTGTGAATAAAACTGATCCCAGACAAATGAAAAACGGATTTTTTTATCACGGTCAAACATTTCCATGTCAATGATTTCATTTATAAACTCAATAATTTGCACAATCTCCTTCAGTTTATTGCGCTTCAAACGTACTGGTTAGTGAACCAGTCACATTTTTACTAAAGATAAACTTTACAGCTGAACTTGCGAAATAATTTGTAGTGTAAGTTCGTAGTCTTCCACGCCCTGTGTCAATGGAAATAAAGTCATTTTCCATATTAGGCCACGTAATTATGAAATACTAAAGACTGTATTTGCTATAGTGTTCCATTAAGATGCAGCCTGATACGCAAAACGATGATCTTTATCGCGCTTAATAGCGAATGATTTGAGCCGACGTGCAGTCTGTCGGTTTATAATATTCTTAAACTTTTTATTATTAGACTAACCATAAGTCAGATGGTGGAAAATTACACGCATTTTATACTGTAGGTCCCGTACTACGTGCAGCTGCACGCTAGGAGTGTGATAGTGGTGAAACGAGCTCCACTGAGACAGATTTTGCAAAATTACCCACAAAATAAAAGGTCGCGATGTTACGTGGTTGGTTACTCTTACCAGGTGGGATTAATAGAGGAGGGCGGGAAGATGTAACGAACAAGTGCGCATTTCGTCTGTGGTTCGTTTAGTACTTACAAAAAGTTACGCACATGCTCATCAAACTGCAGTGGCAGGCGCTACAAGAGAGATGTTGTACATCATGGAGAGGTTTGCTGTTAGTAGGAGATATCCGGTCAGTCCAAAACGTTTCGAGTCTGGGTGGATACAAACTAGAGAAAGAATTGTTTTACATAGTCTCCTCCCCCACTTGAATACAGCGCACATAACGTTCGTACAACTCCGTGAAGCTGCTAGAAAATACGTTCTTCGGAATGCTGGTGACTCGCACTCACATTGGATTAAATGAACGCTTAATGTGAATTTCTGCACTTTGTCGTTTTATGGTACGTCCGCATTGGTAACACTAAGTCCCATCACCCAAGATGATTATCTCCAAGAAAGAATTGTCCACATTTTACATTTCAGCCAAGTTGAGACAGGCGTCCATGTGTCATTGACACATGTTACGAATAAAGCAAAGTAACAGTCTGAAAGAAAAGTGTATGATCTCCCTCACTGCTTAAAGAGCTTGTTGACACATAGAGAGTACCAACGTACATCAGCGGAATAAAGACATCTAGTGCCACAACTGGAAGCTAAACGCACAAAAATTGGATTTCTACATACCGATCATGGTAATGTGTGGTCTATGGTTATATTGAATGAGGGAACGATGCTTTTATTTTCTCATCACAGCTTTTGCTCATGGATTTAAGGGTGATGACCATCATCTGACCATGATTGTAGGGGAGTTCTAAGTAGGTTTAGGAGTAATAAATTTAATCTTCACAACTCGATCGAATTTTCTTGAAATGACTGACAATGAAGATAGAAAGAAAAAAAACTCCATAAAACGAGAGAAAGTGTTTAGTGTGAAAAAGCTTGTGATAAGACTCATTTGTGGTGTAATTTCAGAGATCAATATTACGTTCAATTGTTGTAAATATGTTTGTTACATTTTTCTGACATGTTCCACAATTAGAAGTATCCCCTAATTTTTGAGTCTGTGGAATAAAAAACGAATCTAATCTAAACAAAACAATTTATTTGTTCATCGCATGTAATACACATTTATTCATAATAGAATTTTAAAAAATTGCACATGTGTATCACGTGTGTCCTACAACTGCTTATATATAGGTGCGGCAGAACGCTGCAATCTTTTATCTTCTCGCGGCTGGTCCCGGCGGAGGTTCGAGTCCTCCCTCGGGCATGGGTGTGTGTATGTTCGTCCTTAGAATAATTTAGTTTAAGTAGTGTGTAAGCTTAGGGACTGATGACCTTAGCAGTTAATTCCCGTAAGATTTCACACTCATTCGAACATTTTTTTATCTTCTCGTGCAAATTTGAATTACTCCTTGCAGTTGTAACCAAAAATGATTTCGATCGTAAGCTCTGACTTAGCTGTTTCTTTAAACAGTCCATTTATTGTTCATAAGCAAAAGAACCCTTTCGAAGCGTTGCGAAATGTTCTGGGGTTGCGTGAGTCAATTGAGAAATAAATAACATAATAAGCGTCTCTATAATTCTCTTTCGCGACTCCTTGTTGCTTCAGTATGTTATCCATACCACATCTACTGACCAGTCCCTCTGTCACGATCCCTCTAGCCGCGTAGGCTGTGTCATTTTTTCTCCACTCTTCGCATTTCCTCGAGCATAATCGTCTTATTTCCGCAGGAGCATGAACTGAAAAAAGACTGTATGTCGACAACAGAATCGATTATTATGCACTAACAAATATATATATATATATATATATATATATATATATATATATATATATATATTGTGCTACATAAGCGAAAGTTGGTAGGCGTGTTACTACAGCTGAAAGATGATACCCATTGAAATTTCATGCTAGTCTTACAAGAGTGGAGGTAGTAGTACCACTATTAGGATGCAAATCAGGTTTGCTTTAAATACACGCTGTAAAGGTTGTGGGCGTTAGTTATCTTCCAGACTGGACATGTTGAGTTGGTGTTAGTAAAGAATGTCTTTAACTCCACAAAGATGTCATTATCGACACCGCATTGAGTTTGAACGAGGTTTTGTAATAGAGCTACGAGATACTGAATGTTCCTTCTGTGATACTGCAGAGAGGATTTGCAGGAAAGCCGCCACTGTACGTGACTGCTGGCAGCGGAGGTCACGAGGATGTTCTTTCGCAAGAAGACCAGGCTGTGGACAGGAAAGCAGCATTCCGGAGCACGAAGATCATAGTATTCGGTGTTTGGCTCTTTCGCACTGTACTGCAACTACAGCAGCAATGTGAGCAGCGGTTGGCACCACAGTGACACAACACACTGTTACAAATTGCTTACTTCAAGAATAGCTCCGAGCCAGACGACCTATATCGTGCATTCCACTGTCCCCAAACCACCACCATTTGTTCAGTGATGTCAAGCGAGAGCCAATTAGAGGGCAGGGTGGAGGTCTGTTGTGTTTTCTGATGAAAACTAGTTCTGCCTCGGTGCCAGTAATGATCGCTGAGGGCCTGCAACCAACATATCCGCATGCTAGACACACTGCACATACTCCTGGAGTTATAGTCTGGGGTACGATTTCGTATGACAGTAGGAGCACTCTCGTACTTAATCCACACACCCTGACCGTGAAATTGTAGATCAGTCTGCTGATTCGTCCTGTTGTGCTGCCATTCATGGACAGGATTCCAGGGGGTGTTTTCCAACAGGATATCGTTCGCCCATTTACCATTTTTGTAACCCAACATGCTCTACAAAGTGTCGACTTGTTGCTTTGGCCTGCTCGATGACTATATCTGTCTCCAATGGAGCACATATGGGAAATCGTCAGACGACAACTCCAGCGTCATCCACGAACATCATTGACCACCACTATACTGACCAAACAAGTGTAACAGGCATGGACCTTCATGTTACCGGCATCTGGCACCTGTTCAGCACAACGCATCTATGTTTGCATGGTTACATTCAACATTCTAGTGACTACACCGGTTGTTAATGTACCGACATTTTGTAACCTCCCCCTCTCTTATCGTCCTTAATGACAGTGAAAAATTAAACCGCGTGTACCTAATGGAAATTTGGGAAAAGCAATCGTCACCGAAGTTAATCTGTCGGTAAAGAGGGAGGAAAGGGTTACATCTAAATGAAAGGGAAGATGCAAATGAAACTGGTGGAAATTAATTTTGAAAAGGGGTAAAGTTAATAAAGAAAGTAAATGTGCGGCCATTACGTTAACAATTAACTAGCGGTAATTAGATATTTGAGATTTGGGGAAAATTACGGTCGCCAGTCCTATGGACAATTACTATAGTAACTGAAAAAGAAAGGTTATTACACATATAATTAGCACTAGAAGCGTGGCAACTGAAGGTTGACACGTGTAGTGTGAAAACTGAAAGTTTGTCAGAAGTAATAAATTTCGCTACACTCTGACTTTATTTAGCAAAAGAATTAATAAAACCGGAAAATTGAAAGTTAATTTAGTGACTGAAATTAATAGTGAGCTTTGTTTCTGAAGCACATCGAAATTCAGTAAAATACGGTTAGTCTTGGGCTATCTCAACAATCATTTCAAAAGTTACTTGAATCTACGCAATTTAGAAATAAGAGATTTAACTTTGAACCTGAATTAAATGATTCTGAACAATTAACAATAGTAAAATTTAGTACGTACCAAGCTGAGCTGCAGTCACAGGTAAGCTAAAATACGGTAACAAAACTCGCACTCTTAATTTGTGCTTGCGTAATCTAAATATTGTAGCCAGCTATGAATACTTTAACTGAACTTTGAAATTAAAGCAGTGAAATAGAATAATATTGCTTTAATGCTGGCGTTTGAATTTCAACGACACTCGGATTCATTCCGGAAAAGGAAGGGACCCTGCTTGGTAATGAAATTGGGACAATGAGCAACAAAGGTTCATGCTACGTTGCTGTAATTTTGTGATTTGAACAGTTTCAAAAGCTGAGGTCTGCCATACAATTCTAAAACTTTACGTGCTTCCAGTCTTCCTTGTTGGTTGATTGAAGGTTTGAAGCCGTCGATCGAGGAGGTGGCGACAGTCACTCATTGTCGGCCGTCGCTGTTGCAGAAGCTGGATGTTGGCGCGCCTCCTTCTCGACACGGTCACCCGGCGAATCGGGCTCTTGATGTGCGCCAGCTAATGCTTCCCGTCCGCGACACCGTGTCAGAAACTATCATAGCAAATCGAGCGCAATTACATGCTGCCAAACCCCGAAAGCACGGCAACTCGCGGGAGCGTCACACAACACACCTGCTCCACTGCACTACCCCAGCCAGACTCTCTCTCTGCTCTGCCCGCGCTCCACGCGGCAGAGTTAACACTACCAAAGATCCTAAACATTTTCGTTCTCCACACGACCTATCAATGTATTCGTTCGATAGCATAGTTTTCCCTAGGCAAGACCCAGCGTAAAAATACAAATAATATTTACAAAACAAACCAATTATACATCGACATAAATGTATATATATATACAAATAGTAAAACAATTACAATATATAAAGGCCCAGAAATGTCATATATTCAGGTAACAAAATAAGGAAAAAAATTTATAGTACAATAGATGGAAATAGAAGGATATGCATTTCCGGCGTTACAATTTCACGTTTACAATGGCTTATATCGTGCTTACATTAACCTGACGATCTTGCAATGCTAATCACTTAAATATGTTAACTAGACAAATGTATTCCCAAAACTTCATTTCTCTACATTAATTATATTTGATAAGAATCGAGGGGCATGAGAGGGAAGCAGTGGTTGGGTGGGGAGTGAGACAGGGTTGTAGCCTATCCCCGATGTTATACAATCTGTATATTGAGCAAGCAGTAAAGGAAACAAAAGAAAAATTTGGAGTAGGAATTAAAATCCATGGAGAAGAAATAAAAACACTGAGGTTTGCCGATGACATAGTAATTCTGTCAGAGACAGCAAAGGACCTGGAAGAGCAGCTGAACGGAATGGACAGTGTCTTGTAAGGAGGTTATAAGATGAACATCAACAAAAGCAAACGAGGATAATGGAATGTAGTCGAATTACATCGGGTGATGCTGCGGGAATTAGATTAGGAAATGAGACACTTAAAGTAGTAGATGAGTTTTGCTATTTGAGGAGCAAAATAACTGGTGATGGTCAAATAGAGAGGATATGGAATGTAGACTGGCAACGGCAAGGAAAGCGTTTCTGAAGAAGAGAAATTTGTTAACATCGAGTATAGATTTAAGTGTCAGGAAGTCTTTTCTGAAAGTATTTGTATGGAGTGTAGCCATGTATGGAAGTGAAACGTGGACAATAAATAGTTTAGACAAGAAGAGAATAGAAGCTTTCGAAATATGGTGCTACAGAAGAATGCTGAAGATTAGATGGGTAGATCACATAACTAATGAAGAGGTATTGAGTAGAATTGGGGAGAAGAAGAGTTTGTGGCGCAACTTGACAAGAAGAAGGGACCGGTTGGTAGGACATGTTCTGAGGCATCAAGGGATCACAAATTTAGCATTGGAGGGCAGCGTGGAGGGTAAAAATCGTAGAGGGAGACCAAGAGATGAATACACTAAGCAGATTCAGAAGGATGTAGGTTGCAGTAGGTACTGGGAGATGAAGAAGCTTGCACAGGATAGAATATCATGGAAAGCTGCATCAAACCAATCTCTGGACTGAAGACCACAACAAGATCAATTATATTTTGGCGTTACCATTTCTTTCCATCATTGTACGAAAACGTTTCAAGATCTGTCGGTAAGGTAACTAGCGATAGTATTCCGCGGAATTAGTATTTACCACACTTATTACTGACGAAATACACGAAGGGAACAGGCGGTCAGTAATGGAGTCGGAAGGAGTAAAAAATATTGCTGTAGTACATCTAGATCTACATTTATACTCCGCAAGCCACCCAACGGTGTGGGCGGAGGGCACTTTACGTGGCACTGTCATTACCTCCCTTTCCTGTTCCAGTCGCGTATGGTTCGCGGGAAGAACGACTGCCGGAAAGCCTCCGTGCGCGCTCGAATCTCTCTAGTTTTACATTCGTGATCTCCTCGGGAGGTATAAGTAGGGGGAAGCAATATATTCGATACCTTATCCAGAAACGCACCCTCTAGAAACCTGGATAACAAGCTACACCGCGATGCAGAGCGCCTCTCTTGCAGAGTCTGCCACTTGAGTTTGCTAAACATCTCCGTAACGCTATTACGTTTACTAAATAACCCTGTGACGAAACGCGCCGCTCTTCTTTGGATCTTCTCCATCTCCTCCGTCATCCCGACCTGGTACGGATACCACACTGATGAGCAATACTCAAGTATAGGTCGAACGAGTGTTTCGTAAGCCACCTCCTTTGTTGATGGACTACATTTTCTAAGGAATCTCCCAATGAATCTCAACATGGCACCTGCCTTACCAACAATTAATTTTATATGATCATTCCACTTCAAATCGTTCCGTACGCATACTCCCAGATATTTTACAGAAGTAACTGCTACCAGTGTTTGTTCCGCTATCATATAATCATACAATAAAGGATCCTTCTTTCTATGTATTCGCAATACATTACGTTTGTCTATGTTAACGGTCAGTTGCCTCACCCTGCACCAAGTGCCTATCGGCTGCAGATCTTCCTGCATTTCGCTGCAATTTTCTATGCTGCAACTTCTCTGTATACTACAGCATCATCCGCGAAAAGCCGCACGGAACTTCCGACACTATCTACTAGGTCATTTATATATATTGTGAAAAGCAATTGTCCCATAACACACCCCTGTGGCACTCCAGAGGTTACTTTAACGTCTGTAGACGTCTCTCCATTGAGATCCCGGGGAATACGGGTGAGGTGGTCATCCTAGTGCCGGTACACAGGAGTTTGGAAAGGTCTGTCACGGAGGAACAGTGTGTCCGGACGTCGTGCAGCCGGCGGGCCGGAGCAGCAGAGTACAGACGGTGGCGGCGGCGAGCAGAGGCGAGGACGTGGCAACGTGGGCCGCTGGCGGGATGCCTGCCGTCCCTGAGCGGGCCCGGAGTGGGGGGCGGGCCGGCCACACATGCTACAGCTCGCAGCAGCACACGCCCAGCAGGGCCGCCTCCGCCACACAACTGGATGGAGGACCGGCTAGTCGGAGATACCGTTACCCTCTACCCACTGCTCCGCTCCACCTTGTTTCGTGCTCCGATCACAGAAGTTATATCCCCACCGCATTCGAAAGTCCCTCATCCTCGTGTCGTTAATCAGCATCAGAGAATATTAAAATTTTGGAAACATGTTTCGTACGCCGGAGCTTTTTCGGTAGGTTTACGACTGGACTGAGTTCTCGTCTGTCGAATTCCAACCTTGTAACTTACATTTCGTAGACTAAAAAAATAGAAGCCAGCTATGGACAGTTTCTAAAATAACATACTATGTCACTATAAGAGTAGATATACGTTTCAGAAGAAATGGAGATTTACGTCACGGACGCAAAAAACCAGATAAACTTCTCAGTGAACAAAATGAGTTTGCAACCAATCCGTATTTCAATATTTATGGCAATTTGTTTAGGTGAATTAGTTGCTGATTCCTTCATACATGCTCCATCTCATCATGGGCCGCCTTGTGAATGGCGGCCTCATTGTGCTGTCCGGACCGCGTCTTCTCTTCCTAACATCTACCCAGCTGACATAGTCGGAAGAAGAGTGCCAGCTGCAACAAGGAAGTGCCCTGGTTCGAGTCTTACCTCGGCCATAGGTGTTTGTTTTGTCCATATCGTAAGTTAGTTTTAGATTAAGTAATGTGTAAACTTAGGGACCGATGACCTCAGCAGTTTGATCCCACAAGATCTTAACACAAATTTTTAAATTTCCACTTCCTGTCGATCTCATTTTTGAGACTTTTGCATTCCTTTTCGCCCGTTTCATTTACTACATTTTTTTTCAATACATCATTTAAATTCAATATCTCTTTTGTTACCCAAGGATTTCTACTAGCCCACACCTTTTTACCTACTTGATCCTCTACTGCCTTCATCACTTAATCTCTCAGAGCTACCCATTCTTCTTCTACTGTATTTCTTTCCCCTGTTCTTGTCAATCGTTCCATAATGCTCTCTCTGAAACTCTCTACAACCTGTGGTTCTTTCAGTTTATCCTGGTCCCACCTCCTTAAATTCCCACCTTTTTGCAGTTTCTTCAGTTTTAATCTACAATTTATAACCAATGGATGTTGGCAGTGTCCACGTCTGCCCTAGGAAATGTCTTACAATTTAAAACAGCTTCCTAAATCTCTGTCTTACCGTTATACAATCTACGTGAAACCTTTAAGTGTCTCCAGGCCTCTTGCACGTATTCAACCTCCCTTCATGATTCTTAAACCAAGTGTTACCTTTATTTTATTTATCGTGTCAGAAGCAAACTAAAAAACAATATTAGATACATTACTACATACATACATACATTACGGTTTATAAATTAAACTAGTCAAGAATGAAATAAATGATTAGACACAGATTGTGTTGTGAAACATAAGGTAATTTTAATCTATACAGTGGATGCCCAAAAATTTGCAACGTCCAGTGCACTTTGTGTAGCGTTTACGAGGTCCTCCATGGTGCACACGGTTGGAGGTAATGTGCATTGAAGTAGATGTGTTGATGTCTGCACGGCAGCTCCGCAGTCACACTGGAGAGAGTCCACCTGGAAGCCCCACCTCTCCAGATTACTCTTGGATCTTGTGACAGAAGAACGCAGGCGGTTGAGTGATTTCCATGTGGACCATTTCTCTGTGTGGCCTGGGGGGAAGAACTTCTTGCGGGGTCAGCCACTCCTCCAGATGCTGGCATCTGACCCACCATCTCTTCTCCCGGTGTTGATGTGGAGTGTCAGCGAGTGGTTCTGTACTGTGAAGGAAGCTCTCTCTAGACACAAGTCTTTGCTGTGCCGGTTGGTGGCCATCTAGTGGGTGGGCTTCGGATGTTAATGCCTTCTTCATTTCACTCCGTGCTGCTGTATCTCTTCGGATGTCCGGGGGGGCTATGCCGGATAAGCAGTACAGTTTTTCCACAGGTGTGGCTCTTAGACAACCCGTAGTGATACGACATGTCTGATTCAGAGCAACATCAACTTTCTTTGTATGTGTAGATCTGCACCATACTGGGCAAGCGTACTCAGCTGCAGAGTAGCAGAGGGCTAATGCGGATGTGCGCACTGTGTCTGGCTGTGGTCCCCATGTTGTTCCAGTCAGCTTCCTAACCACATTGTTCCTGGCAGCCACTTTTTGCTTTGTTTTTAAGCAGTGTTCCTTATATGTAAGAGCACGGTCCAGAGTGACTCCGAGGTATTTTGGAGTCTTGCAGTGTTCTAAAGAGGTTCCTTCCCAATCTATCTGCAAGGTTCTACTAGCCTGTCTGTTTCGGAGGTGGAAAGCACAGGTCTGGGTCTTAAAAGGATTTGGTTTCAATTGATTGTCCCTGTAATAGGCAGTTAATTCTTTCAGAGCATCAGTTAGCTTCCGCTCCACCCTCTCAAAGCTGTGATCTTGTGCTGTGATTGCTCGGTCATCTGCATATATGAAGCTTTGTGTCCCTTCTGGTAACGGCTGGTCGTTAGTGTATATATTAAAGAGGGTGGGTGCCAGTACACTGCCCTGTGGTAACCCATTTTTCTGCTTCCTCCATCTGCTTCTTTGTCCTTCATATTCCACAAAAAATCTTCGGTTCTGCAGAAGATTTCTAATTAGACAGGTTAGTTTGTAGTCCTTGGTGAGGTTGTATAACTTCAGCAACAAGAGTCTGTGGTTGACAGTGTCGTAGGCGGCTGAAAGATCTATAAACACCGCTCCTGTTACCTGCCGCCTTCCAAAGGCGGCAAGTGTTAGCTGTGATTAGGTTTTGCTCTGTGCAAAATTCTACGAGCCGGCCCTTACCCCCAGTCCATATTCACCTACTACTTTTCATTCTCTTCCTTTTCCTACTACTGTATTCCAGTCCCCTATGACTATTTAATTTTCGTCTCCCCTAACTATCTGAATAATTTCTTTTATCCCATCATACATTTCTTTAATCTCTTGATCATCTGCGGAGCTAGTTGGCATATAAACTTGTACTACTGTGGTAGGCGTGGGCTTCGTTTGTATATTGACTACAATAATGGGTTCACTACGCTTTTGATAGTAGCTTATCCGTGTTCCTGTTTTTTTATTCATTATTAAACCAACTTCTGCATTACCCCTCTTTTATTTTGTACTGATAACCTTGTATTCACCTGACCAGAAGTCTCATTCCTCCTGCCACCAAACTTTACTAATTCCCACTATATCGAACTGTAACCTATTCACTTCCCTTTTCAAATTTTGTAACCTACCTGCCCGATTAAAGGATCTGACATTCCACGCTCCGATCCGTAGAACGCCAGTTTTGTTTCTACCGATAATGACGTCCTCCTGAGTAATCCCCGCCCGGAGATCCGTATGGGAGCTATTTTACCATCGGAATATTTTACCCAAGAGGACGCCATCATCATTTAACCATATGGTAAATTTGCATGCCTTCGGGAAAAATTACGTTGGTAGTTTCCCCTTCCTTTCAGCCGTTCGCAGTACCAGCACAGCAATGCTGTTTTTGTTAGTGTTACAAGGCCAGATCAGTCGACCATCCGGACTGTTGTCCCTGCAACTACTGAAAAGGCAGCTGCCCCTCTTCAGGAACCACACGTTTGTCTGACCTCTCAACAGATTCCCCTCCGATGTGGTTGCACCTACGGTACGGCTATCTGTATCGCTGAGGCACGCATTGCTACTGAAACGGAATTTATAAAATTTTCTTACACCATTTTGACAACAGTGGAGAACACAATGAAGTCATATTACAAGTTGACGGCAAGTCTTTCATGCTCAAATGTTATTCACCTAATTCTCTAATACAATAAACGTTTTAGGATTTGATTCCATGATGTCATAAACTTTCAGGGATGACGCAGAAGGGAAGATGTGTCAAATTGAGATAAGGAACCCTGGTCCGAAAATCGTTCTGATACGTCTGACAGTGGATCTCTTATACTGCAGGCTATTTGCTTTCCATATTTTGCGAGGAGTTAGTACGGACCAGAATAAGAAAAAAGTCCAGTAAACATTGGCTCTAAAGTGCGTATCTTAAGGGCTGTGATCATTAGTACACATTTGCTACTGTGAAACAAATCTCTTCTACTGAACAACTGCTCATAACTCTTTAGATAGGCATTTTAGAGCTCATGTTTACGGGAAATTTTTTCTTGTTTTGCACAGTGTTATCGCCTCCCAAAATATGGAAAGCAAAGAGCTTCCAACAGAAGACGTCCAGCATCAGATGTGTCAGAACGATTTTCGCTTATAATATGCGATTCGGTCGTTTGCGGACCAGGGTCCCTTGCCTCAAATTGCTTCATTTACCCTTTTCCACCATAGTTTGTGACATCATCGCGGCACCACCCTGTGTAATCACAATGTGAAATCATTTGTACGTGCAACATATATGAATATAATAAGAACCTTCAACATCGCAGCGCGTCAGCAATCGTTGGTTAAAATATTAAAAAACTAAAAAGATTTTTAAGCATCTGCAACATGTTAAAGACAATATCCTCAATGATCAACTCCTACTAAGAAATAGAAAAAATATTTGAAGGTTTCGCGTCTTTACTTTGTTCTTCATACTTGTAAATCTGATGATCTGGCGATAATCACGTGCGCGCGCTGATTGGCGAGCGCGGTTGGTCAAGCTGTTCATCTTCTTTCTTTTTATCCTCATTTTCCTTTAACGATGAAGGTGATTTTAGCCCGTTGAACACCCCACGTTTTATCCCTATATCTTTATTACCGCGACGTCTTTAGATTACGTCCCCTCAGCCCCCCCCCTCCAGGCTAACTACTGGCTTTAGGTATAGTGTTTAACAGTACCTCCTGTTATCATAGGTAGCTTCATATATAAGTTTCTTTACTAGCATAAGCAACCGTGTGCGGTTATTTTTAGGTTTCATCTCCTATTTAGCTCTTCTCTTGTTCTATCCATGTCATTTTTTGATATACGTTGATCCACGGTTGGGAATATATGGGCTATTTAGCCCCGACCCATGTATAAACTTTCTCGTATTCGTATGCGCATGCGCATTCAAGAAACTTCCCTTGTCTTGCGCATGTGCATAGATAGCGGGTCAGGCTTGTAAGTGAGCGGCCGTTTGTAGCTGCAGTTTATGGCGGGTCATGGCCCATCGAACATAGGCCGGTGTGAGGTGGAGCGTACACCATTAAATTAAATAGTGGTTTTAACTTTCTACATATGTACTGTTTGTGTTTTCCTTTTCTTTTTCGTTTATAAATGTATGGCTATGGTGTTCTCTTAATCATTGGCAAAGGTCTTCTTAGGCACTTGTCGGTTTTATTGTTGTTCTGAAGAAGGTTTTGTTATCTGCGCCGAAACCTGGGTTAACACTTAACAATAGGTGCTTTTTTCGCAATCGAGGCAGGTTTTTAGTTTTTTAATACAATAATAAGAGTTTGTAACACCCTCTTATCCTCTAATATAGGTACACCATGTTCAGAGGTTGCCGTGCTGCGCAATATCTGTTATTTAAATAATGAGAACTGATCGATTAACTACCATGTTTTCTTCACATAATTCCTTATCATGTGGCACTAATCAACTGCGGTGATTTAAAGTGTCTACGAATATTTATACAGAGCACACTAGAGAGAGTGTTTCTAATATTGAAAACGAAAGCATGCGAAGCCAAGAGAACATTACGCGAAGATTCACACTATACAGCTTGGACAGAAGTGACTCTGACGTGCAGCCGGTTGAAACCCGTGTACTCCTGCACCGTCGACACTGCAACAGTTACCTCCTATGTAGTCAACACGAATGAATGAGCTCCCATGTACTGTATTAAGACTACGGCCAATAACTGATATATCTTACAAGTTGCACAGTCTACGTGAAAATGTATTTAAGATAAACGTTAATAGATCACTTACTGTTATTATTACATACTTTTGCCTCCAGGATGGTGGTTAACTTGAATATTACATGATTTTTTCTCTTGTTTCGTTCTCCTTTTTGTCCTTCCAAAACCTCTTCATTTTTTGGCTGTTTCTGCCTCCTCTGCTCTGTCCATTTATTGCCTGTTTTCTTCCTATTTTTTATTTCATATTTCATTTTCATGACTTTGTTTCTGAACTTTCCTCTTTCCTCTGATGCCTGTTTCTTTTAGATCTTTTATTTCTTGAAAGCAACTTTTTTTAATTGATCCGTTTATTTCTTATTTTAAACGAAACATTACTTCTGTGCGTCAGTGTCGTAATGATGTCCTTTAGCATTTAACCTCAAGGTAATTATTGTTGGAGACATCTAAAGATACGCTAGCAGGTCTAAGCATCGGTACAAGTGCATGGGGGCTTAATTAAATGAAAATGCAAATAATTTTAATTTTTTGATTTAGTAGCTGTCTGTTCGGTTACGAAGTCTCGTAACGGTTGGCCCTGACTAGTATTATTACGCAATCTGACTGCATAGAACAACAACAAAGAATGAAACGGAAATTTTCATTAACACAATTAATTAATTAAGTCCCCAGCAACTATAAAAGCTACGAAACCAAAGCACAAGTGTAACTGTTCTGTGTGTGGAAGTATGACTCAACGTACGCATCTGGCACGGTTCTTCTTCAACAACACAAGAAATTTTAAATATCATTTATACTGAATTAATTAAAGAAAATAGAAATACCATAATTACTCAAGAAAACCAGAATTACACTCTAATACAAGAACACAAGCGAGATGCTTTGTTGACTGAACCTGTAATGACGCATTATTCAGGACATTGAAATAATGAGAAAGAAAAGAAAAGTAGTTTGTTACCTTAATTTATATTGATGAAAAGCACTCTAGACATTACAATCTCTCCACACCGACTCGCTACTATCACATCTCAACAAGAACTTTTCAGTATCACATCTCAGCAAGCACTGCCTACTAGCTCATCTCAACAAACACTCCTCACTACGACATCTCAGCACTGACTACCACGAGTTCTCCCAAAGCACTGCCCACTACGACATCTCAATAATCACTGCCAGTGGAGGCGGCGGAACAATACTCTCTAGCGCGATCTCTGGCGCTGTGGCTCAGTGTAGCCACCTTTCATATGCCCTTCCTCCACAGGCTAGAATTTGATGGTATTTTTGCCAGCATTGGTGGTGAAAATACCACCAAATTCGTCAAAAAAAATACAGACAAAAATAAAAGATAATATTAATGCGTAAATATCATATAACTAGATAAATTTTGGCTTTGCACTGACCTTTCAATAACCTAATATATAAAATACAGTAAGCAATACAAATTCTTTCATACATGTGACTTTACATAACAGTTTACACAAGTATTATGTGGTTAAACAGATCAATCAATAGCGTCAGCAATGACGAATATGTGCAGGTAAGAGTCTCATAACTTTTCACAAACAGTAATACACAAAAAAATCAGTTTATACAAATATTCACATAAACGCTTTCCATAGCTCAAGAATAAGCAGTTGACAGTTCCAGCAGTAGCACCCAGCAATGGTCAACAGGTGCAAAAACCAACAAGTGACATTTTTTCAGTAGAAACAGTCCATCAGTGGCACCCAGTAACGTTGAATAGGTGCAGACACCAACAAGTAACATCATTTCAGTATAAGCAGTTCCATTAGTGGCACCAGCAATGTTGAGCAGGTGCCGACACCAACAAGTGACATCATTTCAGTAGAAGCAGTCCATCAGTGGCACCCAGCAATGTTGAGCAGGTGCAGACAGCAACAAGTAACACCATTTCAGTAGAAGCAGTCCATCAGTAGCACCCAGCAATGTTGAACAGGTGCAGATATCAACAGGTGACATCTTTTCAGTAGAAGCAGTCCATCAGTGGCACCCAGCAATGTTGAGCAGGTGTAGACACCAACAAGTAACACCATTTCAGTATAAGCAGTTCCATTAGTGGCACCAGCAATGTTGAACAGGTGCAGACCGCAGTCCATAATATTCACTTTCACTAATCACACTGTTCATCAGCAGAAATTAAACATGACTAAATGTCACACATCATGTTGAAAAGTGCAGCACCATCACTAATCAGACAGTTCAGGCATGAACAATAGTTTGAATACACATACAATGCTTTTACACTAAACATACAAATCATAACAAACACACAAATGATATCAGATAATTGTCCTATTAACTATTACAATACACAAATGCCAGTAAACCTATAATATTTATGGGTGTCAGTGCAAGCCACAACAAACAAGTAAAATAATATTTAGGAGATAGGTTGGGATCACTTCTCTGGGATTATAAAAGGAAAACACACAAAACACACTCACTCATCTTTCATCCACATTAGTGCTACTGTGTAATTGAATAGTGTTAACTGTGTAAATGCAATTCTGTCAAAATTTTATGTTCATCATGTGTATCAAGTAGTAGTGGCAGCAATGTATAACAGTCAATAATAGTTAGTCAACATCACAGTCATCATGTCAAGACCAATGTTTGCCAAGCCAGATCAAAATGTACGGTTGCTGAACAACTGTCAGTGAGCCAAGATATGCAAATACTTCCTCTCTTCAAAAAAAGTATATACTGCTTAGTGATTTAACAAAGTGTGTGTGTAGACAATCTTCCTTCTACTTGAGTGTTCTAGTCTGCCATCTTTATCCTCCTTGTTCCATATAGACCAACAAAAAAAATATGCTCCTCACTTACTTCACCTCTTATCCACCAAAACTCCAATAATCATCAGCATCACATAATCTCAATACTTCAATAATACCTCTTCAATACGTCGATCATCAATATCATTTACCTTACCTCTTGTCCACGAAAACTCCAATAATCATCAACTTCACATAATCTCAATACGTCAATCATACCTCTTCAATACGTCGATATATATAACCTCATTGCCAATATCATTTCACTTCCATAACAGCTCTTTCCTCTAGTCAGTCTCCTCGAACAAGTGCAGACAAAATCCTAATGCAAACCTCAATTCATCATCTCATACAATCCGAAGACACAATGTCAACACACAACCTCTCGTGTAATCCATCTGATCCAAATCTGCTACTCATTATAAATAATAAGATACATTTTGTTTACCTTGTCCATCATTAAATAAAAGAAATGCGTACATGACCTCTAACGGACTTAGTTCGAATAACTCTCAGTAATTAATTACGATTACGGAGTGTGAATGATCATAATATTTCACGGTGTGTACACCACTTCAAGAATCATGGCAGAAGCAAACATGTGGAGTATTTCTTGTGTCAAGTGTCACTTCCTATTTCAATTACTCACGAAAAATGCAGTGTAATAACTGTCGATGGTCTAAACCTAGTGTTGGTATGTCATGTCGTTATCTTCCTTCCTATTAGCATAAATTTATACAGCTTCCATAAAACCTCCAACTCATGTGACTTCTATGAAGTTTCTCGTACTAATGTCGTTCGTCGAATTATAGCAGTTCATTTTCTTATCTTAAAAATATAAGGCACTGAGCGTAAGCAAAACATGCAATAGCGAGTAAATATACCAGTAGAGAACAGAATGTCAACAAGTGGATGCAGCACAATCCCTACAACGAGGCTCTGCCAAGCAAACAATCTATAATTAATACCACAGTGTAACCTAAACTCTATGTTCGTACACAGTATATCAGCATTTCTATATTCTAAACTAAAGAGTAGTTATGACAACAAAACAGAAGTGTGTAAATATGCAATCCATACGCACAGCAGCAAACATATATCTTACGTAATAAACAAGTCATTAGCATCATTCAGCATAAGCAAATAAATGTTCATATGTAATCTTAATAAGTAAACACGAAGGCGCAAGCAGATAAATCACAAAGTGTAACCTACATACCTAACTACAGTCAGCACAATTAATCAGGTGACAATTATAATTTAAATAAATAAGCACAGCAGGCACATAATAAAAAAATATGACATCAGTGAAAAAGCATAGCAGCCAAGCGATGCATAATATACGCAAGTAATAACAGTGTTCATTAATAAAACATTGTCAAGATCAGTTAATGTACGCAAGCACGTCGCTTCACAAGTAAATTCATAGATGAAATTTAGCACAAAGTATGAATCACGTAATCGCGAGCAGCAAATTACGTCTAAAGTACGTACCTAAGCGGAAATATGTTTCCTGAAAAATAAACTCAATTAATAGTTACCCTTTTTAGTGTATTAGTTTCTTCTTCGAAATTACATTCTTTCTGAAATTTTCTCCGTAGCAAGTCGTCTTAACGTCGGACACGCACAGAATTTACCTGAAGGTCTTAAATATTTTATACAAACGTATCCTGAAAAATACTGAACGTTAATAACATAATTTATAAAGTCACCATAGCTTTATACTGAATTTAGTCGGAGAAATTAGACTGTGTATTTGTTTACGTCTGTCAGTGCATTCGCACTGAGCGCTCGATCAGCTGTAGGCGCGTGACGTAGGAAGTAATTGTTTGCGGTCAACGACTGCCTTGTGCGGCGCGCAGACTGACTGTTGCTTTGAGTATGTGCCGCCGTCAAAACACAGCGCGGTATCCTTGTATTCTCCGTGTGTTTACGTAGCTGTTAGTTTCTCACAAGTATGCCATTCCACAAAAATTTTAACGTTAGATATGTGATGTATTCCCTTAGAGCGCCGAGATTTAAGAGTTTCTACTTCAACAGTGTTATCATGAATAATTTTGCGAATTCTGTATGGACCGTTATAAAGCAGAAAAAATTTGCGACATAAGCCTTTTCCTTTATGAGACAAACGATGAGACTTAATTAACACCTTTTGACCAACTGACAAAATTTTTAAACGACCAGGACGTTTCGCTGATTTCTCTCTTCTAGCAGCCGCAGATGCAATATTTCGTAGAGCCAGGTTGACAACTTCAGAATGCCGCAGTTTCCGTGAAGGCGGAAAAGGAACGATTTCAGAAATGCGATTTGCTGGTACTTTATTTTTTAATATCAATAGAGGCGGTAAAGAAGTTGAGTCATTAGGAAGTTCGTTTAGAATGTTTTGAAAAATATGAAGATACTGATCCCAAGTTCTGTGATTCTGATGACAATAAAGACGGCACAATTTATTGATTTCCTTCATCCATCTCTCTGAAGCGTTAGATTGAGGGTGAAAAAGTGAAATGAAAATTGGTTTAATCTTACGACGCCGTAGAGTACGAAGCCAAATTTTAGAGCGAAACTGTGATCCATTATCTGATATAACCTTATCAACATGACCAACTTCTTTAAGAAAATGTTTGATGAAAGCGTTAGATACTGAACGAGCTGTTGCTTTGCGTAAAGGTGTAAAACACACATATTTTGATGTCAATTCCACTGCTACGAAAATGTACGCAAAACCATTAGTAGAACGAACCACTGGACCGAACAAATCGACTGCAGCCATGTCCTTTAATTTCGCTGGAATGATAGGAAACAACGGTGCTCTTGAGAAACAGTTGGCGGCTTAGTCTTTTGACATAATTTGCATTTGGCAAGAACAGATCGAATACGTTTTTCCATATTACTGAAGTAGCAATTTTCTCGTAATTTATGAAAGCATTTTCTGGGACCAAAATGTGCATAACTGAAATGTGTAAACGAGGTGTGGCCAAATCATCCAGTCTAACAAAGCGTCTAAGAAAATTACAGACACCAAGGAAACTACGAACATCACGTTTGTGGAAGGAACAGCATAATTACGAATAGCGTCTAATTTCTCTGGATCAGGGAGAATACCTTCTGTAGAAATAATGTGACCGAGAAATTTCACCTGAGAACGACCAAATTCAGATTTTTCCAAGTTCACTGTAATGGCAACTCTTGCAAAGATACGTAATAATGAATCCAAAATTTTGTTGTGCTCACTCCAAGAACGTTTAACAATAAGAATATCGTCAACATATGAAGTAATATTCTCACGAAGATAAACAGGTAAATTTTCATTTAAACTACGAATGAATGCTGCAGAAAATATAGTAAGTCCAAACGGTAATTTCCGAAGTCACTTTTGGGTAAAACAGTCAAATCCGGTTATTCTTTACCTACTGTCTAGATAGATGGATAGTAGAAGAATTGTTTTTTTTTTTTTAGATACAAAGAATAGTGAAAGAGTAGGCAGCGGTGCAGAAAAATAAAAGGGAAATAGCACCACTACAGCTCGGGGCCCTGTGAACGCTACGACACATATTCACTTAGTGTAGAGAATCCCCTGAGAACTTTAATAGCTGCACATAAATTTCAGTTTGTGACTTAGTGGCAAATTTGGCGGAAGTGCGCACGTAAATCGATCCAACCATGAACATGGACGTATGTCATTCCTAGAATTGCAAAAGATCTTAAATTTCCGAACAGTCAAGAAGTGTTTACAGTCAAAGCTTCCGCCTCGTGGCGACAAAGACCTACCGCGTCTGTCCCAGTCCCAATGTCGATTATTGTCAAGTTCGCGCGCCTGGCGCTCTCTTGTTGCATCCCGTAAATGAAACAAATTATTTTCTTCAAAGCCCTCTGCTATCTGTGATTCTAAATTTCTTCTGCTGTCTTTTCCTGCGATTTCGCCTTCAGTTTGTTTGACTTGCATTCGTAATGCCTCAAATTCCTTTTTAACGCGTTCATTAAATTTTGCCGGATTTTCAACATGCTTATTTATGCTCTGGTACTCTTCTGTTTCTGCAAATGGTAATGAAGCTGTATCATCCGAATCTCTGTCCCCATTTAAACTAAGATTTGTCAGTTTATCTGAAATCTCAACTCTTTCCGATAAGTTTACGTCTTCCGTCAGTGTCGCAACTCGGGTTTCGGTATTGTCACATTTAGTAGTTGACTGTTCACACTATTGCGTTAAGTCATTTGGTACGGATTCCTCGATTCTTTCAAATACTTCTTCCTTATCGTGCGCACGTTGTAAATTTAACTCTGAAAATTTTTGAACTATCGCGCGATCTTTTTCTTCCTGTTCTCTATCTTGTTCCCTTTTTCTAATCTCTACTGCAATTAATCTATTATTGTGAGAATTCAAAATCGGTTGTACTTCTTCTCTGATTTCTTTCTTCAATTCATCTTTCATATTTTTGAAACATGTCCCTATTCGTGAATCTAACCGTGTTTCTAAAGTTCCCATCTCTGTTTTTAATTCAGATCCTAACCGTGTTTCCATTGTTCCCATCCGTGTTTCCATTTGTGAGTCTAACCGTGTTGCCAAAGTTCCCATCTCTGTTTTAAATTCAGATCGTTGTGAGTCTAACCGTGTTTCCATTCGTGCTCCCAAATTTAATATAGCACTCATCAACTGCTCCATAGTAACTGGTTCGAAACTCTTTTCGCCCCTAACATTTCCCGCAAAACCAGTTTCATTCGTCATAGCTGTAAAGCTAGCTGTGTTCGATACTATTCCAGAATTTTCTATCGTTAATCTCATATTCTGTGAATTTTCTGATTGAGAAAAATTTTGAAATGGTTCCGGACTATTTTCCCGACTTATTACATTGTTTTCCCCTTCATTATTCATCATACTGTTCTCCTGTGTTGGCGAGTTCGCCATGTCAACAATTTCGTCATTCTGACTATCCATCATTTTTGCCTTTTTCATCGATCGCGAAATCATTTACAAAACATACAAAACTCGTCACTATAAAAAAATTACACACAATGACACTATATCTCCAACAATATCATTCACACGAAATGCTTCCCTCAATCACGATCATCGAACAATTGAAATAATTGCACTAAATTGTGAAACCCATAGACAAGACAACAAAAATTAAATTTTTAAAAAATACCATTAGAAAAATGCCAATTACCAAATCTACACATGCAATATAGACTACAATTACTAAATTACAAATTACTACAACAAAACTACTGTCTACTATTTTTTACAATCAGAAGAATTCCAAGGGACGATCCGAAGCAGCGGTCGCCACGTGCATGGGGGCTTATTTGAAATAAATGCAAATAATTTTAATTTTTTGCTTTAGTAGCTGTCTGTTCGGTTACGAAGTCTCGTAACGGTTGGCCCTGACTAGTATTATTACGCAATCTGACTGCATAGAACAACAACAAAGAATGAAACGGAAATTTTCATTAACACAATTAATTAATTAAGTCCCCAGCAACTATAAAAGCTACGAAACCAAAGCACAAGTGTAACTGTTCTGTGTGTGGAAGTATGACTCAACGTACGCATCTGGCACGGTTCTTCTTCAACAACACAAGAAATTTTAAATATCATTTATACTGAATTAATTAAAGAAAATAGAAATACCATAATTACTCAAGAAAACCAGAATTACACTCTAATACAAGAACACAAGCGAGATGCTTTGTTGACTGAACCTGTAATGACGCATTATTCAGGACATTGAAATAATGAGAAAGAAAAGAAAAGTAGTTTGTTACCTTAATTTATATTGATGAAAAGCACTCTAGACATTACAATCTCTCCACACCGACTCGCTACTATCACATCTCAACAAGAACTTTTCAGTATCACATCTCAGCAAGCACTGCCTACTAGCTCATCTCAACAAACACTCCTCACTACGACATCTCAGCACTGACTACCACGAGTTCTCCCAAAGCACTGCCCACTACGACATCTCAATAATCACTGCCAGTGGAGGCGGCGGAACAATACTCTCTAGCGCGATCTCTGGCGCTGTGGCTCAGTGTAGCCACCTTTCACAAGCTTTTATCCGCAAAGTCAATATTACTGCAGACATGTACGGATACCCAGATCGATGCAGACCTCTATCCATCTGCATTTCCGAAATGAGCAACTTAGTATGTACAATGGAATGCTACGGTAAAATTACAATTGCTGTTCGCAATGTACGTAAACGACCTACAGCATAACGTCGGAAGTTCCATAAGGTTGATGGCAGGTGATGCTGTTATATGCAGAGAAGTCGTAACGATAGAGAATTGTAGGGAAGTACAGGAAGACCTGCAGAGGGTCAGCGTATGGTGGTAAGGACTGACTGTCGACACTCAACATAAACAAATGTAGCTTCGCATAGATGGGCAGGAAGTCCACGTCACTGTTCGATTACTCAGGTGCAGAACAATCACTGGAACTCAAGTGGAACGACCATATAAAACTATTGGTAGGAAATGAAGATGCTGGATTGAAATTCATTGGAAGAATGCCCATGACGTGTAGTTCACCCACAAAGGAGATAGCTTACAAAACCATCGTTCGATTGTTACTTATTGGACGCTAGTCTGAGACACTTATGGGTTGGAACAGATAGAGAGAAGATATCCAGAAAGAAGGGCAGCGCGTTTCGTCACAGGTACGTTTAACAACCACGAGAGTGATAGGTAGATGCTCGTCAAACTCCAGTGGCAGACCCTAAAAAGGAGGCATTGTGCATTAGGGTGCGCTTTAGTGACAAAATTTCGAAAGCGTACTTTTTTAGAAGTGTCAACTGATATTTTGTTTTGTATTAAATATAACTAGCCAAAATACCATGGAGGTGAAGTCAGATATTCGAACACATGTACAAAGAGAAATTACCAACAGCTATTCTTCCTGCGCACCATTCGGGACTGAAACAGGAAACGGAGAAAACGGCAGTGTTTCATGAAATACCCTCTGCCACACACGGTAATATTGCTTCCAGTGCATAGTTGCACAGCAGTTATTTACTGTCGTTCCTCATTTCTCGCTCACGGACGTATCACTGGAACATAACTCCGCAGTAAGAGTCTTCGAGCTGTGATGCGTACGATTGCTGGTGCATTGTTTGGACCCGAAACCAACTTGTGGACGCTTGTCCTTCCAGTTATTAACTACAATGATATTACAACGCACGGAGAGGCTCAAAAAATCTAACGGTGCTGGTGATGAACGTCCTTTGTACGATATTTTTGCGACATTCATGTTTTTGATCGGACAGACAACGGTTTCAGCTCTCAGGCTTTCCGCATACAACGCTGTTATAAACAGGCTGTTCAAAAATTCGGAGCCTAAATTAACAGGAATGACAACGGAAACAAAAATAAATGTATTTCGTGAAGCAACCACGTGTCGCAAACGCATTTGGTTGGAGATCTGAGTGTGCAAGAGTCTATTATGTGTGACTGAGAATAAAATGGTGTTAAATGTTTTTCATTGCCTTATTAGTCTGATGACTATTACATTACAACAAATGTTTAAAATGAGTGCCATTTACCTCAGCGCAGATATGATATCGACGTATCACTGAGTCCCCTGTTCGCTGGAAATAGAGAGGTGTATTGTATAAATGTGTGACTGCAACCATTGCCACCTCGGCTTCCATGTAGCCCCGCAGAAATAAGTGTAGTAGGTCCGGAGATCTTGCAGCCCAATGTACTGATCCTCCACGGCCGATCCACCGATTACCAAAAGTACTGGTTATTAGTGCTCGGACTGGTTTTGCAGAGTGCGCTGGAACCCCATCATGCTGAAACTACATCCTCCTCCTGATATACAGTGGTAGCTCCTCGAGCAAAGTCGACAGGCGAACTTCCAAGAACAGTCTGTGCATTGGCCACGCGATTCTAGCACACAACGTGTAAGACCGAAGTACATAGTCGCTCCACCTTACCGGCCCAAATGTTTACTGCAAAACATCTCTGATGAAACTTACTGGCAGATTAAAACTGTGTGTCGGACCGAGACTCGAAATCGGGACCTTTGCCTTTCGCGGGCAAGTGCTCTACCATCTGAGCCAACCAGGCACGACTCACGCCCCGTCCTCACAGCTTCACTTCTGCCAATACCTCGTCTCCTGCCTTCCAAACTTTACAGAAGCTCTCCTGCGAACGTGTAAAGCGGCACACAGTTTTAATCTGACAGGAAGATTCATATCAGCGCACACTCCGCTGCAGAGTGAAAATCTCATCCTGGATCTCTGATAATTTTGCACAACTGCTGTAATACGTAGGGTTTCATCCGACCATACATGAGAAATGCGATTATTATTAAGGCCTTTCCGAGTAAATGAAGTCTCATCTGTAAACGTGACAACTTTAGGAAAACGTGAGTGGATCTAAGGTAGTACATACTCAAGATGAAGTGGACAGTCGTCTGCTCACACGGCCTGTACTTTCCTAGGACGATAATGATGCAGCAGCTGCTCACGCGAAGCATGCCATACTAAACCACGGTGAATACCAAGCAGAGCAGCAATTTCTCGTGTACTTGTAACTGCATTGTTCAGTGTAACGGCACTTCTTCCTCAAAGTTAGGTGTACGCACCGTCCGTGGTTTGCCCGCATTAGCCCTGCTTACCATCAGGGTGCTGGTATTTCTGTCGAGCGAGGATTGCAGTAAATGTGCGATAGTGTGGACATCAGCGTGCAGGGAATCGTTCGCGGTACATTCGCTGGGCTCTAGGCCTATTGCCTTCAGCCGTACCGAAAACAAAGTGCATGTCTCGCAATGGTCCTCATGTGTAGCGAGCGCTCCATGTCGACACTGCAGCCGTCATGCAGACACTAGTGCCATCCACTGTTTACTGACTCAGCGTCGAAGAGCATGACAACGTAATAGTACCTCAAACTAACATTTGGTATAACAACGTTAGAAACAAAGACTTATCTGCTCCATTCGGTATAATATGCGCATACTCAGTGCTCATGCAACATGGCTTTCCGACACATGGTTGCTTTACGAAATAGATTTGCTTTTGTCTCCTGTATCACCCTGTTAGTTAAGGCACTGAATTTTTGACCGGCCTGTGCAAGGAAGGAGACGTTAGAAAATTATGAAATACAGGAACACTTGATGGCTAGAGACCGTCAAAAATTTAGCAGCTGACTGTCAAAGTAAATACATGTAGTAGAGTGCACATAGAGAAGGGAATATATGCAAACAGTGTAGTTTCCAGACCCTCTACGTTCGACATAAGGCCTGGTTATACGGGTTGCATCAGAACTTCCTGGGCGCATACAATTTATACAACAAACGTTGTGGTCATCAAATCGAACAGTTTTCATCGTTAAGTAGCAAACATCGAAGAAAGCACAGGAGTTAAAAGGCGAGTCTAATTTGTTTTCGTTCTAACACGAGATACGATCATCTCCATACGTATGTTACGTACATTTTATGTACTTGGTTCCGTCTACAGCCACTAAACGTGCGAAGCAAGAATTGTTACTATACAGTACGTGAAAGATCAGTAGTAACTTTCAAAGAATATTTAAGAATCTCTTTACAATTGAGCTAAAAAAATCCTTAGCACTCGCTTAAGAACGAAAGTGACGTTCGGGTGATTTGTCACTGTCAAGTAACATGGCTCGATGAAACTTGAACCACACAGAGAAAGAACTGCTACACCATAGTACTGAAGATAATTGCTAGAGACACGCAATGAGAAGAACAAAAATGGTTCTTTATTCAGAGACAATAATTATAATGAAATCATCGCGATCTATGAAGGGACATAGTTCCCAATAGCGGACGTGTGATTACCAGAGACAGTAATGCATGCTCTGCAACTTCCTGCGATGGTTGGGCACAAAGCTGGTAAGAATTTCTTGTGGCAGGCGTCCCATTCCTGCATGAGCCAGGTTGCCAACTGCCGATGACCGCTAGCTCATGCGGACGTTCTACAATACGCCTCCCCACTGCATCCCAAACGTGCTCGACGGGATTTAAGTCCGGGGAACCAGCGGGTCACCTATTCACCGAATATCAGCTCGTTCCTAGAGCGCCTATACCTGCGTTTTTCGAAGCGGTCGCGCATTGCCATCCATAAAAATGAAGTTCAGGGCTGAATGCACCCCTGCAAAGACGCGCAGGAGGCGGGAGTACAGTGTTACAAAAACGGTGACGGATGAGTGTTCTGAGATCAGAGATTCAGACGTCAATAACGCCATGCAACAGTTCGCCTGCCCACACCATAACATCTGGACCACCAAAACTGTCATATTCGTCGATGTTCGCACATCTCGCCATGTGAGCACGTGTCCAGAATCACTACTCATACTAAATCTGCTCTTATCCGAGAAGAACATCGTCCCATTCCTCGTCGATCCAGTCCCTATGCTCTTGGAACCTTCGCAAACAGTGCTGCCGATCTCTAGTGCCAACGGAACACAACGTACTGGTCGTCGGGCAAAGTAACCACCCCTATGCAGTTGCATTGCTACTGCGGAGCATGAGATTGCGTGCCTTACTGTCCAGTTAAAAGTGGTCGGTATTGCACCCGCTGTTTGACGTGAGACCTTTATTGCCCGTTGCACAGAGTTACCGCAGTTGGCGTGGTCAACCCCTTCCTCTCCTTCGGGCCGCAGTGCTTGTGGTTTGAAAGGCCCCTCCTGCACGTAAAACAATGCCGTCATCAATACCAAAGTCCTGGGCTACACTCGTCACAAATCGTCCTTATTCGCCGGCCGCTGTGGGCGAGCGGTTCTAGGCGCTTCAGTCCGGAACCGCGCGACTGCTACGGTCGCAGGTTCGAATCTTGCCTCGGGCGTGGATGTGTGTGATGTCCTTAGGTTACTTAGGTTTAAGTAGTTCTATGTTCTAGGGGACTGATGACCTCAGATGTTAAGTCCTTTAGTGCTCAGAACCATTTGAACCATTGTTCTTATTCCAGTCTGTCGATGATTCTTTCCGTTTGAATTCACCTAAATGTTGTCCCCGACCATGTAATGAACAACACCACCACAGCGCACCTCAACGGTTCGCAGATCGACACACGCACATGTACACGCACAAGCACTGTCTTCTCCTGTTCCTTCAACTGCGTGTTGCGGGGCAAGCCCGATTTCCCTTTGACACCATAGTTACGATAACCTCACGCCAAATTCTGTACACGACTGGGAGACTTCCGCCAATATGCTTCCGTAGTTTCATTAATCTCCAACGAGTAGTTAATATGTTATGAAACTTCATTTATCTCGTTCTTAATAGTTTTTCAGAGCTCTGTACGTTGGTAGGCTATCTCAGTCCTGTGGTAGCCCATCTCAAGTCGCTATAGCTAGGATTATTCATCTAAAAATACATGGTGATTTTCCCACCGTGTACAAACTCAGGTATTGATCGATAAGCGGATACGGAAGAAAAAGGTTTAATGAACTTATGTGAGGGTATGCATGGTTTCCAAGACTTTGTTACAGACATTGTGGTCCAACACGCGCTGTACCATGCAGCAACAGTTACAGTATGTGTTGAAAGTGGTTTCCATGTGCCTCGACGCGACGTAGCATGTTCTGTCTCACCCGTTCACATCGGCCAGGCTAAATCCGAACAGAGTCAAAGGCTGCATGAATACGCTGCTGCAGTGTCTCCACATCTGGAATATGGAATAGGCTCTGCATACACGTTACTTCTGACATTGCCCTATAACTAGAAATCGCACGGGTTGAGATCCGATGAACAAGCACGCCAGGCAACTGGACCCTGGACCCCCCCCCCCCCCCCCGTCCGATCAATCGACCAGGGAAGACTCGACTGAGATGCGCCCGGACGTTAACGGCTAAGTGGGCTGGAGTACCATCATGTAGCAGCCACATAACCCTTCGAATCATCAATGGCACTTCTTCCAGCAGGGGAGGCAAAGTCATCCGCAAGAAACGCCGATAGTTGCGGCCTGTTAGGCGACGTGGAAGGAAGACTGGTTCCAAAATACGGTCGCCAATTATCCCGGCCCACACATTCCGGTTGTATCGATACTGATCATTCGCTGTCACCTTACCAGGGGGTTCTGCGTACTATCCCACAGGTGACTTATGAAAGTTGAAGATACCACTCTGCGTAATGGTGGCCTCATCTGAGAATAGGAAGGATGACACAAATCCCGGAATCGGGCTGCCTGGTGAAGAAACCAGTGACAAAACTGCTCCTGTTGTGAAGAATCTGTCCCTAACAAGTACTGCACACACTGTAAGTGATAAGGGTCTGTCAAGGAGAACATTCCACACGGTCGTCTGACTTACCCTGTACTGGGGGGCCAACTGCCTGGTACTGACACGGCGGTCACCTCCCACAGTGTTAATAACATTTTCCTCCAAGTCTCGTGTCCGAACATTTCGGGTATGTCCATGATTTCCTGCTTCCTGAAACGACTCTGTCTCAGACAAATGGCGAAACACTTTTGCCAACACTGAATCCTGTGGCTGATGTTGGCGGGGATAGGTCTCTCGATATAACGTCGCTGCCCGCCGCCTGTTGCCATTTGCTTTTCCGTAAATAAACGCCATGTCGGCAAGCTCTAGATTCGAACACGGATCCATTTCGTACAATGCTGTATCATATTAATTACATGGTGAGTCAGAAAGAGAAGTGAATCGGACACAGCATTACCAAATACTGTGGCAGGAGAGCGCGCTAGGGCATGATGTATGAAGAACAACACCACCTTCTAGGAAAAAACAATGCGTATTGTAACTGTGGCTGCATGGTACACCGCGTATTAGATTGGAGTCTCTGAAACGGAGTAGGATTGCATAAATGGTCTCAAGCCTTAAAATCATGTTCATTAGACCCTGTTTGCTGCGTATCCTCTCATCGATCAACCCCTAGAGTTTGTACATGGTGGAAAAAATCACCCAGTATACTCCGCAGACTACTGGTACTAGACATAACGGAGAATTGTTCGTCATATTACCAGCGATTTTCTGTGCTATTCAGTTCGTATATTAAACAAGAGACAAGTGACTTGTAACGTAGCAAATTATTACGAGTTAACATTCATTGCAGTAAGATACGCAGACGGGGAGCCGGTGGCTAAAAGGAGGCTGCAGAATTGTGTCTTAGCGTTGACTCATAGCACAGCTGTCGCTACGAGCCAGCCTGAGAATGGGATACCGTGTCATCTAGTACGAACGTATATTCATACACCCTACGAATCTAAATAAACTGTAGTCAGTATTATCCAATTGGTTTTAAACTTGATATACTACTTTTTGTTATTCAGTAGAAGACCTCATCAAAATTTCAGCTTTTTATCTGAGTAGATAGGAAATATATGTTCTGGCTCAATTACCAAAATCAGTTATTTAAACCCTATTTTATGCTATTTTAGACCATTTTACATCGAAATCAGCTATTGTTCATATTTTTACTATGATACAACCACAAAATTAGGGAAATGCATAAAGTGTCTCTTTTAGATAGTACTATATACATTTATACAACATTTATAATGGTGTTGGTTAATCTAAATATATACATATATACAATTACAAATAAATATGTTTACATAATATATACATAATATATACAATATTTACAATAAACTATAATGTCCAAGTGGTAATGTATTTATTCCGTCATTCAGAATGTGTCTTTTATCATCATTTGCACTTAATGCTATTTTATTTAATTTTACTGTATATATTTCATGTTTATAGCTTCTAATTAAATTCATTGATCTATATAATTCACTATTATTGAATAAGCAGTCTTTATAGTCATCCATTGATATTTTATTCATTACTACTGATTTCTTAACACCTTTAGATTTTTTATTTTCTTTTTCACCAACACAATATGCATACATTTTAGCTCTCAAACCAACAAATTCAGTCATTATTTTACCATTACATTCATCTTTCATTTTACCTAATACTTTTTTATTCATTTGTGGTATATTATATACATTATTTGTTGCATAATCACTTGTATCAAAATGTTCAATCATATTTTTCATATCTTCATAAAAGTCATCTGTTTTTATATTGTATATATAACTATCAGTATCTTGATAACATAACTCAATATTTGTACCATATTTAGGTTTCATTACATCATAATGGAAACTATACATTAATTCTTTTGATAAATCTAATATACTCATTCCAACATAAATTGGTTTATTAAATTTAATTTCAGTTTTATTCATATGAATAGCTACCAGATTTTCATTAAATATTGTTCTATGTTTGAAATTTGGTTTAGCTATTAATTTATCACATTTTTTACCATCTGATACTAATTTTATATTAACTCTGTTTCTTATATTTTCCATTGTTTTTCCAAACACACTATTGTTCATCAGTTTAAAGAAATCTTTTTCAAAATCATTTTTAGTTTTGTTCTCATTCCTGTATTTAAGTCTATACTTTTTCAACCAATCACTTTGTCTGAATTTTAGAGCACGATGTATTTTTGTTAATTTAAATCCTAATTTTATACATTGTTTTAGGTTTCCATAATGTACAACATATTTATGTTTATTGTTTAATGTTGTTAATAATTTATGTCCATTTTCTGGTGCTAATGGTAAATCTTTATGTTTATCATGTAATTCAATTGGATATTCTAAATCAACTTCTAATATATATCCATATTCAGATTTATCTAGAATGTTCATTACATCAATATTTAAATTATTTTCCCATTCAAATCCACCATATGGTAAATATTGTGACATTGCATATCCATATAAATTATTAGCATCTAAATACATTAAATAATTTGATTCTTTATTTTTATTGTAATCTTTCATGTTTTTAGTATTTGCTTTAACATATCTTTTACAACATTGTGCTATACCACCTCTAATGCCTTTTTCAACCATTAATATCATATCATAATCATGTAATAATTCAAGAGGTTGTTTAGTCATTTTTAACATTGCATCCCATGATAAACCAGGTGCTGTATAATACCATGCTGGATCTAAATCATATGATTTCATACATGTATCTCTAAAGTTTTCAAATACATCAGCTAATAATAACACATCTGTTTTCAAATATAAATCATGGTATTCACCCATATTTTTTATATTAAATTTATTCCATACTAATTTTGCATGCTCATAATCATCATCACTTATATTACATTCATTTATCTTACTATAGAATTCATTTTTAGGTGATAATTGTGTTTCATTGAATCTATCCCAATTATCCATATAATCATATGGGTAAACACCTTTTCTAATAACTAGATCTACTTTATCATTTTGAAAGAATAATTCAATATTTTTCATTTTATCTTTTGACAAATTAGATGATAATTTATCTAATGATGATGCCATGAATCTAAATGTATCAATAAATCTCATTTTTAAGCTATTTGTTTGTTTACCAAAACTTATATATTTTTCTTCATTATTTGGTATCAATTCTATTTCCTTGTCATCATAACCAAGTTCTTTTATAAACAAATGTGAATCATAACCAGTTAGATTGTGTAAGAATATAGGCACAAATGTTGGTTGTTGAAGTTTAAGATTACATTCATTACATAATGGTGCTATATAATTACCAGTTAAATGATCATGATGATGTACTTTTTTATTATTTGGTGTATATGGTGATTCACATAATGTACATCTTTTAGATAGGTTATGTATTTTTATTTGATCATGTGTTAACTGTTTCATTGGTTCTATTTGTGAATATATATGTCCTATTTCTTCAACTTCATTTTTAATCATCTCAATAAATTTAGTTTTAGCATTTGGTCCTCTATAAACAACGGGATCTTTATAATGATTATGAATGTATTTCACATAGTAACAAAATCCAGATGGCTCATGTTTTTGATATTTCATTGTGTAAGATTCATTTGGATTTGGTTCACATGTGTCCATTTTCAATAATAAGCTTTCAAAATCAGCATATATGACAAATGGAACAGGCATTGTATGTTTATAATTCTTAAATGTTATGTATTCACCTTCATTTGGTACTCTAATTTTAACTGATTCATTTTTAGAACAATCTTCTTTATGTACATTTAGTTTACTTTCTGAATTAAAGTGTTGTTGGCACATTTTACATAGATGAATATTTTCAGTATGTTTTGTACACTGAGATCTAATTAATCGAGATAGATTTTTAATCCAACAATAATGTGAATTATTATTATTTTTCATGTATAATAAATCAATATGTGTTGATTTTTCATCTTTAGTTATCTTTAATGGATATATTTCATATTTTTCATCATAAGCATACACATTAATTGATATATTAAGTTTACATTCATATTTAGGTATATTATCAATTTTAACTGGATATTCAATTTGACCAATTTTAGTTTCTAATTGTTTCACACATTCTATATAGTTACTAGTTCTTTCTGCATTTTTACCAACTGGATTTAATGCTGATGCTATAGACCACAAGAAACATTTTTCATCATTATTGTTAACATTTATACATGCTTTTTTATCTTTTATTGTTTTTGGTAGTTCAATATATGATGAACCATTAAGTGGTGTATATTTGTTAATTCCTAATTGTAAACCAATTACACTATTTAACATCCAGCCTGATCCTCTATCTTGAAAATTTTGCATGTGTGTTAATATTTGTTGTTTACCCTTTGTATAAAATTTATTTAGATCTTTTTCATTTGTTATTGTATAATTGTATGTTGAGAATCTAAATTCTTTTATTTCATTAGTAGTATTCAATTTGAATTCACAGTACAATATTAGATTAACTTTTAATCCATTGTATATTTTAAGATTATCTTTTATTAACTGACATACAATAGGTTTTGCTGATGTCATAATGTGTTGTGGATCTATAAGTTTTAAGTTGTTTTCAATATTGTATGTTTGTAATCTATTTTGGAATGCTTTTTCAATTGAATGATAAACATGAATTTTTCGTTCATTAGGATGTTCAAATATATCTGTAGCAAATGGAAATAATGTGTGTGTAGTATTTTGAATCAACTTTAACAAATTACTTTTACATAATTTAGAATATCCATTAAGGTTTAAGTGTTTAGCTAGTGTTTTAAGTTCATTAATATTCATTGTTGATGGATCTTTATCTTCTATATTAGCAATAGTATGTGGATATAATAAATCCATTAATTTACTTTTACGCATTTTAGAGTAACCTTTAATCTTTATGCTTTTAGCTATTGCTCTAAGTTCATTCATCTTCATCGCCATTATGATAGCTCTATTTATTAAGGAAGAAAACTATTATTTTTGTTGTCTGTATTTGTTGTCTATTGACTTATATAATTATTATTCAGAATATTTGGTAACTGTATTTTTACAAATAGATACAGATATATCTATTTATTAGGGATAAAAAGTAAACTAATTGTTGTCTGTCTGTGTTGTCTCTTTTGTGTTGTTTTATATTGCATAACTGATATTTATTAGCCTTATTTTGATAACTAGCTATATCTATTTACTTGTATAATTATTATTCAGAATATTATACTCTATACAACATATGGTTATATAATTTTAATAAAGAATTAATAGATATTTATAGATTCTTTTTCTTTTATAAGATCATTGTGAATTAGTGATTTTTCATGCTGTTTAAGTTTACATCTATCTACAATTCTACCACATTCACATGCTACCTTTTCAAATAATTTATTTTTGTTTGCTTCATAATATCTTTTAGTATAATAACATGCACACTGGCTACATACTCTACGGTGTCCATCTTATACAAATTTATCATAATGAAATTCATTAATATTTTTATCTTCTTTACATCTACAACATTTCTTAGTTGTATCCATTTATTACACTTAAAAACTCTATTGTTGTCTAAATTCTAATACATGTACCTTTTTATCTGATCTGTCAATCATTCCTTTATATACAATATTACAACCAATTATAGTTGTACAATCATCCCAACCAATCATTTTTGCATATCTATCTGGTAATATTATATTAAATTCATTATTAAGTTCAATAAATGTTTTAAAACCTAATTTAGTATTTTTGATTTCTACATTTGTAATATGATACACTTTATCCACTTCAATGTCACATAATTTCACCAATGGTGTATTTTTATTAACACTATTAAGTCTAGTTAATAGTTCCATTTATATAGAAGAAAAATGTTTTAATTGTTGGATTGTATTGTTTAGTACAATTATTAGTTCTGATATTAACGAAGATGATGTAATACAATCTATACCAAATAGTGATAAATCAAATATACCATACTTTACTACTTTTTTGGTGAATTCATTATATTCATAAAAGGCATCATCTCTAAAAAAGTACAACATACCATTAATGTAGCTAAATACTGAATTTATACCAGTTGGTAATCCAGAATATTCTCTACTTATAATACCACATACTTTATATTTAAAATTACATTCATCTATTTCAGCATAGAAAAAGTCATTAAAGAAAATAAATGTTCTACCAGAATAAGTGTTCACTATACCGTTTAATTTGAAATTATTGCGTAAACCTGTACTAGATAGTGGTTTTGGATATCCTGATATCAATTGTAATGTATGTAAATGTTTCATATATATCATATTATTGAAAAATATAACAAGTTCACCACTAGGTCTCTGATATATACCATCTATACGGTTTACATCATTTGGTAAAAATGTTAACCAATCAGTTATTAATTGTGATTTTGGTAATGTATTTTCAATTATCAACACCCATTTCTGATAAAAAACATATAAAATCCCATTCATAAATAATATATGATCAATATGTTTAATTTCACATATTGATTCAGCTGGTTCAATTGGTGTAGATGGTGTAGGTATTTTTACACTTATTTTTGGTTTGTTAGTTGGTTGTGTTGATTGTTTACCATATAAACTTTGAATAGCATCAATATCATCTTGAGATAATTCTAAATGCGATCCATTATAGTATGCATACATTATTGAACCATAATCATCTGAATGTTGTAGACCTAATGAATGACCAATCTCATGTATTAATACTTCAAATAGATTTGTTTGTCCTTTTGGTGTATTAGTATTCATCTCTAAATACCATATTTCATCATCATCCATATGTATTTCTACAGGATTATTATTCATATCTGGAAAAATGCATGACCTAAAACATTACCTTTACCATCTAAATCCTTTGAACAATTTATACTTTTATCAATTTCAAATTTATGTTTACATCTTTTATTTGTAATTAAGATATCAGGATTATTGCTATCATGTTTAAACTGAATATCTATTTTATCTTTCCATATTTTAAATGCTGCATCAGTTAATTGTAATACTTTTTTAGTAGCACCTTTATAATACCATTTGATATGTTTCTTATTCCATTTATACAAACTAGTTCTATAGCTACCAAAATCATCTTTTACACCACATCTAGGCAAGCTCATAAAATTTAAAGTATCATCACTTAATTCACAACTTATTTCAAGATTATATGTTAACTGAAATAACATTAATGCTTCTCTAAATGCATCATCACTAACATGAGTATTATCATTAACATTTGTAATATCTAAATATCCATAATCACTTAAATACTTTATTGCTTTACTCTTATCATTGGCATATATAATTTTGAACAACAATAAGAATATTATTGTTTTCATTTATATAGACTTAAAAAATTCAATCTTAATATTCTAAATTCTTATCACTAAAATATAAATCAATAATATGGTTATCTATAGTTGAAGAAAATTCCCAATCAGATGATGTAATTGATTCTTTAAAATTTAGAAATACCTTTTCATCATAATTATAAATAATGATTCTATAAGTCGTATACAACATTTTTTCATATTTAATATAACCAATTCTAAGATTATTATGTAAATAAAAATCAATGTTGAATTCTTCAAGTTTAGATATGACTTCTATCAGCCTCATTTATTATATAAAAAATAAACAGTTTGTTTCTTAAAATATTCATAAACAACACATATTTCCTCACCATTCAGATCATATACATAATTCAAAGATTCGTCATTTAACTGATTAATGAATATAGATACATCATCATCAGGATAACAGACAGATAGAAAAAACAGAAGTGCAAACTTCTTCATTTATATATATATAAAAATTGTTCACGTAATTATGTTGTCCTTACTGACCCAACTATTATGTGAATTATCAAATCCTAACCATTTAACATATACTTTACCACCTTTTGTTCTTAACACCTTTTCAATAAGATATACATCTGGATATTTTGTTTTCTGTATCTCATGTTCATAAAAATTACCTTTAACATCTTTTAATTTGTATGTAATTGGATCTGAATAAATAACATCTTCAATTTCAAATAATTCTGTTGACCAATTAGCTGTATATCCTTTTTCAAATATTCCTTTTAATTTACTTATTCTAACTTGATCACCAATAGAATATTTAGCTTTATATGGATATATTACAGTAGCAGATGGTTTATAATTTTTATCATTAACATCTATTGGTTTCATTTTTATTGTACTATGTTTAGTATTATTATAGACATTTACTAGTTTTGGTAATATATCAACCCATTTATAGTTACCTTGAATATCAAATTGTTTCCACATTTTCTCTTTTAGTGTTCTATTAAATCGTTCTACAACTGATGCTTTAATTTCAGTAAATGTAGAATAGTGATTAACATTATATATTTTCATTAGTTTATTAAAATATTTATTATAAAATTCTTTTCCATTATCTGTTTGTAAATGTTTTTGTGATCTAATTTTAAATATATTATCAAATGCATTTGCTACATTTTCACCTGATTTATCCTTAATTGGAATAGACCATGCATATTTAGAATATACATCAATAACAGTTAACATATATTTATGTCCTTTATTTATTTTTGATATACCTTTTAAATTACCTGAATCCATTTCAACTAAATCAGCTTGCCATAAATCATCTATCCCAAATGATTCTACTTTTCTTCTATTGTAATTTTTTCTCATTGGTTTATGTAATTCATTTATTATATTTTCTCTACTTACAATTAAATTTTTTTTAAAAATTTACTCTTTTTTGTTTTACATATTACACATATACCCTCAATTCTATTACGTCCATTTTTAGTTATTGATCTATGTAGATCATGTGTATCTGTAAATGTTTTACACTTTAAACAATATATGTGATCATTCCTTTATAAGGCTTAAAATTCTTCCTCATCTATTAAATCACCAAATATAATTAACTTAACATCAACTGGAACAGTTTTAACTGCATCATTTAATGTAACAGTTAGAAAATTTGATTTGTGTACAATTATTGATTGATTACCATTATTTACTTCATATAATTTATCAGCTACACTTACTGCAATATCAAAGTCATCAAATTTCAAATCTTTGTTTATATTCTTACCAACAACAACAATTCTTTTAAGTCTGAAATCATATTCAAAGTTGTGCATTTTTTGTTCATTTCCAGTCAGAAAGGTAAATTCAATTGTTTGTTTATCGCAGATTTTATTTTCAAGATTATTTATTTTATTTATGTATGGTGATAAATCTGACTTTGAGAAATAATCTGAAAAAGCTTTTTCAATCTCCTTTTTTGTGAAGAAATTCTTAAAAGTGTTGTAGTTATCTTGATGAATCTGATTAATTTTTTCATTAAATTTTGTATTGGTAACATAGTTATTAAATTGTGTTAAAATCGACATGTATTCAGGTTTGGTAACATATTCTTTTTCTATGTATCCTTTTGTAACAGCATCATAGTCATTAACTGGGTCATTTATATTTACTAACCGTTTACCTTTAAAACTAATATATTTTTTGGTAACCTCAAAAATCTCAATCAGTTCTTTTTCAAATTCATTAATTACATTTTGAATTTTTGAATCCAATATTGAGTTTAGTTTATTAATTTGTTTGTTTTTTATATTTTCTGATTTTATTTTATTTCCAAAAATGTCCATTTATTAGATTCAAAATATCACTGAATTTATAACCATTTGATAATAGCTTTAACACAAATATACATAAATGTCCACATATTACTTCATCATAATTTTGTATTCTTTGATTATTGAAGTACAACGCATTTTGACCTAAATATTTAACTAGCTGTTTTGGTACATTGCCACCAAATGAATCAAACACCAATTTCTTACTATTATTCTTATAGTAACATATCCAATGTGTACCAACATGATCAGATGTGTCTAAATTAACTATTCCACATTCAACTGTATTTGGTTTGTTAGGTAATTCATCTATCATAAAAACACCTTTAAAATGTTTAATTCTTAGTTTTTTAGCTATATTTTCTAAATCAAAATTACTTAATGCTTTTGGATACATTTTCATTATTTTTTGCATCGTTTTTTTAACCCTGTACCTTTTTTCTCCATTTCCATATTATGTCTCTTTTGTTCAGCTAACTCTGCATCGTCTTTTTGCTTCTTATGAACAGCACTTGTAATTGCTGCAGCTCCACCCGCTAAAGATCCCAATGCTCCTAATGCTGCAAATAGTAAAGGTAGAAAACCACCTTCATGTTGATTTAAACCAGAACCTTCTTTCTTTTTTGTTAGATATTCAATAATCTTTTTCACAACTGGAATACCTAGTGTAATAAGTAAATTACCACCAATTTTTTTATCTCTTTTTCTTTTTTGAGCATTAGTTAAAAACTGATCAATACTATTTAGTTGACCATTATTGGCTTTAATTTTAAGTGCTTTTGGTTTAATTTTTCCACTAGGTAGTAAAGTATAGTCAATACTAAATGTATTCATTTATATAGATTAAAAATCCCATCTATCTCATCAAGATAAAGTCCCATTCCTAATTTCCGTTTTCCATACATTATTCCTCTAACAGCAGTAGAAGCTAATTTTTCACCTAATGATGCATCTGAACTATACATTCTCTCTTTTGATACATTTTGTAAATTTTTATCAGCTATATGTCTTTTTTCTATATCTTTATTATCCCTATATGCAATACCATGTTGTTTACATGCTTCATCTAATGGATTTATACCTTTATCACCTCTAGATAACCTTTCATCTAATTTTGTACCTGGTCCACAATAGTTATAACCAGGTAGATGCATTTCAAATGGTAATTTATTAATTAATGTATTTATCAAGCCTTTACCATATTTTTCATTCTTCCAAAATGTATGTGGTATATTATTCAAGAACATAATTAAATATGGAATACCTTTTGGATCATTAATTATAAAGTCATTAAATTTATTTGTTAACATTTTAGTTATTCCTACCTTTTCATTGTAATAATTATTATTACCAGCCATTTCCTCACCATGAATTACCATTAATCTATCAATTAGTTGTCTAACATCATTCATCCATATATATTCAACTGGTTTATTACTATATTTTTTAATAAATCCTGTACCTGATTTGGTTGGGGACACATCTGAATAATCTGATGAATCTATAGTTTGTTTTCTTTTTTGGGGTAAATAGACATCAACAATTTCTTTTATCAAATTATTGTATTTAAAACCTTTACTTGATTTAATTTTATTTCTGTTTTTATCAGAATATAATGCATCTGAATTGTATAAAATATCTGCATAATTTGATAAATCAACAGGATAAAATTTATCATTCAAATCATCCATAGAAATATGTTTTTTAGTTAAAAGGTTCATTAATCCATCTGTACCATCATATTCATGTCCACCAATTATTAGTTTATCCCCTTTGAATTCTACAGGTAATTTACCAATGTACTTAAACATTCCAACAGGTCTTAATCCAAAAACTGGATCCTCACTATGATTGATATATTTTAACATTCTTTCACTTATATTAATTTTTTTTAATTTTTTCTCTTCTTCATATTTACTCAATACATCATCAATCTCTGATTCATTTAAATCACTGTAGTTATCATATTGTGTGATTTGTGGTATATGATGTGGAATCATTTGTTTTTCTACCTCTCTATTTTCTTCAATAGCTTTCAAAACACTATCACCTATTCCTTCAAGCCCTTGTTTTACTTGTTCTATAGCATCAATAACAGGTTGATCCTCTTTTTTATATTTTTCATATTCTGTTCTTGGTTGTTTTTTCCATGTTTTAAATTGTTCTTTTAATTTTTCTACTTTTTTTCTATTACGTTTAGCTTGTTTAACTATAGCTGGACCATATTTTGTAAACATTTATTTAGAATGAAAATGTGTTTATGTTGATGTTTGTGTTGATGTTTAACGTTTATGTTAACATTTATGTTTATGTTTAACGTTTATGTTTTATGTTAAGATTTATGTTTGTTTGTGTTTACGTTTATGTTCTTATGAAATGTTGTATTTTATTTCTATATTTTCCATCATTACATTTTCTTGTAATATCTATTGTTATAAAACCAAATTCATCATTCCAACATTTACTACATATTTCTTTAAATTCGTTAAATTTTAAATCACCACCAACAAATTCATTATAAACATGATGTAGATTTGTATCATCCTGTCTAAATATATTTAAGAAATTCAGATTATCTCTGACTAACTGTTTAGGTATTTTTGAGTAAGTTTGAGCTAAATAAAAACAATCAATTCCTTTATGACTACCTCTAGTAAATTATTCTCTTACTATATCTTGATTTTCTAGTATAAAATCATCAAATATTACAATTGAATTATCATCACAATCATCTAATGGTACAATGTCATCATTGCTACTAATAAATGATGCTAATGAATCACCTGTTATATCTTCAATTTTATTACATTTTTAAATTAGTTGTTGATATTTTGATTGATCTAAGCTTTTAGAATAAATATATACATGGTTTATTTTATCCCAATTTAACCAGCCTGGTGCTAATAAATAGTTATCAATCATTAATGTTGTTTTACCACATCCACTTGGTCCTATAATTGCACATCTAATTGAATTAGGTAACAGTTTACCATGCTTATTTTTTACCTTTTTCTCTGGTATTCTAATTTTTGGTTCCCAATCAATTTTGTTCATTTAATTAATAATAAATGAGTAGATTACTTCAATTGAGTGGTAATTCATCAGTACTTAAAAAAAGATTAAATGTACCTATTAGAGATAACTTTAATAGTGTAGCATTAGTTGGATTTTATACAACATTTTTAACTCCTAATATAACATCTAAAAATAATAAATTATATTGTGATGGTGAAACAATTGTATTTCCTATTGGTCAATATAATTTAAAAAATATAGAAAAATTTATTCATACAAAAAACCCTAATATAAATATTAAAGCAGATGAAATTTGAAATAGGTTTGTTATTGAGAGTGATAAAAAAATATATGGATATACAAAAAGAAGATAGTATAACACCTCTGTTAGGTTTTAGTAATCAAACAATTAATCCAAAACAAAGAACTGTTGCTAATGATGTACCTAAAATTATACCATTTGAATTAATTAATATTAATTTTAATTTAGCTGATGGTATGTATATAAAGCATAATGATCATTTTCATAGAGAAACTAATATTATTGCTTCTTTTAAACCAAATGTTGAATTTGGTGCACCAATAATATATGAACCATCTCATCCATTATTTGTTCCTATTCATGATAAAATATATGATTTAGAAGTAACTATAACTGATGATAATAATAATTTAATTGATTTCAATGGGGCACAAATAACAGTTGTATTGGAGATGAAATGACACATTTTTCTTCTTAATAAATGAAGAAGATTGAAAGCTATCAATTTCAATCATTTCCAGTGAATGAGAAAACAAAAAATAACCTAAATATTCCCAATAAGGATACAGAAATTAATATACATGTTGGTGATGGATGGTTGCATCCTAATATGGCTCAATTGTACATGAATTTTAGTATTATTAAAAATGATGGAACTAATTATCCAACATATGATGGAAAATCCAATAAGATGCAAATTGATAACTATGTAGCAAAACTATTTGACTTTATAACCATAAGAAAGGGTAATCATGTTTTATCTAGAATTGAACATCCATTTATTTCATCATCAGTTTTGTTACATTTAACATCATGTGTTACTGATAAAATAAGTATGGAAGGACATATAGTTAACAATGGAAAATTAAGAAAGAAGAAAAATGAAGTATTATATCCATTGGAAATGTTAGGTGGATTTTTTAATGATTACCAAGAAATGATGTTTGAAGGTGATCTTACTGTATGTTTCACATGGTCATCAAGTGCAAATGATTGTATTTTGAGATGGGCTGATTATAATAATGCTGGAGTTGAAATTAAAGATACACTTCCAAGTGAAGGTAAAATCATAGTTGAGAATATGGAAATTCGTGTACCCGTTGTTAAATTTGAACCTAATTATGAACTTGAACTACGAGAAAATATACTGAAAAATCCAAAAATACCAATATCATTTTATGAATTACAAACTGTAGAAGTAGCTGGATTAAATGGTAAGGAAAAATTCGAATTAGACATCACAAATTATTATAACTCAATGGAATTTGATACGCCTTACTTTATATTTGTTGTATTTCAAACTAATCGTAAAAATAATCAATTGCTTGATTCATCATTATACGATCATGTTATGTTACAAAACCTATATCTGAAAAATGGGAGAAATGAATTATTTCCTCAAGAAATGTGGAATTTAGATCCACCATACGATTATTTGAAAGCTTATGATTCATTTCGTGATTTTAAAAGGTTATAACAAAATGGAGATGGAAATGTTGATGTTAATCCATATAATTATATAACAAATTATCCTATTTATGTAATTAATATGGCACATAGAAAAAATACAGTTGTTACACAAAAAACAACTATGAAGTTATGTGCTACTTTTAAGGATAAAATACCTGATAATACACTAGCCTACATAGTCATGTATGGAAAGAAAAATCTCACTTATGATGCACAACACAGAATACTGACAGAGAACTTTTAATCCCATATATCAATATCTTCATCTTCATCTTCTTGTTTCTTATTCTCATTTTCTTCATGTTTCTTTTTCTCATTTAAAAATTGTTCCCATATACTAATATTATGTTTTGTGTTTTGTATTTTTATTTGATGTTTAATATTTAATAGTTCAGCTATTTTTGCAATTATATATTTGTATGGTAATGACTTACCTTTGTAATAGTAATTAAACATCTCAAATAATTCTATAATACGATCCTTTTCATAACCAGTAAACATGTCTACTATTGCACCATTTTCTATAGTTACACGTAAGTTCATTAAATGTTTATTAAAATATTTAAATCTATATATTTTGTTGTTATGAACACTTACTTTATCCGGATTACAATTATAGCATCTTGTACCATCAATACTCCATTGTGAACAATTTTGACAATATTCAGGTGCATAATATTCAGATGGATAATGTATATTATCAGGTATATCAATTTGAACTGCTTTTTCGAATTGTTGAACTAGCCTACTATCATCATTGTTTACATTATTCTGAATGTTACTGGTTTTCTTTGGATGGTATCTATTTTTTCTATCTTGATTAATACATTTCTTACATATAGATCTTGGTTTACCTAATTTCATTCCATATTCTGATATATCTTTTATCATCTCACATTTAGTACATTTTTGTACTGTTTCATTTTGAATGTTACTGGTTTTCTTTGGATGATATCTATTTTTTCTATCTTGATTAATACATTTCTTACATATAGATCTTGGTTTACCTAATTTAAGTCCATATTCAGATATATCTTTTACCATATCGCATTTAGTACACTTCTTTGATATGTTGTCCATTTATTATAGAAAAAAATGTAAGTATTTGTTGTCCACTATTTGTTGTCTATGTTTTATATATGTAAATATATTGTGTATTATTGTTTCATCATCATTCATTGTATATATGTATATATTTAGATTAATCAACACCATCTATAATTGTATATATGTATATATTTAGATTAACCAACACCATTATAAATGTTGTATAAATGTATATAGTACTATCTAAAAGAGACACTTTATGCATTTCCCTAATTTTGTGGTTGTATCATAGTAAAAATATGAACAATAGCTGATTTCGATGTAAAATGGTCTAAAATAGCATAAAATAGGGTTTAAATGACTGATTTTGGTAATTGAGCCAGAACATACATTTCCTATCTACTTATCTGTTATAGTTTCGGAGACTGAAAAAAATACTTAAAAGTTGTAAAACTGACAGTCAGTTTACAAAACTTTGTTAGGAATAATAACAGTTGGTCTTTTGTTGTTATTTGAAATCATTACCAGAGTTTTCAGGATAGAAAATAATTTAATGGGATTTTTTCTTTCCAAAAACTTTAATTACTTTGCATTTCGTAGTATAAAATTCATGAAAAATTAATATTTGGTTATTATGTTGTTGTGTGAATAAATGGGTATGAATGAGACAGTGTATGTGAGACATACGTTAAAATTCAATATTATTTTCTGTAGAACTTGCCGAAATTGGACCGTGGGAGAGATGTATTGTACCCACGTTGCTGATGACATATGTCGAGGTGTGCGTGCTTTTGTAAAAGAGCAGCCACAATATCAGTTGGAAGTGTAATAAGTTTCTAAATTAATTTCAAGATTATTTTTCATTTCGATCTTTTTTATTAAACAATATATTACCATTTGCATTTTGGAATGACGTAAATAACTTTCTAAATAAGTGATTGGCTTAGGCAAGTTTTGCTGCGAGAATGATCTAGAAGGATCATTCTGACTGGTCCGTCAGACTGATCAGCCAATCAGAAGTAAGAGGTTCCCGCGTACTGGAAGGAGATAGGCAGAGAGTGGGGTAGCATCGGGGGAGTCGCTCGCTAGCCATCGGACGTGAAAGGTCACGTTAGATGTCACGGGGAAAATTATGTGTAAAATGAAGAATTGTTGAGTTCGTTGCGTTTAGGACTAGTCGTAACATGGGAGATTTCATATACGAACAATTTGAGTAAAGTTTGATGTGTCTGAGTCTATTGGTTGAAGAGTTATCAGCGTGTGAGATTTCTGCCTCTATTGGAAACTCCGCGTGGCATATTCCGCATTTCATTATGAAATATTGGGCGAGCATTTCTTTTATAAAAGCCCACTGATAAGAGCGAATGTGAAACTCACTTATGATAGTGGATCAGTGACTGTGAGATCGCGTATTCAATCGGGTCGGACTGATATAGAATCTGTCGCCTTTTGCGTGTGTAACCTGTAGTTGTGACTGTGAATTGTGACTGATTGAGTCGTATATAACTAAATAAGGACTTAGTAGCCATTTCCCTCTGTTTTCTAAGCAATAAACATAATGGTCTTGGAATTTTCGGACGCTTATTTCAGTCAAAAATACACTATATTACCGCCCGAAATCTTGATAAATATGAACTTGCAGGAACTGTTTTTCGTTACTAGAGTTACGCGGCCTCAGCAGGGTTGATATTAAGTGGCATTTTTCTTCAACGCTGCTTTTTCGCTGCCTGGTAAGCACCTACGATTGCAGAGTGAAGGGACGTCGAGCGGAAGCCGTACTGAGGTAGGTGGACATTATAATACGAGCCGTACGAGGGAAGAACTGACCACGCCCCGCCAGAGACTGTCTACATTCCTCCGTATGCTTCCTAATCTCTTACCTTATTCTCATGCACCCCAGGATTGATATACGTTATTGGCAACAAAATTATCGCACTATCTTCCTGGGATAACCCACCTCTAAATGGAGTTTCGAGAGAACAACGTCGCCTTAATACCAGAGATTTACTTTTAAGTTTGACGAGCGTCTCTTTTTACACTTTCCTGTGAGCTACACTGAGCAGTTACGACCCTAGCAACACGTCACTGAATTCGTTCCACGTCCTTCTGCTTTTATTTCTGCTTCGTTAGGACTTCAAATAGTCCAGCAGTACCGTAGAGTCATCGATGCGGTTTCCTTTTATAAATTCATCGTACTTTCTGAAAACCTTTGTACGTTGTCCTGGCTGATGAATCATCTACAGACGTCGGAGAATACGTGTTGTGCCGCAAGGCAATACGAGGCAATACGATAGGACCGTGGCAGCAAAATACACCACGATCTCGACAAAACATCAGCCTACTGCAGAAAGAAATAAAAAATTGTTTACTACATAAAACGTAAACACGTTGTATCGTTTGGCAACAGAACAAGATTTGGGAGCAACGAAGCGTAGAGGTGTGAACTGGAACGACCTAGAGCAGTTGCAGGTTATGATTCAGTGATAGGACAACGGGAAATTTCAGTTTATCTGCATACGAGACGGCGTAATTCTCAGATATCTCTCGGGTTTCAGGAGATGACTGCGTCAAAAATCAGAGACATACAGAAAATAGACACTTTGAGGTAATAAAGCCTGATACATATTTTGTACCCTCCAACATTGATGGGTATCGCTTAATTAATTTGGAAGCAGAAAATCTCATATAAAGCTATGTTAACTAAAACTGATCATTTTATACGTAACGTAATTAGGGTAATTCTGAAATTTTAAGATGAAAATCTGTAAATTTATTTTACCAGTTTTGCTAAATTATGTATCAGCTAATCGGAACAATGTCTTTGACAACAATGTAAATTATTGAAATCTCTTTGCCTCGAACGTAATCGTCGTATTTCATCTTGTTTGCATTCATCGGGAAGTGTTGGGTAACGGAGTGAGGTCATGATTGTGATTTTATAGTAAGCAGACATGTGTAGTCGGAATTTGTAGCTCAAGGAGCCAACGGATGTTGGAGACTTTAAAATACAAAGAGTTAAAGGTGCAGATATTTTATTTCGTTTCGCAGTTACTGATTCTTTGGGCATTCAAATGCTATAAACAGTTTACTTTCTTCGTACAAACAAGATCTGTGGCCATAGTCACACTCTGATAAGAATTCAACGAGAGCAACTTCAACGCAATCACTAAGTAAAGCGTTATGTCTTAATAAAGTGACCATGCCCTTGAACCCAATTTTGACGGAAGTGAAGAAGTGGGTATTAACTATCGAGCCTGAACTGAATAAAATCTCTATGTCGTCGAACAGTTCCAAATAAAAAAGTCAAGCTCTCCAAGATGGCCGTTACCCGCTGGGTGATGGGAAGATGGAAGGCGCCCTCTCGATCCTGCTGGCGGAATTATGAACCTCGGTCGAATCTCAGGGAGGCATACCGCAGGACTGGCTGGCGAGACTCGACCCTGGTCGAAACTGCAACACGCTGCGGCAGGGCCCCTGCAACTACCACTTAGCACAGACTACATATCTGGCGCAAAACAATAACAAAACTTGAAATTCCTTCAATACGAACATAAAGGCCTAAAATGCAATGAACAGATATATATTATTCAATCTGTCCTGTAAATAGTACGAGTATACCATTGAAGGGGAACCCAACATCTTAACACTACCATGTGTTTAGGTATCATAGATCTCAAGGGCTTAGTTTTATCAATCAAACAACTTAAATTGCTGGAGAAGCTCAGCCAAAGCTTTAGCAAGAAAACTCTTAAAACTTAAAACACTTCAAAAAAGGTTTAGGGCTGGACAGCCTCGTAATTACTCTAGTGAAATACAAATAAGTTACTGTCACACAGGCTACCCAGTACGCCCACAGAATCACAAAATCAGCTACAGACGCTAATAGAGATGGGGCCCCTCCACGCCCGCACCAACGTGGTGACCAAACCAAAAGTTCTACTGTCACCTCCGTAAACATGTTAGTTATCTAGTAAGTGGATCACAAGATGCTGGGCTGTGATGTTGTCCGTGCGTCTGGGTAAGACTACGCATTAACACGGTCCATCAGGTGATAGATAGTGGACGAAACGCGAGTGAGGGTAGCGATTTGAAGAGCAGAGGGAAAAAAGTGCCATGGCTCGTGCCGTGGGAAAAAAAACCTCTGCGACAGTGGGATGGGTAGTAAGAGCAGTAGTGGCTTACTAGCTGCGATAGCTCATGCAAGGTTGTATTTGTTAGTATGGGTATCATGCATCATTACCGTGACAAGCGATGGCGATGTGTCCCAGTGGCTGCAGCTGCTACATTCCTGGAACAATCAAGATCGTTATACAGTAGTGGGAGATCGGCCATAGATCGTCTCACTGTGTGGGGGATGTGTGGAGCTTGTTTGCATGCAGTGTACGGTACGGCTTCCCTGTGTGGTGCCAGTTATTCGGCAGTATATTTCAGCTGGATATCCAGTAATGGCGTCTGATTAACAGGGGCTCGCCTGTGCCGTTATGTTTGCGTATGCTTGGCCATAGATGTTATGCCCTTACAAGTATGTCTTTTGGTCTTTTATGTTTCCATCTATGGTTGTGGTCGTAGTTCCCCAGATTCAGAATAAACGGGTTCTGCGAATGTCTGGAGTTTCTGTATAGTCTTGTGGTGAGTTTGTGGATTACCTCCGTGAGAGTCTCAAGTCGGTATTCCCGGTGAAGGTCCGCGATGCGTGTGTATCGTGGAGCATTGCTTATGATTTTGAGTACTTTGTTTTGTATGAGCTGCAGACGGCGCAGGCGTGTAGGCGCAGCGTATCCCCAGACAGGAGCTGCGTACGTCATCAGGGGTCGGATAAGTGTCATGTACATGGACCTCGACACCCTTCTGTTCAGTGTGCTACGCCTGTTGAGCATAGGATAGAGCTGTTTGAGCCTCGCGCTAGCTCGGTTGGTCATGTGTTGTATGTGGTCCCCCCAGAGTAATTTCCGGTCCAGCCAGACACCGAGGTATTTGACTTTCTCGCGGAAACGTATTGGACGTGCATGTAGGGTTATTGGTCTGCAGTAGCGGTGTTTGCGCAGTTGCTTCGGTCTTCTAGTGAACAGAACGGCTTCGCACTTGTCGACGTTTACTCTAACACGCCATTTCTCCAACCAAGGCTCGGCCACTCTGAGTGCAGTCTGTAGGCGTGACGTAATGTTTGATGGTTTCCAATCTTGCGCAAGGATGGCTGTGTCATCCGCGTAGATTGCCATCATTGTGTTGTGTGTGGTTGGGAGATCGTTTATGTAGAGGTTAAACAGTAGGGGCCCTAGGATGCTTGCCGGCCGGGGTGGCCAAGCGGTTAAAGGCGCTACAGTCTGGAACCGCGCGGCCGCTGCGGTCGCAGGTTCGAATCCTGCCTCGGGCATGGATGTGTGTGATGTCCTTAGGTTAGTTAGGTTTAAGTAGTTCTAAGTTCTAGGGGACTGATGACCTTAGAAGTTAAGTCCCATAGTGCTCAGAGCCAGCCTAGGATGCTTCCCTGGGGTACTCCCGCGTGTATACCGTGTCGTGTTGATTGTTTTCCCTGCACGTCAGTGTTGAAACTCCTGTCTGTGAGGTATGAGTGTATTAGACGCAGCAGCCCGTCGGGGAATCCCGCGTCGCTGAGTTTGCGGATGAGGCCGTTGTGCCATAGACGGTCGAAAGCCTTTTCGATGTCCAGGAACACTGCCCCTGTAGCTTTGTTTATGTTGAAGCCATGTGTTATATGTTCAACGACCCGTAGGAGTTGTTGTGTTGTGGAGTGGTGATTCCTGAAGCCGAATTGCTCCGTCTCAGGATGTCATTTGTTATGCAGTGCCTAGTGATGCGTTTGAGAATCACCTTCTCAACAATCTTACTGAGCGAGCTCAGAAGGCTCATGGGTCGGTAATTTTGTGGGAGGCTGTGGTCTTTCCCCGGCTTCCTGAACATCAGGACCTTGGCCGTCTTCCAAAAGGCGGGGAAGTGTTGGTGTTTTAGTATGGCATTCGTTATGTGTGTTAGGTACTCAGTTGCTTTATACGTGAACTCCTGGAGGACACTGTTTTGAATGCCATCATGACCAGGGGCTTTCCTAGCAGCGGAATGCATTATAGCCCAGGAGACTTCGGCTGTGCTAGCATGTCGAATGTCGTCGCGCGATGGTTGGGCTAGAATGCGTGTAACCTCTTGGTCAGAAGCAAGTGTGAACACTGGATCTGATGGTACCAGGTTCGGTGTGAATGACGCTGCAAGTGTTCGGGCCATTAGTTCTGCTTTCTCTTCCGCTGAGTATGCAGGTCCGTCGGGCCCTTGAAGCGTTGGGGTGTATATTTTCTCCCTGGTGAAGTGTCGGGCTAGTTGCCACACGCCAGGTCGTGTGGTGTCCAGCCCTTCGAGTTTTTGGTTCCACTGTTGTGTTCTATGTGTTTGTATTTTATCGTGTATGATGCCCTGTAGTCTGTTAATGTGCCGTTTGAAGTACGGGCGCCTGGTGCGCTGCCATTGTCTCCTGAGGCGATTCCTCATTAAGATTAGGCCCAGGATTTCCTGGGGCAGGGCTGCACTGCGTTGTTGTGAGGTGCGATCAGGTATGGTGCCTGCCATTGCGTCCTGGACGGCGTTAGTGAGGGTTTCTACTGCCTCGTCAATTTGTGCTGTTTCATTAATTTCGTGTATAGGCGGGATGTGGCTATCGAGCGTTTGCTTGAACCTTGTCCAATTCGCGCGCCCGTAGTCCAACATCTTGCGTTGTTCCATGTACTGCAGTGTTTCCTCAATGTATAGTATTACAGGTTGGTGGTTTGAGGGCAGATCGTTTTCAACGGCAACGTTGAGTGTCGTTGTAATGCCCTTGATGAGGGCCATGTCTATCACGTCTGGCCTGTGTCCCCTCTGATAGGGAATGTGCGTCGGTTCAGTCGGCGCTAGTATAATGTAGTTTCTGCCAAGTGAATGTTCGTACAGTTTTTTGCCGTTGGGATTTCGTATGCGTGAATTCCATTCTGGGTGTTTTGCGTTCAGATCTCCAGCGACTATTACTCGCGGTGAAATGTTGAGTAATGTGCTGATATCGCGTGTTGAAATGCCTACAGGGCTGTTGTATACCGATATCAGTGTGGTGTAGGCTCCGTTGAACTTGACTCTGACGGCCGTAGCCTCGATTTTTTCCAGTTCAGGGAGCTCTATGTTTGTGTGCTCAATGTCTTTGTGTATGACGATTGCAGTTCCACCTGCCACGGCGTCGCCCGGTCGGTCGGTACGATAGACACAGTAGCCAGGAAAGTTTAATTGTTTGTGCGGTTTAAGTTTAGTCTCGCTCAGTAGCGCGACAAGGATTCCCTTGCGCTCCATGAACGCGGCAAATTCTGCCCTTTTGTTGTGGATCGAGTCTGCATTCCAGAACAGGATCCGTGATAGTGTGTGCGGGTCTGCGTTATGGGCCGGGTGTGGCGTATTATTCATGTAAGAGTGTGACTGCAGCGCCAGAACCGCTAGACCACCGCGGCCGGATCAAGGCCGTTATTACGGCCAGAGGTGGTTGTTCTGGTTACTGATTTCTCAGGATCTATGCACCCAAATTACGTGAAAATGGAATCACATGTCAGTTCTAGTATAATATATTTGTCCAATGAATACCCGTTTATCATCTGCATTTCTTCTTGGTGTAGCAATTTTAATGGCCAGTAGTGTACTTAAGGAAATGTCATTGAAGGGTGTGCCGGTCGGTCTCCTGCCCAGGCAATTTGGAATTAGTGCCATGATCCATCCTATGTACTTCCTTTGTATTACGCTGAATGTTTGACATCCTACGTGCGCGCGTTGTGGCGCGGTGGCGGGGAGATGTGGTGCACGCTTGTGCCGGCTCTCAGTTCCTGACCGCCCTTGCTTGCGAGCACAGCGTTGGATTGGGACATTACGGCAACGAGGCAGAGTGGCCGAGCAGGGTTGTGGGTTTCGAAAGCTCGGTTGTAGTCTGGTGATAAGCTGTGCGGTCTGGTGTTGTATGTCGTTGTATGTGGAGTCTTAACGTTGTTGCTCGCTGTTGCTGGTTATTGCACTAGCCACAGGCAAGATACGGGCTTGTGTAACCTGTAGCCAAGACTGGTGGTCATCCAGTGGTCGTTCGGTGTCTGTTGTATACAGCTTCACTGTTTCGAACAAGGTGGTTAACGGTGTTAAGGCAGTCAAAGACGACTCGAAAACGTTCAAATTGCAAGAAGAAAACCCCCATACAGCACGCCGTTGTCAAGAAGTGACGTGGTGCTGCCGTTGTGGGCTGCTGCAAGGACTAGCTACGACAGTAGCGTGGGTTGTTTAAGTCATTATTTGCAAGCGAGTGCTATAACGCGTACCTGCCGTCGTGAACTGACGAAAACGACCGTCGATTTTCTCTGACTTGTTGTTGTTATCCGATTAATCAGAAAGGGATGAACCGATGTGTTGCCGCATTGAAGCTTGGAGTGTGGAACATTGACGTGTCCCCGTTGTGGATTGTCACGGGGTCAGAATGTTCCCAACAGTGGAGGGCATTGTGAGATCAGTGGTCTTGTTGCTTATTGGTACTGGTTTTGTTGAGTCGATGCAAAAGTGTTGTTCTCGCATTTTGTGGTGGTTGTTATTTCGGAGCATGTTGTGAGAAGTAGGGTGCTTCTCTTGTGTAGAAAATGAAGTGGTGCACTACAGTAATTAGATATATTAATTAGGAGGTTTTGATTGTAAGTACTGATCTGGGTACGGTTGCATTGTATTACTTGACTTGTTCTGAACAGCCCCCTGGGGTCAGTTGTGCTAAAGCCTGTGCGATGTTTGCCTTTGCTTGTGCGGCCAAGCAGCGTCTGTAGCGGAGTCGTCGCGTGGACGCCGAACGCAGAGGACCTCGCAGCGCAGCCGCCGACCGCCAGCAGCCGTAGCTCGCCCGCTACCCCCTCCAGCCGGGGCCGGCCGGTGTGGCCGTGCGGTTAAAGGCGCTTCAGTCTGGAACCGCGTGACCGCTACGGTCGCAGGTTCGAATCCTGCCTCGGGCATGGATGTGTGTGATGTCCTTAGGTTAGTTAGGTTTAATTAGTTCTAAGTTCTAGGCGACTGAAAACCTCAGAAGTCGCATAGTGCTCAGAGCCATTTGAACCCTCCAGCCGGCCGCGCGCCAGCCGGCCGCTACCAGCGCTCCGCAGCCAGTCGCCCGGGGAGTGCGCATCAGCCGCTCCCGGCGCAGCCGCCCAGCGGCTACCGTTAATCAGACGCCATTACTGGATATCCAGCTGAAATATACTGCCGAATAACTGGCACCACACAGGGAAGCCGTACCGTACACTGCATGCAAACAAGCTCCACACATCCCCCACACAGTGAGACGATCTATGGCCGATCTCCCACTACTGTATAACGATCTTGATTGTTCCAGGAATGTAGCAGCTGCAGCCACTGGGACACATCGCCATCGCTTGTCACGGTAATGATGCATGATACCCATACTAACAAATACAACCTTGCATGAGCTATCGCAGCTAGTAAGCCACTACTGCTCTTACTACCCATCCCACTGTCGCAGAGGTTTTTTTTCCCACGGCACGAGCCATGGCACTTTTTTCCCTCTGCTCTTCAAATCGCTACCCTCACTCGCGTTTCGTCCACTATCTATCACCTGATGGACCGTGTTAATGCGTAGGCTTACCCAGACGCACGGACAACATCACAGCCCAGCATCCTGTGATCCACTTACTAGATAACTAACATGTTTACGGAGGTGACAGTAGAACTTTTGGTTTGGTCACCACGTTGGTGCGGGCGTGGAGGGGCCCCATCTCTCTACCGGCCGAGTGCCGAAGGGTTGAGCCTGCTCCCCTTCGACGCAAAGCCGCGCAACCAGTCGCGGACTGCCGCGAAAGAGCTTCGGCTCGCAGCTCCCGGTAGCCTCCGGTTACCCAACGCCCCCAACGTGATTATCACGTTCTTTTAGGGACTCTGAGGCAGTACCAGGGCTCCTTCACGGGACCAAGCCCGCGTGCTGCAGGCCATTCTTCTTCCGCACCTCCTTTAGGTGCCGCGCTTGCACGAACAGCGCATGTTAGCGTAAAGTAGGGACCACCCACTTCCATAGGGAACAAGTAACACTTCTCTCGCCTTTCGAGAAAAGTAAAATTGTCGTTTCCCCCTTCCCACCCAATATAATCCTAAGTGCGAGATGGCGGATGCTACTAGCACTTCCCCTGCTATCACCCGCAGCAAGACTGCAACACAAGAGGCGCGAGGATCGACTGCACCCGCCGGAACTCGCGCCCCGCCCGCTACCGAAGGCAAGGGAGCGGCTGGCGACGCTCGACAGCTTGGCGCGAAAGCGCAAAAGCAGCTCGGGTCGCGCCGGCTAATCACCGAACTTTTCGGGGCGGACGTCTCTCCCACAAAAACAAGTACACTTAGCATCACGTTACACTCACCTGTCACTGGACAGTCATGCACCATTCTCCCACCGACGCCGCAGCCTCAAGAGATCGAGGCAGTGACGGCGGATGTGGACACAGAAAACTACTACACAGAGCCCTGGCAGGTGGAGGGCCCAAAACGCAGACCCAAAAAAACACCAGCACAAACAAGCGAGCAACCAAACTCGCTAGGCAACCGAAAGGCGCTGTTGCCTACACCCACTAGCTCACCTCAGGCTAGCAACATTAACACACAACAAAACGCAAACACAGTTGTGGCGAAAAACAACAAAGCACACAAAGCCACAACAGTGCCCACACAACACAAGACTGGTTTCCCCCCAGTTGTTATACAAAACTACGGGAACCTTAGTGCCCTTAACACTGCATTCGCGGAGAGGCACATAAACAGCACATTACATGCAAAGTACTCGGGGGATAGGGCCTCACTGTACGTTGCCACAGACAATGAATACAAAGATCTTCTGACCTTCCTCAAAGATCGGAAGATCGAACATTACACGTACAGAACGCTGGACGAGAGAACCCAGCAGTACGTGATCAAGGGAGTGGACCCCAGCACCCCCAACGAGACAGTACATGAGGCCCTTTGTTATCTGGAATTCGACTGTAAAAGTGCCTCCCGGATGACAGGGTTCCGTACACACGCACCGCTACCACACTACATGGTTGAGTTAGCCGACACGGCTGATTCCCGCGCCATCCTGCAGATAAAGAGCTTTCTGCGGATGGACGTACGTGTAGAACTTTACGAACCACCCAACGTCCCCCAACAATGCAACAACTGCCAGCGGTTCGGCCACTGGGCCCTCCGCTGCGGCCTGGCAACTCGCTGCCGCGGATGCGCTGGCAACCACAGATCCAACACTTGCACACAAACACAGCCAAACCAGCGACGCTGTGCCAACTGTGGTGGGCCCCATGCGGCCAACTTCAGACAGTGCAACTCATACAAACAGGCGCTGAAGCGAAAGCAAGACAAAAGCAGGGTACTGTACGACATACCACGCCCAAGGCCAGCGCCGAACCCAGTAAGGAACGGCGTAACGTTTGCCACGGTTGCACGCCCTGGCGGAACGGTACAGGCTGCGGAACCTCAGCGCCCTACACACACACGTGAAACAACCGTTGCAACAGCCACACAACAGCCACAGACAACACATGAAACCCATCAAGCATCGGTACCAACACCTATGCCCCCAAACAACACGACCCCACTCCCGGAAATCACGAGCTGCGAAGAAACGCACCATATACAGGAAAACACATCCACACAAGAACCCCTCGAACCCAAGCCCAGAGGAGGAATAGACGTACTCGCAAACACAGGGCGGGGAACACGAAATCACCACAACAGGCCACGCAGCAACAACAGAACAGCAACACACAGGAAAACAGTCAACAAGACACCGAGACTGTAACTCACACTACCATCCCCCTCACCACAGAAGTAACACAGGCGCCACAACCTCTGTCACAAAACACAAATGCCGCCCCAAACAACACACCAATACCCGCACAAGCGGCCGCTAACCCCACAACAGCACCTCAGGCTGCCACACCCAACACCAACACATCACCTGGGGGAATACTGGAAACACTATTCCCCCGACACACGACCATCCGGAACCGCGGGACTGCTACGGTCGCAGGTTCGAATCCTGCCTCGGGCATGGGTGTGTGTGATGTCCTTAGGTTAGTTAGGTTTAAGTAGTTCTAAGTTCTAGGGGACTTATGACCTAAGATGTTGAGTCCCATAGTGCTCAGAGCCATTTGAACCATTTGAACGGCCTTAATACGCCTGGCCATTGAGTCAAACAGAGCTTGGATGGCGTGTACAGGTACAGCTGCCCATGCAGCTTCAACACGATACCACAGTTCATCAAGAGTAGTGACTGGTGTATCGTGACGAGCCAGTTGCTCGCCCACCATTGACCAGACGTTTTCAATTGGTGAGAGATCTGGAGAATGTGCTGGCCAGGGCAGCAGTCGAACATTTTCTGTATCCAGTAAGGCCCGTACAGGACCTGCAACATGCGGTCATGCATTATCCTGCTGATATAGGGTTTCGCAGGGATCGAATGAAGCGTAGAGCCACGGGTCGTAACACATCTGAAATATAAGGTCCGCTGTTCAAAGTGCCGTCAATGCGACCGAGACGTGTAACCAATGGCACCCCATACCATCACGCCGGATGATACGCCAGTATGGCGATGACGAATACACGCTTCCAACGTGCATTCACTGCGATGTCGCCAAACACGGATGCGACCATCGTGATGCTGTAAGGAGAACCTGGATTCATCCGAACAAATGACGTGTTGCGATTCGTGCACCCAGGTTCGTCGTAGAGTACACCTATCCTGTTTGTGATGCAACGTCAGGGGTAACCGCAGCAATGGCCTCCGAGCTGATAATCCATGGTGCTGCAAACATCGTCGAACTGTTCGTGTAGATGGCTGTTGTCTTGGAAACGTCCCCCTCTGTTGACTCAAGGGTCGAGACGTGGCTGCACGATCCGTTACAGCCATGCGGATAATATGCCTGTCGACTGCTAGTGATACGAGACCGTTGGGATACAGCACGGCGTTCCGTATTACCCTCCTGAACCCACCGATTCCATATTCTGCTAACAGTCATTGGATCTCGACCAACGCGAGCAGCAATGTCGCGATACGATAAATCACAATCGCGATAGGCTACAATCCGACCTTTAACACAGTCGGAAACGTTATGGTACGCATTTATCCTCCTCACACGAGGCATCACAACAACGTTTAACCAGGCAACGCCGGTCAACTGTTGTTTGTGTATAAGAAATCTGTTGGAAACTTTCCTCGTGTCAGCACGTTGTAGGTGTCGCCACCGGCGCCAAACTTGTTTGAATGCTCTGAAAAACTAAAAACGTCCATATCACAGCATCTTCTTCCTGTCGGTTAAATTTCGCGTCTGTAGCACGTCATCTTCGTGGTGTAGCAGTTTTAATGGCCAGTAGTGTATAATGATGAAACTCCATTGAGTGGACGCATGGTTGTACAGGCGTTATTGAAGTGGTGTGTTACTACACCTATCACTGGATAAGGTATCTCTAGAAGTTTTTAACTAACATTACAAGGGCTCAATACTGGAATCATTTGGATGTGGTGAGTGTCAATATGTGCGTGCAATTCATGGATGCCGCTGCTTCTCTGAAGGTAGGCACAGAGACAGCAGCTACCTTTGGAAATCTGTTCAGTGTGTTGGCTATCTCCAGGCACGAACTAATTCGATGCAACAATATAGAGCGGGTGATTTGTCTACGTGTTATTTACTGCCTGCTCCCAAGTAGGCCGTTCTGCAATTAGGCCATATTACGAGTCGAAAGTTGGAGACATGCCCTATCACTACCCATCATTTCTCTGTATAGGTTGCACACTGAAGCGCCTATATAAGACAACAAGTGTCTGGCGCAGTTGTCAGATCGGTTCCTGCTGCTACAATGGCAGGTTATCAAAGATTTAAGTGAGTTGAACGTGGTGTTATAGTCGGCGCACCAGCGAGGGACACAGCGTCTCCGAGTTAGCGATGAAGTAGTGATTTTCCCGTACAACTATTTCACTAGTGTACCATGAATATCAGGAATCCGGTAAAATATCAAATCTCCGACACCGGTGCGGCCTGAAAAAAATCCTGCAAAAACACGACCAACGACGACAGAAGAGAATCGTTCAGCTTGACAGAAGCGCAACCATTCCGCAGATTGCAGCAAATTTCAATACTGGGCCATCAACAAGTATCAACCTGCGAACCATTCAACGAAACATCATAGATATGGGCTTTTGGAGCCGTAGGCCCATTCGTGCACCGTTGATGACTGCACGACACAAAGCTTTACGCCTCGCCTAGGCCCGTCAACACTGACATTGGACTGTTGATGACTGGAAACATGTTGCCTGGTCTGACGAGTCTCGTTTCAAATTGTATAGAGCGGATGGACGTGTACGGGTACGGAGACAACCTCAGGAATCCTCGGACCCTGCATGACAGCAGGAGACGGTCCAAGCTGGTGGAGGCTCTGCATTGATGTGACGCTTGTGCAGTTGGAGTTATGTGAGATCCCTGATAGTGTAGGTACGAGTCTGACAGGTGAGACGTATGCATCGTGTCTAATCACCTGCATCCACCCATGTCCATTGTGCATTCTGACGAACTTGCGAATTCTAGTAGGCCAATGCGATGCCCCACATGTCCAGAATTGCTACAGAGTGGCTCTAAGAACACTCTACCTGAGTTTAAACACTTCTGCTGGCTATTAAACTCCCCAGACATGTACATTATGGAGCATATCGGAGATGCCTTGTAACGTGCTGTTCTGAAGAGATCTCCACTCCCTGGTACTCTTACGGATTTATGGACAGCCCTGCACGATTCGTGGTGTCACTTCCCTCCAGTACTACTCCAGACATTAGTCGAATTCATGCCACAACGCATTGCGGGACCTCTGCGTGCTCGCGGTTACCCTACACGATATTAGGCAGGTGTACCAGTTTCTTTGGCTCTTAAGTGTAGTTTTCGGACAGTCGTCTTCTTGAGAATAGCCTTGCACATGAGTGACTCATACCGCTAAATACTGCTCAGATGCGTGGGATCTCGTTTGTTTAGGTCTGTGGGGACAGTAGCTTCAATGACAGTATTTTGCATAGTTTTAATGTGCAAATGGGTGGGATTGCAAAGTTTCAGTCATAGGCCGATAAGCTGTAAATGTAACTTCCTTATTTTCTGTTAAAAGCGACTGCGAGGAAGAAAACAAAACAGTGCGTTGTTGTTCAGAATTATAAGGAGAAAGACTATATATGGCAGAAAGAGTTTGTCTGATGGCTTAAATGGCCTGCTATCGTAGTTAAAGCTGAATGCGAGAAAGAAAATGAACGGCGCGTTTTCACAGTATGTTTATTAAACTGCTGCTTAAAAATTGAAAGCAAGTTAGTCAAGAAAGTTTCGAGGTTTTACTATTTGTTTCGTGCTACACACGTTTACTCAAGAATGTTTTCATATTTTCCTTTCCAAAATCGCTTCCCCTTTGTGTCGTATATACATGAGTACAATACATATTTTAAAACATATGTGGCATGTAACCGTCCGAACGTTTATTAGAACATCGTATAAAATTTGAATTACATCTGTCAAGAATATTTAGAGACTTTTGGTAACAACGTTAAACTGTGACCTGCCTTCAGAAAGTAGTTTTAGTTTCTTTATATACACTCATATATCATGTGTAGTAAAAAGAAAGTGTAGCCTATGTCCGTCCGAACGTTCGTTAGAGTATCGTGTAAAACGTTGAAGTAATGTGCTCAAGAACTTTTCGAGATTTTTGCTAAAACCGTTTCCTCTTTTGAAGTAAACCGATGAAGAGCGAGATTTTTGTTAACAACTTTAAACTACAGCTTGTCTGTATTTAGTAGTACATATTAGAACTTAGGTAAAATCATTAACTTTTTCTTTGGTTTCAGGGAGACTCTTGGTTAAATGGCTCATTGTAATAGATAAGTTATAATAGCTAGTTTACAGCAAGTCAGAGGATCGCAGACCGTTGGAACAGTCATCAAGCGGCACGTAATACGGCCACGAGCACGTTTGAGGTACCAGAAGAAACGGCAACAAAATCATATGCCTCCTTCATCTTGTATCAAAATAAAATGTGTGCCTTTAGTTAACCATGTGATGGAACATCAAGAAAGATGGAAAAAAAAAAAAAAAAAAAAAAAAAGGTTCAAATGGCTCTGAGCACTATGGGACTCAACATCTTAGGTCATAAGTCCCCTAGAACTTAGAACTACTTAAACCTAACTAACCTAAGGACATCACACACACCCATGCCCGAGGCAGGATTCGAACCTGCGACCGCAGCAGTCCCGCGGTTCCGGACTGCAGCGCCAGAACCGCTAGACCACCGCGGCCGGCGAGGAAAACAAAAACTGTCCGTGTGGATTTCGACGAGCATGACAATTAAAATGACTCTGAGCGCTGTGGGACTTAATTTCTGAGGTCATCAGTCCCCTAGAACTTAGAACTACTTAAACCTAACTAACCTGAGGACATCACACACGTCCACGCCTGAGACAGGATTCGAACCTGCAACCGTAGCAGGCGCGCGGCGCCGGACTGAAGCGATTAGAACCGCTCGACCACAGCGGCCAGCCTCCAGGACAATTTGTTACTAAGTGTGCTACAAAGATGTCCTTGAAAGGCTCACGAAAAGAGTAAATCGAGTGAGGCCGGACACTGTATACAAGTGGATGCTGTGTCATTACAACGCCCCACGTGACACGGCCACTTCCAGCACGTAATTCTTGACAACAACAGGCATTCCTGCTCTTCCACGACCCCCCTCCCTCCCTCCCAAATCACTTGATCTGAGTCCTTGTGACGTTTTTATTTTCCCGAAATTGAAAAATGTCTTAAAAGGAAGTAATTTTCGGACTCTGGAGAACATTCAAAAGAATGTGACCGACTTGTTAACGGCCCTACCGGCTGATGCCTTTTAGCGCTTCTATCAAGACTGGGAACGACTCCACCGGTGTATAGCTGCCGAAGTGAGCTCCTTTGAAGGGACAAATATTGAGGTTTGAAAAAAAAATACTTTGGTAAATAATAAATCAGTCTCATTGCTTTTTTCACACACCACATACGTCGAGCTGAAGTTTGTTGCCCGCATCTCGTGGTCGTGCGGTAGCGTTCTCGCTTCCCACGCCCGGGTTCCCGGGTTCGATTCCCGGCGGGGTCAGGGATTTTCTCTGCCTCGTGATGGCTGGGTGTTGTGTGCTGTCCTTAGGTTGGTTAGGTTTAAGTAGTTCTAAGTTCTAGGGGACTGATGACCATAGATCTTAAGTCCCATAGTGCTCAGAGCCATTTGAACCATTTTTTTTGAAGTTTGTTGCGCGCCGCCTCCGTGGTGTTGGAGTCTTAGTAGCTCTCTGCAGAAGGCCAGCGACGCCGCCACGTGGCCTCCGCTGCCCGCCGGCGCACAGTGAGCTGCAGGCGAGCTGTCCCCGGGCTCGGAGCGCCCCACCCCGGCGTCTGCAGATCCTGCCAGGCCAGCTGCTCACGCCGACGGCGGCCTCCAGGCCCGGGGCCCCGCGTTCACACCTCGCTGCCGCCGCCGAGGCCACCTCCGGCGCGACCGCTCCACGCTGGCACATCCAGGCCGCGGCAGGCACGGCAAAACTGCCCACCTTGCGCAGACCCACAGCGTACACCGCTTTAGTCTATTCTGCTCGAAATTTCTTTCAGGCTTCTACCATCCCTTGTGATTTTGCTTCGCAGGTAAGTAAATTCCTCTATCACTTCCAATTCCTCTCTTCCAATTTTCATTCTCAGAGGTTCATAAACTAAAGGTTCGCAGAAGAGCTTCTGTGAAGTTTGGAAGACGAGGTACTGGCAGAATTGAAGCTGTGAGAATGGGTCGTGAGTGGTGCTTGGGTGGCTCAGTTGGTAGAGCAGTTGCCCGTGAAAGGCAAAAGTCCCGGGTTCGAGTCTCGGTCCGGCACACAGTCTTAATCTGGCAGGAAGTTTCATATCAGAGCTCACTCCGCTGCAGAGTGAAAATCTCATTCTGCTGGTATTTCGGATAACCGTAGTTCTTTAATGTGGTGGCTTCACATTGCTTTCCACATCCTATGTCGTTGATCATCAGCTGGTTCTTATGCCTTTGGAAATGATATTGCTTTTCCAGGGCAAGAGGGTGCCGAGCACAGCAGATACTGGGGTGATGACTTATCCTGGTCATCCCTCGGTCCTCGTGTACCTTAGCTATCACATGAAGTGACGTTGCGCACTCTCTAATGCTTGGAGGTGTAGCTCAGGAGATTCCCTTCATCGGGTCTAGGTCCTTAACGGCATATCCTAGTACCCTCCAGTACTTTAGAGAGTGGTCACTTATTAGCCGATATTAATTTGGGGTGTCTCCAACCCTCACCTTTGTGAGTGCTTGAACTCTGATGGGAACACTTTAATCACGTACCTCAATGCCTGTGGAGGAATGACAGCCCAAGAGCCGAAACCAGAGAAGGCAGTCATACCGGACGTTGAGATCTGGAACGAAGTTGACGTCCTAACTCATCCCAAAGGTGTTCCATTTGCTTCAGGTCAGGATTCTCGGCAGGTCAGTCCTTTTCACAAATATTAATGCCCACAAATCATTGGCTCACAGGTGCTGCTTCATGACAGGGTGCTCTGTCATGGTGATACAGACGATTTTCTGCTTCGAACTATCCCTCTACTTTCTAAATTACACAGTGCTGCTAAATGTATTCATATACTTTCGAATTTAGCGCTTTATTAAGTGCATTCAGCGGACCACACCCTGACCACGGAAAACACCACCAAACGTTAGTATCATTCTGTGTAGTGGAATGCAGGCACTTCACTGCATACAGGTAATGTTTTCCAGGCATTCGCCACACGCAAACCCTTCCATCGGGTTGCCACAGATTATATAACTCGTTGTTAGTCACTCACTGTCCAGTGCCATTGTTCTTTACAGTACCTCAAGCGTCGCTTAAGCCGTAGGCACACGGGACAAGTTTGCCTTCGTTGATGTGACGTTCTACGAGTTCTGTGACGTCACTTCCTGCTGTTCGGGGCCAACAAGAATTACGGGCTCTACAATGAACTTGTGACATCGCAGTAGTCGGCTTGTCCGCCATATTTCGCGAACGCTCTGCTCCGTGCAGTTCCCACGATAACTCAATATTTAGTTGAAAAGATAGAAAACGTCTTAATTTTCTCGTATGTTATCGAGAACTTGCATGCTTTTAAACACGCAGTCAAGAATTATGAAACTCGTTTGAATAGCCACTCGCTCCCAGCCGGAGACGACTGCTGGCACTTGTAAGATCTGCAGCGTCAAGTGCTGTGACGTACGCGCGACGGTATGTCTTTCTCGTGGACCTCGGTACTTTTTCACGTTGAGGAGCCATTTCGTTACGTGAAACACAAAATAAGTTCTGCAGTGCTTCGTAAAGTAGAATAAATGGGAAGCAGCAAGGCTCCCTACGCCACAACCAGAAAGCTCGAGCCCTGCAGAAAGAAAAGACGGCTTATTGTACCTGTCGTGTTCGGTAGAAGCCCATGTTCAGTGGGTTTTATCTTTTACCTAACGCCCCGTGAATATATGTTGTTTGTAAGGACCAGCGCATGGAATGTCTCGGGAACGAATCGTTATTGCCGGCCGCGGTGACCGAACGGTTGTAGGCGCTTCATTCCGGAACCGCGCGACTGCTAGGGTCGCAAGTTCGAATCCTGCCTCGGACATGGATGCATGTGATGTTCTTAGGTTAGTTCTATGAGACTGATGACCTCAGATGTTAAGTCCCATAGTGCTCAGAGCCATTTTTGAATCGTTATTGGTACTGTTTGTTGTAAGAAAACGACGGGAAATGTCATATTCGTGAGTAAACAATTTTCGTAATTTCTTTTTATCGCATTATAGCTTGCGTGTTATCAAAGTAAGCCACTTTAAAGCAACTGCACATAGAAGACTCTTGAAAAACGTGTCGTTTTCCTTAGAAGTTGTTATAATTAAATCTAAATTAATAACATTTCCGTGACTGAAGCCTACAGAGGACTATAAAATAGAATTCTAAGGTGCTTATAATTAAGTTATAGCCTAATGTAGTCAGTAAGAGCAACTCATGGTGAAACACAGGGTAGGTCAGTGTAGAGTTTTAGTGCTGCCAAATCCAATTTCTTTTCCAGCTTCACGTTTTCCAAAAGATTGTGGGCCTTTCCCACAAAATTAATATAAATAATTTCTGTAATACTTGATGTTATGTAAATAAAAATGCGTTCTCTGTGGGAATGGTTTTTTTTTATTCCTTTATTGTTATTTAAACACCTTTACATAAGGTGGGCTGGCAGCAGCTTACTACGCTGCTCTTCAGCCACAAGTTTGACAATGAAAATACAAGGAAGACACATAAGATACTGAACAAAGTGGCGGGCAAAAAACAGTAGACAAACAAATAAATAACACGAAGCTATTCACACTCGATGTAAAACACACTAAAAAACTGTTGGCACTGCGCACAAACACTGACGGCATAGACGGTACAGGTGAACGAAGGAGCGTGACGGCGAAGAACACTAAACCACAAGCACGATGGCACACACACGAGAAAATGATAGCGATGATCTCTGGCGCGCAAATGTCCACTTAACGTGTGCGAGTCTGGGGACCTGCCGAGAGGGGAAGAAGGGGGGGGGGGTTGGGGGGGGAGGGGAGAACAAAGATGCCAATGGCAGAGGAGATGGTAGGAAGAATGGAGGTATGGGGGTAGGGGAAGCCCAGGAGAGGAGTGGGGAGAAAGGGAGGAGGGAAGGAAGGGAGAGAGAAGGGAGAGAGGGTGCCCATAGGAACGAACACAGGAAGAGGGAGGGAGGATCAAAGTTGGTAGGAGGGGTAGATGGAGGGGAGGAGGGCATCATCAGGGAGGCGGAGCTGGCGAAAGCTACCTTGGGAGAGGGTATGGAGACTGGAGAGAGGGAGAGCAGGTGGGACGTGGTGAGTTTGTTCGATTCGATTAATTTCTTATAAGCTAAGCATGTATCTTTCCTTTTTGTCTTACAACGTTTCATAGACATTGATGTTTTTATTTACGCTTACCACACTCAGGAAAACATGACTAGCATATCGATAAGGGACAAAAAGTGCGTTTTACTAGAGCTAACAAAGGAATTATACACGTGTCCATTTTCGTGAACAATCTTACTGTTTGCGAGCCAAACAACGCCGACAACTGCCGCTGGAGGTCGCTGAGGACGCAAATTCACGTCAACAAGACCGACGGCGCTGTGTCTCGTGACGTTGGATATCCTGTCTGCGTGCACGTCGACCTTGACTGCCTTGTCTCGTGTGCCAACGGCTTCAGCGTTGACTGAGGAAATGTGTGGCTTATGAGCCGCCTCTCGACCACTGTACGCCATACTTTCCAACGCTCTGCGCCCAGTCATTGTGATAGCCGAACTGCTAGTAGGACTTTGGAACTGACGAGTAATTCCTTCCTGCAATTTTTTACAGGCATCCTCCACGGTGCCTATCCGCTTGCACGGTCCTGATTTAGCTGCGGCTGTTCATTCGCGTTTCCACTTTACAATCACATCGTCAACAGTCTTGAGGGTATTTTTGTTCTGTCGTTGCAACTACAAACGGTCTTTTTTTTTGACAGCATGGTTGTGGAGATGAAGCAGCGATTAGTATGATCAAGTAATTATTCAAAAACAGTCTTAATCGCATTTATTATTATTATACCGCCAACCGGTTTCAACCCGACGTAGGGGTCATCTTCTGGGCGTTTACACCAATGGTGTAAACGCCCAGAAGATGACCCCTACTTCGGGTTGAAACCATTTGGCGGTATAATAATAATAAATGCGATTAAGACTGTTTTTGAATGATTGTACAAACGGTCTGCTTGGGCAGCGTTAGAAGGGTTGATGTGTCCGTGATGGATTTTGTTACTCAGGCGACACCCAGTGACTGCCCCATATTCGAAGTCTCTGAGCTCTCTTCGGCGACCCATTCTGCTGATACCGCTTCTCCATTCGCAACATAGGACTCACCGCCTCTTTTTATCTTAACGGACCACCGTACAGATACAAAAATGAAAGTCAGTGCGAGGAACAACATTATCAGGAAACTGACCGGCAACAACTGGGGAGCACACCCACAGATCCTCCACACACCTGCCCTCGCTTTGTGCTTCTCCGCTGCTGAATATGCAGCACCTGTATGGCAGAACTCCAGCCATGCCAAACAGGTAAATATTGCCCTAAATTAAACAGGACGAATTGTAACCGGTTGCTTGAGGGCAACCCCTGATGACAAAATCTACCACCTCATGGGCGTAGCACCTCCAGACATCCGAAGGAGAACAGCAGCTGAAGTGGAAAGAAAGAAGCAGGAGACGGATCAGAGACATCCCCTGTCTCGATGCGAATATCAAACACCAAGACTCTAGTCGAGAAAAAGTTTTCTCCGGACAACGCAACCAACCCAGACATCACCTGCAGACCATAGGATACAACTATGGCGTAGCTCATCATCAGAGAAATACTGGGAAAACCCCAAGGAAGAGCTTGCTACAGGTCATCATCTCCCTTACACGACATGGAATGTACTCAATAGACTGAGAACTGGAATATCTCGGTGCAAGGAGAACATGAAGAAATGGAGATACATCTCAGGGGACGAACTATATGGGGGTGGTGAACCCCAAGACCATCAGCACTTACTCAACTGCAGGAAAATGTCGGAACCCGTGTCCATGGACGATCTGATTATCGCCAATGATAAGGCGGTCTGTGCAGCGGAATTCTGGGCAGCACATGGAATATAAGTATGCACATATTCTCTGTAATACTTGTAATATATATGTATCATATGCTATGTATGATATGCTATTTATGATAAATCATGTTTAATGTGTTATGTTCTGGACACGCATAAATAAATAAAAAATCCTAACGGATACGCCTCTCCTGGCATCTAGTGGTCACTACTACATTTACGTCTATACTCTGCTAATCGCTGTAGACACTGTGGTACAGGCTATATTTTATTTTTCCACGTGTTAACGATGGCTACTTGTAAGTATTCGTCCAATATGTTATTTAATTTTTATTTATTGTTTTATCTAGCTTGACCACATGAAGCATTCATTACACGGAACCACCAGCTATACATTCTTTACCAAGCCATTTTCTTGGCAAGAACCATCGCAAGCTGCAAACAGTTTCAGTTTTTATCATTTTGCAATTAATTTCAATATGGAATTTTTTTTTTTACAGATCACAGCCAGTCTCAAATTTTCGCACGAAGTTTTTGATGTGAATATGTTTCCATGTACAGATCTCTCACATTCAGGCTACACAGGCATTACACATTTAACAAAACTACACTTAGATAATGAAACTGTTTCTTACAGTAAACAGAAAACCAAGAACCGCAGACACTGTCATTAGTATGTGCACTAAGCGCCTCAACTCACATAAACAAGCCGCATTCACAGCTCTGTTCCGCAGAATGCAGAAACTCCGACTTACAAGAACGTCGTACGACAGTTGCATTTTTGTAATTTTTTGTATTTATGGTACTTGAGGTTCTGAAGCAAAAACTAGTCTTTCAAAGTAGTTCGATGCGACTACGAAAGATTCTCAACAAATTCGACTTCGAAATTTTCCGATCGTCTTTAATTCAGTAATTCACGGTTGATAGGCCACACGGCTCTGCGATAGAATGCTCGCCTGTAACCTGAGAACCCTTCGTTCGTTTTCCTGCTAGTGCAAATTTTAAAAAATGATGCAAGTTCTATGAGCATTTCCGTGAAGCGTAAAATACATAAAGCTGAAAAAAATTGATTTGTAATGTTTCTTTCTATTCAAACAATCTTTTATAGGAGACGAGGAATTAAAATGTTATATTTTGTGTGCTTTATGTAATTAGAAAAAAGAAGATGTGCAGTTTTCAAAATAAATGACAATTAATATGTGTTAATTACCGTATGTTAGATGATATGTATTAGATCTGAACAGAAAACACGAAAAAATAGTGACTAAAATCAGCGATTAACATTCTCGATTTTTACCTATTTTTTTTTCATCTTTACATATCTTACACTTCACGGAAATCCTCGTAGTATATGCAACACTGTTAAAAAAAATGGCATTTTCAGGAGTCAATCAAGTTGCAGGCAGGTATTCCACTATAGAGCCACGTGACATGTTGACAAAATTGGACGTTAATTCCTGAATTAAATACACCTGAGAAATTTCAGAGTCAATTTTCTTGGGAATTTTCGAGAACTGTTTTGGTTGACTGGTAGTTGGGTCCTATATTTTTAAATACCATAAAAATAAAGTATTACAAAAATCCGATTGTTATGCGGTTTCCTCGTTAGAGCTGGAGATTATGAGAAAGACACGAGCACTATCATATCCGTTGCAGATAACAATCGTTATAATTAACACGAAATACATCGCATCTGCCACCATCAATTTGTGGTATAAATTTAAGAACCTGTTCAAGGAACTGGGTATTCTAGCCAGTCAGTGTGTATATTACATAATGAAACTAGTTGCAAATAACACATCTCTGTTTCCAATCAATAGCTCAACAAATAGTATCAATACTTGGAATAAGAACAATCTACATAAAGACCTAAATCACTCAACTTGGTGCAAAAAGAGGTCTAATATTCAGGAACAAACATTTTCAATAAATTGCCAGCAACCATTGAAACCTTGGTTTCAGATAAAGCACCGTTTAAACAGAGTTTGATGAATATCTTAACAGGGACTGTTACACCATCGTAAGTAAAAATGTCTGTTAGATTTAAGTTTTGACAACACTTGTTCATAAGGGTCAAGATTAGGTATTTTGTGCATGATAAATTTATTAAAGTGTATAGCCATATTTCATTGTGGCAGATTATTAATACTGTAAATAATAGTTAGTTCCAGTTTACTGTAATGTCTTCACAAATCTTAACAATATCCTGACAAATGATTAGGGACGTGACCATTATATTCACACGTTCTATGTTTTTATGTTATACTTTCTGACACTTTCCAGTCCCACGAGAGTTCTCTCACTTTTGGGTCTATGGAACGAAAATTGAATCTAATCTAATCTATACTTAAGAAAAAACTAGTGAAAGACGTCTCACAACAAGGTTAAAGAAGTAACTGGTCAACGATATCTTACAATCAACTTAGAAACTGGGGAAGGCAGGACTTTATGAAGTGATTAGCAGTAACTGCAACAAATACTACATCGTCCAGACTGGTAGAAATTTGAAACCTGTGTTAAAGAACGTATTTACTGTTTCAAACTTGATAAAGCTAACAGGTCAACTATAACGAAGCACACAAACGAAACTGGACGCAGTGTTGCTGTAGGTAACAGTCTTAAGGTATTACACACTTTTGAGAAGAACTCATTCTAAACAAAATTACGGATTTCAAGAACTTACGTTTTTACACCAGCTGGTTTCTAACTGCACTATAGGTGCGATGTTGGTCCTGATGCTTCCTGCTCCGGCGTTGTATCAGCGAAGGCATGTAATACAGTACGACAGTCCAGGTGTGAAGCTGTGTGACGCTATTGTTCGGCATCAGGTGGATGAGCCTCTTTCTTGGACTACGGGTATCAGAATTGATACTCAGCTGGCTTTTCAAGTTCAATATGAAAGAAGCCGCTTTCATTTATTTCTTCATCTGTAAAACTACTTTCGTCCTTTCTTTAATGTAATAAGTCTGTTATGACTCTGTTTCGGAGCTACAACGTGTTATGCAACTACCAGCTGTGGCTTTTGAACACCGGCATCCACCCTGTGTCAAGATAATTTTTGGAGCTTTGCAATAGGTAAGCGAGACAAAACACGAGCATTTAATTTATTTTCTTCAGTCTAGACACATTTGACATGTGAACGAGTTCTGGAGCTTTCCGGAGTTGGCAAGTATCCATTATCTATTCCTGATAGCTCTGTCCTTTTACTTACAGTTATCCAGTCACCGTGACACCTATCTATATGGCCTGGTCAGTGCAATCTTTGCCACTGTATGAAAAATATTCATCGATCATAATGTTCGCGACTATGCGTGTGTTTGTGTTTGAAGATATGTAGTGGTAGAAATCAACTATTCTCTCCTGCTGATTTTGATTCCGTCTTTTTGTCTTCTCTATCCTTATTCATGTCTTTATTAGCAAGGATATACACTATGTGGTCAAAAATATCCGGACACCTGGCTGAAAATGACTTACGAGTTCGTGGCGCCATCTATCGTTAATGTTGGAATTCAATATGGTGTTGGCCCACACTTAGCCTTGATGACAGCTTCCACTCTCGCAGGCATACGTTGAATCAGGTGCTGGAAGGTTTCTTGGGCAATAGCAGCCCATTCTTCACCGAATGCTGCACTGAGGAGAGGTATCGATGTCGGTCAGTGAGGCCTGGCACGAAGTCGGAGTTCCAAAACATCCCAAAGGTGTTCTATAGACTCAGGGTAGGATTCTGTGCAGGCCAGTCCATTAGAGAGATGTTATTGTCGTGTAACCATTTCGCCACAGGCCGTGCATTATGAACAGGTGCTCGATCGTGTTGAAAGATGCAATCGCCGTCCCCGAAATGCTCTTCAACAGTGGGAAGCAAGAAGGTGCTTAAAACATCAATGTAGGCCTGACCTGTGATAGTGCCACGCAAAACAACAAGGGTGCAAGCCCCCTCCGTGAAAAACAAGACCACACCATAACACCACCGCCTCCGAATTTTACTGTTGGCACTGAACACGCTGACAGATGACGTGCATCGGGCATTCGCCATACCCACACCCTGCCATTGGATCGCCACATAGTATAGCGTGATTCGTCACTCCACACAACGTTTTTTTCACAGTTCAATCATCCAATGTTTACCCTCCTTATGGCAAGCGAGGCGTCGTTTTGCATTTACCGGCGTGATGTGTGGCCTATGAGCATCCGCTCGACCAAGAAATCCAAGTTTTCTCACCTCCCGCCTAACTGTCATAGTACTTGCAGTGGATCCTGATGCAGTTTGGAATTCCTGTGTGATGGTCTGGATAGATGTCGGCCTATTACACAATACGACCCTCTTCAACTGTCGGATGTCTCTGTCAGTCAATAGAAGAGGTCAGGCTATATGCTTTTGTGTTGTAAGTGCCCCTTCACGTTTCCACTTCACTCTCAATCGGAAACAGTGGATCTAGGGATGTTTAGGAGTGTGGAAATCTCGCGTACAGACGTATGACAGAAGTGACACCCAATCATCCGACCACGTCCGAAGTTCGCGAGTTCCGTGGAGCGCCCCATTCTGCTGTTTTAGGATGTCTAATGACTACTGAGGTCGCTGATATGGAGCACCTGGCAGTAGGTGGCAACACAGTGTACCTATTATGAGAAACGTATGTTTTCGGGGGTGTCCGGATACTTTTGATCACGTAGTGTAGCTCCGATTTGTGTGTGCAAGATATCTGTTATGTTCATCACACCTGAACCTTGAATCTTCGTTATCTATGCAACTGTATATGTAAAATGTACAGACTGCATGTATTTGTTGCAAGATTATGTCCAAAGTACTTTGATCATTCGTGGTGCCGATTAAGCAGATGTCCAGTGCTAAGCATAGGTTCATCTCAGTATTTTAACTGTACAACTATATCTGTAATTTTTGTTAGCACTTCTGGAAGTCTTCCAGCCATCTCCTTTTTTTTCCTTTATTTTTACAAGTTGACTACAGTTTATGTGTAAATTTGGACCTTATCTGTCTGTTTTTGTGTGCACTTGGCTCCATCATGTATTCTGGGCATCAGGAAATTGTACTAAATTATTTGCGTCTTCAGCATTTAAAGTCGCCGTAATCCCATATTCATTCCTTTTCGTGAGAGACCAGTTTCAGTAAAATGATGCATGTAAAGTTTCATCAAAAAGCAAAGTAGGCGAACTAGTAAACAGCTGACATGTTTCAAATGTTCTCACAGAGTCCCACAGGATGCACCTAATTGTACTTAACCTCCTTGTATATGCCAATCTGACTTAGCTACGGTGTTCACTAATCCTGCACGATACTTGAAGCATCAGATCACTCTTTGAACAAGTCAGACACACTTATTACAAGCCCAGAACTCACATAGTTGCCTATGGATTCCTTATTCAGCCCACAGAACTCCTTTTTAATTCGTTATCTTTCCCTTCATTACCGTCTACGAATATGGTGGTTGTGGGTCATATGTTTACGAGCGCTCTTTTATTACTTCTTTTAGCGATTTCCAGAAGCGCAGTTTTGAACAATTGCTTGCAAGAATGATACTCAACACTGGTGGTAGTTACCTGATACTCTCAGTAGTCGCTCTTTTAGCGTTAAAACTTGCTTAAAGATGCATCAAGCGTAACCAGAAATATTGAAGCGCGTTTGACAATAATACCCGTAATTTGAAAATTGCAACCGTGTTATTCTGGTAAGAAATTCGTTTGAACTAATTATACGTGATTTCGTTCAGAAGAATGCTCAATGGCTAACTCTTAATGCAGATCAATTGTTCGGATCGTGATTCTGTATCAGCCCGTACCTTCCGATAAATTTGTAAAGGTCCTTTATGAAATTGTGTGGTTTGCGACTGAATGCGGCTCACAAAGGTATTTGTTGATCTTCGAAACACAGCTGTTATTCAGTTCGTTTGAAACCGGCCGCACTGCAGAATGCAATTCAACGAGCTGCTCCATTCAGCAGCTGGCGCCGCCCTGAAAGGGAACCGCGGCGCGACGCGACAGTTAATCGCCTGTGGGTTAGCCGCGCGTGTCCATCGCGTCAATTTGTCCCCTTTTGAAGGTAAACACTGCGCATTCAATCGCGGGGGGCCCACCGATACATTTGCCCCACAACTGTGTTTTAAATCGCCAGAATTCTGCCGCTGATGTAACGACGAGGCCATGTTTACAGACCGCAAAATTTCGCCGAAAGGTAAAGTCGAGTGTTGGAAAACAGTATGTGTATTGTAAGTAGGCTGTTTAGGTTTTTTTATTGGTAACGCCACCTCAGTATGAAAATCACCGGCTGTGCCGTGTGCAGTCTGTGGCTGCTTTGCATTGTTGTAATACTCAACCATTGTAGTGTTAGGCAGCTGGCTGTGAACAGCGCGTAGCGCTGGGCAGTTGGAGGTGAGCCGCCAGCAGTGGTGGATGTGGGGAGAGAGATGGCGGAGTTTTGTAATTTGTCATGATATCAAGGTAAATACATTGTTGGTTCTCTATTAATATCTTTTATTTGCTAACTATCCCTATGAGTAGTTAGTGCCTTCCATAGTTCGAATCTTTTATTTAGCTGGCAGTAGTGGCGCTCGCTGTATTGCAGTAGCTTGAGCAGCGAAGATTTTTGTGAGGTAAGTGATTTGTGAAAGAGATAGTTTAATGTTAGTCAGGGCCATTCTCTTGTAGAGAATTTTGAAAGTCAGATTGCGTTGCGCTAACAAAATATTGTGTGTTGAAAGTCAGATTGCGTTGCGCTAAAAAAATATTGTGTGTCAGGTTAAGCACAGTCGTGTATAAATTGTTAAAAGGGGACGTTTCATATGTCGACCCTTAGCCTAGGATACCTCACTGGAATCTTCTGATTTTTTTCTTGTAGTTTGTGTAATTAGTGTAGATTTTGTTTATTGCTAGCGCGTAATTGTAGAGAATTTCCATTGTAGTTGTAGTTTTTTCATTGTTGTACAGTAAAACAGTTGTGGCATGCATGTAGATTTGCACCAAGTATTTCGCAGCTGCAATTAACTAGATATTATTTTCAGTGTTATGTTAATGTGTTCTCTTATTTTTGCTCTTGAAATTGTGTTTTTCTGTGTTGTCGTGTGAAATACTGTGACAATAATGGCGTGTGAAAAACGTAACACTAGGCTCCAAACTAAATTGAGAAATGATAGTGAAGACGAAAGCAGTATGTTAGCGCCGCAGAGTAGTGAATTAACTAATGTTAAAAGTAGTAATTTGGTAATTGCGCATAGGGAAATGGAGCGGGTTTCAAACAATGGTGTAGACAGCGAAACAATTAGAGAACAGGGAAGCATTATCGATCGATCGGTCCGCAATAGCTCGGCTCAGGAATCCGAAATGACACGAGACGATCTCACAAATACTGTAGATTCAGGTTTTGGATCCTCACCGTTTTCTCAAATAAGTCAAGACACATTTTCTGCTTGTCAAAATGTGAATGTTGCCGGTGCAAATGCACTGCCGAAAAGCGTAGAGGAACAGATTCCAGACACTAATACATTATTATTGCAATTAATGCAACAAATGGAACAAAATCAGAGACAAATGGAACAAAATCAGAGACAAATGGGACAAAAGCTTGAAAAATTAGACATAATGGAGCAAAATCAGAGAGAAACACAGCAAAAGCTTCAAAAGTTAGACGCAATGGAACAACAGCTTCAAAAGTTAGACTCCACGGTTGAACAAACACGTGAAGATTTAACTACTGAGTTACATCACATTGAATCGAAATGTCAAAAAGTCTGTAATGACGTAAAAACACAAATTTGTGAGCATTTTCAACCTATTTTTTCGCGGCATGAAAATGCATTACAGAATCACGAAGCAGCTATAAAAGAACTGCAAACCATTGTTCATGAAAATCATGAGACCTTGTCGGCTAAATTTGACTCTGTTGCATCTACCGATTCGGTTACGCAACTTGCAAAAACTCAGGAAAACTTGAAGGACACAGTAGATTCGATTTCAACACAAATGGACACTCTGAAACTTGGTTCAGAAAAACACACTGAGGAAATGTGTTCACTATCGGAGAAAGTAGGCGAACTTTCGGATCAGGTCACTAACTTATCTACAAAGGTAGATGATGATCTGAATGACACAAGACCTGTAGCCTTCACTGACACAGAAGAGTATGAACAAATTAGAAAATTCAAACAAAATCAAAATCAAATCAATACACAGTACAAAAGAGAAATCCGGGAAGTACAAGATCAGTTGACGCAGGTAATACAAGAATTACGTATTTCAGAGGACACTCGCGCCCCAATGCGGGAAGAGGGACATAGAAATACGGAACAACCACAAAATAATAACACAGGACACTTCGGAAATTATGAAAGAAATTGGCAAGGCACACCGAATTTTGAGATGGAACCGCCGACACGACGTAACAATGACCGATATGCTACTTGCCGACACGATGATTTTGACTATAAGCTGTTCATTACTACACGTAAATTCAAAACATTTAAGAATTCTGCCAACGACATTCATCCACAAGCGTGGCTTCATCAATTCTCTCATTGTTTTCCCCCCAACTGGTCATTAGAACACAGATTAGAATTTATGTGTGGCTATTTAGAGAATGAACCAGCTGTAAGAATGCGATCGGTCATTCACGATTGTCACAATGAAGGAGATTTTTATCATGCCTTCCTCTCAGCATATTGGTCTCAAGCTACACAAGACCGAGTAAAACATAGCATCATAATGATGAAACATTTTGAACAATCTGAATTTTCCAGTCTTGTGAAATATTTTGAAGACACGTTGCACAAGAATCAGTACCTGTCAAACCCATACAGCCCCTCAGAACTCATCCGCATTTGCTTAATCAAACTGCCTGAACATTTGCGACATATTATTTTAGCAGGACGTTGCAAAGACGACATTGAAGCATTTCAAGGACTCTTACAAGAACTGGAAATTGACACTGATAATCGCGGAACGCACGAGCACAACAATTACAGATCACATCCGTCGCAATTCCGCGATGAAAGAAATAATAACTGGACGCGACAAGGCTATTCTCACAACACAAATCGTGACCGAAACAGACACCACCCGTATAACAACCGTTGGCAGAGTAGTAATAATTACAGGGAAAGATCACCTCTCCGCGGTAATGACTGTCACAGAGACAATCATAGAAACAGACAATTTGGCAACCAGAACTATTATTATCACGGGAGACAGAATAACTTTAGACGTAACGGTCCAGCGCGCAGTTACGATTCAGGGAGAAATTCTCCACCTCGTGACCGACAAGAAAGAAACCATGGCATCTACCGACATGACGACAGACGATATGATCGTAACGACAGACCTGAATTGCATCAGAACTGGCGGGATTCTAACAGAGCTGGGCCCTCTCGGCAAGGCGAATTTGTAGAAGTTCGGTCTCCTAATCCGAATAACGACGCGCGCCAGCAAAGAAACAGACAATGACTCGCACAGCAGGCAGCCGCGTGCGCCGGCTGGCTCCGAGAAAAATAACATTGACGCTAACCTTGAGAAAAATTCCAGTATTCTTTAACGACGTATACCGCATGTTAATTGCATTGTTCAAACTCTGAGTACTATGAAGAGCAAAGGTTTACACCACATTTCACATGTAAAACCGTTTATTGAAAGATAATCTGCTTTTTTTTTTAATGCAACATTTTGGTTTACTTGCAAATACATTATGGATTCAAGGTGCTTTCTGTGAGATACTAGATGACACAGTGGTTAGTTTATGTGACAGCTACAGGATTTTATCACGACGTTACTAATGAGTGACAATTCACAATGTTGCTTTTGCGGTGTTTCCGTTTTATGTCTGCACAGTTTTATGTATTATTCTGGAAAGGAAAACATGTTTTTGTAGTAACTTTTGTGGTATAGCTACAATGAGACAGCCTTTTTCGTGGCACAACAATACGTTACAGGACAGTACTTTCCTCATCACGGCAATAAGCGTAATAACTAAGATATCTATACGCAAAGCATTTCACTTTTGTGTATCATGAGGTAAGTACATTGACTTTTGTGGAACTCAGCTTTCGGAGGATGATATCTACGACACTTACACAGAGAGTATCTTACAACAAGACGCACAGTTTAGCGCTACAGGACACGTATTTGAGTGATTAATCTTATACTTAAAACACTTATTTTTAAAGATTTTTTTATTACAAAGAAAGTTTTCCGAGATATATTTCATTCCATTGCTGTAATCTGTAACACCTGAGGGTATAATTACATTAATCCTCAGGGGGGTACACGCTTACTTTGTGTACCATGTGTGTGGCAACCACAAGGAACCCTAGCTAATATGGTATTTGCTTATACAACTTTACACATCGGTACCATATTTCTCCAACACAGTATTACACAGCTATCAGATCATTTAACTGAAAGAGACAAACATTTTTTTTACTACGTCAGTGACAGATGTTTACGCAATTACACAGTTGGATACCTTCACACTTATGAAATTGTATTTTGTCTGTACTTTGTAAACTGTTCATATTTTTTCGCTACCATTGTGATACTATGAGAGCTTTGAATGATGTATTTGGTATGGGATCATGATTTTTAAGGTACGTTTGAGGTAGATAACACTTTTGAAATGAGCAGAGAATTTTTTTTAGGTTTTAAAATATTCAGGAAGCTACGACGATTTTGTGATTTGGCTGAGGTTTTATGATGTTATGACGACAATGTGTATTATGCTGCTGAGGTATGTTTATGGTCAAGGAGCTGATGCTATATGAGTTATTTGATTATGTTATGTATTTATTAACAGGTAATATTGAAGAAGCGTCGACGAATATGTATATGTGTAATAAGGTAAGGAGTAATGAATAGTGATTAGGGCACTCTGATTTGTGGAAAAGGATGTTGGAAACCAAGAATCGTACTGTAAGAGTTATGAAATGCGTGAATGTATCACAATGACGGCGAAAATTTCTTGGACACTTATATTCATAGGATTTTGTTACTACAGATTTGCAACGCTAATTCTTGACCTGTGAAATATTTTTATGTGAGACTGTCGTAGCGGAAACTGCTGTCGTAAATATTTCGGTAAGAAAGTTCAGTGACCACCTGCACGTAATGCGTCGTGGGCACGCAGCTGGGCGACAGCCGCCCGAAAAAAAAAAAAAAAAGCCATTAGCCTTCCAGCGGCACAGGTAAAAAAAAAAAGGGGGCAGGCCATTGTCCGAGCTATTGACGCTCCTTTGTAGAAAGCATCGCAACAGTTCACGGCTATTGTCGTGCTAGTTGAGAGAAATGCCATATGGCGACAGAAATGCCTAATGAAATGACAGAAAGATTTTTACATCTGCACACCTGATTATGACAAGCGTCTTTTTACGAGAGTTGAGAGAATTTCTAACTTATGAAATGTCACATGACTATTGAATGATATTTTTATGCTTTGCCTTTCATAGTTGCTTATTTCATTTGATATATAGTTTCCAGCTGTGTTGCAGCATGGGTTTTATTTAAAAAAAAATAAATAAATAAAAAATCATTTGCTAATGTGAACACTTTCTGTCAACAGATCTATTAAATAATTATTTTATGACCCACATTCTTCGAAAAAGGAGCTCTTGGAATGGAAAGAACAATAAGAAGGGACTAATAACAGGACTGCATACATAATTTTCTTTTCTAGTACTTAGTAATTTTTTGTAGAATTAGTTTTTGTGGTGCACCACTTTAATTACTTAGACATTAAGATGTGATTATACATTTCCCTTATCTGCATTGTTATCTTTACTGTAATATTTTTTCTGCTTGAGCTATGTCATGTTTAGGTATAAGTTGCTGCTGTTTGCCAGGCATAATGTTACTGAATTTGACTTTGTATTACGCTGTTAAGCCAGTTTTACTAATGATTATTTTATTGTTTGCTGCGCATTGCCTCATATTAGTTGTAATGTTGAATTGCTTGGTAATTTAGATTTACTGTAGCTTGCTTTGCCAGTTTGAAATTTTTGTCATTGATGTTTATTGTTTTATGTGATGCTGCATTGCCTCGTCCCTTGGTATATATATCTGAGCTCAGTAGATTTAAGTTAGCTTAAGAGGGGGTAGACTATATAAGAAACTAACTATGATGAATTGGAAGCAATGCATTGACAAGGTATATAAAAAAAGATTTGGGCCTAAATGAGTATTGTACAATGAGCCATATTTATTTTGAAAGACTTATGGTTGGAATACAGAAAAGAGGTACAGATAGGACTTTTTGGGAATAATGATGAACACAGGGAGATCTCCAAGAACAAAAAAGGTTTTGTTCGCACAATACTGCAGTACCAAAAGTTACACTGAAAACGAACCCTATCCATTCCTTTTGTGTCATCCCTCTATGTGTTTGTGTACCCTTGTGTATTTGTGTTTTTCCTGTCTTTATGTGTTTAGCTGATTAGAGCTATGTTGTAGAATTTTTCTAATACTATGTTATTTACTTGGTAAATTCTGTTTTGTTGCTCATATGTGGAGGTGATGTTTCAAAAGTTATTCTGATCTTTATGTAAGTACTTATGTCATTATTTTTGTAATACTGATGTATATGTTTATTTCTATTCTTTTGTAAAGCCCCTATTATTACGAATGTTATCTCTACTATTATGTTTTTAATGATGTTTTCTGTATCTTTGTAATTGTATTCTTATGTTATAAAATTGTAATTGACACCAGTTCATCAAATTAAGTAACTTCTAAGTTACATTTCAATGCACACGTTTCTGTTGGTCATAGTATATGGACAATATGTGAGAAGTAGGGACTGATAGTGTTTGCACGTGTGTTAATAATTCAGCAAGGGACTGGATAACAGCATTGCTGGTTCTAAGGACAATTCCAAAAACTTTGTGAGTGCACAAGTGGTGGTTATGGACTTGCTACATTATCCGCAAGACTCTTCGATGGTGATTGTGCACCTGCACAGTCACAACAGATGGTTGCTGGCCATCTCTACAAGGACTGCAGTGGGTCTGCGCCTCTGGTGGCCCACCGATACCGTAATCTCTACCAGGACTACAGTGGGTCTGCTCTGTGATGACCTACCCACCAATACTCTTCAAAACTTCGACTGACTCCGCTGTGGGTTTGCTCTGTTGTGGCCCATTACCTGCCTGCATGTCAAGAGTCAGCACTGTCTTTCCGTTGGAAGGACAACGATACTTCTTCAAGACTGCATGGAAATCCACTACTTCCGTGTGCATTTTCTTTTACTGCTCAGACTTTGAGAAAAACACTGCAATGTGATGAATGATCAGGACTGTCTTTATGGACTGTGAGAAAATTTTAGCTTTTGACCAACATTGTATCAATAAGTGTGTGCATTTGATTTCTTTGTTATTGTAATTACGATTATGAAAAATTTTAACAAATATGTATTGGCCAGTGCCCAACAAAATTTGTAAATTTTTTTGTGGGGAGCATGGGGGCTATGTAAGTAGGCTGTTTAGGTTTTTTTATTGGTAACGCCACCTCAGTATGAAAATCACCGGCTGTGCCGTGTGCAGTCTGTGGCTGCTTTGCATTGTTGTAATACTCAACCATTGTAGTGTTAGGCAGCTGGTTGTGAACAGCGCGTAGCGCTGGGCAGTTGGAGGTGAGCCGCCAGCAGTGGTGGATGTGGGGAGAGAGATGGCGGAGTTTTGTAATTTGTCATGATATCAAGGTAAATACATTGTTGGTTCTCTATTAATATCTTTTATTTGCTAACTATCCCTATGAGTAGTTAGTGCCTTCCACAGTTCGAATCTTTTATTTAGCTGGCAGTAGTGGCGCTCGCTGTATTGCAGTAGCTTGAGCAGCGAAGATTTTTGTGAGGTAAGTGATTTGTGAAAGAGATAGTTTAATGTTAGTCAGGGCCATTCTCTTGTAGAGAATTTTGAAAGTCAGATTGCGTTGCGCTAACAAAATATTGTGTGTTGAAAGTCAGATTGCGTTGCGCTAAAAAATATTGTGTGTCGGTTCAAGCACAGTCTTGTATAATTGTTCAAAGGGGAAGTCGTGTAAAATTGTTAAAAGGGGACGTTTCAGTATATATGGTAAATGTACATGAATACCTTTTAGTTGTTTATTCTTGACTGCGATTATAAAGTGACGTTAACGATCTCTGATGCAGCGTAGCGTGAAAATAGAGATCTTCCTTTGCACCTATAGTTCGTTTCTCGCAATCAGGCAGAGTGCAGTAATTGGTACATCTGCCTCTAATTTACACTGTGGACGTGGCGATCCTGTTTTTGTCTCGCAGCACATTTAAGTAGGAAATAAGACTGGCCCAACTTAACTGTGTTTGCTACTTTGGGTTCTATGAAACCCGCAACTCCGTCAAAATCCATGCTCAAGATTGCCATATATCTCTCTCTTGCTATGCGAAAACCACACTCCTGGAAATTGAAATAAGAACACCGTGAATTCATTGTCCCAGGAAGGGGAAGCTTTATTGACACATTCCTGGGGTCAGATACATCACATGATCACACTGACAGAACCACAGGCACATAGACACAGGCAACAGAGCATGCACAATGTCGGCACTAGTACAGTGTATATCCACCTTTCGCAGCAATGCAGGCTGCTATTCCCCCATGGAGACGATCGTAGAGATGCTGGATGTAGTCCTGTGGAACGGCTTGCCATGCCATTTCCACCTGGCGCCTCAGTTGGACCAGCGTTCGTGCCGGACGTGCAGACCGCGTGAGACGACGCTTCATCCAGTCCCAAACATGCTCAATGGGGGACAGATCCGGAGATCTTGCTGGCCAGGGTAGTTGACTTACACCTTCTAGAGCACGTTGGGTGGCACGGGATACATGCGGACGTGCATTGTCCTGTTGGAACAGCAAGTTCCCTTGCCGGTCTAGGAATGGTAGAACGATGGGTTCGATGACGGTTTGGATGTACCGTGCACTATTCAGTGTCCCCTCGACGATCACCAGTGGTGTACGGCCAGTGTAGGAGATCGCTCCCCACACCATGATGCCGGGTGGTGGCCCTGTGTGCCTCGGTCGTATGCAGTCCTGATTGTGGTGCTCACCTGCACGGCGCCAAAGACGCATACGACCATCATTGGCACCAAGGCAGAAGCGACTCTCATCGCTGAAGACGACACGTCTCCATTCGTCCCTCCATTCACGCCTGTCGCGACACCACTGGAGGCGGGCTGCACGATGTTGGGGCGTGAGCGGAAGACGGCCTAACGGTGTGCGGGACCGTAGCCCAGCTTCATGGAGACGGTTGCGAATGGTCCTCGCCGATACCCCAGGAGCAACAGTGTCCCTAATTTGCTGGGAAGTGGCGGTGCGGTCCCCTACGGCACTGCGTAGGATCCTACGGTCTTGGCGTGCATCCGTGCCTCGCTGCGGTCCGGTCCCAGGTCGACGGGCACGTGCACCTTCCGCCGACCACCGGCGATAACATCGATGTACTGTGGAGACCTCACGCCCCACGTGTTGAGCAATTCGGCGGTACGTCCACCCGGCCTCCCGCATGCCCACTATACGCCCTCGCTCAAAGTCCGTCAACTGCACATACGGTTCACGTCTACGCTGTCGCGGCGTGCTACCAGTGTTAAAGACTGCGATGGAGCTCCGTATGCCACGGCAAACTGGCTGACACTGACGGCGGCGGTGCACAAATGCTGCGCAGCTAGCGCCATTCGACGGCCAACACCGTGGTTCCTGGTGTGTCCGCTGTGCCGTGCGTGTGATCATTGCTTGAACAGCCCTCTCGCAGTATCCGGAGCAAGTATGGTGGGTCTGACACACCGGTGTCAATGTGTTCTTTTTTCCATTTCCAGGAGTGTATATTAGTCCTACAGCAAAATGAGCAGGTCCTTTTTATAGGAAATTTAATGTATTTAACGTTTGTACCGTGATACGTTTTCGCTGGTGTCCACAGTTTTCATATTATTGAAGGAAAACGCGTTTGAAAGTCGCTTTGTACATTTTTCTCGAGTAATTCGAAAACTATGGCTTATGCTGAAAACGTATCCCGGTACAAAATTTAACAATATTAAATTTACTAAAGGAACGCCCTGTTTATTTTTTTCTGCAGGTGTAACTGATTGCACATAGCGAAGGAGAGAATATGAAAATGTTGTTCATGGTATTACACGGCGTTGCAGGTTGCATCAAAGGCGTAGGTGTGGGCAAGTGAATCCTCCCGTGTGAAGGCTGGCAAGTACGTACTTTCAAAGTGATATTCCATGATGGTGAAAATCAAGGGGAATGATGCTGTGGTTTAACCAGGTGCAAGATTCAGTACTAGTTTACATCTAGGTTCTGAAGGCGTAACACACAGCTGGGGGAATGCATGTGTGCTGGATAATTGGCAATGAGCTATCCTTCGTACCAAAATAATCGGTGCCTTTCACTGTCGAAAGTAAGAAGGATGGTTTTAGCAGACACCCCTTCCGAACTGTTAATATAGAGCTGAACGACGAAACTAGCAACACTAAAAATTAATTATGTAGTAGTAGTAGTTATAATAGTAGTAGTAGTAGAAAGACGGTTTGCTTAAAACAGTGCTACCTTATTCGGTTTATCTCTTGTGTACAACATTATTTTACAGATAAGTTATTTAATAATGTAAAAGGTTATTGCCCCAATGCCAAAGGCAGGACTCGTAACAGTCATGACACCCACCTCACCCGTTCCCAAAAATAACCATTTTACTAAAAGCAGTTATATTTTCCATAGCCTCCATAGCTGCATGGCCAGAGCAGATGACTGCCATTCGGGAAACCCGGGTTCGATTCCTGGTACTGCCAGGGATTTTTTCCTTGGTGAGGGGGACTGGTACGGGCTACACTCAGCCTCATGAGGAAAACAGAGGAACTACTCGACCGATTAGTAGCGGTTCCCAGCAACGACCCAGAGGGCTGTGGTGCTGACCACATGCCCTCCCCCCCCCCCCCCCACACACACATACACTGCATCCGATGACGCCTCTAGCGGAGGATGACACGGCGGTCAGTGGGTCCGAATGGCCCGTCTACAGTCGTAACGCGCAGCTTTGTCTTTTACCTTACCATTTAATTATATTTTCCCATGCATGTTTTAAATTAATATGAAAACAGTGTAAAAATTGCAAAGGATCATAGGTACTGTCAGCTACGTTTAATACAGAAGAATTTTTAGTTGCTTGCTTCCGGCCGTTCCTAGATGGATGCATTTGCAGCCTGAGCCCATGGAGAGAACATTCCATCCAGAAAAAAAAGCGCCTGTTCATAAGCTGACTATGACTGCTATCAACAACGAACCTTTTGCGGTTGGTGGGGAAAGGAATTTGAGTTAAGCAAGACAGAAATGGAAAGACCCTCTACTAGGACATAAGTAATAGAAAGACTGAATTTCCCAAACCGAAGTGGAATCGAATGAATGAAACAGAATTTCCCCCATTTACAAGATGGCGTAGCTATAGTCTAAAGACCTGTGTTCACAATTGTAGTACTAAGTGTAATACCGATAATAGTGAGTGTACAATTCGATTTTATGTTGTGTAAATTATGACACTGACAAAGTTGTGAGAGTTTGTTGCTATCATAGTTGCTAAATCAATTTCGTATCATACGAACTTCTCAAATTTTCGGGCAAACGCTTTTAAAATAATATATTTCTCTGAACTGCAATTTATTACAAGTTATTAAACAATAATGTAGGCAAACAACGGCTAGTATGGGCCAGTTAAGCCAAAAAAGGTGTAAAACCATTCCTGTTGTTTTGAAATTAGGTACAACTGAATGAAGCCTTATTTGAACATTTGTTTTTGCGTAAATTAAGAAAAAAAGAAAGATTCTAACCAAAGAGACACACTTCAAGAAAAGTTTGTCTAACAAGGAGAGGTCCCAAGGGATGGAAAATTGACTTCTGTAGAGTTGTGTTGGTTAAGATCCCAGGTTTCACACCCTGCAGCTTCACGTAGTGCTCTAATGCTTTAAAAATAGTAACAGTATTGGGCTGGCAGTGTGTCGTAACATTCAAGGTGCATCCACCATATGCAGAAGATGATGAGTTCAAATTTCCTTATGTGCTTCGAATTTTTTGAATGTTCATCGAACTGGTTGTGATTGTTATTTTTATTCAGTTAACTGATTTAAATGAAATTTTTGTTTCTAATTCTTATTCATATCTCTTTAATCATCGTGTTAATTTTTTGATTTGCTCTCACGTTTTCCTCCCTTGATTCTTGTTTCATTTGGAATTTTGTTTATGTTATTTTAATTATTATTATTTATTTTCTTCGACTCAATTTCTTTCGTTTGATCATCTTAGACTCTTGCCCTTGTAATTATGTTCATCATTTCTATTCTCTATTTTGTCTGAATTTTGTTTTATTTACAACCACTTCTTTCTTTTAAGTCTTCATTTGTGGTATTTTGTCTATAGTGTAACAAGAATTTATGTTTTAAATGTTTGTATGATGATCATCATTCAAATAAATGTACATATTGTAACAGAAAAATCGTTTTTGACACCACTGCACAGTCGATATAAGTACGTTGCTTCGCCTTTTGTTTTTAACCAATACATGACCATTTTCAAACCATGAAATATTATGGCAAGCAAAGAAAAACAATTAAATTGGTATGCATATAGATTCCAAACTGAAAAAGAATGAATGGAAGAAAAAATGAGAGCAAATCATAAAGTTAAAATGAGACTTAAATGACGTGACAAAGGACTGGAAACAAATAACATTTAATCCAATTAACTGAACAATAATGACAATCAAAAAATATCATGTAGCTGGCAACAAAAAATCTTGTAACTCTTACAATTCAAGATGTTAATAAGAGTGTTATGCAGTATTAGCTATTGGATAAAATACCGGTTTTTAAATAAAAATGTGTTTTTGTGATTTAAAAACGAATGTAATCTGTTTAGATACATGAAAAGTACAATGTAATGAATAAAATTAAGATAAAAACATAACAGGAACGTAAATTTTCGATGGAAAATAATATTTTGGTTATTTCACACGATGAAAGTTACCTAAACGATACTTTCTAATAAATGAAAAGCACCAGTTTGTTTTTGTTCTACAATATTGTAGAACAAAAGCAAACTGCCGCTTTTCATTTATTATAATGTTGTTCTACCAAGAACCGACGGAAGATTCTGTTAATATGATATTTGTCTGATTTTTAGTGTAATACAATGAATCATCAGTGTCCGCACATATCAAACTTCATGTGCACAGCCCTCGTATCTTTCGCAATGGATCCAGTTTCCTTAAAAAAATTCCCCGCAAACAATTTTGGATGGAAAAATCTCCACCTGAGGAGTCTTACATGTCTGCTGATCCCCTATAATTTATTTTTAACCTCCCTTACAGTGTAGTTCTAGGAACGTTAAAATGCCACTGCTGTCGTTTTGCATTCCAAAACGCGCGAAACCACTTCCGTCAATGTATTCTCAGACCACTCCCCTCGACCATCACTCCCAGGTTTCTTCCTGAAACTTGGCATCTCACCCTAAGAACAAAGATTTTCTTCTGTGGCCTATACCACCCGACTTTCGTATGGCTAATACTGGACGTTAAAACATGGCACAAATAAAAACCAGCTTGAATGAATGAGATTTTGTAATTATAGTACGATGTACAACACGCTACTCAGTTTTAATACTAGTATGATGATATTACTTCTTACTTTTGAGAGGTGGCATGAGCCCCCTCTCATATTTCTATCTTACGATTCTCCTCTCTAATTGCATGCGGTGGGAAGTTGCTATTCCTTCACACGCGGACTTCCCACGCAGCGTCTCTCGTCACCCGGGTGGTCCGGTGACAGGCGGGTTAAGCCGACGTGTGTGAGGCAGTCGAGTGAATGCTTTGCAGACGCCGACATTGTCAAGAGACACGCCCGCTGGGGTGTGAAGTAGCGGCTGGGCTAGAGGTTCCGTTACTTCGGAGAAACTTAGTGAAAACACTTTCTGGCAGGCTACCAGCGAGGCGTGGGAATGACTTGTGTACCCTGGCAGTTGTGGCGGGAAAATTCCCGCACTTTCTGCAAAATAGTAACGGTGATTGGTTTGCTCAGGGCATAGCGCCGTGACGTAGCAAAATCAGCACAGAAATTGGCGCCAAGAATCTCCATTGGTGGAATGGTAGTGCTCCGGCAATGGAGTGGAATTTCCGCCGGTTTTCGAGTTGCTGATTGGAACGTTTAACCACGGCCACTGTCGTGGGGGCGGGAATGTTCTGTGTTCGGCCTGTACGGGTGCTCTTGTGGGGAGTCGGCAGTCGCCTTTCGGTCGAGGACGTCGAAGCAACCAGCCCTCGCCTGCGGGACGCCAGATCGTGTTTCGGGCAGTTAAGAAGACAGTTTGGTAATGTATGTCCGTAGCACCGGCAGATAGGGATTTTCCTAGGTGATAATCAGAGCTCAGCAGAGCGCGCCTGTTCGTCTTTTTCTAACTTTGTTCTGTCTTGAGTAGGAGCAATTACTGTTGGGTTAGCTGTGTGTCTCTCTTGAGATTTGAGTGGCAAGGAATTGGCTCCACATACCACTTCGTCTTCAACCTCACGATCTAGTTTAGGGACAACTTCACCTTTACAGAGTTTGTATGTGTGTCCAATTTGAGTCAATTTGATGTATTACAAATTAGAATTCATGTGATTTTGTTTATTATTTTGTGTTTAGTCTTAATAAATCATATTGTTATTTTGGACAGAACTTTCATTCTGTTAATCGGTAGAGCAACCCATCATTTCTCACTATGTTTATGAAACCTTCCTTTATTTAACTTATTTATCAAATTAAATTATTGCAGGTGCCAAACTCTTTTCTACTCCACTTGCAGGGTTGATTACAGTCAGTTCGCGTATATTTTTTAATCCTTGTGCAACAGCAAAAGTCGGAGTTAAAAAAGGGGGGGCTTAGAGCATCATTTACATATGTAGATGCTAGAATTTAGTGTTAAATACACTGCTAGCCCCGGCACCTCGCATAAAATGGCGACCCTTAGCCTCGGATCTTTCCTGCGAATCTTCTGATAAGCAAGCAGTAATATTAGTAGGGACACTCAGAATTTTTTTTGCTTATTTTTTTATTGATTAATACCCAAGTTTTTTCTGGTAATTCCGCGTTTAGTTTTTTAAGTAGCGGCGCATGTTTACTGTTTTTGTTTTCAGCGTATATATTTGTTTGTTTGTTCATTGTTTTATATGTTTCTTTGATGTGGTGTCCGTACCACTTCACACTTTGTCGGGTTTGTGTGCGGTTTCTGTACCACAACAAATCGTGCGTATAATTACAGCGTTGGAGCGGCGTTGTTGAAATTTTATGTTTATGTGTAAAAATATATGGAGTAGATTAATCTTATTGTGCATTTTAGATAAATTTGTTTTTCATGAATGATAACGAGAAGTAAGGCACGACTATTATCGAGCGAAGCTAAAAACAAAAGAGGATAGCATAATGGATAAGGGGCAGTTTACTGACGGGAATAGGTTCGGAGATGAGATGGGCACATTTTTAGCAGGACAGGACGCCAGGGGCATTGATGAGGACGGTGATTTGGACGCGATCTCAGAGCAGCGTTGCGGCCGTGATTATGATAGTGAAGTAGAGGATGAAACAGAGACAGGCACACAGGTCGAGACGGTAGCAGAAGTTTATAATCAAACGAACGAGAGCAGACAGGGGCTAGCTCGGCCACGTCAGAGCTCTAGCGCCCAGGTGTCCAGAGTTACATCTCCCACGTTTGAAGAGGATCAAAAAGATGACGTAAACCCAATACTGAGCTTCCTACGATCAATGAAAGAAGAAGCTGACGAACAGCGTAAGAAGGAGAAGGAAGAAGCTGACGAACAGCGTAAGAGGGAGAAGGAAGAAGAGGAGAACCAACGTAAGAAGGAGAAGGAAGAAGCTGACGAACAGCGTAAGAGGGAGAAGGAAGAAGAGGAGAAACAACGTAAGAAGGAGAAGGAAGAAGCTGACGAACAGCGTAAGAGGGAGAAGGAAGAAGAGGAGAACCAACGTAAGAAGGAGAAGGAAGAAGCTGACGAACAGCGTAAGAGGGAGAAGGAAGAAGAGGAGAAACAACGTAAGAAGGAGAAGGAAGAAGCTGACGAACAGCGTAAGAAGGACACTGAGGCAATAATTTCCCATATAGGGGAAATTCGTGGAGAATTACTAACAATAAAGAAAGAATGTGGAGAAGTAAAACAAATGTCAATGGCTGCACAAAAAGTAGCAGGCCTGGCCAAAACGGCAGCAATAGGGGCAATGAAAGTCGCGGAAGCAACTTCTAAACTCGCAGGGCGCTTGCGACGTACAACACAATCCCACTCAAAATCCCTAGCATTCTTAAAAACTCAAGGTAATATCGCGGTTGCGAACACCACGAAACGAATGGAAGAAGTAGAGAGTCGGATAGCAAAACTAGAGCAAAACGGGCACACGAGCACTGCGCGTTCGGATACCAATGATGGAGTACAAAGAATTGTGTCTCCAAGGAAAAGCCCGCCGTGCTCTAGCCCATTGACCGAGTGCGGAACTAACAATGCACACGCAGAAACAGCGAGTAATAGCTCCAATAATTATAGCCCACTTAGGAGAGTGAATTTTGAGTGCCACTTCCACTGTGATACAGAGGTTGCACATCACAGTTATCAGCAAGATAGAACAGGACACTCAGCAGACGTGCAAGTATCGGAAACGAGTGACAACACCAGTGCGAGGATCAGACAGGATTTTGATCACAATCACTTCCTGTCGATACTAAAATTCCAGAAGTTCAAAGAAAATGGAGGGTCGATACATCCGAAGAGCTGGGTGATGCAGTTTACAAATTCATTACCGGCATCATGGCCAACCCAGGCAAAATTAGAATTCATGTGTGGACACATCGAAGGCCAAGCCGCGGAAAAGATGCGGGGTGTGGCAGTGACGTGTCGGACTTATCAGGAATTTGTTGGTGCATTCCTGCGGACCTACTGGTCAAAGGAAACGCAAGACAGGATTAAAGAGGAAATAATATTTTGTCCTGAACTGGAAGTGTCCGGGCATAGGAGCACAACCAAATTTCTTGATGATTTACTCAAGAAGAATCAATTTTTAGATAGTCCATATAGCAACGGAGAAATCATTAAATTTTGCTTTTCCAAATTGCCAGTTAGGTACCAACAGACACTTGTCGGGAAGTGTGGATCTGACATAGAAGCATTCAAGAGTCTATTGCGCGAACTCGAAGTAGTCTTTGATAAACAAGACGCAAAGGACAGGAAGAAGGGGCAAAGTAACAAATACCACGGGCCAGGAAGGGAAGACGACAACAGATCGCATAATCGCACTGCCCAGTTAGGAAACCAGGGTTACGGAAGTCAAGGTTACGCTATTCAAGGTTATGGAAACCAAAGACACGGAAACCAGAACGTCAGGGAGCAGGGTCAATCTAGACAAGGAATCTGGGATAGGAGGAATAACGAACGGCAAAGCGACCGTAATTGGAGAGAGCGAAACCAAGGACAACAGTGGAACCAGGAGATTGAAACTAGACCCGCAAATCCTAATGCACGTCGGAGGAGGGGGAGCTTAACTAGGGATTGACGCCAGACTAGTGCGAACACAGGCCGCCGGAATTTCGCACGTAATCTCGGACCTGGCCAACTACGGATGATACATTACGAAGATTTATCAGAAATCCTGCTCGAGGAACATAAAGCAACTCCTCGACATGATCGGCAGCCTCTTATCACAGTAGCAATAGCTGAAAAGAGTCTGAATGCGATAATAGATAGTGGAAGCTACATAACAGCAATATCTGAGGCAGCATACAAGAGGTGCTCTCAGGAGATGGACTGGCCTGTCCTATCGGTTAAGAAAACCAAAATAAAAGGGGCATTAGCGGGTAAATGTACGGAGGTCACCCAACAAACAAGACTGGAATTCTCCTGCCAAGGACACAAAATAGAGTCTAACTTCTGGATCGTGCCAAATCTGGCGATCGACATGATAATAGGAACGGACTTCCTAAATGAACATGAAGCGATAGTTGATCTAGGACGAGGTGAAGTGGTTTTGAGGAAAGGGAATCCCGTCCACATTAAGTTCGACGACCAGCTGATCCCAGCTCAACTACCGTCTAACTGTGTTCGGATAAACTATGCGTGTCTGAAAGACAGAAAGGAAGAACAGGTCGACGCTGCGGGTAGGGGAGAGGACACGGATGAGAATGAAGTCGGAATAATGGGAGAAATAAAGGAGAAAATAGGAGAAAAAGTGGAAGCAATAAAGAATATAAGGTGCGAACACCGCAAAGAACTTCATAAATTACTAGTAGAACATGCGGAGGTCTTCCTTCCCAAGACAGGATCAATAAAGAACTTCCAATATGAATTTCGTGTACGTCCGCACAACCAGTTTCGTGTGCCACCCTATCCAATCCCCTTGGCATATCGACAGAAAGTAGCAGCTGAAATTACGCGAATGCTGAGTGAAGGAATAATAGAACCTACGGCTTCAGCCTATAATAACCCGTTAAGAGTAGTCGAGAAGGCAGATGGTAGTATTCGTTTGGTCTTGGATTCGCGACAAATTAATACCATAATAGAACCCGAAACAGACAGACCGGAACGATTAGAGGAACTCTTACAAAGCTTCCATGGAATATCAATCTTCTCATCAGTTGATCTAAAATCGAGTTTCTGGCAGATCGAGCTCCATCCAAATTGCAGACAGTACACAGCCTTTTTAGCATTTGGAAGATGTTACCGGTTTCGTCGTCTCCCATTTGGTTTGAACATTTCGTCTGCCGCATTCATTAGGGGGCTGGACGGCATACTAAGCGATAATTTGAAACGTCATGTCACCAGCTATGTGGACGATTTGCTGATCGCGGAGAAATCTTGGGGAGAGCACAATGCGGTCCTCGGTGAACTCCTTGCGACATTCAAGGAATATGGAGTGACTATCAATATCGAAAAATCGAATTTTGGGACGTCCTCTGTCAAATTTCTAGGACATATCATCACGGGTGAGGGCATTGCGCCAAATCCCGAAAAGATCGAAGCGATTGAAAAGTTTCCCATTCCTACGACAAAGAAGCAGTTAAGGGGGTTCTTGGGGATCATAAATTTTTACAACCGCTTTATACATGTCAAAACTCAGAGCAGTCCTAGGTTGCATCAACTTACAGGAAGGAAGATTCCTTGGGAATGGGATGAGGCGGCCGAATCCGAATGGAAAGCATTAAAATTCGCATTATTACAAGCACCCATCCTATCAGACCCTAATTTAGCAGAAGAGCTTTGCATAGTAACGGACAGTTCATACTCAGGTCTGGGTGTCATGGTGTTCCAAGACTATGTACATGAAGGAAACAGGGTGTGGAAGACAATTGCGTTTGGTAGCAGAGTACTAGCCAAGAGTGAGAGGAATTACTCAGTAACCGAGTTAGAGGCGCTGGCTATTGTATGGGCGTTTGAAAAATTCAGATACCTTCTGTTTGGTCGCAAGACGAGGGTCTACACAGACCACAAGGCACTCGAGTTCTTGATGACTGCAAAGCTTAATCACAGGCGGCTCATTAGGTGGGCATCATATCTGCAGCAGTACAACTTTTCGATAGAATATATCCCCGGCAGTCAGAACATTATTGCAGATGCCTTATCACGGTCACCGATCGGATTTGAGCACAACATGGAAGAAGATCTGGAGGAAAATCACTACTGCCTTTTCTATATGCAGAAATTAGCCTTTGAAAATTTTATTACCTGTAGTATGCAGGACATCAAGAAGGAGCAAGACAAGGACCCTGCCCTAGTGTTATTGAAACAGAAATGGATAGACAGAAGACACGCCAACATCAGGCAGTACTACCTCTTGCGGAAAGGCATAATTTTCCACCGAAATTATGCCAATGACACTGAATGGGGGGTATGCATCCCCGAACACCTAATAAACAAGGTGATATGGCATACTCACCTTAGCTATGGACACTTCGGACCACGCAAGTGCAATCTCAAGCTAAGGACCATGTGTTACTTTCGAAACATGGAGCGTCGAATACGGAGGGTACTGTCGGTGTGTAAAGACTGCCCAAAGGCTAAGCACACCACTGTCAGCATGCAGGCACCATTATACCCAATCGTACCGACCAAATTAAGACAATTAGCAGCAACAGATTTGATGGGACCTTTGCCAAGAACAAGAAGAGGATATACTTACGTATTAGTGTTTGTTGAACTAACGTCCAAATACGTTACCTTTACGCCACTGAAGAGGGCGAAAGGACGAACTGTATCACGAGCCCTAATCCGGGATTTCCTACCACAGGTTGGTCATGTGAGTAAAATTATTTCTGATAACGGGCCACAGTTTAAGTCAAAAACATGGAAGGAGACGTTGCGTGGATGTAAAATTGATCCCATTTTTATATCTTCACACCATCCGAGCTCGAATGCTGCAGAACGGGTTATTAAGGAGCTCGGAAACTTGTGCCGGTTGTACTGTAACAAACAGCACACGACATGGGACGTTTTCCTTAAAGACTTCCAGGAGGTGATCAATGAGGCACCCCATGGGATAACAAAATTGGCACCCATTACAGTACTGAAAAACCGGATTCCTAAGGACTTGATAACCGAGGTCGTAAACTTCCCACCAAGGGCGCGAACGCAGCACCAAGCCATAGTGGATTTGGCTCTCAAGAGGATACGGGCTGCAGCAGAGATCAGGAAGAGACGTGCCGACAGGGGAGCTCGTCTACGACACTTCCAAATTGGACAAAAGGTGCTCGTGAAGTCTTTCCGACTTTCGAACAAACAAAAAATGAAATGCCAAAAATTCTATTCTGTTTACAACGGCCCATACCGTATAAGGAGAGCAGCTCACCACAATGCTTATGAATTGGAGACGCTGAAAGGAAAGAAGTCCATAGGACTCCACCACGTCTCTCACATAAAGGAGTTCGTGGAATAGTAGTAGTGTAAGTGGTGTACATAGTAGAATGGGCAAATACATGAACCTTGCTATAGTAGTAGTGTAAGTGGTGTACATAGTAGGATAGACAAATATATGAACCTTTCTTCGGGGAACGATAATAGTTGCATTAATAGATTAAGATTGTCAAAGTATTAACACGCTGCATAAGAATTTACTGCTGTCTATGTTCGGGATCTCCTCTGTCGCTGCGATAAGAGGCACTACCTTTCCATGAGCAATGTTTTTGTCCTTTCCTATCTGGTGTCCATGTTAAGGGATAAAGTTGAGTGACGAGATGTCGCACAAACGGGCGCATACAAGAACGTGCTCTTAGAAGCGTTCTGAGAAGTCGTGATACGCTCCATAGCGGCCACAACCAGTTCGTGAGTCGTTCATACCAATGCTTGCAGGCACGCGTCAGTGCACTGCAAGATTGTGGTATATTGCGTGATTTAGAGGATGAATATGGGCAGTATAGTTTTTGCAGAGCTGCGCCAGCATCGTTGTCTTGCAAGTCGGGGTGAACCTGTGAGCGTTTGACGCCAATGGTGCCCTAGACGATAGAAATGCGGGCATAAAGCCTACCATGCCAATGTGCAGGTTGGCGATTTAGCGTGCTGCTCGTGACTGTCACAGATGAATAACCAAGGAATTATACTTGGAGATTCGTGACATACTCTGTAGCTGGCGTGTGTTGGGCGACTGAATCCGCAACAGGAACCAGTCCTGGCTTGGTCATATTACATTGCCTCTGGAGAGGTGTGCTTTGATCGCGAAGACTGCATAACATAAAAAAAGAAGTTGCAACTATAAATTTATTGTCGTGTATAGCCATGGCTAACCCAGTCTCTGGAGTTTCAGTGAGGCGTAGTGAGAACTCGGAGGCCATGTCGTACGGCGCGCACATCACTGTCGTCAATAGCGGCGAGCAGCGAGACATCTCAGCGTAACAGGAATTATGTAAGAGTATTGTATAAGGTAAACAAAAATAAATAAATAAATAAATAAAATAAATAAATAAAAGGGAAAGTACGATATACTAGGATAAGTTAAACTGTAGGATTTAACAATAACTAGATTATTATTGTGGGGGTTTTCTACCACAAGCGTGGCGCGCGCCTGTTGAGATGCTATTTTTCAGGTCACCAAACCACAGACCCGAGATGGAGGGACGACGGGCGAGCGAAAGTAGCATAGTTGAATGTTCCTTATAGCACAGTAAAACTTCAGCCTGCATAATAACATAATTTATTCCGAAGACATAGAATGTAGATCGTTGGCATATGGTAGTTAATTCTTGAGCATGTCTACTGTCGATCTATATAAGTAATAGTAATATTGGTGCGGGCCCGCACATTTAGTTGTTCATCCGTTACATAGCATCAGTTATCACACACCATGTACAATACTGAGATCGGTCTCTACACATATATCAAAATAAATTATTTCCATGTCTAGATTAGATGTTATAATGATAGCTACAGATAAATAACTATAAAAGTAAAATAAGAGTGTCTGAAATGACAGACCATCAATGTGTCATTATGTAAATTTATTATAACATAGAAGGTCATGGGAAAAAGTTAGGCTTAAGATTTTTGTCAGAACTGTGCAGATGACGGGTATCGTGGCAATACAGAGGCCAGCCAGCGCAAAAACAAGAGGTCTTCGGCTACCTTCTAGAGGGCGAGCGTCCGGTCCTGCAAGCTGACAGTCACCGGGCCGTGTACCTGAGGGATTACGCGGGGTCCTCGCCGGGCCACAAGCGAAAGTGAGGCTGGCCATTGACACTGACACGTGACCCACATGCGACAGCCTGCTACCTCTCCAGACGCGGCAGCCGTTTGGAGGGATTCCCTGCGGCAGACCACGTTGTCGTGAGTACACGAAGAAGATCACATATCGTGTCAGAACCTGCGCCCCATGTGCCTCAGGACAGAAAGGGACGTTATATACTCACCTGTTTGGGTTTTTACAACTCACTAGCATTGGCCGATCTGCATACACAAAGCAGTATCGTGCCACACTAACAAATGTATGGTCTCATTTCTAACTTCTCCTCTCTTTTAGAGAGCAGTTTTAGCAATCGTCACTCCTAGTTCGATCCTGTATGGATGACCTCACACACTTGTGGAGTCACTCCACGTGCCATCATCCCTCGTCGAACTGCAATATTGGGAAACGTAAAGTACTGTCCAGCGAGAGAAGAGACCTAGACTAGTGATGTATCGCAACAAATAGACCTCAGAGACAATTAATCGACGTGAGGAGAGCCTATCACTGTGTCTTCCTACCCTATTGCCGTTGCAACAACGTAGCAACAACACCCGACGTTTAGCCCTATGAGATGTCAGGACTGTCGAATTTGTGAAGTGCTTCGAATATTTCTAACAATGTGATTTAGTGCCTCATTCTCAGCACAGTCGTGAACTTTGTGCAATGTACACGCACAACTTGATGCCCCATGAACCTTGTTTTTTTTTCTTAAATTTCTTTCTCTAGCGTTGTTTTGGTAATGTATGTTATACCTTGTGTGTGTTTGTGTTTTACACTGTAATTCTTATTACAAATTACTGTATTGTTCTCCACACCATGTTTTTTTGTATTTTGTATTTATTGTTGTGTGTATGCAAACAGTGTGCCTGAAGTCCCCATAAACTGAAGCAGATACCACCACTGTCATTGTGAATGGACCATCAGTTCAGGGAACATTTTGTAAAGGTTATTCTTGCTGCAGGGAGACAGAATGAATCGGAGGTTGTAACTAGATTCTGAAAGCTCACAAAGAGATTGTTAACTTAAATTTTATCATGTGTGAGTGAGTTCAGGTTAGTTTCATGATTCAAATTGTTGTAAAATCTTGGGCATTTAATTGCGGAGCACTCCAACTCTGATTGTAAAGAATAAACTGCTCCATATTTGGCTCACATGCCCGGGCCATATTTAGAGCGTGAATGTCTGTGTGAATCGGTGTTTGGAAGGGGCTCCCTGGGTATGGATGTGTGATGTGAGTGGTAGTGTTCCATATTAAGAAGGTGAAGTTGGCTACATCATAAATAATCCTCCCTCTATGAGCTGCATTTTTCAGTTGCAGTGATTTTTTTTATAGAGTGCAGCATGTGGAGTCAGTTTTTAAGATTGTTCTTGGGCGATTGACTCACTACCTTGCTCCTAAGTGAGCCAACCGCTCACCAATTACAATCTAAAATGGCGTAGGGGCAATGAGAGGTGGCATGAGCCCCCTCTCATATTTCTATCTTACGATTCTCCTCTCTAATTGCATGCGGTGGGAAGTTGCTATTCCTTCACACGCGGACTTCCCATGCAGCGTCTCTCGTCACCCGGGTGGTCCGGTGACAGGCGGGTTAAGCCGACGTGTGTGAGGCAGTCGAGTGAATGCTTTGCAGACGCCGACATTGTCAAGAGACACGCCCGCTGGGGTGTGAAGTAGCGGCTGGGCTAGAGGTTCCGTTACTTCGGAGAAACTTAGCGAAAACACTTTCTGGCGGGCTACCAGCGAGGCGTGGGAATGACTTGTGTACCCTGGCAGTTGTGGCGGGAAAATTCCCGCACTTTCTGCAAAATAGTAACGGTGATTGGTTTGCTCAGGGCATAGCGCCGTGACGTAGCAAAATCAGCACAGAAATTGGCGCCAAGAATCTCCATTGGTGGAATGGTAGTGCTCCGGCAATGGAGTGGAATTTCCGCCGGTTTTCGAGTTGCTGATTGGAACGTTTAACCACGGCCACTGTCGTGGGGGCGGGAATGTTCTGTGTTCGGCCTGTACGGGTGCTCTTGTGGGGAGTCGGCAGTCGCCTTTCGGTCGAGGACGTCGAAGCAACCAGCCCTCGCCTGCGGGACGCCAGATCGTGTTTCGGGCAGTTAAGAAGACAGTTTGGTAATGTATGTCCGTAGCACCGGCAGATAGGGATTTTCCTAGGTGATAATCAGAACTCAGCAGAGCGCACCTGTTCGTCTTTTTCTAACTTTGTTCTGTCTTGAGTAGGAGCAATTACTGTTGGGTTAGCTGTGTGTCTCTCTTGAGATTTGAGTGGCAAGGAATTGGCTCCACATACCACTTCGTCTTCAACCTCACGATCTAGTTTAGGGACAACTTCACCTTTACAGAGTTTGTATGTGTGTCCAATTTGAGTCAATTTGATGTATTACAAATTAGAATTCATGTGATTTTGTTTATTATTTTGTGTTTAGTCTTAATAAATCATATTGTTATTTTGGACAGAACTTTCATTCTGTTAATCGGTAGAGCAACCCATCATTTCTCACTATGTTTATGAAACCTTCCTTTATTTAACTTATTTATCAAATTAAATTATTGCAGGTGCCAAACTCTTTTCTACTCCACTTGCAGGGTTGATTACAGTCAGTTCGCGTATATTTTTTAATCCTTGTGCAACAGCAAAAGTCGGAGTTAAAAAAGGGGGGGCTTAGAGCATCATTTACATATGTAGATGCTAGAATTTAGTGTTAAATACACTGCTAGCCCCGGCACCTCGCACTTTCAACTGTATAAACCGATGCTGACAATTACACCGTTCGCCAACCTCGAAACTCAGAAACTAATAAAATTTTTTGTGACAAAATCTCAACAGCTAAATCACTGAAGTTCTAGGAAATGGAAGAATGGTATCTACACAATGTTCGAAGCACGGATTCTCTGTTTAATGGCAAATCGAAGAAATGCCAAGCGGCCCATACTTCACACAGGCCCGTACTAACCACTGTTTACCTGAGCATATTATCGTTTCATTAAAGTATTTTAACATATTGTTATTTTCATTAAAATCGTAGGCAAATTTGGTACATTAAATGTTGGTGTGATAGCAAATTACATCTGTGGGGAACGGCGGGAGGAGGAAATGAGAAACTACTCGTATAACCCCTACCCCAGAACTGTCCACGGGATTCGGACCTGATACAGCCACACCACAGAAATGAAGCGAGCAGCGGACTGGCACTCGCTGGGAACCTCAGCTGTTTTCGAGCAGCCAAGAGTCTCCACCATCTGTTTCCAGAATGTGAGTACCTTTTATATTCATTTCATTCTGTAAAGATACGGTTGCCTTGAGAGGTCAAAGCTTGCGGAAGGTAATGGGCTAGTTCGAAGAATATACAATGGAGGGCTCCAAATGTTTGCCAGAAAGAAGAGTGTTAACTGCATATTAGAGAGGCAAGTGGACTTCGACGATTATGGAAAAGAGGTTTGTGCCGCCCTGTATGAGATGGTGATAGGGTTAAGGTCAAAGGGTGAGGGCAGAGGACACCATCGCTACATTTTAACAGGCACTGTCTACTTCGAGATATTATTAAACTGTCCAAAATTGAAATATGCGCGATTACTAAACAGTGATGACCGTTCAGTATCCGAAATCTGTCAATAACTAGCAGCGACTTTAGCATATAAGCATCGAATGAAGCCACGTATCTGAAGCAGCTGTAGCGACAGCTCAGAATTCTCTCAGAAGCGGAAATGTCTCACATGGAACATAGCAGTTTGGTTGTCTGACCGGTTGACACATATTACACTGAACGATGAGTGTTACGGAGAAACAGAAATAACTTCGAATGTGCCCCAGCGGAGCCTGATAGTGTCTCTAATACGCGAAATGTTTAATCAGAAAGGGCTGCGCTATTCTCAGATTCTTCGCTGATGTTGCTTGTAGGAAAGTTTCGTTGCTGAATGATCGTACGAAAATGCATAATGCTTTGGTCAGACTTTCCACTTGGTGTAATGTGTGGCAGGCTCTTTAAATTTGAAGAACAGCAAGGCAATGCCCACAACAAAGAGAAACAACCCTACACTATCCGATGTTGATACTGGGGTCGGGTCCGTTGAGAAACAGGAGAAACCGCTGAAACTGAACAAAACTCCATGGCCTGGTGGAAGCACTATCATATTTTGTACAGAATTAGCATCTTTTAACCATAATACATCGTACCTCTTTCGAACAAAACCGTTGGTTACTAGTTGTAAGAGAGAACAGGCAACAGAAGAGATTCACAATATCCTCGACATCAGTCTATTGTAGGACCCAAGAACACAATCTGAGCTAAAATTTTACAGATATCTCGAACACTATGATGTTCTTCACGACAACGAACGTGGATTCGAAAGACATCAGATCCAAAAGCCGTGGATCATGCGGGTAATATCAATAATAACCTCTGATGTTTAGCAGATCCAAGGTAGTTATGTATAACGAAGCAACGCTTCAGAAAAGCTGCACAGATATTACCCAAAATCTTTATAAAATTTCAAAGTGGAACAAATGTTGGTAACTTGGCTTATACGTTGAATACTGTAAATTGTAAGTTCACGAACAGTGGAAAAGTAGTATTTCATGACTATTTACACACAACTAGTATTTGTCAGCTCATACAAATCCCTGGTTATAAGAATTTGAAATAATGAGGTAGGAAAAGCAGGTGGTAGACGTTGGTTTATCGGTAGATACTGGGAAAATGCAACCAATGGTTGTAGGACATTGTTTACAAAGCTCTGCAACCCAGCTTAGGTATACTGCTCTAGTTGTGGCACCCACACCAAGCAGGGCTAATGGGCGATACTGAATGTGTACAAAGAAGCGCAGCAGGAATTGTCACAGGTTTGTTTGACCCACAAGAGAGTGTTGTTGGGATGCTAGCAAAACTGACCTGTCAGACGCCAGTAGTATAGCTTTGGGTGTTCCAGGATCTGTCGGCACTGTTGGCAGAGTTCCCCCTCCACTCCTCTCTCCTCCCTCTCAACCTCCCCTTCCAATCCCTTTCCCATTCCCTCCACATTCCTAACACGTCTCCCCAGCTCCTCTCATCTCTCATTCTCCTCTTCTTCCCCACGACAATGTCACGTGCTGTTGCCAGATTCCATACTCCATTCCTCTGACTTACACAACTGCACTATGTATGAGATAGTGGGAAACTCAAAAATTTGTGGGAAAATCAAAATAACACAATTGCCCAAAGTATAAAGTGGCAGGAAATTCAAAAAAGGTGGAAAATTAAAAAAATGATGGAAAATTGTAAATCTTACGCTACTGTTTGAAAATCCAAGACGTGCGACTGTGGGATACTTGTGCAGCCTGCACAATTGTCAGATTTTCTGGATTTTCCACAATTGTATGGCTGACTATCTTCGAGCCAATCTGCATTGTTGTCACATTTCTCCCCTCCCCCAATGACATCAATGATAAGGTCACCCAACATAACCACACTCTTCCTACTCTTCTGACATAGGCCAATTGAACTTCATATAAAAGGCGGAGAATTCAAAAAATTGAAGGAAATTCAAAAAAATCCAAGAAGATGCATTGGCCTATTGGTACGAAATTCAGAAAATTAGAAGTGCCAGACGTGTTGGATGTGAGTGCAGCCAAATGACGTCAGAATCCAAGATGCCGGTGTAGAAATATGAGTGCTGTCCTATGACATTAGAATCATAGATGGCGACGTAGAAATATGAGCACAGCCTCATGACACCAGAACAGACGATGGTGATCTGTGCAGTACTAGTGTGGCCTGTATGGTTGTCAGATTTCTCCATCCCTATGACATCAGAATTCTGGGTGGAGGACCTGGGCATACGGGTGAAGCGTTAATGGCTACCGCATCACGTGTAATGACTACAGAATCCTATCCCAACTATAAAGTGGTGGGAAATTAAAAAAAAAACAAAAACAAAAAGCCTTGGTTTTCCATACGACTACGACAGTACTTGCCCTAATTTTAAGTACACTTGTGCTGTTCGTAAAGCAGTACCACAACTGCTGGTATAGGATGTCTTTAAGTCTTTATTATTTGGACAAATGCCAAAATTGAGATAGCACCCTTTCCTGACTTCCCCTGGGTGTCGCAGCGGCCTTCTGCTGCCACCACCGGAGTCCGATTTACTAGCCTAACATGAAATGCAGAATGGTAATTTCGATTTCCAACACTAGTGTGTTGTTTCTGATTGCACCACAACCACAGTGCACGTGATCTGAGTTAAAATGGGGAAGAACTTTGAAAGTGCAAGTACCACACACATATTTAACCCATATTGAAAACTGATGGTAATTCAAAATAGTCGATAGCCCACACAGGCTCCTAGGTGAACTACTGTGCACCGGCACAGAAACTGAGGTGGAAGGTAAGCATTGACTCACAAGGGAACCTCCCCATCGCACCCCCCTCAGATTTAGTTATACGTTGGCACAGTGGATAGGCCTTGAAAAACTGAACACAGATCAATCGAGAAAACAGGAAGAAGTTGTGTGGAACCGTGAAAAAAATTAGTAAAATATACAAACTGAGTAGTCCATGCGCAAGATAGGCAACATCAAGGGCGATCTGAGCTCGGGAGCGCCGTGGTCCCGTGGTAAGCGTGAGTAGCTACAGAACGGGAGGTCCTTGGTTCAAGTCTTCCCTCAACTGAAAATTTTACTTTCTTTATTTTCGCAAAGTTATGATCTGTCCGTTCGTTCATTGACGTCTCTGTTCACTGCAATAAGTTTAGTGTCTGTGTTTTGCGACCGCACCGCAAAACCGTGCGATTAGTAGACGAAAGGACGTGCGTTTCCAATGGGAACCGAAAACATTTGATCGCAAGGTCATAGGTCAACCGATTCCTCCACGGGAAAGCACGTCTGATATATTCTATACGACACTGGTGACGGCATGTGCGTCACATGACAGGCATATGTTGTCGACCCACCTAACTTGTACACTTGGCGAATGGGTAAAAAGATTCTTCTGCCTTGCCCGATTTAGGTTTTCTTGTGGATGTGATAATCACTCCAAAAAAAGTGATGAAAACATAAGAGTTTGTCACATAAACTGAAAATAAAAAATTAAAATTTTCACTTGAGGGAAGAATTGAACCAAGGACCTCTCGTTTCACAGCTGCTCACGCCAACCACGGGACCACTGCGCTCGTGAGCCCACATTGTCCTTGATGTTGCCTATCTAGCACATGGACTACTCAGTTTGTATATTTTGCTATTTTTTCATAGTTCCACACAACTTCTTCCTGTTTTCTCGACTGATCTGTGTTCAGTTTTTCAAGGCCTGTCCACTGTGACAACGTATAACTAAATCTGACGGGGGTGCGATGGGGAGGTTCCCTTGTCAGAAGTAAAAAAAAAAAAAAATAAGAAGTAAAAAAAAAATGTTTATCCTAAAATTAACGTGCGGCAGGTATTAAAACAGTAGCAACCTGACTTGTTCGCATCATAACTACAGTCCTGCTGTAGACTAGTCATTGTTCCTATATAGAGCAGTCATGTATCGATGACGTTTAAGAAGGAATCACATTTCCACTTACGTACAAGTCGAATCATAGTCCATAAAAACATCGCAAATATACATGCTGAAAAAGGAATGACACATTACTGGAGTACCGATCTGACCTATTTGTGCATCATATTTCATGACGAAAAAACTCAGCTACTATCAGCAACAGGGCGCGTCGCTATCAGGCGACGAGATGTTGAACGCAGTGATCCAGAACGCTACCTGCAGCTCACAATAGCATGCACATACGTAAATACGTTCTGCAGTTGTGATACACCTACCCAGGTAGCCACTACACAATATCGCAGGCGCCGCCCTGTGCCGGCTTGGCCTTCTCCTCCTGTCGACCGCTAGAGCGGAGACTGAGCACTATGGGACTTAACAGCTGAGGTCATCAGTCCCCAAGAACTTAGAACTACTTAAACCTAACTAACCTAAGGACATCACGCACATCCATGCCCGAGGCAGGATTCGAACCTGCGACCGGAGGGGTCGCGCGGTTCCAGACTGTAGCGCCTAGAACCGCTCGGCCACTTCGGCCGTACACGCGATCTCTTAGCACACAACCGGTGTCACTACTTGTATCCACTGGAGGCCGAACCGTGCCATAACCCTGGGTTCGGGGTGGGCGGCAGTGGGGTGGGTGGACTGCTGTGGCCTGTTATAGGGGTTGTGAATCACTGAGGGCTACGGCAATACGAAGCCTCTCCATCATTTCTACATCCCCGGTTTAATACAATACATTATTTGCTTTGTATTTTCTTTCCTCTTTCTTCACTAAAAAACATTTTATTCGGCTGTACATGTATATATTATTTGGAACAGTAAACCGCATGTTCTAATGCCCACAGAAATAAGGATTCTTAATATTAATATTTTTGAATATATGATTTCCAATACATGTTTCTGTAGATGCTCTAAAACAACTTCATAAATGCAAGAAAATGATGATCATACAATACTTCTGGCAAGTAATAATTTGCTACTACCGGTAAATAAATCTTTACGGCATGTTTTATGATAAGCTTCAAAGTTTCGCATGTCTCCTAACTTGGAATTGCAGCAAGGTTTCCTGCATTTTGAGGGATTTCAGCCGGCCGCGGTGGTCTCGCGGTTCTAGGCGCGCAGTCCGGAACCGTGCGACTGCTACGGTCGCAGGTTCGAATCCTGCCTCGGGCATGGATGTTTGTGATGTCCTTAGGTTAGTTAGGTTTAAGTAGTTCTAAGTTATAGGGGACTAATGACCACAGCAGTTGAGTCCCATAGTGCTCAAACCTATTTGAACCATTTTTTTTTTTTTGAGGGATTTCTTGTCTCAGCGAATTGGTTGTTGGTCAACATTTCTTCTGAAACTGCTTAGGATTCGGCTCTTCTTGACTTTTTTCCCCATTTTCAACATCATCTACATCTTAACTGACAGAAGTATGATTGCAGAAAGACAACCTCTTCTCCTAGCTATTGGCACGACATCTTAACGTTCTTATTGTGTACGAGTAAGTTTCATCAAGTTCGGCAGGACACTCTTCAGTCAAATACGAGAATTCTTCATCTTCCCAATCAAATCATTCCGCACTGCTGTGATTATAAAAGAGCTTCTAATTGCTGACCACTTGGTATTTCATGTATTGCTGTAGATTGTAGCAATAACAATTATTTCAGTATTCAATTATTGAAGAGTAAACTGAAATTAGCGAACACCCAATATCATCTGAAGACCACATACGAGGACCTTCTTAAAATGGGCTATTTCGTAATAACGAACGAAATTTATACAAATCTGAAGTCATTCTCAACATCTAGAATAGTTAGCGAACCTCAGGGAAAAACACAGAACCTCAGTATAATATATTAGGCACAATAATTATTGACATACCTTTACGATTTGCAGAAGTAACCTTCGTCTGCGTACGAACAGCTGTAAACTAACACACGAATAGTTTCCTGCAAGATGCTGTACCCTAATTTTAAAAGGAACAACTAGAAAACCATCACTCGCAGGCCATCGGTCTATGAGCAGAAAACTACGCCTATTTACGGAGAAAAAAAACAGCGAATGAAGGTTCACATGTGAGGACCTACGGAACGAAGAGGTTAAATCCATATTGTCTAATAATCGACCGTGATTGTTTCAGATTCATGAAAATGGTTAACAAATAGCGCTATCAGTTACAAAATTTGTTGACTACTTAAATCATGGGTTCCCAAATTTTTGTTCGTAGCGCCCCTGTACTACAAAAAATGGAGACTCCGCGCCCCCCTTCTGAATAATAATACTGTATTACTTACAGCAAGCACCCGAAAATGCAGCCGATTAACTCATTGCCTTGGAAGGAGGGGGGGAGCTCAAAATTGGAAGCAGTAAGGAATTGTTGAGGAGACGGAGTCTTGAAAGGGGGAATGAGTATGTATTAATTTCTGTCTCGGTACTGTCAACGTAAAGGTGGTGCATGCGACTTGTACCGAATAGGAAATACGGTGTAAGTACAGAACGGCAGTAACCTGGATCCGTGAAGACTCATTATTGGACCCCCCAGTTAACAGGCACTATCATATTATTCATTAGTAACCTGCCACAGGACTAAAATTGCACCACGAAGCAAAAAACAATAAAAATACACTCTACCTAAATTCAGTTTCAGTTTTATGTTTACATTTACTTCAGTCTGGCACATGCTTTTATCCAAGACGTTGGCCAACGAGCACCAGTTCCGTTCTGTAGGATGTGCACGCACCTGTGGGTTGGCACCACTGATGTGGGGCCCAATCAACATTCCCCCTCCCACAAATACATACCCCCTTTGCATGCGCACGCCTTTGAGGTAAACCACTAACTAAAACTGCTCGTACAGCAACCATAACAACAATGTCCGTTTTTGTTTCCTCAATTCATTTTGGGACAAGGGCTCATCTTGCAACACTAGTTAGTGCGATGAGTGCACTCCACAGTTCTACACAAATTTATAGTAAAGAAGTAATAAATTAAAACATCATGCGTGCTTCTGAAATTTGTCTGTACGAGCAGTGAAGATGCAGTAAGTGTTAAACTTTTTTCCTTCATCTACATTGTGAGTAGTGTCAGCGAGAAAAATTTTCGTAAAGTTTTGACTTCATGTGTATAGTTTGTTGGAAGTCGGTTAGTCCTGTCAGTCTCAAATAGCGGCTGAATCCAATGTGGGGAATTTGCTGCCTTAAGACATACATACACACACACACTTATATATATACTACTGGCCATTAAAATTGCTACACCACGAAGATGACGTGCTACAGACGCGAAATTTAACCGACAGGAAGAAGATGCTGAGATATGCAAATGATTAGCTTTTCAGAGCATTCACACAAGGTTGCGCCGGTGCCGACACCTACAACGTGCTGACATGAGGAAAGTTTCCAACCGATTTCTCATACAAAAACAGCAGGTGACCGGCGTTGCCTGGTGAAACGTTGTTGTGATGCATCGTGTAAGGAGGAGAAATGCGTACCAACACGTTTCCTAATTTGATAAAGGTCGGATTGTAGCCTGTAGCGATTGCGGTTTATCGTATCGCGACTTTGCTGCTCACGTTGGTCGAGATCCAATGACTCTTAGCAGAATATGGAATCGGTGGTTTCAGGAGGGTAATACGGAACGCCGTGCTGTATCCCAACGGCCTCGTATCACTAGCAGTAGAGATGACAGACATCTTATCCGCATGACTGTAACGGATCGTGCAGCCAAGTCTCGATTCCTGAGTCAACAGAAGGGTTCGTTTGCAAGACAACAACCATCTGCTCGTACAGTTCGACGACGTTTGCAGCAGCATGGACTATCAGCTCGGAGACCGTGGCTGCGGTTACCCTTGACGCTGCATCACAGACAGGAACGCCTGCGATAGGTGTACTCTACGACGAACCTGGGTGCACGAATAGCAAAACGTCATTTTTTCGGCAGAATCCATGTTCTGTTTACAGCATCATGATGGTCGCATCCGTGTTTGGCGACATCGCGGCGAACGCACACTGGAAGCGTGTATCCGTCATCGCCATACTGGCGTATCACCCGGCGTGATGGTATGGGTTGCCATTGGTTACACGTCTCGGTCACCTCTTGTTCGCATTGACGGCACTTTGGACAGTGGACGTTACATTTCAGATGTGATACGACCCGTGGCTCTACCCTTCATTCGATCCCTGCGAAACCCTACATTTCAGCAGGATAATGCACGACCGCATGTTGCAGGTCCTGTACGGGCCTTTCTGGATACAGAAATTGTTCGACTGCTGCCCTGGCCAGCACATTCTCCAGATCTCTCACCACCTGAAAACGTCTGGTCAGTGGTGGCCGAGCCACTGACTCGTCACAATACGCCAGTCACTACTCTTGATGAACTGTGGTATCGTGTTGAAGCTGCATGGTAGCTGTACCTGTACTCGCCATCCAAGCTCTGCTTGACTCAATGCCCAGGCGTATCAAGGCCGTTATTACGGCCAGAGGTGGTTGTTCTGGTTACTGATTTCTCAGTACCTACGCACCCAAATTGCGCCAAAATGTAATTATATATATATATATATATATATATATATATATATATATATATATATATATATATATATATATATAGAGAGAGAGAGAGAGAGAGAGAGAGAGAGAGAGAGAGTTGACTTATTGTGTTTAACCTTTGACACAGGATTGCAGCTCTTAATGAGTAGGTTATTATAGCATTTTAAATTTTTAAATTCGGTCAATAATTAAGTGAAATGCCGTAATTAGATTCTTCTTGTCCTAGAAGCTTTTTGACAGACAACCTGCAACAGGGGTTGAGTGACCGTTTTAGCCGTTTAGTAATATAGATGTCCCAACAATGCGGAAGTCATTAAAGACGATAATGTGGGTAACGAGTGCCCAGGTCTGGAACGCAGCAGCCGGGCCGGAGCGGCCACCGTCCGCTCGCGGGATGGAGGAGGCGACAGACGGCGCGCGCCTCCGCCCGCGCCTCCGCCCCCGCGCTATCTGGTGTAAACAAGGGGGCGGTAATGGCGGCAGGCGGCCCCTAAATCTGCCGCCGTGGCGCGGGATTGACGGCGGCCGCTCGCAATTGATGGCAGACCCCCACTCGCTTATTTCCTACCGTTACGTCGCGATCTATGGCCCTCCAGCCTCCATTAATCCGGCGGAATGGGCCCGCTCGATTGGCAGGGTGTGAAATTCTGCTGCACATCAACTGTCCGCCGTACTTGTTCTCACCTCTGGGCGGACTCTAAATCAGGTATCTGCAATCATCTGGAAAGCCAGTGAGGTTTCCAGCACTTATTGCACGACGGAAATTTGTGACTGCCCCTACTTTCTGTGCTCCTCATGTCCGAAGCGTAAACGATTACAGTGATTCGTCTGTTTACCCGTTATTTTTGAAGCGAAAGTACTCATCAATCTCTATAAAGGCAAATACTAAAATGTGCTTATTTGGGACGGTTTCAACGAAGACAAAATTTAGTTTCTTTCCTCAGATGTGTTTGCGAGGTGTCGGTTGATCATTAGCGCGTTCCTGAAATGTCACGAAATTGGAATGCAGTGGCCTATATAATGGACTGATCGCTCCCCATGAGATCATATAAAATGCAACAGATAACTATTTGACTGTCTGTGTTAAACAGGGATGACTCAGTTGGACATCAAATATAGATACCACAAATCACATAGAAATACTGACAAGGGTCTCCTCCAAGGTGCTACATGAAACTAAGGGTCACTCTAGCAATTTCATTTATTGCTAGAGGCATCTAATCACTGAATGAACAATACAAATAATTACAAGAGGGTATCAGGATGAAAAAACATATATGGAAGACCTTGGCACAGGTTTGAGATAAAATGATACTAAAATGGAGTCCACAAAAATCGACAATGATTGCTGAATAAATTGATAATCTAAAGAAAAGACTCAGAAAAGTATGAACAAGCCGCAGTTCTCTCGCCTAAGTGCATACTGACTTCTGTTAGTTGGCAATAAATTAATTCAAAAGAATTATATTTGCGGTCTCTTCCTGGCAACATACGGAAACACGACTCACGTTTACAACTCTGCTAATACTCAGATGCAGAGGACGACTGTATTATTGGCTGAGAAATCTAATTTCAGTCCCAGTTTCTGCTATGAGCTATGAAGTAAAGACAATTGTGTTCTTTCCACGATGCCTTGTGACAAAGTGTACTCTTTCATGCCCTAAGACGAAATGTGTTTCTCTTCTTCTCCACAAAATCCAGCAGCTTCTGTCAGCGGCAGAACCTCGGCAGCCTGTCGCAGTTAACACTCTGCAACTCAACGAATGAGAAGTTTATAGCAAGTGCAACGATTTCCCTCCTCCTAACAAAACTGTCACTGTTAACCACTGCTACTCAGTTCTCCCCAAGGTAGATAGAAATTCTCATGTGTTTTTACGTTTCCGCCGGCCGCTGTGGCCGAGCGGTTCTAGGCGCTTCAGTATGGTGCCGCGCTGCTGCTACGGCCGCAGGTTCGAATCCTGCCTTGGGCATGGATGTGTTTGATGTACTTAGGTTAGTTAGGTTTAAGTAGTTCTAAACCTAGGGGACTGATGTTCAGAATGTTCAAATGTGTGTGAAATCTTATGGGACTTAACTGCTAAGGTTATCAGTCCCTAAGCTTACACACTACTTAACCTGAATTATCCTAAGGACAAACACGCACACCCATGCCCGATGGAGGACTTCGACCTCCGCCGGGACCAGCCGCACAGTCCATGACTGCAGCGCCTCAGACCGCTCGGCTAATCCCGCGCGGCGGGGACTGATGACCTCAGATGTTAAGTCCCACAGTGCTGAGAGCCATGTGAACCATTTTGTACGTTTCCCTCAATCAAAACAAGCCCATCGAGAGCATCCTTACGAATTTTAAATGTCTACTACTGTGACCGCCTTCTACCCCCAACAACTGTCTGCCCCACTAAGTGCATCATGTTTTTCACCTGGCATTGCAGATCTTATCTATTTGCAGGTAATTCTTTAAGGTTCTCACTTTACGAAAGTTTGCAATGTGCTGAGCAATCTCTCTTATTCCGCTCTCCCTCAGCGGCCACCTGAATTTTGGCATCTGTCGAAGAAAGAGCGCTCTGTCCCTGGTCTGTACATGCCTGACTGCTGGGTTTCAGCAGAAATATTTTTATTATCTGTCTACTGCACTTCCCTTTGATGCTTTAGTCTGTCCTCATAGCCGGCTGCACATCTCAAGTTGCAGAAAAACCCAACGAGGACCCATAACAGTACACAGTTAAAGTAAAGATTACTAGTTTTACCGCCGCCGAAGTGGCCGTGCGGTTAAAGGCGCTGCAGTCTGGATCCGCAAGACCGCTACGGTCGCAGGTTCGAATCCTGCCTCGGGCATGGATGTTTGTGATGTCCTTAGGTTAGTTAGGTTTAACTAGTTCTAAGTTCTAGGGGACTAATAACCTTAGCAGTTGATTCCCATTGTGCTCAGAGCCATTTGAACCATTTTTGAACTAGTTTTACCTGCAATCATAGGTATTAGATTTAGTTGCTGCAAACTTTCATGCAGCGTTAAAAATTTAAATGGATTGGTATCCCCATCTGAATAATGATTTATTAGTAACGTTATGAAACATTTGTGTAGAACCTGTACCATAACATATTGCATGTGATGCTTATGTCTCTTACAGTTTCGTTTTAGGTGCCTATCTTAAGAGACACGTGATATTTTGTTTGCAACAGGATACACAGCCTCCATGATTCTACATCTGCATCTGCATAAATACTCCATGAGCCACAGTACAGTGCATGGCGGGAGGTACATCGAACCAATATTATCAGTTTGCTTTCTTATTCCATTCGCGTACTGCGTGAGAGAAAAATGACTATCTGTTTCCCTGTGTACGCGCCCTATTTTCCTTTATCTTATTCTCATGAACGATTCACTGAATTTTCGACGGCGGCAAAGTAAAGATCGCACATTATTTTTCGCTAAATTTACCCATCAGGATTTCGCGACACAACGTTGTCTTTATTCCAAGGAGTCCAGTTTAACTTTCCAGAGCATTGGACTTTCTAATCGCTTATACTACCTGTTAAGAACCTGTCAGCGTGTCGCTGGGTTCGTTCGATGTCTGTTGCCATGACAACTCAATAACTTCAGACACTGGGAAATGTTGTAGAACTGGCGGCGCTAGTGCCTTTATGGCCTTAAGAAATGAATCACATATACTCAGGGCCCTTCCAACAAATGCAACTCACCCGTTTGTCCTCCTTACTAACGATTTTACGTGAACATTTCATTTCATATAGCTTCTTAGTATTATCTAAAAATACTTACACAATGTGAAGTGGTCAATACATTCACCACTATTCTTGTATTCAGATGCTATACGAATCTTTCTCTTCGTCAGAGATATTATCTTACGTTGAAAGAGAGCTGCCATTTCATTATAATTACAGGAAATTTTCTCGAAACAATTCTACAATTGCTTACGATCATCCAACGATGGTACTTCCCTCTACAGAACGGTGTCGTCATTCAACAAACTTAGAGAGCTGTTGATCAAATATAATAAATTTTTATGTATATTTAGAACGTTAGAGACAATTTTAAGGTTTCATGAAGTGCACCCGAAGTTATTCCGTTTCTGTGAAACAATAAGGTACTGGATTCTGTTAGTCAAACGTTCTTCGAGCTAATCACATGTTTCCAAAGATACTACATATGATTGTATCTTAGTCATACAAAGTAGCGTGGTGTCGTACGCCTTAGAGAAATCTCATAAGACGGAATATACCAGCTCTCCGGCATCCGTTTTTATAAAGCAAACTGTCTGAAAAGACAATATTTTGCCACATTAGCTGTCATTGGGTGGAATAAAACTTCCATTTAATTTGCTTCCATTACTGTACAGTTTCGGCCGAGAATCCATTTTCAAAATGCGTGAAGACTAGAATCCATAAAAATGCCCATAGTTGGGTCAGTATCCAAGATTCCATCAAATTATTCGTACAATAGGGTAACAGGTAAAGATTGGCAACTTTACCAGATTTCACAGCAAAAGGCACGACTTAAAGTTTTGCAGTCGTCAACCAGCGTGCTACTAATATATGTGGCCACAATGTGATACGTTGCATGGCTACTGCTTTCTTTCGTGGTACGGCCAACAAATGCAAAACTCGCTTTGCAAAAGCTTCACGCAAAACGTGCCGCACTGTTTCATCTAACACGCTTAGGAGTCAGCCATATTATACACCTGCATTCGTCTGTGGTTCTGTACCATCTTGTGTACCTCCTCGATGTTTTTGTCTGTGGTTTCAGTTCACAGACGTCTTTCATACTGTATGAATTTTGCCAACCATTCCTCAACTTTTAAAACCTCATTAAAAACTCGCAAAGAACTTTCACTTACTTTGGATGAAGTTGTTTCGGCAGTAATCCGATCAAACCGTAAAATTTTATAAATGCACATTATTCAAATATATCCGTTTGATTGCAATGCAAGACGCCTTGTTAGAAATGTTTTGCGAAGACAATTATTCCACAAATCAGGCTGGCTTTCGTGCTCGCACATCGTGCCACAAGTAATCAGTATCAAAGTTCCGCGAGCGCTGTGACAGCGATGTTGTTGGCCGTTTCTTGAAGTCGCGGGACAGAAATCTGTGGTCGCTGTCGAAGTAACAACTGACCGTGTCGCCTTCGCTGCTGGCAGACCCCCACGAAAGATCCATCATTACAATAGAGTTGTGAGAAAGTGCGTTACCTACTAAAAGTGATTGTTTAGCAGAATCGTGTGAACAGAACATAACTGTAAACTACGGCAGTATTCCCATCAACCGCATCAGCCACTACTGGACTGCAGTGTTGATCGGATCACACTTTATTATTTTAACCTGTGTCATGATTATTCGTGGATAATTGGTAAGACGAGGGGCTGACTGTCTCACATTGTGTATCAGAAAAGAATACATTCGTCTTCATATTGTAAACTCAACAACGACTTTAACCATTATGAAACATACAATTTATTCCAATTTTAGGATGGAACTACAATACCGTTGTAACATCTCCCCTGCTATGTCGATTATATGCATTAGGTGCCGTCAGAAACTAATTTCAAGCTGCTTACATACTCCAAAGAATAGTTTTGTCATAACGGAATCAGGAGTATCACCACCGGCACAAAAATTTCATTGGTGTCAACGACAACGCTAAGTCAATCCTAGGACTCACCATACCCTTCAGTACGGAGTCATATACTCGTTTACACGTGAGCTCTGTTTGGGTTGGACTGCAGAAACAGTGCTGGAACGTGCGCCACCACGTGCGCCACCACGTCAAGGAATGCGACAGGGAAGCAGCCAGGTGGCCAGGTGGTCGACGCTCGAGAACCACCGGCGCCATTCCTGGGGGTGTGGGTGGGCCACTCAGCGTGCGGTGCTGGATACGGCGCGGCTACCAACCAGCGTCTTACCGCTGCCGCTGACTCTTCGTCTGCCCGGCACTGTTCTGTGTGGCGGCCATTACCCTCGTCTGCTGCTTGAAGATAGGGGCGTAAAACTAGTCGCCGTATTAGCAATATACTCTTTCTGGACAGTAAAGCTTCAGCGTGACTTTTTCCTTTGTGGACAAATAAGTTACGTGTGGCGATTGCAACACGCATAATAACTCGTTAGGAATATGTGTGAGAAGAATACCTACCACCTACGCCACTTTATGGTTGCCCAATTGACGGTACCGAAGTTTCTTGAGGCGCGTTCCCCACTCCTGCCCATGTTTTCAAAGGTTGTAGTGGTAAGTCAGTGTCTTGCTACGTTCGATCGTACGTAATCAAGCGCAGATTTTACATGAGTCGATGAACATTTCCTAGCACAATTTCATCGTGACCGAGCTTTTTTATAGTTGTTCAAGACATCGGAATCGCATTGGAGAGCAGCGACCTTCAAATAATTTCCTGCGAACAGTGCTTTCATTTACATCTAAATCTATATCTCTACATCTACATCTACATGGATACTCTGCAAATCACATTTCAGTGCCTGGCAGAGGGTTCATCGAACCACCTTCACAATTCTCTATTATTCCAATCTCGTATAGCGCACGGAAAGAACGAACGCCTATATCATTCCGTACGAGCTTTGATTTCTCTTATCCTATCATGGTGATCGTTTCTCCCTATCTAGGTCGACGTCAAAAAATATTTTCGCATTCGGAGGATAAAGTTAGTGATCGGAATTTCGTGAGAAGATTCTGTCGCAGAGAAAATCGCCTTTCTCTTAATGATTTCCAGCCCAAATGCTCTATCATTTCTGTGACACTCTCTCCCATATTTCGCGATAATACAAAACGTGCTGTTCTTCTTTGAACTTTTTCGATGTATTACGTCAATCCTATGTGGTTCAAATGGTTCAAATGGCTCTGAGCACTATGGGACTTAACATCTGACGCCATCAGTCCCCTAGAACTTAGAACTACTTAAACCTAACTAACCTAAGGACATCACACACATCCATGCCCGAGGCAGGATTCGAACCTGCAACCGTGGTGGTCGCGCGGTTCCAGACTGAAGCGCCTAGAACCGCACGGCCACACTGGCCGGCTCCTATGCGGTAAGGATCCCACACCGCGCAGCACTAATCTAAAAGAGGACGGACAAGTGTAGTGTAGGCAGTCTCCTGAGTAGATCTGTTACATTTTCTAAACGTCCTACCAATAAAACGCAGTCTTTGGTCAGCCTTCCCCACAATATTTATTTTCTACGTGTTCCTTCCAATTTAAGTTGTTCTTAATTGTAATTCCTAGTATTTAGTCGAATTTACGGCGTTTTGATTTAAGTGATTTACGGACTAACTGAAGTTTAACGGATTGCTTTTAGCACTCATGTGGACGACCTCACACTTTTCATTAGTTTGGGTCAGCTGCCACTTTTCGCAGTTCAGATTTTCTAAATCGTTTTGCAATTTGTTTGGATCTTCTGATGACTTTTTAGTGGATAAACGAGTGCGTCTTCTGCAGACAACCTAAGACGGCTGCTCAGATTGTCTCCCAAACCGTTTATATAGATAAAGAACAGCAAAGGGCCTATAACACTACCTTGGGGAACGCCAGAAATCACTTCTGTTTTACTCGATGACTTTCCACTAATTCGGCTAATTCAATACTATCCACGTCTTTGTGGGTCAGAGGCTGACAGTAGTTGGTCGGTACTTATACTTCCGGCAGTTAGTGTCCTGGCCCCGGAAGGACACTTTACTAAAAGCCCTTCTGTAGATTCCAACTGACTCCATAGAGTGTCCTCGGACAACTCAAAAAAGAAAATGTGTCAGGTTAACAGGTTAGATGCAGGAAATAACACCAAAATCAAATACAGCAAGCACCCGATTATCCGACTTACGGATTATCCGAGCATAGGCCGGCGATTTTTGAAGCAATAAAAAACGAAACCTCAATTCTTCTGTTTTAAATAGAACGAATAATTCCGTTTAGAGTACACTATTACGCTTTCGACTCATGGTTGACCACGTACAGTGGACACTGAAATGCGTTGATCTGTGATCACAGCATAAGCTCAGCAGTCCTGGCCTCGCACAGACTAATCGGGACCGACCAACCGCCATTTCATCCTCAGCTAATGGCATCATTTACCTGCGGTATGGAGGGGCGTGACGTCGGCACACCGCTCTCCCAGCCGTTGTCGACTTTGTAGACAGTGGAGCCGCTGTTTCTCTTTCAAGCAGCTCTTCAGCTTTCGTGACAAGGCTGGACGGATCCGGTCCCAGACCAAGGAAAAGTCCCTGGCAATACCGGGAACTGAACCGTGGTCCGGCGCATAGCAGTCAGCCGCGCTGACCACTCGGCTACGCAGGCGGACGACATAAGAAAATACGGTGCAAAATTCGTTTGTTCATACCGAATTCTACAGGGTGTCTCAAGGCTTTTGGATCAAACTGAAACAGATAATAGCGGGTCCACAACCAATTATATTGAGATACGGAAGCAATGGTAGAAAATGCAAATTTATTTAGTTACGGACATACACAGTGTACACCGCATAGTAACAAGGTAGCTCTCAGTGATTGTTCAGAGCGATGACGGCTAGTCTCAATGCATGTATTGCAACGGCGCATGCAGTTCTACCGTACTGTTGCAAAGATCCCAGGTATGTGTTGCACACTGGAACAAGCAGCAAGTGATAAATAGCATATACCAAACAGACGTAAGGAACACATGTTACTTAAAATCCGTCTTGATTGCAATTTTTTTTTATATTCATATGACCGGTTTCGGTTCATTCAGAACCATCTTCAGATCTGATATTTCAGTTACGGGAGTAACCCGTCCAAATCCAGCAACTTTCACATGCTACGTCACATAAAAATTTACTCCTGTAACGGAAATATCAGATCTGAAGATGGTTCTGAATGAGCCGAAACCGGTCATATGAATATAAAAAAAATTTGCAATCAAGACGGATTTTAAGTAACATTATAAAATCACTGATTGACATTATGTCTGTTTTTGTAAGGAATACAGGTTAGCTCATAGGACGTGTGTCATGTGACGACGGCTGTGAGAATGGTGAGATCTGTCACTGTGTACAGTGCATAGTCGAAGAGGGAATGCTACTCGTCATGAGAACTGGCACACAGAAATTTGATGTACGGTGCGGCAGGATGTACAGCCCGTAAAGCAACACGAATGTACAGAGAGCACCTTCCCAACAGGCGTCATCCTAACTGTAAGAGGCTTATCTCCTTAGATATCAACTTACAGGAGAGGGGATCGTTCACACCACAGACAGCCGGCCAAAGTTCCCCTAGAAGACATGTCCGATCACAAGACTTTGAGGAGATCGAGTTGGATCGTGTGGCAGACTACCCAGCGACACGTCAACATGCCCGTGAAATGCGCACTTCGGAGAATGTAGTGTGAAGAGTACTGGTGGAACAGTGGACACTAACCAGTATCATAAATAACGTGTCAAGCACTGGCACCAACGGATTCTGAGCGCCTCGTGCAGTTCTGTCAATGGATTGTCCACCACAGTACTGTAGTGCCGAACCACATACAGTTTGTATTGTTCATGGGAACAGGGAGGTACATAAGTACAATACCAGAAGGAAAAATGACATTCATTGCTTCACATTAGGGTTGTCGTTAGCACAGGAAGGGGTGCACAATGCTGCAACAAAAATATTTGATTACGTACCCAGTGATATAAAGTATCTGACAGACAGCGAATAAAATCTGATAAACTTAGAAAGTTTCTACTTGATAACTCCACCTACTCCGTAGAAGAATATCTATTACTGCAATGTGTAAAAGGTAATACGTTAGAATTACTAAGCCACATCTGTATACCTTTTGTCTTTTTGTAAAAAAAAAAAAAAAAAAAAAAAAGACTTAGTAATGTCCAGAATGTAACCGTATATACGACTTAATTTGCTATGTGAACGTAAAATGACTCATTGCACATCATTGGAAGGATCCACGGAACATGTAACTAACTAACTCACTATCGTGGTAGGCTTCATTCACTTCTGACACTGTACTCAACTGCGTGTCTGGAGTGGCCATCAGCAATGACCCTCTCTTTAGTAATGGGCGGCGGGAACTGTCGAAGATCGCCGAACGGAACCTTATTTGCCGCCACCCCATTTGACTGGTCCACGTTACCTGGTGTTCCAGCAAGAGTTGCTGCTACAGCTGCTGGAGACTGTACCCCTCGCTGTCCCCGAAAGGAATTGGTTTCATCACGACGGTGCACCATCACACTTCGATGTTAATGTCCGCTAACACCTGAACAACACGTTTCCTAGTCGTTGGATTCGAAAGGAGGGTCCCTCCCACGGCCAGGGCGATCGCCAGATGTCACACCTCCGGACTTTTCCCTCTGGGTCTAGTCAAGATGTTGATGTATGAAATCCACATAGAGACGGATGAAGACCTGCTTGCTAAGGTCCAAGCTGCCTATCTCCTGATACAACAGTCACCAGGGGTCTTTGAGAGAATGCGGCAGAACTTCATGCGCCGCTGCAATACGTGCACTGAGACTGATGAATATACAGGGTGTTTGTTACCAAAAGGTACGAGCAAACTTCCAGGAAACATTCCTCACACACAAATAAAGAAAAGATGTTATGTGGACATGTGCCCGGAAACGCTTAATTTCCATGTTAGAGCTCATTTTAGTTTCGTCAGTATGTACTGTACTTCCTCGATTCACCGCCAGTTGGCCCAATTGAAGGAAGGTAATGTTGACTTCGGTGCTTGTGCTGACATACCACTCACTGCTCTACAGTACTAGCAACAAGCACATCAGTACGTAGCATCAACAGGTTAGTGTTCATCACGAACGTGGTTTTGCAGTCAGTGCAATGTTTACAAATGCCGAGTTGGCTGATACCCATTTGATGCATGGATTAGCACTGGGTAATAGCCGTGGCGCGGTACGTTTGTATCGACACAGATTTCCAGAACGAAGGTGTCCCGACAGGAAGACGTCCGAAGCAATTGATCGGCGTCTTAGGGAGCACGGAACATTCCAGCCTATGACTCGCGACTGGGGAAGACCTAGAACGACGAGGACACCAGCAATGGACGAGGCAATTCTTCGTGCGGTTGACGATAACCCTAATGTCAGCGTCAGAGAAGTTGCTGCTGTACAAGGTAACGTTGACCACGTCGCTGTATGGAGAATGCTACGGGAGAACCAGTTGTTTCCGTACCATATACAGCGTGTGCATGCACTATTAGCAGCTGATTGGCCTCCACGGGTACACTTCTGCGAATGGTTCATCCAACAATGTGTCAATCCTCATTTGAGTGCAAATGTTCTCTTTACGATTGAGGCTTCGTTCCAACGTGATCAAATTGTAAATTTTCACAATCAACATGTGTGGGCTGACGAGAATCCGCACGCAATTGTGCAATCACGTCATCAACACAGATTTTCTGTGAACGTTTGGGCAGGCATTGTTGGTGATGTCTTGATTGGGCCCCATGTTCTTCCACCTACGCTCAATGCAGCACGTTATCGTGATTTCATACAGGATACTCTACCTGTGCTGCTGGAACATGTGCATTTACAAGTACGACACAACATGTGGTTCATGCACGATGGAGCTCCTGCACATTTCAGTCGAAGTGTTCGTACGCTTCTCAACAACAGATTCGTGACCGATGGATTGGTAGAGGCGGACCAATTCCATGGCCTCCACGCTCTCCTGACTTCAACCCTCTTGCCTTTCATTTATGGGGGCATTTGAAAGCTCTTGTCTATGCAACCCCGGTACCAAATGTAGAGACTCTTCGTGCTCGTACTGTGGACGGCTGTGATACACTACGCCATTCTCCAGGGCTGCATCAGCGCATCAGGGATTCCATGCGACGGAGGGTGGATGCATGTATCCTCGTTAACGGAGGACATTTTGAACATTTCCTGTAACAAAGTGTTTGAAGTCACGCTGGCACGTTCTGTTGCTGTGTGTTTTCATTCCATGATTAATGTGATTTGAAGAGAAGTAATGAAATGAGCTCTAACATGGAAAGTAAGCGTTTCCGTACACATGTCCACATAACATATTTTCTTTCTTTGTGTGTGAGGAATGTTTCCTGAAAGTCTGGCCGTACCTTTTTGTAACACCCTGTATACGCACACGAAAAAAAAAAAAAAATCGGAACACCAAGGAGTTGTACGAGATAAAGGAAAGTTGATAAGCGTGTTTCTACCTCTGAAAGATGTCGTCCAGTCCAATTTGACGGCAGTCACATAAGACTGGCGCTAGTGACACCACTAAGAGGATACAAATCAAGTTTGCTTTAAATACACTTTGTACGGTCGTGAGTGTTAGTTACCTTTCAGACTAGACGTGCTGAGTTGCTGTTAGTCAAGAACGCCTTTAAGGCGACAAAGGCGCCATTACCGACACGTCACTAAGTTTGAACGAGGTGGTATAACGGGGCACGAGAAGCTGGATGTTCCTTCTGCGATATTGCAGAAAGACTTGGCAGGAATGTAGCCTCTGTACATGACTGCTGGCCACGGTGGTCACGAGAATATACCGTCGCAAGAAGACCGGATCGTGTGCGGCGTATGGCTCTGGCACACCGTAACTGCAACTACAACAATTTGAGAAGCCGCTGGCATCACAGTGACACAACGACTTTCATAAATCGTTTACTTCAAGGACAGCAGGGGACTTGGTTTCATATTCCATATTTCTCAACTCCACAGATCACAAACGAAAAAAATTAAGTATTATTTAATCGGCATACGGACAAACGCGAACTGAAGTTGCCACGTAATCGTGATTTATTTAGTTCCATAATATAAAAAAGTTCTTTTACACAAGTAAGTTCATCGAAATATTGTATCACTTCTGCAACAACATTACGGAGACGTGCAAACTCTACCCGAGGGAAACAATGTAGACGTCCAGGACAGACTTAAAGTAAATGGATTTTTTCTATAAAACGGGAACTACCTGTACATTGGAAGTCAGTCAGTTCCATTTTCAAATGCACAGGGGCTCTTTGAAATGAGACTGCAAACGGTCTCGAAAACAGCCCAAAAACGGATCTCAAACTGGCAGTGTCTTCAAAAAATGTAGAAAACTATCTTCGTAATTCTCTCTTCGGTCCCGGGTTCGATCCCCGCCACTGCCTAAATTTTGATAAATAATCAGCATTGGCGGCCGAAGACTTCCGGCATAAGAAGTCAGCCTCATTCTGCCAACGGCCTTGTCAAAGAGGGCGGAGGAGCGGATAGAGGTTCAGGGCACTCTCTTGTCCTAGGGGTGGGAAATTGCCCCTAAAGGCGGAAGAATGAGCAATGATCAACGACATGAGGATGCAGAAGGCAATGGATACCACTGCATTAAAGACGTGTAATGTGTATCCACAAAACATGTGGCTTGTAATTGAAGAAGTGTCATGATGATCTCTCCATTGGCAAAAGATTTCGGAATAGTCCCCCATTCGGATCTCCGGGAGGGGACTGCCAAGGGGGAGGTTACCATGAGAAAAAGATTGAATAATCAACTAAAGGATAAAGTTCTACGAGTCGGGGCGTGGAATGTCAGAAGCTTGAACGTGGTAGGGAAACTAGAAAATCTGAAAAGGGAAATGCAAATGCTCAATCTAGATATAGTAGGGGTCAGTGATGTGAAGTGGAAGGAAGACAAGGATTTCTGGTCAGATGAGTTTAGGGTAATATCAACAGCAGCAGAAAATGGTATAACAGGTGTAGGATTCGTTATGAATAGGAAGGTAGGGCAGAGGGTGTGTTACTGTGAACAGTTCGGTGACCAGGTTGTTCTAATCAGAATCGACAGCAGACCAACACCGACAACGATAGTTCAGGTATACATGCCAACGTCGCAAGCTGAAGATGAACAGATAGAGAAAGTGTATGAGGATATTGAACTGGTAATGCAGTAGGTAAAGGGGGACGAAAATCTAATAGTCATTGGCGACTGGAATGCAGTTGTAGGGGAAGGAGTAGAAGAAAAGGTTACAAGAGAATCTAGGCTTGGGACAGGGAATGAAAGAGGAGAAAGACTAATTGAGTTCTGTAACAAGTTTCAGCTAGTAATATCGAATACCCTGTTCAAGAATCACAAGAGGAGGAGGTATACTTGGAAAAGGCCCGGAGATACGGGAAGATTTCAATTAGATTACATCATGGTCAGACAGAGATTCCGAAATCAGATACTGGATTGTAAGGCGTACCCAGGAGCAGATATAGACTCAGATCACAATATAGTAGTGATGAAGAGTAGGTTGAAGTTCAAGACATTAGTCAGGAAGAATCAATACGCAAAGAAGTGGGATAAGGAAGTACTAAGGAATGACGAGATACGTTTGAAGTTCTCTAACGCTATAGATACAGCAATAAGGAATAGCGCAGTAGGCAGTACAGTTGAAGAGGAATGGACATCTCTAAAAAGGGCCATCACAGAAGTTGGGGAGGAAAACATAGGTACAAAGAAGGTAGCTGCGAAGAAACCATGGGTAACAGAAGAAATACTTCAGTTGATTGATGAAAGGATGAAGTACAAACATGTTCCGGGAAAATCAGGAATACAGAAATACAAGTCGCTGAGGAATGAAATAAATAGGAAGTGCAGGGAAGCTAAGACTAAATGGCTGCAGGAAAAATGTAAAGACATCGAAAAAGATATGATTGTCTAAAGGACAGACTCAGCATACAGGAAAGTCAAAACAACCTTTGGTGACATTAAAAGCAACGGTGGTAACATTAAGAGTGCAACGGGAATTCCACTGTTAAATGCAGAGGAGAGAGCAGATAGGTGGAAAGAATACATTGAAAGCCTCTATGAGGGTGAAGATTTGTCTGATGTGATAGAATAAGAAACAGGAGTAGATTTAGAAGAGATAGGGGATCCAGTATTAGAATCGGAATTTATAAGAGCTTTGGAGGACTTACGGTCAAATAAGGCAGAAGGGATAGATAACATTCCATCAGAATTTCTAAAATCATTGGGGGAAGTGGCAACAAAACGACTACTCACGTTGGTGTGTAGAATATATGAGTCTGGCGACATACCATCTGACTTTCGGAAAAGCATCATCCACACAATTCCGAAGACGGCAAGAGCTGACAAGTGCGAGAATTATCGCACAATCAGCTTAACAGCTCATGCATCGAAGCTGCTTACAAGAATAGTATACAGAAGAATGGGAAAGAAAATTGAGAATGTGCTAGGTGACGATCAGTTTGGCTTTAGGAAAAGTAAAGGGACGAGAGAGGCAATTCTGACGTTACGGCTAATAATGGAAGCAAGGCTAAAGAAAAATCAAGACACTTTCATAGGATTTGTCGACCTGGAAAAAGCGTTCGACAATATAAAATGGTGCAAGCTGTTCGAGATTCTGAAAAAAGTAGGAGTAAGCTATAGGGAGAGACGGGTCATATACAATATGCACAACAACGAAGAGGGAATAATAAGAGTGGACGATCAAGAACGAAGTGCTCGTATTAAGAAGGGTGTAAGACAAGGCTGTAGCCTTTCGCCCCTACTCTTCAATCTGTACATCGAGGAAGGATTGATGGAAATAAAAGAAAGGTTCAGGAGTGGAATTAAAATACAGGGTGAAAGGATATCAATGATATGATTCGCTGATGACTTGCTATCCTGAGTGAAAGTGAAGAAGAATTAAATTATCTGCTGAACGGAATGAACAGTCTAATGAGTACACAGTATGGTTTGAGAGTAAATCGGAGAAAGACGAAGGTAATGAGAAGTAGTAGAAATGAGAACAGCGAGAAACTTAACATCAGGATTGATGGTCACGAAGTCAATGAAGTTAAGGAATTCTGCTACCTAGGCAGTAAAATAACCAATGACGGACGGAGTAAGGAGGACATCAAAAGCAGACTCGCTATGGCAAAAAAAGGCATTTCTGGCCAAGAGAAGTCTACTAATATCAAATACCGGCCTTAATTTGAGGAAGAAATTTCTGAGGATGTACGTCTGGAGTACAGCATTGTATGGTAGTGAAACATGGACTGTGGGAAAACCGGAACAGAAGAGAATCGAAGCATTTGAGATGTGGTGCTATAGACGAATGTTGAAAATTAGGTGGACTGATAAGGTAAGGAATGAGGAGGTTCTACGCAGAATCGGAGAGGAAAGGAATATGTGGAAAACACTGATAAGGAGAAGGGACAGGATGATAGGACATCTGTTAAGACATGACGGAATGACTTCCATGGTACTAGAGGGAGCTGTAGAGGGCAAAAACTGTAGAGGAAGACAGAGATTGGAATACGTCAAGCAAATAATTGAGGACGTAGGTTGCAAGTGCTACTCTGAGATGAAGAGGTTAGCACAGGAAAGGAGTTCGTGGCGGGCCGCATCAAACCAGTCAGTAGACTGAAGGGAAAAAAAAAATGCCCAACTTACATCGTAGTATCAAAGGTGGGTCAGATATGATAGTCGGATGCTTCTATAGGCCACCTGCATCAGCAACCGTAGTAGTTGAGCGCCTCAGAGAGAACCTGCAGAACGTCGTGAAGAAGTTTCGTGATCATACTATTGTAATAGGGGGAGACTTCAATCTACCAGGTATAGAATGGGATAGTCACACAATCAGAACTGGAGCCAGGGACAGAGACTCTTGTGACATTATCCTGACTGCCTTGTCCGAGAATTACTTCGAGCAGATAGTTAGAGAACCAACTCGTGAAGCTAACGTTTTAGACCTCATAGCAACAAATAGACCGGAACTTTTCGACTCCGTGAATGTAGAAGAGGGTATCAGTGATCATAAGTCAGTGGTTGCATCAATGACTACAAGTGTAATAAGAAATGCCAAGAAAGGAAGGAAAATCTATTTGCTTAACAAGAGTGATAGGGCACAAATCGCAGAATATCTGAGTGACCACCATCAAACGTTCATTTCTGAGGAAGAGGATGTGGAACAAAAATGGAAAAAATTCAGAAACATCGTCCAGTACGCCTTAGATAAGTTCGTACCGACTAAGGTCCAAAGCGAGGGGAAAGATCCACTGTGGTATAACAATCATGTACGAAAGGTACTACGGAAACAAAGAAAGGTTCATCATAGGTTTAAGAGTAGTCGAATCATAGCTGATAAGGAAAAGCTGAACGAAGCGAAAAAGAGCGTAAAGAGAGCAATGAGAGAAGCATTCAACGAATTCGAACATAAAACATTGGCAAACAATCTAAACAAGAACCCTAAAAAGTTTTGGTCATATGTAAAATCGGTAAGCGGATCTAAATCCCCTATTCAGTCACTCGTTGACCACGATGGCACCGAAACAGAGGACGACCGAAGAAAGGCAGAAATACTGAATTCAGTGTTCCGAAACTGTTTCACTGCGGAAAATCGTAACACGGTCCCTGACTTCAGCCGTCGCACGGACGCCAAAATGGAAAATATTGAAATAAACGATATCGGAATTGAAAAACAACTGCTATCACTTAGTAGCGGAAAAGCATCCGGACCAGACGAGATACCCTTAAGATTCTACAGTGATTATGCTAAAGAACTTGCCCCCTTTCTATCAGCAATTTATCGTAGATCTCTGGAAGAACGTAAAGTACCTAGCGACTGGAAGAAAGCACAGGTCGTTCCCATTTTCAAGAAGGGTCATAAATCAGATGCGAATAATTATAGGCCTATTTCACTTACGTCAATCTGTTGTAGAATAATGGAACATGTTTTGTGTTCTCGTATTATGACGTTCTTAGATAATACAAATCTCCTTCATCATAACCAACATGGATTCCGCAAACAGAGATCATGTGAAACCCAGCTCGCCCTATTTGCCCAAGAAATTCACAGTGCCGTAGACACTGGCGAGCAGATTGATGCCGTATTCCTGGACTTCAGGAAGGCATTTGATACGGTTCCGCACTTACGTTTAGTGAAAAAAATACGTGCTTACGGAATATCGGACCAGGTTTGTGATTGGATTCAGGATTTCCTAGAAGAAAGAACACAACATGTCATTCTTAACGGTTCAAAATCTGCAGATGTAGAGGTAATTTCGGGAGTACCGCAAGGAAGCGTGATAGGACCTTTATTGTTTACAATATACATAAATGACTTAGTTGACAACATCGGTAGCTCCGTGAGGCTATTTGCAGATGACACGGTTGTCTACAAGAAAGTAGCAACATCAGAAGACTCGTACGTACTCCAGGAAGACCTGCAGAGGATTAATGAATGGTGCGACAGCTGGCAGCTTTCCCTAAACGTAGATAAATGTAATATAATGCGCATACATAGGGGCAGAAATCCATTCCAGTACGATTATGCCATAGGTGGTAAATCATTGGAAGCGGTAACGACCGTAAAATACTTAGGAGTTACTATCCGGAGCGATCTGAAGTGGAATGATCACATAAAACAAATAGTGGGAAAAGCAGGCGCCAGGTTGAGATTCATAGGAAGAATTCTAAGAAAATGTGACTCATCGACGAAAGAAGTAGCTTACAAAACGCTTGTTCGTCCGATTCTTGAGTATTGCTCATCAGTATGGGACCCTTACCAGGTTGGATTAATAGAAGAGATAGACATGATCCAGCGAAAAGCAGCGCGATTCGTCATGGGGACATTTAGTCAGCGCGAGAGCGTTACGGAGATGCTGAACAAGCTCCAGTGGCGGACACTTCAAGAAAGGCGTTACGCAATACGGAGAGGTTTATTATCGAAATTACGAGAGAGCACATTCCGGGAAGAGATGGGCAACATATTACTACCGCCCACATATATCTCGCGTAATGATCACAACGAAAAGATCCGAGAAATTAGAGCAAATACGGAGACTTACAAGCAGTCGTTCTTCCCACGCACAATTCGTGAATGGAACAGGGAAGGGGGGATCAGATAGTGGTACAATAAGTACCCTCCGCCACACACCGTAAGGTGGCTCGCGGAGTATAGATGTAGATGTAGATGTTACCAGAGAAATAACAATTTTAAAATGACAAATAGTAGTTAAACGATTTCATTGTCTGCAGTGACAGTGTACGCTGACTATGACTAGTAAAGCTAATACTGGCAATACTGCTGCTACTATTACTGCTGCTGGCGCTAATAGTGATAATAATAACAATAACGATAAAAGCAGACATAAAAAAAATTTTAAGTGTACAAAATCAATGTTTTCTGGTAATACGATTTCTGTGGAAAGGAAATTTAAGGAAACTGCACCAGCTAATAATAATGGGCAGTGAGGATATATGGTTGGAAATAAAGACTTACAGGGGTAACGAGTGCGTACAGGGACAACGGTAATCGTTATTGTTGCTTTAGTAGGTATGTTGTTGAATGTCTTTTCAAGCTGGAGATGTTATTCAGTTCCCTAATTTACTGTCGGAACGAATTCCTGCTACTGAGAAGGACTTCAAGAAAAGTGGCTGAATGACGGAGGGGGACAGAAGGGACTTTGCTCTGATGGGAACGCATGTTTCTTGGTTCAAATGGTTCAAATGGCTCTGAGCACTATGGGACTTACTTCTGAGGTCATCAGTCCCCTAGAACATAGAACTAATTAAACCTAACTAACCTAAGGACATCACACTCATCCATGCGCGAGGCAGGATTCGAACCTGCGACCGTAGCGGTCGCGCGGTTACAGACTGTAGCGCCTAGAACCGCTCGGCCACACCCGACCGGCAACACATGTTTCTGCCTTGCTGTTCAGAAAGAGCGATAAGGTCGAGAAGAAAATTAACACGAACTTGACGTACAGAACAATGAATCTCGTCTGTCGATTGTAATCATTTGCTCTTTCATTGTCAACTAAATCTTTAAAATCTTCCATCATGGTGTTGTTATGTCGTTTGATAGCAGATTTGGGGTATCTGTTGATTATGCGACTGCATAATAGATACTGAGAGTTCTCACCCCTCTCTTTTGTCATTTCCATTCATTTTTAAAGGTTTATCACAACAGATCGCTAGACTGCCTCCTTTTGTGTAAACAGCCCATCGACTTGTGAACGTCCACGAACAAGTAGCGAAGTGTAAAAAGTGCCGACACTTCGGGCGCATAAGCGGTTTGGCACACCGTGGCTAGCCCTGAGTTATGGGAAGAGCCGTAGCACGACTTTCCTCAGTGAAACAAATGTGGAAAAAGATGTTTAGTATTTTGGCTTCTCTCTGTCTTCCTCCATTTTGATGCCACTTTGGCCATGTGTTGATCGGGACACCATCCGAAAATCCCGTTGGGGTTGGCGTCATTCTTAAGGACACCTCAATTAGTGCACGCGCAATTTCTCTCCTGATACAATAATTACTCCTCCGACAGGCCCTTGCTCATGGTCTGGAAAAAAAAAAAAAGAGTTCTCTGTAGCATCCTCGTGGAGCGCTGGAGGAGGGAATCTCCATCCTGACAACTAAGGGCAGGCAAGCTGGCCGGACCCAGCTAGAGGCTGAGGCTGCAGTTGGCGGCCATTAAACCGACGCTCGCGCACAAAGGACAAAAGGGGGGACGGGAAGCGACGCCCGAGATACCGGCGCCACGTCGTAATGGGAGCGCCAGATAGTGCCGCCGCTCAAAGAACGGGCCTCATTGTCCGCGGGCGATAAAAGGTACCTCGCCGGGCACACGGGCCGCCGGGCTCAAACAGGTTCTGTCCGATAGCGGCGGCGTGCGACCGGGACACGGCCGCCCCACGCGTAAACATATTCGGCGTATTTTTCACCTGACAGCCGGCGCTCGATACCAGAAAGGGGTCTACTTGGCCCGCCCCAGCGGTCAACGCTCTCGGCGTGGCGATCCTATCGCTGTCACATGGGACGTGCTGCGTCGAGTATCGCACACGTTTCAGGCAAAACAAGAGGTGTACGTCATTTGCATAGAGATGGTTAGCGGTGCGTGGAGGCTATGGTTTCTCTGCGTTCATGAGCAAGTTATGCATTAGGTAAGGATTCAGATCTAATGAAACTGGGAGAAGAATTATCTTTTGATCTTACGCAGTAGTGCCATCTCGTCTATTATCAAGGTCATAACGACGTGATTACGAAGGCTTTCCAGGCGTAATAGTTGATAATATTCTTCTCGGGTATGCAGCCGGATCATAACGTCATCTTGACACAATATTTCAGCGGTCCAACTGGCCGCCATCTTCAGGTGAGAGTGCTGGTACACGATCTCGCCGGAACTGACTTATAAGCGCAAGCGGCGGCCCCTATATAGGCCGCAGAAGGCCCACAACGCGTGCTCGAGAAGGTGCCGTAACTGCCCTCTAGCGCAAGTAAACATACCGCGCCGCCAGCGGTGGAAACAGGCGAAATCGAGATATCGCTATCAAAAATAAACATTATTCCGAGGATCGAAACACAGACCGTTGGTTTTTAATGTCTGATAACACCGGGTTCCAAGTCTTACTTAAAAGGTAACCCTTGTCTCTATTAATATGATTATCAGATAATCGATTCTTTTAAAACAAAGTCCCAATAGCGAGATGCAGGGGCAACCATTTGTGTCTCGTCATACTGCATTCTATGTCCTTCGGTGAGACAGTGCTCCGCCACTGCAGATTTCTCAGGCTGAAACAACCGTGTGTGCCGCTGGTGCTCAGCCCATCGGTCCTGAATGGTCCGCATTGTTTGACCAATGTAAGACTTCCCAGAGTGGCAAAGGATCTTGTACCAATCCCTACGTCAGACATTCAGAAAATTTTCGAATAGCAGTACCCGCTGACGGTTCGTGTACACATATTTCGTCCCGCGGGGTTGGGGGGGGGGGGAGGGGGGAGGATACCGGGTGGCGACAGGAAGGGCATCCGGCCATCCCTTAAATCACCCTTGCCAAGTCAGTAAATAACCGTGCCAACACTGCGCTGCTGCGGAACAAAGGCACAAGAAATAGGGTACAGTGGATGTGGTTAGTGTGAGGTCGTAGTTACTGCTTATCAGTAGTAGTGAAACCACAGCCTAGTCGGCTCTGCACAGCTGGCATCCCCTACAATCAATAGCTTGTCGATCAACTCACTCGCGATGAGCGCCACGACTAAGCTATTGTGTGTACGGCTAAACCTCGCTTTAATGCCTTTGGCATTTGAAATGGATTGTTTGCAAGAAAACAAGCGAAATCATCGAATGGGTATTTGTGGGGACCTTCTGGACCAATACGAGACTAGAGGCGACTATCTTCTCAGCACCATCACTAGGACTGACCACGAGTCGAAATCCGAAAGACAGTGCACGGAGTATGAAGCTGGTATCTGTACTGATACCATTGGTGATCTTGCAGCTCTCAAAGAATGAAATTTTAATTAAATCCAGACCTTTAACTGCTTACTGGCGTTGATAAGTATCAACGGGGACAGTTGAAAAATGTGTGCCCCGGCCGGGATTCGAACCCGGGACCTCCTGCTTACATGGCAGACGCTCTAACCGACTGCGCCACTCAGTGCGACTGCCATGTAAGCAGGAGGGCCAGGTTCGAACCCCGGTCAGGGCGCACATTTTTCAGCTGTCCCCGTTGATATTTATCAACGCCTGTAAGCAGCTAAAGGTCTGGATTTCATTATAATTTCGGTACACAGAGTGGTCACATGCCAATTGTAGAAAGAACAAGTTCAAGACAGTCATCTCCGAGTAAAGTGGTGTACACAGTCTTCTGGGACAAGCGGGAGGTGAGGGGGTGGGTTCTTTTTGTACTGGAACCTAAATCACTTTCAGTTGCTAACGCTTCAAGGTGACACTTAATAGGCTGAAAGCTCACATTTCCAGGGTCACGGCAGAAAAGAAGACATATTCCACTTGCAACACGTTCGCGTCAGGCCTCACAACACTTTCGAGGACACGCAATTCGTTTCAATATTTAACCGAACTGTCCTACATTGACACAGGAACCATGTGTCGAGACGCGTACATGTGCATTCACGTGAGGCCTTAGCAAAGACACAGACCCCAAGTAATTAAAAATCCATAGTTATTCTTACACAACCTGGACTCATTCCCCACCATTCACATGGTGGTAAATCTCTTCTGCTGCCGATTTTATTTCCTCATTTGAAACTTCATATGCATATTACTCCTTAAAAAAGAAACTGGAGAGACTGGAGACAATAATAACCAGGTTTATTGTGTAGTACAGATCATTATTCCTGAATCCGATTTCTTACACGACCTAAATGATAAGCTTTACCTATTTCATTGAAATGGTGACAACTTTTTATCTATTTCATTTACTTATTCCATTCCGTTGTAGCCTGTTACCTATGATTTAGACACAGGCCATATTGGTTCTTGCAGAAATTATGCAATTTACATTAATACTTAATTTTATTCTACACAATAGTACCTACCATCACCATAACTATTTCTGATGTTTATAGTAATAATATTAGTTGTTGAATCGTGCCTAGTCGTATTAACGAGTTTTATTACGAAAAGTAAATGACAATACTTAACTTTGAGAATTATGTACATGTGTTACAAACAAAGAGCGACACGCAAAATTATCAATGTTCTTCAGTACAATGATTCCAAGTCTGGGCTACATAGAATGTACAAGCGAAGTAAAAAGTGTTGACGCTTCTATCCTAGTTGCTAGTCGTGACGCTGCTGTAGAACTGGGCTGCGACCAGTCTGGCGCGGCGCTTATGTCCTCTTTACCTAGGGGCCGATGCTGTCGCGTTGTCGTCCTGGAGAGGGTCGGTCAGCGTGCTATTGGCTGACGTCTTCTTCACAGCCCTGTCTGCTCTCTCGTTTCCGACTGGCGTGCCGGCGCTTGACTTCACGCCGGAACAATAATAATAATAATAATATTAATATGAAAAAGTATCTCTGCTGTGAATGAAGACTGCACCTACTACCAAATAAATGTCTACTACTGTTATAATAACTTCACGTTTTATCTCACATTCCATAATGCACTCCGTCACTCCTCGGTCCATAGCCAAGCCCTACCAGTTCCATGGGCGCTTGGAGGTCGTTGTGGTTGTATCTGCGTCTTCCATTGCTTGTTGTCTCGTTGTAGGTGAGGATTCCCCTGTACCAAGGGAGCATCGTTGTTGCCGGTTACGGGCGCATCCACACGCCGGCCCATGTTCTGATTCCCTGTGTGGAGAGACACTGCCCCGGCTGCGTTTCTCTCTGGTGGTGACTACTGTTAAAATCCTCTAGCAACTGAAATGACTTCTTCTTCGAGGAGGCCCAATAACGCAAAAAACACCCGCACTCGCATCGGTTGGCACCGTGGCAAGACGAGGAATATCACGTTCTGTGAGCTAGCAGGTAGAACGTGGCCACTGCAATTCCCCGCAGTTGGTACGCCATCCATTTTCTGAGGCCGACTTCATGTGGCACTTCTCTCTCCCAACCCGTCCCCCTCCCCCACCCCTTTCTCTGCCTCGTGATGACGGGGTGTTGTGTGATGTCCTTAGGTTAGTTAGGTTTAAGTAGTTCTAAGTCTAGGGGACTGATGACCTCAGATGTTAAGTCCCATAGTGCTCAGAGCCATTTGAACCTCCCCAACCCCCTCAGCTCTAAGCCACTATCCTTCAATAGCTTCAGTCCACAGTCTCCCAGATGGGACCATATTAATGGATGACAGCACCTTGAAATATGGACGATGTCCTAGGCCCGCATTCTGAGAACACATGGCAGAAAACTGGCTCTTTCGCAGAGGAACTCCGTGAGGGGCATTTCAGTGGACTGACACTGAAAAATGTCACATGATCATTTGGTAATAATTCGAAACACGTAATGACACTACTTGTGTCACCTGAAGCCGAAATTTATACCGGGTGGTTACAATTAAAGTGCGGCGTTACGGAGGTCCAATGTGGGCAGTCATTTTGATACGGGAGCAGAACTTGGTAAACATACTAATGTGTTAATGTGGAACAAATTTATACTGGAAAAAATTAGTTCCAATTTTGGCCACCAAGTCTAACTATGGCCTGTACGGCTTCTCATCGATGTCTCTGGTGCTCGTACTGAACAAAGTGTGTAAACGGGAGTTTAGTGATAAAGTCAACATTATTCCGTTCTCACTTGTTTGACATTTTCTAGTCACATTCTGTTCCTAATCCACTCTGTATGGAAACGTATCTGTACGTCTTTCTTGCATACATAGAACCAGTTTTTCATCTGGTGGCCAAAATTAGATCTACTTTTTTCCAGCGTAAACCAGTTCTGCATTAACGCATTAGAATATCTGTCATACGATAATTAGAGCCCACACTTGACCTCTGTGACTAGATGCGCTTTTATTATAACCACTCGGTATTTGTAAAGATTCTTACAAGATGGTCACTTTGTTTCCGTGGTCTGTGTAAAAATGTGCTCAACGTTTATCGGGCTGCCAAACTGTGTAATCGGCGGCGCAAAGCGCTCAATAGCTAGGGATCTGCGTTGGAGTCAGTTTGGTACGCAGTTGAAATCTGTGTCATATATACACTGAAGCGCCAAAGAAATTCGTATGGGTATGCTTATTCAAATACAGAGATGTCTAAACAGGCAGGATACTGCGCTGCGGTCGGCAACGCCTATATAAGACAAGTGTATGGCGCAGATGTTAGATCAGTTACTGCTGCTACAATGGCAGGTTATCAAGAAATAAGTGAGTTTGAACGTGTTGTTACAGTCGACGCACGAGCGTCTCCGAGATAGCGATAAAGTGGAGGCTTCTCGTGCGACCATTTCACGAGTGTACCGTGAATTTCAGGAATCCGGTAAAAGATCAAATCTCTGACATCGCTACGGCCGGAAAAAGAACGGAACCAGCGACGACTGAAGAGAATCGTTCAGCCTGACAGAAGTGCAGCCCTTCCGCAAATTGCTGCAGATTTCAATGCTGGGCCATCAAAAAGTGTCAGCGTGCGAACCATTCAACGAAACATCATCGATATGGGCTTTCCGAGCCGAAGTCCCACTCGTGTACCCCTGATGACTACACGACACAAAGCTTTACGCCTCGCCTGGGCCCGTCAACAGCGACGTTGGTCTGTTGATGACTGGAAACATGTTGCCTAGTCGGTCGAGCCTCGTTTCAGATCGTATCAAAAATGGTTCAAATGGCTCTGAGCACTATGGGACTTAACTTCTAAGGTCATCAGTCCCCTAGAACTTAGAACTACTTAAACCTAACTAACCTAAGGACATCACACACATCCATGCCCGAGGCAGGATTCGAACCTGCGACCGTAGTGGTCGCTCAGATCGTATCGAGCGGATAGTCGTGTACGGGTATCGAGACAACCTCATGAATCCATCGACCCTGCATTTCAGCAGGGGCTGTTCAAGCTGGTGGAGGCTCTGTAATGGTGTGGGGCGCTTGCAGGCTGACTGATATGGGACCCCTGATACGTCTAGATATGACTCTGACGGGTGATATGTACGTAACCATCGTCTGATCACCTGCATCCATCCATGTCCATTGTGCATTCCGACGGACTTGGGCATTTTAGCAGAACAGTGCGATGCTCCACTTGTCCAGAATTGTTTGAGAGTGGCTCCAGGAACACTCTTCTGAGTTTAAACACTTCCTCTGGCCACCAAACTCCCCAGACATGAACATTATTGAGTGTATCTGGGATGCCTTGCAACGTGCTGTTCAGAAGAGATCTTCACTCCCTCGTAGTCTTACGGAGTTCTGGACAGCACTGCAGGATTCATGGTGTCAATTCCCTCCAGCACTACTTCAGACATTAGTCGAGTCCATGGCACGTCGTGTTGCGGCACTCCTGCGTGCTCGCGGGGGCCCTACACGATATTGGGCAGGTGTACCAGTTTCGTTTAGGCTCTGCATTAATATTAAGATTAAATATTACCTGTCATGAAATAAATATGAAAAAAGATATGTCAGGAGAGGCACTGGGTGCCTATCAAAGTCGTGGACAAAAGTTGCAGATGATTATTTTCGTTTTATGTGTGACGTGAAGATCTTTGAGGGCAGTGGGCGGCTCGCGGTAAACACGAAAGCAGACCAGTCCGTCAGCCATGTGATAGACCGGCAACTTTTATTCGCCGCGCTCCGGCCGCGTGGGAACCGGCATGGCGCGGCGGCAGCCGCCTCTGGTTGTTGGGTTGTTGTTGTTGCTGCTGTTGGTGTGGGCGTGCGGCGATGTAAACACGGGCGGGCGGCCGCGTGCTGTGTGTACAGAGCAGGGCCAGTGTGTGTGTGTGTGTGCGTGTGTGTGAGGACGCGCACAATCGATACGCGCCGGACCGACTGCGGCCGCCTGATGGATGGATTGCCTGACGCGCACCGCCGCCGCCAGACGCAGCGCAGTGGCTGAAATAAAAGCCGCCGGCCGCACTGTGGCGAGCGTCAGACTGGCGCCCGCCACGGCAGCCGAGGTCTCGCATGCCGACCGGCGAGCTCAGTGATGCCGCGTGCGGTGAGAAACTGAGGGACAATCGTAGAACGAAAACACTGGCCAGCTTCGGTCGGCTAAATTCACTTACCGCACAGGGAGACAGTCACAAACAATTAGCGAGGTGCAAGTACGGGGGGCGTTTGAAAAGTCCGTGCAAAAATAAAAACTACTTACGCGTTTGGGGCAAACCTTTTTTATTTTTCGACATGGTCTCCTTTTAGACATACACTTCGTACAACGCTGTTCTAAATTGTTGATCCCTTCAGAAAAATAGGAATTGTCCGAGTCTGCAAAATAGCTATTAGTTGCTGCAATCACCTCCTCGTTTGAATAAAATATTTGTCCCGCCAGCCATTTCTTCAAACTGGGCAACAAATGGTAGTCAGAGGGAACCAAGTCTGGAGAATAGGGGGGGATGTGAAACGAGTTGGAATCCTGTTTCCATTAATTTTGCGACCACAACTGCTGAGGTGTGTGATGGTGCATTGTCGTGATGGAGAAGGACTTTTTTGCGGTCCAATCGCCGGCGTTTTTCTTGCAGCTCGGTTTTAAAACGGTCCAATAACGATGAATAATATGCACCTGTAACAATTTTACCCTTTTCCGGATAATCGATGAGGATTATCCCTTGCGAATCCCAAAAGATAGTCGCCATAACCTTCCTGGCCGAAGGAATGGTCTTCGCCTTTTTTGGTGCAGTTTCTCCCTTGGTAACGCATTGTTTAGATTGTTGTTTGGTTCAAATGGTTCAAATGGATCTGAGCACTATGCGACTTAACTCCTGAGGTCATCAGTCGCCTAGAACTTAGAACTAATTAAACCTAAATAACCTAAGGACATCACACAGATCCATGCCCGAGGCAGGATTCGAACCTGCGACCGTAGCGCGTTGTCTGGTCTCAGCAGGATAGTAATGTATCCATGTTTAATCCACAGTGACGAAACGACGCTTAAAGTCCTGCGTATTCTTCCTGAACAGCTGCAAGCCATCCTTACAAACACTTCACACTATTCCGTTTTAGGTCAAGCGTGAGCAATCACGGAATCCATCTTGCGGATAGCTTTCTCATGTCCAAATGTTTATGCAGAATATTATGTACCCGTTCATTCGAGATGCCCACAGCACTAGCAATCTCACGCACTTTAACCCTTCTGTCATCCATCACCATATAATGGATTTTATGAATGATTTATGGAGTCGTAACCTCCACAGGGCGTGCAGAACGTTCAGCATCACTTGTGCCCATATGGCCACTCCGAAAGTTTTGAAACCACTTATAAACTGTTCTAACCGAAGGTGCAGAGTCACCGTAATGTTTATCAAGCTTCTCTTTAGTCTCCTGAGGTGTTTTGCCGTTCATAAAGTAATGTTTCATCACCACACGAAATTCTTTTTCGTCCATTTTTTGACAATCACTCGACTTTTTTGGTTCACACGAATGCCAAACACAAAGAAATAGACCAATATGGCTGAAACTTTGTGTGGGTTCTTTCCAAAGATGCTACTAACTAAACATGACCTCTATACGCGCCGGTGGTGCCATCTCTCGGACTTTGCACGGACTTTTGAAACGCACCTCGTAGGAGTCACGCCGTGAGGGTTCTCTACAAACACAATTATGTCTAGATAGTTCATTCCAGAAATGGAGAATATTGAAGATTTTTGCCTGTTATCGTCATTGATGCGCGTAAGGTATTGGCCCCAAGGATTCAGGGACTTTCGCGAGTGACATAATTTCAGGTTTGAAGTCGGATAAGAAATAGCATAAGGAATATTGTTTCCGCGTGATATAATCACAAATTAACAATTTTCTGATTATTTTCATGTACTTCTACTGTCAATTCTTGCTTCCTGCAAAATTTCGTGACTCTACGTCACCGTCGAGGTAGCGTACTGGTTAGCACACTGGACTCGTATTCAGGATGACGACGGTTCAAATCCATGTACGGCCTTCAAGATTTAGGTTTTCCGTGATTTCCCTAAGTGGCTTCAGGCAAATCCCGGGATGGTTCCTTTGAAAGGGCACGGTCGATTTCCTTCTCTGTCCTTCCCTCATCCGCGCTTCTGCGTCGTCTTTAATGAACTCGTTGTCGACGGGCCGTTAAACACTGATCTCCTTCCTTTGATTTTACGTCAACGGGACGTGCCCTATAGTCGTAGCTTTTAACGAGTGTGATGCGGATATCAAAATTTGTGATACAAATGGCCGTAATCTTTTGAGTGCATTGACTTAGAAGCTGACGTCCATTGTACCTCGAAGGGATCGTAGACCTTAGTGTGTGACGTAAATTTCAACATCTATCCGTTCATGATAAAAATGGGGGCTTAACAGACACACGGAAGGTCCGATAAAAATGGTAAAAAATTTGTGTAAGATAATTACGAATTAAGTTTTTGGCCTTTTTTCCATTGGATGCACTGTGAAACCTTGCTTTTTGCCAAATTTCATGACCTTAGTCTAAAAGGAAGTATCCTACAGGCTTTGTTAAGTAACTCTGCGAGAATCAAAATATGTGACGTAAACGGCCGTATATTTTGATTACATGGACTTACAATGTTCATTATTTTACGTCGGCAAGCAACTGTAGATGTTAGTAGGGGATCTGAATTTCAACTTCAATATGTCTACCAGTTCCTGAAAAAAAAAAAAAGAAAGAAAAGGGTTTTCAACAGACAGACAGACAGACGGACGGACAGTGAAGTGATCCTGTAATGGTTTTTCGTTTACCGATTGACCTACAGAAGCTTCAAAATGGGAATTTTTGTAAAATTCAGTAATACTAAGTGTTGAATGAAATTAGTTCGGATTTCAGCCGCATTTGGTTCATACGAAAGCCAGGGTAAACAGGTAGATGCAGTGTTACTTGACTATCGAAAGGTATTTCACTCGCTACAACACAAATGTTTACTGACAAAACTACGGTTACGTTCGCTAGCAAACTAAATTAGTCGCTGAACTGAGGATTTCTTGGCTGGGTAGGCGCAGCACGTAAGTCTCCAGGAAGAGACAACGACAGAAACAGAACTAGCTTCAGGGGTGCCCCAGGGGACTACGTTGGCACCCTTCCTATTCATATTGTACGATAATGACCTGACAGTTACCATTAATGCCAATCCCCGATTTTTTGCAGATAGTTAAGCTGCGCAGATATCCAGTTAGACCCTGATAAGATGTGAAAGTAGTGCAAAGATTGACATTTTGCTTTAAATGCTCAGAAGCGTAAAATTGTGCACTTTACGAATCGAAAAAGAAAACATAATAGGCTATAAAGGAGAGTAATGTTAAGTCATTTGGAATGAAACGCTGGGAGACTCCATAGGGCAGTTTCAGCAGCTTAGCTGCAAATGATTTTTCCCTATCCTTCAGGCACCCAAGTACATATCCTTCGCGAAGATGAGAACTCTGTGCGTAACTTTATCCATTACGTGTAGGTGTCTGTAATGCTGTAAGATGGCAAGAACTACACCCCTTACATGAAGCCATTAAAGATCACCTAACTCACGTTGAGCGAACAGTAGGGCTGAACAAAAATGACTGACAAGGCACAATGCATCTTGTACAGGATATAGTATGGACGTATTGGAATAATTAATGTCGGGTGATGTAAAGTAATTCACACGACATGAAAACTTTGTGGAAACGCATCGATTTACTGGAGGCTAGTTTATCCCAAGGAAGTATTCAGAGTTGAACGTGGCCGGCTGGGGAGCGGCAAAGGGAAGCGACAATAGGAAACTTACGGCGGCTCAAGCTCTGAGAAAGCGGTAATGGGGTGCAGCCTCCAGCTCCCTTAAGATGAGTGACAGTGAGTGGGTGGTGTACCCCATTACTGGTGTATTGGGAAGCAGACGGAGAACTTGTACCCCTGTTGATAAATGTCTGTCGTCCCATTTTCAGTGAAACATGCGAGAAAGCCACGCAAAGCTACGGTGGAGCGGTCAACAGAGGCCAAAATATACATGTTCGTGATTATAGCAACTTCACGCTGAATTCACAGTCCACAGAGTCTGAAGTAAATCAGGTGAAGAGCGACAGAATGAAATATGCCGGCCTCCGATGGGAATGTAGGACCAAGGAATTTGAAGTACTCTCCTGGGAGTCAGAATTCCGGAAAAATTGGTGTTTTGTGCAGACGCTAACCTTGATGGATGCCCTGGGAGGAGATAAATAGCAGAAGTTGAGAGGAAGGGAAATTTTGTGGGAATTTGTTCACTTCCCAGAGCAGGCATTGGTCGGTGCTGGGAAGCAATGCATAATTAACGTGACTTGCGTTGCAATTGGCGTAAGTGATTTTGCTGGAGGGGAAACCGAGGCGAAGAGCAGACTGGGAGAAGTCTCCATAGTGGTGATCCATTCCCAGCTTGCCTGGAGTGCGGACGTGGCGTTCTTTACTCAACTTGCCTGAGAAAGAGTGAGCATCTCTGCAGTTTAGGACTTAGCAAATGGAACGATTGAGCTTGGAGATAGAAAGTTTTAGTTCAGTCATGTACTGAGCAAGATAGCTAGGAGTAAATAGACGAGCACAGCCTTGCAGCACCACGAGGCCGGCCGACATCCTCACAATGGTGCAGCCCCGCCACGCTAAATTCGGTGATATTGCACCGGTCTGGCTTGAATTAGGCCACTGATTAATTTGTTGGATCATGTCGGCAAAGTTTCCACGAAGGTTTCATGGGCCATGTATTGGGGAATTCTTCTCACACTTCGCATTACGCCTGGGTCAATCAATAGGAATTAATTTTGATTTATCGCGCTTTACTCCACGTAAACGCAATTTATTACCACTGCCTGATAGGAGAGTCATGTAATGTGATGGTTGAAGGTCGGGAATTAAAATAAATATGTGCTAATGGACTGCATCTGTTTTCAATCAAGTAGTTGAAATCCCAAGTCACTTTCTTAAGTAATTTTATGTTCAACATTTGCATCTGGTGTTCAATAGCTGAATATAACATCAATGTGCACCCCCTTTTAATTAAAAGTGATCTATTCTGAATTAATTAATGTCAACACTGCCACCGCAGTTCAATCATGAATCACAGGGCCTTATTACTTCCTTTGCATTATCCGATGTTGCGGCAGTTTTGCACTCTCTGTTGATCTGTTAGTCAGTTAGCTGGGGTGAACACACGCCAAAATCAGATAAGTGAGGGGTGGGGTGTTACAATGAGTGTGGGTATAGTGTAGTGTCTTGCTAATGTCAGAGATGGTGAGAGAAGGGAGAGAGCCAAACCCTGTGTTGGCACATTGCCTACTCCTCTCGAAGAGCACAAAGGTGGCCGCCGAGGTTGACATACCAATCCGACGTACCGATCACCATCAGTAGTGTCGCATGCGCTCACTTCATGAGGCACTTTGCAAAAGTGACTTTGTGGCACCACGCCTCCTGTCCCCTCTACTGAAAAGGCAAAAGGGAAACTGTCAACAACACACGGCGTACACGGATGGGTCAACCATCCAAGTAGTGGCCACGCTTGATGGCGTTTAACTTTGGTGATCTGATGGAAACTGGTGTATCCACCTCAGCATGGCCTTTGACATACTATCATATGACTACAATATCAATGAGTCACAGGAGGAATCGGTCAACTCATAGAAATACCTAGGTGTAACAATTTGTGGGAATACGAAATGGAACGATCACATACACTCAACCGTAGATTACCCTGGAACTTATTTCGGTTCATTTGCAGGATATAGGAAACCCACAGAGCAAACAGCTTTCATATCACTCGCGTGTCCCACCCCAGAATATTTACGAAGTCCCTATGACCCGTAGGGCTAACAGGTGATATTGAATGTATGCATAGGAGGGCGGCAAGAGTGGTCACAGGGTTGTTTGCTTCAGTAAAGGGCGTCACTGAAATGAACAAAAATATGAACTGACAGACGCTTGAAGACAAAGCCAATTCTCCGGCGAAAGACTTCTTATAAAGTTTCTGGAACTTGTATGTTGTAAAATATTCACATACGGGGTTATTATGTGATGATTTTACAAACTTTCAGGGGTAATGGAGAAGGGTAAATGTATCAATTTGAGTACTTGACGTACCTACCTGGAAAGCGAGTGTGACAAATGCCTGTGAGGGGATAATCTGAAGATCGTACTTTGTATCGAAGACATTAACCAGTAGGCAAATGAAAAAATTGCGACTGTAGACTGAAGTATTCTATTTTTCGCTGTCCCACCGATTATGTGTCGAGAATATGTATCCGTTCGAGATAAGGGCCCGTGGTGCAGAAACAACAGAGTCAAAAGGTATAAGCGAAAATCTACTCAAGTTTCGCCATAGCCTCGCAAAGCGCTGATGATAATGGTCCCAACTTCCGACCCCGGACCATGACGTACAGAATTCCCGTTGAATACTCCTCAGTACCCTCAGACAACTTTCCTTATTGGTGGACTAGTAACGGTGCATGTAACTTTATGTCAGAGAGAGCGACAATCCTGAGACTACGGTGTAGTGATAACGAATTCAACTTACCTGCACAAATTTTAAAAGCTGCTACATTTTCGAATCTCCCCCCCTCCTTCCTTCTTCCATCTAATATCCACACTAAACAATGCCCAGTCTACGGATAAAGAAGCAAAGTCTCTTATTAAGATTTGAGAGGAGCGAAGATTGAATAAACTTTCAAATTTACTTACCTTGTCATGTTGAGATGGCTCCAGTTCTTTTTGTCTAGGGGTCTGATTCTTGAAGCTGAAAATCTAACATTAGGTTGTAGGGAAGCAGCCTACTCACGCCTTTTAAAATTCACATCAGTCTTTCCATTGTGTGCCAGCCAGTCCGCTGTAACTAGCTCTGACGTCATAAATGTTGCTCAATACTTTCAAAATGAAGTAAATAACCTGAAACGTTTCTAGCATGTCAGGAGTAATACAAAATCAATATGTGTTGGATATCAGTTCAATAACTTTAACCATTTTCGAAATTTGGATGTTTTTCTGTAAAAATCATTGGCGCAACAGAAAAGAGCTAGAAATTAAAAAGTTTATATTTAGATTCCTTTTGCATAATAATTTAGTAGAAACAGTATTCTGGATTTCACAAGTTAAAATTTTAGTTGAAATTCATGATTTTCTGGTTTTTGTCTTAGAAATTAAGGAAGCAAGATAGATTAAGTAGGCGAGTAAATAAAGCTAGGATGTTTAAATTTAAGTAGAAGGGAGATCCGCTATAATCATAAAAATGTGAGAAGTTTCAACAGAATAACTATAAAACTATAGCTATAGCGTATCTCCAAAGAGCAAGTTCAGAGCTCGTCTACTGCATGTAGTGTAATTAAATTAATTCTCTCGCCCAAAATATTTGACTTAGCCATGTCAGACTTTTATTATGATTACTTACTTGTGTGCTGATTGCACAATTAAATTGAAAGCTTCATCGGCCATCAGCAAAGGAAGCAATGATTTATTCGATAACTTAAAGTGATGCATTACTAGCCCAGCGGCTAGTCGGGAGAGCAGATTTGATCAGGCGTTCCCTTAGCCGTCCGCACCGCGGCTTTATATGTAAGAATGCTTCGCGAGAGGAAGGAAGGCCCCAGTTCTCTCCAGACGCTGATTAGCGCACCACCTGTGCCGGGAGTCGCCTCGCGTCGGTATCATTGCTATAAACAGCCTCGGATGCCGTAATAAGGTACTCGTGATACGCGTAACCATGAAATCGTTTTCGAGTGAAGTGTTAATTCTGGGATGACTTTAATGATCTATCTTCAGTTTGCGTATGTCGTATTTTCACGTGCCGCCGCAGGACAGCGTGGCGTTTGATGAACATTATCATCAAATTATGGCGAGCATTCAGTTAAACATTTAATTTGAACAGTTATAGTGGCATCAGCACATTAGACTCTGAACTGCTCCGGTAGTTGGATTGTGTGGATTCTGTTTGGTCTGTCACTTTCAGAATATAGTGAACATTTTAGAGAGAATGGTTTTTGATTATGAATCCCAGACAATCTCCGAATTCCTCAGAGCTATAAGCCGTAGCTATAAATGTATTTCTCAGATGAAGTGGGCACTAGTAATTCTACTTATAGGCTTCACGTTTTGCTAATCACTTTCTGGTTGCCAATATTGTAGTTAGAGAGTCAGTGTTGAGAACGGCAAACAACAGCATTAAATAAATACAAAACACTTATTCAATCAATCCACCTGCCGCCCCACATATGTCGCTAATCGGCCCGGGAAACAAACTGTGTGAAAGTGAAAGTGATTTTTAAATATTCGGATTCGGAAGTGAAATGCGACACGCAACTGAGCAATGGAACAGTGATAGACAGTGTTACGTGTGCATGTGGACGACGCAATTGGATTAACAACGCATCTGGATTGACGGAGCTGGCGCTGAGGCTAGCTGCACTGCTGGCATCGCGAGAAGTCAGTCTCGCCGCACCGCAGTCATCCATCGGAGCGACCAGAGCCGCGTCTGCTGTTGCGGGCTACACCCACAACACAGCAGTTGTCGAGGTGCCGTCTGCAGTTCAACGCGCCGCGTCACATCAGTAATCCTGGTACGTCGCGCTGGCAACGCCATACGTCGTGCAGAAGGAACTAAGTTAAGTGAAAAGCTGTTAAAACATTTACTAACCAGCACTAAAAGACTGTCGGCGATGGAACCGCAAAAAGAAACAGAAGTTAAACCTAAATCAGGACCCATGTCTGATGAAGGAACTGTAAATCCAGACAACGGTTCAAGTGTAAATATGAATGAAAATAGTAATGTTAAAGTGAAATCCGAAGTAGTGTGTCCTGACAGTAGTGTGAAAAAGGGCAACAATTCAATAGTAGAGACCCCTGTAGTAAAGCAGAAATCAGAAAGTGTTAAGTTATTGGATGATAGTTTCTCTGATGAATTGAAAATGAAACAGTCATCAGAGATGGTAGAGTTTGAAAAGGAGAAGTTAGATATGACTGATAAATCAGAAGTTTCATGTAGTTTTGATGATTCTGGTGTTGGAGCTAGTTTTGCGTCACCTGAGTGTGATAAAAAGTCAGCTAGTGAGCAACCCAAAGATACTGGGGCTATTGATTTAAATGTAATATTACAAGCAATAGCTGCCAGTAATGCAAAAATGTCAGCCAGTAACGCTAGAATGACATCTGAGTTAAAATCTGATATAATTGAGGTAAATAACAGGATTGTGGCCAGCCCAACCAATTTTAATAAACGGTTTGAGGCAATGGACAATAAATTAGAATCCAATAAAGCTGAATTAGAAACTTCCTTCAAGGCTGGTAGCAATAAGTTGAAAGAGGATCTGGACAGTTTGAATTATAAAATTGATTACAATCATGAGGATATTAAGAAAAAGGTTGCTCAACAATTTTCTGAAATGTATAAAACAGTAAAATCCGAAGTTGCTGAGGTTCGCAAAGACTTCCAAATGGAAGATGCGAAGCTGGAGCACAAGTTAACAGAAAAGATCGAGGCAGAATCTGAACTGTGCTCAGATAGGTTTAAAGATGTTAATATAAAAGTAAACATATGTCAAGCAGAAGTAGACACAATCAAAACTGATACTACTCATATTGTACAAAGAGTAGATAATGTTGAAATGAGAGTAGAAAATATTAGTACTAACATTGCTAACATTGTGAGTAAAGTAGCTTCAGTAACTTCTGGTAATGGTAGTATATCACAAGTTGTAGCTGCAAACGCCGCATTTATCGGATGTCGGCAGTTCTTGCGGGTCGATCCAGATAAAAATATCCACCCGCTAGATTTCTGGAACGATTTTGAAGATGTGATTCCACCAACTTGGACTGAACGAGAGAAAATCTCATTTATTAAAACCCATTTAGCGGGTGACGCCATGCGTTGGTCAGCTGATGTTATGTTGAAGTGTATAACATTAGCGGAATTTAAAACAGCTTTCATTAATGGGTATTGGTCTAGCAATAAGCAAAATGAAGTGTTGAGAGAATTTTGGAGTGGAAAACGCTTCAATGCAGGTAAGGAATCTATTAAAGAGTGTGCTAGGTCATGAATTTCACGTTTGTCACATTTGGTGGAAAAGCTGAAACCTGAAATGATAATACTGGGTCTTGAAGCCAAACTGCCATGGTATTGGCAAACTAGAATTATATCTGCCCCTAGAGACAATCTTGATCGTTTCATTGAGTATTTGGAACGTGTAGAGCGTGTGGCTGCCAATGAGGAGCAAGCACGTAATAACAGAAATGCTAATAACACTAGTAGTAATTTTATGAACGAGCAGAATGGCAATGTAAACATCAGAACAGTAGGTGTTCGCCATCCTAGGAAAGGTAGGAATTGTAGAAATAATTACCAGAAACAACAATGGCATCCAAATGATAGTAATTTTGTTCCTAACAAAAATGTGCAAGTAAACAACAGTGTTGAAAGCAACGCTGTGCCAGTTAACTATAATGGAAATAAAGGAAACAGTAGTAGGTCGAGGCAGGAAAACTAGTTCCCATCTATGAGGATACTGGCGCTCATCAGGCGGTTGCTTTTCCTAAGCCAGTAATTACAAATGGCTCTGACCACTATGGGACTTAACTTCTGAGGTCATCAGTCCCCTAGAACTTAGAACTACTTAAACCTAACTAGCCTAAGGACATCACACACATCCATGCCCGAGGCAGGATTCGAAGCTGCGACCGTAGCGGTCGCGCGGTTCCAGACTGCAGCGCCTAGAACCGCTAGGCCACGCCGGCCGGCTCCAGTAATTACAGTAATTAGTATGACAGATCAGAATACTCAAACTGAGGATTCGGATGATGGGTCGGTAGCATCCAATGATACTGCAGAAATATTAAATCACTCACAGTATTTGATAGATACCGTGTTAGAGACGCTTTCTAAGTGGGAAGAGAAAGAGAAGGCGCAGCAGTGTAACGGTAGGTTGGTTGGTTGGTTTGTGGGGTTAAAGGGACCAGACTGCTACGGTCATCGGTCCCGTAACGGTAGGGAAGAGCTAAAAAATACTGAATTGTCAGGTGAAGAAGCAGAAGAAATTCATGCTTATATTTACAATAAGGATGATGAGCTCTTATCTAAAGTGCCTGTGTAGGATGTTGATACTGTACTAATAGATTTAGGACAGGAGGTAAGTGAGAATGTAGGGGATAGCCTGTTGTGGGTCGATGAACCCAGTAGCTGTGACCAGTTGTCACTTGAGAAGGAACCCGATGATAATAATGAAAGTGGTTTAGCTGTGGCTAGTGCTATGCCCGGTCTGGAGGCGAAGAATCGCTCAGACTACAGTAATTTGGGTCATGTTCAGCAAACTAAATGTAATGAAGTAGTGCGGTGTTTCGATCTGAAATTAATAGACCGACTGGAAAAGGCAGCTGAAAATGTAGTTCAAGAAACCCCTACACACTTTGACCTAAATGTAATGAAGACAGATATCGATCACTTTAGTTGGAGACAAATCCAAAAGGAACTATTGGATGAGTTTGAGGAACCACCTGTACAACCTAGAATAAGCCACCCTATAATAGTAGTGAATATGTTAGGTATCAATGTACGTTCTCTCTTAGTGGAAGTGAGGTGAGTGTGATATCTCAGTCCTTCTTTGATGCATTACCTGGTCAAGACAAGCTTACAGTAATGAGGGTATCAGGACTGAAAATAATTGGTGCTACTGGCAAGGTGTCAAAATCGGTAAAGCAAGAAGCTTTACTGCCCTTTGATATTAATGGTAATTTAATTGATCATCCATGCTTAATTGTAAACAATCTCAGTATTGAGGTTTTAATTGGCATAGATTTCTTGTCGAAATATCAGAGTGTTGCTGACTTTGAAAGAAGCCAGTTAAGATTGGTCTTGCCGATAACCGGAGTAATTACGGTACCTTTTATTGATAAACATGTAGTACCTAATGCTGAAACTTGAGAGCTGCCTATACGAGTTCTGAAAAATAGGAGATATTGGAACGAAGGTGTTAATCTTAGTAAAAGTAAACTGAACACAGAAGAAGAAGAAGCAATTATTTTGGTCAAAATAGAAGCTAAATTGCAGGAAATCGATAAAATTTCAGCTAATCAGAAGGAAGAACTGAGACAGGTTTTAAAAAGGCATCATAAGGTATTTTCAAATCGATCTGGCGTGGTCAAAGGTTATGAATGTCAATTAAAGGTGAAACCTGGCCAAGTGTTTTTCAGGAAGCCATACCAAATACATGTAGCTAGGAAGGAGGCGGGTCTAAAGGAGATACAGAGGATGCTAGAGTTGGGTGTGATTGAAAAAGCGGTCAGTGAGTACAATAATCCTCTTGTTGGTGTACCAAAAAGAGACGGGAGTGTCAGATTGGTCTTGGACGCTCGTTGGTTGAATGAAATAGTGTTTAGGGAAAGTGATAGACCGCAGAACATGGACGAGTTATTGCAAAAATTCCGGGGAGTAAAATTCTTAGCCTCTATGGACATCACGTGTGGATATTGGAATTTGCCACTGGCGGAAAGTTCAAGGAAGTACACAGCTTTCTTGTACGAAGGAGTTTGTTACCAAAACCGTGTGGTACCTTTCGGACTTAGTATCTCTGTTTGTGCCTTCGTATGTGTAATGTGCCATGTTTTAGGACCAGTCTTAAGTAATAAAATAACAGTCTAGGTAGATGATCTGTTAATAGCAACTCCTACCTGGGAAGAACATATAGTTTCATTAGAGGAAGTGTTAGAGGCTACTGAGTGAGGTGGCATGAAACTGAAGATTGAAAAGACAGAGTGCGTTAAAGAGGAAATAGGTTTCTTGGGATATATGATAAGGTGTTCTGCCTGACCCAGGCAAGCTAGCAGTCATTGAAAAATTTGAGGCTCCCAGAAACAAGAAGCAGTTGAGATCGATGTTCGGTCTTTTCGGCTTATATAGGCGTTTTGTTAGTGATCAGGCTTTTAATGCACCCTGTCTTCACCTCCTGCTGAAAAAGAATACCCCTTGGGTTTGGACAGTGAATGCCAACAGGCGTTCGAGGTGCTTAAACAATCTTTAATTAATAGTCCTATTTTACATCATCCTGATTTTGAAAAACCATTCTGTATGTCTGTTGATGCTAGTGGCTATGGTATAGCTGTGGAGATATTCCAAGTAGAAATAGAGAAAGAACAAGAAGTACACAAGACTATAGCTTCCGCAAGTCGATCTTTACAGGCAGCAGAGAAAAATTATGGCATCTCAGAACTGGAAGCATTGGCAATTGTATTTGGGGTACAGACATTTGAGCAGTATCTATTAGGTCACATGATAATTGTTTACAGTGACCATAAGGCGTTGACCTTTTTAAAGACCTGTAAGTTGAGGAATGCTCGTTTGGTAAGATGGTCATTGTATCTCCAGCAGTTTGACCTTGAGGTCAGATATATTCAAGGGAAAGACAATCTGGTAGCTGATGGGTTATCTAGAAGTGCGGAGCTATGTGATGACACGGGAATTATAGCAACTGACCTAAGTGAAGTACGAATGTTTGCGTTGCACGAAGTAAAGGAAGAAAGTGCATTAAAGAGGGTGATTAAGAACATGAGACGTGAGCAGAATGCAGATGACCAGCTGAAATTAGTGAAGAACTATTTAGGAAATGCGAACTATCCTAAGGTTTCGCAATACTATTGTCTGCATAAAGGTATTCTGTTTAGAAGGAAAATGTAGGAGTTTCAGAGTGGAAGCTGTGCTTTCCCTCACAACATGTAGACTTACTAATCGACTATGTACACCTGAGGTATGGGCACTACGGTGCAAAGAAGTGCATTGCCAAATTGAAAGAGAAGGTTGTGTTTGACAACATGTACCGCCGTGTTGCCAAGCGTCTAGCATCTTGTGTAGAGTGCCAGAAAGTCCGTGCTGCTAACACAAGGGGATATGCATTCAGTAGAGCCAGCTGAAACCCTAGAATTACTGGCTTGTGATTTGTTTGGCCCTCTTCCTGCTTCGATAGGTGGGTGCACCCATGTGTTTGTTGTTGTGGATGGATTTAGTAAATATGTTAAGCTATACACAATTAAAAGAGCAAATGCAAAAACGTTGGTAGAAAAGTTGGAAAAAGATTTCTTCATGAACTTTGGCGTTCCGAAGAGTTTGCTGTCAGACAATGGGCCTCAATTTACTTCTGACAGATTTAAAGAATGTCTGGATAAGGCCGGAGTGAGACATCTGAAAATATCTGCGTATTTCCCCCAAGGAAATATGAGTGAACGTATTATGTGAGAATTGAATAGGCTTTGCAGGACTTATTGTGCTCGGAAACACTCAAGTTGGGCAGAGCACATGAAGTATTTTGAGAATGTAATTAACAACTTAAGGCATGATGGAACTGGTTTTGCGCCTTGCGAATTGATGTTTGGCCAAGAACCACACAATGTGATTGCAGATATGGTAGAATTCCCTATTCTAACGCAAATATCCACAGACGAAAAGAAGTTAAGGGCTAGGGCAAATATAAGGAAAAGAACATTAGAAAGAAAGAAGCGTCTTGACGCAAACGCTGTACCCATCAGTTTTGAAATAGGTCAGTTAGTCCTTGTCAAAACCAAAGAATAATCAAAGAAAATAAATGGAGAAACAAAGAAATTCATGTTCGTATACCAAGGACCTTTCAGGATCATAGGAAAACCACATGCCAATGCATATAGGCTAGAGTACCCTAAGTGTAAAAAGCTATTCGGTCACAGGAACGTGATCGACCTAAAGAAGTTCATAGGTAGTGGATGAATTCTGTAGGGAGGAGGTTGTTCTGTAACCTCTATACAGTGTGGCAGCTGTGCAGTCCTAGCTGTGTGAGATCTTCTTTCCCATTTCAGATTTCACTCTCTCTTCATGTTTCCTATCCACCAAAGTTTCGACTCCTTCTTTGCAAATACAAAAATTTTCCGTCATGGCTATCAAGCCATGAGTTCTGTAACCATTCTATCCACCGATTAGTGAAGAAAATACCTAAGTGACAAACCTAACAGTGACATAAGCAACAGAGAAGTATGATGTAATTAAGATACAAAGGTATTTGGGTAACAAGTATGTATAGAGCCCTGGTAATATTATAAGTACAAAGTTGTTGTTTTATTGGAAATGGTCCACCAACAGTAATTTAAAAAGATATACAAATTCCTGTACAAGCAGGATCTGAAGTGGCAGTGAAACCTATTGTATGCTGTAGAGCTAACTAATTAATTGTAAAAGAGATTGCACAGTGTTATGAAAAATATGCAGATAAGTTGTAAGAATGAACTCACCTTGTGTAGCAAGGAATGGCAGTGTAATAGAATTGAAGGACACGTTCTTGAAATATTTATAAGGTTGGAGCTGGCCGTTATTTGGTGTAGTGTGTGACAGGACACATCTACGCGTATTGAGGTTATGAGTTGGAGGCGTGAATGCGACCATAGGTACCCTTATGTTAGATGAGACAGAGCAGCTCATGGTGTCCTATAGGTTTAAGGAATTTAGCATTACGCTCGGCCATAATTAATTAATGCACTTTAGTGGTAGGTCGAGAGAGACTACCTGTGGTTTCAGCATCCAATCAAGTGGAAATGAATTGCAACGTGAGCAGACTGATCAGCTGCAATACACTATAGATATGAAATAAATGTGAATAGAGTGAGTGTTAAATAAGTACATACACTAGCAACATAATTGAGTAACATAATGGCAGACGTGAAACATTGTTTATAGCTCAGCATAAATACACTTCGATGAAGTATGTACATAATTGCAGATGTGGAACTGACACAGCAGCAGAGGACCAATAAGTGGATTTAGTAGTTAACTAAACATAGTGTGTTTTGAACACTCAGAACTGTATTATTACCACAAGTTACTCACATGTACAAAGAAGCTGAGACGACAACTGCTAATCAAATATACTCATACTATCTCTAAGAATAAGGTAATCGAAGAGAGTCAGCTAAGTAAATAAAATACAGATGTATCAAGAATGTACCGAGCATTGGCTCAGTGTTCCGGCCCAGAAATAATAAATTGAGATTAAATAGGATTTATGATTGTATGTCTTGAGCATAAATTTTCTCTAGTACGTGACTAACAGCGTTTTGAGTCATTTGTTTACCGATTTTATGACAGTTAAGTAACCGCGAGAGTAAAATTGATAAAGTTCTGTTAACTTTGTTCCAGCAACATATTGAAAGATAAAATGTATATATAGCCCCATTTCATTGTGACCCACCCTTAGATTTTAAATGAACAGAGTCTGAGGCACTCTTTTTGTATGTTCTACAGGACAAACCAGATAATGGCAGCCTGGTAGTTGCGTGAAAGCGTGGAGTGACTTGGACACCACTCATAGTGACCCCTCCCCTTTCCCCATGTAATTTAGAGTGAACGTGAATGACACACACCAAGCAACTTCCCCTCCTCTACCCTTGTGAATGGAAGTGTAGAATGCCAGCCAAAGCGGCTACAACCATGTGTGTAAAAATGAAATTGTCATGATTTGAGAAATTTTCTTTCAGGTTTAGAAAAGACTGCTAAGATATAATTATCTGTTTGTGTATCATGAATAACTGTGTTATTTTCTTTGAATTTGTGTATGTAAAAATATTTACAGACAATTTAATGGATTTAAGATTTTCATAATTTTACATATTTTTATGTGTTTGTCTAAGGCAATATGTATGCCAAAGTGTTTCATTGATTTTCTTAAACTTTGAGTAATAATGTTGCTTAAGAGACAGTGAACATGCCAGCAATGTAAATAATTGAAGTAGGTAATAAATTTTCTTTTAATATTTCTATATGTTCACATTTCAATTTTAATTTTCATAGGGAGTTAAGCTGTGCTCTTGCTTCCCTTTTTGTAATTAATTTTTTTCATTTACATTCAACAAAATTAAGTAGAGGGTGATGTAGGGAAGCAGCCTACTCACGCCTTATAAAATTCACATCAGTCTTTCCATTGTGTGCCAGGCAGTCCACTGTAACTAGCTCTGACGTCATAAATGTTGCTCAATACTTTTAAAATGAAGTAAATAACCTGAAACGTTTCTAACATGTCAGGAGTAATACAAAATCAATATGTGTTGGATATCAGTTCAATAACTTTAACCATTTTCGAAATTAGGACGTTTTTCTGTAAAAATCATTGGCGCAACAGAAAAGAGCTAGAAACTTAAAAGTTTATATTTAGATTCCTTTTGCATAATAATTTAGTACAAACAGTATTCTGGATCTCACAAATTAAAATTCTAGTTGAAATTCATGATTTTCTGGTTTTTGTCTTAGAAATTAAGGAAGCAAGATAGATTAAGTAGGCGAATAAATAAAGCTAGGATGTTTAAATTTAAGTAGAAGGGAGATACGCTATAATCATAAAAATGTGAGAAGTTTCAACAGAATAACTATAAAACTATAGCTATAGCGTATCTCCAAAGAGCAAGTTCAGAGCTCATCTACTGCGTGTAGTATAATTAATTTAATTCTCTAGCCCAAAATATAGTGAACATTTTAGAGAGAATGGCTTTTGATTATGAATCGCAGACAATCTCGTAATTCCTCATAGCTATAAGCTGTAGCTATAAATGTATTTCTCAGATGAAATGGGCACTAGGAATTCTAATTACAGGCTTCACGTTTTGCTAATCACTTTATGGTTGCCAATATTGTAGTTAGAGAGCCAGTGTTGAGAACGGCAAACAACAGCATTAAATAAATACAAAACATTTATTCAATCATTGCACCCGCCGCCCCACAAGGTCCTCACGGTTGGTTTGAACTAAACAAAATGGAAGATTGTTGTTGGAGAATTTTTTACGTAAATATATTTTCCACTTATTTTCTCACATTGTAGTATATCATACAGTAATTTGACTTTTTACATTAAAAAACTCGAGATTACATTGTTCGCACATATTATTCAAAAATACGTTCCATCACATCAGAGGCAAGCTTACGACCCTGAGACTCTGCGGAAGTAACAGTATTCCAAAGGGTTTACAATTTCTCTTAACAAGTGAATTCCTACTAGTTTTAGTTACAATAATAATTTCGATTATTATTTCATTAATGAATCCAGAAAACAGTACAGGATTTCGTAACTTGTAATAGAAATTTTAAGTGTGCAAATAATTTCAAATGTTTCTAAAAAATTATTTTAACGGTACACTCATTAGTTACAAAATCGAAACTAAAATATTCTATAAAATAATACCTTTTCAGAAACTTTAACTTGGAATATAACATACTGTGTATAAAATTTTATGTAAGTATTCAGAAAAGCAACTGAGATAATAGTGACTGTCCAAAATTCGAAAAGTAATACTGGTATCGACAACTACTGTTGAGGGAAAGTAATGCTTCAGGCGCATGTCCCGTTACAGTTTACACCAGTTGTTTAAAATGGCGCCCCCCAGCGTCTAGGCAGGCATGGCATGGTCGCACAAAGTTCAGTCGTGCCTGTTCTAATACCCAGGTGCCGTCTGAACAGTGTCACAAGCAACAAGAATTCTTGGCAGGATATCCTCTCCGTTCTCTACAGGCGTTTCGTACACAAGAATTTTCACCTGGTCCCACAAGAAGAAGTCCGGTGGGGAGAAACCAGGTGAACGCGCTGACCACCGAACAGCACCTTCACTGCCTATCCACCTCCTGCGGAATGTCTGATCTGGGAGTTGATGAACCTTCAGTCTAAAGTGAGATTTTGCTCGAGCACATCCTTCGACGAAAAACGTATTTGCACTTTCTGCGGATGTAAGGGTGTAGCTGAATATCCCGTAATACTAGCCATATAGTACTCCAAGCCGCCACGTTAGCCGAGAGCGCTAATGCGCTGCTTCCTGGAGTCGGGTAGGCGCGCCGGCCCCGGATCGAATCCTCCCGGCGGATGTGGTTTTTAGGCAGTTTTCCACATCCCACTAGGTAAATACTGGGCTGGTCCCCACGGTCCGCCTCACAGACATCTGAACACGTTCCCACTATTCCATGAATTCCACTAGACGCAGACAACCGAGGTACACTAATTCCATCCCGGGGCATATGGGTGGCGGCGGGGAGGGCATCCGGCCACCTGTTAAAAATTCGCCTTGCCAAATACGTTCTAATCATGCCGACCCTGCGAAACCGCAGTACAGGGCACCAGCAAAAGAAGACTCGTCATACGGTACTCTGCGAAGCATCCACTTCACGTGAATCGGAACGTTTACTGTTCGCAGGTGCCTCATCCACTTGAGCAAGCACTGTATCTTCTAGATCTGTAGTCCGTATAGATTGTCATCCTCCTCGACTGTTGTACTGTGATACCAATAGCCGAGTTCCAGTTAATCACTGGAACAGTCTCTGAAACATGGTGTGATCTGAATATTTCCTACGCATATATCTGGTCCTGTACAAACTTTTCGCTCCCCTGCTGCTTCCATTTACTTGCCCATACACGAAAGTCAAGCCTGCAGATTCCGTCGACGGGTACAGCTCCATTTGATTAGGGCTGATTGATATTAGCATTTCAACTTGTAAACATAGGCTGCAGTCTACTATAATACAGACATTGCACTCCAAGATTGCTCGTGGCAGTATGCAGTACGCCATCTGCACTCGATTAGTTGAGTTATTATCCTCTCCCTCTACACCTAAGTGCTCCTCGGGATTGCCTAAACTACAGTCTTAGCAACAACAGTACCGTTTCATGTATCAGAGGGATCAGAATGATTTTTGCTTGTAACTTTCGACCAGCGCCCTTTACCTCAAAGTGATACCTTTACCCTTGACCATCATCCCTGAAACTGTGTAACATCTTCAGGGAATCACCCTGTACATTCTCCAATCTGGAACGTATCGCTCTGTAGACAAATTACAGCGAACAAAGAGGCAATTGAGTAGCTATTGTTCCCGCGCTCCGTACTTGCCTGTAAAGGGAAGAAACCCTAACACATTCTACAATGCTATGTACCTGTTGTCATGCGCTTCATAGTGGTTTGCAGAGTATGCGGATATAAACAGTCAAACTGTCGACAACTTTTTACGTCGTCGTACAGTACAAGATGATATAAAGAAAGTAAGCTTTTGAAAAAGCCGTCTTAATTAGGAGATGGATAAAGTTCTCGTTTCATGAGGAAGGTTGCTGATGTATGAAAATTGCTGGTATGATATATTATTGCTCATGAAGCTGACAGTTAATATGATTTGTATAGTTCAGCATGATTGACATGTGACTTACAGCAGCAAATTATTTTGTGCCAGATGAAGTTCAGTGAGACGTACTGCAAGGAAATTAATAAATTGTTCTAATGCAGCCAAGTCTCATAAATTTTCTGAAGCATATATTCGCAGCTGACAATTGCCTGAAGAAAACATTACAAACGGTTTGAAGCAGAGGAAACTGCTTTTTAGGTCTGAATCTAAATTCTGTGTGATAAGAGTTGATTCTCTTGTAACACAAACACCTTCGGTCACTACCAAAACTTATTTGAAATTATCCATCTCTTCCCCAGTATTTTACTTATTTTTACTTTAATAGCTTTATCCGCGCGGCTGAAGTTTTCGTACTTGGTTTCTCTTTCAGAAATTATCTGTAGGTTTTCTAACATGTATTGGAAGCCAGAAGTACCTCTTATTCGCAGTGATGGAGTAGGTTTTGTGAGCGGTGCTGTCCATTAGTTAATTCTGCAGATCCTGATATGAGAACTATTCATCTAACTTTTTATGTTTTTTTAGATAAGCCTTTTGATGTCTTTCAATCGAAATCAGAGTTCAATATACCCAGATTCCGATAGATGTTTTCACTTAAAAGACGAAATTTTAATTACTATTAGTTAATTAAAATATCGGTTAAGGTGCAGCAATGGATTTCGCAATACTTGAAACGTCCCCTTAGAAAAATTATACAGGACTGTGCTTAAACTGACACACAGTATTTTTAGCGCAATGCAATCTGACTTTCAGAACTCCCTACAAAAGAATGGCCCTGACTAACATTAACCTATACCTTTCACAAATCACATACCTCACCAAAAATCTTCGTTACTTGAACTACTGCAATACAGCGAGCGCCACTACTGCCAGCTAAATAAAAGATTCAAACTACGGAAGGCACTAACTACTGATAGGCATAGTTAGCAAATGAAAGATTTTATAGAGAACAAACAATGTATTTACCTTAATAGTCATAATATATATAGCAGTTCATGACATCCAATCTTACAAATTTCAAAACTCCGTCATTTCTCTCCCCACATCCACCACTGCTGGCGGCTCACCTCCAACTGCGCAACGCTACGCGCTGTTAACAGCCAACAGCCCAACACTACAATGGCAGAAAACAATGCAAACTAGCCACAGACTGCACACAGCACAGCCAGTGATTTTTCATACAGAGCGCTACGTGGCGTTACCAATAAGAAAACCTAAACAGCCTACTTACATAGCCCCCATGCTCCCCACAAAAAATTTTACAAATTGTTTTGGGCACTGGCCAATACAGATTTGAAAAATTTTTTCATAATTACAGTAATAAAGATATCAAATGCACACACTTATTAATACAATGTTGGTCAAAATCTAAAATTTTCTCACAGTCCATAAAGACAGTCCTGATCATTCATCACAGTAAAACTGCCATTTCTTTTCTCAAAGTCTGAGCAGTAAAAGACAATGCACATGGAAGTAGTGGATTTCCATGCAGTCTTGAAGAAGTAGTGTTGTCCTTCCAACGAAAAGACAGTGCTGACTGTTGACATGCTGACAGGTAATGGGCCACAACAGAGCAAACTCACCGCAGAGTCAGTCGAAGTTTTGAGGAATATTGATAGGTAGGTCATCACAGAACAGACCACTGCAGTCTTGTTAGAGATTACGGTATTGGTGGGCCACCAGAGGTGCTGACCCACTGCAGTCCTTGTAGAAATAATGGTGTTGGTGAGCCATCAAAGGTGTAGACCCACGGTAGTCCCTGTAGAGATGGCCAGCAGCCATATGTTGTGACTGTGCGGGTGCACAATCACCATTGAAGAGTCTTGCGGAGAATATAGCAAGTCCATAAACCACCACTTGTGCACTCACAAAAAAAAAATTTTAATTGTCCTTAGAACCAGCAATGCTGTTATCCAGTCCCTTGCTGAATTATTAACACATGTGCAAACACTAACAGTCCCTACTTCTCACATATTGTCCATATACTATGACCAACAGAAACGTGTGCAGTGAAATGGAACTTACAAGTTAATAATATGATGAACTGGTGTCAATTACAATGTTGTAACATAAGAATACAATTACAAAGGTACAAAATACATCATTAAAGAACATAACAATACAGATAACATTTGTAGTGATACAGGCTTTACAAAAGAACAGAAATAGACATATACATCAGTGTTACAGGAATTATGACATAAGTAAATAAATAAAATAATGAGAATAGTTCTTGAAACATTAATTTCACACATGATCATTAAAACAAAACAGAGTAAATAATGTCTAAACATCTTTACGAAGAAAATATCATAGTATTTGAAAAATTCTACAACATAAATCTTATTAGCTAAACACATAAAGACAGGAAAAACACAAATATACAAGAGTACACAAACACATAGCAGAATAACACAGGGGGAAAGGACAGGTTTTGTTTTCAGTGTAACATTTGGTGCTGCAGTATTTTGCAAACAAAACCTTTTTTTCTTGGAGATCTCCCTTCGTTCATCATTATTCCCAAAAAGTCCTATCTATACCTGCTTTCTGTACTTTTTTCATATAACTTCTCAATGCATTTCTTCCAATTCATCGCAACTTATCCTCTAATATAGTCTACCCCCTCTTAAGCTAACTTAAATCTACTGAGCTTAGATGCTAAACTAAGGGACGAGGCAATGCAGCAGCATAAAACAATTAATACAAACAGCAATGAAAAAAATGGAAATTGTCAAAGCAAGCTGCAGTAAATCTAAATTACCAAGTAATGCAACATTACAACTTATATGAGCCAATGTGCAGCAACAAGAAAAATAAATCTTTAGTAAAACTTGATTAACAGAGTAATACAAAGTGAAATTTAATAGCACTATGCCTGGCAAGCAGCAGCAGCAAATGCAATAACTTATATCTAATCATGAAAAAGCTCAAGCAGAAAAAATATTACAGTAAAGATGGCCATGTCTAATGCCTATGTCACATCTTAACACTAGAGTGATGCATCACTGTAACTTGCTCTAGCAGACAAGTTACCAAGGCACTGACAAAAATTATGTATGCAATTCCTGTGAAGTGGGAATGTCTTTTTGTGCTCCCCCATTTTTTTGGAGTACATCTATCATAAAGTTATTTTTTCCTGGATCTGTAGGCATAAAATATTTATCTACATCTATAAAATTTTATTTTAACCAATGCTGCAGTGCAGCTAGGAACTAGATATTAAACAAAATAGACAAAGCAAGGCGTGAAACGTCATTCACTAGCCATATGGCATTTCATAATGCAGTAAACAATCTTTCAACTAGCAAGACAATAGACATGAAATTTTTCTCATCATTTCATTTCAGTAAATATCGTAAATTAAGAACTCTACCGTGTAATCATGTTTTCAGGTTTGAGGGTGTCGTAATTACGATGCTTTCTACAAAGGAATGTCAAAAGCGAGGATAATGGCCTCTTTTTTTTTTCTTCTCCACCTGTGCCTCTGAAAGGCACACGCTCATGGCTTTTTTCCAGGCGTCAGTTGCGCAGCTGGGTGCCCATGACGCATTACGTGAAGGTGGTCACTAAACTTTCTTACCGAAATATTGACGACAGCAGTTTCCGCTATAGTGACAATCTCATATAAAAATATTTCATAGGTCAAGAATTTGCGTTACAAATCTGTAGAAACAAAATCCTATTGATATAACAGTGTCCAAAAAATTTTCGTCGCCATTGTAATACATTCACGCATTTACATACATTTCATAACTCTTAAAGTACGATTCTTGGTTTCCAACAACCTTTTTCACAAACCAGAGTCCCTAACCACTACTCATAATTCCTTACCTTATTCGTCAACACTTCTTCAATATTTCATCATAACAGATACATAGCATAATCAAATAACTCATATAGCATCAGCTTATTGATCATAAACATACCGCAACAGCATAATACACATAGTCATCGTAATAATAACATCATAACACCTCAGTCAACTCTCAAAATCGTCGTAGCTTCCTCCAATAATTTCATAACCTAAAAAAAATTCTCTGCTCATGTCAAAAGTGTCATCTGCCTCAAACGTACTTTAAAAATCGTGATCCCTTACCAAACATATCATTCAAAGCACTCATAATATCACAATGGGTCCGAAAAAATATGAACAATTCACTAAGTACAGACAAAATACAATTTCATAAGTGTGAAGTTATCCAACTGTGTAATTGTGTAAACATGTGTCACTAATGTAGTAAAAAAATGTTTATCTCTCAGTTAAATGATCAGATAGCTGTGTAATTATGTGTTAGAGAAATATGGTACTGATATGTAAAGCTGTATAAGCAAATACCATATTAGCTAGGGCTCCTTGTGCTTGCCAAACAAATGATACACAAAGTAGGCGTGTACCCCCCTGAGGATCAATGTAATTATACCCTCAGGTGTTACAGATTATTGCAATGGAATAAAATGTATCACAGAAAACTTTCTTTGTAATTCAAAAATTTTTAAAAATGAATGTTTTAAGTACAAAATTAATTACTCAAGTACATGTACTGCAGCGCTAAATTGTGCGTCTTGTTGTAACATAATCTCTGTCATTACTTGAGGGTAAAAATGTGCCAAGTGTCGTAATTATCGTCGTCCGTAAGCAAAGTTCTGTAGAAGTCAATGTACTTACCTCATAATAAACGAAGTGAATTGCTATGCGTATAGATATCGTAGTTGTTACGCTTATTGCCGTGATGAAGTAAGTACTGTACTGTAAGGTATTGTTGTGCTACAGAAAAGGCTGTCTCATTGTAGCTACACCACAAAAGTTACTACTAAAACATGTTTTCCTTTACAGAAGAATTCAGAAAAACTGTGCAGGTATAAAACAGATACAGCGCAAAAGCAATAATATAAATTGTGTCACTCATTAGTAGCGTCGTGATAAAATTGTATAGCTTTCAAAGAAACCAAATGCTAAATCATATTTAAGCCCACAGAAAGTACTTCAAATAAAGAATGTCATTTGAAGTAAACCAAAATGTTGCATTAAAATCTCATTAGCAGTATATGTTCTAAGTATGTGAGCCTTCTAGTCGTTATGTGATCGTGCAACTAACAAGCAAGAATGTACACACACAGTAACCCTGTGTCGTCTGTTCACTATAACAATGCACTCGTAACTACTGTCTAAATATGTATCCTAGGTTCTAGATTGGATAGTTCACCTCAAACACTGTTGCATGTTAACAGTTTCTAAGTCTAACAAAGCATACTAGTAATGTAAAGTGAAAAATTTTATGGCAAAGACTAAGTTAAAAAGCAAATTATCTCTCAATAAGCGGCTTTATATGTGAAGTGTGGTGAAATCCTTTACTCTTCATAGTATTCAGAGTTTGAACTTGAATGCAATTGTCATGCGGTATACGTCGGTAAAGAATACTGGAATTTTTTCTCAAGGTTAGCGTCTATGTTATTTTTCTCTGAGCCAAGCTGGCACACGTGGCTGCCTGCAATGCGGGTCATTGTATGTTTCTTTGTTGGCGCGCGTCGTTATTGGGATTAGGAGACCTAACTTTTACAAATTCACCTTGACGAGAAGGCCCTGCCCTGTTTGAAGCTCGCCAGTTCTGATGGAATTCAGGTCTGTCGTTTTGTCGGTAGTTTACATAGTTTCTTGTTTGTCGGTCATGTGGTGGAGAATTTCTCCCGGAATCGTAACTGCGTGGTGGACCGTTGCGTCTGAAGTTATTCTGTTTCCCTTGATAATAATTATTTTGGTTCCCATATTGTCTGATTCTATGGTTTTCTCTGTCACATTCATTACTTCGGAGAGGTGATCTTTCCCTGTAGTTATTACTACTCTGCCAACGGTTGTCATACGGGTGGTGTCTGTTTTGGTTACGATTTGTGTTGTGAGAATAGCCTTATCGTGTCCAGTTATTATTTCTGTCATCGCGGAATTGCGACGGATGTGACCTGTAATTGTTGTGTTCCTGTTTTCGCGTTCCGCGATTGTCAGTGTCAATGTCCAGTTCTTGTAACAGTCCCTGAAATGCTTCAATGTCGTCTTTGCAACGTCCTGCTAAATTAAATATGTCGTAAATGTTCAGGTAATTTGATTAAGCAAATACGGATGAGTTCTGCGGGGCTGTATGGGTTTGAAAGATACTGATTCTTGTGCAACATGTCTTCAAAATATTTGACAAGTCTGGAAAATTCAGATTGTTCAAAGTGTTTCATCATCATGATGCTATGTTTTACTCTGTCTTGTGTAGCTTGAGACCAATATGCTGAGAGGAAGGCATGATAAAATTCTCCTTCACTGTGACAATCGTGAATGACCGATCGCATTCTTACAGCTGGTTCATTCTCCAAGTAGCCACACATAAATTCTAACCTGTGCTCCAGTGACCAGTTGGGAGGAAAACAATGAGAGAATTGATGAAGCCATGCTTGTGGATGAATGTCGTTGCCGGAATTCCTAAATGTTTTGAATTTACGTGTAGTAATAAACAGCTTATAGTCAAAAGCATCATGTCGGCGAGTCGCATGTCGGTCATTGTTACGTCGTTTCGGCGGTTCCATTTCAAAATTCGCTGCACCTTGCCAATTTCTTTCATAATTTCCGAAATGTCCTGTGTTATTATTTTGTGGTTGTTCCGTATTTCTATGTCCCTCTTCCCGTACTGGAGCGCGAGTGTCCTCTGAAATATGTAAGTCTTGTATTACTTGTGCCAACTGATCTTGTACTTCCCGGATTTCTCTTTTGTACTATGTATTGATTTGATTTTGATTTTGTTTCAATTTTCTAATTTGTTCAAACTCTTCAGTGTCAGTGAAAGCTACAGGTCTTGTGTCATTCAGATCATCATCTACCTTTGTAGATAAGTTAGTGAATTGATCTGAAAGTTCGGCTACTTTATCCGATAGTGAAATTATTTCCTCTGTGTGTTTTTCTGAACCAAGTTTCAGAGTGTCCATTTGTGTTGAAATCGTATCTACTGTGTCCTTTAAGTTTTCCTGAGTTTTTGCAAGTTGCGTAACCGAATCGGTAGATGCAACTGAGTCAATTTTAGCTTGCAAGGTGTCGTGATTTTCATGAACAATAGTTTGCAGTTCTTTTATGGCTGCTTCGTGATTCTGTAATGCACTTTCATGAAGCGAAAAAATAGGCTGGAAATGCTCACAAATTTGTGTTTTTACGTCATTACAGACTTTTTGACATTTCGATTCGATTTTAATTAACTCAGCAGTTAAATCTTCACGTGTTTGTTCAAGTGTGGTATCTAACTTTCGAAGATTTTCTTCCATTGTGACTAACTTTTGAAGATTTTGTTCCTTTGTGTCTAACTTTTGAAGATTATGTTCCATTGTGTCTAACTGTTTCTGTGTTTGTCTCTAATCTTGTTTCATTTGTTGCATTAATTGCAATAATAATGTATTTGTGTCTGGAATCTGTTCCTCTATGCTTTTCGGCAGTGAATTTGCACCGGCAACATTCACATTTTGACAAGCGGAAACTGTGTCTTGACTCATTTGAGAAAACGGTGAGAACCCAAAACCTGAGTCTACAGTATTTGCAATATTGTGTTCTGTCATTCCCGATTCCTGAGGCGAGCTGTTGCCGACCGATCGATCGATAATGCTTCCCGGTTCACTACCTGTTTCACTGTCTACACCATTTCCCTATGCACAGTTACCAAATTACTACTTTGAATGTCTGTTAATTCATTACACAGTGGTGCTGGTAAGCTACGCTCGTCGTCACTATTATTTCTCAGTTTACTTTGGAGCCTAGTGTTACGTTCTTCAAACGCCATTATTGTCACAATATTTCACACGACAACACAGAAAAGCACAATTTCAAGAGCAAAATAAGAAAACACATTAACATAGCATTGAAAATAGTATCTAGTTAATTGCAAGCGCAGCTGCGAAATAATTGGTGCAAATTTACATGCGTGCCACACCTGTTTTACTGTACAACAGTGAAAGACTGCAACTACAAAGGAGATACTCTCTACAATTACGCGCTAGCAATAAACAAAATCTACACTAATTACACAAACTACAAGAAAAAAATCAGAAGATACCAGTGAGGTATCCTCGGCTAAGGGTGGACATATGAAACGTCCCCTTAGAAAAATTTTACAGGACTGTGCTTAAACTGACACACAGTATTTTTAGCGCAACGCAATCTGACTTTCAAAACTCCCTACAAAAGAATGGCCCTGACTAACATTAACCTATACCTTTCACAAATCACTTACCTCACCAAAAATCTTCGTTACTTGAACTACTGCAATACAGCGAGCGCCACTACTGCCAGCTAAATAAAAGATTCAAACTACGGAAGGCACTAACTACTGATAGGCATAGTTAGCAAATGAAAGATTTTAATAGAGAACAAACAATGCATTTACCTTAATAGTCATAATATATGTAGCAGTTCATGACATCCAGTCTTACAAATTTCAAAACTCCGTCATTTCTCTCCCCACATCCACCACTGCTGGCGGCTCATCTCCAACTGCGCAAACGCTACGCGCTGTTAACAGCCAACAGCCCAACACTACAATGGCAGACAACAATGCAAACTAGCCACAGACTGTACACAGCACAGCCAGTGATTTTTCATACAGAGCGCTACGTGGCGTTACCAATAAGAAAACCTACATACTGTACTTACAGTAGTGTACTTACATACTGTACTACAGCACAGATTTCGCAACACTTTGCCCATCTATACAAAATCCAGTTTCAGCTTCCTAATGATTTGATGAAGTGGAATCGTTGGATTAGCAGTCTATTGGATTATTATTTTGGTTTTTTTCTAGAGATTTTTGTTTTAGTATGTCTTAAATCCTTCTAACTCCTTTAACATCGGTCAGTCAGTTTATTATAAACGCAGTTTGCATGTGATTAGAACCGGCAATCTGTGAGCTACTTCCAGAGGCATTTGAATGCACTGAATTAGTTGTAGGTCTACAATTTGTTACCCACATACACGAAACGTAATACGAATCATTAGACACGTAACTCAGATATCAGTTTCAGAGAAGATCCAAATTCAGACGCCTTTAACAAGAAATTTCTGTCATCGCTAAACGCCTGTAGTCTTGAATCTTCTTTGAAATAGTTTACACGATTTTATCAGTTACTGAGGATGGCCTTCCAGTCGTTCTTACTTGATTATTGTCATTTCTTTCGTCTCCAAATGCTCTGTAGTGTTTTGTCATAGTTGGCCTATTCACCATATTTTCACTAGAAGACGAATCAAGCTGACGATGCATTTCTGCATTGTTTCCTCTTCCGACTGAGGAAGACAAATTTCAGCCCAATCCCTGCGAGTGGTAGCATTTGAAATCAACGTGGCCATTCTAAATGGATTTTCTGATCACAATATTTACGCAAGAGGAGAGTGATGAATCGTGGAAAGCAAAAATATGCCAGGGTAATTCCGTAAGGAATGTCTGGGATTTATTTTTGTGGTTACTACAAAAGATACAGAAAGTCCAATAGCACATTCAAATGGAGCAAGGTGTCAGCTAGATACTATCATTTTTCACACAGTCACCACGATTCATTACATACTCTTGTCAACAATGGCCAAGAGCTTGTACGGCGCGTTCGTTAAACGGAACCAGCGGTGGCAAGCCACTATCTTGTTGGTTTAATGACAGCACCAGTCTCTGGAAAATGTTGAACTCATACTTCATCCTTTATTCGTCGAAAAAGGTAGCTTGAATGTATTGCATCAAGACTGTACAGTTGATGTGCTAGTGTAAAGAGCTCTGCCTGTCCGGAGAAAGGATCCATTCGCTCTTGTAACTGGAGATCTCCCCAGGAATTACAGGGCAATCTTACTGAAACGAACATAGCCTTGTTGGTAAAAACATATAGTTGCAAAGTAGCATTATCCACTGACAATAGCCTAGAGTAAAACTTAATTCACAATACGAGAAACGCAAATGACCCTTTACGCAGCCCAGGCGTTTACAAGCTGACATCCGATGGATGTCCCATATTTTACATTGGAAAAACTGGAAATACAATTAATATCAGATATAAAGCACATCTTTTAGACAAAAAATGTGCTAATATGCAAAATTCTACATTCGCAGAGCACTTGTTAACGTCAGAAGATAACCCAAAAAGATCCAAAGAAATGGCGAGCTTGCATAAAGTAAAGAAAGGATGGAGATAGATATATTAGAAGAATTGAAGATTTTTAGGTACACGATAAGAAAAGATGGCCTTCTTTTAAATGAAAATTTAGAACAGAGAAATGGAGGCTTCATTAGCAGTTTCAAACCGTTACTTGCCACTATGTAAATATTTTGCCGCTGTACCTTGTTTGTCAACATCACTTCCTCCTCGTAAGCGTTGTTTCCTTCACAAACGGTGTGGCAATATCTTTCCTTTAGTTTTGCTGGATAACATTACTCTATGATAGGCTAACCAATCAAGGGAGGGTCGTATTCAGAGGTTTAATTTTCTCTATAATTTTTCATTACAGAAACATGTAATTGATTATTTCATGCAATGTTTTTAGACCTATATACTATCGAAAAATGTTATAGTTAGTTCATTTAGGACTAACTGGTATCTTTTTTTAATTTTCATTTTAATTTGGCTGTCGTTGGGTCATTACTGTTACGCTGTTTTATACTGGTGCAACATATATTACAATATGTGTGTTACGGCGGTATGTCGATGCAGCGAATGGTACATATTTTACAACTGAGCTTTTTATTACGTCGTCAGCTCGCAACATGTGGGACTCGGTAGTTTATGTGACCACTGTAGCTAGATGCTGTGCCTTTAGCTTGACGTCTGCTGCTGTTCAACAGCCTAATGTATTTCACCTTTACAGTTTTATTGCACATTTCAATTTTAATTACTGCATCTGACTTGAGCTGATTAGCTCGTGGTTCATGAAACATGATTTAATTAATGTAACCAAGTAAGTAATGGTTTCAAATTTCGACTGGGAATTTTAAATTATTTTACGTCATTATTGGTATATTACGCACTGTGATCACATACCTTGCAAAGCATGGAGGAGTGCTAGCTTGTATAACAACGAATATTCTGTGGTAGGAATTTTTCTACATGCTATCTTTGATTTGGGGGCTAGACTTGCCTTGATGAAATTAACACTTACCTGGCTTCATCCAACAACCGTGACCTGGCCCTGCTGCTTATAAAGTGATACTGGCCAGGTGTCGTCCAATATGGATGAACATTAGGAAATTAAATTTAATTTCCTTCTCAGTCTCGACCATGTAAAGTAATCAGTTTCATTCGTAAGTGCATAGGGTTCCAGTATAGATATTTAGGAAACTGTGGAGGGCAGCCAGAGATTATGTAAGTAGGCTGTTTATGTTTTTATATTGGTAATGCAACGTAGCACTCTGTATGAAAATCTCTGACTGTGCTGTGTGCAGTCTGTGGCTGGTTTGCATTGTTGGAATATTCTAGTGTTGGGCAGTTGGATGAGAACAGCGCGTAGCGGTGCTCAGTTGGAGGTGAGCCGCCAGCAGTGGTGGATGTGGGGAGAGAGATGGCGGAGTTTTGAGAGCGCATGATCTGGACGTGTGTCCATCAGAGACAGTAAATTTGTAAGACTGGATGTCATGAACTGATATATATATATATATTATGACTTTTGAACACTATTAAGGTAAATACATTGTTTGTTCTCTATCAAAATCTTTCATTTGCTAACTATGCCTATCAGTAGTTAGTGACTTCAGTAGTTAGAATCTTTTATTTAGCTGGCAGTATTGGCCCTCGGTGTATTGCAGCAGTTCGAGTAACGAAGATTCTTGTGAGGTAAGTGATTCATGAAAGGTATAGGTTATTGATTGTCAGGGCCATTCTTTTGTAGAGATTATTGAAAGTCAGATTGCGTTGCGCTGAAGAAATATTGTGTGTCAGTTTAGTGATGACCAGAATAAGTAAAGAGAGAAATGTCTGAGTACGTTCAGTTCTGCTCAGTTGTTTGAAAATCATATAACGTACGGGGTTTACCAGCACAGTAATTCATTAATTTTTCTAAGGGGACGTTTCAATTACAACGCAGAAAAATCGGTTACTTTATTAAACTTGCCCCAATTGAAATGAACTTCATGCACATTGCTAAGGGCAGCCTCTCCAAATGTACTGATCCTACTTTCACGAGAGGAATACTAAAGAAGTCATCAAGAAGTTAAATTTTTAGACAACATGGTTGTATGGAGATAATCAGAGATTAATTTTATTATAATCAATTATTCAACATGACAGTCACAATCGCATGATTTATTTTGCCGCCAACCGGCTTCAACCCACTATGGGGTCATCTTCAGGGTAATTTACACCATTTGGTCGCTTGCTGGAGTCGTCACCCTGCCTGTGCACAGTTGGTAACAAGGGTATAAATCGCCCTGAAGATGACCCCATCGCGGGTGGAAACCGGTTTGGCGGCAAAATAAGTAATGCGATTGTGACTGTCATTTTGAATAACTGATCAAGAAGTTAGCACAGGAAATCATATACAACACATTGATAATTACATAATGGTCCCAATATCGCCGGGACGTTAAACCCAACTTCATAATTACGTAAAAGTAGCTGGCGTTACTGATACGCTACTAAAGCTGGGTAGCGGTCACACAGGGTGACGGACAACATCCTGTAACTCCGATGGCAGATTCTGCTTCCTCGCCGTTGAGTGAGCGGATAATCTCAACACTGGTGAGACGTATAAAATTAAACACATGAGAAAACAATCGATACAGCATAGGGAGAAGAGGGCAGTTGCGGTGATTTCTTACTCGTGCCACAGGGTGGCGTCCGTTTGCGACATATGGTAGGCGCCACGATGCAGTTGCAATCACCGTGTCACAACTATAGCGTTTAATCGTGGGCTACATTTTAAGCTTCCGTCCAAGGTAACGGACGTTAGAATTATATCCTGGCCCCAGGCGGCAAGTACCAGAGCTGGCTGGTTTTTGCGCTGCCTTCTTCCACGTTTACCAACAAACGACATCCGCTGGAAGTCTTGAGAAGTGGCCTGAGGCAGCCGTGCTCTGGAGTTTTATGACTTCAGAGTCGCTGCTCTTCAGTAACAGTCTGGACGGATGGCAGAGCTGCTGGCGTTTTATACAGCCAGATGTGGCGATCCATACAAAGTTTCAAGGATAGGTAAGTCGTGGGGAATTTACTGATGTTGCTGGCTACTGTCCTGATTCAATTTGAGCGGACGACTTGGATGGGATTCGGTTAATGAAAAGGGGACATACAAATGCAAATGCAAATAAAATGCAGGAAGATCTGCAGCGGATAGGCACTTGGTGCAGGGAGTGGCAACTGACCCTTAACATAGACAAATGTAATGTATTGCGAATACATAGAAAGAAGGATCCTTTATTGTATGATTATATGATAGCGGAACAAACACTGGTAGCAGTTACTTCTGTAAAATATCTGGGAGTATGCGTGCGGAACCATTTGAAGTGGAATGATCATTTAAAATTAATTGTTGGTAAGGCGGGTACCAGGTTGAGATTCATTGGGAGAGTCCTTAGAAAATGTAGTCCATCAATAAACGAGGTGGCTTACAAAACACTCGTTCGACCTATACTTGAGTATTGCTCATCAGTGTGGGATCCGTACCAGATCGGGTTGACGGAGGAGATAGAGAAGATCCAAAGAAGAGCGGCGCGTTTCGTCACAGGGTTATTTGGTAAGCGTGATAGCGTTACGGAGATGTTTAACAAACTCAAGTGGCAGACTCTGCAAGAGAGGTGCTCTGCATCGCGGTGTAGCTTGCTGTCCTGGCTTCGAGAGGGTGCGTTTCTGGATGAGGTATCGAATATATAGCTTCCCCCTACTTATACCTCTCGAGGAGATCACGAATGTAAAATTAGAGAGATTCGAGCGCGCACGGAGGCTTTCAGACAGTCGTTCTTCCCGCGAACCATACGCGACTGGAACAGGAAAGGGAGGTAATGACAGTGGCACGTAAAGTGCCCTCCGCCACACACCGTTGGGTGGCTTGCGGAGTATAAATATAGATGTAGTATCAAGGTTTATTACCCCAAAACAATTAATTAATTGTAATAAATTACACTATGGCTTACAAATTACAGTGACACAAACAAATCAAGCTGCTTACAATATGAGGTAATAAAAATGTTATATGCCACAGGTGAACAGAGAAACTTATTTGTGTCGTTTGAATCACTGCCAAACAAAACTGTTTACAATTTGATACATTAACAAACAATCATTGTACATTAAACTACATACTTTCACCTAATACAGTTAAATTTTATAATGTGAAGCACAAATGTATAATTTACAATTAAATTTTCAGTCGAAGTTACTCCTTCCTATACCTTCTTTAAAAGAGTGATAAAATTTCCAAAAGGTATCGCAATTAAAAATGCCCTAAAACCCTTAACACTACAACACGTACATGACTAGCTCAAATAATAAATGAGTATATATACGGCAAAGCCCAACATTTGCTTCCTTACAGAAAGTTTGTTGATTTCAACAGCGCAGACCACATTCAAACTCTAGTCAACATGGGCCGCTTGCCGGTCAAAACATGTTACGACTGCGGCAGCGGGCAAACTTACATAGGTAATAAAAGAACACAGGCCATCTAGCAATCTTACCAAAATCAGTTTACACGAAGGAGAAAGAGGGGGGGGGGGGAAATACCATACGCAAGTGCACTTGCCAAACCTACTGCTAAAAATGCAGTATAAAAGGATCTCAATTAATGACAAAATCCGGGATAGGCCCGGCAATATTGCACCTGAGCGCTACTGGCCAAAATAATGTTGACAGATACCAAGGTCTGACATCATCTTAGGGCTAACTGGCACAACAAATAAATAAGAGTAAAAGAACAAGCAAATGGCAATGCCCTAGAATTTAAATAGGATTAAGTACACACGAGGCTACAATCAATTGCAAGCACCTTGGACATCCTCTTAGGCTTAATAGACACTACAAATAAATAAAGGTAAAAAAAACAGGCTAATGACAAAGCCCAGCAATTTAAATAAAAATAAGTAAGCCCAAGGCTAAAAGCAATTGCTAGCAACTTAACAAGCACACATAAAAATATCAGACTGCTGAGACACCACAAAACGGAACAGGCGCGCGCGCAGTCCCCAGCAAGCAGAAAACCATTAACACACACTCCAGCAACCGAGCCAGCCTGACCACAGTAATTTCAACTCAGAATCAGGGCGCGTGAGCACACCGGGTCCACACAAAACACACACTGCCAAATCATTCCCACCAACAGATACGGCTGCTCCCCGGGCGGGAAAACGGGGGCGACGGCCGGGTACACACCAGCAGAAAACTCGACACCTAGACTCCGGCCAAAACGGAATCACGCAGAAAATATAAACAATAGGCGAAGTAAGGTGAAACGAACCCCGCCACGCAGACCGGACAGAGCAAACACACAGAAAGCCTGCCCTGCAGTCCTTACAACTCCTGGGTGCGGAAACCCAAGCGATATCGTGGCACCCTTTTCAGAGGCGGAGAACTTCGAGCGATCGCGTGCGGGGATCCATCAGCTGTCCACTACAGCACATCACCAACACGCCACACCGCCCAACGGCCAAATCAACGAGGCCCGCCAACAACGAGACCACACCTCCGTGACGGGGCGGAAGGCAAAATACCACCAGCTCGGTGCGAATCCAACTGCCGAGTGGAGCGCGCGCGGCCCCCCGCGAAAAACGCTCCAGAGGGCAGCAGCCGCCTCAGCGCCTGCGCAGGCCGAACCAGACGGAAACAGAAATACAAGTTACTATCGATAGTGCCGGATACGCAACGCGCCAGAGAAATGGTACGCAATTGTTATAGGATTTGATCGTCATTCTGCAACCCATATCAGGTTGTGTTAATGGATGTGGAACATAATTATCGTGCACCCTGTCTTAAATGCAAGAGTCCTTTTTTGTTGTCATCAGTCTGCTGATTGGTTTAATGCGGCGGACCATCCTCTCTGTCTCAGAGTAGCACTTGCAATCTACGTCCTCGATAATTTGATGGATTTATTACAATTTCTGTCTTTCCCTACAGCTTTTACTCTCTACGGCTCCCTCTATTATTAGGGAAATTGTTCCTTGATGTCTTAAATGTTCAAACGTTCAAATATGTGTGAATTCCTACGGGACCAAACTGCTGAGGTCATCGGCCCCTAGGCTTACACACTACATAAACTAACTTATGCGAAGAACAACATATACACCCATGTCCGAGGGAGGAATCGACCCTCCGGCGGGAGGGTCCGCGGAATCCGTGACATGGCGCCTCAAACCTCGCGGCCACTCCGCGCGGCCTTAATGTCAAATGGCTCTGAGCACTATGGGACTCAACTGCTGAGGTCATTAGTCCCCTAGAACTTAGACATCACACACATCCATGCCCGAGGCAGGATTCGAACCCGCGACCGTAGCAGTCGCACGGCTCCGGACTGCGCGCCTAGAACCGCGAGACCACAGCGGCCGGCCCTTAATGTCCTAACACATGTCCTATCACCCTACCCCTCCTTCTCATAAATGTCTTTCTCATGTTTCTCTCTTCGCTGATTCCGTGGAGAACGACCCTCTGGACCTGTGTTAGGTTATGATGTTGCTACAAAACAAGTACCACGACATTAGAAGCCAAAGAGCCATGGAACAACACACAGTAAACATGTAATCCTTGGTGAGATCGACACAGCTTTCTCTAGTCAATAAACAGATTTATAACCAAACAAGACGTACGAGTCCAATGGTCGTTATGTTAGCTGAATAATTAGAGAATGATCGTTGCCGTCGGCCACTCTGCACAACGATAATGCAGTCACAGTGAGGACAACAAGCTTTTGTGTTCACCAGGTTATATTTACCAGCATTATTAGTTGGTCGCGCATCCATCCAAAGGTTGTACTATTTAAAGGATCTTTTAATATAAGTAAAGAATGAGATTGGAAGATATTTATTTGTTATAATGACTGACGTATATGGCAATAAACATACCAAAGTCCTCTAAACTCAAATAAAACTGCAAAATGGGCTAACACTGTGGGGAGGTACTAAAAAGTGTGGAACGCTGTAAAGAGTGTAAGTAGGCTGTTTAGGTTTTTATACTGGTAACGCCACGTAGCGTTCTATATGAAAATAGTGACTGTGATGTGTGCAGTCTGTGGCTGGTTTGCATTGTTGGAAATTGCTATTGTAGTGTTGGGCAGTTGGCTGTCAACAGCGCGTAGCGTTGCGCAGTTGGAGGTGAGCCGCCAGCAGTGGTGATTGTGGAGAGAGAGATGGCGGAGTTCTGAGAGCGGATGATCTGGACGTGTGTCCATCAGAAAGAGTAAATTTGTAAGACTGGATGTCATGAACTGATATATATATATATATATATATATATATATATATATATATATATATATCAGTTCATGACATCCAGTCATATATATATATATATATATATATATATATATATATATATATATATATATATGACTTTTGAACACTATTAAGGTAAATAGATTGTTTTTTCTCTATCAAAATCTTTCATTTGCTAACTATGCCTATCAGTAGTTAGTGCCTTCAGTAGTTAGAATCTTTTATTTAGCTGGCAGTATTGGCGCTCGCTCTATTGAGGTAGCTCGAGTAACGAAGATTTTGTGAGAGGTAAGTGATTCGTGAAAGGTATAGTTTATTGTTAGTCAGGACCATTGTTTTGTAGGGATTATTGAAAGTCAGATTGCGTTGCCCTAAAGAAATATTGTGTGTCAGTTTAGTGATGATCAGAATAAGTAAAGAGCGAAATGTCTGAGTACGTTCAGACCTGCTCAGCTGTTTGAAAATCAAATAACGTAAGGGGTTTATCAGCATAGTCATTCATAAATTTTTCTAAGGGGACGTTTCAATAGAAACCGCAACAAGATCTTTTCATCGCGGCACCTTGGAAAATCAAAGTTAATGATAGAACAAGTAGCCGTAATTTACACTTAAAGATAAAAAAGGAAAGAAAAAAAAAACACATCGACAAGGGTATGCAAATCGTCACAAATTTATATTCATGCAGGTGTCGTTCTGGATAATCCAAAATTGTAAACTTTGGCGGCCAATGGGTGAATGTGTGACGCGGCACAGTAGTTTCACCGCGCAACTGGTAAGGACAATAAACAGAAGACACATCAGTGCCAGGGCAAAGAGTCTTCGCAATTTTCATTCTGTGTACTCAGTTGGACAGCAACAATGCCGCGCAGCCAGCGCGTGAACAGTACACGCAGATGTCAGCATTTGAGAGAGGACGTGTAGTGGGGCTCAAAGTAGCCGGTTGGAGTAATCGGCGAATCGCTCGACATTTGAATAGGAGCGATGTCATTATTCGACAATGTTGGCAGGAATCGATAGCCCGAATACAGCGGCAGGAAGGAAGAGGCCAGATTAGAGAGACAACAGAACGAGAGCACCGAGCAGTTACAGGAGAGGCACTTACAGCTCTCGATTCGTCATTATCATCGATCCGTCGTACAACTGGCGCGTCAGTGACCACAAGGACTATTCATAGGCGGCCACAGACAGCGGGCTGTGCTCACAGCCCCCCTTACGCCGATTACCATTTACATTTGTACACCAACAAGCCCATTTGCAAGGGTGTCGGGCACATTCGATCTGGAGTCTCATTGAATGGATTAGAATTGTCCTTAGCGATGAGTCTCTCTTCGAATTGAGCCCCGAAGACGAGAGAAGACGTGTCTAGAGAAGTCCCAGACAGTGGTGGGATACCACTCGACTGTCGTCTGCCATACGGCCCGACAGCCAGCAGTGATCGTCTGTGGCGTCATATGATTTCACATCAGCGCCCCTTTGGTTGTCCTTACAGGACAGCGACAAGCCCATTGTATCCTACGCCCCATTTGGTTGCCCTACATGACAAGCCGTCCTGGGTTAGATTTCAGCAAGATAATGCCCGCCCATACTCGGCAAGGGTTTCTACTGCTTGTCTTCGCGCTTGCCAAACCCTTCTATCGGCAGCAACGTCACTGTACTTCTCCCTAATTGAGAAGCTTTGGAGCATTAAGGGAAAGGCCCTCCAACCAGCTTGGGATTTTGATGATCTAATCCCGCGATTGGACAGAATTTGGCACGATGTCCCTCAGGAGGACATCTACCAATCAATGCCAAGCCTAATAAGTACTTGCATAAGGGCCAGAGGTTGTCCAACTCGTTATTGACATGCTCAGTTTGTAAAGCTTTATCTTTTGAACAAATTAGCCATTCATTCTGAAATTACTAGCGTACGCCGATCAGCACCAGACAGCGCAGAGGAAACACCCAACACCGTGACCTGGAGCAAAATAGCCCAGAATCTTAGTTCTCGTTTTTCAACTGCCTAAATTTTTGAAAATGCTATTTCGAGAGGATGACCCATTGCTATTGCCAGTATGATGGAGGATAGTATCGCTTATTTCCAAAAAAAAAAAAATCTGGAACACAGCAGAAACCTAGTGCTCTTGGCTTACAAACCACCCATTAACAAACATAAGGTTGGTACTGGGCTGTAGCTGTGTCCCCTCAACTGGTCCGCTTCTTCATCCCAAGCACGATTGAGCAGCATTTTTAAGCGAAAATAACCGTTATTCTAACGTTGACCAGGCGTCATCATAGCATCTAGAACTCTGACCTCTGTGCAGAAATGACAGAAATGTCAACCTCAATTACTCTCCGGGGACGGCAGTGGTGGTACGGTACCCCCTGCTCTCAGTTGTGTCTGGCGCCGGTTCTGCTCACAAAATCCCAAACCAGGTTGCCGCCTCACTTCTGCGAACATTTCCCATTTCCGTGGGAAGGTTCGCCTCTCCTAATGAGATTAATTGACTGCTTTCTGCCAACAAAAGGACCCCGAGACCACAACTGCACGGAAAAACGCAAAGCCTCCCCCACCCCACCCCCAGATCTCTTGTCCCTCAGTACTATCAATAAAATAACCACCAACTAGTGGCAGAAGAAAATGAAACAATATCGCTTACCTATGTGTGACTGTAATGCCACAACCTAATTTTCAACATCCTTCTACAACGTCACATCTCGAACGCTTCAGTTCTCTTGTTTTTCAGTTTTCCCGAAGCCTACGATTCACCTCATACAACACTGTGCAACACACGTACGTTATAAATGGTGATTTTTTCCTCCTTGTACAGACTCTGGGGATGGATCCATGCGAGGATACGGAACAGAAAGATCTAATGAGCTTATGTCCGGAATTGCATGGTTTCAATGCTAGAGATCATTTATCCAATCATATTTTGTTACAGACACTGCGGTCTAATACGCGCTGTAACATGTAGCTACAGATACAGTATGCATGGTTTCTTCCTAGAGGGCGGTACTGTTACCCATCCGTCATGCCCTAGCGCCCTCTCCTGCCATAGTAATTCGTAATGTTGTGACTGATAGACTTATCGTGCTGACTCACGTGTAGTGAATGTGATACAACAGTGTACACAATGGTTCCGTATTCAAATCGAGAGCTTGCCAACATGGTGTTTAATTACGGAAAGGCAAATGGCAATGGGCGGCGGGCAACATCGTTGTTTCTTGAGACCTATCCCCACCGACAGCAACCACAACATTCGATGTGTGCAACAATGTTTCGGCGTTTGTCTGAGACAGGGTTGTTTCAGGAAGCAGGAAATCATGTAGGACATACGCGAAATGTTCGGACAGAAGACTTGGCGGAAAATGTGGAAGGTGACCGCCGTGTCACTACCAGGTAGTTGGTCGGGAAGTATAGGGTAAGCCAGCCGACCGTGTGAAACAATCTCCATGACAATTATTACTACCCTTATCACTTACAGCGTACGCAGGGCTTACTAGCGACAGACTTTCCACATTGGGAGCAGTTTGGTCGCTGGTTTCTTCACTAGGCAACCACGATGAAGCCACCTTTACGTGGAATGGTATCTTCAACTTTCATAAAAGTTATCTGTGGGATAGTACGCAGATCCCCCATAGTATGATGACCGCAAATCATCAGCATCGGTGCAGCCGGAATGTGTGGGCCGGGTTAACTAGCGACCGTATTTTGCGACCAGTCTTTCTTCCACATCCCCCAATAGTCCGGAACTGTGGGCGCATGTTGCGGGTGACTTTGCCTCCCCTGCTGGAAGAAATGCGATTAACGACTGGAAGAGATATGTGGCTGCTACATGTTGGTGCTCCAGCCCACTTCGCCGTTAACGTCCGTATGCATCTCAATCGTGTCTTCTCTGGTCGATGGATCGGACGAGGGTACCCAGTTCCTTGGCCTGCTCGTTTACCGAATCTCAACCCGTGCGATTTCTTGTAATGGAGCCACCTCAAAAGTGTCGTATATGCAGAGCCCATTCCAGATGCGGAGACACTGGAGCGGCGTGTTCATGCTGCCTATGACACTGTTCGGATGCAGTCTGGCCCTTGTGAACATGCTACGGCTGGTACACGCATGCGCTGAGGCACATGGAAACCATTTTCAACACATACTGTAACCTTGGCTCCATGGAACATCGCGTATTAGACCACACTCTCTGTAACAACGTATGACTGAACAAGTAGTCTCTAGCATGGAAACTATGCACTTGCGTACATAAATTCATGAGACCTTTTTTATTCCATATCCTCTTGTCAATCAATCCCTAGAGTTTGTACACGGTGGAAAACATCACCCTGTCTATAAATTTCTTCCTCAAAATATAGCTGATCTTTGATACTAGTAGACTTCTTATGGCCAGGAAAGCCCTCTTTGCTTGCACTAGTTTGCTTTTTATGTCCTACTTGCTTCGTCCATCAAGAGTTATTTTGTTTCTGAGACAGGAGAATTCCTTCACTTCATCTGTGTCATGGCCACCGATTTTGACGTTAAGTTTGTCGTTAATATCACTTACGGTACTCCTCATTACTTTCGTCTTTTTTCTGTTTAGCACCAATCAATATTTTGTACTCATTAGATTGTTCTTTCTATTCAACACGTCCTGTAATAGTTCCACACTTTCATTGAGGATGGAATTATCAACAGCAATCTTATCATCGATATCATTTCACTCTGAATTACACTACTGGCCATTAAAACTGCTACACCACGAAGATGACGTGCTACAGACGCGAAATTTAACCGACAGGAAGAAGATGCTGTGATATGCAAATGATTAGCTTTTCAGAGCATTCACACAAGGTTGGCGCCGGTGGCGACACCTACAATGTGCTGACATGAGGAAAGTTTACAACCGATTTCTCATACACAAACAGCAGTTGACCAGCGTTGCCTGGTGAAACGTTGTTGTAATGCCTCGTGGAAGGAGGAGAAATGCGTACCATCACGTTTCCGACTTTATAAAGGTCGGATTGTAGCCTATCGCGATTGCGGTATATCGTATCGCGACATTGCTGCTCGCATTGGTCAAGATCCAATGGCTGTTAGCAGAATATGGAATCCGTGGGTTCAGGAGGGTAATACGGAACGCCGTGCTGGATCCCAACGGCCTCGTATCAATAGCAGTAGAGATGGCAGGCATCTTATCCGCATGGCTGTAACGGATCGTGTAGCCACGTCTCGATCTCTGAGTCAGCAGATGGGGACGTTTGCAAGACAACAACCATCTGCACGAACAGTTAGACGACGTTTGCAGCAGCATGGACTATCAGCTCGAAGACCATGGCTGCGGTTACTCTTGACGCTGCATCACAGACAGGAGCGCCTGCGATGGTGTACTCAACGACGAACCTGGGTGCACGAATGGCAAACGTCATTTTTTCGGATAAATCCAGGTTCTGTTTACAGCATCATGATGGTCGCATCTGTGTTTGGCGACATCGCGGTGATCGTACATTGGAAGTGTGTATTCGTCATCGCCATACTGGCGTATCACCCGGCGTGATGGTATGGAGTGCCATTGTTTACACGCCTCGGTCACCTCTTGTTCGCATTGACGGTACTATGAACAGTGGAAGTTACACTTCAGGTGTGCTACGACCCGTGGCTCCACTCTTCATTCGATCCCTGCGAAACCCTACATTTCAACAGGATAATGCGCGACCGCATGTTGCAGGTCCTGTACGGGCCTTTCTGGATACAGAAAATGTTCGACTGCTGTCCTGGCCAGCACATTCTCCAGATCTCTCACCAATTGAGAACGTCTGGTCAATGGTGGCCGAGCAACTGGCTCGTCACAATACGCCAGTCACTACTCTTGATGAACTGTGGAATCGTGTTGAAGCTGCATGGGCGGCTGTACCTGTACACGCCACTCAGTGCCCAAGCATATCAAGGCCGTTATCACGGCCAGAGGTGGTTGTTCTGGGTACAGATTTCTCTGGATCTATGCACTCATATTGTGTGAAAATGTAATCACATGTCAGTTCTAGTATAATATATCTGTCCAATGAATACCCGTTTATCATCTGCATTTCTTCTTGGTGTAGCTTGTAACCTCCCCGTAAAGAATAAAAGTCAATGTTAATGTAAATGAGCCAAGCGTAACCTCCTAGCAAAATTAAAGAATAATAATGGCCCAAATGTGAACTCCCCACAAAATTACGGAATGATGATTGATCGTAAACCCACAATAATATTAATCAAATAATGAACCATCAACCGTATCTAACATCTCAACAGAAATAATTAAACCTGAAAAATTTTATAAGGACAGCAGCTCTGACCTTCGGCCATGTGAAATAATTAAACCTGATAAATTTTATAAGGACAGCAGCGCTGACCTTCGGCCCTGTATTCTGAATAAAAAAAAAGCAAAATTCTTACCTTAATAAACTGCAACTATATCTGCTCTTATTTATGGACACAGCTTCGTGCAATGCTAGTCTATATATTTTTTTTTTTGATTCTTGCAAGGAATGCATAGGGAAAATACTTTAAATAGAAATGAATGTTTTTCTTTAAAAGAGTTACTTCATAGAAAATTATTATTGGGGCATTTTTTTGAACAAATTAATTATAGTTAACATACATTATTAGATGTGCGCAATGCTGCGTCTTTACCTTCTACAACAATACTCATCGTCCCGAATCGTGACCAGAGTCGCGAGAAGAGCACGCCGCCGACGCATGCCGACTTCTGCTCAGTACAACCGTCCACTCGCTACTACTGCTGCCGACTGACTACTACCTCAGCCGACTCGCCACACACAACTGTTCCTGCCGACTCGCTACACGCAACTACTGTCGTCTCGCGCGGTCAAGCGCAGACTAGCAACAGCTAACGATAAATAACTCTCTGGTCAGAGATTCTGTCATGCCTCGCCATCGCTGGTAATGAATACATACGTGTTTCACAACCCTCCACTGGGGGGCAAAAATTTGGCAGCGATGGTGAGTCATTTGGACTTGCCATGAGCAACAAATTTTTCTTAACTAACTAACTTTACAGTCGCAGAATATACAGATATATATAGGTATAGAACATGAAATAAATATAGTGCACATGCACCGAGTACAGAACATATCAGATAATGACAATATATATATATATATATATATATATATATATATATATATATATATATATATAATGAGTACAAAACATATTAACAAATGACATAAGTGCACATGCACTGTAGTTCAGAACGTATCAGCATATCAAAAAAATGTATATGCAATGAGTAGAAATCATGTTAGAAAAATGACAAAAGTGCACACGCACTGTAGTTCAAAACATATCAGCAAATCACAAAAATGTATAGGTCATGAATACAAATCATGTTAGCAAAAATGATTTTCACTATGTTACAAGAATTAGGATAGGAAAGGGAACGATTGCATCATGGTTGTAGCACTTTAGGTTGCACGCAGCTGCACTGAAAGTCCATATCTTTCTACAGAAGCACAACATCAAGTGAGACAATCTGAAGTTCTTTTCCCAGAAGTATTAATCAGTGTAGCCAAGACACTGAAATGTTGTAGTAATATTCCATGTTATCGTTTTGGTAGTACATTAGGTACGCCAAACAGTGGGACCATAATAGCATCTCCATCGCTCACGGTGGTGGACAGCATGTCGTGTCAACACCATGTTCTTGTAAGGTACACCAACGTGGAATTAGTGCAAAAACCAAATATAGTTCTCCATGATCATGAGGATATACAGGACAAACGGATATTGCAGTAATTCCAGGTAATTAGGTCAGAAGGTGAAGGACATTAAGTCACATACTAGTCTCCATTGAGAATTACACTAATAGTTGGTGGCACTCATTGCCCAGTTATTGAACATTTCTGTACCATGTATGTAGTATTGCAGAATAATGTTCATGAGTCGTTTTACAGAGAACATTGGCACTCATTGCCTAATTACAAACCATCAGAAGTCATCATTGAAAACCGGAGCTAATAAATGACATAGTATTACAGAATAATGTTCATGAGTCGTTTTACAGAGAATATTGGCACTCATTGCCTAATTATAAACCATCAGAAGTCATCATTGAAAACAGGAGGTAATAAATGACATAGTATTACAGAATAATGTACATAATTAATCTAATTATGGTAATCATTGGCATTCATTGGCCAGTTACAAAGCATTATATATATATATATATATATATATATAAAGCAATGCATTGCTTTGGGTAATTACTGAAGAATGAAAATATTTGCTTTTGAGTTGTTGCTGCAAATGAAGATGTGTAACGTCATTCGTCATGAGTCAGCTGTAGCAAGATTATGAATGAAACAAGTAGAGTATATGTAATCACATTCATAAATAACATAGGTTTAATGAACAACTGATTATAGCACATTAATTTCATAAATAATTTCTCCTGCAAAATACAAAAATGGATTATTAAACTGAAAGAAGAAACGCATATTATGCTGAAAAGTAGTGAACTTTGAATTAACAGGTAGTGAAATGTGTATAAAAATATATGTATGTTCTCTAGCTGTCCTTTCCAAAACCTTCAGTCATCATACCATACGATATAAAACATACTGTCAAAACGAACTGCAACAAATACTTAAATAACTACATAGCATCTCTTAACTAACAGCAAATATATGAACTTCATTATCATTTTCATCTACAAAGAAAAAAACTTCATTATCCATATCACCATAACTCCATTAGTATCATCACCTGTAAAGAACAACTTCATTATCCATAGTAGCATATTCTTCATCATTATTCATCACCGTTCATTATCATCTGCAAAAAAAAAAAAATCACTTCATTACTCATTACACAACTATTCCTTATTTCTAGCATATTTCATCAATAAAACTAAGATGTGTAGTTCTGTCTGACAGCCTGCATCAATCGCCTTGTATTCTGAAAGAAAAAATTAGTTAAGACTGCTATTCTACGATGTGTATAGTATATTCTTGTTAATGCTTGTTAATTCTGATCCATTTACTATTCATCACGAAGTATTGCATCCTCTTTCGTTCATTCTGAAGGTGAAATTTCCATTTCTGTTTAATTTATTTCGTTTATACGTTATTTCTTTCTGAAAATGATGAACAAAGATTAATGTCTTGCATTTAATTCATATACCCATTAGATAAAAACTGGTTTATAGTAACATAATTGAGCATACAGCATAGCATGACAGAAAGCGTAATATGTCAAAAACATAGATAGTGTTCAGAGGCAAAAATGTACCCAGTGTATCACAATGTAGCAGCAAAAAAAAGAAGTAAAGTAGTCACGATGTTGAGATATCATAAGGCAAAAATGTCAAAGTCAACTGGTGTTTGCTATGTCTTAACTATTTCATAGTGCATACAAACAAAACAGGAAAACAATCGTACATACATAAAAAATGGAAAATATGCACGGTCTGATGTGTAACGACAACAAAAGCGACCTGCTAACCTTACCTTGCCGGGCACTTGCCAAGAAAAAATGCGATAATCATCGGTAAGTAGTCACATAAATATAATTGCATAAATGGTCATAAAATGTGTAAGTTCATCTGGAAAAATATGCACGGTCTGATGTGTAACGACAAGAAGAGCGACCTGCTAACTTTATCTTGTCGGGCACTTGCCAAGAAAAAATACGACAATCATCAGTAAGTATTCATGCGAATATAATTGCATAAGTGGTCATAAAAATTAGCAAATGGCATTACAGCATGTTAAATCATAAAGTATCTTCATTCAATAAAAGGTTTGATATTCGATATGTGGTGGTTTCCTTTGGTTTTTCTGGTTCTCAGAGTTTCGACGTGTACAACATTGGGGTGAGGAATGCTGCGAATCCGATATGGACCTGCGTATAGAAGTTCAAATTTACTGCACCTACCTTTTCCTTTGTTCGATAAATAGTGTGTACGTACTAAAATCTTCTGTCCAATGTGAAAGTTACGGCGTGTACAAACGTGTTTTTGCTGTCTTCTCCGGCGCTCTGCGGCACGTTTGATGTTGTTCAGCGCAATGTCAATTATTTCATGGTGTCGTAGTCGAAGAGATGTAGGATATGTTACTAATTCTTTAATTTTGTTAGGTGGTTCAGCATTTTTCAGTACAACAGACGGAGATAGCATAGTAGATTCATTTGGTATGGAATTAATTACATCCTGGAATGAGAGTATGTGTGTGTCCCAATCAATATATCTTTCATGGCAGTATATTCTACACAGTTTACCAATTTCTTTCATTAATCGTTCACAAGGGTTCGAAGAAGCATGGTACCTGGATATATAGATCGCAGAAATGTTTCTAGCTCGTAACATACGTGTCCATATAGCAGATCGAAACTGTGATCCATTGACGGAAATTACTTTCAACACATGCCCTACATGAAATAGAAAATGTTTTACAAATGCTTTCGAAACAGTTTTAGCAGTAGCTTTGCGTAACGGAGTGAAGGTAACAAATTTTGAAGTGAGTTCAACAGCGACAAAGATGTAGCAAAACCTCTATTAGTTATGGGAATCGGACCAAAAATGTCTACAGCGGCCATATGTCTCAATTTAACATGTACAATGGGATGTAATGGAGGAATATGTGAAGTCGTATCTGATTTAGCTTTCTGGCAGATTTTACATGACGCTAAAACTCGTCGAATACGTTTCTCCATGTTCGTAAAATAACAGTTCTGCCTCAGTATAAGAAAACATTTTCTGGCTCCGTAATATGCGTAACTTAAATGAGTATACAGATTAATTTGTTAACAAGTTCGTCAGGAATGCATAATAACCAATTATTGCTGTCAGGATGAGAGTGGCGAAACAGAATGTCATTGCGTACAGTCTAATGGTTTCTAATGGTAACGTTATTCCTATCTTGCCAAAGGTGTTTAATCTCTTTCCATACGTTGTCTTTACTCTGCTCTTATGCTATGTCTTGTAATGACGACGAAATGAAATTTTCAAATGCAACTTGTTGAATGTACATAACGCTGAAATTTGCTTTGCAGAAGTTGGTTGCGATATCTTGCTGATTGTTGCTAAGAGAACGAGATAGCGCGTCTGCTACAACATTTTGTGTACCGGGAATGTGAACAATTGTAAAATTAAATTCCTGCAAGTAAAGTTTCCATCTGCTTAATCTGTCGTGTGTAAATTTAGCCGAAAGTGAAAATTGTATCGCTCTGTGGTCTGTGTAAACGGTAGTATGTCTTCCATAAAGAAAATGCCGAAATCTCGTAAAAGCCCAAACAACACATAATGTTTCAAGTTCTGTAACGGAATAATTTCGTTCAGCAGGTGACAAAATGCGACTTGCAAATGCGATGTTTTTAATTACTGTAGAGCCATCTTCTTCAATTTCCTGAAAAATATGTACGCCTAAAGCGGTGTTAGAACTGTCGGTGGCAATGGAAAAATTTCTGGTAAGATCTGGGTGCGATAAAAGTGGTGCATTCAACAAAGCATGTTTCAAATAACATTCTCGTGAACAAGATTCTGCGTATCAAAAGTATTGCTTGCGTTACTGGAATATACAACCTATACTGTATTTAATCAAATTCTATCTGACGTGTTATTATTTTCAGGAGGATGCTGTGGCATTTCAACTATTTGTACTGTTCTGTTATTTCTTCCATACGTATTACGCTCTGGATGATACCTATTGTCTGGTTCATTCATGATTATTTGTTGTGGCGGATGTTCTTGCTGCTGATAAGATAGACTATTATTAAATGTACGCTGAAAATTGTGCTCATTATTTTTACGTCTATCGTGATAGTCATTTCAATACGGGGCATTGCGATAGGAATTGAAGTAGTGTGTCTTCTGTACGTACTGATTTCCTTGTTGCTGTGCGTTACTATTTGTTGGAGCTGAGACTATACGTGCACGCGGCGAAACATTAAAGCTTGGTTGACCTTGTAGATTACATTGTTTGTTAGGTATGCTAACCGACTGGTTTTGTTGCTATTGCGGAGTAAAACCTGTATTGTTACCAAAATGCATTCGCTATTGCTGATAATTTTACACATACCGATGATTAAAATTTTATTTTGTTATTAAATTTCTCGTGTTTGTCATTTCTGGAGCGTCTAATGAAAAAGTGTCACTTTCGGTATAACTTGACTTATCGGGTTTTCTTTACTCACTTTTCTTAATCCTAGGTAGAGCAATAGTTAAAGAGCTGTTTTGATACATATAAAGGATAGTAGAAGAGAAGGCAGCAGTGCAGAAAACTAAAGATGAAACAGCACTACTACGGCCCAGGGCCCTGTGCACGCTACGGCACATACTCATTAAAGCGTAATGAATCCCCTGAGGTCTATTATGCGCTGCAAATACATTTTAGCTTTTGCGTTACTGGCAATGCCGGTGAAAATTCGGAAGCAAATCGCTGTATCCATGCTAATTCTAATTTCTGCATTACAGCCAATGGCGGAGGAAGTACAAAAATAAATCGACGTATCCAGTTCAATGTGTGTACCTGTGCTCTGTCATTTTCAAATACCTTAGATTTTATTACGGATGAAAATTGCTCGTAATCAACGTTATCGTCACTGAATGTGTGAACAGGTTCACGATTACATAAGAATCTGTTTGTCTGTATCTTTTCGGATTTTAAGTCGTGTAGCTTTTCGGATTTTAAGTCGCATAGTCTCTGCAAATTACTTAAGTTACACTGGCTGTACGAGTGTGAGAAATGTTCGGAATGGCGCGTATGCTGTGCTGTGTTATTGAGTGAAACATTTTTCATTTCTGTTACTTTAATACTTTCGTCAATTTGGTTGTTCTGCTGTTCACATTTCTTATCGACTTCCGTATCCACAGTGTGTGAAAGTTCTGGTGACTTTAAATTAAACTCGTCGTGTAACTGTGTCGCATTTTCAGAACATTGTTCAGCGACTGCATTAATTTCATCTCTAACTGATTCTGTTGTCGCTAAGGCAAAAACATTTTTCATTTCTGTTACTTTAATACGTTCGTCAATGTGGCTGATCTGTTGTTCAAATTTCTTATCGACTTACGTATTCAGAGTGTGTGAAACTTCTGGCGACTTTAAATTAAACTAGTCGCGTATCTGTGTTGCGATGTCTGAACATTGTTCAGTGACTGCATTAATTTCGTCTCTATGTGACTCTGTTGTGGCTGCAAGTCTATTAATTAATTCTTGTGCAACAGATCTATTTTCTTCACTACTGTTCTTAACACAAACCTTAATTTCGTCACGTAATTGTCCTTTCGTGTCGTGACGTTGCACGGTAACAGCTATAATCTGTTCACTAAGTTGTTTGTTCTGTTCATTAACGTTGTCGTGGTTTTCGTTCGGCTGTTTAAAACTTTCATTAATTATTTCGATCGACCTGTCATATTTTTCATTGAGTTGTTTGCACGATTCGTTAAGGTTGTCGTATCCTTCATTAAGTTGTTTAAAACTGTTGTTTAGCTCTTCACTGAATTGTTTGAAATTTTCATTACGTTGTTTGTACGACTCATTAAGTTGTTTGTAATGGTTATCTAGTTTTTCATCCATTTGTCGTAAAAATGCCATAACTTGATCCACAGGAACATTACCTACTCTGTTCTCTGTGCTGTTTGATGGCGTACCTGCAATTGTCACGTTTTGTGTAACCATTCGGTCATTTTTGGATTCTTGAAAATGTTTGCCAATCGGATGTACACTTTTAGTCCCTACACCGGAATTAAATAAATTTGTCGTACTCTGATTACTTTGTTCATTTTCATTAGAAAAATTTGTCTGTTCGTCACGTAAATCCTGCAAACCGGTGAGTCAAGCTGGGCAGCGCTCATTGCAACAGAACGCCCCGCATCATCAATTGTCGTAAGATTAACAGAGGACACAATTGAATTTATTTGCTCATCATTAGCAATAAAATCATTACCGGTGATCAGTACGCATTGATTGTCTGTAAATGGGGAACTGTCATTATTACACTGAGTGTCGCGAATACTATCGCTCAAATTACAAGAATCGGCCATTTCACTCATTATACATTGCGATGTACTGTTAACAGTTTTTCGCAGCATTTTTACAAAACAAATTATTCACAAATGAAACAAAGACAACGCAAATTGCAACAAACACAAATACAACAAAGAGCAACAAATTGCCGATGATCTGTGAAAGAAAGAGTGACAAATTAGTAAAATGTGTTGCGCCAGATGAAGACTAGGTTTAAGTAAATAAGAGAAGATATGCGACTACTTATCAGAAGATTCACAAAGAAATGCGATCCTGGGAGGGTCGCCAAGTGTAACCTCCCCATAAAAAATAAAAGTCAATGTTAATGTAAATGAGCCAAGCGTAACCTCCTTGCAAAATTAAAGAATAATAATGGCCCAAATGTGAACTCCCCACAAAATTACGGAATGATGATTGATCGTAAACCCACAATAATATTAATCAAATAATGAACCATCAACCGTATCTAACATCTCAACAGCAATAATTAAACCTGAAGAATTTTATAAGGACAGCAGCGCTGACCTTCGGCCCTGTATTCTGAATAAAAAAAGCACAATTCTTACCTTAATAAACTGCAACTATATCTGCTCTTATTTATCGACACAGCTTCGTGCAATGCTAGTCTATATATTTTTTTTTTATTCTTGCAGGGAATGCATAGGGAAAATACTTTAAATTGAAATGAATGTTTTTCTTTAAAAGAGTTACTTTATAGAAAATTATTATTGGGGCATTTTTTTGAACAAATGAATTACAATTAACATACATTATTAGATGTGCGCAATGCTGCGTCTTTACCTTCTACAACAATACTCATCGTCCCGAATCGTGACCAGAGTCGCGAGAAGAGCACGCCGTCGACACATGCCGACTTCTGCTCAGTACAACCGTCCACTCGCTACTACTGCTGCCGACTGACTACTACCTCAGCCGACTCGCCACACACAACTATTCCTGCCGACTCGCTACACGCAGCTACTGTCGTCTCGACAGAGATTCTGTCATACCTCGTCATCGCTGGTAATGAATACATACGTGTTTCAAGCTGTCTTAATGGCCAGTGGTGTATCATCCCACTCCTGGAACTTTCTTTTACATCCGTTATTTCATCTTCAATAAAGAGTTTGAACAGTAGGGGTTGAAGTCTACATCCATCTGTTATATTCTTTCTAATCTGAGCACTTCTTTGTTGGTCTTTGATTCTTATTATTCCCTCTAGGTTCTTATACATTTTGTATACTACCTACCTATCCTTATAGCTCGCTCCTATTTTCCCGATAATTTCAAATATATTGCATTATTTTGCAATTTCAAACGCTTTTTTTAGGCCTTGAAATCATATGAACGCATAGCGACTTGTCTTAAACCTTGATTCCAAGTGCAGTGTCAGACCCGCCTCTCTGGTGCTTTTACCTTTTCTAAAGCCGAACTGATCGTCTGTCAGAGCCTCAATTTTGTTTTCAATTCACTTGTATATTATTCTGGCCAGCACATTGGTGCATGAGTTGTTAAGACGGCATAGATTCTCCCTGTAAAAAACCAAAGTAATCACCAGAAAGGTCAGTTTCATTATAAAGCCGGTAACTCAGTTACATTGTCGTGTGGATTTTGTTTTTGATATACGTTTTGTCATCTGCCCTGTGGCAGCCTGATGTTTTGAGAGGCACCCACATGCCTTGCTCATACTGTGGCATCAAGCAGTCAGGCCTGCAAGATGAGTGGTCTGCCAAGCGAATGGTTTCATTCTTATTTATCGAGTAACATGAACTCTAGTACTCACACTTAAGTTACAAGTTATCCTCCTATATGATTAATACGCAACGGAAACACGCATCTGACTATCAGTAATTTACAGAGCTCTGACTGTACACTACGCACTGGCAATACCACATTTTCTTTTTGTCTTTTATTTAACGGCTTTTGTCAACACGTGGCCACCGCACTGAATACGAATGGCGCACACATTATAAATTCGGGACATTATGACAACATACAATTCGAAGGAAAAGTCCACCAATCTTTTTCTTTTCACTATCTTATTTATTCCGATAAATTCTCTAACCTAAACACACAAATTCTATAACCTACAACAATAACACATGAGAAATTCCGCCCAGTGGGCATGGCTTTACATTGGTGAATCTCTATATTATGGTCTCGTAATTATTTAACGCTACAGTGCACTTTCTGGATAGGATGGTGGATCTTTTATTATTTCTCACACTTCGACTCTCACAATCATCATCACGAAACTATCCTCCACACCGAGCAGTACAGAAGGAACAAGCATAACCCACAAATCTTTTGCAACTACCTTGCTACTCTCCCATGCAAACCACACATACCCAAATTACATGACATACACCACACTACAATATGAATACAAAACACTAAATAGTCACAACATTATCACTTTCAGCTTTCCCACTTCAATTAGTATTTATCCCAGTTTCACACGACACTGCCCCACTTTGTAATTCTACTTTGCTACTATGAACTCTGGAGATATTTGCACGTCTTCCTGTGCAATGCAAGCCAAGTGGCGTTGCTGGATAGACGGCCGACTCACCTTGCTTCTCTCTCAGAGTTTGAATCTAGCGTCACACGGAATCATATCACGCAAAGTAATATTAAGAACATATTCATCACACACGCAAGTCCTCAACTGATACCATGGACGAGTACTTCTCTTCATCCTTTGTCTCATACACAGATTGAGACTCACACAGTACTCACCACGTGGAAGTACTCGTCTCTAATTTCAAGTCCTGCACACGCCATTTCTTAAATATTTCAACTTATGGTACACACGCTATTTCTTAAATATCTCAACTTATTGTACACACGCTAGTAATTCAGCTTAACTTAAGCACACGGAAGTATTTCAACTTATTGCTACAAGTGGTTTCATTGTGACCGTTGGTCACTTCCGAAGATTACTACAATCCCATTAATATTACCTGCCTGACATTTAATTCTCCCCACAAAAGTTCCTGAAATAGAGAAATTATTATTTCAAACTACTCTTAAATATTCCACATGCATACCATGTCTCCACTCTTTCGTCATTAGGGAGCACAACTAAAACAGGTCTTAACAGCACAAGATCCAGCGGCAGAGTGCTGAAACATGGCCGTTCTCTAGGTCCTCTCACACCTCTGTCGAAGTGGGGGAGCACCTTGCTACCGTATTGGTCAGCCACATTTCAGGCGCTCAAAGCTCAGGTAAATTTCATCTCTTTGGTCCCACCAAAGGTGGCCAAAGGATCGTCTCAAAGATGATCATATATTCACATTCACTATCTGCAGTTAGCAGACGACCATACATTCATTCATTTCACAGATCTCACCAAACTGGGTGTAGGGATTTACTTTGTGGGAGTGCACATGTGATCAATTAAATAAATAAATTGTCATTCCTTCCCACACTGGTATCCGGCTTCGCTGTATTAATTGAAATTTTGTTATTTTACAAAAAAAAAGTGTTGTTCTGACAAAAATAATGAAGTATGTTGTACCTATTTTCAATGTCGGGCGGTACTGTACCCTTTCAGTTTGAGTGCACAAGTGTAGCTGGCAGGACTAGTCAAATACTTTGAAATACACAGGCACGCCAACATCATGTTGTTTACGTTTTTGGGTTTGAATTTACGATCGGTATTCAGTTTTGGCTGAGAATGAGTGTTTTGTCTGTAATATTACCAAATATTGTTATTTTCGTAATTCCCCAGGTTCAAGACGAATGGGTTACTCCAATTTCTCGTGACTCTGTACAGTCATGTGGCAATTTTCTTGAATATCTGCAGGAGACTCTTGAGACAGTATCCATTGCGGATATCCAAAGAGCGCGTCTACCGTGGACATGTCCTTGTGATTTGCGGATGACTGCTATGTGTTATATGCAGGTGGCGAAGATGAGTTGGAGATGCATATCCACAGGCTGGAGCTGCGTGTATCATGAGTGATCTAATATCCTTCAAAATCCTCGAATACTGGGACAGATAGGCATCTGGACTGAAGTTCCTCTAGCTAACATAAACAAGTACAGCACACGTAATAGAAAAAGCATTGTCACGGGTGAAATTAGCACCTTGCGTAGCTCAAGTAAGTCCGAAAGACCCATTAATTTTCTTGATCCATACAAGATGGGCAAAGTAAACTGATCCACAAAATATGTCGTTCACCTTAAGATAGGCAACCCAACTTACGTGATCTGTTCCAGATACAGACGTGTAAGTTGGACTGCCTTTATTAAGGCCCATGAAATGTTTTCTGCACCATTTTTATTTCCCACACTTTCTACACAAAACCTGACGGTTAAAATCTTCAGTTTCTTAAGACAGGGAGTTAGTGAATCAGGAATTGGGAAGGGTGAGAGGGTAATTAAATACCTCTTGGACTGGCAACATAGTGACTTGTATTACAGAGAATATAGCCATTTGCTGGAACGGGATGGCAACGTTGGCGACATAAGACTTACGCATCTCACCATTTGTTGGTCGTGCAATTATTTTCGTAAATGCAGAAATATCTCCATGCACTGATATAGTGCTATGTATGTGTGTATTATATTTCTGATAATTTCGTAGAACTGGAGCGATAACTACTCTGGAATAACAGGCCCATTGTTTTCCTTGGTGTAACCAAACCAGATGGTTTTCCTAACTTCCCTACATAGACAAACTGAACTCCACTAAGTAACTCCATTGATTGTAAACAAACTGCAGACTTGTGCTCTTAGTTACGTAAGTCTAATTTATGACTAATGCTTGTAGCTTAATCTTAAGTACCAAAATTTGTTAACAAAAATGGCCACCAGGTACTTTTAACAGTATGTAATAAAAAATGAAACTTCTTAAGGTATGTTTATGCAAGTCAAATTTATGACCAAATGGTTTTAGCCTAATGTTAATGACCATAATTTATGATTCAATACATGGCCACTTCCCCTCCTCCATTCATCTAGGCCAATTGGACGATGGGGACACTGTCCTATTGGTGAGATTTGACAACCAGCACCAGGACTCCATACCACTCATCGGTTTATGGTAGCCACTATCACGAGATGGACTCGCCATTTGTGCTTTGTACTTAGTAAACTACCGTGAAGTACCAGCAGCTGCAGCAGAGATCAGCCACCGCCCGCAGGAGGTACACGAATGAAACTAAAATGATATTTGCAATTATATTTTTTCAGTTTGCAGCAGTTGTGGGCAATGGCATTTTCTGGAAGCATATCAATATACAACCATCTAAACTAAACTAAGCTATACTCCATCCGAACAGGCCTCGGGAGGCCAACGGTACTGACCGACCACTATGTCATCCTCAGTCTACAGGCGTCACTGGATGCGAATGCGGAGTGACATGTGGCCAGCAGACCGCTGTCCTATCAGTTGTCAGTTTACGAGACCGGTATCGCTACTTCCTTAATTTGCTTCACAAAGGCTGAGTACACCTCGCTTGCCAACAGCGCTCAGCAGACCACACAGTTACCCATCCAAATGCTAGCGAATGGCACCTAGCTCTTGTGATCTGACAGGAACTAGTGTTACCACTTTGGTAAAGCCATTGGTGTATAATAATCTACCATTGCTATTTACAGTTTTGGGGGAATTTGTTACGAATTATCAGAAAGCTTGTCGATTTTTTCCCAGTGTTCGAAATATCCATTTCAACTGCATTTCAGGATCATCATCCAAAAACATATATTTAGATTACCGTGAATACGGGAATTTAAATGATTAGCAGTTGTCACACGGCATTATTTAAACAAATACACTCTTTCTATCCAGAAATTACACCAACATCCCACGGTTTTATTTTTAACAATTACCACATTGCACTATTTAAACACACACAGTCTCACTACATACCAAGTCAATGCTTCAGTGTGAGGACCTCATCCTTGCATTACTGGTGTGTTAGAAAAGAATTATCAACACAGTATTAAATCACTATCAGGCCATCCAAGGGGAGTCCGACCCCATGACGTCACTGTGGAATTGTGAGAAAACAGCGGGGAACTGGGAAGGTCCATGCATGAAATTAATATAGGCATGTATGTACACACACACGTAACACCTCTAAATTATGCTAATATCCCACACTTAAGCTCTTATTACAAGGACTACAGTGTTGGGACAGAATGGAGACAATAATTTTGTCTTGAACTGAAAACAAGAAAAATATGGGAAGGCCTCTCCAGCACTGCACTTGCATGGGGGCCACCCTACTCCTGCACGGCCCAGCGTCACCTCATCACCAACGCCGTGGCTGTGGTCTCCCCTACTCAACCCTAGTTACTCTACTGGAGAGTGAGTACAGCGGAGAATGATGCTTCGTGATTGAGCAACGGTTCAGAGGGGCAGGCGCCAGGCAGCTGCATCCACACCTGCATACCCAGATTATGCACTCCCTCACATCCTACTCTGGAGAACAGACAGTCCTTTTTTATAGTCAAATGCACATTTAGCAATGTGCGAACTACACTCTACATACACTATCTGATCAAAACTATCTGAACACCTACCCATAATGCTACCACTATCTTAGCGATAGGAATGCAGTGTGTTCCTTAAAAGTGTCGTTAGATGCATTTTCTGAGATGTTTCGGTGTATATTTGTTATTTCATTTTTGCAGTTTGTAGGTGGAGTCAGCACAGACAAATACTACTCATTGTGCAGACGGAAAGCATTGCTTTGTTTTCCATTATGAAGAACATGATTTTAAGGCGAAGTTATACATGGGTATAGATACAGCGGCGCCCAGTTAGTCTCGTGTGATACTCCTTTAGTTGATCTGTATCAACACAGATGTAAAAACATAAAGAATAGCTAGTAGTCCAGCAGGCCTATCAGTATAGGGAACAGGCGTTTGAGATAGACTTGACAATAATTTTCTACCGCTAGCGTCGTATATCTCGCTTAGGCGCCATGGGAATAAGATAAGAGAAATTAGAGCAGGCAATCTCTTTTATGCTCATCATTATGCATGTAGTATCTGCTCCACGCACCCAACAGGAACGTAGAAGTAATTTCTTTAAAAGGGACCTGAGACATTCCAAAGTCCCACTGCAGGTTAGAGGCTCCAGTACTCAGCCAACGTTTGATTAAACTCTCATGTGCTGTGCATAACACATATTTTCTCCATTCCAACTCCATAAAGCTTTGTCCAGTCGATGTCTTAGTCAGTACCGAAAATCAGATGCGCAATACCACGTTTTATGTCCACGATATTTCGAAGATGCAGCAGATCTGTACTAAGAGAGAATGCCTATACCACGCTTCTTCACACTTTTATTGACTACTGCAACACGAGGACAACATCCTGACACACTGTTGTGCCATTGGAACTCCCTCAGCCACTATCAGCCATGACCTGAAGTCATACCTGATGGTTCCCGAACACCGTAACACAAAGTAACACTGCTCGACCACTCCAAAAAATGACAATAGTTGGACCGTTCCGTAGGTCGTCGCCATAATCGTCGACGATGGTCATTTGGGTGAGTGGTGAACCGCTATTTATCACTGAACACAACACAGTGCCATCCATCAACAGTCCACTGTTCCCACTTACGGCACCACTCCAAACACAGCCGTTTGTGTTGTGATGCTAACTGCAACCTGCACATATGGTCCACCAGTGGCATTGCCGCAGTGCTAACACAGCTTCCTGTCAAATCACCGCACTTAAGTGCTGTCAGGCTTGGCTAGCACCTGGGTGCGTCACCGTCCAGGTCTATCGAGTGCTGTTGGCAAGTGGGCCCTTGTGAGACCAATTGAGGACCTAACTGACTGAGAAGCAACGGCACCGATCACGAAATCTGACAACTGGCAAGAAAGTGGTGTGCTGACCACATGCCCCTCCTCTCTACATCTGTTGACGCCTAAGGGCTGAGGAGGAGACGGCGGCCGGGCGGTACCGTTGGGTCTACAAGACTTGTTTGGACAGTGTTTGTTTTATATATAGAGTGTGGCTGCTGCTAGTCTCCGACCAATGGCGGGAAATGACACAGAATGTTGCAGGGAGTCCATTACATAGTCTCAGATGGCAGAATTGAGGAGGAGGAGTTGCAATGTGCTTTGTGCACAATTCGACTGTCCTTCCTTGTGGTGGTGAGGTGTGGTCGAGCGGAGCTTTGACCTCACATTCCCATGCAGTTCAACAACGTGCAGCTGTCACATCTGAGTGGGTCTCAAATCTGCATACTGCACGATTCGGCCAGCGAGCTAAATGGAGACCCACAATGAGAGCTCTTTCAGACTCTGCCAGGTGCTGATAATGCAGTCTCATACGAGTACGTGGCATCTCCGCATTCTTCACAGTAATCAGTCAACATCTGACGCTGTTCAAGCCCCTTGTATACCATAGCAAGAATGGCAAACACACTAAGCACGAATAACACTGTATCACACAGGTAGCCATTCTACCTGTAACAGAGAATAGCAGCTCTAATTATTTACAACTCGACGGTGGTGCGTACGTGCACGAAGTCACCTTCACATCCGAACCCGTCTTCTGGTTGCTTCACTTTTTTGGTTAGGCAGTCTATTTCCGCGTTTCAAAAAGTAATAGCGCAACCAAATTTCACAACTTTTTCAGTCTAGTACAATGTCATTTGAATTTCTATTTCCAGTGCTGGCGGAAACGAGTGAAACAGCTAGTGGGCATTTAATAGCACGGTAAGAGGCCGGTACAGTCCACGTCTGGTGAGTATCACATGGATGCAGTCGAGACGTGTGGCGCAGAGCAGTAACGGGAACAGATTACGCTATGCAGCGCTGGATGTGTGCAACCGGGCAGGGGCCCCGTAAAAACACTTCCCACGGCGTAATTTACGACTCTGATGACAACGCTAGGCACGGCGTATCCACTTGACGGTTCGCAGAAGCGGCCAGCTGCAAAAACGCGCACAGAGCGGTCCGCCGACGGCGCTTTAATCGCTGTAAACTCGGGCACGGCCTACACTGCGCTGCTCAGAAATGTCCCGTGGCTGCTGCACGGGTTTAAAGCCCCAACTCACATGCGGCGTGGAAGCTGACGTGGAAGCGAACGCGGACGCAGAGCTGGTCGATTTCTGTGCTGTCACAACGTTGAGTTCACGTTGTAGAGCGTTGTCTAGCTTGGAAAGTAGATAAGACACGTCATATTTTTGCTTCGTAGAAAGGAACGTTGCGCTTATGGGATGCAAGATCGCTTTTATGTCGGAAGCAGACTTACAGGATATATTACTGAATTACGTCGTTTCCGGTTGAAGCCCGTATTTTGAGGTTTTCGTATTATTTCTTAGCCGGCCGCGGTGGTCTACCGGTTCTGGCGCTGCAGTCCGGAACCGCGGGACTGCTACGGTCGCAGGTTCGAATCCTGCCTCGGGCATGGGTGTGTGTGATGTCCTTAGGTTAGTTAGGTTTAATTAGTTCTAAGTTCTAGGGGACTTATGACCTAAGATGTTGAGTCCCATAGTGCTCAGAGCCATTTGAACCATATTATTTCTTAGGTGCTATGAAAATATGTTGTTTTAAAGCACTGGCACACTGAGGGCATCTCAAAAACACGTCGTTATGGTTACGCTATTTTATTACAAAACTTGGAGAAACGATATATGTGTCCTTAAAGCCTTTTCCTGTTTGGTGTTTTTCCTATTACAACCTGCGTATTACGAACGTATGCCGTTTCAAGGCACAGGTGCATCCATAAATCTAAAAAAAAAGTGTCGTTTTTGATACGATTTGTTATACTTTAGTGTCAGGCGTAACATATCCTAGGACGAAGTTCTTAGAGCTTCGTAACACACACTAACCAACCAGAACATTATTACTATCTACCTAATACCCGGTATGTCCAACTCTGGCATGCATAACAGCGGCGACGCGGCCTGTCATGGAAGGAACGAGGTCTTGGTAGGACGCTGGGGAGAGTTGGCACCACATGTACATACACGAGTCACCTAATTCTCGAAAATTCCGTGGAGGGGGCGACGAGATCGGACACCGTGTTCAGTCACATTCCAGATATGTGCGATCGAGTTCAGATCGTCGGCCGGTGTGGACGAGCGGTTCTAGGCGGTTCAGTCTGGAACCGCGCGACCGCTACGGTCGCAGGTTCGAATCCTGCCTCGGGCATGGATGTGTGTGATGTCCTTAGGTTAGTTAGGTTTAAGTTGTTCTAAGTTCTAGGGGACTGATGACCTCAGATGTTAAGTCCCATAGTGCTCAGAGCCATTTGAACCATTAGAGTTCAGATCTGGAACTCGCCACTTTGTTCCCCATTCTATCACACCCCTGGCCTTGTGACATGGCGCATTATCTTTCTGAAAAATGCCTCTGCCGTCGTAAAAAATGACCGTCATGAAGGGGTGTACGTGGTCTGCAACCAGTGTACGATACACCTTGACTATCTTAGTGCCTTGCACGAGTTCCACTGGACCCCACTGGCGCCCACGTGAATGTTCCCCGTAGCGTAATGGAGCCACCACCAGCTTTTCTCCTTCCCGCTGTACTGGTGTCAAGGAGCTGTTCACCTGTTCACCTGGAAGACGCTCTCCAATCGGCATGATGAAGAAGGTATCAGGATTCATCAGATCCTGCAACGCTCTGCCACTGCGCCAATGTCCAGTGCCAATGGTCACGTGCCGGTTTCAGTCGTAGTTGCCGATGTCGAGGTGGAACATCCATGGGTCGTCAGCTGCGGAGACCAATCGTTAGGAGTGTTCGATGAACTGTGCGTTCAGACACACTTGTACTCTGTCCAGCATTAAAGTCTGATGTTAGTTCCGCCACAATTCGCCGCCTGTCCTGTTTTACCAGTCTGCCCAGCCTACGACGTCCGACATCTGCAATGAAGGGCGGACGCCCAACCCCACGACATCTGGACGTGGTACCACCCTGGTTTCGCGACGCGTTGAAGACACTACACCACTGTGCGAGCACTCAACAAGTAGGGCAGTTTCCGAAATGCCCGTGCTGAGCCTCTCGCCATCACAATATTGCCCTCGGTCAGACAGATCACACACCTTCCCCATTCTACACACAGGCAGCACCCTCGCTATACTAGATGCACCGTGCGTGTGTCCGACTAGCAGTCATTCGTCGCCAAGCCAATATAACGCCTGTCATCTGCAGTGCATTATAATGGATAGAGACCCAATCTTCGAACTAAAAGGTTACAGGCATGTGTCCTGCGTGTTGCAAATAATATTTTATTTGTTTTCATGTTTTTCAAAAATATTCCCTGGTTTTAATATGAAACAAATATGTTCTCGAATATACGATGTGATATTTATGAAAGAGGACACTCTATTCAGGAGACAGTTTGTGTGATTTTGTGAACCTGCAGGGGAGGACTGCTAACTGAGTATGTAGGTAATTCCTTGCGATTTAGTACATTGTATACGACAGACAGAATAACTTCGGTAGTGTACAGAGAAGAGAGCAAATCTATATTGTAATAGGCGCAGTGAAACATGAACTGTGTTTGTCTAATGGGAAGGTAACACTGCAGCTTTGTACCAGGAATTCGTTGTCAAATTCAGCGTTGCGATCAGAATCAACTCCGTGATTTCCTCTGTTCATATTCAGTTACTACTGACATAATTATTTTACGCGTGTTAACTATTGTAAGCAAACTGTAAGCAAACTTGTCTCCAGATACAACCGACAACTTCCGTTTAAGAGTGCTGCGGTCGCATATGACGTTGAGGAGCATGTTCCGTATGTGTTACTAGATTGTTACTAAGCATGCAGCAACCGCGATGGAAACCAGTTTTGGCGATACGTTCAGAAACACGTCCCTTGTGAGAACGACATTAGGTATGAAACCATCCTTCTGTTCGTGCATTGGATCTTTTGTGGCGTCGTGCGAGACACAAACGCAGCCCCGTTCAGATCCACGTCCTCCTGACGATGTACAGCGCACGAGACATGTGCGACGTACCTAACCCAACCTAACCTAACCTAACCACTGCTCTGTGGATACGCATAGAAACGTTTGTTGGTGGACCCGGGTTAGTTCTCTGCTCTGCTACATTAACGAATCCGCCTAAATAAGCGTCACCAGCCTAGGTTTTACTTGTGAGAGACGGTTAAACTCCCTTCTACTTCGTTTTAGTGCTTTTCTTTCTCCTTTGACCTGCATCCACGCGGCCTTGGCATGGTTAACTTCGGATTAACTTCGGATTTCGCATTGTTAATTTAAGGGTTGGCCAGCTACGCTTCCTGTCACCAGCCCATCACCCTCACAGGGGCAAATATGTGCACCGAAACTGTCTGCGTGTAGTGTTATCCTTGTGAACGTGTGGGATTGTTTTCTGAATGTTTGCACAACTGAGGAAATAATTGTATTCCTGCTTGCGCGAATGTTTGTGTATCTCAGACGGGACTTGGGTACCAACCCAGTATTCATCCAGTCGGATGTGGGAAACCGCTTAAAAACCCATCTAGGCTGCCCAGCACAATGACCCTCGCTGTTAGTCGATGGGACCACTGGGGGAGAGTACACAGAAACCAGGTTTGGAAACTAGTACATGGAGTGAGGCGAAAATTCCATTTCTGTATTCAGAGTACGTAGCTGCAAATGTTTTGAAGAAGACCTAATATAACTGCTGTATGACTATTAAGACACCAGATACCATACCACGCAAATTGTTTTAAGCAACCGGCCGGAGTGGCGATACGGTTCTAGGCGCTACAGTCCGGAACCGAGCGACCGCTGCGGTCGCAGGTTCGAATCCTGCCTCGGGCATGGATGTGTGTGATGTCCTTAGGTTAGTTAGGTTTAGTTAGTTCTAAGTTCTAGGCGACTGATGACCTCAGAAGTTAAGTCGCATAGTGCTCAGAGCCATTTGAACCATTTGTTTTTAGCAATTAAAAATAATTACGCCCCGACTCAGAAACAAACCCACGTTCTCCTGCATACTAACTCAAAATCTTACACACTGCACCAACTGCACAGCATTGCTCTGTCTTCTGACAGAGGTAGTTACAGTACGCGTGATTACAGTGTTGCCAGATTGCCGATCTTTAACGTCCATTTACTGCCCGAAATATGCGCACGACGAAACTTGTGACAGACATTTTTGTACTGCCAGCACGTAAGAAATCGCCCTGTATATTTTCCCAAATGAATCCAAGCTCACTAATCCGCATCACTCGCCAAGAAAAAACAGGGAAGTGCTTAAACAGAATTCCACACCTTGGCATTTCACCAAGCGTCACTTACTTCGGATTTCAAAAATATGCCACGGAACCACAATATCCGCGACAGAGGGGAACGACTTCTAGGCCACATGAGAGATGATAGCCGATTCCTCGATTTTTTCCTCTACCAAACAGATCCACGAAAATTGTTTAGGTTACAGGCGTTTGAGACAAACACGATCATGAGCGGAATGTGGGAATTTTAATCGACCTTTTTCTGATTCTGCTTACAGTGCTTATAATAATGCTGCTTCCTCGCGGGACTTTAGGACTGACGCTGGTGTTGGCAAACAGCGGTCATCAAGGAATTGGAAAATAGGGGTCTTGAAGAGGAAGCTAACACTATAAACTTCGTCTGAACAGGTCTCGTAACAACCAACTGTACCGACCGACCGCCGTGTCATCCTTAGCTAAAAGCCGTCATCTTATGAGGATATGGAGGGGCATAAGTTCAGTGCACAATTCTCCCGGCCGTTAGCAGATTTCGTGACCTGGAGTCGCTGCTTCTCAATCAAGTAGCTCCAGGGCTGAGTACATCTCGCTTGCCAACAGCGCACGGCAGACGTGGACGGTCACCCTCCCAAGCGTTAGCCTAGCTACAGTGCTTAACTTCGGTGATCTGACGGGAACTGGTGTATCTACCTTGGCAAGGCCATTGGCCAAGGGTAAATTACTATGCCTTGGATTAGGGAAAGACTGTCCCATCGTCTTCAGACCGAACAAAAACCGATTGCCCCCTGCAGATGGAAATGGCTGAGGAAACTGCAGAATAAAAGTCCACTGGACCTGACGGGACAGCGATTCGATTCTAAACAGAGTACGTGAAAGAATTTGCCCCCTTCTAACAGCCGTGTACGGCAAGTCTCTAGAGGAACTGAAGGTTCCAAATGATTGGAAAAGAGCACAGGTAGTCCCAGTCTTCAAGAAGGGTCGTCGAGCAGATGCGCAAAACTATAGGCCTATACCTCTGACATCGATATGTTGTAGAATTTTAGAACATGTTTTTTGCTCGCGTATCATGTCATTTTTGGAAACCCAGAATCTGCTCTGTAGCGATCAACATGGATTCCGGAAACAGCGATCGTGTGAGACCCAACTCGCTTTATTTGTTCATGAGACCCAGAAAATATTAGATACAGGCTCCCAGGTAGATGAAATTTTCCTTGACTTCCGGAAGTCGTTCGATACAGTTCCGCACTGTCGTCTGATAAACAAAGTAAGAGCCTACGGAATATCAGACCAGCTGTGTGGCTGGATTGAAGAGTTTTTAGCAAGCAGAACACAGCATGTTGTTCTCAATGGAGAGACGTCTACAGACGTTAAAGTAACCTCTGGCGTGCCACAGGGAGTGTTATGCGACCATTGCTTTTCACAACATATATAAATGACCTAGTAGATAGTGTAGGAAGTTCCATGCGGCTTTTCGCTGATTATGCTGTAGTAAAAATGGTTCAAAAGGCTCTGAGCACTATGGGACTCAACTGCTGAGGTCATAAGTCCCCTAGAACTTAGAACTACTTAAACCTAACTAACCTAAGGACAACACACACATCCACGCCCGAGGCAGGATTCGAACCTGCGACCGTGGCGGTCGCGCGGTTCCAGACTGTAGCGCCAGAACCGCTCGGCCACCAGCGGCCGGCTTATGCTGTAGTATACAGATAAGTTGCAGCATTAGAAAATTGCAGCGAAATGCAGCAAGATCTGCAGCGGATAGGCACTTGGTGCAGGGAGTGGCAACTGACCCTTAACATAGACAAATGTAATGTATTGCGAATACATAGAAAGAAGGGTCCTTTATTGTATGATTATATGATAGCGGAACAAACACTGGTAGCAGTTACTTCTCTAAAATATCTGTGAGTATGCGTGCGGAACCATTTGAGGTGGAATGATCATGTAAAATTAATTGTTGGTAAGGCGGGTGCCAGGTTGAGATTCATTGGGAGAGTCCTTAGAAAATGTAGTCCATCAACAAAGGAGGTGGCTTACCAAACACTCGTTCGACCTATACTTGAGTATTGCTCATCAGTGTGGGATCCGTACCAGATCGGGTTGACAGAGGAGATAGAGAAGATCCAAAGATGAGCGGCGCGTTTCGTCACAAGGTTATTTGGTAAGCGTGATAGCGTTATGGAGATGTTTAGCAAACTCAAGTGGCAGACTCTGCAAGAGAGGCGCTCTGCATCGCGGTGTAGCTTGCTGTCCAGGTTTCGAGAGGGTGCGTTTCTGGATGAAGTATCGAATATATTGCTTCCCCCTACTTATACCTCCCGAGGAGATCACGAATGTAAAATTAGAGAGATTCGAGCGCACACGGAGGCTTTCCGGCAGTCGTTCTTTCCGCGAAACATACGCGACTGGAACAGGAAAGGGAGGTAATGACAGTGACACGTTAAGTGCCCTCCGCCACACACCGTTGGGTGGCTTGCGGAGTATAAATGTAGATGTAGATCGATCAGGGGTACCGTACACAGGGACACCATGCACGACCTCCTGGCTACTTCACATCACCTCCCCTGTGGATTCCGTGGATGATTTACAACGAAATGAGTGGTGAAATTCCTATCCGCAAACATATGGTAGGTACGATAGGCAATTACATCTCTATCAATAAAACTTTCAAGTCCAGGTACATTAGACACTCCACTACCACCTCTCACTATAGCAACAGTGAACCATCCATTTCCATGTGAGAAAGTGTAGTTTATGTCCAAGCTAAAGTTAAGAGAACATCCAAGAAATACAGCAGGTCCATCGACGAGGGCGTGGGCTGCAACACTCTTCACTGGGATGCGATTGTTCTTGTCTCCTGATGTTGTAGTTAGTTCAATGTTTTCTATGTTTTTGTAGACAGTTGTGCGACGACGACGCTCATTCTGTGTCTAGCTGTTGCACAGGCAACTGCATTGAACGCCGCTAACATGCCTTACAGGAGATACCGACGTCGTCGTCGCAAACCTATTGTTCTCCTTTGATTGACAGGTTCTTAACCTATTGTTGTCCTTTGATTGATAGGTGCTTAACCTATTTTTCTGCTAAAACGATACTTCCTTTTGACTGACAGGCACTTAACTTACTGTCCTCCCCATACTCCCCTCCCCTCTCAGGAAACCTCTCCCCTCACTGCTACAGGTACACTGAGTTATTCGAATAGGTCCCCCTCTCAATCTTATCAATTTGATTGACTATTTAATAAAATTGATCAATTAATTAACCTCTCCCCATTTACTAAACCCCCTCCCCTCCCACTCTCCCTCTCAGAAATTGGCAGGAAAAAGACTCAGTTGAACAGTCATTTGGAGCGAATTTGGTTGCAGACAATGCATAGAAAATAACTTAATTATTTATGGTAGTGTAAGGAATATAGTTTATTTATTTAGTTTAATAATTTGTCCAGAAATCGATTGCTGTGTATGGAATATTGTATCAACAGTTCAGAAAATGTATGGAATATTGTTTATTTAAACAATTTATGGGATTCAAGGCAGTGTATGGAATATATTGAAAGGTATGTGCTGAGATTCGATCAGGATAGAGCCAGTGAAAAATGTCGATAGTTCCCAACAGCAAGGTTGGACGAGTAGTACATCTTCGAGTAGAAAGATCTTTGAAACTTCCTGGCAGATTAAAACTGTGTGCCGGACCGAGACTCGAACTCAGGACCTTTCCCTTTCGCAGGCAAGTGCTCTACCAACTGAGCTACCCTAGCACGACTCACGCCCCGTCCTCACAGCTTTACTTCTGCCAGTACCTCATCTCCTACCTTCCAAACTTTACAGAAGCTCTCCTGCGAACCCTGCAGAACTAGCACTCCTGAAAGGAAGGATATTGCGGAGACATGTCTTAGCCACAGCCTGGGGGATGTTTCCAGAATGAGATTTTCACTCTGCAGCGGAGTGTGCGCTGATATGAAACTTCCTGGCAGATTAAAACTATGTGCCGGACCGAGACTCGAACTCGGGACCTTTCCCTTTCGCGAGCAAGTGCTCTACCACTTTTTTTTTTTTAAACGACGTTCTTCATAAAATAACACAATATCCTTTGAAAACGTAAAACATAAAAGGAAGCTATATTTCCGCAACGGCCTTCTTTTGTATTTTTATGTTTTTTTTTAACATAAATGAGTATACAGTCTCACCATCAGCAGCATTTTTTTTTTTTGGGAGCACAATAGAAAGAAAACAAATAGGCTGCAGATAGAGAGCTATGTGTGAAAAGGATAAACATGTGTAAGGAGAAAAAAAACTTAGAAGAGGAGGTGAAAGGAGAAGTGAAATAAAATAGGAATACTTTCCGCGCCATGCTCCACTTTGGCGCGCCAGCAGAACAGAATGCATTCTACCATTGACCATTGAAGGGGAACGTGGGATCGTCCAGTCTTGGCTGGCACGGTTCGGTGAGATTCCAGCTTTGAGGCGGGTTGGTGAAAATGCTCTGTAAATAGTTCGCGAAAGTGGCCCGATAGTGTCGATGCCGGCGAAGGGTGTGGTGATGTACTTGGAGGCGTGTCCAAAAGTCCGCCGGATCGACGATGTCGTCCCGGAAGAGGTAGTTGACAGCCATGCCACTGATCCATGTGATGGCGTGCCACTTAGCCGATGGAAAGTAGGTCGTGTCGGGATATATCATCATAGTGGGAGAAACGTGATGGTACTCGGAGGTAGAAAGCCACAATCTTCTGTACGAGGGTCCAGACAGCTGCTGCTGGCCCACACTCAAAACGATGTAAATCTGTACCTTCGACATTGCACTTGAGGCACAGGGGTGAGTCCACCAGTGCGATGCGATGCAGTTTCTGTATTGTAGTATACTTGCCGTTGACGAGAAGGTACCGCATAGAGGTGGTATCAGTGGTGTGATATGGTTGGTGGATCGTTTTCCAAACTGTAGGCCATGAAACCTGGGGGTGATGTGTTTCGATGGGGTTGCGGGGTGGAGACTTTCGGAGAAGGCGGTAGATGTCGCGGGTGGTCGTCTTCCTGGTCCTGGGGAGCTCGGTGCATATGTAGCTGCACTCCAAAAAGAAACGGCCGATATGTGACATCGGAGGTGGGATGTGTGCCAAAGACGTCGGTGGTCGTCTCGAAACAGGTGCGAACTCGGTGGTCAACATTCCAGTAAAACTAGCATTTTGGCTTTTCCATAACCGGAGCATAGTATTGGTGTAAAGTGCCGTAGTCCTGGCTCTCACATTAACCATATCGAGGCCACCATCCCGCTTCGGTAAGGTGAGAACTTCATACTGGACTTTGAAGATGTGTCCAGAACAAATGAAATAGCCGAATGCCGCCTGTAACCTGGCCGCCATTGTCGCAGTGATGGGCAGAATCTGCGCTATATGGGGTATCCGAGCTGCCAGATGGGTATTGACGAAGGTGACTCTCTGGCACATATTCAGCGGGCGTAGTATGTGATTTTGTATGTTGGCTCGGATGCGTTGCAGCAGCGCCAGAAAATTGATCGCCGAGGTGCGGCGAATGTCTCGCGTGTACACCAATCCGAGACAACTAAGGGTGTCCACCAGTTGAAATGGAACTACATTGTCTGCGGGAAGGCCGCGGCCGATCTTCATGGCGCATGATTTTGCCACGTTCATAGCGCTCCCTGCCCTGCACTGTAACGGGTAATCCACTGCATCGCAGCTTGTATGTCAGCCGCTGAACGTACGACGAGGGCCAAGTCGTCCGCGTAAGCTCGGCAGCGGAACATACGATCCCGGAGTGGAATACCTGTCAAACGTCGCCGTAATCCGCAAATGAGTGGTTCCATCGCAATGGCATAAAGTACCGTCGACAAAGGGCAACCCTGCCGTACTGAACGTTCAATCCGTATAGGTTCTGTAAGTCTGCCGTTGACGAGAAGTCTGGACGTTGCTCCACGAAGGAGCCGCATAATCACTTGCGTGAACGTCGGGGGAATTGCCATTCGGTCCATCACTGCGTTGAGGAATGCATGATTGACGCGGTCAAACGCTTGTTTGAAGTCGATGGAGATTAAAGCGCCTGGCAGTCGCGAGTGTGTTGCCACAGCGATCACATCTCTATATTCACTGAGGGCTGTCTGCATATTACGATCGCCACCTAAGGATGTTTGTTCGTGGGAAACAATGTCCCGTAAGACACGTTTGAGTCGCACTGCTAGAAGGTGTGTGAAAATCTTGAAGTCCGAATTGAGTTACGTGATCGGCCGATAACTGTCGAGTCGTGTTCCTCCTGCGGGTTTCGGGACTGGTACAAGTAAACCTTCCATGAACATTGGTGGCGGGTTCGCCGCGCCGGACAAAAGTTCCCAGTACATATTCCTCCATCGTGGCATCATCAAATCTTGGAAGGTTCTGTAAAATTCGAGAGGTAAACCATCCGGGCCGGGAGATCGATTCAGAGACCCCTTGGCCACAGCGCCTTGGACGTCGTCGGTGGTCACTTCAGCAGTCAGGAGGGTTGCAGCTGCTGCGTTTAGAGTACCAAGTGTCTCCTGGGCAACCTCAGCAATGGCCCCTGCACCGGCAGGTACTTCTTGATAGGAAAGTCTATAGTGCGTTGTGAATGCATCCGCAATGGTAGCTTGCGAAGTCAGCCGTCGTCCATCAGGTAAGTCTAAAGTTGTCATTAAAGCCTGTCGGCGTCGACGAACGTTTTGAACAATATGATGCATAGAAGGTTCTTCACCGTTAATCTTGTCTTGGCTGCGGGCTCGGACAATGGCTCCCTCTAGACGGCATCTGGTCAAGGATAAAATCTTTGCCTTGATGCGTTGAGCTTCTTTGAGGCGATCCGGGGATGGAGGATGATCCATGAGTTCACGTAGAGCGCTATAGTAGAAATCAGTTGTATGGTGATTCCACCTGGCTTTGGCTCTGCCATAGTGTGTCAATGTGCGTCGGATGGCCGGTTTGGCGCACAGCAACCACCACTGCAGTGTGGTCTCGTAACGCATAATGCGTTGAACACAGGTGTGCCACTTGTCGGTGACCTGTTGTCGACATTCAGGGTCCCGCAGTAGCGCGACATCTAGTTTCCAAGGTCCTGCACTGCGCCATATAGATTGTCGACGTAGGTTCATGGTACAGATATAGATGTCATGATCCGAAAAGGCAGACGGCCAACGTTCCGCGTCGAGGAGAACTGATTTTAGAGCGTTAGAGATGTATATTCTATCAAGACGGCTGGCGGAGTGGCTCATGATGTGTGTATACCCCGGGCGGTCGCCGTGTACCACTCGCCAAGTGTGGAGGAGACGAAGGCGGCGGACGAGGAAGCGAAGTTCGGGACATGTGGTGAAATGGGGGTATTGGTCTGTGCGCTCGAGAACACAGTTGAAATCCCCACCTACGATGAGATGATCGTATCGACCGAGGAATAAAGGCGTGAAATCTTCTGCGTAGAACTGGGAGCGATCCCTCCGTTTATCAGTGACCGATGGGGCGTAGAGATTTATGATTTTGAGTCCTTCAACTGTTATGGCCACCCCTCGCGCTGTTGGGAGGTATGCGACACCGGAAACTGCAATTACTTCTCGGAGGAGAATGGCTGCGCCTGTGTGTTCCATAGCTGCAGGGGCGGCGTACGTCTCATATCCATAACACCCAGTCCAAGTCGCTGTCCTCAGTTCTTGTAACAGGGCGATGTCGATGTCCGCTGCTCTTAGCGTGTCACGGAGCAGTTGAAGTTTAGCGTGGGAGCCGATATTATTAGTATTGATAGTAGCTATTCGGTACGCCTGATGGGAGATCCGTGCTGCCGATAGGTTCGTAGCTGGTGAAGATTGTTGTGGTGGATGCTGGAAGTCCATAGAAGTCGCAGGAGTCGCCGTAGAAACTTCCCCCATTTTAGTTTTGGTCTAACGGAGAAACAGATCTCATTTCCACATCAGATGGAGGTGGGAAATCCGTGTCGTCCGCCCATGAAAGGTGTCCGACAGGTTTGACATCGGCGAGAGGTGGCAGCGCTGGCCGAGTCGGCTCAATGGCGTCGGTGACAAGAGGCGTGCTATGTTCCATGGCTTCTGGGCGCGGGGCTTGCGCACGATCTCTGTTGGACGGTTCACCGTCTTGTGGATGACGCGTCTCCGTGGCAGAGGAGAAAGTGTTATCGTGTTCTCCGTCGGAGTGATGTGGCATCTCTTCGTCCTGCGGAGGGGGCTCAATGGTCGAGTCTGATGTCTTGCGGCGTTTTTTTCGTCGTTTGGGCGACTTCTGCTTTCGGCAATGAGTTTCGGTGTCGGAGGAAGGAAGAGATTCGCGTCGTTCCGGTATAAAAGCAGCGGGTGCTATGATGCGGTCTTCATTCTCCAGAACACTCTCATTGGTATCCTTGTGATCTTCTAGCGTGGGTGTGTCCGGCTGTTGGACATGTTCACGGGCGGCATCGCCGGTGTCAAGGTGCTGGGACGCCTCCGGGTGTATCGGACCAGAGAGACGCTCATGAACGGCGTCTTGTGAAGGCTGGACGTGCAGTGTCGCCGCATAGGTGACTGGAAGGGTGGTCGTGGTTCTGTCGGTGTTCGTATCGTCGGGCCTTAGTTGTGTGATACGGCGTTGCAGGCATTCATTACGGACGTGGCCTTCTTTGCCACAACCGGAACATGTTCGAGGTTGTCCGTCGTAAATGACCACCGCACGGCAGCCGCCGATAGAAATGTACGATGGAACGTGCCGTTTGAGATCGATTCGGACTTGTCTCACACCATTAAGCACCGGATACGTCGTAAACTGTGCCAATGTCTCGGCTACGTGGCTCTGGACTTTTCCGAACGGGCTTAGCGCCGCGATGACTTCATCTTCATTCACCTCGAAAGGCAGTTCGAATACACGGATCGTCCGAAGGCCAAGTCCTGCACGGTCGACATCCACAGGCCCGACGTTTCCGTCGGAGTGCCGAAATTTTTGTCCATGTCGCGTCCTTTGAATGATCTCGTTGCAGGCAGCGTCGGAAGTCATCTTAACATAAACGACGCTGCTAATGATCGATAGGTGTATGCCGATGAGTTCGTCACGCGGGATCTTCACGTCTTCGCGTAGGAAGCGTTCGACGGCCAGTGCTTTGGGTCGTGCGTATTCGTTTGAGAAGGTGAACTTAAGAGTGTTCTTCCTGTAAGAGTTGGCCATTACAGCTTGTTCGACTGAGAAGCGCTGTGACGAGGAACTAAACAAAACACTCCGCGCGCGCAGCGGCGTGGACGGCCGAGCGCGGTGCGCACTGCTGCCCTGCCGAACGCAGACTAAGTGCTCTACCAACTGAGCTACCCAAGCACGACTCACGGCCCGTCCTCACAGCTTTACTTCTGCCAGTACCTCGTCTCCTACCTTCCAAACTTTACAGAAGCTCTCCTGCGAGCTCTGCAGAACTAGCACTCCTGAAAGAAAGGATATTGCGGTGACTGCACAGTTGGCAAATTAGTCAGATCAGGACAGAATTTTTATTAAGTAACAAACAGGGCCAAAAGGAGTAAAGTTATCTATAATGACAATTTTATGCCATTGCACTACGGCTGAGTTGAATATATGGTTTATTGTCGGCTAAACGGGAAGGAGTGCACGAGCTAAGTTCACAGACGCAGTCAGATGCAGGTTGGTGACTTTCATTTATTTTTACCACTAAACTTTCATGCAGTCAGATGTATATTTTGAGTATTAATTTTCCAACAATATTTTCATGCAGTCAGATAAAGTTCAGTTCAGTTAAATACGCAGTCACATGCAAGTTTTATTAAAGACTAAAGCAGTCACATGTAGTTCAGTCTAGTTCAAATAGAGAAGTTTTATTAACAACACTTTCAATATGGAAATTGTTGGGTCTTTGGTGGAGAGGAAGGATCTCATAACAGGAATTGAGGGGTATATTGTTTATTTATAATAAATTCAATTTGTAGAGGTTGGATTTGTCCTGCTCATCATTTTTTGCTGTTTGGAAACGTGTAGGTCTTGTACGAAGTAATTACATGGGGTTTATTATTTATTGTATGGATTTACCAGTGCAAGTGCGGTATTGATATCGTAAATTTACATAACATAACATATAAATACAAATGTACATATACATACATGTATAATAATATAAACAGAACAAACACCAGTCATTATTAAATCTGAGCAAAGTTGAAATATAATCATAGCTACAATTCGTCAAAAAGTTCGGGAGTAGTGGCGTACTCCTGTAATCCAAGCTTCCGGGAGGCCGTTGTGGGGGCGAGATCTGGAAACAACTACAGATTCGGCCGCTTCACGAGCTCAGGAACGACTGCGATGCCTTCATCGAGCTCTGCAAATTGACAGATTGGAGTGCGGAATTTTCGGCTAGTGGTGGCTCGGGGTTATGAGAAGTCGGGAGCAGTGAGCAAAAGTACATCGGGAAACCGAAACAGACGACTCATAACGATTACATGGGGTAAACATGTTGCATAACCTAATGTTCAAGCCGGCCGCGGTGGTCTCGCGGTTCTAGGCGCGCAGTCCGGAACCGTGGGACTGCTACGGTCGCAGGTTCGAATCCTGCCTCGGGCATGGATGTGTGTGATGTCCTTAGGTTAGTTATGTTTAAGTAGTTCTAAGTTCTAGGGGACTGATAACCATTTTGAACCTAATGTTCAGCACTGTACTCTGGGTGCCTTAACCTAATGTTCGGCCTTTTGTCGGCACTTAACCTATTGTTCTGTTCAGTGGCTTTCCATGTCACCCCATTTCCTTAAACTATTGTACCGCCTTTGATACCATATCAGTTAATTAGTTATGTTCTCCCACCATTTTCGGGTACACTTCTCGAACTTCACATGCTTTTGAACGACATTTCTGGTGCATTATTCGTTGTCACCCACCCCTTCAAAGTAACGTACTGCATTTTACATAAAAATTATGCAAATTAACCTAGTGTTCTGCACTTAACCTGCTGTTCTGCTCCATGTCTCCCACTCACACACACCCTCCCCTTAACTAATGTACCACTAACTTTGATATAAAAAATTTATGCAAATTAATTAAGTTGATATTCTTCACATATATGAGGTAACTTTTTTAATTTGCAGCATCCTATTGATCGGTGAAGTCGATGGTATATAGTTTAAGCGAAAGATCACTAAGAAAAAACACATCCTGCCACCCGACACCTGATGCCAACAGCGCCAACTCCGTATGTGCCCCCAGGAGACAGGGTGCACCAACGGCCACCAGCAAGTGACAACATGGCTGTTAGCTGCCGAGCCAACCCAGGTGTCTCTTCAGGTCCTGCAAGCATGAGATGGCAGCATCCCTTTCATACTTGACACTTGAGAAATTCCTTTCAAAATACGTGTTCACCTAGGCACCGTTGCTGGCACGATGGCACATAGCTGCAGTGTGAGTCCAGCACTGATACATGTTTGCTTAGCAGCTAAAAGGTTCTCAGTGTTATACTGACATCACATATCTGTGTAAATAACAGCCAAGTCCTACATCAGGACATACTATAGGAATGTCTGGAAATGCTTCCCAGAATAACACAGCCAGCATTGTTCCTAGAGATCCTAACAGGACATGCGAGCTGCGTCTAGCGATGCACGTGTGCTTACCTGCCCAGCATGGCTGATGCCTTGCCACAAAATGTTCATCCTGCCCGCATCTCGTGGTCGTGCAGTAGCGTTCTCGCTTCCCTCGCCCGGGTTCCCGGGTTTGATTCCCGGCGGGGTCAGGGATTTTCTCTGCCTCGTGATAGCTGTGTGTTGTGTGATGTCCTTAAGTTAGTTAGGTTTAAGTAGTTCTAAGTTCTAGGGGACTGATGACCATAGATGTTAAGTCCCATAGTGCTCAGAGCCATTTTTGTTCATCCTGCTGTCAACATACGTCTCAGAGATAATAAACGTTCTTACCGCTAAAAGCATTCATCATGTCTATGCACGCTCGCGAAAACACTGTTAATCATAAAAGTATTCCTGTTGTTTGGAAAGAGCACTGTCAAAGCACAGATGGGGGGGAAATGGGAACAATTACACAAACAGAAATCGAAGCACTGTCTTACAGAAGAGAAAAATGGCGGGAATTTTCGGCATCCTACAGCTACTGGTCTGGAGATGTCCTAATGCCACAGCAGTGGATGAGTGATGGCATCCCCACCAGAGATGGATGATCTTCTGCAACCTGTCTTTAAACACTTTCTCTCTCAGGACTTACCATAGATACCCTGCCTCCATCTTGTTCGAATCAGTTTGTAGATTCTCTTACGTCCTGGCATAAAAGATGTCTTGTGAATGAATGGAGCATTATGATTGGCTCTTATTGAATTTACCCACTGAATTATGGGTACCGCTGGTGCGGGATCACTGTCCGCCTTTTTCTCTCTTTCTGCAGACGAGTTTTTCAGCGGCAAAAACGATTTTTACAGTTCACCATATTGCACCATCAATTAAACCCCGCAAAGTGTCCTACAGATCGTGAAATGTGGACAGTGAAAGGTGGCTACACTGAGCCACAGCGCCAGAGATCGCTAGAGAGCATTGTTCCGCCCGCCTCCACTGGCAGTGATTATTGAGATGTCGTAGTGGGCAGTGCTAGGGGAGAGCTCGTAGTAGTCAGTTCGTGTTGAGATGTGCTAGTAGGGAGTGCTTGCTGAGATGTGATACTGAAAAGTTCTTGTTGAGATGTGGTAATAGCGAGTCGGTGTGGAGATACATTGTAATTATGAGAGTGATTTTGGTCAATATATGAAGGTACGAAACTTGATTTATTTTTCATTATTTCCATGTTTTAAATAATGCGTCATTACAGGTTCAGTCAACAAAGCATCTGGCTTGTGTTCTTGGATTAGAGTGCAATTCTGGTTTTCTTGAGTAATTATGGTATTTCTATTTTCTTTAATTAATTCAGTATAAATGATATTTAAAATTTCTTGTGTTGTTGAAGAAGAACCGTGCCAGATGCGTACGTTGAGTCATACTTCCACACACAGAACAGTTACACTTGTGCTGTGGTTTCGTAGGTTTTATAGTTGCTGGGGACTTAATTAATTAATTGTGTTAATGAATATTTCCATTTCATTCTTTGTTAATTTTCTATGCAGTCAGATAGCGTAATAATACTAGTCAGGGCCAACCGTTACGAGACTTCGTAATCGGACAGACTAATACTAAAGCAAAAATTAAAATTATTTGCATTCAACTTTTATTAAGCCCCCATGCACGTGGCGACCGTTGCTTCGGATCGTCCCTTGGAATTCTTCTGATTGTGTAGACAGTAGTATTGTTGTAGTAATTGGTAGTTTAGTAATTGTAGTCTATATTGCATGTGTAGATTTGGTAATTGTCATTCTTCTAATGGTATTTATTTTGCAAAATTTCATTTCTGTTGTCTTGTCTACGGGTTTGACAATTAGTGCAATTATTTCAATTGTTCGATTAATCGTGTTTGAGGGAAACATTTCGTGTGAATGGTATTGTTGGAGATAAAGTGTCATTGTGTGTAATTTTCATATAGTGACGAGTTTGTATGTTTTGTAAATGATTACGCGGTCGATGAAAAAGGCAAAAATGATGGACAGTGAGAATGACGAAATTGTTAACATGGCGAACTCGCCAACAGAGGAAAACAGTATGATGGATAATGAAGTGGAAAACAATGTAATAAGTCGGGAAAATAGTCCGGAACCATTTCAAAATTCTTCTCAATCAGAAAATTTACAGAATACGAGATTAGCGACAGAAGATATGGAGCAGTTGATGAGTGCTATATTAAATTTGGGAGCACGAATGGAAACACGGTTTGACTCACAAATAGGAACAATTAAAACAGAGATTGGAACAATTAAAACAGAGATGGGAACTTTGGGATCTGAATTAAAAACAGTGGGATCACAGTTACGATCTGAAATTAAAACAGAGATGGAAACAATGGAAACACGGTTAGATTCACGAATAGGGACTTGTTTCAAAAACATGAAAGATGAATTAAAGAAAGAAATCAGAGAAGAAGTACAACCGATTTTGAATTCTCACAATAATAGATTAATTGCAGTAGAGATTAGACAAAGGGAACAGGATAGAGAACAGGAGGAGAGAGATCGCGTGATAGTACAGAAATTTTCAGAGTTAAATTTACAATGTGCACACGATAAGGATGAGATATTTGAGAGAATCGAGGAATCCGTACCAAATGACAGAATAAATAATCTAACACAACAATATGAACAGTTAACTACCAAATGTGTCAACACTGAAACCCGAGTCGCGACACTTACGGAAGACGTAAATAAACAGCAAGAAAAAATAGGTGACTTATCGGAAAGAGTTGAAGAGATTTCAGATAAATTGACAAGTCTTAGTTTACATGGGGGAAGAGATTCGGATGATACAGCTCCATTACCATTTGCAGAAACCGAAGAGTACCAGAACATAAATAAGCATGTTGAAAATCAGGGAAAATTTAATGAACGTGTTAAAAGGGAAGTTGAGGCATTACGAAAGCAAGTCAAACAAATTGAAGGGGAAATTGTAGGAAAAGACAGCGAAAGAAATTTGGAATCACAGATAGCAGAGGGGTTTGAAGAAAATAATTTGTTTCATTTACGGGATGCAACAAGAGAGCGCCAGGCGCGCGAACTTGACAATAATCGACATTGGGACTGGGACAGACGCGGTAGGTCTTTGTCGCCACGAGGCGAAAACTTTGACTATAAACACTTTTTGACTGTTCGGAAATTTAAGATCTTCCGCAATTCTAAGAATGACATACATCCATGTGCATGGTTAGATCAATTTATGTACGCACTCCCACCAAATTGGCCACTAAGTCACAAACTGGAATTTATGTGTGGATATTTAGAAAATGAACCGGCGACGCGGATGCGCGCACTCATTAGAGATTGTAATAATCTGAATGATTTTTATCATGCATTTCTATCGGCATATTGGTCCGAAAACACGCAAGACAGAGTCAAACACAGTCTTATTATGCAGCGTAATTTCAAACAGTCTGAGTTCCGCACGCCAGCGGAATATTTTGAAGACATGATTCGAAAGAATCAGTTCCTGTCCAACCCTTATAGCCCGACTGAATTAATTCGCATTTGTTTAACTAAGCTGCCACAATCCATAAGACAAATTGCTTTAGCTGGAAGATGTAAAGACGACATCGAGACTTTTAAGACTTTGTTACAAGAACTTGAGTATGACAACGACGACGGGACTTCTTGTAACTTTTTCAGTAACAGTAATTACGATAGATTTTCAGAGAAAAGGGATAGTGATCGGAACGGGCGTTATATGGGTAACTTTGAGAATGACAGACGTAACAGACAGGACAATAGATACCAGCCTTATGACAATAACAGACGTTCTAACAGAAATTACACAGACAATTATAATAACGGTAATTCGTACCGGAATGATCAATCATACGGAAACAGTAATCGGTATCATCAAGACAGAAATTATTCATACAATAATAGAAACTCTTACTACAGAAATAACCAGGGTAGTAGGTCTAACAATAATTTCAGAAGTGACAGTCGAAATTATACAAGAAGTAGTTATGCAGACAGACAGGAAAACATAAATTTTAATAACAGACACAACCAAGAATTTGCATCTAACAGACAGGAAGGACCTAATTGGCATCCTCCGCGTGACAGAAATTCAGAGAGACAAGTGGAAATAGTAGAAATTGATCCGCGAAATGTCGGGAATAATCAAAGACGTGACGCAAACAATCGACAATGACTAGCAGCTTCGGCTTCTGGCAGCAATATAGACGGTTCAGAAAGTAATGACACTACGACTTTACACTACGTACGCCTGGAAGACATGAGAGACATTTTGCTAGATGAAAAGGAAAATAATATAGATACATTTTTACATCCTGTTATTGAAGTATGTGTGGGTAAGAATAAGTTCACTGCAGTTTTAGATTCTGGGAGCCCATTGAACGTCATTAGTGAATCAGTTTTTCGTATATGTGAAAGAACTATTGCCTGTCCTGTGTTACCTATTTCTAAAACTACAATTCGAGGAGCGATTTCTGGAAAAGGTGTGGAAGTTAAACAACAGACCAACCTAAATTTCATTTGTCAAGGATACGAATTGTCTGCTAATTTTATTATTGTTCCATTACTCAGTACACAGATTATATTAGGTATGGAGTTTCTTAACACACATAAGGCAATTTTGAACTTTAAAGAAGGAAGTGTGAATTTGACTGTTGCCGGAATGCCGAAATGTTTGAAATTTTTCGAGTGTTTAGCAAGATCAGAATCAGATACAAAATGTTTAAGGTTTCTTACTTCTGATGTTTTCGTTGAGCATTATGACGACAATGTGTTTATTCATGACAATGACAATAGATACAGAGACGCGATGGATGATGTAATTAATAGCGAAGAATTAATTAATGAAAAGGTTAAGAAAGCTGAAGTGCCAGATGACGTTGCAAGAGAAGAGCTGCACCACATTTTGACTTCACATGCTACAGTGTTTAGTCATCACACAGGAACTATACAAGGCTTACAATATTTATTTAAAGTGAAAGAACACACACCATTTCGAGGAAAAACGTACGCTATTCCTTTGGCTTACAGAGACAAGGTTAAGAATGAACTTCAATACATGTTAGATCAGGGCATTGTTGAGCCAGCAGTCAGTCCTTATACCAGCCCATTACACGTAGTTCTTAAAAAGGATGGATCAATTCGTTTGGTTCTGGATTCCAGACAGATAAATAATATTATTATTCCTGAAACTGACCGTCCACAAAATTTAGATGAACTTCTTCAACATTTCCATGGAATTAAAGTTTTATCCACGATTGATATGCGCGCAAGTTTTTGGCAAATAGAACTCCACCCTGATTGTAGAAAATATACTGCCTTTTTAGCCTTTGGTAACTGTTACCAGTTTCGGAAATTACCGTTTGGACTTACTGTATCTTCAGCAGCATTCATTCGTAGCTTAAATGAAATTTTACCTGTTTATCTTCGTGACAATATTACTTCATATGTTGACGATATTCTTATTGCTAAACGTTCTTGGAGTGAGCACAACAAAATTTTGGATTCATTATTACGTATTTTTGCACGAGTTGGCATGACAGTGAACTTGGAAAAATCAGAATTTGGTCGTTCTCAGGTGAAATTTCTCGGTCACATTATTTCTACAGAAGGTATTCTCCCTGATCCAGAGAAACTAGACGCTATTCGTAATTATGCTGTTCCAACCACAAAACGTGATGTTCGTAGTTTCCTTGGTGTCTGTAATTTTCTTAGACGCTTTGTTAGATTGGACAATTTGGCCACACCTCGTTTATGTGAACTATCTGGAAAAAATTCTAATTGGTGTTGGGATGAGGAAGCTCAGTCAGAATTTGAACAACTTCGTGATGCTTTAGTTGCTGCTCCACTTCTTTCACATCCGGATTTATCTAAAGATTTTTGTTTGGCGACGGACTCATCATACAAAGGCCTAGGTGCACATTTATTTCAAGAGATAGAAGAAAACGGCGTTGTAGTACAGAAGACTATTGCATTTGGAAGTCGTGTTCTCTCTAAATCCGAAAAGAATTATTCGATTACGGAACTTGAAGCTTTGGCTGTTGTATGGGCTTTCACAAAATTTCGCACATTTTTGTTTGGCAGACATACTAAGGTTTACACCGATCATCGAGCTCTGGAATTTCTTATGTCAACAAAATTAACTCACGGCAGATTGTCACGATGGGCGTTGTATCTACAGGAATTTGATTTTAGCATTGTTTACATACAGGGATCTTCAAATATTGTTGCTGATGCTTTATCACGTGCACCTATGGGTTTGAAACAAAGAGCTGAAGAGGACTGCAAAGAAAACCATTATTGTTTGATGTATATTCAAGGTGTTGCGTTTGAGAACTTTATTTCGTCTTCGCTCCAGGACATCGCTAAGGAGCAAAACAAGGATCCAATCTGGAAGGACATTAAGGAGAAGTGGAGGAGAAAGGAAAGCGTAGCGATTAGACAGCGTTATTTAGTTCGCAATGATATTCTTTTTAAACGAAAATCGGTCGAAAACTCTGTTTGGTTAGTTTGTATTCCTGATGAGTGGGTCAATAAATTGATTTGGTACACACATTTCAGTTATGCGCACTTTGGTCCCAGAAAATGCTTTCATAAATTACGGGAAAATTGCTACTTCAATAATATGGAAAAACGTATTCGATCTGTTCTTGCCAAATGCAAATTATGTCAGCAGGCTAAGCCGCCAACAGTTTCTCACAGAGCACCGTTGTTTCCTATCATTCCAGCGAAATTAAAGGACATGGCTGCAGTCGATTTGTTCGGTCCAGTGGTTCGTTCTACTAATGGTTTTGCGTACATTTTCGTAGCAGTGGAATTGACATCAAAATATGTGTGTTTTACACCTTTACGCAAGGCAACAGCTCGTTCAGTATCTAATGCTTTCATCAAACATTTTCTTAAAGAAGTTGGTCATGTTGATAAGGTTATATCAGATAATGGATCACAGTTTCGCTCTAAAATTTGGCTTCGTACTCTACGGCGTCGGAAAATTAAACCAATCTTCATTTCACTTTTTCACCCTCAGTCTAATGCTTCAGAGAGATGGATGAAGGAAATCAATAAATTGTGCCGTCTTTATTGTCATCAGAATCACAGAACTTGGGATCAGTATCTTCATATTTTTCAAAACATTCTGAATGAACTTCCTAATGACTCAACTTCTTTACCGCCTCTATTGATATTAAAAAATAAAGTACCAACAAATCGCATTTCTGAAATCGTTCCTTTTCCGCCTTCACGGAAACTGCGGCATTCTGAAGTTGTGAACCTGGCTCTGCAAAATATTGCATCTGCAGCTGCTAGAAGAGAGAAATCAGCTAAGCGTCCTGGTCGTTTAAAAATCTTGTCAGTTGGTCAGAAGGTGTTAATTAAGTCTCATCGTTTGTCTCATAAAGGAAAAGGCTTGTGTCGCAAATTTTTTCTGCTTTATAACGGTCCATATAGAGTTCGCAAAATTATTCATGATAACACTGTTGAAGTAGAAACTGTTAAATCTCGACGCTCTAAAGGAATACATCATATATCAAACGTTAAAATTTTTGTGGAATGACATACTTGTGAGAAACTAATAGCTATACGTAAACATAGAGAGAGTACAAGGATACCGCGCTGTCTTTGTCGGCGGCACATACTCAAAGCAACAGTCAAGTCGGCGCGCCGCACAAGGCAGTCGTTGACCGCAAACAATCACTTCTTACGTCACGCGCCTACAGCTGATCGAGCGCCCAGAGTGAATGCACTGACAGCCGTAAATAAATACACAGTTTAATTTCTCCGAATAAATTCTGTATAAAGCTATAAGGACTTCATAAATTATGTTATTAACGTTCAGTATTTTTCAGGATACGGTTGTATAAAGTATTTAAGACCTTCAGGTAAATTCTGTGCGTGTCCGACATTAAGACGACTTGCTTTGGAGAAAATTTTCAGGAAGAATGTCATTTCGAAGAAGAAAGTAATAGACAAAAAAAAGGTAACGGTTAATTGAGTTTATTTTTCAGGTAACATAATTCCACTTAGGTACGTACTTTAGACGTAATTTGCTGCTCGCGATTACGTGACTCATACTTTGTGCTAAATTTTATGTTCTATGAATTTACTTGTGAAGCGACGTGCTTGTGTACATTTACTGATTTTGACAATTATTGATTAATGAACAGTGTTATTACTTGTGTATATTATGCATCGCTTGGCTGCTATGCTTTTTCACTGATGTCATATTTTTTAATTATGTGCCTGCTGTGCTTATTTATTTAAATTATAATTGTCACCTGATTAATTGTGCTGATGTGGTTAGATATGTAAGTTATACTTTGTGATTTATCTGCTTGCGCCTTCATGTTTACTTATTAAGATTACATATAAACATTTATTTGCTTATGCTGATATGATGCTAATGACCTGTTTATTATGATAGATAACATATTTGCTGCCTTGCTTATGGATTGCATATTTACACATTTCTGTTTTGTTGTCATAACTACTCTTCAATTTAGAATATAGAAATGCTGATATACTGTGTACGTACATAGAGTTTAGGTCACACTATTGTATTAATTATAGATTGTTCGCTTGGCCGAGCCTCGTTGTAAGAATTGTGCTGCATCCACTTGTTGACATTCGGTTCTCTACTGGTATATTTACTCGCTATTGCATGTTTTGCTTACGCTCAGTGCCTTATATTTTTAAGATAAGAAAATGAACTGCTAGAATTCGACGAACGACATTAGTACAAGAAACTTCATAGAAGTCACATGAGCTGAGGTTTTAGGGAAGCTGTATAAATTTATGTTACTAGGAAGGAAGCTAACGACATGACAGACCAAAACTAGGTTTAGACCATTGACAGTATTACACTGCATTTTCGTGAGCAATTGAAATAGGAAGTGACACTTGACACAAAAAATATTCCACATGTTTGCTTCTGCTATGATTCTTGAAGTGGTGTACACACTGTGAAATATTATGATCATTCACACTCCGTAATCGTACTTAATCACTGAGAGTTATTCGAACTAAAGTCTGTTAGAGGTCATGTATGCATTTCTTTTATTTAATGATGGACAAGGAACCAAAATGTATCTTATAATTTATAATGAGTAGAAGATTTGGGTCAGATGGATTATACAGAGGTTGTGTGTGGACACTGTGTCTTCGGATTGTATGGGATGATGAACTGAAGTTTGCACTAGGATTTTATCTGTACTTGTTCGAGGAGACTGACTGGAGGAAAGAGTTGTTATGGAAGTGAAATGATATTGGTGCTGAGGTTTATATGTATCGACGTATTATTGAGGTATTGAGATTATGTGAAGTTGATGATTATTGGAGTTTCGTGGACAAGAGGTAAGGTAAATGAGGTATTAGTGAAGTATTGAGATTAGTGATGATTATTGGAGTTTTGGTGGATAAGAGGTAAAGTAAATGAGGAGCATATTGTTTTTGTTGGTTTATATGGAACAAGGAGGATGAAGATGGCAGACTAGAACACTAAAGTGGAAGGAAGATTGTCTATACACACACTTTGTTAAATCACTAAGCAGTATGCACTTTTTTTTGAAGAGAGGAAGTATTTGCATATCTTGGCTTCCTGACAGTTGTTCAGCAACAGTACAATTTGATCTGGCTTGGCAAACATTGGTCTTGACATGATGACTATGACGTTGACTAACTATTATTGACTGTTATACATTGCTGCCACTACTACTTGATACACATGATGAACATAAAATTTTGACAGAATTGCATTTACACAGTTAACACTATTCAATTACACAGTAGTACTTAATGTGGATGAAAGATGAGTGGATGTGTTTTGTGTGTTTTCCTTTTATAATCCCAGAGAAGTGATCCCAACCTATCTCCTAAATATTATTTCACTTGTTTGTTGTGGCTTGCACTGACACCCATAAATATTATAGGTTAACTGTTATTGTGTACTGTAATAGTTAATGTGACAATTACCTGATATCATTTGTGTGTTTATTATGATTTGTATGTTTAGTGTAAGAGCATTGATTATATTTTGTTAAAGAAATTGTATGTGCATTCAAACTATTGTTCATGACTGAACTGTCTCAGTAGTTATGGTGAATAGTATGGACTGTTACTTGCACTTTTTCTACATGATTGGTGCCACAAGGACATGTTTAATTTCTGCTGATGAACTGTGTGATCAGTGATTGTAAAAAATTATGGACTGTTACTTGTACCTTTTCTACATGATTGGTGCCACTAGGACATGTTTAATTTCTGCTTATAAACTCTGATGAACAGTGTGATCAGTGACAGTGTATTTTATTGAACTGCTTCTGCTGAGAAATGTGACTTGTTGCTGTGTGTACCTGCTCAACATTGCTGGGTACCACTGATGGACTGTTTCTACTGAAAAGATGTCACCTGTTGCTGTGTGTACCTGCTCAACATTGCTGGGTACCACTGATGGACTGCTTCTACTGAAATGGTGTTACTTGTTGATGTCTGCACCTGCTCAACATTGCGGGGTACCACTGATGGACTGCTTCTACTGAAAAGATGTCACCTGTTGATGTCTGCACCTGCTCAACATTGCTGGGTGCCACTGATGGATTGCTTCTACTGAAATGAAGTCACCTGTTGCTGTGTGCACCTGCTCAACATTGCTGGGTGCTACTGATGGACTGCTTCTACTGAAATGAAGTCACCTGTCGCTGTGTGCACCTGATCAACATTGCTGGTGCCACTAATGGACTGCTTCTACTGAAATGGTGTTACTTGTTGGTGTCTGCACCTGCTCAACATTGCGGGGTACCACTGATGGACTGCTTCTACTGAAATGAAGTCACCTGTTGCTGTGTGCACCTGATCAACATTGCTGGGTGCCACTAATGGACTGCTTCTACTGAAATGGTGTTACTTGTTGGTGTCTGCACCTATTCAACAGTACTGGGTGCCACTGATGGACTGTTTCTATTGAAAAAATGTTACTTGTGGTATTTGCACCTGTTGACCATTGCTGGGTGCTACTGCTGGAACTGTCAACTGCTTATTCTTGGGCTATGGAAAGCGTTTATGTGAATATTTGTATAAACTGATTTTTTGTGTATTACTGTTTGTGGATAGTTATGAGACTGTTACCTGCACATATTCGTCATTGCTGACGCTATTGATTGAACTGTTTAACCACATAATACTTGTGTAAACTGTTATGTAAAGTCACATGTATGAAAGAATTTGTATTGCTTACTGTATTTTATATATTAGGTTATTGAAAGGTCAGTGCAAAGCCAAAATTTTATCTAGTTATATGATATTTACGTATTAATATTATCTTTCATTTTTGTCTGTATTTTTTTTTGACGAATTTGGTGGTATTTTCACCACCAATGCTGGCAAAAATACCATCAAATTCTAGCCGTGGAGGAAGGGCATATGAAAGGTGGCTACACTGAGCCACAGCGCCAGAGATCGCTAGAGAGCATTGTTCCGCCCGCCTCCACTGGCAGTGATTATTGAGATGTCGTAGTGGGCAGTGCTAGGGGAGAGCTCGTAGTAGTCAGTTCGTGTTGAGATGTGCTAGTAGGGAGTGCTTGCTGAGATGTGATACTGAAAAGTTCTTGTTGAGATGTGGTAATAGCGAGTCGGTGTGGAGATACATTGTAATTATGAGAGTGATTTTGGTCAATATATGAAGGTACGAAACTTGATTTATTTTTCATTATTTCCATGTTTTAAATAATGCGTCATTACAGGTTCAGTCAACAAAGCATCTGGCTTGTGTTCTTGGATTAGAGTGCAATTCTGGTTTTCTTGAGTAATTATGGTATTTCTATTTTCTTTAATTAATTCAGTATAAATGATATTTAAAATTTCTTGTGTTGTTGAAGAAGAACCGTGCCAGATGCGTACGTTGAGTCATACTTCCACACACAGAACAGTTACACTTGTGCTGTGGTTTCGTAGGTTTTATAGTTGCTGGGGACTTAATTAATTAATTGTGTTAATGAATATTTCCATTTCATTCTTTGTTAATTTTCTATGCAGTCAGATAGCGTAATAATACTAGTCAGGGCCAACCGTTACGAGACTTCGTAATCGGACAGACTAATACTAAAGCAAAAATTAAAATTATTTGCATTCAACTTTTATTAAGCCCCCATGCAACAGGCCCTTACTTAATTACACTGCCTTACCCCTGAGGATGGGAGCATGAATATTAGAGTGTGAAACTGAACTCCATCGGGCAATATATCACCGCATACCGTGTCGATGTAGTAAACGTTCAATTCGTATCCTGCGCCATACAAAATCGTCCCTTTTACATGATTCATACAGCTATCGACCGCCAGACACTCGTACGTAGCAATATCGCTTGTATAGCGGTACCGCGTGTGCAACATAATTCTGAAGATAGACTGGAAATTATTTCTCTAGAAACCTAAAACCTTAGCCACGTGGAATGTGCTGTAAACCATTGAGTAACTAGAAACTTAACCCATCTGCAAAGATATTTACTTGAAAACTCGAAAAAAGTAGTGGAAATATATCTCCACTCACGATACCGATGTCGGTGATGTAAAAGATTCCAAATCATCCCTATAATTTACAAAGTCAACTAAGGAATTTCTCATGTCTAGAGAACCAGCAAACATGTCTCCCACCTTTCACCTGCTAGACGCGCAAACCACAGTCGATGTTCTCTCAACTAAATACAGGCGCGAAATGTGCGGCCACATGTCCATATTGAATCTTCTCAAACGTCCATGTGATCACGAAAGCTGTCCAACACATAGTAAGTATTAGTTCGCTATTCGGCTGTCTAGAGGACGACACGATTAAGTCAGCTACATTCCTACACCCTAGCAGGTCTCTCCATTTGGACTCCCACTACCGTCAGCCGGAAACATGAATCATTCCCGCCACGGGCCACTGGCGCTAAACGCCAAGCACACATAGGCAGAATCATCCTAGGAAAAAAACGAGCCTCATATATATTTTATCCCTGTACTTACAATTAAATATTACGATCGCAGTCTCAATGGGACGACATTCGAAAATGAGCGAAGTATCAGAAATGTACCATGCTGACGACTGTGGCTCTAGAAATAGATATATCTGTACCATTTTTATCACCTGAAATACTCTTCCATCTGCTATCACAATATTTCATGTCAAATCCATACCTTCCTTACAACTGGACATTTCATTTGCACATGTTGGAACACGTACACATACTTTATAAGCCTGTTGCTTATGGTGAACCTATCATGCACCCCCTACTACAAAGTATAATACTTCACCAATAACTGATTGCTGGTGATACGAAATAATACTGAGCAAAAATCAGCGATGGGTGGATGTGTCTCATAAGTTTATCTTGCGAGTGGTACAAGTGTATCTTAGAAAGAGACATATAATCGTCTTACAAACTTCCAGATATTAAAAAACACGACCATATTTCTATCACAAGCGGTCTTGATCCTATAGGTGCACACAAGTACCCTTGTTAAAAGCTATACCGGCTTTATAAATCGAGGTATGGCATTGCCTCTGAATGAACTGGTTTTTGCAGACAAATACCGCAACACTGAATATACACTGCTGGCCACCGTAAATGCAACACCAAGAAAGACAAGAGGTAGCACAACAAAATTTATTTTGTAGATAACATGTTGACCAAGTATCAAATGATTACGTTTACAGACGTCTGTGACATGTGGTTCCTGCCAGAATCAGTAGCCAGAGTAGCCGCCATTGTTGGAGATCACCGCTGCCACACGTCTCAGCATTGAGTCAAAGCGACGTTGGATGTGTTCCTGCGGTACAGCAGCCCAAGCAGCTTCCACACGTTGCCAAAGATCATCTGGTGTGGCAGCTGGGGATGTAATCTGGGTCACTCGTTGAGCAACCATGGACCACAAGTTTTCTATCGGCGAAAGATCCGGAGAGCGAGCCGGCCAGGGAAGCAATTCAATCTGTTTATTGACGAAGAACCTTTGGACAATGCGTGCCACGTGTGGTCGCGCATTATCCTGTTGAAATATGGCTGTGGACGAGCCCTGAAAGTAAGGAAGGACAACTGGCTCCAGCACCTCGGATATGTAGCGCCGGCTATTTAAAGTACCGGCAATGCGTACTAGAGGCGTGCGAGAGTAATATCCAATACCGCCCCATACCATAATACCCGGTGCAACACCAGTGTGGCGGTGCATAATGCAGCTGTCCAGCATCCTCTCTCCACGGTGTCTCCACACTCGAATCCGACCATCGTGGTGCTGCAAACACAAACGTGCCTCGTCAGTAAAGACAACGTCATTCCATTCTACCGTCCACATCCGTCTGCCATCACACCATTGGCGACGGAGACGTCTGTGGTTCTGCGTCAATGGTAGACGAAGCAATGGACGTCTTGCGGACAGACCACTCTGCTGTAAACGGCGTCGAATGGTACGCGCAGACACTGGATGATGCGTTACAGACGCAATGTGCTGTGCTATGGTTCGGGATGTCACTGAGCGATCCGTCACTGCCATGCGCACAATTTGCCTATCAGCACGTGCAGTGGTGCACCGAGGTGAATGCGATCGACCACGTCGGTCCGTCGTACCCTCCTGCATCCAATGGTCACATATCCGCATTACAGTTGTTTGGTTTCGTCCAACACGACTAGCGATTTCTCTGTATGATAATCCACAATCTCGGTAAGCCACTATCCTTCCTCTGTCGAACTCGGATACTAGATCAAACGATGTTCGCTGTTGTCTACGAGGCATAACTGATCGTCTTGTGAAACAACCACAAGGTAAACACACGTGCCGAACGTACACTCGTCGAAATCGCCAAGCCTTAAATGGTGCTATGAGGTGGCGCCACAGGCGCGCGTGATGTGCGTCTGCGCTGAAATTCTAATCAGTTGCATATCTCATCGCTGCAAACCCATGGTGTAAATTTCACTTGATTCGGATGCTTCCTTCAGGGTGTTGCATTTACGGTGGCCAGCAGTGTAGATGGTGGTCACTGTACTGTATATTATCAGACAGCAGTGTGGTTACATGTCACCGATGGTGTACCCACGTGACAAAATTACCGAATTTAGAAAGTGATTCGGCAAAGGAATGTGGTATGAAGCCGGTATTTGCAACTCCCTCATGCCACCGCTAGGTATTTCTCCAGATTTTGTAACGCATTCTGTCTCGATATGTCAGAGGATCTGCGATATATCCACTTAGTTATAGGTGATGGTTGATTGAGAAGTACCACAAACAGTAGTAGATCGTGTGCTGACTGAGGTTGTAAGAAATGTAGGCTAGCTTTTCAGACCTCTAGTGCTACGCTTTTGGTAGAAATGATGTCTATGATTTGCAGTCACGTCTTTCCATTCAATCGCATACCTACATTGGATCTTATGGAGGAATCCCTTAATGATAAAGACCACTAGTGAATCATACTTCTGGCACTCTCATATCCAGAAACAAGTCACCTTTCTCGAACCTATCTGTTACAGTAAAATTCCAATACTGTTTTAGGTAGTCCCTATTTATCTTGTAACTGTCCCGCAGACTCTACAAGACCATCCCTGTAGCTTTGCGCGTGTGATCGCTCCAATGTAAGTCGGAACTGAGTAGAATGAAAAGCTATATCTACCACCTTCTGCCATCCGAGTAGAAACAGGCTAAGCTGTGTTACTATGACAGAACTGTGTTTTGACTATTCGATGGAAATGAAGCATGCTCCTCCAACATGTAGTACAAAAGACAATACGAGAACTGGGGGAAGGGCGTGGATTTTGCTACTGCATTGTAGTGCTTCTCCAACCTACAAACAGGTACTACAGATCCGTTCCTCAGGGTCCATTCACGTCTATCACCCCAACATTCTATCATCGTTATTCTGTACCATCCACCAGAGAAAAATTACGAACTATAAAAGCTCCACTAACTTCATCCGATAGAGAAATCGATAAGATTTTTACCGCACCTCTCTCCTCCCACATGCGTGCCAGCATCAAGCACATGTGACGATCCTATTAAATATGCAGGTATTGATTCACTGCACAGACCAGTTTAAAGTTTCATCACCTGTACTGTAGGAGGATGACCATACCCCACAGCCTATACTGTAAGTCGCAAGAGACATTCCCTGTGACCTGGTGTTGTTTGTAACATTGTTTTCATCTGCTGTAAAACGCTTTGTACACTGCCATACATTTTGTTTTTCTGCTACAACTTTGACGCCTGTGTCAGGTTCTAATCTGACATTAACACATTCTGATCCATTGCCTCTTGCTGAAAACTAGTTGTTGCATGGTGTAAATCACGTTGTTACTGCGACTAGCATAACATACCACACACACTGGATGGTTTTAAATCAAAGACAGTTACAACAAAAGGAAACTGGAGGAGTTCGGCGGCGTTGCGGAGAGTTTCCAAACTGCTGTCCGAAGGTGATTGATGACCTCTACATTTAAACTCATGTGTTACGGTGGTGGCTCAGCATTCCATTTCGACTAATTCCTCGTATTGGAGTCATGTACGCGATCACTGTTTTGGTGCTAGCCATCCCCAGAAGGTGTTGTCCCTCCACCAAAACTCTTTCTCCAACTCAAACAAGCGATGTCAGTCAATCATTATGTGGTAACCAACAGCAAAAAAATGGTTCAAATGGCTCTGAGCACTATGGGACTCAACATCTTAGGTCATAAGTCCCCTAGAACTTAGAACTACTTAAACCTAACTAACCTAAGGACATCACACACACCCATGCCCGAGGCAGGATTCGAACCTGCGACCGTAGCAGTCCCGCGGTTCCGGACTGCAGCGCCAGAACCGCTAGACCACCGCGGCCAGCAACCAACAGCATACCAGTGGATGGATGGGATGGATAAGACACCACAGATGTGCTCTAATAATAAGCATCACAGTTGATAGTGTGAACTATTTTAGCAGAGAGCTTCTGTAAAGTGTGGAAGGTAGGAGGCGAGGTACTGCAGAAGTGAAGCTGTGAGGACGGGCCGTGAGTCGTGCTTGGGTAGCTCAGTTGGTAGAGCACTTGCCCGCGAAAGGCAGAGGTCCCGAGTTCAAGTCTCGGTCCGGCACACAGTTTTAATCTGCCAGGAAGTTTCATATCAGCGTACACTCCGCTGCAGAGTGAAAATCTCATTCTGGAAACAGAAACAAAACTTTCATGAACAAAAATATTATCTAATACATGAAAATGATCATATTTCTTAAAAAAATAAAGGAAGCAGATGCTTTATTTCCCTTATGCCAAGATTTTTAACGGGCTTTCTCCCATTGTAAACCTGAGATCTTTCTGAGACGTTTTAATATGAATTTTTCTCGCTTTTCTGGACCGTCTGATGAGTCAGTGGATACACGTCCATCAGACGATAGGGGCTAGGTAATTTAAATATCGACCAAACATATAATTGAAGAAAATCATTAAATGGTGCAAATCATTAAAGAACGGAGCCACTGAGTTGAAATGCGAGACGCAGACACACATGGCTGAGGAAGAAAATTCTTTTTTTTAGAGGACTGCGCACTTGGTGCCACAGCAGGGAGATCAAACTGAGTATCACGGAATCTTCCTCCCCAGTCCAGCCAAAAATCTGCAGGAGTTGTAAGTGCTGCTCCCCGGTAAGCATGGTTACAGGATTGACTTCTTTCCCGAGTAGGCACTTTACTATGCCTCCCCAGAGATAATAGAGCAATAGAAACGTGTTCTCTGAGCCCCGCGTCACACAGGTCTTTGACGAAACCCATTTGGATATAACTACACGACGATGTTGTTCAACTGTCGTAAAGAATTAATGTGGCAGTTGTCGCAGTCTTAAGTTGACATGCTCTTGCATCCATTACCTTGGAGTCAGTCAGGTGTAGAATCACATCGGCAAGAGTACAGCTGCATGCTGGATGCTCGCTAAGTCTGGCGTAGTTACGTGTGCGCCGGTAACTCTGTAAGTTGACTGCACACCACTCAACGTTGTTGACTGGTTAAGATTTGCTGTAGCTGCTGCCATTTCGCCGACGGGATTAGCCGAGCGGTCTGAGGCGCTGCAGTCATGGGCTCTGCGGCTGGTCCCGGCGGAGGTTCGAGTCCTCCCTCGGGCATGGGTGTGTGTGTTTGTCCTTAGGATAATTTAGGTTAAGTAGTGTGAAAGCTTAGGGACTGATGACCTTAGCAGTTACGTCCCACAAGATTTCACACACATTTGCTGCCCTTTCTAGTCGAATCTCTTATCTCTCACGTTCAATGATATCTCCCATCTTTTCCTCAAGACGATATCCCACGTTTTATTAGTTAGAACTTGGTAGGGGCTGCATTAGCAATTATCTCATTGAAGGTCAAATCTTGTGGATTGGTAGGCAGCTTCACATTTCTTCGCTATGACTGATGTTTTGTCCCCTCTGCAGGGATCTTCTTCAGAATCTTGCGGTTTCCACCGTCACCTGAACTGAGCGTTCAGATAATCGTGGACACCACAAAGTCCTGTAGGAGATGCCAGCAGAGGGGTCGAAACGTTGATCGTACAGAAGAAATATGGCACGGCTTAACAACCCAGGAGATCTTACCTTCAATGACAACGACCGCGTAAGCCTGCAGACTTACATTTATTTCACGTTTGATCGTTTTTTTTTCCCCTCTTGTAACTTCTAATTCCCGTAGAGGGCCACATGGTAGCCGCGGGGTCTATGGCGTCTTGTCGCGGCTCGCGCAACTGCCCCCGTCGGAGGTTCGAGTCCTCCCTCGGGCATGCGAGTGTGTGTTGTCCTTAGCGTAAGTTAGTTTCAGTTAGATTAAGTAGTAATGTGTAAGCCTAGGGACAGATGACCTCAGCAGTTTGGTCCCATAGGACCTTACCACAAATTTCCAACAATGCTGTAGAGGACTCACTACACAGTGAGTCATCCAGTAATCCGTATTGGTATCGTCCCATGCTGTAAAAGGCTACCTCGAACTTAACTGCGTTTTAAATAAACATGTAATGATTCCATTGGTTAACTGCTTTCCTGTCACTTGTTTGTGGCCTCATTCCTACCCCTTTTCCTTTAACTTCATCTGGCTGAAACACTTGCTGTAGTTTCTATCTCCGATTCTGCCTTGGCCAGGAAATAGGTCTTCAGGTAAAAAAACATTTATGTGGAGATAGGGAAGGGTTAACAGATATTGCAACTGTTTCAACGTACGAGGGCAGTTCAATAAGTAATGCAACACATTTTTTTTCTGAAACAGGGGTTGTTTTATTCAGCATTGAAATACACCAGGTTATTCCCCAATCTTTTAGCTACACAACACTATTTTTCAACGTAATCTCCATTCAATGCTACGGCCTTACGCCACCTTGAAATGAGGGCCTGTATGCCTGCACGGTACCATTCCACTGGTCGATGTCGGAGCCAACGTCGTACTGCATCAATAACTTCTTCATCATCCGCGTAGTGCCTCCCACGGATTGCGTCCTTCATTGGGCCAAACATATGGAAATGCGACGGTGCGCGATCGGGGCTGTAGGGTGCATGAGGAAGAACAGTCCACTGAAGTTTTGTGAGCTCCTCTCGGGTGCGAAGACTTGTGCGTTGTCATGAAGACTGAGAAGTTCGTTCAGATTTTTGTGCCTACGAACACGCTGAAGTCGTTTCTTCAATTTCTGAAGAGTAGCACAATACACTTCAGAGTTGATCGTTTGACCATGGGGAAGGACATCGAACAGAATAACCCCTTCAGCGTCCCAGAAGACTGTAACCATGACTTTACCGGCTGAGGGTATGGCTTTAAACTTTTTCTTGGTAGGGGAGTGGGTGTGGCGCCACTCCATTGATTGCCGTTTTGTTTCAGGTACGAAGTGATGAACCCATGTTTCATCGCCCCGTAACAATCTTTGACAAGAAATTGTCACCCTCAGCCACATGACGAGCAAGCAATTCCGCACAGATGGTTCTCCTTTGCTCTTTATGGTGTTCGGTTAGACAACGAGGGACCCAGCGGGAACAAACCTTTGAATATCCCAACTGGTGAACAATTGTGACAGCACTACCAACAGAGATGTCAAGTTGAGCACTGAGTTGTTTGATGGTGATCCGTCGATCATCTCGAACGAGTGTGTTCGCACGCTCCGCCATTGCAGGAGTCACAGCTGTGCACGGCCGGCCCGCACGCGGGAGATCAGACAGTCTTGCTTGACCTTGCGGCGATGATGACACACGCTTCGCCCAACGACTCACCATGCTTTTGTCCACTGCCAGATCACCGTAGACATTCTGCAAGCGGCTATGAATATCTGAGATGCCCTGGTTTTCCGCCAAAACAAACTCGATCACTGCCCGTTGTTTGCAACGCACATCCGTTACAGACGCCATTTTAACAGCTCTGTACAGCGCTGCCACCTGTCGGAAGTCAATGAAACTATACGAGACGAAGCGGGAATGTTTGAAAATATTCCACAAGAAATTTCCGGTTTTTTCAACCAAAATTGGCCGAGAAAAAAAATGTGTTGCATTACTTATTGAACTGCCCTCGTATTATTATCTTTGATCTCATAGAATTCATCATGCCAGACATTTTAAAATTTCATTTATGATTTCAAAACAGCCACATCATCTACAGTTGCCTCATTGTCGTTATGAGTCAGTTTATTGTATCCTGAAATTTACAGGTGTCTTGTGCAAAATAATAGTTTCTTTAGCCACCGTCTTTTCAGATTTACTTGGGAAAGTTAAAAAATGCTATGAAGGTACGCTTACTTTTATGCAAGCATTTTGATTTTTGCCCGTTGATCAACAATTCGATTACTGCCACACGGCGCACGTCATTCACGAGTTAATGAGTCAAGCCACTAGTTATCGGAAGCCTGTAGCTATGAAAATTCCATGAATTGCGATTACAAGTTAACACAACCGCCAGTGTCGAGTTAGCAATCGGCCGCACCGTTATAATAATAACATGAACTTGCACCACATTGGAGAGGAGAGCGAACTGCTCGATGTCACAACTACGGTAGACCGCTGACGTCGAGCTAATAGTCACACCATCATAATAACAACGCACATCTACTGTCTATAGAGCAAACTGCTACATATCAAAACTGTTGTAGAGTCTAAAGAACCCAGCTCCGTTCGGCCAAATACGGGGTGGGGTGGTAAGGGAGGAGGGATCCCCCAATATGGGAAAGAGCTTCGAGTGCAGAAATTTGCCCTGCGACCAAGGGAGTCATTTCACACACACACACACACACACACACACACACACACACACTTACATTTACGAGCAAAAATAATAATGACCATTGCTCACCACGAAACTGACTGAGTCAATAGCGCCTGATGGCGCTACGGGCATCCAGCGAGGTAAGAGAAGCATACACACGGGGCAGAGATCAATGGGTAACCAACTTAGCGACGGTATCGACCGCAAATGGGGAAAAAACCACTGATATCCTACTCTGACAAAGGGAAGCTACTCATGCTCCTGCCCCTGGTAACGAGTATCACTGAAAGGGTGAAGCTGGATGTCTGTTCACATGTTACTGACAGGAGCGTCTATGGAAAGTGTCTGAAGGACGATGAAACCAGAAGTTGGCGATAAGACGCTAAGACGTTCACGCTTCATCACATATCGTGGAGGTGGGAGGCTTGTCCGCACTGTAAAGTAGGGCAGGCGACGATCTGCGGAGATCTAACTGCCCAGTACGAGGCTGGTGCAGGCGCAAGTGTTTAGGAGCACACCCTCCAGCTTACGTTATTAACATGGGGCACCTCAGCAGACGACAAATACATGTTCACTTGTTGACTCAACGGCATCGCAATTCCGATTACTGTGGGCACTGACTACCAGCTGGTCGGATGGGTCACGTCGGTTGTTACGCCAGGTCGAAGGTCGTGTTCGGATATGGCGTCATCCAGGCGAACGGTTGCTAGAAACAAGCACTACGCCATTGACACTGGGGATATCATACTGTGGAGGACATTCACCTGCACTTCTAAGGGACCTTCATAGTAATGTAAAGGCTTGGTAATCGACAGCACCATGAAAAGTGTGGAGTTCTTTCTTTCTTTCTTTCTTTCTTCAAGTCATTAGTCTTCTGACTGGTTTGCTGTGGCCTGGCACTTCCTGCACCAGCCTCTTCATCTCAGAGTAGCACTTGCAGTCTACGTCCTCAATTATTGGCTGGGTGTATTAAAATCTGTCAATCTGTGACTTCTGCAGCTTTTACCGCCTGCAGCGTCCTCTAGTACCATGAAAGTTATTTCGTGATGTCTTAACACATGCTTTACCATCCTGTACCATCTTCTTGTCAGTGTTCTGTGTATAGTTTCCTCGTCAATTCTGCTAGAACCTTCTTATTCCTTACCTTACCAGCCCATCTAAATCTGAAAATTTTTCTGCGACACTACATCTCAAATATCTTGTATTCCGGGTTTTCCGCAATCCACGTCTCACAACCACACAATGTTGTGCTCCAGACCTACATTCTTAGAAATTTCTTCCTCTAATTAAGGCCGCTGTTTGATGCTACTAGACTTCTGTTAGCCGGAGGCGTGGAGCACCTGAACGTTACCGTGGACCACTTGCGTCTCTTCATGCCTGATGCCTTCCCCGACGGGGATCACATCTTCCACCAGGATAACTGTTCATGTCAAAAGACCAGAATGTGGTACTCTGCTTTGAGGAGCATGATAGTGAACTCAAGTTGAAGTATTGGCCACCAAACTGAATAGATTTGAACGCGATGGAAAATTCTGGGCACCGGCCACCAGCTCTGTATCTACAAAGCACCCACCTCTAATTGTGGGACCTGTGTGTAGACGCCTGATATCACATACGTCCGAAAACCTTTCAACGACTTTTAAGATGCACGCCACTCAGAATCGCTACTGCATTGCGTTTTAAAGGTGTACCAACAAACTGTTAAGCAAATGGTTACAATGTTTTGGAAGAAGCTTGTCCAAATGACAGGGCTTTTCTGTGGCAACCAGAAGTATAGCCCAAAAGCATTATACGAATCTAAGCGTCGGGAGGGTTTCCGTGATTCTATGGCAAATATCGGAAAATGATCATTATGCACTCGTCGAAACGTTGCAGTGTTTTTGCCACTACTACCCGAGTGATAACACGACAGCTTTTCATCGGAAGTACATACTGGTAAACTTTGCTGTACATAGATACACCGTTAGTGAAACCCTTCTAACCTTTCTACACTCCTGGAAATGGAAAAAAGAACACATTGACACCGGTGTGTCAGACCCACCATACTTGCTCCGGACACTGCGAGAGGGCTGTACAAGCAATGATCACACGCACGGCACAGCGGACACACCAGGAACCGCGGTGTTGGCCGTCGAATGGCGCTAGCTGCGCAGCATTTGTGCACCGCCGCCGTCAGTGTCAGCCAGTTTGCCGTGGCATACGGAGCTCCATCGCAGTCTTTAACACTGGTAGCATGCCGCGACAGCGTGGACGTGAACCGTATGTGCAGTTGACAGACTTTGAGCGAGGGCGTATAGTGGGCATGCGGGAGGCCGGGTGGACGTACCGCCGAATTGCTCAACACGTGGGGCGTGAGGTCTCCACAGTACATCGATGTTGTCGCCAGTGGTCGGCGGAAGGTGCACGTGCCCGTCGACCTGGGACCGGACCGCAGCGACGCACGGATGCACGCCAAGACCGTAGGATCCTACGCAGTGCCGTAGGGGACCGCACCGCCACTTCCCAGCAAATTAGGGACACTGTTGCTCCTGGGGTATCGGCGAGGACCATTCGCAACCGTCTCCATGAAGCTGGGCTACGGTCCCGCACACCGTTACGCCGTCTTCCGCTCACGCCCCAACATCGTGCAGCCCGCCTCCAGTGGTGTCGCGACAGGCGTGAATGGAGGGACGAATGGAGACGTGTCGTCTTCAGCGATGAGAGTCGCTTCTGCCTTGGTGCCAATGATGGTCGTATGCGTGTTTGGCGCCGTGCAGGTGAGCGCCACAATCAGGACTGCATACGACCGAGGCACACAGGGCCAACACCCGGCATCATGGTGTGGGGAGCGATCTCCTACACTGGCCGTACACCACTGGTGATCGTCGAGGGGACACTGAATAGTGCACGGTACATCCAAACCGTCATCGAACCCATCGTTCTACTATTCCTAGACCGGCAAGGGAACTTGCTGTTCCAACAGGACAATGCACGTCCGCATGTATCCCGTGCCACCCAACGTGCTCTAGAAGGTGTAAGTCAACTACCCTGGCCCGCAAGATCTCCGGATCTGTCCCCCATTGAGCATGTTTGGAACTGGATGAAGCGTCGTCTCACGCGGTCTGCACGTCCAGCACGAACGCTGGTCCAACTGAGGCGCCAGGTGGAAATGTCATGGCAAGCCGTTCCACAGGACTACATCCAGCATCTCTATGATCGTCTCCATGGGAGAATAGCAGCCTGCATTGCTGCGAAAGGTGGATATACACTGTACTAGTGCCGACATTGTGCATGCTCTGTTGCCTGTGTCTATGTGCCTGTGGTTCTGTCAGTATGATCATGTGATGTATCTGACTCCAGGAATGTGTCAATAAAGTTTCCCCTTCCTGGGACAATGAATTCACGGTGTTCTTATTTCAATTTCCAGGAGTGTATTTTTTCTGTTCTATGGCCAGTACTGGCTCAAACTAGTTCCACATTACTTAGGTACAATATAATAGCCTTACAACGACTGACACCATGAAACCGCTACAAACACACACACGTGCACACACACACACACACACACACACACACACACACACACAAAATCCTATTTCTGTTTTTCACCAACGTAACTGTTGTGATATGTCATATAGGTAACAGTTATTATTAAAATAAACTGATTTTTTCCCACTATGGCTCATCCTTGTCACTGCTGTGGCTATGATTTGCGTTCTTCACTAAGAACACTGGTGGTCGGTAGTACTACCTAGTACGCCCAACGGAGTTCACCACTTTTGCTTCATTTCGTGGTCTGAAAAATCTCATCTACATTTACATATCTGCATCTATATATATACTGCGCTAGCCACCAAGCTGTGTGTGGCGGAGGGAACAATTCGCGCCTAAGTCATATTTCTCCCCCTCTGTTCCACTCGCGGATCGCACGAGGGAAAAACGACTGTCTGAACGCCTCAGTACGAGCTCTAATTTCCCTTATCTTTGAATGGTGATCATCGCGCGATTTGAAAGTTGGTGGTGATAATATATGCTCTACATCATCGGCGAAAATCGGATTTCGGAATTTAGTGAGCAGCCCCTTAAGTTTAGCTCGTCGTCTATCTGCAAGTGTATCCAACTTCAAACTTTCTATGAGATTTGTAACGCTCTCGCGATGGCTAAATGTACCAGTCATGAATCTTGCCGCTCTTCTTTGGACCTTTTCAATCTCTTGAATGAGACCCAACTGGTAAGGGTCCCATACAAACGAACAACACTTTTATACTGGACGAACTAACGTATTGTAAACAATTTCCTTTGTTGAAGGACAGCACTGCTTCAGGATTCTACCAATAAATCGCGATCTAGAGTTCGCCTTGCCCGTTACTTGTGTAATCTGATCATTTGAGATCATTTCTAATAGTCACACCCAGATGCTTGACGGATGTAACCACTTCTAAAGACTGGGCGTTTATTTTGTACTCGCACATTAACGGGGATTTTCGCCTTGTTATAAGCAGTAGGTTACACTTACTAACATTGAATTTCATGCGCTACATACGTGATTAAGTCCAATAAAGACATTAATTACTGCTTAAAATAGAGTTTTGCTAGCCTAGACTATGTGTTACACTGTTTACCCTCACAGTCTTACCCAAACTCTATGCCTTACATACAGTTGCCCCATTCACACACAGAATGTGAATCCAGAAATTAGGTTGCCAACATCGACCGTATCCTTTTCAAAGGAAACGTCTGGCATTAACGCTAATCGATTTAGGGTAATCGCCCAAAACCTGAATCTGGACGACTGGAATTGGGTCTGATCCCTGTCAGCATAAGTGAGGAAAGGGGTGCACAAGAGGGAGTAGTAGCTGTTACCTCAAAGTAGCAAAGAGAAATGACATACCAAAGGTATCAGTTTGATTAGTTGTTTTGTGTGTCTCAATGACAAAACTGGCCTTTAAATATTCTAATAAGTCCGATAACACTGAAAGTAACACTTAAGAAAAGTTGAGACACTGAATGGCGTGCCATGTGCGACATCGGCACACGCGTTCACTTTGCAGATAGAGCCCGCCATTCCGGGAACGAACAGCGGGGTGCTGCAGGTGGAACAGCAGCGTGTGCTGAAAGCTTCCCAGAAACATTTGCGGTCTGACACTCGTAGTTTTTGTCACACTGCTGCCACAGAGGCTCTCTGTTGTCAGACGCCATTTCGCAACGTGTGACGCGTGGCACAACTGATGGATATGGTTCAGTCTAATGCACTTCGATCTGTTCAGGGAGAGCGGAAATGAAAGAATGAGCCTTATGAAACCAAAAAAATTGTGATTTCTTGTAATTTACTTAAAAGCGAATGAGGCATGATATTTTACCATAATGTCAGCGCGATATGTTTCCAGATCGAAAAGAGCTCCTGCTTATGGTTTCTGCAACTCTTTGGTGCAACATAACTGGAACTTACTAGGGAAACTCCATGGCTCACCAGATGGCACCGGTTAGCCAAAAGCACCCGCTACAGACCTCACAATGGCAATCAGTAATCTATGGCATTGTGATAAAAGTTCTACAGCAACCAGAGATAAGTTCTGGCTGAATGTGCCGGCGCTGGCTTTTTGTGCGTGATTCTAGCCCACTTCTGACAAACTATAGCCACATGTCGAGAAAAGTTCCTTCTGTCGCCGAGGAAAACACCTAAATACTTGGATACGGTGTTATCCGTATTTCGGCTGCTAACAGCCGGGGTATGCTTTAGGGAGAGCATGCTCTTACGCGGCTTATATGTAGTTCTATTTGTAGCTGTTGTTTTATTGCTCCCGCATCACCCGTTCATCTTTGGGACCACACGAGCTGGAATCCTCAGAGACAACACCAAGATATCATAACCTCAGCTCCAACTGCTTCATCAGTCCCAGCCTACAAATCCAGCATTGTTGCTGACCAACTACATGCTCTCATTATTGAGATCTTAACCGACGTCGACGGCATCTTTCAGAAAGGGTAACTGTCCGCGTCACAATGCCAGAATTCTGCTACTGACGTCTGAGGAGCATGACAATGAACTCAAGATGACCCTTCTTGACCTCCAAATTTGCCTCGTCTGAATCCGACAGAACACATCTGGGACGCTATGGGGTGCGCCCTCAAACCTAGTTTACAAGCATCGCTTGATACATACGTAGACACCTGGTGTCACATTCCCTCGAAAACTTATGTATATCTTTTTTCCATCAGTGAAATTCGTCAACAGCCTTGCTATTGACATGTTATTTTATTTTATTTTAACCACCAGTTTCGACATTCCATTATGCCGTTTTCAGGTCCCATATGCATCTCTCGAAAATAAACAGTATTGGCATAGTGGCGCGATGAGGTCTTGGATGTCATGAATTCTAAACCGTGTTCTAAGTGCTGTCTTCGAAGACTAGTTGCAATCATGTCTTCGAAAGGAGCACTTGGGATATGGTTCAGAATTCACAACATCCAGGAACGTATGGTTCCAGTATGTCACTATCGTTTATTTTCGAGAGATGTATACGGGGCCTGAAGATGGTATAACGGAATGACAAAACTAGTATTTAAAATAAAATGAAATAGTATCACAGCTGCACGGCTGTTTGCGAATTTCATTGTTAAATACTTGACCAGCCGCTGTCCCATGTCCACAGCGGATCAACAGTTACCAAGAACTTGTCGAACTTATGCAAGGCGGTATCGCTATTTGTCAGTATTGCGATCCAAAAGCATCGAACATGCAATTAAGCAGGTGGTCATAATGTTTTGGTTCCCCAGTGGACGTCCGAAATATCACACGATATCTTGTTTGCGATGTTTGAGGGAGTATATTTTCACTGAGAAGCCTTTTAGAGGGTAAGCAAGTTGCTACGTACTGTTTACGACTATATGGTCGGGAAAATTTTTGTAAACAAAAGTACTTCCAAATACTATCTAGCCTATGAATACACCGACAGGAATGTTTTACAGTATCGTGCAATATCGTGCAATTCAAAAATCTCTATCATGCATTGTAGAGTGATGTATAAACTCCAGTTCTGTATGCGAATATTGCTGGGTGGAAAGAAAACTGGCCCAGAAAATATTATACGCACTTTAAGATAGGCGACCCAACTTACATCATGGGTTGCCTATATTAAGCCGCGAAAAATATTCTCTGGGCCAATTTCATTTTGCCCGCCCTATGTTTAACAGACGTGCTTTCCATCCACCCATTGCAGCATTACAAGCCGAAAGTTCTGTTCTGTTTTGATGTACAGACTCTTTAGTAGGTTCTTCAAACGGAGGAAGAATAAATACGTCGATACACCTCCAAACGACCGTTCTCAAACAGTAATGTACGCGATCGAATACTGCAACAATAACATTCATGACGTGTATTTAACTGCGTTTTGGGTATTGAGCGTATGTATTCTGGAGGGTCTTGTGGGTAGAGAAATTGTGAGAATTAACGTGGTGATGCGGTTGGCGGGGAGGGGGGGGGGGGGGGAGGAGGGTGGACTGTGATGGCGAGCAACTGACCAGTCTGCCAGGCAAGCCCAGCTGGCTTTTCCGGCGGAAATGCTCCACAAATAAGGGACTTAACCGCCATGCAGTTCCGGTTTTATACCTTCTGGTACCGTTGACTGTATTGCAACCAAAATTTTTCCCCTGTCCCACTACCTCTCCTGTATTCCACAACGCAGGCACTACCGCTTATGCGTTGGTAATGAAATGACAATCAACGGCACAGCGCACACAAACGAAACAGCGATTATGACATTAACGTATCGTGTGACATGCAGCGCCCAGTAAGAAAGGCCTGCACTGGCTGAAACATAAATATTTTCGGTAGCCTATCTTAAACAGTGCTACAGATGGAAATAGTTTCGAGAAACTTGAGGACATGGCAATTAACGATGTCTACATACAGCTCTACTCTCACATTGGGCGTTACGCTTAAGAAATATATCAGCGTTTCTGAGGGTGTGCTCCAAAACTTTGGCGTATCATCATAGACATTAGCAGTTAATACGTCACTGTATGTCCATCAGTTTTGGCTCCGTTCTTCCTACCTCCGTGAGGAGAGAGGCAATACTTAACCACTCGTCTTGTATTAGGGGAGATGGCGGTTACTATTCCCGTCCAACCATTCAGTATTAGGTTTCCCGTGGGCTATGTAATTTGTTTGAGGCAAATGCAGGGATGGTTCCTCTGACAAGGATATGGCCTTTAGATTCTTTTAGTTTGTCACTGATAACCTCATCGTCGACGGATATTCCGTACCGGTGATGCACAATCTGTCCATGTAGGTGTTTACGTTTCTGAGACCATTGTCTAGGATTTCGTAAAACGCGCAAGCAACCTGGATAAACGGACTGCACTAACGTAGATTATTTTATTTCACTGAGTTTTTATTTTGATGATAGCTGTTCAGTCAACTTACGAGTGACTGGTCAGTTGGATACTCGTATTTATTCTGAATAATTTGAGCAGGAAATAACTTGGTGTCGGCAGACATTTTGTTCATCTCTCAGCCTCGTAATTCCACAATGTATCCACAAGTATTGTCCCAGTGAACGCAGCAAGGAAAAATATTTCGTATTTTGAGAGATGGCACTATGGACCAAAACAAGTCAAAGAGGTCCAGTCAACGTTGACTCAAAGATTCATACCTTACGAGCTATCATCACGTGTACATCCTAGTTACTGTCAAACACATCTATTTTACTGCAAGATCAATGCTATTACGAACGGCCTATAGCATCCAGTAAACAAATGAGGATAAGTATCTCTGTTACTGTCCACGTAAACTGCATGCAGTAAACATCTGGCACTGTCGTTACAGTTAACCGTAGTCACGGTTTTGTGTAGTTTTAATGGAACCACTTCGTGACGTGATATGTTTGTGAAGTGCTTTCGCACTGTACAGGCTTGATTCTTGAAGAGAAGATAACAGCAACCAACCACTTTTTATAACGCTACTTGTTTATTTAAATAGAGCAATTATGTTATTATTATTATTTTACATTAGCTTTCACTTTTTATTCCCCCATATGATGAACTTTCCTTGTGGTGGTTATGCTCTACAACCAAAACATGATCCGAGACAAGGTGTATTTAAATGTAATTGTGCCTAACAACGATTTTAACGATGTAAACAAATTATCAAAGCGAAAATGTTCTGGTTACTTGCGTCGAAAATTCTACCCCATTTCGCTCCAGTGGTGGCCGTGTTTATGCAGCAGTGAAGATTATGTGAAGCACTTTCCTTATGTATATGTGTACACCCGTAATCTAAAGCATCACTCACACATCAAGAAGTTTTGTCACATGGAAGTAAGGGTGGAAGGATGGCGATATCACAGCCATAACAGTGCCAAAGACTTTCTGTCTCAGAGATATTTCGACATATAGATTGATGTCGCAGGAGAAATTTACAAACTACAAACATTCCATTACTTACTATTTATATTACAAGAGAACTGATTGAAATTAAGATGAACAAATAAAGCAGCCAGTTTGTTATAAAGTGTTACTGCAGTGATGTTATGTAATTAGTTATGGTACACAGAGGGAGTAAAGTAAACGATAATGGATAGTTGTCCATAAATAAATATTACAACAGTTGACATTATGTTAAAAATTTGATAGCTAGTTAAAGGTATTGCACGACTAAGTAAGTTGTTACCGCTATTTAATGTTGGGTTAGTGTCTGAATGTCGTTTTTGTTAAAGGGAGTAGTATCTATTTCAAATTGAAAAGCAGCTGAATGAAGTTGTGAAGAAAACTGACATTGGCTAACTTGGTTCATTCTTTGAGGACATTCATTTGAATCTCTTCAAGCAGATCCATAAAGGAACGTTTCTCAGAATGATGCAATAGTTGCATGTGGCCTTCATTGCCCTTTATTCCATGGTTGTTAATAGCTGTGTGCCTTCCAAATGTGGATTCCTATATGTTGTTCAAACGTGTGGCTCTTATTTGCTCTGTGAACTGAGTCTCAAAGCTTCTCCCTGGTTTTGCTATATGGTAGGAAGGGTAACATTGGCACCTGAGTTTTTATAGGCCTGATTTCTTGTAAGAGGGTTATTATTAGTTAAAGTGTCAATTGCTATTTGCTGGAATTCGTTGGTGTGGAAGCTTATCTTAATGTTGATGTACACATCAGTGGATGTTGGTTTTCCGTAAACCTCAAAATGATATTTATGCTTGTTGTTGGTGGATTTTACGCCTAAGAAACTGAGGCTGTTGTTGGTTTCATGTGCAACGGTGAATTTAATATTTTAGTGCATGCTTCACGCGTCACCCCGGCGCGTCAACACTGACTCTGGACTGTTGATGTCTATAAACATATTGTCTGGTCGGACGAGTATCGTTTCAAATTGTATCGAGCGTATGGACGCATGCGGGTGTGGAGACAACCTTATGAATCCATGGAGCCTGCATGTCAGCAGGGGACTGTTCAAGCTGTTGGAGGCTCTGCAGTGGTGTGGGGCGTGGGTAATTGGAGTGATATGGGCCCCTAATACGTCTAGATACGACTCTGACAGGAGACACGTACGGAAGTATCCCGTCTGACCATCTGCGTCCATTCGTGTCTACTGTGCATCCCGACGGACTTGGGCAGTTCCAGCAGGACAACACACACGTCCAGAATTGCTGCAGAGTGGCTCCAGGAACTCTTCTGAGTTTAAACACTTCCGCTGGCCACCAAACTCCCTAGACATGAACGTTATTGATCATATATATGGGGTGCCTTGCAACGGGCTGTTCAGAAGAGATCTCCACCGCCTCGTAATCTTACGGATTTACGGACAGTCCTGCTGGATTCATGATGTCAGTTTCCTCCAGCACTCCTTCAGACATTAATCGAGTCAAAGACACGTCGTGTTGAGACACTTCTCAGTGCTCGCGTGCGCCCTATACAATATTAGGCAGGTGTACTAGTTTCTTTGGCTCTTCAGGTTCCGGTCTGTGTTGTAGTCGCCTGAAAGCTTTGAACGCCGATAAGTCGCCATCTGACCTTTAATTGCAACAACGGCAATGCCATTTCGATATATCCTCAATTTGCCGGTTTTTGAAACAGCGTATGTACATAGGACGTAAAGTATAATGTAAAACACACCAAATACGAGGCTCAGTTGGAGACATCGAAATCCAATATGACGTCTCCCAAGATCGTCAGCCAAAGTACGCGAAAGGAGCGGAGCCAAAGTCCGTCTCGTAACGTGTAGCGGTACGGCCCCGACTGCAGAGGACGGCGGCGTCCTGGGCTCGTGGCTTTGGCGTCGCGTGACGGCAGACCCTGGACGGCTGTACGCAGCGCGGCTCGCCTGTGGCTCTGCTCCTGCTGGCCAGGCCGTATATTCCGCCAGGTGGCTGCGTTTCTCAGCTGCGGCCGCCAGCCGTTTGTTGCCGGCAAATTATAACAGCGGGGCAGCCAGCGGCGGCGGCGGCTAACGGCCGGCCGGCACGAGACGCCACAGCTCAAAAGCCGCCGCCGCCGACGACGCCGCCGCCGCCGCCGAGGCAAGAGCGCCGACGCCTTGCAACCGTCGTCCACGGCTGTCCGCTGTCTCTCCCTGCAGTGCCCCACTGCCGCTAGCTGTCAAATATTTTATTTGGGGTCCGGTCTTCTCTCGGCGTCACTCACGCAATAAAACATTCGCGCTTTTTTTTTGGTAAAATGTAAGCTTTCACGGCCGGAAATGGCATAATTAATTAAATTCTCCTGGCTATTCTACATCTACATCTACATGGATACTCTGCAAATCACATTTAAGTGCCTGCCAGAGGGTTCATCGAACCACCTTCACAATTCTCTATTATTCCAATCTCGTATAGCGCGCGGAAAGAATGAACACCTATATCTTTCCGTACGAGCTCTGATTTCAAAAAAAAAAAAAAAAAAATGGTTCAAATGGCTCTGAGCACTATGGGACTCAACTGCTGAGGTCATTAGTCCCCTAGAACTTAGAACTAGTTAAACCTAACTAACCTAAGGACATCACAAACATCCATGCCCGAGGCAGGATTCGAACCTGCGACCGTAGCGGTCTTGCGGTTCCAGACTGCAGCGCCTTTAACCGCACGGCCACTTCGGCCGGCAGCTCTGATTTCCCTTATTTTATCGTGGTGATGGTTCCGCCCTATGTAGGTCGGTGTCAAAAAAATATTTTCGCATTCGGAGGAGAAAGTTGGTGATTGGAATTTCTCGAGAAGACTCCGTCGCAACGAAAAACACCTTTCTTCTAATGATTTCCAGCCCAAATCCTGTATCATTTCTGTGACACTCTCTCCCATATTTCGCAATAATACAAAACGTGCTCCCTTTCTTCGAACTTTTTCGATGTACTCCGTCAGTTCTACCTGGAAAGGATACCACACCGCGCAACAGTATTCTAAAAGATGATGGACAAGCGTAATGTAGGCAGTCTCCTTAGTAGGTCTGTTACATTTTCTAAGTGTCTTTCCAATAAAACGCAGCCTTTGGTTAGCCTTCCCCACATTTTCTATGTGTTCTTTCCAATTTAAGTTGTTCGTAATTGTAATACCTAGGTATTTAGTTGAATTTACGGCTTTTAGATTAGACTAATTTATAGTGTAACCGAAGTCTAACAAGTTCCTTTTAGCACTCATGTGGATGACCTCACACTTTTCGTTATTTAGGGTCAACTGCCACTTTTCGCACCATTCAGATATTTTTCCTAAATCATTTTGCAGTTTATTTTGATCTTCTGATGACTTTATTATTCGATAAACGACAGCGTCATCTGCAAACATCCGAAGACGGCTGCTCAGATTGTCTCCCAAATCGTTTATATAGATAAGGAACAGCAAAGGGCCTATAACACTACCTTGGGGAACGCCTGAAATCACTTCTGGTTTACTCGATGACTATCCGTCAATTACTACGAACTGTGACCTCTCTGACAGGAAATCGCAAATCCAGTCACATAACTGAGACGATATTCCACAAGCACGCAATTTTACTACGAGCTGCTTGTGTAGTACAATGTCAAAAGCCTTCCGGAAATCCAGGAATACGGGATCGATCTGAAACCCCTTGTCAATAGCACTCAGCACTTCATGTGAATAAAGAGCTAGTTGTGTTTCACAGGAACGATGTTTTCTAAACCCATGTTGACTGTGTGTCAATAGACCGTTTCCTTCGAGGTAATTCATAATGTTCGAACACAATGTGTGTTCTATAATCCTTGTGGTGTCACCGCCAGACACCACACTTGCTAGGTGGTAGCTTAAATCGGCCGCGGTCCATTAGTACATGTCGGACCCGCGTGTCGCCACTGTCAGGATCGCAGACCGAGCGCCACCACAAGGCAGGTCTCGAGAGACGTACTAGCACTCGCCCCAGTTGTACGACAACTTTGCTAGCGACTACACTGACGAAGCCTTTCTCTCATTTGCCGAGAGACAGTTAGAATAGCCTTCAGCTAAGTCCATGGCTACGACCTAGCAAGGCGCCATTAGTTACTTCATGAATCTAAAGAGTCTCACTTGTATCATCAAGAATGCTGTATACCAAAGGACGATATAAAAGTTAAGTGTTCTAGTAGCTACGTTCTTTTCTTTATCACATTCATTACGAATCCTGTTCCAGACTTAACGCCAGACGGCGTGAGTTGACGCGTGCCCTTTCGGCTACTTCACTGTGGACTGGCTGCCTTAACAGTCCACTACAATCCTGCTGCATATCGACGTTAACGATATGGGCCTGGAATTTAGTGGATTACTCCTACTGCCTTTCTTGAATAGTGGTGTGACCTATGCGACTTTCCAGTCTTTGGGTACAGATCATTCGTCGAGCGAACGGTTGTATATGATTGTCAATTATGGAGCTAATGCATCAGCATACTCTGAAAAGAACCTAATTGGTGTACAGTCTGGACCAGAAGACTTGCTTTTATTAAGTGATTTGAGTTGCTTCATTACTCCGAGGATATTTACTTCTACGTTACTCATGTTGTCAGCTGTTCTCGATTCGAATTCTGGAATATTTACTTCGTCTTCTTTTGTGAAGGCATTTCGGCTATTATGCCGTGGTCGAATGGGTTACACCTAAAATCCAAGGTATTACCCCATCTGCGGAGGACATTTTCAGGGGGGACCGTTGCTTCTTTGAATGTGAATAGGACACACCCTGGCTCGCTCGTAGCGAGCCAGGCTGTGAATAGGACATTCAAAGAAGCAACGATCCCCTTGAAAATGTCCTCCGCAGATGGGGACGAAATGTTGGGTTCTAATAATAATAGCCCGGAACATTTTATTAATTGTGACATTCACGATCTTGTGTCGAATCACAAAATAACAGCACATTAAATAAACTTTATTTGAGATTTCAAAGAAATTGTCTCTACGTTTCAACTTGTGAACTCCACAGCCGGTAAGCATTATCGGTGACGAGCGCAATCTACTAAAAAAGTTATTTTAAACCCATTTCCTCCTTCAGGGCTCGCATCTAGTGGTCGTGCGGTAGCGTTCTCGCTTCCCACGCCCGGGTTCCCTGGTTCGATTCCCGGCGGGGTCAGGGATTTTCTCTGCCTCGTGATGGCTGGGTGTTGTGTGCTGTCCTTAGGTTAGTTAGGTTTAAGTAGTTCTAAGTTCTAGGGGACTTATGACCACAGCAGTTGAGTCCCATAGTGCTCAGAGACATTTGAACCATTTGAACCTCCTTCAGGGTGTCATTACAATGTTCAGGTGACTAACTTTTGCAGTTATATTCAGTAGCGTCTGCTGTATAAGAGCAGAAGAGCACGTGAACATTCTAACTTTCTACACACTTTGTGGATTTATTGGTCACTTTTCTTTGAATGCTGATAAATGTAACATACAGAGGATAGCAAAATAATGTGGACAGCGGTAGTAATGGGATGGTTGTGTTCGACAGTCAACAACTTGTCGCGCTGGACTGTGCGTATTCACCACGGACAAAGCATCAGAGCAGGTTGTTTACGAATTGTGCACACTTCGTATTTGCATTTAGAAGCCGCAGCCGACGTGCAATGAAAGACCTAATAGAGTTCCAAAGAAGGCAGATTGTGGGGGCCCGATTAGCTGGAGCAACAGTAACTAAGACAGCCAACTTATTGAATGTTTCAAGAGCACTTGTTTTAACAGTCATGACAGCCTGTACAAAACAGGGAAAGACATTATCATGTAAACGTAATACTGGGCCCACATCAAAACTAAATGACAGAGATCGTCGTACGGTAACACTAATTGTGTCAAAACAACATAAAACTACTGCGGCTAAATTGACTGCAGAGCTCAATAGCCATCTTCGAGACCCCCTGTCTATCGACACTGTCCGCCAAGAACACTGTAAAGTGAATATTCATGGACGAGCTGCTATACCGAAACCATTAGTGACAACAACCAATGCAGAGAAGCGTAAAACATGGTGTCAGGAACATGAATCCAGAACGGCTGATGCTGGAAACACGTCTTCTGGTCCGAAGAGTCAACTTTTTCGTGATTTCCATCGGGCTGGGCTTACGTCTGGAGAACGCCAAAAGAAGTCTACAATCCTGATTGCTTGATTCCAGTGGTTAAGCATGGAGGTGGAAGTATGTGGGCAGTCATATCATGGTACTTTGCTGGTCCCATCATTACTCTCAAAGGCCGTGCTACAGCCAAAGTTTATTTGAGCATTTTAGATGATCAGGTGAACCCCATGATTCAAATGTTATTCTCCAACGATGATGCCATATTTCAAGACGATAATGCAGTTTTTGCGCATGCACAACTGGGATGACGCAATTGCCTTACGGGCAAAATACATACGGATTTGAGAATCAACGTGTACCGTTCACGATGTGCACAGCTAGCCGTTGCCACTCAACTAGCAGTTTACATCAGTACCACCAGGTGGTACCACAGTGTGGCAGACTTTTATCCCCTTTCGCTCGGCAGAAATCCAACTAAATGATGAGAGCACACTCCTCAGTTATGCTAATTCACTCACTATACATCAAAATTAGATCTGACGTCATTAGATGTCATAGTTGTACTGACAGGAAAACCTATTTTGTGGGTGTCTGAGCAGGCCGTTGTGGCCGAGCGGTTCTAGGCGCTACAGTCTGGAGCCGCGCGACCGCTACGGTTGCAGGTTCGAATCCTGCCTCGGGCATGGATGTGTGTGATGTCCTTAGGTTAGTTAGGTTTAAGTGGTTCTGAGTTCTAGGGGACTGATGACCTCATAAGTTAAGTCCCATAGTGCTCGCAGCCATTTGAACCATTTGTGTCATACGTCTGTACGTGATGTTTCCACACTCCTAAACATTCCTAGGTCCACTATTTCCGATGTGACAATGAAGTGGAAACGTGAAGGGCCACGTATAGCAAAAACGCGTACAGGCCAACCTCGTCTGTTGACTGATAGAGGCTTCCGATAGTTGAACAGGGTCGTAATGTGTAATAGGCAGACATCTATCCAGACCATCACACAGGAATTCTAAACTGCATCAGGATACACTGCAAGTACTATGACAGTTAGGCGGGAGGTGAGAAAAGTTGGATTTCATGGTGAGCGGTTGCTCGCAAGCCACACATCACGCCGGTAAATGCCAAACGACGCCTCACTTGGTGTAAGGAGCGTAAACATTGGACGGTTGAACAATGGGAAAAACGTTGTGTGGAGTGACGATTGACGGTACACAATGAGGCGAACCAATGGCAGGGTGTGGATATGGCGAATGCCCGGTGTACGTCATCTGCCAGCGTGCGTAGTGCCAACAGTAAAATTCGGAGTCGGTGGTCTTAAGGTGTGGTCGTGTTTTTCATGGGGGGGCTTGCATTCCTTGTTGTTTTGCGTGTCAATATCACAACACAGGCCTACATTGATGTTCTAACAAGGGAACCTCCCCATCGCACCCCCCTCAGATTTAGTTATAAGTTGGCGCAGTGGATAGGCCTTGAAAAACTTAACACAGATCAATCGAGAAAACAGGAAGAAGTTGTGTGGAACTATGAAAAAAAAGCAAAATATTCAAACAGAGTAGTCCATGTGCAACATAACGAATACAGCGATAATATTAAATCAGGAGTGCCGTGGTCACGTGGTTAGCGTGAACAGCTGCGAAACGAGAGGTCCTTGGTTCAAGTCTTCCCTCGAGTGAAAATTTTACTTTCTTTATTTTCGCAAAGTTATGATCTGTCCGTTCGTTCATTGACGTCTCTGTTCACTGTAATAAGTTTAGTGTCTGTGTTTTGCGACCGCACCGCAAAACCGTGCGATTAGTAGACGAAAGGACGTGCCTTTCCAATGGGAACCGAAAACATTTGATCGCGAGGTCATAGGTCAACCGATTCCTCCACAGGAAAACACGTCTGATATATTCTATACGACACTGGTGACGGCATGTGCGTCACATGACAGGAATATGTTGTCGACCCACCTAACTTGTGCACTTGGCGAATGGGTAAAAAATTCTTCTACCTTGCCCGATTTAGGTTTTCTTGTCGATGTGATAATCACTACCAAAAAATTGATCGCATTGGACGGACAGATAATAATTGTCTGAAAATAAAAAATTAAAACTTTTCGATCGAGGGAAGGCGTGAACCAAGGACCTCTCATTCCGCAGGTGCTAACGCTAACCACGGGACCAGGGCGCTCCTCGAGGCACATTACCCTTGATGTCGCATATCTTCTCATGGACTACTCAGTCTGTATATTTTGCTTAATTTTTTCATAGTTCCATATAACTTCTTCCTGTTTTCTCGATTGATCTCTGTTCAGTTTTTCAAGGCCCATCCACTGTGCCAACTTATAACTAAATCTGAGGGGGGTGCGATGGGGAGGTTCCCTTGTAAGCACCTTCTTCCTTCCCACTGTTGAAGAGCAATTCGGGGATGGCGATTGCATCTTTCAATAAGATCGAGCACCTGTTCATATTGCACGGCATGTGGCGGAGTGATTACACGACAATAACATCGTTGTAATGGACTGGCTTGCGCAGAGTCCTGAGCTGAATCCTATAGAAGACCTTTGGGATGTTTTGCAACACCGAATTCGTGCCAGGTCTCACCGACCGACATCGATAGCTATACTGAGTTCAGCTCTCCTTGAAGAATGGGCTGCCATTCCCCAAGAAACCTTCCAGCACCTGATTCAACGTATGTTGGGTTGGGTTGTTTGGGGAAGGAGACCAAACAGCGAAGTCATCGGTCTCATCGGATTAGGGACGGATGGGGAAGGAAGTCGGCTGTGCCCTTTCATAGGAAACATCCCGGCATTTGCCTGGAGTGATTGAGGGAAATCACGGAAAACCTAAATCAGGATGGCCGGACGCGGGATTGAACCGTCGTCCTCCCGAATGTCAAAGTATGTCTGCGAGACTGGAAACTATCGTCAAGACTAAGGGTGGGTCAACTCCATATTGAATTCCAGCATTACCGATGGAGCGCGCCACGAACTTGTAAGTCATTTTCAACCAGGTCTCCGGATACTTTTGTTCACACAGCAAAAACATAGCAAAAACATGGTAAATTATTACAGCGTAATAAATTACAGGGGACGGCATTCGTCTCGCTTCTGACACTATTAACTTACACGTTGAAGTGTGAAGTGCTGCTATTCCAACAGCACACGTAGACAAAATAGGTCAGTGTGACACACTTCATAATAGTCTTTACGTCGGTTTCAGCCTCAGACATGCGCTTTACATTCGATGTTTTCCTTTGCAATGTAAAGACCATTCAGTACGCAAAGATATCTCGAGAGTAATGTCGTATTGGCACGAATGGCTATCTTCTGCGCCAGCAGCACCTTCCCTTTGCAAAGTACGAGACCGTTACGAGGAAGTGTATCTGTTAATGTACGTGCGTCAAATGTGCGTGTGTGTGTTTGTGCTTAAGTGTAGTTTCGGTGTTTGTGTTGGAGATGATGAGAGAAGGGAAAGGGTGAATCCAGTGCTTTTCTCGAAGAACAGCAATGGTGCCACTGGACTTAACGTCTCCATCTGGCGGACAGATCAGCGTCAACAGCGTCGCATGCCCTCACTTCATCCCCATCGACGGCGCAAGTCGCCGAAGTGGCGTCAAATCGAAAGACTTGCACCCGGCGAACGGTCTACCCGACGGGAGGCCCTAGTCAGACATTTACATTTTATTTACTTCGTGAAACATTGCGGAGAGGTTTGGAAATTTAACCACGCCATCAGCGCAGAGACTGGTGATCAGGTACTTTACGCCACCTCCCCTCCTATGCAAATCGCCCACAGCAAGTGGCTTACCCTGGGAGGGTCACCCATCCAAGTACTGGCCACGCCCGACGACCCCCTGCTCCTCCCTCTTCGTTCCCTCCGGCCAGTGAGCCCCTTCCTTGGCTTCTGCCACGCAAAATCGCCGTCCAGTCTGCCCTTCTGAGAACTGGCACCGTTAAGTTCCTCCTGCCGCAGCTGTGACTGCCGGACCGAGAACAGCGCTCGTCTCCTCCAACTCAGGCATCCAGCTACGACTAAATTCAGTATTGAAGCCACTGTCAACCCTCTCTGATAGTCTCATTGATCATAGAGAGCATGTGACTATCACTTCAACTGAGTGAATATAGTGGAAGGAGAGTGAGTCGAAAAACCTTCAGTCTTTCAACGTGTATTACAAAGTTTGAATTTGGCAGAGTGCCGAGACCTTCTGTAAGAAGGCTGTTTAGGTTTTTATGTTGGTAACGCCACGTAGCGCTTTGTATGAAAATCACTGACTGTGCTGTGTGCAGTCTGTGGCTGGTTGGCATTGTTGAAATATTCTCTATTGTAGTGTTGGGCAGTTGGATGTGAACAGCGCGTAGCGTTGCGCAGTTGGAGGTGAGCCGCCAGCAGTGGTGGATGTGGGGAGAGAGTTGGCAGAATCTTTAGAGCGGACGATCTGAACGTGTGTCCATCAGAAAGAGTAAATTTGTAATATTGGGTATCATGAACTGATATATATATATATATATATATATATATATATATATATATATATATATATATATATATATATATATATACTCCTGGAAATGGAAAAAAGAACACATTGACATCGGTGTGTCAGACCCACCATACTTGCTCCGGACACTGCGAGAGGGCTGTACAAGCAATGATCACACGCACGGCACAGCGGACACACCAAGAACCGCGGTGTTGGCCGTCGAATGGCGCTAGCTGCGCAGCATTTGTGCACCGCCGCCGTCAGTGTCAGCCAGTTTGCCGTGGCATACGGAGCTCCATCGCAGTCTTTAACACTGGTAGCATGCCGCGACAGCGTGGACGTGAACCGTATGTGCAGTTGACGGACTTTGAGCGAGGGCGTATAGTGGGCATGCGGGAGGCCGGGTGGACGTACCGCCGAATTGCTCAACACGTGGGGCGTGAGGTCTCCACAGTACATCGATGTTGTCGCCAGTGGTCGGCGGAAGGTGCACGTGTCTGTCGACCTGGGACCGGACCGCAGCGACGCACGGATGCACGCCAAGACCGTAGGATCCTACGCAGTGCCGTAGGGGACCGCACCGCCACTTCCCAGCAAATTAGAGACACTGTTGCTCCTGGGGTATCGGCGAGGACCATTCGCAACCGTCTCCATGAAGCTGGGCTACGGTCCCGCACACCGTTAGGCCGTCTTCCGCTCACGCCCCAACATCGTGCAGCCCGCCTCCAGTGGTGTCGCGACAGGCGTGAATGGAGGGACGAATGGAGACGTGTCGTCTTCAGCGATGAGAGTCGCTTCTGCCTTGGTGCCAATGATGGTCGTATGCGTGTTTGGCGCCGTGCAGGTGAGCGCCACAATCAGGACTGCATACGATCGAGGCACACAGGGCCAACACCCGGCATCATGGTGTGGGGAGCGATCTCCTACACTGGCCGTACACCACTGGTGATCGTCGAGGGGACACTGAATAGTGCACGGTACATCCAAACCGTCATCGAACCCATCGTTCTACCATTCCTAGACCGGCAAGGGAATTTGCTGTTCCAACAGGACAATGCACGTCCGCATGTATCCCGTGCCACCCAACGTGCTCTAGAAGGTGTAAGTCAACTACCCTGGCCAGCAAGATCTCCGGATCTGTCCCCTATTGAGCATGTTTGGGACTGGATGAAGCGTCGTCTCACGCGGTCTGCACGTCCAGCACGAACGCTGGTCCAACTGAGGCGCCAGGTGGAAATGGCATGGCAAGCCGTTCCACAGGACTACATCCAGCATCTCTACGATCGTCTCCATGGGAGAATAGCAGCCTGCATTGCTGCGAAAGGTGGATATACACTGTACTAGTGCCGACATTGTGCATGCTCTGTTGCCTGTGTCTATGTGCCTGTGGTTCTGTCAGTGTGATCATGTGATGTATCTGACCCCAGGAATGTGTCAATAAAGTTTCCCCTTCCTGGGACAATGAATTCACGGTGTTCTTATTTCAATTTCCAGGAGTATATTTATATATATATATATATATATATATATATATATATATATATATATGATGACGACTTTGGAAGATTATTAAGGTAAATACATTGTTTGTTCTTTATCTATATCTTTCATTTGCTGAATATGCCTGTCAGTAGTTAGTGCCTTCAGTAGTTAGAATCTTTTATTTAGCTGGCAGTATTGGCGCTCGCTGTATTGCAGTGGTTCGAGTAACGAAGATTTTTGTGAGATAAGTGCTTCATGAAAGTTATAGGTTATTGTTAGTCAGGGCCATTCTTTTGTAGGGATTTTTGAAAGTCAGTTGCGTTGCGCTAAAAACATTGTGTGTCAGTTGAGTGTTGATTAGAAAAGGTAAAGAGCGAAATGTCTGAGTACGTTCAGTTCTGCTCAGCTGTTTGAAAATAAAATAATGTAAGAGGTTTATCAGCACAGTCATTCATTAATTTTTCTAAGGGGACGTTTCACTTCAAATGCGAAAACATTTAAAAAACTCATAGCTGCCCAGCCACCAATGACGAGATTCATTTTGCAAACACAGGAGGAAGAGCGACTAGTAAGTCGAGAAGAGAACAGATAGATTGCTGTGGGAGGTGGGACTAGCATGAAAATAAAATTGAAGGGAGTGGGACATAGAGCCAAACGAATAACTCGAAGATAGAGTAAGGATGTAAGAAAACTATGAGACGATAGTCCAATGGTCGGTGATTGGACGTGTAGTATCTCGTCTCTAGGATAGCGATTTGCACTGTTAGTGATCTCTGCTCATGGTCACGTAAGAATCCAGAGGCGCTATTCGCTCGACACCAAAAACATTCTTTGTCGCCCTTCTCTTTCGCTCGTTGTTTTACGAGATTTAATTACATAAGAATGAAAGACTAATTTGCATACCCCATGCTGCTGTTGTATCCTCGGATACGTAACAGCTTGTAGTCCATGTATCATCTTACACACATAAGTAACTGTTACGATACGCTTCATACATACCTTGTGTTCATTTAGAACACTACCTAACTCGTTAATCATAATACACTGCTGTGCAAAACTTAAGGTCGAGAGTATCTTATGCATGATGTGTCACTGCCAAGTGCTCGATGAAATTTGGGCCATACATAGAAAGAACACTTTCAGTGTATTGTAGAAGGTAACCAAAGAAATACGCTATAAGATAAACGGAAATGACAGTTTTATTCAAAGAGAATACTTACACTGAACTCGCCGCAATTTATGATGGTCCCCTGGACATTAGAAGAGGCTGGACACGATTGTTAATAGGCTGTGTGATCACCAAGAACGGTAACGCACGCTCTGCAACGTGCCCCCATTCTGGCGACAAGTGTTCCCTGTTTCCAAAATTACTTGCTCGCTCACTTGATGCTCATTTAGTAAGCCAGTTAGTCAGGCCTCAACTGTCACCTGTTACACGTCTCCATAGCGGCAAGTTACGTATTTAGCTTTTCCTATGTTTTCATGGATGTATATTTCTTAAATTTTGTATGTGTTTTTCTGTTTAAGAGCTTTTATCTCGCGTTTTTAGCAGTAAGTGTAAATTCAGGCGTCTGTAGCGCAATTTTCTTATCTTCTGAACAGCCAGGTATACAGCTCATTAAGGCACAGCGACTGTCACGGCACGTCAGGTGGGTAGCAGGTTGCATAGCTAGTTTTCTGTCTGCTTTTATAGTTTACTTCTTCAGTTAGTCTTTCTAGGATGGGTTGGATGTGTGCATGCTGCGTGCAGATTCAGGAACTGGCCACAGTTCACGAATAGTTGACTCCGCTTTTAGCTACGATCTGGTGCCTTCAGGTTGCTGCATCGGGGTGGCAGAGAGTCTGGCACGTCACATGGAACATCTCTGGTGTAGCTTGCTTCACCCACGAGCTCTGCTGCCACGGCACCTTCTACAGCATACCCTACGCAGTGGATCTGCCTTCAAAGCAGAGTGAGTGGCGGGTGGGAACGCTTTCGTGTCGCTTGAGGTGGATGACCAATGTGGAGACTGGTTGTCTGGCTTCGCCTGTTCGCCCTGTGACTGAACAGGTGGGCGTTCCTACAGTAGGGACTGAGCAGACACACATGGGCAGCTGTGGAAGTTCCAATTCTAGGCGCGTTATGTGGCGCCCTAGGAAGATAGCGTTTAGGGCTGGAAGGAAAGTCAATATTCACTCGTAATGTCTGCCAGGAGGCCTCATCCGAGATATGGAGAAGGCCTTGCCTGCAGCTATTGAGCGTGCAGCATTTAGTTGTCTGCAAGTAGTGGCTCACGTCAGCACCAGTGACGCCTTTCGATGGAATCTAAGGCCACCGTCAGATCATACAGGCGGCTGGCGGAGGCGGTGAAGGCTGGCCTCGTGTGCTGAGTGCAAGCATAGCTCGCGATTGTAGCGTTGTTACCAGAGTTGATCGGGGTCCTTTGGTTGGAGTTGATCGAGGGGTCTCATCCATAGGCTTAGTCTGTGATGGTCTTCGCTGCAGATAACTGTACCTTCATTATCGAGTTGGGAACTGTAGGGCTATCCTTGATAGGTCCACCACAAAGACAGTAGCTACTATTGTAGCATAGTACCTGTGGATTGCACATGGGAGTTTCTTACGGTAGATGGTACCGGTAGTTTGGGGGTTTGAGGTACTCTGATGAACACTTGCCAGTTATTACGCAGACAGCGAGACCACAATGTGTTCAAAGTAAAGACGCTTCGAATATCACAATTTTATCAGTTATTGTCAAAGTATTCCTAATAAAGTTCGCGACTTTACTGTCCTCCAGGAGAGTTCTCACACTCAGATTAGTCTTAGGACAGAGATGGCGCAAACACGAAGTAGAAAGCGCTGGGAACTTATATTGGAAAGATGAATGGGACGCCATAGGAGGGGGAGGGTTCATTGTAGTTGACGATATACTGTCTCTATTGAGGGTGAAACTGAGTTTGACATTGAAGTTATCTGGTCGCCTATAACAGGTCTAGGCGAAACACAGGTAATTGTCAGATAGTGTTACCAGCCACCCAATTGCACTGTAACAGTTCTACAGTCATTCAAATGAAGGCCATGGTCAGTAGTGCATAAATACTCATATCTTGCAGTACTTGTTGGAAGCGACTTTAACCTGCTGTGTACAGACTGGGACTTACATGGATTCATTAGTACGGGTACAGGAAGGCAGTCTTGTCAAGTACTTTTGAACATGTTTTACGAACACTGTCTTGAGCAGCTAATCCGGTAGTCCACACACAGTGGAAATATCTGAGACCTTGTAGCTACAAAGAGGCAGGACCGTCATATCTTAGCAAAAGATCTAGAAGAGAACCTTGAGAGGTTCCATGCCGTCTTTTGCATGTCTCCTCTCATTTTCATCAATTTTATTAATGTTATATGTCATTGCACGGTAGTAACACGCCGAATAAGGTTATTGTAATGAGAGTATTTGTACTGAGAGCTCAAAAAATACTTTTCACTTGGTTGTTAAACATGTTGAGTTACTTCCCTGGGTGGCCTGTGCGAGACAAGCATCTTAGGACGCGGCACATGGCACTTCCGGCTGGGGTCTGCACTTCCCTGAATTCTGAAGGGTTCGTACAATAGGCTTAAGTGCCTGGCGGAACGACTGACGTCGGTCCTAGGCGAAACGACCAGCGTCCGGAACGAAGATTGCTGGCACTGACTGACTGCATTGTCCTCTTGATTCTGAGAATACTTGTGGACTGTGCCCTGCTGTGTGCGACTGTCTGTCGCCAGATGGCCGTTGGTCGAGGCAGGTTGTTTCTGTAGCTGGTCAAATGGCAAGTTCAGTGCCCTCAGCTGAACAGCAGAGGCATAATTGGTCAACTTAAACTGAGGCTCGTTGATGTCATAAAGCCCTGTTCGAAATTGGAGGGAACGGTCGCTATTGGCGCGAATTATGCTCTGATACATTGTGGGGGAATTTTGGAATCAGAACTGAATGCTGATTCGCAGTTTTCGAGGCGATTAGGGAGTATGAGAGGTGGCATGAGCCCCCTCTCATATTTCTATCTTACAATTTTCCTCTCTAATTGCATGTGGTGAAAAGTTGCCTTTCCTTCACAAGTGGACTTCCCACGCAGCGTCCCTCGTCACCCAGGTGGTCCGGTGACAGGCGGCACTGCTGATCTTGAAAGGGTAAGCCGACGGGTGTGAGGGAGTCGAGTGAATGCTTTCCAGACGCCGACATTGTCAAAAGACACGCCTGCAGGGGCCTGAAGTAGCGGCTGGGCTACAGGTTCCGTTACTTCGCAGAAACTTAGCGAAAACACTTTCTGGCGGGCTACCAGCAAGGCGTGGGAATGACTTGTGTACCCAGGCATTTGTGGCGGGAAAATTCCCGCGCTTTCTGCAAAATCGTAACTGTGATTGGCTTGGTCAGGGCATAGCTCCGTGACATAGCAAAATCAGCGCAGAAATTGGCGCCAAGAATCTCCATTGGTGGAATGGTAGTGCTCCGGCAATAGAGTGGAATTTTCCGCCGGTTTTCGAGTTGCTGATTGGAACGTTTAACCACGGCCACTGTCGTGGGGGCGGGAATGTTCTGTGTTCGGCCTGTATGGGTGCTCTTGAGGAGTCGGCTCTCGCCTTTCAGTCGGAGTAGGTTACAAGACTGAGCTCTCGCTGCTCTGGACAGCCTGCCTTCCGTTGGCTGTCTAATATACTTTTATTTAATTGTAACTGTTTGATGAAGTTGCTGAAGTTTCGACTTCAACGTAACTTTCCGAGTACAGTTGGCAATTGAGCGTTCTGCGTACAAGAGGCCTATGTTGTCTGTCTTGAGCAGTTTTGGCTAAAGTTGACTGCATCGGAGTTACTGTGTGACTTCGCTTGTTAAAATCAACCACTGTACCGTCAGTGATTGTGTGGCGAGCCTTCTTCGTCTCCCTCAGAAGCGCATTTGTATTGCTAGGAAGTCTTTAGTCTGGAACAACCAGACCAGGATAATTAGTTTCGGGCTATACTCGCGACATTATCATCACCACGACGGGACGTCGAAGCACCAGCCATCGCCTCCGGTACGCCAGATCATGTTCTTGCAGTTAAGAAGAGAGTTTGGTAATGTATGTCCGCAGCACCGGCAGATAGGGATTTTCCTAGGTGATAATCAGAGCTAAGCAGAGCGCGCCTGTTCGTCTTTCTGTAACTTTGTTCTGTCTTGGGTGTTCATTGTCTGAATTCTCACTACTGTAGCAGCAATTAATGTTGGGTTGGCTGTGTGTCTCTCTTAAGACTTGAGTTGCAAGGAATTGGCTCCACATACCACGTTGTCATAAATGTCACAATCTAGTTTAGGGACAACTTCACCTTCACAGCATTTATTTGAGTATCCAGTTTGAGCCAATCTGATGTATTGTAAATGTTTGGTGTGTTTTTGTTTATTATTTTGAGTTATAATAAATCATATGGTTATTTTGGACAGAAATTTCATTCTGTTGATCGGTAGAGCAACCCTATCATTTCTCACTATGTTAATGAAACTTTCCTTTATTTAACTTATTTATCAAATTAAATTATTGTAGGTGCCAAACTCTTTTCTACTCCACTTGCAGGGTCGATTACAGTCAGTTAGCGTTTCTTCTTAATCCATGTGCAACAGCAAAAAGTCGGAGTTAGAATAGGGGGGGCTTAGGGCATCCTGTATATAAGAAGATTCTAGAAGAATTTAGTGTTAAATACACTGCTAGCCCTGGCACCTCGCATAAAATGGTTACCCTTGGCCTCGGATCTTTCCTGTGAATCACTGATAAGCAAACAGTATTCTTAGTAGGAATATTCAAATTTTTTTCTCTACTTTTTTTTAATGAGTAATACCGAACTTGTTTTTCTTGTAGTTCCAAGATTAGTTTTAAGTAGCTGCGCATGATTACTGTTTTTGTTTTCAGCGTATTTATTTGTTTGTTTGTTCATTGTTTTATATGTTTCTTTGATGTGGTGTCCGTACCACTTCACACTTTGTCGGGTTTGTGTGCAGTTTCTGTGCATGTAATTACAGCGTTGGAACGGCGTTGTTGAAATTTTGTGTCTATGTCGAAAAATATATGGAGTAGATTATTTTTATTGTGCATTTTAGATAAAATTGTTTTTCATAAATGATCACGAGAAGTAAGGCACGACTATGATCGAGCGAAGTTAAAACAAAAGAGGATCGCATAATGGATAAGGGGCAGTTTACTGACGGGGTAGGTTCGGAGATGAGATGGTCACATTTTTAGCAGGACAGGACGACACGGTCATTGATGAGGAAGGTGATTTGGACGCGACGTTAGAGCAACGTCGCCGCCGTGATTACGATAGTGAGGTAGAGGGTGAAACAGAGACAGGCACACAGGTCGAGACGGTAGCAGAAGTTTATAATCAAACGAACGAGAGCAGACAGGGGCCAGCTCGGCCACGTCAGAGCTCTAGCTCCCAGGTGTCCAGAGTTACATCGCCATGTGTGACGAGGATCAAAAAGATGACATAAACCCAATACTGAGCTTCCTACGATCAATGAAAGAAGAAGCTGAAGAACAACGCAAGAAGGAGAAGGAGGAAACTGAGAAACAGCGTAAGAAGGAGAAGGAAGAAGCTGAGAAACAGCGTAAGAAGCAGAAGGAAGAAGCTGACGAACAGCGTAAGAAGGACACTGAGGCAATAATTTCGCATATAGGGGAAATTCGTGGGGAATTACTAACAATAAAAAGGAATGTGGAGAAGCAAAACAAATATCAATGGTAGCACAAAAAGTAGCAGGCCTAGCCAAAACGGCAGCAAAAGGGGCAATGGAAATCGCAAAAGCAACTTCTCAACTCGCAGGGCGCTTGCGACGTGCGACACAAGCCCACTCAAAATTCCTAGCGGTCTTAAAAACTCAAGGTAATATTGCGGTTACGAACATCACGAAACGAATGAAAGAATTAGAGAGTCGAATAGCAAAACTAGAGCGAAACGGGCACACGAGCACTGCGCGTTCGGATTCCAATGATGGAGTACACAGAATTGTTTCTCCGAGGAAAAGCCCGCCGTGCTCTAGCCCAGTGACAGCGTGCGGAACGAACAAAGCACACGCCGAAACAGCGAGTAATAGCTCCAATAATTGTAGCCCACTTACGAGAGTGAATTCGGAGTGCCACTTCCACTGTGATACAGCGGTAGCACATCACAGTTGTCAGCAAGATAGATCAGGACACTCAGCAGACCTGCAAGTATCGGAAACGAGTGACAACACCAGTGCGAGGATCGGACAGGATTTTGATCACAATCACTTCCTGTCGATACTAAAATTCCAGAAGTTCAAAGATAATGGACGGTCGATGCATCCGAAGAGCTGGGTGATGCAGTTTACAAATTCATTACCGTTGTCATGGCCAACCCAGGCAAAATTAGAAATCATGTGTGGACTCACCGAAGGCCAAGCCGCAGAAAAGACGCGGGGTGTGGCAGCGACGTGTCGGACTTATCAGGAATTTGTTGGTGCATTCCTGCGGACCTACAGGTCAAAGGAAACGCAAGACAGGATTAAAGAGGAAATAATATTTTGTCCTGAACTGGAAGTGTCCGGGCATAGGAGCGCAACCAAATTTTTTGATGATTTACTCAAGAAGAATCTGTTTTTAGATAGTCCATATAGCAACGGAGAAATCATTAAATTTTGCTTTTCCAAATTGCCAGTTAGGTATCAACAGACACTTATCGGGAAGTGTGGATCTGACATAAAAGCATTCAAGAGTCTATTGCGCGAACTCGAAGTAGTCTTGGATAAACAAGACGCAAAGGACAGGAAGAAGGCACAAAATAACAAATACCACGGGCCAGCAAGGAAAGACGACAACAGATCGCATAATCGCACTGGTCACTTAGGAAACCAGGGTTACGGAAGTCAAGGTTACGCTATTCAAGGTTATGGAAACCAGAGACACGGAAACCAGAACGTCAGGGAACAGGGTCAATCTAGACAAGAAAGCTGGGACAGGAGGAATAACGAACGGCAAAGCGACCGTAATTGGAGAGAGCGAAATCGAGGACAACAGGAGAACCTGGAGATTGAAATTAGACCTGCGGATCCTAATGCACGTCAGAGGAGGGGGAGTCTAACAAGGGATTGGCGCTAGTCCATAGGACTCCACCACATCTCTCACACAAAGAAGTTCATGGAATAATAGTAGTTTAAGGGGTGTACATAGTAGAATAGGCACATATATGAACCTTTCTTCGGGGAACAATAATTGTTGCACTAATTGATTAAGATTGTTAAAGTATTAACACGCTGCGTTGTCTTGTAAAAGAATTTATTGCTGCTAGTCTTTTTTTTTTTTTTTTTTTTTTTTGTTTATGTTCGCGACTTCCATGTCGACGGAGTAGGAGGCACTACCATTCCATGAGCAATGTTTTTGTCCTTTCCTGTCTGGTGTCCATGTTGAGGGATAATGATGAGTGAGGAGATGTCGTACAAACGGGCGCATACAAGAACGTGCTCCTAGAAGCGTTCTGGGATGTCGTGATACGCTCCATAGCGGCCACAACCAGTTCGTGAGACGTTCATACCAATGCTTGCAGGTATGCGTCAGTGCACTGCAAGATTGTGGTATATTGCGTGATTTCGAGGATGAATATGGGCAGTGTAGTTTTGGCAGAGATGCGCCAGCATCGTTGTCTTGCAAGTCGGGGTGAACCTGTGAGAATTTGACTCCAATGGTGCCCTAGACGGTAGAAATGCGGGCATAAAGCCTACCATGTCAATGTGCTGGTTGGGGATTTAGCATGCTGCTTGCGACTGTCACAGATGAATAACCAGGGACTTATACTTGGATATTCGTGACATACTGTGTAGCTGGCGTGTGGTGGGCGACTGAATCCTCAACAGAAACCAGTCTTGGCTTGGTCATATTACATTGCCACTGGAAAGGTGCGCTTTCATTGCTAAAACAGCATCACATACAAAATTAAGTTCAACTATAAATTTATTGTCTTGTATAGCCCAGTCTCCGGAGTTTCAGTGAGGCGTAATGAAAACTCGGAGGGCATGTCGTACGGCGCGCACATCACTGTCGTCAATAGCGGCGAGCAGCGAGACATCTCAACGTAACAGGAATTATGTAAGAGTGTTGTATAAGGTAAAAAAAAATAAATAAAATAAAATAAAATAAAATAAAATAAATTAAATAAAAAAAGAAAAGAGAGAGAGAGAGAGTACCATATACTAGGATAAGTTAAACTTTAGGATTTAACAATAACTAGATCCTTAATATGGTGGTGGTTTTCTACCACAAGTGTTTGGCGCGCGCTTGTTGGGATGCAATTTTTCAGGTCACCAAACCACAGACCCGAGATGGAGGGACGACGGGCGAGCGAAAGTAGAATAGCTGCATGTTCTTTATAGCACAGTAAAACTTCGACCTGCATAATCACCTAATTTATTCAAAAGACATAGAATGTAGATAGTTGGCAGTTGATACTTAACTTTTGAGCATGTCTACTGTCGCTCTATATAAGTAATAGTAATATTAGTTCGGGCCCGCACATTTAGTTGTTCATCCAGTATAGCGTCACACACCATATACAGTAGTGAGATCGGTCTCTACACAAATATCAAGATAGATTATTTCCATGTCTACATTAGATACACCAAGACTTATAATGATAGCCGTAGATTGATAACTATAAAATTAAAATAAGAGTGTCTGAAATGACAGATCATCAATGTATCGTTATGTAAATTTATTATAACAAAGAAGGTCATGGGAAAAAGTTAGGCATACGATTTTTGTCAGAACTGTGCAGATGACGGGAATCGTGGCAATGCAGAGGCCAGGCGGAGCAAAAACAAGAGGTCATCGGCTACCTGCAAGAAGGGGAGCATCAGCGCGCCACCTGGTGAGAAGGGCGCGGGAGCATCCGGTCCTACAAGCTGTCAGTCACAAATCAGTATCGTGCCACAAACTCTAACAAATGAATTGTCTCATTTTTAACTTCTCCTCTCACTTAGAGAGCAGTTGTAGGAATCGTCGCTCCTAGTTCGACCCTGTCTGGATCACCTCTCACACTTGTGGAGTCACTCCACGTGCCTTCATCACTCGTCGAACTGCAATATTGGGAAACTTAAAGTACTGTCCAGGGAGAGAAGAGACCTGGACTAGTGATGCATCCCAACTAGTAGTCCTCAGAGACATTTAATCGACATGAGGAGAGCCTATGTCTTCCTACCGTACTGCCGTGATCATATGCGTGGGTCTTGCTGCAATCTCAACAACATACTGCAGATGCTCCAGCACACCCTATTGCTGTTGCAACAACGTAGCAACAACACCCGACGTTTAGCCCTATGTGATGTCAGTACTGTGGCCCCATCCCAAAAGCCCCCCTCCGATGCTCAAGACATGGAACCACGTGCATCAATGCATATGACTCAACATACCAACCCCCTGAGAGAAACTAACGAATTTGTGAAGTGCTTCGAATATTTCTAACAATGTGATTTAGTGTCTCATTCTCAGCACAGTCGTGAACATTGTGCAATGTGCAAGCACAACTTGATGCCCAATGAACCTTGTTTTTTAATTTTCTTTCTCTACTGTTGTTTTTGTAATGTATGTTATACCTTGTATGTGTTTATGTTTTACACTGTAATTCTTACGTAAGTGACAGAGTAAGGCGCACAAATAACAAATTACTGTATTGCTCTCCACATCATGTTGTTTTGTTTGTATTTATTGTTGTGTGTATGCAACCAGTGTGCCTGAAGTCCCCATAAACTGAAGCAGATACCACCACTGTCATTGTGAATGGACCATCAGTTCAGGGAACATTTTGTAAAGGATATTCTTGCTGCAGGAAGACAGAATGAATCGGAGGTTGTAATTAGATTCTGAAAGCTCACAAAGAGATTGTTAACTTAAATAGTATCATGTGTGAGTGAGTTCAGGTTAGTTCAATGATTCAAATTGTTGTAACATCTTCGGCATTTAATTGCGGAGCACTCCAACTCTGATTGTAAAGAATAAATTGCTCCATATTTGGCTCACATGCCCGGGCCAAATTTAGAGAGTGAATGTCTGTGTGAATCGGTGTTTGGAAGGGGCTCCCTGGGTATGGATGTGTGATGTGAGTATTAGAGTTCCATATTAAGAAGGTGAAGTTGGCTACATCATAAATAATCCTCCATCTATGAGCTGCATTTTTCAGTTGCAGTGATTTTTTTTATTGACTGCGGCATGTGGAGTCAGTCTGTAAGATTGTTCTTGGGCGATTGACTCACTACCTTGCTCCTAAGTGAGCCAATCCCTCGCCAATTACAATCTAAAATGGCGTAGGGGCTATGAGAGGTGGCATGAGCCCCCTCTCATATTTCTATCTTACGATTTTCCTCTCTAATTGCATGCGGTGAAAAGTTGCTATTCCTTCACACACGGACTTCCCACACAGCGTCTCTCGTCACCCAGGTGGTCCGGTGACAGGCGGGCACTGTTGATCTTGAAAGGGTAAGCCGACGGGTGTGAGGGAGTCGAGTGAATGCTTTCCAGACGCCGACATTGTCAAAAGACACGCCCGCAGGGGCCTGAAGTAGCAGCTGGGCTACAGGTTCCGTTACTTCGCAGAAACTTAGCGAAAACACTTTCTGGCGGGCTACCAGCAAGGCGTGGGAATGACTTGTGTACCTAGGCAGTTGTGGCGGGAAAATTCCCGCGCTTTCTGCAAAATCGTAACTGTGATTGGCTTGGTCAGGGCATAGCTCCGTGACGTAGCAAAATCAGCGCAGAAATTGGCGCCAAGAATCTCCATTGGTGGAATGGTAGTGCTCCGGCAATAGAGTGGAATTTTCCGCCGGTTTTCGAGTTGCTGATTGGAACGTTTAACCACAGCCACTGTCGTGGGGGCGGGAATGTTCTGAATTCGGCCTGTACGGGTGCTCTTGAGGAGTCGGCTCTCACCTTTCGGTCGGAGTAGGTTACATGACTGAGCTCGCTGCTCTGGACAGCATGCCTTCCGTTGGCAGGGTCGATTACAGTCAGTTAGCGTTTCTTTTTAATCCATGTGCAACAGCAAAAAGTCGGAGTTAGAATAGGGGGGGCTTAGGGCATCCTGTATATATGAAGATTCTAGAAGAATTTAGTGTTAAATACACTGCTAGCCCCGGCACCTCGCAAGTAGAGCAATGTTGGCAACGCTCTTGCGTTGCGCGGGCTGAGGATTCGGGATCTGATCTTCCTCGGAGTCGGACGGTCTTGCGACTTGGTTGCTCGTTTTCGGAATAATCCTCGGACAGCCTTCGCGGCCAGTGGTTGACACAGAGTCACTGCACGGCACAAGTCGCCGCCTACATCATCAGGACACTGCCTACCGACGACGTGCTGCAGATTTCAGTGCTGTTACAGTATTTTGCGGCTGCAGCATTGTGTGACCTTATCAATTTTATACTGAATCCCTCAGCAGCACGAGCGCTCGCTTTGCTACGAGTCCACCTTGCTTGTTTCTCCATGTGATCCCATTTGATCTCTCACTACTAATTGAGATACTGCTATATAGTTGGAAGATTAATATTTGATTCATTAGGACCTCCAGTCATTATCGTCGATCTGTTGCATCACAGAGAGTAGGAGCCCCTTGTTCTCGAGCCAACTCTTGTTCTCATAATAGTTCGGTGTACCTTATCCTTTAATCTACTGTGTGTGTCGAGAATCATGTGCATTTATTTCTAATGTATAATAGATCTCATTGTAATATTTAATCCGCATATCATTTCGTAGATATAGGCAGAATCCCATTTCCTGTGTTTATTATGATAAAGTTCTCTTTTTTTGAGTAGATTACGATTTTTATTAAATTGTTGTTAGTGTGCACTTCTTATTTTACCAACTAGCACGGTCCACCATCATTTCCTTCCGTTAGCGTTGTGCGCATAATTAATTAGCTGGTAGATAAGGAGGGGGTCGAGTACATGTCTCGTTCTCACGCAAGATTCGTCTGAATTAAAGAGGTACAAACTCTTCTCCATCCCGGCACCTCGCAACCCGAGAAAATTTTTATCCTATGCAAAATTGCTAAGGGGGTCTAAGGCTTCCATTAAGTTAATCGTTCACCAGTCTGGTGTGGCAGTAGGAGGCAGCAAAACGAATGTTTTAAATTTCGAGGTTAAGAAATCGTTCACACAGGAGAATCGTACAAACATACTACCATTTGACCATCGCATGGAGTCCCATATGGACGACATAGAAACACGTTTTAGGCGCAGAGGAACGCTGAAAGAGCTGAAATCAAAAAGTCACCCGGTCCAGATGGTATTTCGTTTTACAAACAGTACTCTATGGTATTGGCCCCTTACATGTATCGCGAATCTATCGCCCAGCGCGAACTCCCAAGCGACTGGAAAAACTCGCAGCTGAATGCTGTACATAAGAAGTATAAAAAACGGACGAGCGAATCGACTTGATTCAAATTTCAGCTCCAATAAATAGAATTATCGATGACGGTGAAGAGCTTGTGTCCACGTATGTCGTACGAATCTCAGTTTGCCATTTTGTCTCGCGTATTACTGTGGACGAAGGCACCAAGGAGGTGCCAAATTGGTAGACACACTTGACACGGTGCGACTGTTATCGAAGATACAAGCTTATGCTATAAGTTCCCAAATATGCGAGTAACTCGAAAATTTATGAAGTATGTTGTATTTAACAGTGAGTGTTCATCAGAGACGAGGGTATCGTCGTCATAAGTGACCCAGGGAAATGTGATAAGGCTGCTATTATGTTCTACTTTGGTAAATGATCTGGCAGACATTGTAGGCAGCAACATGGGGGTGTTAGCTGATGATGCTGTAATGTATGTCAAGGTGTCCAGGTCGAGTGATTTTAGGAGGCTACAAGAGGACTCAAACAAAATGTTAATTTTTGTGATGAATGACAGCTAGCTCTAAATGTGGAAAAATGTACAGCAATGCACATGAGTAGGAAAAACTAACCCATAATTTTCGGATACAGCATTATTAGTGTCCTGTTTGACACAGTCGCATCTCTTAAATTTCTTGGCGTAAGGCAGCAAAGCGGAATGAAATGGAATGAGTATGTAAGGATTGTGGTATGGAAGGTGAATGGTCGACATCAGTTTACTGGGAGAATTTTAGGAAAGTGCTGTTCGTCTTTAAAAGGGACCGCTTATAAAGTACTAGTACGACCCATTCTTGAGTACTGCTCGAGTCTTTGCGATCCACACTAAGTCAGATTAAAGGAAGACATCGAAGCAATTCTGAGGGGGGCTGCTAGATTTGTTACTGGTAGATTCAAACAACACGCAAGTATTGCGGAGATGCTTCAGGAACTCAAATGACAATCTTTGTAGGAAAAGAGACGTTCTTTTTGAGGAAATCTATTGAGGAAGTTTAATTTTGAGAACCAAATGTAGATGTAGATTCCGAAACCTGAATCTGAATGTCTCTAAACCGTGCACTCCTCCGTTCTGGGCTACAACTTTTCACACGCCTCAGATTTTCTGACCAACCTCCCGTTTTGCCGCCAACATTAGGCTAGGCGCAAACTGAGACGCGTATAGCACGTGTGACGTGACACGACACTACAGCGTGACACGCAGGTGCCGCACGAGTCGCGCGGATGCAGCGCATATTACGACGCGTACACCATTTTTCGCACGCGCCGACTGGCGACGATCTGCGCTGACAGAACCGAGGCGCGCGCAACCTGTTACATTTCTCAAACGATTTTACAGAAGCTATTCACTGAAAATATATGATTTTTGCCTTACTTGTAGTGTTATATGTCAGCTTCGTGATGAAGTGCCCATCACCTCGCTAATGACCATTCTTATTGTGATGTGCACATTTTAGTAAGACACTACACAAAACTCAAAACGTTTGCATCCAAAATTAGGGGTCGCTATGATTTTGCGTTTGGTGCGTATTACACCATATGTTGCTGTGTATCAAATTTAGTAGAATTTTTGTTTCGACTTGGGAGGTCTCTATCTGCCTCCGATCTCGAGAAAATGGATCCCACGTAGCGCGCTTACTTCCGATCTCACGCCGGCGAGAGTGAAATCCTCGCAACATCTCTCATGTCTCCTAAACCGCTCGAGACATCGAAACGAAAGTTTGGCGAATGAAAGCACACAAGGAGGAGGGTGTTTTGCCAATTCTTAAAGACACGGAACTTTCTTATCTATGGCGATATATCAGTACTTATACTTCCCTTTTTATTTATTTGACTCCAGTGACTGTAAGTTTTTAAGAGTTATCGGCAGCTAGTGAAACAAGAGGCTCCTAGAACGAAAATAAACATAAAATTTCTTCTTTTATGTTACTGCAAACCGACACTATGAGGTTTTTCGTAAGCTATTGATCTCTGTGATTGCCAATTACTTGTTTAATGAGGCACTCTGTTTCGGAATTCTGTCTCAATAGCTGCTGTGAGATGAGTTTGCCAAATTACACTGTGACAAAGGAAGTACAATTAAACCAGTCACCAAGAGAAATGTGGCCGTTACTCACAAACGGTGATGCTTCTTCGAATGAGAAAAGGTTAGTTAACAACTCACACAAAAATAGATTGCCAATTCCGTTGGAATTTTGGTAGAATCCCCGTAACCCACTTATCACTGAACGACTGGAATGGAAACTTACCAAAGGGTTTTATTCCTTCTCTTGATCTGAGCTGTATTAAAATAATGACGAGCGTTCCTTCAGGCGGAATGATAGGCACGTGCCAGATACTTGTTACTCACCTACCGCTTGCCAAACTGACAATGTGTGATCGCGAATTAAATAGTTGTTATTGAGAAAAATAAACAATTGATCTGTTGCACAACACAATGGTCAGTGTATTGTCAGCAGCGGAGGATAATGCGCGCGACAGAAATGCACAAGCTAGCCAGGTGTGCCTTGTGTGTTGGAGTTCGAAAAACATTGTCATGAAAGTAGTCAGCAGTAAACTTCAACAAATTAAATACATCTAATCATAACACTCTTTAGGATATTCCTACTTTCGCAATAATACCGACCATTTCCTTCATTTGTGTAGCCTGTTGTACAATAAGTTTATTAATGCTGATAATGTGCATGCAACAATTGAAATGCTTTTTCTCATCACGGCGAACCAATTAAAACATTGTTATTTGTGACTGCTTTTCGACTGTTAATAGCTTGCAGTGGAAATGTGACGTTCACCTGCATGTAGTACAGTGTGTCGTATTACATTATTACATCCATGTCAGAGTAATAACAGCGAGACTTCTATACTTCAGATCTTGGACGCTTTTTACCAGGAGCACAAAGGGATCACACCTGTGGAGATTATTCAGTTCTAAATCTTTGTAACAGATCATACAGATACCCCAGCATACTAGGCAGCGAGAAGATAACCTTGTTTTATTTTCCTACCTTGTAATATTCCGTGCTTCCTTATTCACTACCCTCTGTCGCTTCTTGCGATCTGAAAGCATCGCGGAGGAATACGATACAATTCCAGCGGCCAATGGCTCACCGGTTACTGAAGTATGCATTTTCTTGATAGAAGAAAAACAAAACTAAACTATACAGATATAAATAACAGCAAAGTATAATGTACTAACGAAGGAAACTGGAGCGTTTAAATGACGAAAAACGAAACACTATCCAAAGGCAATGAAATTTAGTTCACAGTAAGGCAAAATTTATCGTAAGGGCAATACTACCACTGCTCATATGCACAGTTCCGATGTGAGCATATGGCCGGGCTACTTTTCCGCTCCCCGCCTCAAATTTCCCACGGTGCTAGCGAGGCAAGCGCGACGCGTGGCGCGAGAAACTGTGCCTCAACCAGAAAGCCGCGCGACCTGGCGCAGGCGCGTGCCGCGCCCCAGTCGCGTCGCGTCGCAATTTGGGCGGTCCCTTTTGAACCTGTGATGTTACAAAAAAGCGCGCTGCGCTGCGTCGCGTCACACGCGCTATACGCGTCCCAATTTGCGCCTAGCCTTAGCCAATAGCATAATTTCATAAAGTCTGTCCTACTACATTCGTCGATCATGTAAAAACTTCTCCCCCAGTCGACTTCTTTTGCGCCCTTCTCTGTTCAAAAAGTGGAACTCGGGACGTGCGTCAAAACCCGTCTATCAATGGAAATATGTTCTTCCCACCAGTTCGATTTCGCAACACCGGAAAAAGAAGAGGAAAAAATAGGTTTTGCCCTTTCAGCGTCAGCTTGGAGAGTCACCTGCGCTGTGACAACGGCACCGTCGGTGATGTTTTTCGTTCAGATTTGTAAACACGTTATTTACGTCTGGAGCCTACAATCCTGCACGCCTAGAATAGCGTTTCTTTGAATTCTCTCATGCCACCGACGTGTTTTCCTTCTCCACCTGCGTCCACTCTACACCGTCCGCAGGCTAGACTGGCGGAAACAATGGGGAGTGGGGGGGGGGGGTGGTTCGTATTTTTAACGCAGTAACTGCGTCCTATGGCGTTGTCCTAGGCTGGCACGGACCGAGATCCGGCGCCCGACCACCCACCCACACAGAGCCTGTTGTGCCACTTTCTCCCTGTTGTGAGTTATCGGCCCAGCTACGGAAAAAGCCCTGCTTGCGTCCCAACGTAGCGGTCCTTAAGCCGTCGGCACACGGACCGTGCATCCGAACGTTGAGCGTTGAGCGTGCCCAGTTTCTGACGTCATAGCGTGGAATAGCACGCTCGGGAGTCTTTCCGAACGCGCAGAGCAATATCTAGCATGTCAGATATTCTGAGCGTGCGTCTGAGCGTTGACCAATGAGATGGCACGACGCCACCTACGTCACACGCACGCCGTCTCCCTGCAGCGCAGAGTTGTGAGGTGCCATATTGGCATTCATTTCGAGTCTATACATGTATATGCCGTTTCTGAGCACCAGCGAAGTGAGAATAACTGGGAACCCCGTTGTTAACTGTGTGATTCGTTCCAATAAAATAATGAGAAACATCATAGTCGTGGCAAAAGAATTATTGTAACGAGCGTATTATGAGAGTAGGCTATTTGAAGGCAGCGACACACTGAAGATCCATCCAAAAAGCATTGTTCTTCGTACAATTTGTTATAATTAAATTTCAATTAGTAACATAATTATCTACTATTAACGTTTCTGGCAAGGGGTAATCCAATGTGATGAAGATAGAGGATTGTGTTGTATGTTTAGCGTAATGAGTAGCATCTGCGTCCAATAACGAACTTTTGTTGGGGCGGTGGTTCGCGGCTGAACAGTTTCAAATTTTGTTTCCCAACATTCGCGTTTTTATTAGGTTCTGATACTTTATTATTAGTTTAATATAAGAATATGCTACAATATTTGATGTTATGTAAATATAAGTTCACCTTTTTATGAGGGGTGACTTTGTTGGATTGGCTTAATCTACAGGACAGCTTGCGCTACTTGTATAAAGATATTTTGCTCCTTTTTCTTTTACGCTTCGTAATTCACATGTTGCAGAGATTCTGCTGCTGGGTAGGAACAGTGATCAAGTAAGACTGACCTTGGGGTTTTACTAAAATGTGGGAATGATGAAATAATGTTTATCTTATTCGGAGAAGTATTCTAAATTTGTATCGCACTGTTTGTAATGGAACTTTTATAAGCCTGTGTCTTATTGATTGGACATGGCACTTTCCTTTTCGTGGACGATAGAGAAAATGTGCGTTTTAATAGAGCTAACGTGGGAATTTTACCCGCGCCCGTTGAGTAAACAGTGTGATTTACGAACTAGAAACATCCCTCAAACTGCCGCTGGAGTGCTTGCGATCGCGTATACCACGTTGGGACCCACCTACCGTATGCATAATTCGCATCGTTCCTAAGCGTTCAGCAGCACGTTGAACTTGGCACGCTCAACGTTAACGTTCGACAGCACGTGCCGACGGCTTTACGACGGGCCCTTGAAGTCGCGTTCTCGTCGGCCCCGGACGGCCCAGTGTCCGCCTCTTAAACCTCCAGGAATAGTATCCCAATAAAGCAAGAAGAAGTGTAGATAGTCAGTATCTGCAATCACTGCCATGTCTGATCTTACGAATGTAAGTGCCTTTGTCACATTCATTCTGTCACTGGCGTGTCAATCCGTTCTATCTCTGCTCATTAGTAAGATGTGACTAGCCGGAAAGGGTGGCCATCTCTCAATATGTACCACCAAATAAATCATGTTTGATAATTCTGGAGGTACCCTCATATGTTGAGAAGTGGTAACATGTAATCTACCCTGGAACATTGTCAAATATGGTTGTTTTTGTCGTCCAAGTGTTATCGCTGGGGACACATAATGTTACACGGTCGTACTGACCTCTAAAACTCTGAACACCCTACAATCGCCCTTCCCTTTGCGCTTCTTTCAGGAGTGCATTCGGCCCTGACTTCATTTTTATGGGTGAAAATGCGCGACCGCATCGAACTGCATAGGTGGGGGAGCTCTTGGAACGAGGGGAGATTGGGCGAATGCAGTGGTCTGTACGTTTGCCGTACTTGAATCCCATGGAGCATGTGTGGAATGGTTCGGAGAGACATATTGCAGCACGTCCATATGCACCAACTGCCACCCAGCATTTGTGAACCGCTTTTGAGGAGGAATGGAACGCTCTGCCACAAGAACACGTTACCAGCCATGTGGTAGCAGTACATACATTACCGTCCGTGCTGATTGTATATCGCTTTAAGAACCACGTCCCGCCTTTTCAAATGTCGAGGCAACCATCATAAATCTCAGTGACTTTAGTGCAATTATCATCTTTCAGTGGATCATTTCTGTTCGTCTGATTGTGTATCTCTTTCAGGTACCCTTTGTACTGTACTGCAGCAGTACTTTCTCAGTATGCTCTAAGTTTCATAGAGCTGTATTACTTGCCAGTGACAGATAAGAACGTCACATCCTTCCATATGTTTTGGACACCAGTGTATATTTCAAATGAATTCTATTTTGATGCCCGTGAGCGTTGAAAACAATTTTGTGATAAAGATTAAACAGAATGTATGATTCATTTGTATATCCGTCTGGCGCAGCGATCAGTCGAGTCGTGTAAAGCTCATTTTCTTTCGGCGCATTTTCAAACATGCAGTTTTGTGATTTACTTAAAGCGTATATCATTATGTGGCTTACAACTAAAATGTCGTGCCTCATTGCCTCGCCAGACAGAACAAGAATATATTATATTTATTCTGCTTTCAAATACACCGCCAAAGCCTCATATATCAGAGGACATCAAGTGGTTTACGTTGTTGATGATGTTGACAAGGGCAGAAGAATGATTATTGGAGCGTAATGTCTGATCGGCGCCTGGATTCTGAGAGACCAAGGCCCCGAAATCCCGTAAGTGGTCTATTGTGAACAGCAGATAATGTGAAAGTCTGCTCAACATTCACTGTTGTGGGAACCATACCCGCCTTTCGTTATAACACACTTTCCCTTCAGTTCCATCACAAACATAACGTCTCATTCAAATGTGTAACTGCAAGAAAGCAATTTAATTTACGGACAAACAGCAAACAGGTTTTCTCGAGTTTTTCTTTGCATACTATTCGAAACTACCATAACTGTTTGTTCACAGCTAAACGCAAGTTATTACATTAGTATGACCTCAAATTTCAGTATTTCGTTGTTAAGCGCTCTAAACCTTTGAAGTGAAATGTGTAATTACACGACTTTTCCGGTATCTGGTAAACTATATTGCTACCGTTTCGTGCCCTGTGCTGCGTTCACTATTCGGGGGGATCCTGATACCTGACTGTGTGATGTTCCCACCGACACCTGAGCTATTTTACAGCACCACAATAATGAAACGTTTTGTGCCTCACGTCTACTGTTGTTGTTGTTGTTGTTGTGGTCTTCAGTCCTGAGACTGGTTTGATGCAGCTCTCCATGCTACTCTATCCTGTGCAAGCTTCTTCATCTCCCAGTGTCTACTGCAACCTACATCCTTCTGAATCTGCTTAGTGTATTGATCTCTTGGTCTCCCCCTACGATTTTTACCCTCCACGCTGCCCTCCAATACTAAATTGGTGATCCCTTGATGCCTCAGAACATGTCCTACCAACCGATCCCTTCTTCTGGTCAAGTTGTGCCACAAACTCCTCTTCTCCCCAATCCTATTCAGTACCTCCTCATTAGTTATGTGATCTACCCATCTAATCTTCAGCATTCTTCTGTAGCACCACATCTCGAAAGCTTCTATTCTCTTCTTGTCCAAACTATTTACCGTCCATGTTTCACTTCCATACATGGCTACACTCCATACAAATACTTTCAGAAATGACTTCCAGACACTTAAATCTATATTCGATGTTAACAAATTTCTCTTCTTCAGAAACGCTTTCCTTGCCATTGCCAGTCTACATTTTATATCCTCTCTACTTCGACCATCATCAGTTATTTTGCTCCCCAAATAGCAAAACTTCTTTACTACTTTAAGTGTCTCATTTCCTAATCTAATACCCTCAACATCACCCGACTTAATTCGACTACATTCCATTATCCTCGTTTTGCTTTTGTTGATGTTCATCTTATATCCTCCCTTCAAGACACCATCCATTCCGTTCAACTGCTCTTCCAAGTCCTTTGCTGTCTCTGACAGAATTACAATGTCATCGGCGAACCTCAAGGTTTTTATTTCTTCTCCATGGATTTTAATACCTACTCCGAATTTTTCTTTTGTTTCCTTTACTGCTTGCTCAATATACAGATTGAATACCATCGGGGAGAGGCTACAACCCTGTCTTACTCCCTTCCCAACCACTGCTTCCCTTTCATGTCCCTCGACTCTTATAACTGCCATCTGGTTTCTGTACAAATTGTAAATAGCCTTTCGCTCCCTGTATTTTACCCCTGCCACCTTCAGAATTTGAAAGAGAGTATTCCAGTCAACATTGTCAAAAGCTTTCTCTAAATCTACAAATGCTAGAAACGTAGGTTTGCCTTTCCTTAATCTTTCTTCTAAGATAAGTCGTAAGGTCAGTATTGCCTCACGTGTTCCAGTATTTCTACGGAATCCAAACTGATCTTCCCCGAGGTCGGCTTCTACTAGTTTTTCCATTCGTCTGTAAAGAATTCGTGTTAGTATTTTGCAGCTGTGGCTTATTAAATTGATTGTTCGGTAATTCTCACATCTGTCAACACTTGCTTTCTTTGGGATTGGAATTATTATATTCTTCTTGAAGTCTGAGGGTATTTCGCCTGTCTCATACATCTTGCTCACCAGATGGTAGAGTTTTGTCAGGACTGGCTCTCCCAAGGCCGTCAGTAGTTCCAATGGAATGTTGTCTACACCGGGGGCCTTGTTTCGACTCAGGTCTTTCAGTGCTCTGTCAAACTCTTCACACAGTATCTTATCTCCCATTTCATCTTCATCCTCTTCCATTTCCATAATATTGTCCTCAAGTACATCGCCCTTGTATAAACCCTCTATATACTCCTTCCACCTTTCTGCCTTTCCTTCTTTGCTTAGAACTGGGTTGCCATCTGAGCTCTTGATATTCATACAAGTGGTTTTCTTCTCTCCAAAGGTCTCTTTTAATTTTCCTGTAGGCAGTATCTATCTTACCCCTAGTGAGACAAGCCTCTGCATCCTTACATTTGTCCTCTAGCCATCCCTGCTTAGCCATTTTGCACTTCCTGTAGATCTCATTTTTGAGACGTTTGTATTCCTTTTTGCCTGCTTCATTTACTGCATTTTTATATTTTCTCCTTTCATCAATTAAATTCAATATTTCTTCTGTTACCCAAGGATTTCTACTAGCCCTCGTCTTTTTACCTACTAGATCCTCTGCTGCCTTCACTACTTCATCCCTCAGAGCTGCCCATTCTTCTTCTACTGTATTTCTTTCCCCCATTCCTGTCAATTGTTCCCTTATGCTCTACTAGTACTGTCCAAATAGCAGCTACTGCAGAAAAAAAAAATGTATAGTCAGTGACGTATTCCTTCGGAATACCCGTTTCTCTTCAAGTACACTGGAATGTGTAGAAAGTGCAGTTTCTACTATTAAATATTGTATGTATGCACCAATAAATATGTAACGTTCGATCTGTGGCCTTGCAAGCTACAATACAATTCAACTGACGAGACTTCTTGCCAGCAAAATGGCTTCCAACCAAAGATTCAAAATATCCCGCGCCTGCAGCGCTCTCGGGGACTCTAGTTATTTTTACAAGGTCTTTGAGAGAGACGGAGAACTACGTGCAATCGTATGTCCATGTTAGAATCCTTCGCTAGAAGTGATTTTCAATCAGAATGCCCAGACTGAGGTGTGATGCCCAATCCCTGCATGTTAGTATAACATATTCAAATGGCTCTGAGCACTGTGGGACTTAACATCTGAGGTCATCAGTCCCATAGACTTAGAACTACTTAAACCTAACTAACCTAAGGACATCACACACATCCATGCCCGAGGCAGGATTCAACCCTGCGACCGTAGCAGCAGCGCGGTTCCGGACTGAAGCGCTCAGAACCGCTCCGCCACAGCGGCCGGCTTTAGTTCACCATCTCAACCAGTAAGTAACTTCGTTACCAATCCACGTAAAAATTAATGGTTACAGCGGTCTGTTTTTTACGAGTCATGCTATTCTTGGAAGCAACAGTTGTTCGAAACTTGCGGGTAAGGCGCTATCTACTAACACAAACTTGTGGTCGGAAGACTTAGTAGGAAAAAAAGAGATTCAAATACTATGCTTCTATGCACGTAAGACATTATTAACCTGTTATCGTACACGCGCATGGTTTCCCGGCGATAAAACGTTGGAAGGTAGTTACTACGCTGAAAAATGACAGGAAGACACAAACGTGAAATTTTAACGTGACATCTTATCCATTTGCGTGCCGAAGATTAACGCCGTTGCATGTCGAAGATTAGCACTGTAACTGCAGTAATTACTTGTGAAAAATTATAAAAAGGATGACAAAACACGCTGCTCGTATTTCGTACCTGCGGTAGGGTGTCTGTTGCAGACACCGTAAGGCCCAAATACCAGCAATCGCACAACGGTGTGCGTCCCATACAGAGTAGAACAATCGCTAACAGAAAGAGGAAATGAATAATTAATCAAATCCAGATCACGTAAAAACATAATTAACATTAGAGACGATGATGCTAAGTCATGAAATGACGGAGGATATTAAGAAACATATGCACACATTACCACTTTTGAGATTTCATTTGTTACAGTCTAGACAATAACTTAGGAAATTATCTCTGTAGGTTTGACGTACATTTTAGAGTAATGGTATGGAGCCTGACATTCTACATGTAACCAGTGTACGTATTTTTTTTTCTTTCGTTGATTTTGTTTTGTATTTAGACGTTTCTGCGTAAAAATTATTACCCTGCAATTTATGAATGTCAGATTACTTGCTCAGTGTTTGGAAGGTGAGCTGTTTAAAATTTCATGAGTGGAATTAGTATTTTCTTTTATTTGTTATAGAATTAGTGAAGTTTGGATTACTCCTAAAAATAACGGAGATCCCAGTAACTAAGCAAATTTTTATCTCACTATTATTTTTATTTGTATGATGTAATATTTTATTTGTCAGTTGGATTAATGTAAGTTTGTATGTGTACGTTACTCCGGATTGTGAAGAGTACAATAATGCAATAACTGTGCCAATAATTTGGTAAAGTAACAGCATTTGGTCGTCTATTTGAGGTCACCAGGGGCTAAGGTCTCCTCCTGGTTATTATGATGACTTTCTACGTTTGTTCGAATACAGTTTTCTTAAAAAAATGTTCGGAACTACCCTCGCATTGCAAGGATAGTACCGTGCCATTTTTTTCTGCATGGATAGTCAGTGGTGAAAGGGTACAGTACCGCCCAATATTGAAAATAGATACAACATTCTTCGTTATTCTTGTCACAACAACATATTTTTTTGTAATAATAACTCAATTTCACTTAATACACCGAAACCGGATACCAGTGTAATAAAGAAGGTCAATTTATTTATTTAATTGATCACATGTGCACTCCCACAAAATAAATCCCTACATTCAATTTGGTGAGATTTGTGAAATGAATGAATGTATGGTCGTCTGCTAACCGCAGATAGTGAATGTGCAATATATGATCACCTTTGGTGGAACCAAAGAGATGAAATTTACCTGAGCTTTTAGTGCCTGAAATATGGCTGACCAGTACGGTAGCATGGTGCCCCACCCCCCTCCCCCACCTCGGCGGAGGTGTGAGATGACCTGAAGAACGGCCACGTTTCAGCACTCTGGCGCTGGATCTTGTGTTGGTAAGACCTGTCTTAGGTGTGCTCCGTAAAGACAAAAGAGTGGAGAGAATGGTATGCATGTGAAATACTTAAGAGTAGTTTGGAATAATTATTTCTCTATTTCAGGAAATTAAATGACAGGCAGGTAATATTAAGGGGATCGTAGTAGTCTTCGGAAGTGACCAATGGTCACAATGAAACCACGTCTAGCAATAAGTTGGAATACTTGCGACTGCTAGTACTAAGTTGAAATACTTCTGAGTGCTAAATTTAAGCTGAATTACTGGCGTGTGCACTATAAGTTGGAAATATTTAAGAAATGGCGTGTGCAGGACTTGAAATTAGAGACGAGCACTTCCACGTGGTGAGTACTGTGTAAGTCTCAGTCTGTGTATGAGACAAAGGATAAAGAGAAGTACTCGTCCAAGGTATCAGTTGAGGACTCGCGTGTGTGACGAATATGATGTTAATATTACTTTGCGTGTTATGTTTCCGTGTGACGCTAGATTCAAACTATAATACTCTGAGAGAGAAGCAAGGTGAGTCAGCCCTCTATCCAGCAACGCCATTTGGCTTGCATTGCACAGGAAGACGTGCATATATCCTACAGGGTTCGTAGTAGGAAAGAAAAGTTACGAAGTGGGGCAGTGTCGTGTGAAACTGGGATGAATACTAATTGAAGTGGGAAAGCTGAAAGTGAAGTGATTCTAACGTTGTGACTATTCTTTTTGATGTACTAAATGTTGCCAGTGTGTTGTATTTCATGTAATTTAAGTATGTGTGGTTTGCATGGGAGAGTAGCAAGATTGGTTCAGAGGCAGTGGATCATGCATGTTCCTTTTTGTACCGCTCGGTCCGGAGTAAATTTCCGTGATGATGGGTGTGAGAGTCGAAGTGTGAGATATAGCAAAAGATCCACCATCCTATCCAGAAAGTGCACTGTAGCGTTAGATAATTACGAGGCCATAAGACAGAGAATCACCAATGTAAAGCCATGTCCACTGGGCGGAGTTTCTCATGTGTAATTGCTGTATAAAATGTAATGGTGTATTTAGGTTATCTTTGAACCATAATAGAATTTATCGGAGTAAAAAAGATAGTGAAAAGAAAAAGATTGGTGGCCGTGTTCTTCGAATAGTGTGTAGTCATGATATCTAGAATTTATAATGCGGGCGCCATTCATATTCAGTGCGATGGCCACGTGTTGATCAAAGTCGTTGGGTAAGAAAGAAAATGTGGTACTGCCAGAGCTTAGTGGATAATCAGAGTTGTGTAAATTCCGAATAGTCAGATGTGCGTTATCCGTTTCCTTTGGGTAATATTCAAACAGGAGAATAATTTGTAGCTTAATTGTGGGTACTAGAGTTCATAATCAGTCATTGATAATACTCGATAAATAATAAATCTACTCGCTTGGCAGATCACTCATCTTGCAGGCCTGACTGCTTGATGCCACAGTATGAGCAAGGCATGTGGGTGCCACTCAACGGTACACCTATTAATTACTTGTTTTGTAAATAAAACCGCCTTTTCCTGCTACTACTTAATCTATTTATCCCAGACGCGTTTCACCTTTTTCTTGTTCTAAGGCATCACCAGTTGGATCTATAACGATACAGTTTTGTTATTTTTAAATTATTAAACAGTTCATGTCGCGATTTTTTATGTGAAAAGCTTATTATTTACGATTTGCTGATCTGCGTTTGCTCTCATCTGGTCTGGAGGTCACACTGTCATTTTACTACCGATCTATAAACACAACTTTGCGTTCTGACATTTTTCACAGTGTTCACCGTGTTCTTCTTCTTTTTTTTGTGTACTATTGTCCTTTTTCCACTCGATAAACTATTTCTTCGGACACTACATTTAACAACGTGAATATTGCAACTCCATTACGTATTTCCTCCTGTTTGTTGTGTTTACCAACTTGTTGCCAACCTAATGAAGTATATCTTCAAAGCTAACTTCTATTCATGATTATACTGTGTGTGTGTACGAGGGGGGGGGGGGGGGGAGGAGGAGTGAGAGAGAGAGAGAGAAAGAGAGAAAGGTGAAGAATTTTTTTTGTTATGTTGGGGGAAGTTGGAAGTTTGAATTGTATGGTGCTGAATATTAATGTACTCGCTGCTAGCGAGTGGTTGAAAGCTTTGGTGACAGCTGATTTGACTTTCCGTTTCAATATTCTGTGGAAGTATCGTATCTCCCATTTCATCTTCATCTACATCCTCTTCCATTTCCATAATATTGTCCTCAAGTACATCGCCCTTGTATAGACCCTCTGTATACTCCTTCCACCTTTCTGCTTTCCCTTCTTTGCTTAGAACTGGGTTTCCACCTGAGCTCTTGATGTTCATACAAGTGGTTCTCTTATCTCCAAAGGTCTCTTTAATTTTCCTGTAGGCAGTATCTATCTTACTCCTAGTGAGATAAGCCTCTACATCCTTACATTTGTCCTCTAGCCATCCCTGCTTAGCCATTTTGCACTTCCTGTCGATCTCATTTTTGAGACGTTTGTATTCCTTTTTGCCTGCTTCATTTACTGCATTTTTATATTTTCTCCTTTCATCAATTAAATTCAATATTTCTTCTGTTACCCAAGGTTTTCTACTAGCCCTCGTCTTTTTACCTACTTGATACTCTGCTGCCTATAGTTATATACATCGAAATAATCAGCAACCAGTTGCCAAAAAGAAATTTCATTTCTTAATTGGTTTCAGGCACTTAGAGGCCTTGATCAGAAGGCTGTACAGGACACTACACAGTAAATAAGTATAAGTCAGAGAAGAATATTAAAACTAAGGATGACCAGTTTAAAAAAATTTAAACATTTTAAGATAGGTAAGTGCACATTTGTTTAATCCATGGTCTCCATATTGATATACTGCTACAGCTAAGAACTATTAATCTGCACTCTACTATCGGTAACACCTTCCAGTTGCAACACTACGATACAAAACTGAGGATAAGAATGTGTTAGAAAATTCACCAATCCCTTCTAAACATTATGTTGCACTAATAATGCTTACCACTTTTTTTTACAGTTAGCTATCTCATCAAGTTTCTTAAATTGTACAAGCCAAGTGGTTATAATTAAACTTTCCCTACTTAACACGTTGTAACGTGGAAGCTAATTGTCATACGAGTAATAAACTTGGTAGCATTAATGTCAAGGACATGGAGAAGAGAAATAATGCAGTGCTGCTACGGTACATCATACCGTTACACACTGGTACCATTACTGCTACAAAAGGGGCTCAATATGGCGCCGATCAGTGTCCAGAAGCGTCTGAAAGCGCAGGATTGCATTCTGGCTACTTTTCGTGATATGTTGCGCTTCAGATCAGCACATGTGTGAATGTTCCCCTGGTAAACCCTGTCCTTCATTTAGCCCTACAACTAGAAACCACAGGGAGTGGGATCAGGTGATCGTACCAGCAAAGCATTTGGAACCGATCGGCTCATAATTCGATGTTTTGGAGAAGCAGGTGACCTTCACGAGTGATGTGCGGTGGGGCCCCATCTTGCATGAAAGTTGTTGAGTTCAATGCATCTCTTTCGTGTAAGGCGGGTATGACGTGCTAGCGAAGCATATCGCAGTAACGCTGGTCAGTCACACTGCACGTCTTTGCTCCTTGAAGGCAACCTGTTCAAAAAAGAATAGGCCAATGATGAACGTAGCCGTGAGGCCACACCATGTGGTGACACATTCACCTTACAGAGAAATTCATGCACAGTGACGGGAGGCGAAGGTCCCCACACTTGGCAATTCTGTGTGTTCACCTCACCCAGCAGAGAAAAATGAGCTTCGTCTGCCCATAGGATGTTCCAGCGCCAGCCCTCGTCCACTTCAATATTACCATGCGAGAAAGTGGAGAGCGAAGTCAAGAGGTCGTTGTGTGTCCTGTGGTGCAAGCTGTACGATGTGGATCTAGTGCAGATACCATTTGAGAATGGTTCGAAGCACCTTCCGTACAGTGGATCATGGGATGTTCAGCTGAAAGTGAACAGCACACGCACTGCCCAAAGATCGGGAACTGCGGGCAGCGTTGGCTGCCATACCAACACCAACAGCGATTTCATCAACCACCTGTGGTGCACCGGCCGTCGGCCTCTTCCCAGAGCGACGCTCAGTTCTCCAGTTGATTCGAACTTCTTCATAAAGCCCCGCACAGCAGGTGGAAAACAGGACCCTTCCGTAATCCTTTCAGCCGGCGATATTCTCGAAGTCTAGCTGCGGAATTACTGTTGTTTTGATAATAGAGCTTCACCAATAATGCCCTGTTCCTTTTGTCCAAGCTCATGTTACCACGTCAACAAGCGCACTGCGACTGGTCAGGTGTGAGAGACTATGAATCACGATGACTGACGACGGCACCTGGTGACCATAGTTGAAACTGGACGGTGGTGCTGTGACGCAAGAAGATCATGGACTCCTTACTCTGGACATTAATTCTATCAGGTCATTAATTTCCGTGTTACAAAGTGTTAAATAGGGGAAGTTTAATTATAACCACACGGTAAATACCAGAAACTCATAGTAGTAGATTAGAGGCAATGTCACCATTTTCTCTTTGTCTGTTTGATACAAACGAATCAGAACAAATACAGATTACGACAGTCTGAAAACATAGGTGATTTTACATATATTTAGTTATAAATAAAACACTATGTTGGCACTTGTCTTAAAACAGTAATTTTCTTCACCACTGTACAAAAAATTTATACGGGAACTGCACTAAAATCAATACTGGTTTCAGACTGTCTGTTCCTTAACATACAGAACTCACACCCACAATATGGCTCCAATAAGCACTTAATTCACACTTATCTTACTAAATGTTGGATAGCAGAAGAGTTACGAATTTTATAGAGGTTGTTCCATTAAGTTTCGGGTGTGCAGCCGCAAGAAATCTTCTTCTTCTAATATTTCGGCTGTATACCGTCCAGCCATCTTCAGAGTGAGTCGCAAGACTGCCGCTCCAGTGCTCGCTTCGTCCCTTTATACTCGTGTACCGCGCGACTGCGCATGCGGCCACAGATGCAAATGCGCCAGAGACGTTGGTCGGCGGCAGAGACATACATAATGCGCGAGCTGTATCTATGACTCCGCAGTCGATCTGTGTTGGCATATCGATATATCATTGTGAGCTGCACTGTGACGACGTCTTTGTGAGTTTATTACAGCAAGTGCCGGATTCCATGATTTATCAAGATTGAAACCACTATCTCTATTAATTAGATTCGTCGTCAAGCGAATTTCAATTGCCTTCTTCACTATCGAGTCCCAAAAGAATGATGTAGTTGCCAAAATTTCGACGTTGTCATACGACGTACTGTGACCATTATCGATACAGTGCTCTGCCACTGCCGACTTGTTAGGTTGTAAAAGTCGTGTGTACCTCCGGTGTTCTTTGTTGGACAGTAAGAGTTGTTTGTCCGATGTAAGAAAGGCCACATTCTCATGGAATTATGTAAACTCCAGATTTTCGGGGCAGCAAATCATCTTTGACGCAGCCCACGAGTGCAGCTGTCTTGGGTGGAGGACGAAAAATCACTTTTACTTTGTGTCTGCCGAGAATCCGTCCTGTTTTTGATGAGAGGCTACCCACATATGGCAGGAAGGCCATCGATTTAAAGGTTTCTTCATCTTCTTCTGCTTTCTTTGTGGCCTCTTTCGGTTTCATTTTCAGTACCCTCTGTATTTGTTGTGGAGAGTACCCATTGTCTTCAAACACTCTTTGTAAGTGGGAAAGTTCATCTTGCAGACTGCTTTCGTCAGAAATAATATGCGCTCTGTGGGTCAAAGTTCGGAGAACACTCATTGTCTGGGCAGGATGGTGGCAACTATTTTCACGTAAATGCAGATCGGTGTGCGTCGGCTTCCTATACACTTCATGTCCCAAAGTGCCATCCTCTCTGCGCCGAACCAAAACATCCAAGAAAGGAAGGCATCCCTCCTTTTCAATTTCCATTGTGAACTTTATTTGATCGTGGAGGGAGTTCAGATGTCTTAAGAAGTCTTGCAAGTTGTCTTCACCATGGGGCCAAACTACAAAGGTGTCATCAACATACCTCCAGAATACCGTGGGTTTCAAGTCAGCAGATTCAAGCGCTTTCTCCTCGAAGTCCTCCAGAAATAAATTGGCCACCAGGGGGGATAAGGGACTACCCATGGCAACTCCGTCCGTCTGTTCAAAAAATTCTTTGTTAAATAAGAAATATGTGGAGGTCAGAACATGTTTAAATAAAGCTGAAATCTCTTTGTCAAATTTCTTTCAATAAGTTGTAGAGATTCAGGTAGGAGAACATTTGTAAATAAAGCCACCACATCAAAACTAACTAATATATCAGGCGGGTTCATTTTCAATGATATCAGTTTACTAATGAAGTCAGCAGAGTTTCTTATGTGGTGAGTACATTTTCCCACAAGAGGCCTCAACAATAATGCCAGATGTTTGGCAACGTCATAGGTCGGAGAGCCTATGTTACTCACTATGGGACGTAGAGGAGCATCTTTCTTGTGGACCTTTGGTAGTCCATAAAGTCTAGGAGGCACCGGACCACTTGGTTTCAATCGCCGAACAACATCTGGTGGAAAGGGAGAATGATTCAGAAGCGAAACAGTTTTCTTCGCCACTCGATCAGTGGGATCCCTGCTGGTCTTCCGGTACATGCTGTCACTCGATAAATTGTACATTTTATCATGGTATTCGTCCCGAGACAATAAAACAGTAGCATTACCTTTATCTGCTGGGAGTACCACCGTCTGAGTATCAAAAATGGTTCAAATTGCTCTGAGCACTATGGGACTTAACATCTTAGGTCATCAGTCCCCTAGAACTTAGAACTACTTAAACCTAAGTAACCTAAGGACATCACACACATCCATGCCCGAGGCAGGATTCGAACCTGCGCCCGTAGCAGCCCCGCGGTTCCGAACTACAGCGCCTAGAACCGCACGGTCACCACGGCCGGCGTCTGAGTATCCAGGCGAAGCTTGCGTAGAGCAGCCCTCTCTGCCACAGATATATTGCTCCTTTGTGGGCTAGCCTCCAGAATTGCACGGCATGTTTCACGTCTTATTTCCTCTGCTGAATCCGAGGGAAGTGGTCGAACAGCTTCTCCAATGGCGCTAATAAACGAAGGCAATGGCAGAAACTGTGGCGTGGGTGCAAAATTCAGTCCCTTACTCAAAACCAACTTCGTAGCATCGTCCAAATCTCTACCTGTCATATTAATATCAGGGCGTCGAATAATAGTTTCTCGCTGCGATGTCGTCTTCAGTCGACTAAATTTTGCAGTCTGTCGGGATGTGGCCACCTCACGAATCCAGTCTGATTTGGCCCAAGTTGTACCATCAATCCAATTCCAAGAATCATAGGGTATCTCCACAGACAGCTTCAGGTGCAGCCGATAAAGTTCTTCAGAAACCAGGTCTAATTTTTGGCGAGTAAAGCGGATCCTCTCCTTAACAATAGCAGAACCAGCTTTTGTTAAAATCTTATTCATAGACGTCGTTTTTATAAAATGTACTAATCTGGCAAACTTCGGAGTTATGCCCTGGTCACGGCACCTTACTTGTTAGTAAAAAACTTAAAGAGCTCAGTAATCTTGCTCTCAAGTGTCGAAGCTTATCCAGTCATCGAACACATAAAACCATCTCCTCCCCGCAGAGGTACTTGATGTGAATCTTCAGGTTTTGGCGGCGCAAAGACTGTTCCATTAAGTTTCGGGTGTGCAGCCGCAAGAAATCTCCTTCTTCGAATATTAAGGGACGAAGCGAGCACTGGAGCAGAAGTCTTGCGACTCACTCTGAAGATGGCTGGACGGTATATAGCTGAAATATTAGAGGAAGAAGGAGGTTTCTTGCGGCTGCACACCCGAAACCTAATGGAACAGTCTTTGCGCGGCCAAAACCTGAAGATTTATAGAGGTTGTTCAACATTGGCAACTTTCCCCTTTTATCAGAATTGTAGTGATCTTAATTTTTTTAAAGATCAACATATCAAATATTAATATAAGTCAATATGTTTAACAAAGATTCATAAAACAGTTCACATGATGACCCATATTTTATGAATAAACCATTGCTGGCTGCGTATTATTTTGTGAATTATAGCTTCTCTTTTTATCTTTCGTTTTCAACCTTTAGCTTCGGACACTCTAACATTATTTAAAGTGTATCCCAAATTGAAATCAGTTCTATTTTCATTACAACTTATGACAGTTCCATTTCTGATAACTTCCGTCTTTAACCTGCAGCCTGAAATTCTGAGAAAATATTTTTGCACTGAAGCTACTACAAAAAATGTCTTCAGTTCAGGAGTGAAATCCCTGGATCTATTGTTACACTTTACCTCTTTTCACTGACGATCTCACTCTGAAGTTTGCAAAATAAAGCAAATTACAGACTCACGTTAATGGCGAGAAATATGATCGGGTGGAGAATGAATGCTTAATAACCCTACGCTACCATCAAGATATAGAAAATCTTGTATGCTATTTCTTTGCAGCTTCCAAGTATTTGTTGAAGGCCTTCAGGCCGTACATCAAGAGCTGCATCTAAAATATTAGGTTGTCAGACTGGCATTCGAGCATCAAGCCTATCGTCAGTTGCAATTATTTTGCATATCCATATCAAATGACATGGTAATTATAAAAAGTCAAAACTGATGTAGATCTAGGAAACATAGAACCAATTATAACAATGTCTGTTTGATCACCATGGGATCCAACGTCTCTTCCACCTGACACTACACAGGTTATCATCTGTACCTGTCAAAGTAGGCAAACGCTAAATCTCTACACTTCCTGGTCACATACGACACTAATTGCCATGGTACCCCAAAGCTAAAGTGTGTGAGACAGTATAATTCCTGTGGGAAAAGCATCTAAATCAGGCACAGTTTCATCATGAAATTCTGGCAATATATGAACCAAATGCAGTGTCGCTTCCCGACGTAGTGAAAGAGGGCCAACAGTATGAGCAAGGCTGCGCAGATATGGATGATCCTGATTTGGGGCAAGGGCTGTCTACATCGACCACAGGCCACAATTATGATGGGGACGTTCACACAGAAGTTCCTCGATGACTCTATGACCAGGGACCAGCTTTCCAATGTTGAGGAGCTTAGCGGTTGGTGGTATTTTGTCAGCATTGTTTACAGAGACTTGGCGACTGTGTTGCAAAAAGTGTCATGTATCTTTGTCATTCTGAACTGTAGTGCACCAATCGATGAAAGTTTCTTGGTCTGTAATACTATTGTATACCTTACTTCTTCGATTCCCCTTGTAAGTGTGTAACTTTCGTACGATTGAGAAAAGCAGTCCGTGAGTACACAAAGACAGCACCCTGCGCTGTCAGCAATGTCATACGCAAAACGGCCATGGGCTCAGCACAAGGGATGGATAAAATAAATAATGTAGCTATTTACAGTACTGACATTGAGCAACAGTATCTGAAATCAGTTACTGGCAAACTTCTTCAGTCGTTTTTATTTTTACTTTACAACCACTACGCATTTCAGTGCCCATGTCCTTAGCTACAGATTGATTACGTGTATTGTCTGTTTTGCAGGCAGTGCTGTGGCAGGGAGGCTGTGTGTTGTATTGTACTTATGGAGTAATATTTTGCATTATTTACGCCATTAAAAGAAATTAGACACTACTTTTTTATATGGACAGGATGATTTTACTAAATGGGAAAACTGCGAGAAATCATCTCTGGGAGTATAAGAAGCAAAAGGAGGTAATATGGACATATGACATTGGCGAGGCAAGTGAGGTACTTCTGCTTGAAGATGGAGACAAAAGATCTTTGACAGTGCAGGTTTCAATCATCGAAAACACACATGAGGACACATGAGGCAAGTGGGCATATTCTATCCGTACTAATGTTTTAGCGCCAGTCTTAAGAATGCAGTGAGCTGGAGCGCCATCACGCAGTAGCCACGTTGCCAATCTTATCACCAAAGGCACTGTTCCAGCAGGGTAGGCACTGTTACCCAGGGAATTGCAGATATACCTTACCTGTGAGGCGTTGTGGAAGGTTGACTGGTTGTACAAGAAGACAGACAATAATCCCTGCCCACGCATTGAGACTGAACTGGTGCTGATGGTTTGCTGCCACCATACCATGGAAATTCTCCATAGCCCACAGGTGGGTGCTGTGCAAGATGACGATACTGACTTACATGTGTGAATAGCGTGGATGACAGAAATCTCAGCATTGTCGTGGCCTCTGCGACAAACCAGTGGCACCATCGCAGCAGGGGCAAGTCCGTAGGGTCCGTAGGTAACAAGACGTGATAAGGATAATGGCAGACGTCATAGAAAATGCTTCACACTGTCGTATGGCTTACCTCATGCTGGTGGGAGGAGCTGTATGCCAGCAATGCCAGCATGGTATCACAATACTGGTCGACGGTGGAACCAATGTCTTGCTACATAAATAACTTTCCCATCATACACGTACTTCTTCTTGTGGAGTGCATCCTTCATTGTGCCAATTGTGCCAAACATATGGAAGTCGGAAGGGACGAGATCGAAGCTGTAGGCTGGATGAGGAAGAAAGGCCCAATGAAGTTTTGTGAGCTCTTTTCGGGTGCGCAGACTTGTGTGAAGCTTGCATCGTCGTAGATAAGGGGAAGTTCGTTCACATTTTCGTGGAGACAGACACACTGAAATCCTTTCTTCAATCTCCTGAGTATAGTGTAATACTCATGAGAGAGGACATTAAACAGAACATCCCCTCCAGAGTCCCAGACTTTACCAGAGGAGGGTGCTGCTTCGAATTTTTTGTTTGAAGGAGAGATGGTGCGGTTCCATTCCATGGATTGCCGTCTTGTTTCCTGTTCGAAGTGATGGACTCATGTTTCATTGCCCGTGACGATGTCCGGCAAGAAATAATCACGATGAGCCTTGTAACGTGCAAGCAATACGGTACAGATGACCCTTCGTTGCACTTTAAGGTCTTCCGTTAGACGGCGAGAAACCCACCCAGCGCACACCTTAGAGTGCCCCAACTGGTGGTGTAATGTGTCAGCACTCTCAACAGAAACATCCAGTTGTACAGCGAGGTGTTTGATTCTGATCCATTGATCGCCTCGAATGAGAGTGTCTGGAAGTTTTACCATTGCAGGAACTGTGTGCGGCTCACCAGCACGCGGCAGGTCGGACGGGTTTGCACGAGGTTGTTGCTATGATGACACACGCCTCGGCCAACGATCCACCGTGCTTTTGTTCACTAGCAGGTCTCCATAGACATTCTGCAGGCGACTATGAATGTCTGCATATCTGCGATGCTGAGGTTTTCCACCACAACAGACTCAGTGATAGCTCTCTGCTTGCCACGGACGTTTGTTACAGACGCCATTTTGAACTCTATGTATAGCGCCACGACCTATCTGAACATCTTGAAACAGTAGAGGGTGAAGCGGGAATATTCCACGATGTCCCACAACAGATTTCCCATTTTTTCAACCGAAATTGCCTGAGAAAAAAAAGTGGTGCATTACTTGCTGAAAGCTCCAAGTAAAATAAAAGTAAAGTGACTGGAGCAGTGAACTAATAATTGATTGTGTTTAGCGGTTCATACATACAGCAGATTGTGGACGACATATTAGTATGTGGGGTAGTTAGTCGAACTGTGCCGGCCAGAGTGGCCGTGCGGTTCTAGGCGCTACAGTCTGGAGCCGAGCGAGGTTCGAATCCTGCCTCGGGCATGGCTGTGTGTGATGTCCTTAGGTTAGTTAGGTTTAATTAGTTGTAAGTTCTAGGCAAATGATGACCTTAGCAGTTGAGTCGCATAATGCTCAGAGCCATTTTAGTCGAACTGTCTTTTACTCTAAAGGGTTTCAGTTTGAGCTCGTGCACAAAGCTGTGATCGTATGGTACTGACATATAAGTATGAAGGGCTAAAAGGCGCTACAGTTTTTTCCTCCGAAGATCACTGTTTTCGGATAAAACCGATACTCCACTTACCAGAGTCCGAGGAAAGAGCCAGTGCCTCACCAGTAATCGAGGTCTGCCTTGTCAGTACTGGTTCTCTAGCAACGCTGAACATTTTTCCAAGAAAAGGAGTCGAAACAAGGCCCCGGTAGTAGACAACATTCCATTAGAACTACTGACAGCTTTGGGAGGGTCAGTCCTGACAAAACTCTACCATCTGGTGAGCAAGATATATGAGACAGGCGAAATACCCTCAGACTTCAAGAAGAATATAATAATTCCAATCCCAAAGAAAGCAGGTGTTGACAGATGTGAAAATTACCGAACTATCATTTTAATAAGTCACAGCTACAAAATAATAACGGGAATTCTTTGCAGACGAATGGAAAAACTGGTAGAAGCGGACCTCGCGGAAGATCAGTTTGGATTCCGTAGAAATGTTGGAACACGTGAGGCAATACTGACATTACGACTTATCTTAGAAGAAAGATTAAGGAAAGGCAAACCTACGTTTCTAGCATTTGTAGACTTAGAGAAAGCTTTTGACAATGTTGACTGGAATACTCTCCTTCAAATTCTAAAGGTGTCATGGGTAAAATGCAGGGAGCGAAAGGCTATTTACAATTTACACAGAAACCAGATGGCAGTTATCAGAGTCGAGGGGTACGAAGGGGAAGCAGTGGTTGGGAAGGGAGTTAGACAGGGTTGTAGCCTCTCCCCGATGTTATTAAATCTGTATATTGAGCAAGCAATAAAGGAAACAAAAGAAAAATTCGGAGTAGGTATTAAAACCCATGGAGAAGAAATAAAAACTTTGAGGTTCGCCGATGACATTGTAATTCTGTCAGAGACAGCAAAGGACTTGGAAGAGCAATTGAACGGAATGGACAGTGTCTTGAGAGGAGGATATAAGATGAACATCAACAAAAGCAAAACAAGGATAATGGAATGTAGTCGAATTAAGTCGGGTGATGCTGAGGGAATTAGATTAGGAAATGAGACACTTAAAGTAGTAAATGAGTTTTGCTATCTGGGGAGCAAAATAACTGATGATCGTCGAAGTAGAGAAGATATAAAATGTAGACTGACAATGGGAAGGAAAGCGTTTCTGAAGAAGAAAAATTTGTTAACATCGAGTATAGATTTAAGTGTCAGGAAGTCGTTTCTGAAAGTATTTGTATGGAGTGTAGCCATGTATGGAAGTGAAACATGTACCATAAATAGTTTGGACAAGAAGAGAATAGAAGCTTTCGAAATGTGGTGCTACAGAAGGATGCTGAAGATTAGATGGGTAGATCACATAACTAATGAGGAGGTATTGAATATAATTGGCGAGAAGAGGAGTGTGTGGCACAACTTGACTAGAAGAAGGGATCGGTTTGTAGTACATGTTCTGAGGCATCAAGGGATCACCAATTTAGCATTGGAGGGCAGCGTGGGGGGTAGAAATCGTAGAGGGAGACCAAGAGATGAATACACTAAGCAGATTTAAAAGGATGTAAGTTGAAGTAGGTACTGGGAGCTGAAGAAGCTTGCACAGGATAGAGTAGCATGGAGAGCTGCATCAAACCTGTCTGAGGTCTGAAGACCACAACAACAACAACAACAATGTTAAAATATAAAAGTTGATTATTATAGATACATACATACAGTATATATTAAGTGGTGGGCAAGGCTACACGAAACAATTTAGTAGCTGTTCTGTGAGTCATCTGTGACTTTTCATCTGAGTGAAATCATACAGCCTATTTCGTTAAAGTGATAAAAAGCATCCACAAGGAATAGTATTGGTGGTAAGGCACGCTGTACATGTTTTCAATGATGGTGACATTTTTTGATAATATTGGTATAATGTAAACACCGCACAGTGGCTGTTGGGTTGGGTTGTTTTGTGGAAGAAACCAAACAGCGAGGTCATCGGTTTGGCTTGTTGGTTTTGTTAAGTATATGTAGATATAGATGAAAAAGTACGTATTGGAGCAACATCATGACACAAGTCATAAAGATACCATGAAACACTTATCACAATATTGAAACATTACAACGTTTCTGTAGACGAATGTAAACATAGAAAATCTTCTCTGAGGTTCTCAAAGGATCCTCGACCTCTTGAACGTTTCACTGCATGCGAAGAAACACATTGTCATGTGTATGCGTAAGTCTCGCACTGTGCATTTCGCGGTGGGTGTAAGTATGTGGTTTTGGGTGGCAAAAATGTTAATGCGAACATAAATAAGACTCGGAGATGTCAATACAAACTGCGCTATGTAATCTCCTCCTAGCGCGTTTCAGTACCATTTATAATAATCGCAGGAAAAAAAAGGAAAAACCTGCTTCCAAAAACTATGATTCAGTTCTAATTCAACATTTAAAGAAGGAATGATTATTATCCGTGTACAATAATGAAGAAATTGAAAATATATTGGACTGAACTGCCAAAGTTAAAAAGAACTCTTTGCAACCCTGTGTAGTGTCGAAAAGGCAAAATATGGCGCGGAACATTAAAACCGATCGAGAAAGAAAAGCACGTCTAGCAGTGTTACGATAAAATTCTCAACGAAGAAATAATAATCTTACAGCGTGTGATAAACTTTTAACGCGATACAAAATGATTATATGGGTCGAATAAAAAAGTCTTGAAGCACTTAACACAATATAAATAGATCTTCGGCAAAACAACAGATTAATGGGCAGAGTTTTATTGATACTGTCAGCAGACTTTCTGCAAACACGAATATTCCAAAATCAATACCAACAGATGAAATAAACACAAGTTTACTTGAAGTACTCGAAACAGATTAATATTTTGGGATTAGGTTCAAAAGTTATCTTTGAAAGAAAATTTGCTTACAGTAACGACAGTGGATCCAAAAACTCACATATTTGCGGAAAATTGATTGAAAATAGGAAATGGTACTTACCCTCTTGACCCATACTCTGGTAAGCTTATTTTAACACAAGAATTAAGCAATCTGGTAGAAGCCGAAGAACAACTTATTGATAATGTGTATCCATCGATAGAACTGAACTACCTAAATAAAGACTGGGTGTGCGAGCGAACAATTTTAACCCCAAGGAATGACGTAGTGGAACAAATACATCAGCAAATACAGAAGATGATTCCAGGATCAGAAACAATACATAAATCGATAGATACAATAATGGATCAAAGGAAAGTGTCAACTGTGAAACTGAATTTTTAAAGTCATTAAGTCCGTCCGGTACGCCTTTGCATCTGTTGAAACTGAAAATTTGGTAGACAATACTACTATTACGAAATATTAACTCACCCAAAGTATGTAATGACGCAAGGTTGTGTGTCAAAGAACTACTACACAATGTTATCAAAGCAATAACTGCAACTGGCAAACAAAAAGGAAAATCGGTATTCATACTAAGAAACCCGTTGATCTCAACCCTTATGACATTTTCTTTTAAGAGATTACAATTTCCTGTGAAATTAGCATATAGATTGACAATAAGTAAGGCTCAGGGCCAAACGTTTCACTGCTGCAGAGTTAATTTGAAGGAATCCTATTTCTCAGATGGTCAGCTCTATGTCGCGGTTTCACGTGTTGGACAAGCAGAAAATATATACGTGTATGTGCTACACAAGCAGACAACAAATATAGTATATAAGAATGTTATTTAATGTAAAGACTTTTATGTGAGATATTTGCCCGAATAAAAAAAAAAAGAAACGAAACAATCTTTCACTGTATTTTTAATCCATTATTACATTTATAAAACTAGTTACAGAAAAATAAAACCCCAGCGAAACTTGTTATCAGCTAGTTAAGGAATACAAACATTAACCGTCGGTATATAGACAAGGGCTCCTTTGTAGCTGTTAATATGCCTACAGCAAAGAAAAACAAATGTCAGTCACATATTGTTCAATTTGCAAGCTGTTGTGGTTCAGTTAGTGATTCAGGTATAATGTATAATGTCAAATACCTCCAGAAACAAGGACTGAAGCCTGTTTGCCCACAAGTTCCAGATTCTGTTTCGAAAAATGAAGAACACGTATCCTTGGTTTTAATTGCACCACATGTTTTGAAAAGAGGAGTTAAGTTTAAGATGGATCAAATGGAAGGTACTACCACAAATAAATTTGGATTTATGTGTGTGGTACTCCATCCTAGTATCTTTCACTTCATTTATAATTTTGGTGATAGATCATGCTGTTTGATTTATGTAGCACACTAGTTTCTTTTTCTTTTATGAGTCTTAACGAAGCACTTAAGAAACCCTTACAACAATATATCTATAAATAGGTGATCAAAGTTACATTATGTTTTTTAAACACCACAAATATAATGATAGTTGACGGTTGTGGTGGAAGTATAGGCCAGTCAATGTATCCCCAAATTCTTGCTAACTTCAATCACCTACAATTATTTTCTATTACTTCCTCTGCATTTTATAAAATGTATTGTAGTAATTATTATGTAATCCTTTCATACAATCCTCTGAAATTCAGTAACATAAATATTACAGAAGTTAAGAAACAGTTATGAAATCCAATTTTGAATCTGAATTATTTCCTACTTGAGCCGATACACTTACATTATACCACTTGTCTCAAGGACCCAGTGTCTCAGTTCCAGGACTTAGAAACCTTTTACAAAGTATCACCTCAAGACATGCGAACTTCGTTTTGTCTGCTATTTAATTTACTAGCTGTCAGGCCACTTTGGTCTAATAGATTTTAAGGGGCGTAACACCATGTATATGGTTGTCTCACGAAACAATGTTCCAAATACCTGATATATTGTAAAATCAATACACGTAAAAAGTTCCTAGCACGTGTTTTTTAATACATAACGTGTACAGTCTTTTGTTCTATTATCGTCATTCAACTGTGTTATACTCAATTAAGAGGTAAAATTATAACATATATAAAAATCTGATGGTTGTCGCTAGACAGCTGCAATATTGACGCCAAAAAAAATAGACCTATAGTGATGCGAAAACATCTTTTTTTATTTCCTATTCTGAGACACTCGATAAACAATGCACTGTAGCCCTTTTCAAGCTAACACTTGTGAGCTCTCATTTTCATCACTCTCACTTGGATTTTCTACAGTACTTAATTTACGTGTACTGTGAACAGCGTCTACCACCGTTACGTTCACCTGACAGAGCCATTTGCGTTGAGGGCTCTGCAGCCCTTCGTTGGCAGCGGTGGCCCACTGACACTTGTTTCTCAGGTGCGATTGCCTTTCTGGCTGCGCTGTCCCCGCCGCGGCTGGGGGACCGCGGGATTAGCGGTAAGCTCAGCTGATGAATGCGCCGGCCATCAGCAGCCCATATTTCTCGCAGCCGCCTGGGCTGCGCTGCGCCGCGCTGCGTGCGGCGGCCTGGCGTGGTGTGGCGTGCGGTGGCGGCCCTGATTTCGGCAGAGAGCGGGCCTGTCGCGGGGGAATCCCCCACGTCTTGGGGGAGCGTGATGGATGGCCGCTTATCGCGCCCGTGGCGCTTAACAAACTGCCGCCGCCACATCCTTCATAAAAGGGCCTGCCACGCCCCGGACGGCTGGGACGGGCGCTCCGCAAACGCACGCAGGCAACTCCTGTCATTCGAGGTGAAATACGACAACATGAGGCTTACTCCCAAAAGGTTTGTCACTTATTCTGAACATCGCTCTGTACAGGATTTCAATGGAGGAAGCGAGATAGAGCAGCAAAACTCAATTGGTAAAGTCTCTAACCCGAGCTTTCAGAAATCCTAGCTATTTTGTTGTGACTCGTGCAGAGAAAAGACACTAGAATGTGAGCAACTAACAGAGAAGAGACTACTGAAAAAATGATATCGGTATCTCTAAAAAATTAATAAAATAGACTATATTACACTTTAAATGTGTGTGAAATCTTATGGGACTTAACTGCTAAGGTCATCAGTCCCTAAGCTGGCACACTACTTAACCTAAATTATGCTAAGGACAAACACACACACCCATAGCCGAGGGAGGACTCGAACCTCCGCCGGGATCAGCCGCACAGTCGATGGCTGCAGCGCCAATATTATCGATTTTTCTTCCAAATTCATTCGTGTACTGAGCGAGGAAAAAATGTACCACCATTTACGTCATAATCTCCCATACGTTGTACTCGTGATCCCTTCGCGAGGTAGGCAATGATGGTAGCGATGTGGCCGGACGATCTTCTTCGAATACACGACCTCTAAATTTACCCATTAGGGATTAACGACAACATCTTCCTTGTATAAGTTTAGGCTTTCCCGGCGTAAGAAAATCTTGAACACCCGTGAAATATTCAACGTCTTCTCTCTTCCAAAGATTCCCATTTAAGTTCTGTTACACTTTCTTATCAGCTATACCAACCAGACGCACAGCAGCGCGCCTCTGAATACGTTCAACGTCTGTTGAAATGCCCTCTAGATAAACGCTCCAAAGACTGAATGAGTACTTATACTTACTTGCTCTACCGTCTTATATGCAATGTCCTTTACAGTTGCTTTGCGTTATCACAGAACCCTTCTAACAAATATAATCCTTTCGTCCCTCTTCCCTAATACTGATTTTACATGACCGCTCACTTGATATCGTTTCTTAGCATTAGTACTAAGTACTTACACAATGTGATGAGCTCGAGATGTTCCCCACTAATTACGTAATCATATACTATCAAGATCTTTCTCGTTGTTGCAAGCATTATGTAGCGCCGCTACCCTGTGAAAAAGTGCGGTGGAAATTGTATTATCCGCCGGTATTTGCTTATCACGGCGTGTCGTCATTTGGGCTAAAGCAACAACAGTCTTGATTCATTGGAAGAGAGGCTAGACACGCTCAGTGTAATTTGCCAGCACAGCGTTATTGCACGGCACAGGCAGGGGGATTCACCGGGGTTTCACTAGTGTTGCCGAGTATTTGACCCGAGACGGAGTATTAGCGTGACAGATGCTCTGCTGTCTGGAATAAACAATAATTCGCAGCCCAGCAGACCAGCAGGACGAAGGGGCTACGCTAGTCGAGGAAGCGACCTGGAACCGCCAGCAGCAGCCACAGGCTCGAGTCTCTGTCGCAGTACCAGCTTCCTGCACTGAGTCCGCCCTCAGGACTTGGTGCTACAGCGCGGCGGGCCCTCCCAGCTCACTCCAGCAGCAGTTGGACACCTATCCAGGGGCAGCGGGTCACAACCTAAGCACAGCAACTGCCTTCCAACAATGCTGCGGGAGCGCATCATCGCTGTACACTTCGGCCGCCCTCGTGTGCTCATTCATCGTGAAGTTGGCTACCTATGCAAGTTTCCCGTCCATCTCCATCGTCATCCCCCCCCCCCCGTCCCCCCGCTGTGGCTCACACATCAATTGGGGGGGGGGGGGGGCGTGCCGGACACCGAGTGCAGGTGTCAGCTTAGCATAGCAAAGCATGAGCACGTGTTGCATTGCAGGCAGCTGGCCGATCACTAGCAGTTGCCTGGTGGCTTCCAGCCCTCTTTCCACGGGAAGGGGGCGTGGTCGCTTCCCCACATCGTCGCAGTGCTGATGTACAAGTGGAAAATAAATTAATCATTTCGACAGACACTTCTCTTCTGGGCCTTCATCAACCTGTCAACCAGCGTCACTCCCTCAGCCGTTCGACATCTTGACAACGTAGTCACCTCGTGGGGTCGGCTATAAATTATCTCACGTGTACTCAGTTTTAAAGATCGCTGTCATTCACTACGCTAAGTGGAAATACTGTCAACGCCTTTGTTAATTTTTACATGAAGTGTTGCAGTACTTATGTTTGGCGACAAGTCTCGAACCAGATGGTTCATTCTCGATTATGGCCTAATGCGGCTGCACTGAAAGTGTCCGATCTTAATATCAAACACCAGAACGGCATTATAAGCTTTGAAAAAGGTTCTCATATGACTGTCACAAGCAACATGTGCCTCTAAGCAAGTCAGAATCAATTTAATTTTATTCTGACTTGCTTAGAAACACATGTTGATTGTGACAGTCACCTGCGATCATTTTATAAAGTATGTACTGCTATGACATCAGGACTGACGGTCACGTAGTAGATGAAGTTACGGAATTCTGCTACCTAGGCAGCAAAATAACCAATGACTGACGGAGCAAGGAGGACGTCAAAAGCAGACTTGCACTGGCAAAAAGGACATTCCAGGCCAAGAGGATCCTACTAGTATCAGACATAGGCCTTAATGTGAGGAAGAAATTTCTGACAATGTACGTTTGCAAAACCGCTTTGTATGGTAGTGAAACATGGACTGTGGGAAAACCAGAACAGAAGAGAATCGAAGCATTTGAGATGTGATGCTACAGACGAATTTTGAAAATTAGCTGCACTGATAGGGTAAGGAATGAGAAGGTTCTCCGTAGAATCGTAAAGCATATGTGGAAAACATGAGAAAGAACAATATGATAGAACATCTGCTGAGACATCAGGGAATGACTTCCATGGTTGTCGATGGAGCACTAGAGGGCAAAAACTGTAGAGGATGACAGAGATTAGAATACATCGAGCAAATAATTGAGGACGTAGATGAAGAGGTTGGCACAGGAGAGGAATCCGTGGTGGACCGCATCAAACCAATCAGAAGACTGATGACCAAATAAAAAAATTGCCATTTTGGTGTTTGTTATTAAGATAAGGTACTTCCACTGTAGCACCCGTGGGCTGGACTTGAGAATGAACCGGCTGGTTTGAAACTAGTCACCAAAGTTATGTACTGCAGCCGTGACAGACGGTTAATAAACGTTTCGTTAAAGATTAAACAGTTTGCTGCTCATGTGTCTTCAAAATTTTGAAACTAAAGAACTTTTTGCATTTGCCTACGATTGTCCAAAGACTATACTTTCTTGCCGACAGAAGTATCGTCGGTGACGTAATCCTGTCTGGTAAATGGTTCAAATTAATGAGAAAATTGGCAGTGACAATACACTACACTGTGACACACTCACTGATTCTTTGGTTTTTGTAGATCATTCGCCGTCCAGAATAACGTACTGGTTTCTTTTAGTGAAATATTCATTGAGCTAAACGCACAGATGGGAAGCTATTCCCTTTAATTATACCTTGTTTAGTTATGGGCGATGTGGTAGATTGTAGAATGACTTCAGGGAACCTAAAAAGGCGGATTCTACCTGTTAACTTTCACCTGTTGTTTGCAGGTTCTCTTGTATCAATGAGCACCAGTGTTTCACACTAATGGTTTATCCTGAAACCATGCTGATTCTTTGATACAAGCTCTTTTTTTCTCCAGGAACGTCACATTTGCAGCTTAGAAGATGCCGTAGAATTTTGCAGTAGAGAGATGTGTACGATAGTAGTTTATAATTCTGGGCATCCGATCTATTACTCCATGTTGTACACAAGAGTTATTCACGATCTTCCTGCCACCTTATACTATTCGCTGTGTAACAAATTCTCGAGAAATATGAGCTAGGAAAAGAGCTATTTCTGCAGCGTATTCAGTTTAAAATCTTACTGTAATTCCTTCAGGGCCTGGTGCCTTTTAAGCTTTAAATAATCCTAACTGTTTTTCGATATTGGGAGTGCTAATATCAGTATCTTCCATTTATGAGTTCGTGCGTCGATCAAATATTCGTACCTTAGTATCTTTTTGCGGGAATACGTTTTTAATGGAGAATTTAACATTTACGTTTCTGTGACGTCTTAAGTTTCATCACCAGATACATCGACGACTAAGACGTGACCAAAATTTCCTATGATTTTCTGACAAGTCTTTCGTCAGAATCTGAGTGCGAAAATTATTGTATGCTTCACGTACGGCCCTTCCTATGGTTATATAAGTTGCAATTAACTTTGCTGAATCAGTTCCCCTGCAGGCTCTTTTATAAAGAGAGTATAGTAACCTCTCTGTTTTAAACCAGTGTCAGCCTTTGCCGTCTTTTATTACTGAACTTGCCAGGGCGGTTCATGAGGTCTTTCATCTTTAACAACAATTGTTCTGCGTTTGCCAGATCGGAACTAAATGTTCTCAGTTTGTCCTGTGACGGATATTGTTCTCCACTTTAAGTGTGTCTAATATGCTTCACTACGATTTTAATGCAGAATTCAGTGCAATACTGTGTAATATGATTCACTCATGATGTAAGATTTTACTGCAGAATTCAGTGCAACACGTGTTGTAATTAGTCTGATACAAATCCTGACAAGAACTGAAATTCAGGTGGCAGCTTATCTTTCATTCAAGTAATGCATTTGTGTTAAAAGGGTCACTTACCGTTGCCGAGGGGATACCCGATTACAGCCCTTGAGGACAACAAATAACGCCGTCCAACAGACGTGTTCTCCGTTATCTGTGTGGAAGGTGACGTCTGAACACCACAGGATGACACAGTCAGAAACTCTAGCTGCTGTTTTAAGTGAAGAATGAAGAAAAGACAGTTTGAAGAAAATGATTACCCCACAGTCTCAAGGTAACGACAAAGCCTAAAGAACAAAAAGCTGGTGATTTATTTGTAGCTTGCCGTCTCGTTTGCTATTGAGAGGCTTCTTTGCGTTCAGTTTGCACTGCTATCTCCTTTTTACGTTCAGGATTGCGACAAGTGCACGCAGTTGATAACCGCGCTTGCTACTCCGAGATTACGAACTGCATTTAGATCTGTTCAAAACGTCCCAATGAAAGGGTACAGTACCGCCCGACAGTGAAAATAGGTACAACATACTTCATTATTTTTGTCAGAACAACACTTTTTTTTTGTAAAATAACTCACTTTCAATTAATACAGCGAAGCCGGATACCAGTGTGGGAAAGAATGACAATTTATTTATTTAATTGATCACATGTGCACTCCCACAGAGTAAATCGCTACATCCAGTTTGGTGAGATCCGTGAAATGAATGAATGTATGGTCGTCTGCTAACCGCAGATAGTGAATGTGAATATATGATCATCTTTGAGACGATCCTTTGGCCACCTTTGGTGGGACCAAAGAGATGAAATTTACCTGAGCTTTCAGCACCAGAAATGTGGCTGACCAATACGGTAGCAAGGTGCTCCCCCACTTCAGCAGAGGTGCGAGAGGACCTGAAGAACGGCCATGATTCAGCACTCTGCCGCTGGATCTTGTGCTGTTAAGACCTGTTTTAGTTGTGCTCTGTAAAGACAAGAGTGGAGACATGGTATGCATGTGGAATATTTAAGAGTAGTTTGAAATAATAATTTCTCTATTTCAGGAACTTTTGTGGGGAGAATTAATAAATGTCAGGCAGGTAATATTAATGGGATTGTAGTAATCTTCGGAAGTGACCAATGGTCACAATGAAACCACGTGTAGCAATAAGTTGAAATACCTCCGTGTGCTTAAGCTGAATTACTAGCATGTGTACAATAAGTTGAAATATTTAAGAAATAGCGTGTGTGCCATAAGTTGAAATATTTAAGAAATGGCGTGTTCAGGACTTGAAATTAGAGACGAGTACTTCCACGTAGTGAGTACTGTGTGAGTCTCAATCTGTGTATGAGACAAAGGATAAAGAGAAGTACTCGTCTATGGTATCAGTTGAGGACTCGCGTGTGTGATGAATATGTTCTTAATATTACTTTGCGTGATATGATTCCGTGTGACGCTAGATTCAAACTCTGAGAGAGAAGCAAGGTGAGTCGGCCGTCTATCCAGCAACGCCACTTGGCTTGCATTGCACAGGAAGACGTGCATATATCTCCAGAGTTCATAGTAGGAAAGTAGAATTACAAAGTGGGGCAGTGTCGTGTGAAACTGGGATAAATACTAATTGAAGTGGGAAAGCTGAAAGTGATAGTGTTGTGACTATTTATTGTATTGTATTCCATGTTGTAGTGTGGTGTATGTCATGTAATTTGGGTATGTGTGGTTTGCATGGGAGAGTAGCAAGGTAGTTTCAAAAGATTAGTGGGTTATGCGTGTTCCTTTTGTACTGCTCGGTTTGGAGTAAAGTTTCGTGATGATGATTGTGAGAGTCGAAGTGTGAGAAATAATAAAAGATCCACCATCCTATTCAGAAAGTGCACTGTAGCGTTAAATAGTTACGAGACCATAAGATAGAGATTCACCAATGTAAAGCCATGCCCACTGGGCGGAATTTCTCATGTGTTATTGTTGTAGGTTATAGAATTTGTGTGTTTACGTTATAGAATTTATCAGAATAAATAAGATAGTAAAAAGAAAAAGATTGGTGGCCTTTTCCTTCGAATTGTATGTTGTCATGATATCCAGAATATATAATGTGTGCGCCACTCATATTCAGTGCGATGGCCACGTGTTGACAAAAGCCGTTAAATAAAAAAGAAAGAAAATGTGGTATTGCCAGTGGGTAGTGAACAGTCAGAGTTCTGTAAATTACTGATAGTCAGTTGCGTGTTTCCGTTGCGTATTAGTCATATAGGATGATAACTTGTAACTTAATTGTGAGTACTAGAGCTCATGTTACTCGATAAATAAGAATGAATCCACTCGCTTGGCAGACCACTCATCTTGCAGGCCTGACTGCTTGATGCCACAGTATGAGCAAGGCATGTGGGTGCCTCTCACCATGTATTCACTATTACTATGCATGATCTTTGCCTATGTGACTTTTGGCATGCCTGTTCCAGAAATCAGCTTTAACTTGTTCAAAAAAGTATCGAGCATTTCTCGTATGGTGAATTAGGGAATCAACGGCAGACCTGAACGATGATCACCTATCGCGGGTTAGAATCCCATTTCTCACACATGTGAGCGCAGTTTGTTAACCACTGTGCGAGCTAGCACTGGAACCTGCGTAAGGGTGGGGAGGATACGCGTTACGATTTCTTCTAAAAAAAGTTTTGTGAATTCCCCATGAACTGACTAATGTGACCGGCGGAAAAGTTAAATCGGCATGGCCAGTCGGGCATACACATTTGTGGAACGAGAACCGGAACGGAACCGAAGGACTCGTGGGTCCATGGAGCGAAATTTCGAGAAGGATGGTCCAATAAGAATATTGTGTAGTGCGGACCGTAGCAAAAAGGGAATTTTCGTACGGCAGCAGAACATACTGTAGAGATGAGCGGGCGTTAAATTAAGAAAGAAAAATGAAAAAAAAATTAAACTAACACCAGCTGTTCCAGATGGAGCTGAGATCATGCTGAGTAAGTCGGATTATCCTGAATTATACGAATAATAACTAAAAGTAATTATCAAAAGACCATGGGACAATAGAACAAATTTCTAAAATTAAGTCCTAGTAAATTAGCTTAGCAGTATCCATTACTTATTATTCTATAATTCTGACATTTAGGGACGTATTTCATGTTATCAGGGAGAGAAGTGGATTTTGCATAGGTTTAGTAAAATTCAATATAGCATGTGGATCTGGAATTGTCTGTAGCAGTCAGTAGTTTAAGAAATTCGAGCAGCTGAACCAAAGAAAGGAAAATAATACACTACTAATTATTTCTCGTGTATTATAACGAAACCGAGTACCTATCCATTTACTGGAAGTGGTGTCAGAATGTAAGGACTGTCCTTTTAGAAGCTCATGTTAAAAAGCTTGTAAACCATGGTTGTAGTTTGTAAAAACTACTCCGTATCTGCTCCCTAACTGATATCCCCCGAAGACAATGAATATCTTGAGTTAAACTTTTTCAAGGTCGTATACCAATGCATAAGTTCAAAGATGGAGTAGCTGAAGCACAAAGCGTATGACAATCATTTTAGAGAAAAAGGGGTTCGTTGAATAGCAATAACACAACTGGTAATAGTAAATTTGTGAGTTGGAGAAGTAATGGTCAATAAATCTTACTGAGGGTGAAAAATCTATCGGTATGAGCTACCGATATTGAAACAGAGATGAAAAGACTTGCGTGTAAGGGGAGGATGTCAATGTTAACACAGTCGTGCAACAAATCACCTTAAAAATGAGGACTGCCTTATCGAAATAACGATAAGTCTCGGTGCTCTTGTAATGCGAGTGTCGATGAATGGCAGTGACTGATATGTTTCTTGTTATACTGTGTACACCAGAGGCCCATAGTGAGAAATAATATACTGGTCTATTAGTCATGCAGAACTTGCTGAAGCCAGAATAAGTGGCGTGACGTCATGCTACACGCGAACTTTCTCCTGCTCGTACACGAAACTAGATTAACGGCATGTCTAGGAAATACGGTATTGTATTTTCGTAACTTTTGCTTCGAAAAATACCATTAATCCTGCTGTTACTGACGGCATGCACTACGCCATCACGCGAATCTTCAATCAATTTTTCACTTTCCTAGAACACCGAAAAAATCTCCGCTATATTTTACTGTATATCTACGATTTTGTTAATTACCGGTACTAATGTAAGCTGCACGATTTTTAGGGCTATGTATAGAATTTTATCGCGTGTGCGTGGCTACGAATTGATCCTGAACAAATTGCTCAATAGCCCATAGGCTTAAAATCAATAAATATGAAGATATTCGCCTTCGTCACAACTCTGTGTTAATAGTCAAACATAAATTTGATACGATTGTTAATAGCTAGGCCTGTTATACAAGACATTTAATTAAATGTTTGTCTGCAGAATAGGAATTGTCCAACAAACTACGATTTTAGACTAAGTCTAATACTAGATTTCCTACCTAGTAGACATTTCATGTTATTGGATAAAATATAAAAGGTTTTTAGGTTTGTACGAGGGTCATTCAACAGTTAAAGAGACAAACAGGTATGGGGAAAAACTGCTAGTAGGGCAAGTTTGGTACTTTTATGGCTTTAAGTTGGCATCACTGGGGTGAGTCCCGATCAGCTGACGTATCAACATTGTTTTGTTTATAATCTCAAAAATACATTTCAAAATCGGGAGTCCGCTTGAAACGCCACATTAGTTGAACAACGTTCTGTTATTCGTTTTTTACTTGCTGAAGGCGAGAAAACAGTGAATATATACTGCAGAACGTCTAAAGTTTATGATGAAAATTGTAGAATCGTGCAAATTTTTACAAGTGGCTAGAGCAGTTCAAAAATGGTCTCGACTCAGTGACTGACGAACACTGTTCTGGCCGACCAGTTACAGTTTCAACTCCCTCACTTGAAAGTCGAATTGATGACATTATTCGTGCCGACCACCGTGTGACTGTGGGAATGATAGTTGGTAAGGTTCAAGTTAGTACTAATACAGTTCATAACCTTATCTGTAACAAGCTGAAGTACAGCAAAAGATGTGCAAGATGTTGACGCGGCTACACCAGGAAACAAGGTTGAGAGTGTGCACAGAGCTAAAGGAACGTCATCAAAGAGGAGGTAAGCACTTCCTCAACAAAATTTTAATTTTCCATGAAACTTGGATTTACTATTATATGCCAGAGTCAAAAAGACAAAGTATGGAGTCGAAGCATACCAACTCACTTGTCAAGAAAAAATACAAAACCCAAGCAGCATCAGGAAAAGTCATGTTGACGGTGTTTTGTGGTGCTGTAGGTCCAGTTTTTTTATCTCGAAGATCAGCGTACAATGAACAGCCCATACTACTCGGATTTGGTTTTAAACAAGGTGAAGGCAGCCGTTAGAGAGATCTCAGAGGAGAGGTGTGATTCTCCAGCAAGACAACGCACGTCCTCATATTTCTCAACTAGCCCGTGAAAACATCGACAAAATGGGCTGGGAAGTACCGCCTCATCGCCCTTACATTCCTGATTTAACACCTATTGATTTCCATTTGTTTGGTGCACTGAAGGAGGCGTAACGTGGGTAGAGGTTCCGGGACAACGAGGGCGTGAAAAAGGTTTATGGGAAATTGGTTACAACATCAAGATAAACAGTTATTTGCAGCCGGAATAAAAAAGACTGTAGCCCGTTTGAACATAAATGTTCAAGGGGATTATGTTGAAAAGTAGAAAAGGTATTGTTTTGTAAAAATAAACGATGTATCTGTGATCTGTCTGTGTATGCATTTGTGTGTGTGATATATATATATATATATATATATATATATATATATATATATATATATATATATATATATATATATATATACACTCCTGGAAATTGAAATAAGAACACCGTGAATTCATTGTCCCAGGAAGGGGAAACTTTATTGACAGATTCCTGGGGTCAGATACATCACATGATCACACTGACAGAACCACAGGCACATAGACACAGGCAACAGAGCATGCATAATGTCGGCACTACTACAGTGTATATCCACCTTTCGCAGCAATGCAGGCTGCTATTCTCCCATGGAGACGATCGTAGAGATGCTGGATGTAGTCCTGTGGAACGGCTTGCCATGCCATTTCCACCTGGCGCCTCAGTTGGACCAGCGTTCGTGCTGGACGTGCAGACCGCGTGAGACGACGCTTCATCCAGTCCCAAACATGCTCAATGGGGGACAGATCCGGAGATCTTGCTGGCCAGGGTAGTTGACTTACACCTTCTAGAGCACGTTGGGTGGCACGGGATACATGCGGACGTGCATTGTCCTGTTGGAACAGCAAGTTCCCTTGCCGGTCTAGGAATGGTAGAACGATGGGTTCGATGACGGTTTGGATGTACCGTGCACTATTCAGTGTCCCCTCGACGATCACCAGTGGTGTACGGCCAGTGTAGGAGATCGCTCCCCACACCATGATGCCGGGTGTTGGCCCTGTGTGCCTCGGTCGTATGCAGTCCTGATTGTGGCGCTCACCTGCACGGCGCCAAACACGCATACGACCATCATTGGCACCAAGGCAGAAGCGACTCTCATCGCTGAAGACGACACGTCTCCATTCGTCCCTCCATTCACGCCTGTCGCGACACCACTCTAGGCGGGCTGCACGATGTTGGGGCGTGAGCGGAAGACGGCCTAACGGTGTGCGGGACCGTAGCCCAGCTTCATGGAGACGGTTGCGAATGGTCCTCGCCGATACCCCAGGATTAACAGTGTCCCTAATTTGCTGGGAAGTGGCGGTGCGGTCCCCTACGGCACTGCGTAGGATCCTACGGTCTTGGCGTGCATCCGTGCGTCGCTGCGGTCCGGTCCCAGGTCGACGGGCACGTGCACCTTCCGCCGACCACTGGCGACAACATCGATGTACTGTGGAGACCTCACGCCCCACGTGTTGAGCAATTCGGCGGTACGTCCACCCGGCCTCCCGCATGCCCACTATACGCCCTCGCTCAAAGTCCGTCAACTGCACATACGGTTCACGTCCACGCTGTCGCGGCATGCTACCAGTGTTAAAGACTGCGATGGAGCTCCGTATGCCACGGCAAACTGGCTGACACTGACGGCGGCGGTGCACAAATGCTGCGCAGCTAGCGCCATTCGACGGCCAACACCGCGGTTCCTGGTGTGTCCGCTGTGCCGTGCGTGTAATCATTGCTTGTACAGCCCTCTCGCAGTGTCCGGAGCAGGTATGGTGGGTCTGACACACCGGTGTCAATGTGTTCTTTTTTCCATTTCCAGGAGTATATATATATATATATATATATATATATATATATATATATATATAAAACAGATCACAGATACTTCAATAATTACACTCGAAAGTTCGGCAGTAACATTCGATCTTTGGCAATGTCATCTGACAGTCGGCAACACAAAGCCAAAGCACTGCATCGAAACAAGTGTCAAGTTCATAGTGCTATGAAATGTGAGAAAAAACGCAGATTGGCATTTAGAAGAAGAACAACAACACCAAAAATGCAACAGGAGTGTAATATGTAGGAAATCGACCACGCAACCTGTAAGTACAGTTCAAAATATTAGTACTTAATAGGAAATACCAACCACCAGAACTGTTTATAACCGATAGGTTCAGATGGTTCAAATGGCTCTGAGCACTATGGGACTCAACTGCTGAGGTCATAAGTCCCCTAGAACTTAGAACTACTTAAACCTAACTAACCTAAGGACAACACACACATCCATGCCCGAGGCAGGATTCGAACCTGCGACCGTAGCGGTCGCGCGGTTCCAGACTGAAGCGCCAGAACCGCTCGGCCACCAGCGGCCGGCCTATAACCGATAGGTATAGTGACCAAAATGTAAATTAAATAGCAGACATATGTACATATTCCTGGCCACTGAAGATGCCTTGCAGAAAATAAAGGCGAAACGCGTATGGCACTAAAATTGTATTTTATTCAGTTGATGTCGGACGGTCCATAAAATAAATATTATCAATATACCATAATACTACACGCAACTGAGGAAGACAGGACTGCAATAGTTGAAGGTGTCATTGTGGTGGCCATTTGTAACATTACCGGCCGTTACCAAATTGGCAATCGCCGATAAAGTTAATCTTCTGTGAAGGGCTTTAGTCTGATCATGACTCTACCCAATGACAAGAAATCGGAATATGATTTCGTAATGAAAAAGTAAAAATGGCAAATCAAACGGGCTTTGAATTGACATTCTATTAACACGAAAGTAAACTGTAATTAAATATACATGCGGTCGCTATCCTAATTAGGCAATGAGGTATCAATTTTTATGGAAAAGCGGAAATAACTTCACCTAAGAAAACTAACCTCACTTGATATCCTGACTAATCTCTTCTAACGCAATTGCTCTCAATATTATACAGTAACATGCCGTAGCAAACAATACAGCAGCTGACCCTTATGCAGAACGTAGAATGACAAATAAAATCCAGCAATACGCACTGTCTCACAACAACACTTACTACTGGCAAAAACTACTATGCAGTATATGTACAAATGCAGGAGGACATATGAACCTACTAACAAAGTGTGATGGCAGTAGCATGAACTACTATAACTTTAATTATCAGAAGAAAGATCCTGACTTTGAAAGAGTACTGGCTGCTATGGGCTTCAGAAATTTGTACATGAAGTTACTCTATACAAACAGGCGTACAGCTATTATTTATAAAAAAGAAACTTTTTTGGTGCAGAACAAATGATTGTACTGGTTGCTGCACTTCCGCAGAAAGAGTCTTTACTTTTATTTATCACAATTGAAAATCGTAACACACAAAATTAAGATAATGCCAAGTACCTTAAGTAACAACTTTAAGTTTAATGTATAATGTCAAATTAGTTCAACAGTCAACAAAGGGACATAGCTTCTAGTCTCTCATTGGACTCCAAGTCTAATTGGTTTTTAAATGACTACCCAGCTTGAAAAAGTAGTTTAAAACAACACATACAAAAATACATAGAATTACAAATTTACAAACCTGTTCAAAGTGAAATGATACTGCTGTCTTTTCATAGCTTTTACTTACAGGCAGCTATAAGTACTTTATACACTGAAGCGCCAAAGAAACTGGTATAGGTATGCTTATTCAAAAACAGAGATATGTAAACAGGCAGAGTAAGGTGCTGCGGTCGGCAACGCCTATATAAGACAACAAGCGTCTGGCACAGTTGTTAGATCGGTTACTGGTGCTGCAATGGCAGGTTCTCAAAATTTAAGTGAGTCTGAACCTGGAGTTATAGTCGGCGAACGAGCGATGGGACGCAGCATCTCCGAGGTAGCGATGAAATTGGGATTTTCCTGTACGACCATTTCATGAATGTACTGTGAATATCAGGAATTCTGTAAAACATCAAATCTCCGACATCGCTACTACTGGAAAGAGATCCTGCAAGAAAGGGACCAGCGACGACTGAAGAGAATCGTTTAAAGTGACAGAAGTGCAACCCTTCCTCAAATTGCTGCAGATTTCAATGCTGGGCCATCAACAAGTGTCAGCGTGCGTACCATTCAACGAAACATAATAGATATTGGCTTTCTGACCGAAGACCCACACGTGTACCCTTGATTACTGCACGTCACAAAGTTTTACGCCTCGCCTGGGCCCGTCAACACCGAAGTTGGACTGTTGATAACTGGAAACATGTTGCCTGGTCGGACGAGTCACTTCTCAAATTGTATCGAGCGGATGGACGTGTACGGGTATGGACACAACCTCGTGAATCCATGTCAGCAGGGGACTGTCCAAGCTGGTGGGGAGGTCTGTAATGGTGTGAGGCATGTGATATGGGATCCCTGATACGTCCAGACACGACTCTGAAAGGTGACACGTACGTAAGCATCCTGTCTGATCATCTACATCCATTCATGTCCATTGTGCATTCCGACAGAATTGGTCAATTCCAACAGGTCAATGCGACACCCCACATGTCCGGAACTGTTACAGACTACTTCCAGGAACACTCTTGTTTTAAACACTTCCGCCGGCCATCAAACTCCCGAGATATGAGCATAATTGAGCATATCTGGAATGCCTTGCAACGAGCTGTTCAGAAGATATCTCCACCCCCTCGTACTCTTACAGATTTATGGACAGCCGTGCAGGATTCATGGCGGCAATTCCCTCCAGTTCAACTTCAGACATTAGTCGAGTGTTGCGTCAGTTCTGCGTGCTTGTGAGGGCCCTACTCGATATTTGATAGGTGTACCAGTTTCTTTGCCTCTTCAGTGTATTTTTGTTGTTGGTTGGTTTAATGGCTCCTCCATATTTAATGGAAAGCTTTGCTTATGAATATTCTTTGGGAAACTTTAAGATGAAAAACTGTGCAGAGTAAATCATTTACTAGTGTACAGAAAACTAACCAAACTTCATACACCACAAAGTTAATGAAACTGCAAAATATTACACTGCCAGTTATCAGTTTAATAAAAACAGGATACTCGGAACTAATTGACTTGGAAAGGATCCGGTTGTAGGCCCTTCAGTCCGGAACCGCCTTGCTGCTACGGTCGCAGGTTCGACTCCTGCCTCGGGCATGGATGTGTGTGATGTCCTTATGTTAGTTAGGTTTAAGTAGTTCTAAGTGTAAGAGACAGATGAATGGTTCAAATGGCTCTGAGCACTATGGGACTTAACATCTATGGTCATCAGTCCCCTAGAACTCAGAACTACTTAAACCTAACTAACCTAAGGACATCACACAACACCCAGTCATCTCGAGGCAGAGAAAATCCCTGAACCCGCCGGGAATCGAACCCGGGAACCCGGGCGTGGGAAGCGAGAACGCTACCGCACGACCACGAGCTGCGGACAAGAGACAGATGACCTCAGATGTTAAGTCTCATGGTGCTTAGAGCCATTTGAACAATTTTTTGGAAGGGATCCTGTCTAGCAATGTGACGGGGATAACCATTGGTGTACGAACGTAATTTAGAAGTTTCACTGAAAGATATAATTAAGTACACAATACTTGGTCCATTAGACGTGCATATTTAGATAACAATTCCGCTGACAGTGGTAGCTCCTGTGTCAAATTACAGTGGCTATTAAACTGCCGGTAAGGCAACCATGGTTCTTAATATTAGCCATACCCTCATATAACTCTTATTGGCGTCGTATATTTAACCAAACGGGGCCACTGTACATTCTGTCCGAGGCTAATTTACATGCTCGCAAGTATTTCTTGCCTCAGTTTATACATCCAAATTAACCACATTAGCGGACCAAGGCTGCCACTGACTACTCAGTATCACATTCAGAACTCGGCTATGCTACTCGCCATAAAGGAATCAAGCGCCTTGCTACTTCCGTAGCGGTGGGGCTTTACTATAGGTTTTACATTTAGCTTCCCTACTTATGGAACAATAAAATATAGGGAATTTTTACAAATTATTACATTCACAGAGTGTTGCGTATAAAACTAGAGGTTCAGTTACAACAGAATTTCTCGAAACGTCACAATAATTAACATAATTATTACATATTTATACACTCAAAGATCTTAACTGCGAAGATACACTAGTGTACAGTGTCAGTAGAGAACGTATACGGAACATACATAAATCTATCCATTATATGTGTTACACGATCTATGTGTCCCACTGAACTGCAACTCTGATCATTTACGTAACCGCCAATGGCTTATACATGTACATTTTTAGTGGTGTAGTTGCATCATAGCTTACAGACGAGGAAACTTACTAGCCATTAATACATAAATGGGTAGAGGTGTGTGAGCTGATGAGGAGGGAGAAGTAGACTAGTAAAAAGTGGGAGAACCAATCTAGCCTCGTTACAAGACTCCAAGGTTTCTGTGCAGCTGGTAACAGGGATTTCACTGGATCGAATTCCGTAGCATCTCAACTGACTGCTGTGTATAAAGTATATCTTTATATAATTTTGTGATGTAGCACCCTTATTATTTGACATTTGTATCCATGAGGCATACGATAGCAAAAATAAAAAATACGTCATCAGAGTAATGCGTCAGATTTTGAAATACTGCTTCTGAAATTATGAATGGTTTGGCGATCTTGTTGTACACGTTACTGGACTATGTACCACATTAGCCTCCTGTTAGACAGAGAATGGATTTTATAATAACAGGAATATGACACGACCGGGAGACACTTCCCGAGCGGCGAATAGTGAGTCGCCGAAAAAGCAGCATGGACAACAGCAACGGTGGATGACCGACGAGATAACATGACGGAATAAAAAGTCTAGAGTGTAAATCAATTCTGGCAGTTAGACGTAGAAATATGTGAACCCCAGTAATGCTACGTACAAGGAACGACACGTAAGCTTAGTCGGAACACGACTTGCGTCTGGGCCCCTTTACCGCTGGTTTTGTACCGCGGCCGCGGGCGTCGGCAGCCTGGCGAGTGCGTCGTGGCGGCGACAGCAGCGCTCGCAAATCAGGAGAGTCGCTTTGCGACTGTCGCACAGGTCCACGTGTTCTGGCGGGTTTTCTAACTCGTCGGGCTCAGATACCAGGAATTCCTTTCAGATAATTTTCGTAAGGTTCGTCTAACACGCCACTTATTTGATTTTTCGCTACGGTACGTTACTGACAGGGGTCATTTGATGCTATATCTTTAAGCAAGACTACCTCACCGTGTCTTATCTCTGAATGTGTCGAGTGGTGTGGGAGATTTCTCTTCTTTCACGTCTTTTCTGGTATACTCGTGTTGCAGGGGTAGAGTCTTTGAATCAAAACGTCCTGGGTCCCTGGTTAGAACCCCGTCACGGTTTAAATTTTGAATAAAAATCATCAGCAATGGCGGCCGAAGACTTCCAGCATAGAAATCACCCTCATTCAGCCAACAAGATTGTCACAGAGGGTGGAGGAGCGGTCAGAGGTTCAGGCCACTCTCTTTCCCTTGGGGTAACAAATTGCCCCTAAAACGGAAGAATCAGCAATTATAAATGGCATCAGGATGCAGAAGGCGATGGAAACCACTGCATTAAAGACACGTACGTAATATGTATCCACAGCACATGTGGCCTGTAATTGTAAAAGTGTTATGGTGATCTCTCCATTAGCGAAACATACGGTACTAGTCCTCCAAATCAGATCTCTGGAAGAGGACTGCCTCTACAAGTCGAGGCGTGGAATATCATAAGCTTAAACGTGGTAAGGAAGCTAGAAAATCTGAAAAGGGAAATGGAAAGGATCAATCTAGATATAGTAGGGGTCAGTGAAGTGAAATGGAAAGAAGACAAGGATTCCTTGTCAGATGAGTACAGGGTAATATCGACAGCAGCAGAAAATCGTGTAATGGGAGTGGGATTCGTTACGAGTAGGAAGATAGCACAGAAAGTTATTGTGAACAGCTCAGACATAGGGTTATTCTCATGAGAGTCGACAGCAAAGCAAAACGGACGATGATAATCCAGGTATACATGCCAACATCGCAAGTTGCCGGTGAAGAGATGGGGAAAGTATATGAGGATAGTGAATGGGTGATTCAGTATGTAAAGGGAAACGGAAATCTGATAGTCACGGGAATTGGAATGTAGTTCTAGGGGAAGGAGCAGAAGAATTGACTATGGGATAATACGGGCTTAGTACTTAGAAAGAGGGAGAAGAAACACTATTTGCGTTCTGCAACAAATTTCAGCTAGTTACAGTGAATTCTTCGTTGAAGAATCACAACAAATGTGGTATACTTGGAAAAATCCAGGAGAGAGGGGAGGATTTCATTTAGATTACGTCATGATCAGGCAGAGATTCCGAAATCAGATACTGGATTGTAAGGAGTACTCAGGAGCAGATATAGACTCAGACCGCAATTTAGTAGTGTTGCACAGTAGGCTGAAATTTAAGAGACTAGTCATGAACAATCAATGGCCAAAGAAGTGGGATACAGAAGTATTGGGAAATGAAGAGATACGCTTGAAATTACTTAAGGTTGTAGATACTGCGATAAGGAATAGCCCCATTAGGCAGTTCAGTTGAGGAGGAATGGGCGTCTCCAAAAAGGTCAAACACAGAAGTTGGAAAGAAAGACATAGGTACAAAGAAGGTAGCTGCGGAGAAACCATGGGTAACAGAAGAAATACTTCAGATGTTCGATGGAAAAAGGAAGTACAAAACTGTTGAGGGAAATTCAGAAATACAGCAATACAAGTCACTTACAAATGAAATAAACATGAACTGAAGGGAATCTAAGGTGAAGTGGATGCATGGATAATGTGAAGAAATCGAAAAAGAAAAGATTATAGGAAGAATTGACCCACAATACACATAAGTCAAAACCACCCTCGGTGAAATTAAAGGCAAGGGAGGTAACTTTGGGATTAGTAAGATGAAACTGTGGGGCTAGTGGGCCCATGGCTCATGGCGTGCCGCTGCAGATCTGACTACGTGACGAGTGCGGGAAGTCCAGGTACAAAGACGAGCAGCTTCGCCGGAAATGGGTAAATCCCCAAGCTGGGAATTTCGGCGGTGTAGCTAGCATGACCTTCGTGCAGCAGTTGCGCCAAGTGATGGTAGAGCCAGGTAAGCTGATAATCGGATTGTTACAGCTCTTTGAGAATCTAGTCATTCACAGCCAAGTATCAAAGAAAAAATGTGAATAGATCTCTGAAAAATCATGTGCATCCAATGATCCAACAATAATTCAGTATCTTCAAAACTATAAAAATGGATATTTCACAACGAACAAACAACAACGAACCTCGGAACTAATAGCTTTTAAGCGCTTCGTGCGATTTCAACAGCGGTGGCGTAGCGGTTGTAGGCACTTCGGTCCGGAACCGAGCGACTGCTACGGCCGCAGGTTCGAATCCTGCCTCGGGCATGGATGTGTGTGACGTCCTTAGGTTAGTTGGGTTTAAGTAGTCCTAAGTTCTAGGGGACTGATGACCTCAGAAGTTATGTCCCATAGTGCTCAGAGCAATTTGAACCGATTTCAACACACTGTATCTCAAATGTTAGCATTGCACTACAGCTACGATCTCTGAAAGCTACACAAGATTATGTTTTTTATTTCTTTTACACAGCGAATGAATACACCATGAATACCTAATATTTTGTCATACATATTCTTTCTTTAACGAACAGTTTTCTATTTGGCAATAACTTTATTTAAATATTAACTACAACTGCTAACACAAAATCACGATAATTTAAGAAGTCGTCAATCGTATGTTTTAGCTGCCACCCCCGTAAAAGAATGCCAAAAGAGGCTTCTGACAAGCAGGCCTAGATAACTGCTTAAGCAGCATTAACGACAATCTGTTGTCATTTATTGTGAGCGCAATCTTTATTTATATTTATTGTGATTGCCCTGATTGTGACCGAATGTTTATGACATTTATTTATTTAAATCTTGTTGTAATATATTAGTATAGTCCGGGAAGTAGTCAAGATGAGACGAATCATGTCTGAGGAACGTAAGAACGATGTATTTTTAATGAGGATTGCCGTCGGCCAATGGAAAAGCATGCAGTAGCAGAACGCTACGGAAGTCAAGTGGAGACTGGGACTTTTCAAGTGAAGAGTTCAAGGGAGCTATTCCGGAAACTTTTACGTTTGTGCTTGAAGGAGGCAAACCCGCCAGTGGTAACGAGTGGTATTCGATCGTGTAGGTGGTTGATACTGGATGGTGAACAGTTGGTACCATACTTTAACTTCTAAGAGAACTTGCATTTCGAGAGATTTGAATGTGCTCCACTGTAGGGCTCTAAATTTTTCCGCATGTATTGCGGAACTGAGGATTCACAGAGTATGAGTCAGTATGCTTTGTACACCGTGCGTTGATTTGTGAATCGTCATGTTGAACGCTGAACTGTGTTGAACTGATGAATGTATCGTGTAATGTGGTCGCGAAAAGGTCTTAGTTTTTGCGTATCTTTTATGACTGTTTAGTTTTCAGATTTTGTTACCAATTTCGTAACGGTCTCAATGTAACTTTACTGTAGGTGAGAAGAATATTTTCTGTCTGCATTGTAATTCAGTGTCGTACGACCACCTTTGGAATGTTGTCTTTTGAATAAACATTATTCAGCGTAAATACAGCATAGTTACAGACGTTAGAGTGGAAACCTTGTTATTAAATTATTCATTTATTTTCGGTTTCTGTGTATTTCATTAACTTGCAATTCTAGCCAATCCGTAGAGCATTTGGCTGCAGGATCTCAGCTATAGGTTGTTATTTGCAGCGAATTAGCTGCGGGGCATGAAAATAGACGTGCGCGGTTCGACCCTATGACTACATCGAGCTATTCTTTTTAAACAGAACCGTGCACAGCCAAAGTACCTAAAGTACAAGTGACCACAGGGAAAGACGCAACTGGTATGTCCGTTGTTTATGCTAGTAAGAGCCTAAAAGTCAAGAATTACCGCACAATCACCTTAACAGCTCATGTATCAAAGTTGCTGAAGAGAATAATACACAGATGAATGGAAAAGAAAATTGAGGGTGTGTTAGACGACGATCAGTTTGGCTTTAGGAAAGGTAAAGGCGCCAGAGAGGCATTCTGACGTTGAGATTCATGATGAAAGCAAGACTAAAGAAAAAGCAAGACATGCTCATAGAACTTATCGACCTGGAGGAAGCGTTCGACAATGCCAAATGGCGCAAGAAGTTCGCAATTTTGAGAAACACAGGAGCAGACTGCGGGAAGAGACGGATAATATACAGTACGTACAAGAGTGAAGAGGGAACAATAAGAGTGGAAGACCAGGATCGAAGTGCTCGGTTTAAAAAGGGTGTAAGACACGGATCTAGTCTTTCGCCCCTACTATTCAGTCTATACATCGAAGAAGCTATGACGGAAATAAATGCTAGATTGAAGAGCGGAGATAAAATTCAAGGTAAAAGGATATCAACGATAAGGATCATAGATGACGTTGCAATTCAGTGAAAGTGAAGAAGTATTACAGAATGTGATGTATGGAATGAACAGTCTAACGAGTACAGAATATGTATTTAGAGTAAATGGAAGAAAGATGAAAGTAACGAGAAGTAACTGAAATGGGAACAGAGAGAAACTTAGCATCAGGATTGGTGATCATGAAGTAGATGAAGTTAAGGATTTCTGCTACCTAGACAGCAAAATAACTCATGACAGACGGAGCAAGGAGGACATCAGATTTATGAGAATGTGGTTTGGAACACAGCATTGTATGGTAGTCAAAGATGGAGTATGGGAAAACCTAAACAGTAGAGAACTGAAGCGTTTGAGTCGTGGTGCTGCAGAAAAATGTTGAAAATTAGGTTGACTGATAAGATACGGAACGAGGAGATTTTCCGCATAATCTGCGGGAAAGAAATATGTGGAAAACACTGACAAGAAGGAAGGACAGGATGGCAGGAAATATACTAAGATATTACGGAATAACTTCCATGGTACTGGAGGGAGTAAAATCTGTACAGAAAGACAGTTATTGGAACAGGAGAGGAATTCTTGGGGGACCGCATCAAACCAGTCAGAAGAATGATGACTAAAATAAAAAATAAAGAAAAAAAACGTCCAGGCCTTTCAGCCAGTGTGTGGAACAACTGACGGCTCTTCTGAATACTATTATGTTAATACAGTAATCTAATTCAATAGTTTTATCTTGGTTGTTGGGACGATTACTGTCTAACATTTTATTTCATGCTGCACGAGGTATCATAGGCTGTATGTGTTTCAACTCCTCTAAAAAAAAAAAGAGTACACATTTGTAATAGAACTTACGAGTACTGCCATAAAAACTCCTCTTCCCAAGATAGCTTACACATTATTATTCTGAACGTTACAGTTCTAATTTGTATTAACTGTAGCTTTCCGCTATATACAAAATTATATGATTTAATGCATGTTTAGCAATATTTTATTAATCACTGCAAGGTATGTGGCAGAGAACACTTTTTGTTGTATGAGTTTTCGACAGTTCTCCTTCCATTGACGGGTGCTGCACACGAAAATTAAAGGCATACGTACATGTTGCCAGACTGTTATTGAGTCTTCCTTTATCTTGATTACTCACACGGGAACGTCTCGAATAATGTGAAATAGCTGGCTAGATTCCCCACAAAGTGTCAGTTCTCAATAGGTGATCGATCCCAAATGAAGTATGTGTTAAAAGTGGGAAACAACAAACAAACTCCCAGAACACCATCTAAGATAGGTATTTATTAGTCACGAGTTGTTTCATGTGCGTAACTCCATTATCAGGTTAAAAGCTTGATTTATCTAACCAGTAGCGGTGCTAGGAACACAACGCTCTTATGTGTTCGGATGTTTTGCTATATTTGTGTTGTGTGATACAATGGTGATTTCAGCAGCCCAACACTGTACTTTTTCAAGTTAGTAAATGAAATAGTTCATCGTATCCTGCAATGCTGTATGGGTCAGGTAGAGAAATTTGCATGGGATCTCAAGACTTCGTAGTGATTAGTGCTTCCTTCCGTACTATCAAGTACGGTAAACATCTACATCTACATCCATACTCCGCAAGCCACCTGACGGTGTGTGGCGGAGGGTACCCTGAGTACCTCTATCGGTTCTCCCTTCTATTTCAGTCTCATATTGTTCGTGGAAAGAAGGATTGTCGGTATGCTTCTGTGTGGGCTCTAATCTCTCTGATTTTATCCTTATGGTCTCTTCGCGAGATATACGTAGGAGGGAGCAATATACTGCTTGACTCTTCGGTGAAGGTATGTTCTCGAAACTTTAACAAAAGCCCGTATCGAGTTACTGAGCGTCTCTCCTGCAGAGTCTTCCACTGGAGTTTATCTATCATCTCCGTAGCGCTTTCGCGATTAGTAAATGATCCTGTAACGAAGCGCGCTGCTCTCCGTTGGATCTTCTCTGTCTCTTCTATCAACCCTATCTGGTAAGGATCCCACACTGCTGAGCAGTATTCAAGCAGTGGGCGAACAAGCGTACTGTAACCTACTTCCTTTGTTTTCGGATTGCATTTCCTTAGGATTCTTCCAATGAATCTCAGTCTGGCATCTGCTTTACCGACGATCAACTTTATATGATCATTCCATTTTAAATCACTCCTAATGCGTACTCCCAGATAATTTATGGAATTAACTGCTTCCAGTTGCTGACCTGCTATATTGTAGCTAAATTATAAGGGATCTATCTTTCTATGTATTCGCAGCACATTACACTTGTCTACATTGAGATTCAATTGCCATTCCATGCCCCATGCGTCAATTCGCTGCAGATCCTCCTGCATTTCAGTACAATTTTCCATTGTTACAACCTCTCGATACACCACATCATCATCTGCAAAAATCCTCAGTGAACTTCCGATGTCATCCACAAGGTCATTTATGTATATTGTGAATAGCAACGGTCCTATGACACTCCCCTGCGGCACACCTGAAATCACTCTTACTTCGGAAGACTTCTCTCCATTGAGAATGACATGCTGCGTTCTGTTATCTAGGAACTCCTCAATCCAATCACACAATTGGTCTGATAGTCCATATGCTCTTACTTTGTTCATTAAACGACTTTGGGGAACTGTATCGAACGCCTTGCAAAAGTCAAGAAACACGGCATCTACCTGGGAATCCGTGTCTATGACCCTCTGAGTCTCGTGGACGAATAGCGCGAGCTGGGTTTCACACGACCGTCTTTTTCGAAACCCATGCTGATTCCTACAGAGTAGATTTCTAGTCTCCAGAAAAGTCATTATACTCGGACATAATACGTGTTCCAAAATTCTACAACTGATCGATGTTAGAGATATAGGTCTATAGTTCTGCACATCTGTTCGACGTCCCTTCTTGAAAACGGGGACGACCTGTGTCCTTTTCCAATCCTTTGGAACGCTACGCTCTTCTAGAGACCTACGGTACGCCGCTGCAAGAAGGGGGGCAAGTTCCTTCGCGTACTCTGTGTAAAATCGAACTGGTATCCCATCAGGTCCAGCGGCCTTTCCTCTTTTGAGCGATTTTAATTGTTTCTCTATCCCTCTGTCGTCTATTTCGATATCTACCATTTTGTCATCTGTGCGACAACCTAGAGAAGGAACTACAGTGCAGTCTTCCTCTGTAAAACAGCTTTGGAAAAGACATTTAGTTTTTCGGCCTTTAGTCTGTCATGCAGAGTCTTCGATAGTAAAGTTGTAGAAACGGCTGCTACAGGTGAAGTGATAAAAACGTGCCACATACCTGTTTTGTTATGTGTCGAGTCAGCCAGCTATCAGGTCACACGGTGCCGAAACACGGCGCTGCGTCGGGTAGCCTCGCGAATCGACATTCCCCGCATCGCTGGCGCTGTTTCCTTTGTGGCTCTCGTGGCGTTGAGTGCGTGCATTCTTCTAACACATAAACATTTTTTTCTTTTTTTCTGTTGCCTAGTACCTGCAGAGCAAATCCATTCTATGAATTACGAGATCTGAAGTGGCACTTTTAGTTGCAGAATGGAGTGACGGTGTATTTACAGTATTTTCTGAACTGGACAGTTTGTATGAAAACTACGAAGCAATAGATGATTCAAACGTCTGTAGCGATGTCAAATATGATTTCTTGTTGTCTTGTGGTGTAATGACAATAATGATATTTGTGGTGTGAAGATGGGAAAGACGCTGGGCACAGTGATGTTTCAGGAGAAGTAGTTCAGACTGGAGGCGAAGTAATATGGAAATGAACTTGCAAAAATTGCTTTCAGAATGGCTGTGGGGGAACACAATCTCTTAAACATGCAAAATGCGGTAATTGTGCTACTTCGCAATGAAGGAGACACACAAAGTATAAAACGATTGCGACATCTTTCCACTAAGGCAGTATTCAATGAAATGTTTTCTTCATTCCACAATTAGCTTCGGCTATTTAAAGCATTATAAATCGTTAAGCCGCACAAAACAGCACACTGCATTACCGCCACGAACGGGAACACAGTAGAATGAAATTTTCACTCTACAGCGGAGTGTGCGCTGATATGAAACTTCCTGGCAGATTAAAACTGTGTGCCGGACCGAGACTCGAACTCGGCACCTTTGCCTTTCGCGGGCAAGTGCTCTACCGACTGAGCTACCCAAGCACGACTCACGCCCCGTCCACACAGCCTTAATTCCGTCAGTTTGGCAGGTAGGAGACGAGATACTGGTTGAATTAAGGCTGTGAGGACGGGCTTGACTCGTGCTTGGGTAGCTCAGTCGGTGGAGCACTTGCCCGCGAAAGGCAAAGGTCCCGAGTTCGAGTCTCGGTCCGGCACACAGTTTTAATCTGCCGGGAACACAGTAGTTTGTTGATAATTTAACGGAAGGGCTGTATGTAGACACTGTAATGGTCCGCCTAAGTCGTTGATATTGCTAATTTGCTATAATCGCACTATTTCACTCCAATTTACGGAGCTTGTTAGTACTTGATGTTAGGTTGGCGCCATTACAATGTATTGTATTGTAGTAATCGCTGCTGCTTGCTGGATCGCTGCTGTGTCTCGATGCTGATGCTGGCTCTAAATCTGGTTGTCTAGGGTAAACACATGAGGTCCCATGTTTTTCATGTCCTTTTTATGATAAAGAACGAGCGAAACCAACACATATGTAAACATCAAACATTTATTACTTTAGTGGCCATATTAATTCCACTGTCCACCAAAGACCATAACACAACACAAAGTAGTACTTCCTTTACATGTTCTTTGCATTGTTTTGCCAAACAATAACACAGAAACACACTTCACCAAAGTGACATTCCGACTGCCCCCGACTGCCTCCGACTGCCTGTATTTATAACATTGTCAAAGAACTACTAAAAATAGATATAGTTTATAAGTCACATGTACATCTGTTATCATAATTTGTGCAGAAAAGTTATTAATTTGCATCGAGTGACATAATGTAACATGTTATTAAAATGACAGACATATTTGTTGACTTGACAGAATAATTCTTTGTTACAAAAAGGTCGTTTTATTAGAAGTTTGTCAATTGACTTCTCTAATTTGCATAAATAAGTAAGTAACATGAATTATTAAGAATTACATTGGTTTTCGTCTAAAATAGGATTGATTACGTGAATACTGAGTGAAAACGCTCCTAGTGAACAAATAGGTTTCACTGGGTGATTTTTATTTAAGGAGATCCAAAATACCTATGTTGGCCACTATTTTTCGTACTTCATATTAATTATTTAAGATGAACTTAGTGTTTTTACATGATGACATTTGCTGTATCAGTGATCAAGTGATATTAACTTTTGTGTGGGTCAGTTATTCAGTATAATTTAATGGGTTGACTGTTTATGGAGACATGTTATGCAATCATTGTTAACATACACAATCACTTTTCTATAATCATAAATACTCATTAAACTGGTTGAATTTGGAAGGGATCGCATACTTCATTAAAGTAAAGCCTTTAATATGTTCCGTTACAATACCCCCCTCGGGTAATATTATTTACAGAATGTTAATGATATTAGCCGACTAGGACAAATGTGTCAATTACTATGCATAATGTGTATGTATACAACAACCGTTACACCGTTTCAAAATGACTTTTTCCTGCAAATATTTTAGTTGTGTTGTTTCAAAGGCACTTTGTGTTATGGCTCTCAGTATGACAGCATCATAAATATATTTAGTAATATATGAAAGTAAAAAAAATGTTAATCTTTGCTCCCAGTGAGCCACATGGAAAATGATCAAAAACAGACACAAATATATCACATGTGATTTTAAGATATGCAAAAAAAATATGTAAATTATTTCAAAGTCAGCTCTCATTGAGTCACAGAATAATCAAGATAATAGAAGGAACATAAATATATTACATAGATGGACAGGTCAGATGTCCATAGGAAAATATTGCAACTGTCTGCTCGTTTTGAGCCACATAAAGGAAATGAAAACAAAGAACATAATTATAAGTATGGACATGATATATAAACACAAACACTAGAGAAGTCACATGTATGAATGCATTTGAAAAAAAAGGAAATATTTAAAAAACTTGTCTCCCCCTTCTTATCAAATAAACCCCACAAAATAGATTCTATTTGTGGTGTGTCTGACTTGTTATTAACACCAGTATCTTTTTCAGCCCAACTATGGAACTCTGCAATACCTTCAACTTCTGCACTTTCACTAACTACCTGTGCTTGAATACTGTTTTTATTAACTTATCACTTTTACTCATAGTATCCCAAAACCTTTTATTAAATTCTAATTTATTCATTCTAACAACATCAGTATTTTCGTGGTATTTACTCTTTACATTGTATCCTCTCCTTTTCCAGTTTCGGTTATGTGTTGTCCTGTCATAATGTTGTCTAGCCCCAAAACTACGGACATCTAGTGGGACTGTCCACCGTTTCCCAGCTGGTTCCCTCGGTCTGTCTGCTTGTAGTTGTCATTTTGTTCACTAGTTTCAAGAAACCCCCTTCTATCTGGTTCTCTTCCCCAATACCTATTTCTATCATTCCTGTTATCTCTCCTCCATCCTCCCTCCTGTGTATTGTTTCTGAAATCATTTTCATATCTCCTATCTCCCCTATTTGGAGCATTATTTCCAGAATTTTCAAAGTTTCTCCTCCCATAATAATCTCTATTTACATTCCTGTTCCACCCCCCATACTGGTTGTTGCCAGAGCCAAAACTTTGGTTACTTTCTCTTTCCAAGGCCCTATCTAATCTATCTACAAATTTCAGGAACTCTTCCATTGAATCTCCTGGTCCATGGACCAATTCCCACTGCAGTCTCTCTGGTAATCTTCTTTTTAAAACATCAATTTGTGTCATAATATGAAAAGAGTTATTCAAGTGAGCAAGTTTTTTCAATTGATCTCTGCAAAATTTTTGCATTCCCCCTACTTTCCCTCTATACACTGGTCCATTTAGAAATTCTGACTTTAATCTGGCTTGTATGGATTGTGACCAAAATTTGCAAATAAATTTAGCTTCAAACTCTTCAAAAGTTTCCAAGAATCATTATTCTCATTTACCCAGGATAGGGCCTCCCCTTCTAGAAACCGTTTAACTAACTTAATTTTTATGTTATCTGACATTCCTACAACAAACATATCTTTACATTGGTGAATAAAGTCAACAGGGTGCAGATTTTCACCAGGAAAGCATTTCACTTGGATGTGTCCATACATTGTATTTTGATTGTAAAACATTTGTTTTGACATCAATGCATCTTCCAATTGTGTATATTTAGTGTGTATATTTTCTACTTTTGTATCTACATTAGTGGTATACAGGTTGTATTCTTGTTTAAGGTTTTCTGATGTTTTGTCTATTCTCTGATCTAATCTTTTAGCTTCAGTATCTACTCTGTTGTAGATGACAGCAATGCTGTCTGTGTTAGCTTGTATGTTTTCATTTAAGCTTTCAACTTTATCTTGAAATTCTTTTCTGAAGTATATCAGCTGCTCCCTAGTGTCCTTACTGAGGGTAGTTTTAATTTCCTCACACTTCTCATTGAGATGAGTACTTAATAGATCAAAATCCAAACTTAACTTATCCAGTCTATCTGTGTTTTCTTTAAGTTTCAAACATACTTGTTCATTTGATTGTTTGAAATCCAAACTTAACTTATCCAGTCTATCTGTGTTTCCTTCACTTGACTGTTTAAAATCCAAACGTACTTCTTCACTTGATTGTTTAAGTTGCGAGCTTATTTGAGTTGCAAACTCTGCTAGCCACTCTGTTAAGTTTAATTGTTCACCACCCCCTGGTTCAATTTTTACATTTCCTACGATCTCATCCCTCTCAGGTAGAGACATGTTAACAATTTAATTATTTTAAATGACAACAACAAAATACCTTGCTTTATGTAGCTATGCGGTGATGTCGTGATCAGCGTTCTTGTTGGCTTTCTTCACTTATATTCGGTTTTATCGAAGCTGAAGTCTTGATTAATGAATTCCATTGACATAATCCAGACGTTAATCTTCCGAGCGGTGTGATGATAGTTTTTCGTAGTCGCACAAACACACTTTACACACGTTCTTTCTTTCTTTTCACTTTGACATATTTTCACTGTTGCCACACTGCACAAATAAACTTTTTTGGAGTGCTAAGCACTTACGAAATTTATCGCTGCACTATTATCATCGATGCACTTAAAGATCCCGGACGAGCCCCCACTTTTGTAATGGTCCGCCTAAGTCGTTGATATTGCTAATTTGCTATAATCGCACTATTTCACTCCCATTTACGGAGCTTGTTAGCACTTGATGTTAGGTTGGCGCCATTACAATGTATTGTATTGTAGTAATCGCTGCTGCTTGCTGGATCGCTGCTGTGTCTCGATGCTGATGCTGGCTCTAAATCTGGTTGTCTAGGGTAAACACATGAGGTCCCATGTTTTTCATGTCCTTTTTATGATAAAGAACGAGCGAAACCAACACATATGTAAACATCAAACATTTATTACTTTAGTGGCCATATTAATTCCACTGTCCACCAAAGACCATAACACAACACAAAGTAGTACTTCCTTTACATGTTCTTTGCATTGTTTTGCCAAACAATAACACAGAAACACACTTCACCAAAGTGACATTCCGACTGCCCCTGACTGCCTCCGACTGCCTGTATTTATAACATTGTCAAAGAACTACTAAAAATAGATATAGTTTATAAGTCACATGTACATCTGTTATCATAATTTGTGCAGAAAAGTTATTAATTTGCATCAAGTGACATAATGTAACATGTTATTAAAATGACAGACAGATTTGTTGACTTGACAGAATAATTCTTTGTTACAAAAAGGTCGTTTTTTTAGAAGTTTGTCAATTGACTTCTCTAATTTGCATAAATAAGTAAGTAACATGAATTATTAAGAATTACATTGGTTTTCGTCTAAAATAGGATTGATTACGTGAATACTGAGTGAAAACGCTCCTAGTGAACAAATAGGTTTCCATGGGTGATTTTTATTTAAGGAGATCCAAAATACCTATGTTGGCCACTATTTTTCGTACTTCATATTAATTATTTAAGATGAACTTAGTGTTTTTACATGATGACATTTGCTGTATCAGTGATCAAGTGATATTAACTTTTGTGTGGGTCAGTTATTCAGTATAATTTAATGGGTTGACTGTTTATGGAGACATGTTATGCAATCATTGTTAACATACACAATAACTTTTCTATAATCATAAATACTCATTAAACTGGTTGAATTTGGAAGGGATCGCATACTTCATTAAAGTAAAGCCTTTAATATGTTCCGTTACAACACGGTTCACGGATTAGGTCTTATGACTGTTCCGATTGCCCGACTGCTGACTGGAAGGCAGTACAGGTGCGATTTGTGATCGTGGGACATGTGACCAGCGTGTTGCCAATCTCTCCAGCGTGTGTTCCCAATGGACGAAACCTGATGATACCGCTGTTTCATTTGTCCTCACGATGCTGAGTGCACCCCGTTCCATTACCGTTCTTGATGGTTTAATAGACAGTCAGTACACATAAGACGGAAAACATGCAAATATACAATGCTGAGCGGAGGATAATATTGAGGGCTATTTAAAAAATTCAAATATATGTACGAGGCTCATTGTAAAAGTGATGGAAACTACTTTTTGTCTCGAAAATGGTAACAAATTAAAAAATTCTGTAATATTAGTTCATATCTAAACATTACATGTAGGCAGATGGATGAACGCACACACCACAATAAAGATACAACACGGGAAAAAAAGACGAAAAGAGTTTGTCATTGAAAATGTGTTTTACTGTCTGTTGCAGCAGTACACAATAGTGGGGTACAAAATACGTGCATTCCTCGGTATCAGCTGTCTCCCCGAGAATCCACAGTAACGTCGCCTGACGCTATGTCGCCAACGACTCGCTGTTTGGTTCCCTACCCCAAATCAACCAACCACCGAGGTGACGCAAGATGGCAGTGCTTTCCAGGAGAACGAAACAGAACGAGCGACCACAGTGTGAGCTGAGCAGCCATTCGGGATGGATGTTACCCATTTTTAACAGCGCTCTTGCGTAAAGATTGCAGTTCATCGTGGCAGGAACGCGCGACGGCGCCACGAGGAGCTTGTGGAGGCAGCAGGATATGCTGCTCTACCGTACCGAACGGTTGCTCGGTGGGTACACGCGTTCAGTCGAGGCACAGCTGCAACAGCCGACATGCACTGGTCCGGGGGACCTGTCACCGTGCGTAAGGTCTTCGCTCGTACCCAGGTCACCCAATGCCTGGAGAAGACAGAAGATGGAGGCTTTTTCTAGGGACTAAGATGCCACAGCTCCGTGTTCCTGCCCTGTGCTGTTGTGTACTGTTGCAAATGACAGTAAAACACGTTTGCAACGGCAAAATTTCTCCCGTCTATTTTCTCGAGCTATATCTTTATGGCGGTAAGGGTATTCATCCATCTCCCTACAAGACATGCTCATATGTTAACTAACCTTCCATTCACATATTTCAGAATTCTTTAATTCGTTACCATTCTCGAGACAAAAAATAGCTATCGTGATTTTTGCTACTATCCTTGTATCTATGCCCGTAGTGTCACCCTCTGCGTTGTGGCGTCACGCCGATGCGGTATGGAGGAACATGTGGTCAGCACATCGCTTTCCCGGTCGTTTCGTCAACTTTCCAGGCCGTGGAGCCTCTGTTGACATTCAATTACGAGGGTCACTCCAAAAGAAGTGCACACTATTTTTTTTTAAATCCATCTTTTATTCTACATGTTTCAAAGTTTTACAGTGTGTAGATACATCCTTTAGGAACAATATTTTCATTTCTCTACATAATTTCCATCCCTCTCAACTGCCTTACGCCATCTTGGAACCAGGACCAGTATACCCGCACGGTAAAATTCTGGACCAAACTATTGGAGCCATTGTTTGGCAGCGTGCACAAGGGAGTCATCATCTTCAAACCCTGTTCCACGAAGAGTCTTTCAGTTTCCCAAAGAGAGTGTAGTCACATGGAACCAGGGCAGGACTGTAAGGCGGGTGTTTCGGTACTGTCCATCCGAGTTTTGTGATCGCTTCCATGTTTTTTTGACTGACATGTGGCCGTGCATTGTCGTGGAACAGCAAAACATACTGCTTTTGCCGATGTGGTCAAACACGACTCAGTCGAGCTTGAAGTTTCATCAGTGTCGTCACATATGCATCGGAATTTATGGTGGTTCCACTTGGCAAGATGTCTACAAGCAAGAGTCCTTCGGAATCGAAAAACACCGCAGCCGTAACTTTTCCAGCAGAATGTGTGGTTTTGAAATTTTTTTTTTCTTGGGTGAATTTGCATGATGCCACTCCATTGATTGCCTCTTCGTCTCTGGTGAAAAATGATGGAGCCATGTTTCATCATCTGTCACAGTTCTTCCAAGAAATTCATCTCCACCATTCCCGTACTGTTCCAAAAGTTCGCTGCATACCGTTTTTCTTCTTCTTTTTTTTGTGAGCCACTGTCAACATCCTGGGACCCCACCTGGCACAAACCTTTTTTAACGCCAACACTTTCAGTATTCTGCAAACACTTCCTTCCCCTATCCCAACGTAGCGTGACAATTCGTTCACTGTGATGCATCTGTCAGCAGTCACCAATTCGTTAACTCTCTGCACATTGTCTGGAGTGTGTGCAGTACGAGGCCTGCCGCTGCGAGGACAATCCTCAATACTGCCGTGCCCGCTTTCATCCCGTAACCTGCTTGCACACCGACTAACTGTACTGCGATCGACAGCAGCATCTCCATACACCTTTTACAACCTCTTGTGGATGTTTCCCACTGTCTCGTTTTCACAGCACAGGAATTCTATGACAGCACGTTGCTTCTGACGAACGTCAAGTGTAACAGCCATCTTTAAGACATGCTGCGACGGCGCTACTCACGGTAACAGGTTGAAACGCGTACGTTTCATAGGCAGCGATGGTGAAGCACAGAATCTTTGACCAGAGTTGCGATACAATGCAGTTGCGAGCTAGCGGTTGCGAGTAGCGCGTCGGAGATGACGCACTTGCAGTCTAGATGCGAGAGAGTTTAGTTGTGTGTGAGCAGTCGGCGGGCGACGACACCGCACTCTGGTCATGATTCAGGATGAGGTATATTTTTATTAAATAAGTATTCATGCAGCATTGCGTTCAACAGATAATCTAATGTATATTCATTGTAATTAACTTTCAAGAATCGCTCCAATAATAATTTTGATTTCAAAGCAATTTTTAACAAAAAAAAAATCATTTGATTCCCTTGCATTTCCTTTAAAGAAAATTTTCAGTTAAATTAAAAAAAAAATATTATTGCGATGCATTTCCTCCAAGCTGTGGCGCAGAATAAGAGCAGATCCAGTTTTACTAAGGTAACAATTACAGTTTAATTAGTGAACAGGGCCAAAGACCGACATTTCGGTTTAATTGAGTTTTGATTATCACTGTACTTTCATTGTCATGGGATTATCTTTCATTATTTTATGGGAACTTATACTTGGGTCAGATTGCAAATTTTTATTTAATTGTCTTTGTCATTAATAATTTTGCGGGAAGGTTACACTTACACATGGCTTCATTTCTAATAAATACTGTCTTTTGAAAAATTCCGTGGGGAGGTTACACTTGGCGACACCCAGTCCAGGATCGTATTTCGTTGAGAATCTTTTGAAAAACAGTCAGATATCTGCTCTTATTTGCTTAAATATAGAATTTCTTTCCTCAGATCATCGGCAATTGTTTGCTCTGTTGTGTGTTTGTTGCCTTTTGTATTTGTGCTTATTTCTTTTGTGAATAATTGTGACTATTGTGAAAATGCCGCGAAAGACTGTGAATAGTGTATCGCGAGGTATAATGAATGAACTTACCGACTTAAACGACTTCACCAATAGTACTTGTGACACGCAGTGTAATGATGACAATCCTGCGTTCACTGACAATCAATGCGTTCCAACCACTAATAATGATGTAGACCTTAATGATGAACAAACGAACTCAATTGTCTCCTCTGTTAATTTGACGACAATTGATGACGCGGGGCGCACTATTGTAATGAGCGCTGCCCAACTTAACACACCCGGTTTGGAAAATTCAAGTAACGTACAGACAAATTTTTCGAATGAAAATGATCAGTGTACTGAAAGTACGCCGGATTTATTTAATTCCGAAACAATGTCTGACAGTGTACATCCGACTGATAAACGTTTTTGTAAATCTCAGAGTAACCAAATGGTTACAGAAAGCGAGACAATTCCAGATCCACCATTAAACAGCACAGTGAATAGAAATGCTAATTTTGGCTCGGATCAAATTATGGCACTATTGCTGCAACGAGTTAACCAAATTATTGAAAAACAAGACAACAATGATGAAAATGTCAAACAACTTAGAGAACAGAACAAACAAGATAACGAAAATCTTAAACAACACTTAAATGAAAAATTAGACAACAATTCCAGACAGTTAAATGAAAAATTAGACAACAATTCCAGACAGTTAAATGAAAAATTAGACAACAATTCCAGACAGTTAAGTGAACAAATTAGAGCCGTTGCCGCGCAGTGTCATGACACTAAGGAACAGTTACGCGAGGAAATTGAGGCTTGTTCAAAAAAAAAAAAAAATAGCGAAGAAATTAAGTCTGTTGCTCAGGAATTAAGGGAATTGCAAACAGCTGCAACAGAAACACTTAGAGCGGAAATCAGTACAGTCGCTAAACAATGCTCCGAAAAAGCTACACAATTACGCGACGAGTTTAAAGCAATGACAGTAGAACTTTCGCGCACAATGGACGCAAAGATTGACGCGAAATTCGACCAACAGATCACTCAAATTAACGAACGTCTTAGTCTCCACATACAAAACAGTGATACGCGTTTCCGCAAATTTATTGAGGATCAAAATAAAGTCAAACGTCAAGTCATGGAAACAATCACTGCACAGAGACAAGAAGACAAACGTAAGATGTTTGCGAAAGCAAAAACATACGTGGACAACAATATTGCTACAGTATCGGACAAAATTAATACAATTGAACAGTTGAATGCGGAATTACGTGATGAAATTTCTGATCTTAAATCAAAAACAGATACACACACAGTAGATATTCAAACAGTGGCAGACAGGCTCGAACAATTAGAACTAACAAAGGATTCCGATGTAATTCAAGATGATGTTAAAAAACTGAACGAAACAACACGTAAATTGCAAAAACAGATTAATGCGTCCGATTCTAAAACCGATGATCAGGCAAAAATTCTGACTGAAAAATATGATGAATTGGCCAGTCGTATTGATGCTATCGAAAGTGCTAATGACAATAAATCAGATGATACTTCACCGGTTCCATTTAACCAAACACCTGAATTTCAAAATTTACAGCAGACTATTAATGGGATCGATTCGTCTAATAACACCTTGCGTAGAAAGTTGTCAAGTTTACAACAAGAAGTAACAGAGATGAAAAGTATTTCAGTTAATAACACATCACAGCAGACGCCACTTTGCGAACATTTGTCAGACTCGCGCAACGCGTATAATTTGGGTAATCTACAGAGAGTACGGGACTTAGATTCCGAACAACCACAGTTCAACAGATTCTCTTACAACCCTGAACCTGTTCCATCTCACAGAGACGATAATTTCGATTACAAACATTTTCTGTCAGTAAGAAAGTTTAAAGTGTTTAAAAATGACAGAACACAGATTCATCCGCTAGATTGGATACAACAATTTAGCTTTGCTTTTCCACCGACTTGGCCCGTAACACATAAACTTGAATTTATTTGCAGTTTTTTGGAAGGCGAACCGGCAACTCGTATGAGACCGATCGCGAGACAATGCTATTCGGTAGAAGAGTTTCAGAATGCTTTTCTGTCAGCGTATTGGTCGAAGACGACACAGCGCGGAATTAAAGATCAACTAATTAGTTTGCCAAATTATGAGAACTCCAATTTTCCCAGTGTGACGCAATTTTTTGAGCATATGGTACAACAAAACCAGTATTTAAGTGAACCCTATAGTGAATCCGCACTCATTCAATTATGTATATCTAAATTACCACGATCATTAAGAGTTTCACTTCTAACAGGTCAACAAAAAGAAAATATTTCGGCATTCAGGGATCTATTGCAGCTTTTAGAAGTGCAGCAATCTGATTATTCTTTTGTGAACAAAAACTTTTCATATAGTAACCAAGGTCAACAGACGTACAGCAATTACGATCAGACACGTAATTTTAATAGGAAAGGTAACAGACGTTTTAGGAATGACAACCACCAAAACTTTAATAACAGACAAAATTCTAATTATCAATATCGTCAAAATTTTGAGCAACAGGAATCACATTTTAGTAACAATAGACGTTTTCAACCACAACAGCATGAAGATCAGCCGGTTAACATACCTAACCAACAATGGAATGCACAAGGTCAACCAGGCTTTAATGTTTCGCCGCGTGCACGTGTAGTCCCTGATACAACAAATAGTAACGCACGGCAGCAAAGGAACAGCTACGTACAGAAAACACAGTATTTCAATTCCTATCGCAATGCACCGTATAGGAATGACTATTACGACAGACGTAAAAATAATGACGGCAATTTTCAGCGTACATCTAACAACAGTCGGTCATACCAACAGCAGAATTCTCATGAATGAACCCGATAGTAGGTATCATCCAGAGCGTAATACGTCTGGAAGAAGTAATAGAACTGTTCAAATTGTAGAAATGCCACAACATCCTCCTGATAATAGTAACACGTCAGATAGAATCTGACTAGATACTGTACAGGTCGCATCTTCCAGTAACACGAGCACTACTTTAGACACGCAGAATGTTGTTCACGAAAATGTTATTACTTTCGACGACATCAGAGACACTCTTTTACAGGAAAGACCAGTTGTTCAGAAAACCATTTCACACCCTGTCATCGAAATTAAAATAGGTTCATCGAAATTTTCAGCAGTAATTGATTCTGGATCACCTATGTCAGTAATAAACGAAGAAACTTTTAACGAATGCAACAAAGAGAATACTTATCCCACATTACCATTAGGCAAAACGAAAGTAAAAGGAGCAGTATCGAGTAAAGGAGTAGACGTTAAATTACAGACGCATTTATCATTTTGTATTGGAGGTCATACTTTTCATTCAAATTTTTGGATTGTTCCCTTATTGACAACAGACGTTATTTTAGGCACGAACTTTCTGGTACAACACGACGCAGTGGTTGATTTTCAAAATTCTTATTTAATGTTGAAGGATGAAAATGTGCAATTGGCTTTAGAATTTCAGCACTCATTATCTGCGGAAGAACAAACAATTAATTGTACACAGGTCATTTCCGTGTTACGTAACATAGACTGTAATCCCACATTGTTCACAGATACGTACGTACATAACTATAATACTCCAGACGAAGCTGACTACGACGTAATGCAAATGATTTCTGATAAGGTTAAAGAGAGCAGTGCAAATACAGACGACGAACGAACGCAATTACACAAAATTCTTTTGCAGCAAGCTCCAGTTTTCGACAACATTCCTGGTACTATGTCCGGTTTTATGTATTAATTTCAGGTGAAACAGCACGACACATTTAAAGCTAAGCATTACCCCATTCCGTATATTCATAGAGAACAAGTTAAAAAAGAATTGCAGGATATGCTCGACCAAGGAATTATTGAACCGGCAGTTAGTCCGTACATAAACCCGCTACATATTGTTAAGAAAAAAGATGGCTCACTTCGCCTTGTACTTGATTCACGTCACATTAATGACATTATTATTAATGAAACAGATCGACCACAGACACTAGAGGAACTTCTACAGAAATTTCAGGGTACAGCTATTTATTCTACACTAGATTTGAACTCGGGATTTTGGCAAATACAACTTCATCCGAATTGCAGAAAGTACACAGCTTTTCTCTGTTTTGGTGACTGTTATCAATTTTGTAAATTACCGTTCGGCTTAACTATTTCCTCTGCAGCTTTTATTCGCGGTTTGAACACAATACTTCCGACAGAACTTAAAGACAGAATTACGACGTACGTAGATGACATTCTTATCGCAGAAGCTAACTGGTCTGAACACAATGTGATTTTAGAACGACTGTTGCAAACTTTTCATGCACAAGGACTTACAGTTAACCTCAGTAAATCGCACTTTGGCAAAACTTCTATAAAATTTCTTGGACATGTAATTTCAGCAGAAGGCATTGCGCCTGATCCGGAAAAACTTCAAGCTCTACGTGACATTACTGTTCCTACGACGAAGAAACAATTACGCAGCTTTTTGGGCTTAATTAACTTTTTCCGTAAATTTATTCATCATTCTGCTTTAGATACACCTAGATTATGCCAATTAACAGGTAAAAACACTATTTTGTCATGGGATAAGCAAGCACACTCTGAATTCGTGAACCTGAAACATGCTTTGTTGAATGCTCCACTTTTATCGCACCCGGATCTTACTAGAAATTTTTCCATTGCCACCGACAGTTCCAACACAGCTTTAGGCGTACATATTTTTCAGGAAATTGAAGAAGATGGCTCTACAGTAATTAAAAACATCGCATTTGCAAGCCGCATTCTGTCACCTGCTGAACGAAATTATTCTGTTACAGAACTGGAAACGTTATGTGTTGTATGGGCTTTTACGAGATTTAGGCACTTTCTTTATGGCAGACACACCACCGTTTACACAGATCATAGAGCTATACAATTTTTACTTTCAGCTAAATTTACTCACGACAGATTAAGTAGATGGAAACTTTATTTACAGGAATTTAATTTTACGATTGTTCACATTCCCGGCACACAAAATGTTATAGCAGACGCACTATCGCGTTCTCTCATCAACAATCAGCAAGACGTAGCAACCAACTTCTGCAAAGCAAATTTCAGTGTCATGTACATTCAGCAAGTTGCATTTGAAAATTTTATTTCATCGTCATTACAGGACATAGCACAAGACCAACGTAAAGACAATGTGTGGAAAGAAATTAAACACCTTTGGCACGATAAGAATAATGTTACGATTAGGAACCACTACACTGTACGCAATGACATTCTGTTTCGCCGCTCTCATCCAGACAGCAAGAATTGGTTATTATGCATTCCTGACGAACTGGTTAACAAATTAATATGGTACACTCATTTAAGTTACGCTCATTACGGAGCCAGAAAATGTTTTCTTATACTGAGACAGAACTGTTATTTTACAAACATGGAAAAACGTATACGACGAGTTTTAGCGTCATGTAAAATTTGCCAGAAAGCTAAGTCTGACACCACTTCACACATTCCTCCATTATATCCCATTATACCTGTTAAATTAAGACATATGGCTGCAGTAGACATTTTTGGTCCAATTCCGAGAACTAATAGAGGTTTTTGCTACATCTTTGTCGCTGTTGAGCTCACTTCAAAATTTGTTACTTTCACTCCGTTACGCAAAGCTACTGCTAAAACTGTTTCGAAAGCATTTGTAAAGCATTTTCTATTTAATGTAGGGCATGTGATGAAAGTGATTTCAGATAATGGATCACAATTTCGTTCTGCTATATGGACACGCATGTTACGAGCTAGAAACATTTCTCCGATCTATATATCCAAGTACCACGCTTCTTCGAACCCTTGTGAACGATTAATGAAAGAAATTGGTAAACTGTGTAGAATATATTGCCACAAAAGACATATTGATTGGGACACACACATTTTCTCATTCCAAGATGTAATTAATTCCATTCCAAATGAATCCACTATGCTATCTCCGTCTGTAATACTGAAAAACGTTGAACCACCAAACAAAATTAAAGAATTAGTAACATTTCCTACATCTCGTCGATTACGACACCACGAAATAATTAACATTGCGCTGAACAACATCAAACGTGCCGCAGAGCGCCGGAGAAGACAGCAAAAACAGGTTTGTAGACGCCGAGACTTTCACGTTGGACAGAAGATATTAGTACGTACACACTACTTATCCAGCAAATTAAAAGGTAAGTGCAGTAAATTTGAACTTCTGTACGCAGGTCCATATCGGATTCGCAGCATTCCTCACCCCAATGTTGTACACGTCGAAACTCTGAGAACCAGGAAATCGAAAGGCAACCACCATTGGTCAAACATAAAACCCTTTATTGAGTGAACATACTTTATGATTTATCACGCCGAAATGCTATTTGCTAATTTTTATGAACATTTCTGCAATTATATTCACATGACTACTTATTGATGATTATCGTATTTTTTCTTGGCAAGTGCCCGGCAAGGTAAGGTTAGCAGGTCGCTTTTCTTGTCGTTACACATCAGACTGTGCACATTTTTCATTTTTTTTTTTTGTGCGTATGATTGTTTTCGTGTTTGTTTGTATACATTATGAAATAGCTAAGGTATAACACACCAGTTGATTTTGACATTTTTTGCCCTATGATATCTCAACATCGTGACTGTTTTACATTTTCCTTTTTTTTTTTTTTTTGCTGCTGCATTATGATATTCTCTGTACACTTTTTGCCTTTGAACACTGTCTATGCTTTTGACATATTACGTTTTCTGTCCTGTTATGCTGTATGCTTAATTGTGTCACCATTAACCAGTCATTATCTAATGGGTATATGATTTAAATGCAAGACATTAATCTTTGTTCATCAATTTCAGAAAGAAATGATACGTAAAGGAAATAAATTAAACAGAAATGGGAACTTCACCTACGGAATAAACGAAAGAAGATGCAATAACTTTATGAGGAAGAGTAAATGGATTAGGATTAACAAGCATTAACAAGGATATACTATACTCATCGTAAAATAGCAGTCTTAACTAATTTTTCTTTCAGAATACAAGGCGATTGATGCAAGCTGTCAGACAGAACTACACATCTTAGTTTTAAGTGATGAAATATGCTAGAGATAAGGAATAGTTGTGTAATGAATAATGAAGTGATTTTTTGCAGGTGATAATGAATGCTGATGAAGAGTACTGATGAAGAATATACTGATATGGATAATGAAGTTTTTCTTTACAGGTGATGACGATAATGAAGTTATGATAATATGGATAATGAAGTTTTTTTTTCTTTACAGATGAGGATGATGTTGAAGTTTATGTATTTATGCTATGTAGTTATTTAAGTATTTGTTGCAGTTTGCTTTGACAGCAGGTGTTATATTGCGTAGTAGGATGACTGAAGGTTTTGGAAAGGACAGCTATGGAACACATTTTTTATACACATTTCACTACCTGTTAATTCGAAGTTCACTACTTTTCAGCATAGTCTGCGTTTCTTCTTTCAGCTCAGTAATCCATTTTGTATTTTGTCCAGGAGAAGCTTTTCATGATACTTACTAAACTTACTGTTCTAGTACTTGCATTTTATTTTTTTACCCATTTGTGTCTATCATTTATAAATGTGATCACATATACTGCCTTGTTGCATAACCTTGCTACAGCTGATTCATGACGAATGACGTTACACATTTTTCATTTATAGGAACAACCTAGAAGCAATTTTTTCTCTTATTTCTTCTTGCTTCCCCTTATAATTACCCAAAGCAATGCATTGCTAGCACAAAAACAAAATGTATTACCAGTCTCATATAATGTCACTAGTTTATGATAATTCTGAATAATACTGATCAGCTCTGAATAGTATGTCACTTGAATAATGACTTCTTAATGATACAAAAAAAATATACAAAAAAAATTAATGCTTTGTAACTGACTAATAATTGCCACTGTTTATTGTAATGAGACTACTTATAATACCCATGATTATTAATGCTATGATTGTAATTTTGTAACTGGCTAATAACTACCACTGTTTATTGTAATGAGACTACTTATAATGCCCATGATTATTATTGCTATGATTGTAATTAACTGATTTTTAATAATGACTTCTTAATGATCTGAATAATACTGAATGAGGAACAATGTTTTATACTATTCGATACTTGACGGCCACTGAGTGCCAATAATTAGTGTCACTTAATGAAATATGTATTAATTATGCCATTAATTAGCTCTTGTTTTCAATAATGATTTTAGTAAATGGCCACTGAGTGCCAATAATTAATGTAATTAAGACTTCTGATGAACATTATTCTGTCATACTAAACATGGTTTCTAACTGGACAAAGACTGCCGCTGTTTATTGTAATACGACTACTCATGATGGCAATAATTTAATTTTATGAACATTATTCTGTAATACTAGAATACATGGTTAGGAAATGTTCAATAACTAGGCTATGGATGCCGCAAACTACTTATGTAATCACTAATCAAGACTTGTGTGTTAGTTAATGTCCTTCACCTTCTGACCTAACTACCTGAAATTATTGTAACATCCATTTGTCTTGTCCATACTCATTATCATGGAGCACTATATTTGATTTTTGCACTAATTCTACGTTGGTGTGCCTCTTAAGAGCGTGGTGTTGACACGACATGCTGTCCACCACCGTAAGCGATGAAGACGTTATTATGGTCCCACTGTTTGGTGTACTTGGTGTACTGCCAAATGATAGCATGGAATATTACTACGACGTTTCAGTGTCTTGATACGCTGATAAATACTTCTGGGAACGGAACTGCAGATTGTATCACTTAGTGTTGTGATTCTGTGGAAAGATATGGACTTTCAGTGCAGCTGTGTGCAAACTAAAGTGCTACAACCATGATGCAATCCTTTCCTTTCCTATCCTAATAGTGAAAATCATTTTAGCTAACATCATTTATGTTCATGGCCTATACATTTCTTTTCGATTTGTTGAACTCCAGTGCAAGTACACTTATGTCACCTGTCGACATGATTTTTTGCCATTATGTTTATTTATTGTGAAAATACTAAAGACATTTTTCGATTTGTTCTGAAGTGCGGTATGTGTGCACTCTTGTCATCTATATTGTATATACTTGCGTTTATTTGTTATGAAAATGTTCAAAAGATTTCAGTGCATGTGCACTTATGTGTTAATATGTTTTCTACTGAACTTCAGTGCCTGTGCACTTTTCTCATTTTTCAATATGATTTGTGCTTATTCTGCATACCTTTTATGATTTCGTGATATATTTCATGTCATTTGTTACTCATTGTATATACATTTCGCCATATGCTGATATGTTCTGAACTGCAGTGCATGTGCACTCATGTCACTTGTCAACATGCTATTTTGCCATTCTATTTATTTGTTCTGAAAATGCTACAGAATCTTACAGTGCGTGTGCACTTTGTTATCTATTAAATAATTTGTATATACATTTTTCTGATTTGCTAATATGTTTTGTACTCACATTTTGTCATTATTTAATATGTTTTGTACTTGATGCATGTGCACCATATTTCCTTCATATTCTCTGTCTGTATATATGCAGTAATTGTAAAGTTAATTAGTTGAAAAAAAAATTGTTACGATGGCACGTCCAAATGACTCACCATCGCTGCCAAATTTTTGCCCCCCCAGTGGAGGGTTATGAAACGCGTAAGTTTCATAGGCAGCGATGGTGAGGCACAGAATCTTTGACCAGAGTTGCGATACAATGCAGTTGCGAGCTAGCGGTTGCGAGTAGCGCGTCGGAGATGACGCACTTGCAGTCTAGATGCGAGAGAGTTTAGTTGTGTGTGAGCAGTCGGCGGGCGACGACACCGCACTCTGGTCATGCTTCAGGATGAGGTATATTTTTATTAAATAAGTATTCATGCAGCATTGCGTTCAACAGATAATCTAATTATATTCATTGTAATTAACTTTCAAGAATCGCCCCAATAATAATTTTGATTTCAAAGCAATTTTTAACAAAAAAAATCATTTGATTCCCTTGCATTTCCTTTAAAGAAAATTTTCAGTTAAATTAAAAAAAAAATATTATTGCGATGCATTTCCTCCAAGCTGTGGCGCAGAATAAGAGCAGATCCAGTTTTACTAAGGTAACAATTACAGTTTAATTAGTGAACAGGGCCAAAGACCGACATTTCGGTTTAATTGAGTTTTGATTACAACTGTACTTTCATTGTCATGGGATTATCTTTCATTATTTTATGGGAACTTATACTTGGGTCAGATTGCAAATTTTTATTTAATTGTCTTTGTCATTAATAATTTTGCGGGAAGGTTACACTTACACATGGCTTCATTTCTAATAAATATTGTCTTTTGAAAAATTCCGTGGGGAGGTTACAAGGTTGAACTAAGTTTGAAAACAAGCGGGAAGGATGTATCTGCACACTGTAAAACTTTCACACATGCACAATGAAAACTGTATTTTTACAAAAATAGTGTGCATTTCTTTTGGAGTGACCCTAGTGGTTCCTCAATTGGCATCACGAACTTCAGTGCATCCCATTCCATTCCTCCTCTGGCAGTACCGTGCATCCAACCAGGATCTTCCACATGGCAGCCATCTATGCTGATGACTCAACCACGGAGGCGGACTATAATTACTTAAAACATATGGTTTAGCGTTAGCTTATAATCATACCATTATGTTCCATTTCGTGGCGGTAATCCTGTGGTCCATTCATACAATTAATCAGTGGATAAAGAGTTCGACACAGTGCTCCACTGCAGACTGTTAACGAAAGGCCGATAATCTACATCTACATGATTATTCTGCAATTCACATTTAAGTGCTTGGCAGAGGGTTCATCAAACCACAGTCATACTATCTCTCTACCATTCCACTCCCGAACAGCGCGCGGAAATAACGAACACCTAAACCTTTCTGTTCGAGCTCCGATTTCTCTTATTTTATGTTGATGATCATTCCTTCTTATGTAGGTTGGGCTCAACAAAATATTTTCGCATTCGGAAGAGAAAGTTTGTGACTGAAATTTCGTAAATAGATCTCGCCGCGACGAAAAACGTCTTTGCTTTAATGACTTCCATCCCAACTCGCGTATCATATCTGCCACACTCTCTCCCCTATAACGTGATAATACAAAACGAGCTCCCCTTTTTTGCACCCTTTCGATGTACTCCGTCAATCCCACTTGGTAAGGATCCCACACCGCGCAGCAGTATTCTAACACAGGACGAACGAGTGTAGTGTAAGCTGTCTCTTTAGTGGACTTGTTGCATCTTCTAAGTGTCCTGCCAATGAAACGCAACCTTTGGTTCAAATGGTTCAAATGGTTCTGAGCACTATGGGACTTAACATCTGTGGTCATCAGTCCCCTAGAACTTAGAACTACTTAAACCTAACTAAACTAAGGACATCACACATATCCATGCCCGAGGCAGAATTCGAACCTGCGACCGTAGCAGTCGCGCGGTTCCGGACTGCGCGCCTAGCGCAACCTTTGGCTCGCATTCCCCACAATATTATCTATGTGGTCTTTCCAACTGAAGTTGTTCGTAATTTTAACACCCAGGTACTTAGCTGAATTGACAGCCTTGAGAATTGTACTATTTATCGAGTAATCGAATTCCAACGGATTTCTTTTGGAACTCATGTGGACCACCTCACACTTTTAGTTATTTAGCGTCAACTGCACCTGCCACACCATACAGCAATCTTTTCTAAATCGCTTTGCAACTGATACTGGTCTTCGGATGACCTTACTAGACGGTAAATTACAGCATCATCTGCGAACAACCTAAGAGAACTGCTCAGATTGTCACCCAGGTCATTTATATAGATCAGGAACAGCAGAGGTCCCAGGACGCTTCCCTGGGGAACACCTGATATCACTTCAGTTTTACTCGATGATTTGCCGTCTATTACTACGAACTGCGACCATCCTGACAGGAAATCACGAATCCAGTCGCACAACTGAGACGATACCCCATAGGCCCGCAGCTTGATTAGAAGTCGCTGTGAGGAACGGTGTCAAAAGCTTTCCGGAAATCTAGAAATACGGAATCAACTTGGGATCCCCTGTCGATAGCGGCCATTACTTCGTGCGAATAAAGAGCTAGCTGCGTTATACAAGAACGATGTTTTCTGAAACCTTGCTGATTACGTATCAATAGATCGTTCCCTTCGAGGTGATTCATAATGTTTGAATACAGTATATGCTCCAAAACCCTACTGCAAACCGACGTCAATGATATAGGTCTGTAGTTCGATGGATTACTCCTAATACCCTTCTTAAACACTGGTGCGACCTGCGCAATGTTCCAATCTGTAGGTACAGATCTATCGGTGAGCGAGCGGTTGTATATGTTTGGTAAGTAGGGAGCTATTGTATCAGCGTAATCTGAAAGGAACCTAATCGGTATACAATCTGGACCTGAAGACTTGCCCGTATCAAGCGATTTGAGCTGCTTCGCAACCCCTAAGGTATCTACTTCTAAGAAACTCATGCTAGCAGCTGTTCGTGTTTCAAATTCTGGAATATTCCATTCGCCTTCCCTGGTGAAGGAATTTCGGAAAACTGCGTTCAATAACTCCGTTTTAGCGGCACAGTTGTCGGTATCAGTACCATCGGCACTGCGCAGCGAAGGTATTGACTGCGTCTTGCCGCTTGTGTACTTTACATACGACCAGAATTTCTTCGGATTTTCTACCAAATTTCGAGACAATGTTTCGTTGTGGAACCTATTAAAGGCATCTCGCATTGAAGACCGTGCCAAATTTAACGCGTCTGTAAATTTTAGCCAATCTTCGGGATATCGCGTTCTTCTGAACTTCGCATGCTTTTTCCGTTGCATCTGCAACAGCGTTCGGACCTGTTTTGTGTACCATGAGGGATCAGTTCCATCTCTTACCAATTTATGAGGTATGAATCTCTCAATTGCTGTTGCTACTATATCTTTGAATTTGAGCCACATCTCGTCTACATTTGCATAGTCAGATCGGAAGGAATGGAGATTGTCTCTTAGGAAGGCTTCTAGTGACACTTTATCCGCTGTTTTAAATAAAATTATTTTGCGTTTGTTTCTGGTGGATTTGGAAGAAACGGTATCGAGCCTATCAACAACGACCTTATGATCACTAATCCCTGTATCAGTCATGATGCTCTCTATTAGCTCTGGGTTGTTTGTGGCTAAGATGTCACGTGTGTTTTCGCAACCATTTACAATTCGCGTGGGTTCGTGGACTAACTGCTCGAAATAATTTTCGGAGAAAGCTTTTAGGACGATCTCGGAAGATGTTTTCTGCCTACCACCGGTTTTGAACAAGTATTTTTGCCAACATATCGAGGGAAGGTTGAAGTCCCCACCAACTATAACCGTATGAGTGGGGTATTTATTTGTTACGATACTCAAATTTTCTCTGAACTGTTAAGCAACTATATCATCGGAGAACAGTTTATTAGATGTGTGAATTGAATCGAATTCTTCTTGAATAATAGAACCCACCACATTTCCTCGAAGGCGTGTGTTAATCACATGCGAAGATATCCTCAGTAGTGCAGCAGGAAAAAGTGACAGGACGACTCATGTTCCCTACATACGTAAACTATCTAACGGATAGGGATAGCGGTAATTGCCACCGTTTGCGGTTGATGCTGTAATGTAAGGGACAGTATCGTCTTTAAGTGATTGCAGGAAAGTACAAGATGAGTTAGAGTTTCAAATTGGTGTAAAGTATGGAAACTTTCTCTAAATGTGGAAAAATGTAAATTAATGGACATGTGCAGGGAAAACAGTCGTATGATTGTAAGAGTACCGTATCAATGGTGTACTGCGAGATACAGTGAGGTCAATTAAATAAGTAGATGTAAGGTATTATGTCTCAAAAATAAATAAAAAATCACTTTTCTATGATACAATCATAATCGGTTTCGGCCTTCAACCCACGGACATTTGTTCATCAAGTGCCGCCCTTAGCATCTGAAGACGGCTTTTGAAGGCCGAAACCGGTTATCATTGTATCATAAAAAAACGATCGTTTCAAAAATTAAAACTAATATGCTACATTACGTTAATCACTGTCTCTGTAAACGAAATATCATTTTTTTCCAAAATATCTGGACATAACGTTACAAAGCGATATAAAAGAGACGAGCAGGTAAGGTTGGTTCTAGGGAAGGCAAATGAGCGACTTTGGTATGTTAGGAGAATCCTAGGGCCGTGTAGCTCACTTGTAAACGAGACCATGTACAGGACGCTTGTGCGACCCGCTTTGGAGTACCACTCGAGTGTTTGGAATTCTCACCAGGTCGGATTAAAGGAATACACCGACGCAATTTCGAACCGCACTTGTAGATTTGTCACCGATAGGTTCGATCAACAGGCGAGTATCGCGGAGATTCTACGTGAACTCTATTAGGAATTCCTCGAGTGAAGCAGACGTTTTCGCGAAATGCTACCGAGAGAGTTTGGGGAAGTGGAACTTGCGATCGACTGCGAAACGATAGTACTGCCAACAACATACTTCTTGCGTAAGGACAGAGTAGTCAAGATGAGAGAAATCAGTGTTCGTAAGGAAGCAAACAGATACCCGTTTTTTCTCGCTTCATTTGCGAGTGAAACAAGATGCGGATTGACAAGCAGTTGTACAACCTACGCTCCGCCGTGCAACATATGGCCGTTTGCGGAGTATGTATGATGTATATAATAGTTCAACAAGGCGATATTCATCGTTGAAAGGAGAAGAAATCTAAGTAATTAGAGTCTAAGAGAACACTATTTATGAAGGTGTAAGACATAAAAACAATTTGGAATTACCTGCCTCCTCTGCATAATGTACGAAAAATTCAACACAATTATCACCAATGGAAACTGAAAACGTTTCGAGGAACAAGATATTAATTCAACCTATGTTAGTTTACTAAGGAATATATACGTAAGTACTACAGTTTGGCCTGCTGTGTGGCCGAGCGGTTCTAGGCACATCAGTCCGGAACTGCGCTGGTGCTACAGTCGCAGGCTCGAATCCTGCCTCGGGCATGGATGTGTATGATGTCGTTAGGTTAGATAGGTTTCAGCAGTTCTAAGTCTAGGAGACTGATGACCTCAGATGTTAAGTCCCATAGTGCTCAGAGCCATTTGAACCACTGTGAACTAAAGTTTGCATATATCTTCATTAGGGCCGTGGGAAAAATGATGTTAAGTCCCATAGTGATCAGAGCCATTTGAACCATTTTGAACTACAGATTGCAAATATCTTCATTAGGGCCGTGGGAAAATCGTGAAGCAAAGGGATTCCGTGCCGCAATAGCCATTCTCCGCAGCACTGGAAGATGATATCATACCCGTGGTATGCGAAAAAGAAGTAATACGGAGTGATGGATAAACCAGTACCGTTGTAGTGATGACATTATACTGTCTACATCTAGTGTAGATAAATTTCTGCCGCGAAGTGGAGAACGTTAGTACCGCAACTATTTATAACTAAATTAGTGGCTAATCAACACACTGAAATGAATATAGCACAAATATTCTGCTTTCCTAATTCTGTTGTTACGAAGTAACAACGATTGTTTCCTATTTACGACACGTGTTGCTACGTCACATGCCTTTCACGTGAATAACGCGTGACTATTGCAGTGGCATAGGCGTAGTATAAGCATAATGACTGTCACTGTAGTTATGCCTGCTGGCAGGAGTTTCTGCTCTACGCTTAAACAGCTGTTTACTTTCCTTCTTACTGAGCCAGAGATAGGTTCATCAGAACCTGGTGAAGAGTAGTTTTCTTGCTAGTTATGAACTGAAAATGACAATATCATGTTTCAACAGAAATAAACTTTTGATTCCTCAGCATATGAGACAGTTAATTTGCCATTAGGGTTTTATAGGGCACCTTCTGCGAGTAGCTTAAATAGTTTTCTACGAAAGAAATAAGTATGAAACCTTACTTTATTCTCTACGTACACAAATAATGATTTATCACACGATATTACACCGTACTGCATCACAGCGTAAATTTACACAGACTGTGTGAACTAAGATGTTCAATAATGTTTTTTCTTACCACAACCATACAGTTTTCTTTCTCTTTAATTATATTAATTTATAAACTCTAACTAGTTTCATGTTGGTGAATGCATATCGTCAGGTTGTCAGAACATACGTTGTTTCCGCCTGTATGCCCAGCATCTTGTTCTAATGGAAATAATTAGTACAGAAAATTGTACTTCACCGTCATGGAGTTGAGTATAAGTCATAAATGGATAAAAGTAAAGTTTCGTTTTGATTCAATTGGAAACCAGTAATCCACGCAGACCTGAAGTAAGAAACGATCAACAGAGCCCAGGATATCATAGCCGTATGCCATCTTGCTCGACATTCTTAGCGTTTGCTTAAGATGTTTCTAGTTGTGTTTACATCGAGATTTGTTTCTTTCCTTTGTATTTTCCCTCTGATGTACGAAAAATTTCAGCCAAACACGACGCATGCGTTGACCATTATGTCAAAACTCTAAAAGTACAATCTCTTGAGGTCACTGAGCTAAAAGAACACATCGGTTAAATTCGACATAAGGTGACTGGCTCCAAGCTCACAACTCGTGCTCCAAAATCTTTTCTCCTCTGACTTGTCTGCGAGTACGTGAAGGACGATCAACAGCACATGCATACCAGCTAAACCTATTAGCGCACGGATTGTGAAATTTCGCTTGAGGAACTTCAGTCTCCTTTGTTTTTCTGGCTTACGTTTCAGGACAGGTTGGCTCCACACGAACTTTCCAAACGAAGATTTCATTGTCACATGTGGGTCCTAATTTCGTTAAGAGTTCAGCGACCTCCCGCCTAATTGCATTTGCTGCGGAAGTCATCATAATTTTCTCAGCAGGCCTCTAATTACGAACAGGGAGCCATCATTTGCTTCAGCATTCCGCGACGATGAGATTGCAGAACACGTCCCGCAACACGCAAACACGCAGCCCTCCCTCCACGAGCGGCCGCACATAACGTCTTCAATTCGCACTGCATGCATGTCTGAAGGAACTGACACTGTAAAAATAAACCGTGTAATACGTGCCACGTCGGGATAAAACGACGATAATAATAAAATTGAACACGCTATTTTCTCACCCACTCTACTGCGGGGATCCGGGTGACGTTCTGCACATTGGGATGTAGACAGTGTGGCATATGGACCTTTGGATTGGTCTTGGAAGTGAGCACGGATAGGCGAAATAGTTAACGCGACCAATGACGATAGGGAGAAATCCGGGCTCGAATCCACCAATTTCCTTGTGTAGGTAGTATATTTACACCAATACTCGTAATGTCGAAGATTTCGTAATAAAAATAAGTTAATTACGTCTAGCAACTGAACTTCCTGAAAAACAAGTTTCTAAAGAAAGACAAATCTGACAACATAGATTATAAATTAAGTGTGAGGCAGGTATTAATCTGGTATGTAGCTTTTGTACGGAAGTTGTTGTGGATTGGCCAGAGTGCCAACGCACAACGAGAGGAAGCCGAAAGGCACGCGTTTAAGCTCACGCAGGCTGGCGTGAGGTCTGGAACAAAGCCAAGGCTAAAGAACACATCGGTTAAATTCGACATAAGGTGACTGGCTCCAAGCTCACAACGCGTGCTCCAAAATCTTTGAAATTAGACTAGCAAAAAAGGTACGTAGCTTCTGGAATACTTAACTTTAATCCATAATTGGTGAACATCGGTCTGACGGTACATGCATCACAAGATAAATAGCAAATGATAATGGCGCCTTGATAGGTCGTAGCAAATGACGTAGCTGAAGGCTATGCTAACTATCGTCTCGGCTAATGAGAGCGTAATTTGTCAGTGAACCATCGCTAGAAATGTCAGCTGTACAACTGGGACGAGTGCTAGGAAGTCTCTCTAGACCTGCCGTGTGGCGGCGCTCGGTCTGCAATCACTGATAGTGGCGACACGCGGGTCCGACGTATACTAGCGGACCGCGGCCGATTTAAAGGCTACCACCTAGCTAGTGTGGTGTCTGGCGGTGACACCACAGAAGTGAAGGCGAATAATATGCAATTCAGACGGGAAGAGAACTGAAGCTTTTGAAATGTGGTGCTGTAGAAGGATGCGGAAGATCACATATGTGGATTGTATAACTAATGAAGAGGTACTGAATAGATTGGGGAGAAAAGAAATTTACGGCGCAAATTTACTAAAAGGAGGGATTGGTTGATGGGACACGTATCGATAAGCAATCGTCACTTTCGTGTGAACCGTGGCGGGTGGGGGTGGGGGGTAGGTATGTTAAAATTGTGTAGGGAGACGGCAGCTCGACTAAAGAAAATAAGTTTATATGGATGAAGAGCAGCTGTGATGTAGAGGCAAGGAGGCTTGCACAGTATCAAATCAAACTTCATACTGAATATTTCAGCAACAAGTAAATTAGTAATGAATTAAGGAAACTAAACAGCGATATTGGAACTTTGAATTTGTTAATGTGTGATTAAAAATCTTGGGAGAAATAAATATTTGAAATTTTATAACCGTATGCTACGTGGACAGGGAGAAATAGACACCCATAATCTTCGTATTATTAATCCTTGATTTCTAAGGTCTACTTATATTGAGAAACAGGCATACCGCAGTGGGTCATCTGCGAACCGTGGACGAAATTATAAAACGCTGCAGCTTGTGTGAATTGCTATTGAAATTATGCCTAGATTCACAGACGTTGAGAGAGCTTTTCACTGAGTTCCTAGCAAACGTTTACACGTAGCTCGTGAGAAACAACGCATTCAGCGTATGTTAGTCTACTAAAAATCAAACACGTAAATTCAGAAATGAAAGGAAAAACACATATGACGATTCCATCTTTTGAAAACTATTCTCAGTACTCCGACAATACGTTATTACAGATCTACACTGCGTAAATGAAGAAGAGATACATGAAAATGGAACTTACATGAGTGGCCTGTGTTTAGCTGATAGCATATCACTGCTTGCCCCTAATGCAGCGAACATCTAAGAACAGAAGAACAGAGTAGAGCAACTTAATTAACGGTGCCCATCTTCGATGCAACCAAGTTAACATGTTTATCTTTACGTAAATATGTCTCATCGTATTTACAGTATCATCAGTTAGTTAGTTTATATCCTCTGCAGAACGTATCTTGTGTTTTATGTGATTCACCACTCCTGTTGGAGATCTGTAATAAATATAATGGAATTGCTGTACACCCTGTGAGATGTATCACTAGGCAGAAATTTAGTAAAAAAGTAAGATTTGTAAATAATAGTAAAACACATCTGTCATTTCACAACAAACTTTCGTAGTGCTATTTTTTGTGGAAAACAGTACAACAGAGCTCTGTGAGAAGTAATGCTATCCAAGCTGTCATGTTTCTGAGCTCAGTAACTCAGCATTTTGCTGCACAAAATGAAAGCCAATGATCATCGCCATGGTTCTGTTGTTGGGTTGCCTTGTTTGGGGGAGGAGACCAGACATTGAGGTCATCGGTCTCATCGGATTAGGGAAGGAACCTTCCCGGCATTTGTCTGGAGTGATTTAGGGAAATCACGGAAAACCTAAATCAGGATGGTGGGACGCGGGTTTGAAACGTCGTCCTCCCGAAGGTTCTGTTGTCGGCTGATAGTATATGTATAGAGCGTGTTGTGAGAGCATTTACGGTATTCAGTAGTTAAATGTGTACCACTAGCATTTTACGTTATGAAGTAACTTACTGGGAAGAATGTGTAAACGAAACAGTATTTTACCCTATAGATAAACCAAATGTGCTTTCTCTCTTTTAAATAGGCTGGCCGCGTATTCGGAAAGACAGAGGCTATAATCCCCATCCAGCAGCCCTCGTTTAGACGTTTCGTTGCTTTCCTAAATGCGGGAATAATTCCTACTGTAAGGCCAAACCGACTTTCTCTCCCATTCTTGCCAAACTACCCATGTGTGTACATTCCTTTGTATAAAAATTGTGTTTCTTGTCTTAAACCATTACAACACAACACGCTCATTATCTTTGCAAAAGTGATCCACGAATGAATAAAAGTGTTACTACTATTACTAGGCTTGTTGATATGGCTCATTGCATTTTTTTTTAATTATCCGTTATGTTTTCCTCGTACTCGGTCACAGCACTGAAATGATAACTAACAAGGTTATTACAGATATCGATTTCAAAGCCACTGAGTGACAAGGTTGGGACAAACTTGTTAACTGGATACTTTGTTGATCACTCGATGCCTGAACCGTAGTGGCAAGACGCTTCAGAGAAAACAAGGAGAAAACGAATTTAATATCCCCGATCATACTGTTGTATTAAGGGAAGATGTCAACTCAGAAGCGATAGACTGGATGACTCGCCCTATAACAGAGGTGAAATGGGCAGGGATTCTATAAAAGACTTAGAAACCCTCTATCAAGCACCGGCTGACAAACGGTTGATGATAATGGCGATGAACAGCACTGAAAATGAAAATAAATAAAAAGAAAAAATAACAAGTGTTGAGCTAAACGGAGGAAAAATACTATTAAATTAAAAGCAGACTATGCAGATTGTGAATAGGTAGCTAATCTTTGGTGCTGAGTACTGACTGTCGTTTGAACTGAAATGACTACACAAACATATCAGTAAGGGGAATGTTGTTCAAAATGGTTCAAATGGCTCTGAGCATTATGGGACTTAACATCTTAGGTCATCAGTCCCCTAGAACTTAGAACTACTTAAACCTAAGGGCATCACACACGTCCATGCCCGAGGCAGAATTCGAACCTGCGACCGTTGCAGTCCCGCGGTTCCGGACTGTAGCGCCTAGAACCGCACGGCCACCGCGGCAGGCCTATGGAGAATGTTGTCAACGAGATAAAGCTCCAGACGCCAAAATACACTTTTCTGAGGATAACGTCTAGCAGGACCTGTAGCAACGTATTCACGAGCGCTAACACCAGCCCGCTTATCAAATGCACCAAGGACCAGATGCATATCCACATATTCATCGTCTGTATACGCCATACATCTGCCGCCCTGTTTTAGACTACCACAAGACGGAAATGCGACTCTACATCCAGTCTGCCTCTGGCGTGTTACTCCGCTACCATCTAGTCCCTGCCTGGTGAACAGTGCATATGGCATAAACACGCCATTAGTCGCAGTGGTCTGTTCGACACAACGCGCATCACCTATCTTACAGGTTTTGTTCTGCATGATCCATGTCGACAATGCTTATTGTGAAATGTTGGTTTTCGAATTACACTATGTCCCTAATGGCAATGGAGGTGATGTTTCCACACTTCGATCGATAATAATAACAGTAATGCATGGGGATACTAAACAGCAGCCACTTATCAGACTCAATATTGAAAGGCATTATTAGTGAGTTAATGGTGATAATACATGAAAATAATAACCGAGTTTGGAAATTATTTGCAAATGAAGTTGTTACACCTACTGGTGACATAATGTCCTAACCAAATGTAATGGACCTGAACATGGCAACAATAGTGGTTCAAATGGTTCAAATGGCTCTGAGCACTATGGGACTTAACATCTTTGGTCATCAGTCCCCTAGAACTTACAACTACTTAAACCTAACTAACCTAAGGACATCACACACATCCATGCCCGAGCCAGGATTCGAACCTGCGACCGTAGCGGTCGCGCGGAACAATAGTGGTTGGTAGTAATCAGTGGGACCATTGGGGTGGGGGGTACCCTGAAAACATATCTGGAATCTAGTACATGGAGTGGTGCAAACAATTCGCGTCCGCGACGTGCAAAAGGATTCAGTAAAATCTGACCAATGAAAACGATTGTACTTCCTTTTCTGTGTTCGTAGTACATAAGTGCAAATGTTTTGTAGATGACCCACTGTAATCGCTGTATGACGTTTAAGACACCAGATACCGTAACACGTAGACTGAATTTAGCAAATAGAAACAACTATGCCTTGACCCAGAATAGAGCCCACGACCTACCACATACTGACCCAAAACACCACCAGGACACCAACTGCACAGCACTACAGCTATATGCTGACATCGGTTGTTACCTTACACGTGATTAAATTGCCAGATTGGCACTCTTTAAGACCCATTTACTGCCGGAAATATGCGCAGGACGAAACTTCATGACCCAAATTTTTGTACTGCTAGAATGTGAGGAACCGCGCAGCGAAGTCCGGATGCGTGAATTTTTCTTCATCCTGTTTATAGATTAGGAACGGCAGAAGACATATAATACTTTCCTGGGGAATGCCAAATATCACTTCTGTTTTTATCTATGGCTCTCCGTCAATTAATGTGATCTTTGACCTGCCAGAGAGGAAATCACGAATCCAGTCAAACAACTGAAACGATTCTCCTATGCACTCAGTGTGATTAGGAGACGCTTGTGAGGAGGAGTATCAAAAGCCTTCGGAAAATCTAGAAATATGGAATCAATTTTATATCTCCTGACGATAGCGCTCATTACTTCATGAGAATAAAGATCTAGTTGTGTTTCACAGCCGGCCGAAGTGGCCGTGCGGTTAAAGGCGCTGCAGTCTGGAACCGCGAGACCGCTACGGTCGCAGGTTCGAATCCTGCCTCGGGCGTGGATGTTTGTGATGTCCTTAGGTTAGTTAGGTTTAACTAGTTCTAAGTTCTAGGGGACTAATGACCTCAGCAGTTGAGTCCCATAGTGCTCAGAGCCATTTGAACCATTTTTGTGTTTCACAAGAACGATACTTTCTGAATCCGAGCTGACAGTGTGTAAATGATCGTTTTCATCGAGATAATTCATAATGTTCGAACACATTATATGTTGCAAAATTTTACTGCAGATCGAAACCAATGATACGGATATGTAATTGAGCGGATTATTCCTATTTTCTGTCTCGAGTATTGGTGTGAGCTTGGCAACTTTCCAATCCTTAGGTACGAATCTTTCTTCGAGGGTGCGACTGTATTTGACTGCTAAATGCGGAGCTATAATATCAGCACACTCTGAAAGGAACCTAACTGGCATGCAGTCTGGCCCAGAAGACTTGCTTTACCAAGTGATTTGATTTGCTTCGCTGCACCGAGGATATTTGCTTTCAAGTTGCTAATGTTCGCTACAGTTCTTGATTCTCGCATCTCGTGGTCGTGCGGTAGCGTTCTCGCTTCCCACGCCCGGGTTCCCGGGTTCGATTCCCGGCGGGGTCAGGGATTTTCTCTGACTCGTGATGGCTGGGTGTTGTGTGCTGTCCTTAGGTTAGGTAGGTTTAAGTCGTTCTAAGTTCTAGGGGACTTATGACCACAGCAGTTGAGTCCCATAGTGCTCAGAGCCATTTAGTTCTTGATTCGAATTCGGGAATATTTACTTCGCCTTCTTTGGTGAAGGAATTCGGAAAACCATATTCGGTAACTCTGGTTTAGTGGCGCTGTCATCGGTAACATTACCATCGCTGTTGCGGTTGGTTGGTTTTGGGGAAGGAGACCAGACAGCGTGGTCATCGGTCTCATCGGATTAGGGAAGGATGGGGAAGGAAGTCGGCCGTGCCCTTTCAGAGGAACCATCCCGGCATTTGCCTGGAGTGATTTAGGGAAATCACGGAAAACCTAAATCAGGATGGCCGGACGCGGGATTGAACCGTCGTCCTCCCGAATAAGAGTCCAGTGTCTAACCACTGCGCCATCTCGCTCGGTTCGCTGTTGCGCAGTAAAGGTATACATACAAGTTTAGGGTAGGTATGCGACTTTAAACTTGTAGCATGTCACTGACGGAGTTGCGAGAGGCTAACGATGGCAGACCAATGCAATAAGGAAATAAGGCGCCCAATAGCATAGCGTTACTGTCAAGCACACGGCTGTAACCACGCCACAACACCTAGGCACGTCACTCCACAACAGCTCCCGAGCCGGCACAGTGCGACAGCATACTTTGTAGCTATGGGACGGCCATCGACTTGTGTCAACAACTTCAATGTAAGACGAGGACCCACAGTCCAATATACTTTTAATTCTGTTTTACTCTATGGACTTCCCAACTATTTGTGATGGTATTTTGTCTTTTTAGTCCGTTTAATTTCATGACATAGACTTTACAACCTGATGATGAGAGCATTGTCTCTTGAAACGCGTTGTTAGAATATATGTATAAGAATTGCGGTTGAATGCTAACAGTGATAACCATTATCTGACATATTTTTGAAGCACTAGGTGCATGTATTTCAATAAGGAAGAAAATATTACGCCTCTGGTTAGGATACAAGGTGTGGACCCCATTCATGCAATAAGAATGGGTCAATTCCTATATGATACGTAAGATTTGTATTTCACACCAAAAGATAGTTACTTACAATCTTATGTCATGTAGTCTAGGGAGCTATCACAAAATGTCACAGACTAACAGTTGGCGTCGCTAGTTTCGAAGTTCGTAGTCTTCTTCAATTGGTAAAAACCATCATCAATGATGAATGTCCAGTCTACACAGGGAAAGGACCCCAATTAGGAATAAAAAAACTGATCCTTTACCAAAAGACAGTGGAGCAGTAACTAAAATAAGAATGAGACGGGGACAGTCCCATATGACGTGGAACAACTGACAAAAAATGGGCTTCGAATAAAATCTTCTTGGCTTACAAGGTGCTTCAACTAAAACACTCGAGACAGCTCTCTCCGCCATCATCATTAGGAGTTAAAATCACTGACCAAAGTGACTTTAACTGATGACGATGGTGGAGACAGCTATCGAAAGCTCTATTGTTTTATTGGAAGTGAAGTGGCTTGTAAACTGAAAAGATTTTGCTAAAGCATGCTACCGCGAAAGACTCAGACGACAAAAAGACGTCTGATGTGTGTTCAAATTACAATGAACTGTCATCAGTTGACCGATTAAAATATGTTCCAGTGGGCCTAATCTTATTTATGATATGGGAACAGGCATGTTCTTTGTGGGGCATATATGATCCACACCTAGTTCCCTAACCCTACGTGTAATCACTTCTTCCGTATTTGAATCTGTTGACGCAGTGCTTTGGGAATATCTCAGATAATTTAATTCCCCATTATCAAAGTATTAAATAAAAATGTCGTGTGACTAGGGCCTCCCGTCGGGTAGACCGTTCGCCGGGTGTAAGTCATTCGATTTGACGCCACTTCGGCGACTTGCGTGTCGATGGGGATTAAATGACGATAATCAGGACAACATAACATCCAGTTCCCGAGCGGAGAAAATCTCCGTCCCAGCCGGGAATCGAACCCGAGCCCTTAAGATTGACATTCTGTGGCGCTGACCACTCAGCTACCGGGGGCGGACATCAAAGTGTTAATTTATAGAAAAGTTCTATAGAGGTGTATACCAGAAGAGGTAACTTAAAAGTTGTGAAACCGGTTATGTGAGTCTCTGATCGTTGTTAATAAATACAGCTATTGACTACTGGGCTTTTCATTCTGTTTTATATTTTCAGTTTTAGCACTTGTATGTAAACACATTCATACATATTGTTAGAATAGTCAATCAATCATGTACAATTGCTTTAGCTGTGGCTGACATAATTTTAATATTATCGGTAACACAATACGTACGTCGCATACCAACCCACATAACTCCATCTGATGATGGAGGTTTAAACCATCGAGGCGTTCAAATGGTTCAAATGGCTCTGAGCACTATGGGACTTAAAAAAAAATGTGAGGTCATCAGTCCCCTAGAACTTAGAACTACTTAAACCTAGCTAACCTAAGGACATCACACACATCCATGCCCGAGGCAGGATTCGAACCTGCGACCGTAGCGGTCGCGCGGTTCCAGACTGAAGCTCGGCCACATCACACGGCCATCGAGGCGTATTGTGGGAATAAATCAACAGACTGGTTACAGTAAACTTATAAATATATATATGAAACCATAAATAATTAATGACTGTTGCGGTTCATAGGCGGATTGAAACAGTGTGCCGGACCGGAAGGACAACGAGGGACTTTTTTCTTTGGTTGACAAGTGCTCTACCGACAGAGTTATGGAAGTACGACTCACGCCCCTCACTCACAGCCTTACTTTCGTCAGCTGTAGTCCTGACATGTAGTCCACCTTCAGAGTGGAACTTCTGCTGCATAAAAATAACTCGTTGATATTCAGAAAGTGTCGTCAGGCGGTCGAGAGTGATATGATAATGCGGCAGTGGACGCCACCTCTGACCCCGAGGGCAGCGCGGCTTCCGGTGCCTCAGCATATCTGGGGCGCCGCCCCGTCCCGCAAACAATACCACGGCGCTGATAAGATGGCGGGCGCCAGCCAGCGGGCTACGCTGCTATCAGTGTACACAAGCAGAGGGCCCGAGGGCCTGCCTCCTCGGCGTGGGACCGCGCTGCCTCAGTTCCGGTCTCCCTCAACCGGTACGTCACATCCTCACGACGAATTTCAGAACTTTGGCATCTGGTAGACATTTGTCTGAATGCGGGATGTGGACAAAAATTTGTGAACACTAAAAACAACACAGCCATGATTTATACTAAGTAGGAAATCCGTTGGCATTCAAAACAGCCTCCAGACGTCTCGCAGCGGATGTACTGAGTCTATTCAAAAACTTTTTTCACTTTGTTCAGAAAGTTTTTCTAGCCTTACCTTTTACTTATTGTGCTTAGTCTCCTTCGAAATACTCTCCTCCACAATTGATATTCGGTTACCGACGCCGTTTCCACTTACGGAAGCAGTCTTGGTACGCCTGTTGCTGGATCTCGCAAAGCGCCGTCTGCGAATTTTCTTATATCTCGTCTATCGTTCGAAATCTTCGTCCTTTTGAAGGAGGTTTTCAGTTTTGGAAATAAGAAAAAGTCCGCAGGGGTCGCATCTGGAGACTGTGGAGGATGAGGCGGAACAATGATTTCGTTTTTTGTAGAATAGTCACACACCAACAGGAATGAATGCGTGGGTGCGTTAACGTGATGCAAGAGCCATGAATTGTCTCGTCACATGTCAACCCATTTCCTTCTCACATTTTCTCGCAGGCGTCGCAACATGTCCCGACAGTATCATCAATTAATAGTTTGTCCCTGTGTGACGATTTCATGGCGAACTAATCCTTCAAAGTCAAAGCAAACTATGAGCATGTCTCTGACATTTGGCCTGACCTGGAGAGCTTTTTTTGGTCTTGGAGAACCTTTCCCGATCCACTTTGAAGATTGAACCTTGGTCTCAACATCGTAACCGTAGACCCATGTCTCATCACCAGTATGATTCTCTTAAGGAAGGTCTCGTTTTCACTAGCGCTATCCAAAAGCTCTTCACATATTGCGAGGCGAAGGTCTTTCTGGTCTTGACTCATGAGCCGTGGGATGAACTTGGCGGAAACAAAGATGCATTCAAGGATGCTGTGTCCGGATTTCATGTCACGATGCAACTAACATGTTACATTCTTCTGAAATCTGTCTGACAGTCAGTCTCCGATTGTCACGCACAGTTTCGTTGACGTTCCTGACATGAGCGTCGTCGGCAGGCGTCGAAGGGCGTCCTGAATGAGGGTCATCTTTGACTTGAGTCTGGCCATTTTTAAAGCGTGTGAACTATTCGTAACGCAGAGTACGGCTTAAGCACTCATCACCGTGGGCATCAGTTGGTGTATCTCTGTAAAAGTTTCACTCAAAATTTTGATGCAGAAGTGTTGCTCCTCTAACGCTGCCATCTCGAAATTTGCAAACTCCGCGACGCAACGTTGTACTCATTACAGTACCGAACAATAACAAACAGACATACAGCAATGAAATTTCCAGCAGTTACACACGAAACACAAGCTGTGGAGGGACGCCAACCAAACTTCGCTCCAAAACACCATTGGTGCGAAATTACGAATGTTCCGTAATTTTTTGAACAGACCTCATAGGCAGGCCTGTGTGGTTTTCTTGCAAAACAGTGGCAAATTCAGCTAAGGGAGTTGAGCCGTGCTCTCTCCCAACTGTGCGTTTTCGTGAACTTCGCTATCTCTGTTTGGTTTCCCGCCCTTGTCGCGGTTACGTCTTGGTTCTTCTTCCTTCTACGTGTGGCATCAGCGACGTTTATCGATATTCGCACCGTGTACCATCTTTGGTTTGGTGTATATAGTATCCGGCAAGGGGGTCTGGAGTCAGTCGGTCGGTTGTTGCGGGCGAGGGAAGTTATCTCCGCGAGGTGCAGTCGGCTGGGGCCGCTGGCAGCCCCTGCGCAGTGTCGGAGCGTGTGAGGAGCTGTCCGATCGCTACGAGCTTCGCGGTTCACCGACCCAGGGCGTCAAAGTTGAGTAGCGGTTTCAACTACCCAAGCCACGTCTATTCATGTTGTGGTGGTTCGCTTCGGTGGTTTGCTGTTGGGGATGTTTTCCGGTGAGCAACACCAAATGGTTCGACTGCTGAGATTTAGCCACCATGTGGTACAATTAACTATTTTGGTCGACTACGATTTGAGTGCACCAGTGGAATTTTCTGTCTTGTGGCCGTTATTGTTCTGGTTACCTGCCCTGGGCACTGACGTAAATTCGGGCAGTGTTCTTTTGATCGAAGTTAACTATTACCGTGTTTCAAATTCAAGTGTACCAGCGGAATTTTCTGCCTAGTGGCCGTTAGTGTTCCGGTTACCTGATCTGGTCACTAACGTAATTTCAGGCAGCGTCCTTTGCTCACTTGTTGTTGCAGTCCAACATGGTGTGTAATTTTGACAGCTAATACATTCTCCGTTGTGGATTATCAAGTTTGTAACATTGCAGGTTTGAGGTCTCATGTACTGATTGACGGGAAGCAAGTCGTGTTGGTCGGTCCGTGGCTGTCCCCTCGTTGGGTTCCGACGGATCTAGTTGGGCTCACCACCTGTCTCATGTAAGTGAACGAGGGCAGACCGACCTCCCTGGAGGCCTTCGGAGTGCCACCGGTGTTTAATTATTTGTTGTCAGCTATCCAAAATTTTAGGCTTATGGTTATTGGTTTGTTTTCTTAAAATTTTGCAAAATTAATTTTTAAATTTATCTTTCAAGTTTAAACACTGCGGCCTTATCCCTTTGAAGATTATGGTAACAGATTTTAAAATTTTGAAGTTTAATTTTGGCCCTCAGCCACTGGTATTGCACGTTGCATATGTTGCTTCTTTAAATTATTTTTTTGGTATCTTAATTGGATTTTTATCTTGTTGATTTTTTTTTGATTTCTTGTTGATAAACATGCTGTCCTTCTGCCTTTAAAGTTCTATGGTAATATTTCTGAAGTTTTGAAATTTAATTGTGGCCCTCAGCCATTTGTGTTGCACCTTGCACACGTTGATTTTTTGCGTTTTAAATTATTTTATTGCCATCTTAATTGAATTTTTGATTTTTTTAAATAATTTCTTGTTGGCCTTCTGCCTTTAAAAGTCTATGGTAATATATTCTAAAATTTTGGAATTTCATTGTGGCTCTCAGCCATTTGTATTGCACTTTGCGTATGTTGTTTTTGAATTATTTTATTGCTATCTTAATTCGAGTTTTATCTTGCTAAAATTTCTTGTTGGTGGCCTTCAGCCGTGAAAGAGTTGCATTCGGTAAAGATTCGGCTATGTGCCGCTTTGGTTGTAAAGGTTATTAAATCACAATAAATGACAATTAGAAGCAGAAACTGACCTCAACCCTTGGCCCTTTCCACAATCCTGTTACCTGTTCTGCCCAGCGGGTTTAGCGGGCGTTTCAGGAGTATAGAGGTGGATAGCGATCACGCAGCCTTCTCTCCGGTCAACCAGGGCCGGTAATACTGAGATCTGGTGACTGTGGTGACAGGGGAAGTGCGATAGTTCATCGCCATGCTTACAAAACCAGTTCTGTACTATGTGAGCTGTGTGATCGAGGATCCTGTTGTCTTGGAAGACAGTATCACTGTTTGGGAACAAATTTTGTACAATGGTATTGACCTGATGACCCAGAATGGTAACTCAATCCAATAGCTGTGAAGCACTTTGCAGAGTAACAATGGGGCCCATGTAATACCACGATACCAGTGCCCAAGTCATAAATAAGCCCTCGCCGTGTTTCTTTCCTGGCAGCCAGTAGTTCGGCTTGGGACTGCGTACGCCAGACGTAAACTCGGCCAGAAGGTGGAAACACTGTGAAAGACTCGTCCAAACAAATGACTTGCTCACATCACCACACAGTACTGGTTTTATGGCTTCGGCACCACTTTTTCCTGTTGCGCCCATTTCCATTACTGACGTGTGGCTTTGGAAGTCCTGCTCGGCCTCCAATTCCCAGCTTAAGGAGCTCACTTCATGTTGTTTTCAGTGATGACAGGTTTTGCGAGGACGAAAGTCAGCTCTACAGTCTCTCCTGCAGCTGTCGTCTTCTTATTTTTCGTGACATCCATCTTGAATGACCGTCTGTCGCGAACACTCAGCACACAATGTCTCCCTTGCTGTGACTCAGTGGTTGATGTTTTTCCCCTCTCCGGTGCCTGCTGAAACGCCAAACGCTTCGGCTACCTTGGTTACGAAAGGAGTAACCGTACCAGCACCAACAATTTGCGCGTGTTAGAATTTACTTCGCTCCGACGTAACCCTGTGGGGATAACGAAGGTAATAGTACACTAGTACACTTGGGAAAGGATATATATATATATATATATATATATATATATATATATATATATATATATATATATGACAAAGACGTCACCGAAAGTCCTGCTAGGCACAGTCGGACACAAGAATACTCCCATCTGTAAATGTATGGAACCAACTGACAGAAGCGGTTCTAGGCGCTTCAGTCTGGAACCGCGCTGCTGCTACGATCGCAGGTTCGAATCCTACCTCGGGCATGGATGTGTGTGCTGCCCTTAGGTTAGTTAGGTTTAAGTGGTTCTAAGTCTAGGGAACTGATGACCTCAGCTGTTAAGTCCCATAGTGCTCAGAGCCATTTGAACCACTTTTTTTGGAGTATCGCTGCTACGTCGATAGTATTATTGCTGCAGAGAGAGCAGACACTCTCCATGTTTGCTTCCAGGGAAGCTGCAGTTCGGTTGAAGAATCGGGTTATTCGGACTTGGGGAGCAGCGAATGAATGACTTGTGTGATACAGAGAAGAGCGTTAGTTAGAATATAAACCGAAGTGACGAAAGTGATAGGATAGCGATAGGCGCCTATATAGGTGGCGATAATATCGCGTACGCAACGTATAAAAGGGCAATACATTGGTGGAATTGTCATTCGTACTCAGGTGAATCATCTGAAAAGGCTTCCGATGTGATTATGGTCGCACGAAGGGAATTAACAGACTTTGGACGAGCACTGGTAGCTGGAAATACGTACAAGGGACTCTATATTTGTGAATCGTGAGGAATTCAATATCAGAGATCCTCAACGTCAGGAGTGTGCCGTGAATACCCGATTACAGGCATTACCTCTCACCATGCAAAACGTATGACTAACGGCCTTCAGTTAACGACCTAGAGCAGCGGAATTTGCGTAGTCAGTTCTAATAAACAAGCAACTCTGCGTATTCGTTAGGACAGTGAGGCAAAATGTGGCTTAATGGGTTACGGCAGCAGACGACCGACGCGAATGCCTTTGCTAACAGCACGACATTGCCTGCAGCGCCCCTCCTAGGATCGTCACCATGTCGGTTGGACTCTACACCACTGGAAAACCGTGACCTGATCGGATGAGTCCCAATTTGAGTTGGTAGGAGCTCATGACCATGGTTCGAGTGCGGCAGAGATCCCTCGTAGCCATGGACCCAAGTTACCAACAGGGCACTGTGGAAGCTGCTGGTGGCTCCATAATGGTGTGGACTGTGTTTACATAGAATGGACTGGGCCTCTGTTTCAGCTGAGCCGATCACTTACTGCAGTCGATTATGTGCGACTACTTGGAGACCATTTTCAGCCATTCGTGAACTGCATGTTCGCAAACAACGACGGAAATTTTGTGGATGACAGTGCGTCATGTCAGAGCATTATGGGTAGTTCGAGAGAATGATTTGGCTATCCAGATCGCCAGACATGATTCCCATCGAACTTTTGTGGAACATAATCGGGAGGTTAGTTCGTGCACAAAATCCTGCCTCGGCAACACTATCGCTTACGGATGGCTATTGAGGCAGCATGGCTCAATATTTCTGTAGGAGACTTCCAGCCATATGTTGAGTCCATGCCACGTCGATTTGCTGCACTACACTGGGGAAAAGGAGGTCCGACACGATATTAAGAGGTATCCTGAGACATTTGTCACCTCACTGTTTGTTGTTGGTGTGGTCTTCAGTCCTGAGACTGGTTTGATGCAGCTCTCCATGCTGCTCTATCCTGTGCAAGCTTCATCATCTCCCAGTACCTACTGCTACCTACATCTTTCTGAATCTGCTTAGTGTATTCATCTCTTGGTCTCCCTCTAAGATTTTTACCCTCCACGCTGCCCTCCAATACTAAATTGGTGATCCCTTGATGCCTCAGAATATGTCATACCAACCGATCCCTTCTTCTAGTCAAGTTGTGCCACAAATTTCTCTTCTCCCCAGTTCTCTTCAATACCTCCTCATTAGTTACGTGGCCTACCAATCTAATCTTCAGCATTCTTCTGTAGCACCACATTTCGAAAGTCTTGTCTAAACTATTTATCCTCCACGTTTCGCTTCCATACATGGCTACACTCAATACAAATAATTTTAGAAACGACTTCCAGACACTTAAATCTATAATCGATGTTAACAAATTTCTGTTTTTCAGAAACGCTTTCACCTCACTGTATGTGGCAGTTAAGATGTACAACCATGGGCGCTGCATCAAAAGTAATGTGGAGAAAATTATTTTGTAAATGAGGAGTGGACTTTAGTGTTCATGACAAGTTCCAAGTACTAAATAACGGCGACTCACGAACGCTTCATGAGACCCAGTAGTGGACGTCTGAAATACTATTTTTAGTCATTTTTCCATAATATGGCGCAACAGCCATAATATATTTCTTTAAAGTCAGTACCACAAAAATGTTCAAAAATCAAATGTGTGTGAAATCTTATGGGACTTTAACTGCTAAGGTCACCAATCCCTAAGCTTACACACTATTGAAACTAAAGTATCCTAAGGACAAACACACACATCCATGCCCGAGGGATGACTCGAACCTCCGAAGGGACCAGCCGCACAGTCCATGACTGCAGCGCCTTAGACCGCTCGGCTAATCCCACGTGGCAGTACCACCATTAGACTGTTGTTTATTTACAGTACTACATTTACACTTACACAATCATGATTTCCGCTTCAAAGTTCCAATATCAAGTGTTTTAAGTGTTATAAATTGCCTAAGATGGCATACAATAGTATTAAAATACACTATTAGACAATGGGTCTAATAGTGTAATTAAATACGACAGTATGCCATCTTAGGCAATTTATAACATTTAAAACACTTGATAATAGCACTTTGAAGCCGAAATCGCCGGCCGGAGTGGCCGTGCGGTTCTAGGCGCTGCAGTCTGGAACCGAGCGACTGCTACGGTAGCAGGTTTGAATCCTGCCTCGGGCGTGGATGTGTGTGATGTCCTTAGGTTAGTTAGGTTTAATTAGTTCTAAGTTCTAGGCGACTGATGACCTCAGAAGTTAAGCTGCACAGTGCTCAGAGCCATTTGAACCTTTTGAACCTAGCCGAAATCATGATTGTGTAAGTGTAAATGTAACACTGTAAATAAACAACAGTCTAATGGCGGTACTGACTTTAAAGAAACTATTTTTAGTGCTCAAATAAATATTCAGATCAGCGGATTTTCTACCAGCGTAAAGAGAACGAAAGTTAGGCATTGTAGACTCCCGATGATCATGTCCGGTACATTAATAGCTGTGAGTTCCTAGTGAATATTCCTACATCTACATCTACATCCATACTCCGCAAGCCACCTGACGGTGTGTGGCGGAGGGAACCCTTAGTACCTCTATCGGTTCTCTCTTACATTCCAGTCTCGTATTGTTCGTGGAAAGAAGGATTGTCGGTATGCTTCTGTGTGGGCTCTAATCTGCCTGATTTTATCCTCATTGTCTCTTCGCGAGATATACGTAGGAGGGAGCAATATACTGCTTGACTCTTCGGTGAAGGTATGTTCTCGAAACTTTAACAAAAGCCCGTATCGAGTTACTGAGCGTCTCTCCTGCAGAGTCTTCCACTGGAGTTTATCTATCATCTCCGTAACGCTTTCGCGATTACTAAATTATCCTGTAACGAAGCGCGCTGCTCTCCTTTGGATCTTCTCTATCTCTTCTATCAACCATATCTGGTACGGATCCCACACCGCTGAGCAGTATTCAAGCAGTGGGCGAACAAGCGTACTGTAACCTACTTCCTTTGTTTTCGGATTGCATTTCCTTAGGATTCTTCCAATGAATCTCAGTCTGGCATCTGCTTTACCGACGATCAACTTTATATGATCATTCCATTTTAAATCACTCCTAATGCATACTCCCAGATAATTTATGGAATTAACTGCTTCCAGTTGCTGACCTGCTATTTTGTAGCTAAATGATAAGGGATCTATCTTTCTATGTATTCGCAGCACATTACACTTGTCTACATTGAGATTCAATTGCCATTCCGTGCCCCATGCGTCAATTCGCTGCAGATCCTCCTGCATTTCAGTACAATTTTCCATTGTTACAACCTCTCGATACACCACAGCATCATCTGCAAAAGTCCTCAGTGAACTTCCGATGTCATCCACAAGGTCATTTATGTATATTGTGAATAGCAACGGTCCTATGACACTCCCCTGCGGCACACCTGAAACTCCTCAGTTGTGAATGAAGAACCTTCCACTGCGAATGAAGACTCGTAATCAGTGAACAGTGCGGACATAACAGGATGCCTAGTTTTCAAAGTATAAGCATAGTACCTACCAGAAATTACTGATATCCGGAGCTTCGCATGAATCTCAACTTTGTGAACGCAAAACGGGGAAGAAGCGCAGGAACCAAACAGGCAGCGCATTGGTACGTTAAATTCGGTAACCAGTCAACAACCTATTATGTTGCATACTTGTGTAGTGGACGTTGCGGGCTTTCTAATAAAATGAAATGAGGTGCTGTGGTGGCCCTCAACTACGTACCCTCAGACTCAGGGTTGAAATAGTAATAGTTTTGGCTGATTTCGTTGTCTAGGGGCTGGGATACGTAGTTGCCGCATTACAAGCCAAATACTGCTGAGTCTACAATATATATATATATATACACTCCTGGAAATGGAAAAAAGAACACATTGACACCGGTGTGTCAGACCCACCATACTTGCTCCGGACACTGCGAGAGGGCTGTACAAGCAATGATCACACGCACGGCACAGCGGACACACCAGGAACCGCGGTGTTGGCCGTCGAATGGCGCTAGCTGCGCAGCATTTGTGCACCGCCGCCGTCAGTGTCAGCCAGTTTGCCGTGGCATACGGAGCTCCATCGCAGTCTTTAACACTGGTAGCATGCCGCGACAGCGTGGACGTGAACCGTATGTGCAGTTGACGGACTTTGAGCGAGGGCGTATAGTGGGCATGCGGGAGACCGGGTGGACGTACCGCCGAATTGCTCAACACGTGGGGCGTGAGGTCTCCACAGTACATCGATGTTGTCGCCAGTGGTCGGCGGAAGGTGCACGTGCCCGTCGACCTGGGACCGGACCGCAGCGACGCACGGATGCACGCCAAGACCGTAGGATCCTACGCAGTGCCGTAGGGGACCGCACCGCCACTTCCCAGCAAATTAGGGACACTGTTGCCCCTGGGGTATCGGCGAGGACCATTCGCAACCGTCTCCATGAAGCTGGGCTACGGTCCCGCACACCGTTAGGCCGTCTTCCGCTCACGCCCCAACATCGTGCAGCCCGCCTCCAGTGGTGTCGCGACAGGCGTGAATGGAGGGACGAATGGAGACGTGTCGTCTTCAGCGATGAGAGTCGCTTCTGCCTTGGTGCCAATGATGGTCGTATGCGTGTTTGGCGCCGTGCAGGTGAGCGCCACAATCAGGACTGCATACGACCGAGGCGCACAGGGCCAACACCCGGCATCATGGTGTGGGGAGCGATCTCCTACACTGGCCGTACACAACTGGTGATCGTCGAGGGGACACTGAATAGTGCACGGTACATCCAAACCGTCATCGAACCCATCGTTCTACCATTCCTAGACCGGCAAGGGAACTTACTGTTCCAACAGGACAATGCACGTCCGCATGTATCCCGTGCCACCCAACATGCTCTAGAAGGTGTAAGTCAACTACCCTGGCCAGCAAGATCTCCGGATCTGTCCCCCATTGAGCATGTTTGGGACTGGATGAAGCGTCGTCTCACGCGGTCTGCACGTCCAGCACGAACGCTGGTCCAACTGAGGCGCCAGGTGGAAATGGCATGGCAAGCCGTTCCACAGGACTACATCTAGCATCTCTACGATCGTCTCCATGGGAGAATAGCAGCCTGCATTGCTGCGAAAGGTGGATATACACTGTACTAGTGCCGACATTGTGCATGCTCTGTTGCCTGTGTCTATGTGCCTGTGGTTCTGTCAGTGCGATCATGTGATGTATCTGACCCCAGGAATGTGTCAATAAAGTTTCCCCTTCCTGGGACAATGAATTCACGGTGTTCTTATTTCAATTTCCAGGAGTATATATATATATATATATATATATATATATATATATATATATATATATATATATATATGAATCGAATGGTAGAAGGTTCTTATCACTCGGCAACTGCGAATTTTGAATGTTATATGGAAAATTATAAGTGGAAGATTGCAATTAAGTAAATTCTGGAGGTACTATTTTAACGAGTTTAAATGATGGGTACGATAGCAGAAGTACCTTTAAGAATGCTTTTTATTACTGCAGAAAACTTATTGGTGTCGTTGGTCCAGCAATTAAATAAAATACAAGTTTAATAACAGGGAAACAATAGATTCCTACTTCACGTAATTAGTTATGAACAACAACATAGCTCGCGATATTCACTTCTAAACGCGTACTACGTCTTCGCTGCAGAACCCACGGAACTCTCACTACTGCACAAGTCGGCACTACGAAATATTTCTATCTCCTGCGACCACGCGCAAACTGCTCCAGTCTCGAAGTCTTTCCCGCGACTCCGGAACTCTCCGTGTCCTGTTCGACTGTCCCTCGTGCCGCCCTGCTCAGAACTCCCCCCTCCATTCACTTCGGTAGTCGCCTCCCTTAGTAACGAACGCTGTGATTGGCGATAGCGCTCCCGTCATGTCTCCAAGCCAACGCACACTCACAAACTTTTTGAAACACATTCGAAATACTGGAATTACATTTAAATAACTTGAAATTAAATAAATATTCCTACTGCTGAACCATAAACACGCTCTAACAAATGAAATAAATGTATATCAAAGGAATAGAACACCAGTCAGCCAGTAGCATAATGTCTCTGTGCTTTCTAAAACACAGTAAATAATTGAACAATTTCTTCATGAATAGTATATACCGGATATAACCAAGGACGTAGATGAATAAATATATTTATAAACATGCTGCCGGCCGCGGTGGCCGAGCGGTTCTAGGCGCTTCAGTCCGGAACCGCGCGACTGCTACGGTCGCACGTTCGAATACGGCCTCGGGCATGGATGTGTGTGATGTCCTTAGGTTAGTTAGGTCTAAGTAGTTCTAAGTTCAAGGGGACTGATGACCTCAGATGTTAACTCCCATAGTGCTCAGAGCCATTTGAACCATTTTTTTAAGTGTGCTGCTACCGTTTTTTCGTGTATCTGTCGAGTACTTATGGCCTGACGCGATCGATAGTAATCGGCCACTTTGACCTCCAATGACTCGTGTACTATTCAAATTAGATGCCTGTAATTTACATCAATTTAGGTTTACACTAATAGCTTTCTAAAGACACGTCGATCGACAAAATCGAATGAACCGTTTGGATTTTGGAAATTCGCTGCAGAGTGTTACTTATATAATTTACAGTCAGATACTAAACTTTAAAGTAATAAAGATACTGAAAATCTGATCGTGCAAATAATGGTAATGTACATGTTTCTTTTTAAGGTATGTGATTCATCAGGCTACTATTAATTTCTATACGAACTGTGAAACGTCTGACATTAAGGTTCCAGAAAGTCCCACACCTCTGGCACTCCCTGCATGTCTCCTTCCTCGACACAGCGTCACCATGGAATTCCCAGGCTCGCGGCCGATGGACCACGTGGTCCGGCCATTGTGCTGCATCACGCGGTTGCTAACGGGCTGCGACTTGCCGATCGGCCCCAGCGGTGACCGCCAACTCTGAACTTACAATATTTTCAGGGCGCCACAACTCACCCGTAGCCTCACAATGTGACGTGCCCACTATTGTCATTCACGCTAAGCCTCCACCCGTTCCCGACAGACCTGACGCTTGCCGCCTGGTGTTTGCTATTTTAGTTTTTGTAATTTGTTGTACTCTGTATTAGTGTAAATATGTTTAGTATCTTCTGTTTCCTTAGTGAGGATTACTAGTCCACACTTAAGCATTCAATCGGTGGATACTAATGCACTGCTATACAAAAGTTAAGGATGAAAGTAACGTACGCACGATGTGTCACGGCCAAGTGTCGTAACTCTAAGAAACTTCGGCCGTTCATAGAAAGAATTGCTACAGTATAGCTCAGAAGGTAACTGAAAGAAATACGCAATGGCAAGACAGAAATGGCTTATTAAAAGATAATAATTGCACTGAAGCCATAGCGATTCATGTTTGTCCATGGGACATTACGAAGACGGGATGTGGTTCTTAACAGGGTGTGTGATTGACCAACATGGACGGCAATGCATGTTTTCCAACGTGATACCATGCTGGCATGCATAGCTGGTAATGAGTTCTTGAGCTTGGGCGTTTCTGTGCTTCACCGGCGAGGATGACAATTGTTGGACAATCGTTGGTGCATGTGGACGTGCCTCAATACGTCTCCCACACGTGCTGTATGAGGTTTAGGACGGAGGAAACAGGCAGGCCAGTCTAAGAGCCTCACCACAAGCGCTGTTCGAAACGGTCGCGCTTTGACCTCCATAAAAACAACGTAGATTCAGGGCACGTAGGTTCACTGAAGGTAATGTTTTCGTACCAAAAGTTTCTAGAGAAACTTTGAGACCATAATTGGCAGCCCCATCAGTGTTTCATTTACTCTGAGAGGGATATGGAAAAATTGTGGCCTGTGTTAACAACATCAGGCTACCCCGTTCAACTAAAAAAGGTGGTGCAAAGTCTATACTAAAAGCCAAAACATTGATGACACAGAAATCATAATAAATAGCGATAAATAAAGGAGTTGGAGAGTGGTGTGCTAGACCACCAACGCTTTTTAACTGTAGCGTTAAGTACACAACTGAAAACGAAAAACTGACTTAGGTACAAAATTAACCAAAAATAAAATGTTAAATGTTACGTAGATGACTTCATAGCAACCAAGAAAGTGAAGATGAATTACATCGTCCCCTGTACGGACTTAACAGGTCTGTGAAAGATACATGTGGCAAAAAATACCCAGTGGGGATAACGAAGGTAATAGTACACTTGGAAAAGGAGAAATAAAATCCAAAATAGTCGCTGTTAACAAATATGTAGAGTAAATCTACTGTCTGAATTATTTAAGATGGGAAATTAGTAACAGTAAAGATAGAGACAAAGAGAGAGAACTTATAGAACTGCAAGCGATGTGCAGAATCATACACAACACCTCAAAGAGTAGAACAAGATGAGGAACCAGAACAAAATTTTATAAGTCCTACATCACTCTATGGCTGTGAGAGCTGGATACAAATATCAAAAAACAATTACTGATACGCACAGATGTGAAATATGGTTCCTAGGAAGATCTGAAGGTTGCTTGTGGAGGTAGCGTATGAGAGAAAACGTAAGACAAGAATTCAGAATGAAAGTTCTCCCTGCGGGTCCGGGGTAAGAATAGGCCCGAGGTATTCCTGCCTGTCGTAAGAGGCGACTAAAAGGAGTTTCAACCGTTTCGGCCTTCCATGTGATGGTCCCCCTTGGGGTTTGACCTCCATTTTTCAAAATTCTACAGAAGTACGAGCCTTTTGGGGAAGGTCGCCTTACGTGGTGTCTCACTGGTCCTCAGTGCACTAAGACCTTGGCACTCAGCATTGTAACGGCGTTGTAACCACACCCACTATTCCTCAAATTGGGCCTAAACGCCTGATGGGTTGCACAAGTTACGCCCATAGTGCGTCCCCATCCGCACCTATGATCATGATGGACTTTCCATGGCAACCGAAATCCAGCACGGTAGACAGCCCATTGTGGTGGGGTCGTCATGTACCCTCTAGGTTGTAGCCCCCTGACAACACAGGGATCGTACTGCCGATACCTGAGCTGCACCCTCCCCACGTCGGCCAAGGAGTAGATGCTCGTCTCATTGGGGCATCAGGACTCCCGGCAACGGTCATCCTGCCAGGTGGCCCTTGCTGAGGCTGTGTGGGGCCCGTGGGGAGAGCCCCTGGTCGGAGTGGGTGGTATCGGGGCGGACGTTTCGCAGATGAAACGTCAACATGTATCGGGTCGCTCTGCGGCCGAGTCTTTTAAAAAGAAAGGTACTGTCTCTGGTTCTGGTTCTCCTGCCCTTTCCCCCTTGGCCACTCCCTGGGAGGTAGGACAGGCCCGCCGGCTTGGGGCGAAGTACTTCCCCCACTATTTAGTCTGTTCTCGGACCGATGGGGGGACGTTCGCCACTTCCAAGTCCATGTTCTTTGTCCAGCACGTTGAGGACATCTTCGGGGAAATCGAGGCTCTCAGTAAAATGCGTTCGGGGTCCGTTCTTATAAAGACCACCTCTGCCACTCAGTCGGTAGCGCTCCAGGCGTGTGACCGACTAGGGGACATCCCAGTGTCCATTGTCCCGCATCTGGCACTGAATAGGACGCAGGGGGTTATTTTTCATTGGGACCTCCTGCTGCAATCTGATGAGGAGCTCAGGGCCAACCTGGAGTGCCGAGGCGTGCATTTCGTCCGGCGAGTCCAGCGCGGCCCCAAAGACCGTCGCATTGACACCGGGGCCTTTATCCTCGCCTTCGAGGGGGACGTTCTCCTGGAGAAGGTAAAGGTGATGTGCTACCGGTGCGACGTGGGACCTTACGTCCCGCCTCCTATGCGCTGCTTTCAGTGTTTGCGCTTTGGGCACATGTCGTCACGGTGTGAGGCTGAGCCCCTTTGTGGCGATTGTGGATGTCCTCTTTGTGAGGAATATACATGCACCCCACCACCTTGGTGCGTCAATTGTCCTTGCATCCACTCGCCTAGATCTTTAGACTGCCCCGCGTATCAGATGGAGAAGAAGATTCAAGAATTAAAAACTTTGGATCGCCTCTATTATTCTGATGCCAGGAAGAAGTATGACCGCCTCGATCCCGTGACGTTGACAACTTCGTTTGCCTCAGTCGTGTCCACTCCTTCCACAGTATCCTCACCCCTATCCTGTCCCCCCACCACCTCCTCACCCCATCCAGGGTCTATGCCTCTGCCTCCCAAATCCCACCCTTCCAAATCCTCCTCCCTCACGGCCCCTGCCCCCTCTGTCCCAGGGGCCACACTCCCTCCTCCTCCCTCTCCGCCGCCTGAGAAGCGATCCTCTTCTCAGGCGTCCATCGGGGAAACGTTCCGGACCCCGGCTTCCGAGGTCCGGCGTTCCAAAACGGACCCCGCCCGTGAGGACCTTCTTCGGGTCCAGCCCACCATCCCAGTGCCTCATCGGACTTCCCAGAAGGCCTCCAAGAAGAAATCTTTATCCCCCTCTCCACCCTGGCGCGTTTCGTCTGACGCTCCATCTGTGAGTCGCTGCTCCCGGCCGTCCTCAGTTTCGCCGGGACGCTCTGCTGCCAGGCGCTCAGCTGGCCTCTCGTCGGCGAATGATGCTGCCCCTCCTACGCATCCCGGGAAAGCGGCCGCAGCTGGCGACGACTTGATGGAACAGAATCCGCCTCCCGCCGGTTGTAGCGTTGTTCCCTCGAAACCTGGCCCTCGGCGGCCGTCGAGGTGACCAGCTCTTCACCCGTTTCGTTCCCCCTTTTTTCTGACTAGCGATGGCTTTGTTACATTGGAACATAAGAGGTATTCGATCTAATTGGGGGGAATTACATCTGCTAATCCGCCTGCACTGTCCGCTCGTCCTTGGTCTCCAGGAAACCAAGTTGTGCCCAACTGACCGTATTGAGTTTACCCACTATACCTCGGAGTGGTCTGACCTCACCCCTGTGGACGGTATTCCAGCTCATGATGGGGTCATGTTGCTCGTTCGGGACGATGTCTATTACCATCCCATCCCATTGACCACCCCACTCCAAGCAATAGCTGTCCGTAATACTCTTTCTGCCTTTACTTTTTCCGTTTGTACCGTCTACACTCCATCGTCATCTGCAGTTAATCGGGCTGACATGATGCACCTGATTGTTCAGCTTCCTCCGCCGTTTTTATTGTTTGGCGACTTCAATGCCCATCATCCCCTTTGGGGCTCTCCTGCATCCTGTCAGAGAGGCTCCCTCTTGGCGGATGTCTTCAACCATCTCAATCTTGTCTGCCTCAATACTGGCGCCCCGACTTTCCTCTCGGACTCTACTCATACCTACTCCCACTTGGACTTCTCGATCTGTTCTACCACTCTTGCCCGTCGGTTCGAGTGGTATGTCCTTTCTGACACCTATTCGAGCGACCACTTCCCCTGTGTCGTTCGTCTCCTGCACCACACCCCATCCCCACGTCCTTCGAGCTGGAACATACCGACAGCTGACTGGGGACTTTACTCCTCCCTGGCGACCTTTCCAGACCACGATTTTCTCAGTTGTGACAGTCAGGTCGAATACCTCACGGCTGTTATCATCAATGCTGCCGAACGTTCCATTCTTCGTACTACCTCTTCACGTCGTGTTTCCGTCCCCTGGTGGAATGAGGCTTGTAGAGACGCTATCCGTGCTCGACGACGTGCTTTACGCAACTTTCGCCGCCATCCTACGTTGGCGAATTGTATTGGATACAAACGACTCCGAGCGCAATGCCGTAGAGTCATGAAAGACAGAAAAAAAGCTTGTTGGGCCTCTTTCACCAGCTCCTTTAACAGTTTTACTCCCTCTTCTGTCGTCTGGGGTGGCCTGGGCTGGCTGTCGAGCATTAAGAACCACTCCTCGGTACGTGGCCTGACTTCAGGTAATGCGGTCCTTGTTGATCCTGTGGCTGTCTCCAACGCCTTCGGCCGCTTTTTCGCGGAGGTTTCAAGCTCCACCCTGCCTTCCTTCCCAGGAAAGAGGCAGAAGAGGCTCGGCGACCTTCCTTCCACTCGCTGAATCTGGAAACTTATAATGCCCCCTTTACTATGCGGGAACTCGAACGTGCGCTTGCACTGTCCCGGTCCTCTGCTCCAGGGCCAGATGCCATTCACGTTCAGATGCTGGCACACCTTTCTCCGGCGGGCAAAAGCTTCCTTCTTCGTACCTACAATCGCGTCTGGACCGAAGGTCAGGTCCCCATGCGTTGGCGTGACGCCGTCGTTGTTCCTATACCCAAACCTGGGAAGGATAGACACCTTCCTTCTAGTTACCGCCCCATTTCTCTTACAAGCTGTGTCTGTAAGGTGATGGAGCGCATGGTTAACATTCGGTTAGTCTGGATTCTTGAATCTCGACGGCTACTTACCAATGTTCAATGCGGCTTTCGTCGCCGCCGCTCCGCTGTTGACCACCTTGTGACCTTGTCGACATTCATCATGAACAACTTTTTGCGAAAGCGCCAAACGGTAGCCGTGTTCTTCGATTTGGAGAAGGCTTATGATACCTGTTGGAGAGGAGGTATTCTCCGCACTATGCACAGGTGGGGTCTACGCGGTCGCCTTCCCCTTTTTATTGATTCCTTTTTAACAGATCGAAAGTTTAGGGTATGTGTGGGTTCCGTATTGTCCGACGTCTTCCTCCAGGAGAACGGAGTGCCACAGGGCTCCGTCTTGAGCGTAGCCCTTTTTGCCATAGCGATCAATCCAATTATGGATTGCATTCCACCTAATGTCTCAGGCTCTCTCTTTGTCGATGACTTCGCGATCTACTGCAGTGCCCAGAGAACATGCCTCCTGGAGCGCTGCCTTCAGCGTTGTCTAGACAGCCTATACTCATGGAGCGTGGCAAATGGCTTCCGGTTCTCTGAAGAGAAGACGGTTTGTATCAACTTTTGGCGATATAATGCGTTCCTTCCGCCATCCTTACATCTCGGTCCCGTTGTTCTCCCATTCGTGGAAACAACTAAGTTTCTAGGGCTCACACTGGACAGGAAACTTTGTTGGTCTCTGCACGTCTCTTATTTGGTGGCCCGTTGTACACGTTCCCTTAATGTCCTCAGAGTTCTTAGTGGTTCATCTTGGGGAGCGGATCGCACTGTCCTGCTTCGCTTGTATCGGTCCATAGTCCGATCGAAGCTGGATTATGGGAGCTTCGTCTACTCGTCTGCTCGGCCATCCCTCTTACGCTGTCTCAACTCGATCCACCATCGGGGGTTACGTCTTGCGACCGGAGCCTTCTACACTAGTCCCCTCGAGAGTCTTTATGCTGAAGCTGCCGAATTACCATTGACCTACCGGCGCGACGTACTGCTGTGTCGGTATGCCTGCCGACTGTTGTCAATGCCCGACCACCCCTCTTATCAGTCCTTCTTCGCCGATTCTCTCGACCGTCAGTACGGGTTGTATGTGTCTGCCCTGCTGTCCCCTGGAGTCCGCTTTCGTCGCCTGCTTCGACAATTGGATTTTGCGCTCCCTACCACCTTCAGAGAGGGTGAGAGCCCGACACCACCTTGGCTCCAGGCTACGGTTCATATTTATCTCGACCTCAGCTCGCTCCCGAAGGAGGGTACTCCGGCTGCAGTGAATTGCTCACGGTTTGTCGAACTTCGTGCGCGACTTGCCAGTCACACCTTTATTTACACTGATGGCTCCAAAACTGACGATGGTGTCGGCTGTGCCTTTGTCGTCGGAGCCGTCACCTTTAAATACCGGCTCCTCGACCAATGTTCCAGCTTTACGGCCGAGCTTTTTGCTCTCCATCAGGCCGTTAAGAATGCCCGCCGCCAACGACATTCATCGTATGTACTCTGCTCTGACTCACTCAGTGCTCTTCAGAGCCTTGGAGCTCCCTATCCGGTCCATCCCTTGGTGCAACGGATCCAGCAGTCCCTCCATTCTTTCGCTGATGATGGCTCTCCTGTCAGCTTTCTGTGGGTTCCCGGACATGTAGGAGTGCCTGGGAATGAGGCTGCTGATGCTGCAGCCAAGGCTGCAGTCCTCCTGCCTCGGCCAGCCTCCCATTGTGTCCCGTCATCTGACGTTAGTGGGGTTGTTTGTAAGAGGCTTGTGTCGTTGTGGTGGGATACTTGGTCATTCCTTCAAGGAAACAAGCTCCGGGCAGTAAAACCGTTCCCAACTGCTTGGACAACCTCCTCCCGACCATCTCGGCGAGAAGAGGTCCTTCTGACCAGGTTGCGGATTGGGCATTGCCGGTTTAGCCACCGCTACCTGCTCTCCGGTGACCCAGCCCCGCAGTGCCCTTGTGGTCAAGCATTAACAGTGCGCCATGTTTTATTGTCGTGTCCCCGCTTTAGTCAATCTCATGTTGTCCTGTCCCTGCCATCTACTTTACCGGATATTTTAGCTGAAGACGCTCGAGCAGCTGCTCGTGTTCTTCGTTTTATAACTTTGACTGGCTTGTCCAAAGACATCTAACTCTTTTACTTATTTTATCTCCATCTTTGTAAGGACTTTCTGGTGTCCCCCCCCCCCCTTGCGTTTTACTAGATTCTATGTGCTCTAACAATTGTGACTGGGCGCTAATTACCGCAGTAGTTGAGCGCCCTTAAACCCCCCCCCCCCAAAATAAAAGAATGAAAGTAATCAACACCAGACTGCCAAGATGGACGTAGCATGTCGAGAATATGGCGATACCAGGTTCCCGATGTCTAAACGATGGAGAGATGTGGCTAGAACAGGGAGGAAATGGAAGCAAACGCTTTGAAGACAAAAGAGTAATCTAAACCTTGAAAAGAAGAAAATATCTATTCGTATGAGTAAATTAGTAGTTGCTAACTGTGACCAAATGAGAAATTAGCTGAACATAGAAAAAGTTCGAATGAATGCTTTGAGTTATAAAATTAGTGTTGATACGTAATCAGGCCGACCGGGGTGGCCGAGCGGTTCTAAGCGCTACAGTCTGGAACCGCGCGACTGTTACGGTCGCAGGTTCGAATCCCGCCTCGGGAATGGATGTGTGTGATGTCCTTAGGTTAGTTAGGTTTAAGTAGTACTAAGTTCTAGGGGACTGATGACCTTAGAAGTTAAGTCCCATATTGCTCAGAGCCATTTGAACCATACGTAATCAGTAAATTAATGAAAGTAAACTATTTGAACAACATTGACAGGCTTCAAAAGTAAATCAAATCACTTCACGTCTTTATTCATTATTTTCATAACTTGATTTACCAGCTTACGAGGAAGGAAATGAAAGGGAGAGGATCAAACAGGAATATGAGCCATTGTGTACGGTACAGAAAGAGGCGTTGCGGTAAACAGAGCTTTATGAAGAGCAGCGGGCATGACGCGGTGATATAAACAGCCATAAATCAATTCTAATGAGGAGCAACAACCCGGTCGGCGAGTAGCGCTCTGCCCGGGTGCGATCGTGGTAAATATTTGGTAAACACGCTAATGATAACGCGGAGAGCCCGAGACGAACAGTGCGCTGCTCGGGGTGAGGAGATAAAAACGTCTGTCCGTTCATCGGATGCGCCGCGCCGTGCGCATCGGAGAGGTCTGCGTCAACACAATAAAGCTGACGCGCATTAAAAAGTATCAGTCTCTGAAAATACAGTTACTGTACCATTTTTTAAAAAAATTAATAGTGTTACGTAGTTTAAATGCTTTTTTCTACAGACGTCCCGTCCGCAGCTCGTGGTCGTGCGGTAGCGTTCTCGCTTCCCACGCCCGGGTTCCCGGGTCCGATTCCCGGCGGGGTCAGGGATTTTCTCTGCCTCGTGATGACTGGGTGTTGTGTGCTGTCCTTAGGTAGTTAGGTTCTAAGTACTAGGGGACTGATGACCATAGATGTTAAGTCCCATAGTGCTCAGATTCATTTCTTTTACAGACGTCCACTTATTCCAGCGAAATTGTGAGCTTGCCTTTCACTTTCTTGCAAGCGTAAGGGAGGACGAAGTTCATTTGAACCATAAAATGCAGGTAACGCACGTTAAAAGTCCGTTACTTTTGTGGCGCACTGTTGTTCTTAAAACATCAACTCCAGAAGATAGAAGCTTCCATCATCCCTCGTTTAATTTTTTTCACGAATCCATTTCGTCGATTCTTTTTTTTTTTTTTTTTGCGTTTGGGATTAGTTCTTGAGATTTTTGTACTATGTTTCACAATACGAACGTCATAATACTGGAAACAGCATTAACGCAGCTGCCATCGAGAGCGAAGAGTAACTACACTACTGGCCATTACAACTGCTACACCACGAATACGACGTGTGTAATATGCAAATGACTAGCTTTTCAGAGCATTCACACAAGGTTGGCGCCGGTGGCGACACCTACAACGTGCTGACATGAGGAACGTTTCCAAAGGATTTCTCTTACACAAACAACAATTGTAGGCGTTGCCTGGTGAAAAGTTGTTGTGATGCCTCGTGTAAGGAGGAGAAATGCGTGCCATAACTTTTCCGACTTTGATTAAGGTCGCATTGTAGCCTATCGCGATTGCGGTTTACCGTATCACGACTTTGCTGCTCGGGTTGGACGATATCCAATGACTGTTAGCAGAATATGGAATCGGTGGGTTCAGGAGGGTAATACGGAACGTCGTACTGCATCCCAACGGCCTCGTATCACTAGCAGTCGAGATGATAGGCATCTTATCCTCATGGCTGTAACGGAACGTGCAGCCACGTCTCGATCCCTGAGTCAACCGATGGGGACGTTTGCAAAGACAGCAACCATCTGCACGAACAGTTCGACGACGTTTGCAGCAGCATGGACTATCAGCTCGGAAACCATGGCTGCGTTTACCCTTGACGCTGCATCACAGACAGGAGCGCCTGCGATGGTGTACTCAACGACGAACCTGGGTGCACGAATGGCAAAACGTCATTTTTTCGGATGAATCCAGGTTCTGTTTACAGCATCATGATGGTCGCATCCGTGTTTGGCGACATCGCGGTGAAAGCGCATTGGAAGCGTGTATTCGTCATCGCCATACTGGCGTATCACCCAGCGTGATGGTATGGGGTACCATTGGTTACCCGTCTCGCTCACCTCTTGTTCGCATTGACGGCACTTTGAACAGTGGACGTTACATTTCAGATGTGTTACGACCCGTGGCTCTACCCTCCATTCAATCCCTGCGAAACCCTAAATTTCAGCAGGATAACGCACGACCGCATGTTGGAGGTCCTGTACAGGCCTTTCTGGATACAGAAAATGTTCGACTGCTGCACTGGCAAGCACATTCTCCAGAGCTCTCACCAACTGAAAACGTCTTTTCAATGGTGGCCGAGCAACTGGCTCGTCACAATACGCCAGTCACTACTCACGATGAACTTTGGTGTTCTGTTGAAGCTGCATGCGCAGCTGTACCTGTACACGCCATTCAAGCTCTGTCTGACTCAATGCCCGGGCGTATCAAGGCCGTTATTACGTACAGAGGTGGTTATTATGGGTACTGATTTCTCAAGATCTATGCACCCAAATTGCGTGAAAATGTAATCACATGTCAGTTCTAGTACAATATTGTAAGACATCGTGGTCTCCTGACCTTCATTGCTTACATATTCCGCCCTCACAATCATATTCCGCACATCAAGACGCTTCATTCGAACCCAAACTCGATAAGATAAATGTTGTATGAATTCATGTAAACGATATGCAATTAACAAGTAAGCGCACCATGGTTGAAATACTCGAGGCTGGCATAAACACATACATTCCAGACATTATGGTCACAGAAGCTTTTAGTTCAGGAGAGAAACCGCACAACGGGACGCCAGTCCGTTCAGACGACGACGCAGCCTATGTCAGCCGGTGACCGCCCATGTAGCAGACAGCGTGTGCCCGAGTGAAAGGGGGAAAACCCCGTGTTCGGCTTAAAAGCAAATTGCGCTACATTGTGTGGGAGTGGCCAGCCTACGCATTCTTTACACATAGCTTGCAGTTTCTGAGATTTTCACAGGGAGACAGCAAACACCAAACGCCAATGCTACAGGTTTCTGGATTGGTCGCCTTAAACGAAATGTCGTTCCTCGTTTTAGAAGAGCAATGCTGATTGGCAGACGATATTTCTGACGCCTTGAGCTGAAGGAATAATGGAATAGACCGAAAGACATACCCCTTCACATCTGGCGTGGAGAGGCGCCGTTCCGTTGTCGCTCTTGGAGCGAGGAACAAGTCTCACCTCAGTACTTCACTGGGAGAGCATCTCTGTCGAGAGCGAATCGATGTGCTACTCAATATTGAGTCCTTGCGATTAAGCGTGGTACACTGTGTTGGCTGACACACTTATAGAGCGGCGTGAACGGACAGAGTTATAGTTAAACGCCTGCGAGCGAATTTTGAGTGGCATCACGGTGGACTGGTTATCTGACCGGTGTACCACGCCAATAGTTAGACTAGGGGCGAATAGGAATCCTTGACTTCATCAAGGCATAGGGAGAGTTTGATTGGCGAAGGTCAATCCAGATAGAATGAGAGTTATCTTATTAGTCAGCAGCGAGCGGCACAGACAGCAGTCATCGCAGCTTACGGTATTGTGTGCTACAGCTATTGCGAGCCCCATATTTCCTCCATAACAGTACACTTCACTGCAAATAATAACTTTCGTTAGTTTCATGTTTTTCTTACACTAGCTAGCACTAGTCCAGTATCCAAGTATCCCACTAGTTAGTAAGAAATTTTGTGAATTTTTATGTCATTTCGTTACAGCGGACGAATCCAGAAGATATTTATTGCTGAAAGTTTTTCAGGCAATTGTCTTTAGAACGTTAGGATCGTCTGTCTGACTTCTGTAGTAGTGTGGGGGTGGAAATTGTATCTTGCAGGAGCCACAGGGTAAAGGGTACATCTCAGATTAATCCGTTGCGCAGATCAACGCCACACATCAGAAAATGGCGACCCTGCCAGGATAGGTAAAATAGGTAAGCTACCAGGATAGGAAAGTGTGAGGATAGTTAGGTACGGCAGGTCGCAGCAGTAGCACTTTGAAGAACTTTCTTTCATGTATTAAATAGCTGTTTGGGAAAATTGGTATCAGAATAGATACAGGTAGTGAAGAAAGCAGAATTGTAGGAAAAAGGGTGTGTGTTATTGTGTTGGAAAATTTAGCATTTTTTTACTATTTTTGTGTAGTTGTTAGGGCATAGAATTTTCAGGTGATAGGCACAGACGCAGAGTGACGCAGAGACGCAGTGTGACGCAGCATAATATAAATTAGAATTAAGAAATAACATTTTTCTCCATTTGCAAGCGCACAGGTAGAGATTGGAGACTGTAGCAGAGCAAACAGAAGTCACGTCGTTGTTGTTGTTGTTGGTTCAACCAACTGGTAAGTGGTCGTACAGCTTTGTAGATAGGGTTGTGGTGTGTTGAAAGAATGTCCATGTTAACGAGAGCACAAGCCAAAAGGTTACATGACGACAGCAAGTAGACAAGATGGGGGAGAATCAACCAGATAGACAGCAACTAAACAGGCTTATTGAGAATAGGACAGAAGGTGAACCTGAAAATAGGACAGACGGTGAATCAGAGAATAGGACAGTCGGGGAGCTGCAGAATCAGCAGGCTCAGCTAGACTGGGATAAAATTGAGACAGGTGGGAATCGAGGGGACGAGAACATCGAATTTCCAGAATATGTAATACGAGGTAGGGCACATTCTGAGCCAGAAGTAGATAGCCGACGTACGAAATGTCAAAGATTAGAAGCGAAACGAGCACAGGAAACGCGTTTGTTTGCCGCATATTCAGGGACAGAATACGCGTCAATACAGTCAATGAACCGGCAGTTAGCTAACGTTCAAAGAGAAGTAGACAGTGAGGAAGAGGGGGAACATTTAGAATACGTCGAACCTATCGTACACATTCTAAATACACTCCTGGAAATGGAAAAAAGAACACATTGACACCGGTGTGTCAGACCCACCATACTTGCTCCGGACACTGCGAGAGGGCTGTACAAGCAATGATCACACGCACGGCACAGCGGACACACCAGGAACCGCGGTGTTGGCCGTCGAATGGCGCTAGCTGCGCAGCATTTGTGCACCGCCGCCGTCAGTGTCAGCCAGTTTGCCGTGGCATACGGAGCTCCATCGCAGTCTTTAACACTGGTAGCATGCCGCGACAGCGTGGACGTGAACCGTATGTGCAGTTGACGGACTTTGAGCGAGGGCGTATAGTGGGCATGCGGGAGGCCGGGTGGACGTACCGCCGAATTGCTCAACACGTGGGGCGTGAGGTCTCCACAGTACATCGATGTTGTCGCCAGTGGTCGGCGGAAGGTGCACGTGCCCGTCGACCTGGGACCGGACCGCAGCGACGCACGGATGCACGCCAAGACCGTAGGATCCTACGCAGTGCCGTAGGGGACCGCACCGCCACTTCCCAGCAAATTAGGGACAATGTTGCTCCTGGGGTATCGGCGAGGACCATTCGCAACCGTCTCCATGAAGCTGGGCTACGGTCCCGCACACCGTTAGGCCGTCTTCCGCTCACGCCCCAACATCGTGCAGCCCGCCTCCAGTGGTGTCGCGACAGGCGTGAATGGAGGGACGAATGGAGACGTGTCGTCTTCAGCGATGAGAGTCGCTTCTGCCTTGGTGCCAATGATGGTCGTATGCGTGTTTGGCGCCGTGCAGGTGAGCGCCACAATCAGGACTGCATACGACCGAGGCACACAGAGCCAACACCCGGCATCATGGTGTGGGGAGCGATCTCCTACACTGGCCGTACACCACTGGTGATCGTCGAGGGGACACTGAATAGTGCACGGTACATCCAAACCGTCATCGAACCCATCGTTCTACCATTCCTAGACCGGCAAGGGAACTTGCTGTTCCAACAGGACAATGCACGTCCGCATGTATCCCGTGCCACCCAACGTGCTCTAGAAGGTGTAAGTCAACTACCCTGGCCAGCAAGATCTCCGGATCTGTCCCCCATTGAGCATGTTTGGGACTGGATGAAGCGTCGTCTCACGCGGTCTGCACGTCCAGCACGAACGCTGGTCCAACTGAGGCGCCAGGTGGAAATGGCATGGCAAGCCGTTCCACAGGACTACATCCAGCATCTCTACGATCGTCTCCATGGGAGAATAGCAGCCTGCATTGCTGCGAAAGGTGGATATACACTGTACTAGTGCCGACATTGTGCATGCTCTGTTGCCTGTGTCTATGTGCCTGTGGTTCTGTCAGTGTGATCATGTGATGTATCTGACCCCAGGAATGTGTCAATAAAGTTTCCCCTTCCTGGGACAATGAATTCACGGTGTTCTTATTTCAATTTCCAGGAGTGTATGTCCCAACAACAGACACAGAATTTAGCGTAGTTACGAGGGCCACGAAAAGGTTCCGTAACAGCCTCAACTGTGCCTGCAAACACAAGACATACACAACGGAGAGGGCAGAATGCGGAGTTGTTTGCGCCACGTAATGGTTCAATGACAAACGCAACTAGTTCTCAACACAGACAGCATGGGTTATTGCAGTTATCAAACTTAAAAACGCCACAGCATAGCCCAGTAAACGAGGTAACTGACCGAGTAGAAAACAATAGATCGAGAATACATAGTTCAGGTGCAGGTAGTGTTACAAGACAGTTCGCGATCATGGAGATGTTACAAAAAATGAACGCTAGTATGACGAGACAGAATACACAGATAACGAAACAGTATCAGGAATGGAAACAGGATAATCAGGAACTGAAACAGGACAATCAGGTTATTAAGACACAGATCCAACAGGTTAAAATCCAGAAGGAAGAAGGGATCGCCAGTATTGATAGTCAGATCACTCAGATAAACAAAGAAGCGAAAGAATCTAGAGAAAGAATTCAGGTACTAACACAAGGTCAGCAGCAATTACGCACTGACGTGGACAAGGTCCAATTGGACATCGTAAACGTTGACAAAAAGGTGGAACGTTTTACGAAAAAAGCCACTCGAACAGCAATACAAATTTCGGAATAACAAGCAATTCAAAGCAAGGTCGCAAAGGTTGCACTGAGAAAGTATGATCAGCGGATTAATAAATAGAACTTAAAAACAAAGATCAGTTTGAAAAGCTTCGAACAGAGTTGATACAAACTACCGAATAAAAGATCGAGACCGATTACATCTGTAGCGAAACAACTGACGCGTCAAGCATTACTTCAGTACACGAACACGCGTCGTCCAAGAAAGTTCAAGTAGAACCAAGGCTAGACGTAACACTCCCGCAGAAATCGAAACAGAAAACTCCGATTAAAGTAATGCATGACATGCCACAGGACCAGGCACAGTACCCAGAAAAACGGAACATACACATTCAGCTGATACCAATCGAAAGACAGGAAACTGGACCAGTAAATCCAGTGACACAACATAATAGCAGCACAGGTACTGTACCTTGAACGACGAGCGTAGAAACACACGAACAACACTTTTGTTCACCAATGATACGATATGACGCGGATATGAGTCAGGAAATTGAGAACAAGCAGACAGGCAGTAGATTACCAGAGAATAAACACGACGACACAAGCAGTGGCAGATTATTTTAGTCCATGAATCAGCCACAAACCGGATTTATGAGTAGATATGATACAGACCACTTCCTTACAGTTAGAAAATTTCAACATTTCAAGGAAGAAGGCTGTAGCTTGCATGCACGCACATTAATCGACCAGTTTCAAGTAGGCTTACCAAACCACTGGAGCATAGCTCACAAACTTGACTTCATTTGTGCACACATGGTCAGGGACAGTAGCAGAGGTGATGCAAAAGATCGCGGCTACCTGTACGTCTTACCTACAGTTCAGAACAGCATTTCTCGAAAGATATTGGTCCAAGGAGACGCAAAACAAAATTAAATACGAGTTATTTCAGATGACACCATATGAAAACTCAGGAGAGAAAAGCGTGGTAAAATTCTTTGATACAATGGACAAAAAGAATCAATGCCTAGACAATCCATACAGTAACGGAGAGCTGATACGTCTGTGTAGAATGAAATTACCAATAAAGTATCAACAGGCAACAGTAGCAAAAAATGAAAATACCGAAGAATTCAAAGAGGGTTTAAGAGAACTTGAATTTATGTTTAAAGAAGGCGAGGTGAAAGAAGAAAGAAAGGAAAGGGAACAGCAAAAGGAGAGGACTTGGAACGAATATTCCAATAATAATAATAATAATAATCGTAATCCTAACACCAATAATTTCAGGCAATTTAACAGACAGGGACAGTGACACAATGGAGACAATTGGCATAGAAACGATAACCATAATAATTGGTACCGAAATAGCAACGGTAATGGACACTCATACAGTGCCGGATATGGATTTAGGAATCAAAATGCCAGCAGTCAATGGTACTTTGAAAGAGGTCACGATGTTAGAGACAGCAACTGGCGAGACCAGGGCGCGAATAATTACCGAGGAAATTATGGTCCGCAGAGACAAGAACAACACAGCAAAGAGAAACCAGATATATAAGTTAGGCCACCGAACACTGCAAAACGTAAAGACTGAATTGAAAAATGCGGAAGAGGTTAGACAAACTAACGTCGACCCTATCTTATACTAACCACTAAATTAAAAAATAAATTAAGAATCAACAAAATAACACATTAATTATAAGAAAAAAGAGACACAATACACACTAACAATCTCTTGTAGTATCAAGTACACTACAACATGCACACGAACAATAAATGGTAGACAACAATTAAAAGAATGAAGAAGTGGTAGGACATAATTAGAATAAAGAAAAGATATCATATATATATACAATAATTTGTCCCACTATCAGAAAATTTTTGCATTATATAAAATCAGATTTTTTTTTGTAAATATCAAATACATGTAAAACAAAAATTGTAAATATTTCTACGCGTCAGAGGGACATCGCCACAAACACCAATCACCAGCTCCCTTAACACCAGATGCTTCGAGATAGCGACGGAGAGGGTACAGATACGTTGAGAAAGCACTTAGGGCAATAACAACAACATGAAGATCAACGCTACACTGGAAATGCAGGTTGCAACCAGGTTGGACTTCGGGAGGACAACTCGCAGCACGGACATTTCATATGTCACGACACTGCTACACAACGGAAGAGCGTGGGGAGAATCATAATACGACGAGACGACAATGAAGGTACAAAAAATTACTAAGATCTACAAACTCATCAAGTAACAGTTGCAAAGGCAGTCAGATCCTACAAATCCTATATCGCTCCTACACTAAAATTCACACATTCCTAGCCCAAGAAGAACAGAAGAATGCTAGAAAGAAGAGAAGAACAGAAGATGCAAGATGAAGAAGGGCAGAAGACAGCAAGATACCTTTCTCTCCTATCCTACAAAGCAAATTGCTACAAACGTCTTTCCATGAACTTTGAGGCATGGCAACTACTTCAACCACCTCTCCAAAAATAAACCTTGAATCGCCAAACAAATACAAGTGAACGGCAAACGGAATATTAAGGAGTACCAACCAACATTATCTACAAATAGATTCAGCAAAATGAACAGTATTCTCCCTACCACATCATCAAATCACCATACCGAACCAGGTGTGAAGTATCAAGACGTCACAGCACAATATTGGGTGACGATCGTAGTAGTCAACTACAATCATCGAACTGCCACACCGTCCCAGGTGTGACAGCAAAGGAGTACCAAAACACCACAGTTTATGCAGTAAACCACAGTCATCATCATCGATTAAAAGTACCACTCCATGATGACAATGTCAACAAGTAAGACGCAGCATCGCATGCTAGAGTGCTTCTCTCATGATCTGTGACACCCATACAAATGAGTCGACGCCTTCCAGCATTTCAGTGGGGATCATCAAGCACAGATCTGACGCTGAAAAAAAAATCGTAAAACACAAATGTAGAGTTAAGAAAATGATATATTTGTAAAAGTACATTTTTCCTTTCTTGTAAAAGTAATTATTTTTATTATGTATGTATAATCCACAAATTATAGATACCTTAAACCTTTTGTAAAGAAACTTAGTATAGTTATATAATCTCACAAACACGTGGAAAGTCTATTTATTTCTTTTATATGTAAAATTAGAAAAGGATTTGTGCAGGATTTTTCTTCTTTAAGTAACATTCAAAAACACCTTTTTGGGGTAATAATATTAATACCGAGGATAGAATTAAGAGGAAACGCATCTTCATTCTTACAAAAAAAAAAAAAAAAAACAAAAAAAAAACAATGACACATAAAGAAAAAATAATGCCTAAATAAATAAAACAAAGTAACAGAACAGAGCTTTTGCGGACATTTACGCAAGCTTGACTAAAGAAAAGATATAACCACACTAAAACATGTTACACTGTACACTTATGAGTTTAGAAAAATTAATATTGTAAAAACAAATTTTTGGAAATGAAAAAGAAAAACAGAGACACGTAATGGCAACGACAAAGAATAACATCCTTTGTAAAGCCTATATTTGCCTAACAACAAAACATAAATCGTAGAATTAAAAAAATTGAAACAATAGCTATAAAGAAATCATTAGAAGAAATTGTTAAGAATAGCTAAGAAAAGTTTATTGGAAAATCTAAAAGAACAATTTTTGCCTGATTTTGTCAATGTTTTCCTCGGCATTGACAAACCCCAGACAACAATTTTGTCAGAAGGAGGGAAGTATGTAAGGCATCGTGGTCTCCTGACCTTCATTGCTTACATATTCCGCCCTCACAATCATATTCTGCACATCAAGATGCTTCATTCGAACCCAAACTCGATAAGATAAAGTCAATGTTGTATGAATTCATGTAAACGATATGCAATTAACAAGTAAGCACACCATGGTTGAAATACTCTAGGCTGGCGTACACACATACATTCCAGACACGACAGTCACAGAAACTCTTAGTTCGGAAGAGAAACGGCACAATGGGACGCCGGTCCCTTCAGAGGATGACCCAGCCTATGTCAGCCGGTGACCGCCCATGTATCGAACAGTGTGGGCCTGAGTGAAAGGGGGGAACAATTCAGTGTTCGGCTTAAAAGCAAATTCCGCTACATTGTGTGGGAGTGGCCAGCCTACGCATTCTTTACACATAGCATGCAGTTTCAGATATTTTCACAGGGAGACAGCAAACACCAAACGCCAATGCTACAGGTTTCCGAGTTGGTCGCCTTAAACGAAACGTCATTCTCCCATTTTAGTTGAGCAATGCTGATTGGCAGACGATATTTCTGATGCCTTGAGCTGAAGGAATAATGGAAGAGACCGAAAGACATAACCCTTCACGTCTGATGTGAAGAGTTACCGTTCCGTTGTCACTCTTGGAGCGAGGAACAAGTCTCTCCTCAGTACTTCACTGGGAGAGCACCTCTGTCGAGAGCAAATCGAAGTGCTACTCTATATTGAGTCCTTGCGATTAAGCGTGGTTCACTTTGTTGGACGACACACTTATTGTGAGCGAATTTTTGTGGCATCGTGGTGGACTGGTTATCTGACTGGTGTACCATGCCAATAGTTAGACTAGGGGCGAATAGGAATCTTTGACTTCATCAAGGCATAGGGAGAGTTTGACTGGGGAAGGTAAATCCAGACAGAATGAGAGTTACCTTATTTGTCAGCAGTGAGCGGCGCAGACAGCAGTCCTCGCAGCTTACGGTATTGTACGCTACAGCTATTGCGAGCCCCATATTTCCTCCACAACAGTACTCTTCATTGCATTTCACATGCGACAGCCTCGAACGTACCTAGTAACATTCTAAAGGATAATTATTCAAGTTGAGTAGGTGCGCCTCTCAGGCATTCTGCCAAGTCAACAACGATCTTAAACTTTGTATAGAAATTTCATTAGCCAATCCTATCCTTGAGAGGTAACTTCACATTGCGAAAAGAACCAGGATATAACTTGTTCAATTCATAACTAAAAGTGACATTGTGATTTCTCAGAATTTTTGCAAAATAAGTAATAACTTTCGTTAGTTTCATGTTTTTCTTACACTAACTAGCACTACTCCAGTACCCAAGTATCCCACTAGTTACGTAAGAAATTTTGTGAATTTTTGTGTGATTTCCTTACAGCGGACGAACCCAGAAGATATTTACTGCTGAAAGTTTTTCAGGCATTTCTCTTTAGAACGTAAGGAGCGTCTGTCTGACTTCTGTAGTAGTGTGGGGGTGGAAATTGTATCTTGCAGGAGCCACAGGGTAAAGGGTACATCTCGGATTAATTCGTTGCGCAGAATAACAGAATAACAGATCAACCCCATACCTCAGAATATATTTGTCCAATGAATACCCATATATCATCTGTATTTCTTCTTGGTGTAGCAATTTTAATGGCCAGTTGTGTACATACGCTTTCCAGTCAAAATCATGTTAACTCCTATTAGCGGACATTAATATGAGATGTGTTCACCCTTCGCTTTTATAACGGGTTGAACTCTGCTACGGACACTTTCTTGGAGTCTCTGAGTGTGTATGAAGGAATGGCAGCCCATTCTGTCTCAATTGCCGAAACGAGAGAAGGTTGGAGACGCTAGAGTCTTTAGCGAAGTTCACGTTGTAAACCATCCCAAACTGTTCAACTGGGTTCAGACGAGGACTGTGTGCATGTCAATCCACTTTAGGAACGTTATTGTCCACTGTTTTACGCAGGATGCCTTGTCAGGCTGAGACAGTCATTGTCTCCGAAGCGTCCCTCTACTGTATGCAGTACACTGTGCTCTCAAACGTGTTCAAATCGTTCTGCATTCAACGTTTTCTTAAGCTCAATATGGGGACCACATCCTAACCACGAGAAACACACTCACTCCGTAACTTCGCCATAGTTACACCCTGCCATCGGATTGCCAGTCGTCCACCGTTCGTTGGTGTCGCTCTTATCACCACTCCAAGCGTCACTCAGCATCCTCCACAGAAATGTGTGGCTTATGAGGAGCTGCTCGACTAATTGACTCTATTTCTTTTAACTCCCTGTGCATACTCATTCTGTGAGCTGGACTGCTGGTAGTGCTCCGTAGCTCACGAGTGATTTCTTACAATCACCCTCCGCAATTCCCGACGTTCCCTCCCCACCGATACATGAGGAGTCCACCTGCTTAGCTGGGTGGTAACGAGCTTGCCTCCCGTGCACTGGACCCAGGTTCGATTCCTGACCGGGTCGGAGATTTTCTCCGCTCGGGGACTGGGTGTTGGCCGGCCGCGGTGGTCTAGTGGCTCTAGGCGCTCATTCCGGAGCCGCGCGACTGCTACGGTCGCAGGTTCGAATCCTGCCTCGGGCATGGATGTGTGTGATGTCCTTAGGTTAGTTAGGTTTAAGTAGTTCTAAGTTCTAGGGGACTGATGACCATAGATGTTAAGTCCCATAGTGCTCAGAGCCATTTGAACCATTTGACTGGGTGTTGTGTTGTCCTCGTGATCACTTCATCATCATCACCGACCGCAAGTCGCCCAATGCGGCGCCGACTGAAATAACACTTGCACTGGGCGGCCGAGCCCGACTGGAACATCCTGGCGAACAATAACATACGATCGTTTCATTTCATAGTACATGAGGATTGACTCGATTAAACTGTGGTTATTCCTTCGCATTTCAACTTCATAGTCACATCACCAACAGTCTACTCGGGCAGCTTTAGAAGGTTTGAAATGTGCCTGTTGTATTAGTTACTCAGGTTATTCCCAGTGATTAACCCACGTTTGAAGGCAGTGAGCTCTTCCGACCGACCCATTTTGCGGGTACTGTTTCTCTATTCTTCCCAACCTTTTTTTATACTCCAGAATGAAATTTTCACTGTGCAGCGGAGTGTGCGCTGATATGAAACTTGCTGACAGATTAAAACTGTGTGCCGGACAGAGACGCGAGCACAGGACCTTTGCCCTTCGCGGGCAAGTGATCTACCATCTGAGCTACCCAAGCACGACTCACGACCCGTCCTCACAGCCTTAATTCCGCCAGTTTCATATCAGCGCACACTCCGCTGCAGGGCGAAAATTTCATTCTGGAAACATCCCCCAGGCTGTGGCAAAGCCATGTCTCCACAATATCCTTTCTTCCAGGGGTGCTAGTTCTGCTAGGTTCGCAGGAGAGCTTCTGTGAAGCTTGGAAAGTAGGAGACGAGTTAGTGACAGAGTTAAGGCTGTGAGGACAGATCGTGAGTCGTGCTTGGGTAGCTCAGGTGGTAGAGCACTTGCCCGCGAAAGGCAAAGGTCCCGAGTTCGAGTCTCGGTCCGGCACATAGTTTTAATCTGTCAGTAAGTTTCTTTTATACTGATTGGCAGGCCTCTCGTCGTATCGAATAGTCAGTTACGCATTACATAGTCTAATGTGTGAAAAGAGACCAAATTACTGGTCTCCAACCGTATGATTTTATGTATGCCATCTGTTGAAACTTGGAATAACTGTATAAAGACGAATCTGGCACAACCACCCATTACAAACGGAGAACAAAAGAGTTGACAAAAAGGCTTCACCCTACTATTGGAATGAACAGTCACAGAGATGTTTGACACCAATAGAAGAGTCTGGAGGATGACCTTGAAATGCTACTTGAACGGAATAGAACTCGTTGTCCACCATGAAGATGACGATCCATCTTTAACAGCAAAACGACGCATCTAGCGACGTGCTGTATCACTGATAGTATACGAACTCCACTGAAGTGTATGGCACTCTTATAGTAAAGCTGTTCTCTGCGTGGTAAGAGTCTGGCAGCAACTTACCTCCCTCGATAACATTCCTAGTATCCTGCACGGGAGCCATGACAGGAGCCGCGGGATTATGCAGACAAACAAAAATTACGCGAAGCGAAATGTAGTGTGAGGAGGGCTATGCTAGAGGCGTTCAATGAATTCGAAAGTAAAGTTCTATGTACTGAGTTGGCAGAAAATCCTAAGAAATTTTGGCCTGATGTCAAAGCGGTAGGTGGATCAAAACAAAATGTCCAGACACTCTGTGGCCAAAATGGTACTGAAACAGAGGATGACAGACTAACGGCCGAAATACTAAATGTCTTTTTCCAAAGCTGTTTCACAGAGGAAGACTGCACTGTAGTTCCTTCTCTAGATTGTCGCACAGATGACAAAATGGTATAAATCGAAATAGACGACAGACGGATAGAGAAACAATTAAAATCGCTCAAAAGAGGAAAGGCCGCTGGACCTGATGGGATACCAGTTCGATTTTACACAGAGTACGCGAAGGAACTTGCCCCCCTTCTTGCAGCGGTGTGCCGTAGGTCTCTAGAAGAGCGTGGCTTTCAAAAGGATTGGAAAAGGGCACTGGCCATCCCCGTTTTCAAGAAGGGACGTCGAACAGATGTGCAGAACTATAGACCTATATCTCTAACGTCGATCAGTTGTAGAATTTTGGAACAGGTATTATGTTCGAGTATAATGACTTTTCTGGAGACTAGAAATCTACTCTGTAGGAATCAGCATGGGTTTCGAAAAAGACGGTCGTGTGAAACCCAGCTCGCGCTATTCGTCCACGAGACTCAGAGGACCATAGACACGTGTTCCCAGGTAGATGCCGTGTTTCTTGGCTTCCGCGAGGCGCTTGATGCAGTTCCCCACAGTCGCTTAATGAACAAAGTAATAGCATATGGACTATCGGACCAATTGTGTGATTAGACTGAAGAGTTCCTAGATAACAGAACGCAGCACGTCATTCTCAATGGAGAAAAGTCTTCCGAAGTAAGTGTGATTTTAGCCGCAGGGAAGTGTCGTAGGACCGTTGCTATTCACAATATACATAAATGACATCGTGGATGACATTGGAAGTTCACTGCGCTTTTTGCGGATGATGCTGTGGTATATAGGATGTAACAATGGAAAATTGTACTGAAATGCAGGAGGATCTGCAGCGAATTGACGCATGGTGCAGGGAATGGCAACTGAATCTCAATCTAGACAAGTGTAATGTGCTGCGAATACATAGAAAGAAAGATCCCTTGTCATTTAGCTACAATATAGCAGGTCAGCAACTGGAAGCAGTTAATTCCATAAAGTATCTGGGAGTACGCATTAGGAGTGATTTAAAATGGAATGATCATATGAAGTTGATTGTCGGTAAAGCAAATGCAAGACTGAGATTCATTGGACGAATCCTAAGGAAATGCAATCCGAAAACAAAGGAAGTAGGTTACAGTAGGCTTGTTCGTCCACTGCTTGAATACTGCTCAGCGGTGTGGGATCCGTACCAGATAGAGTTGATAGAAGAGATAGAGAAGATCCAACGGAGAGCAGCGCGCTTCGTTACAGGATCATTTAGTAATCGCGAAAGCGATACGAAGATGATAAACTCCAGTGGAAGACTCTGCAGGAGAGACGCTCAATAGCTCGGTACGGGCTTTTGTTGAAGTTTCGAGAATATACCTTCACCGAGGAGTCAAGCAGTATATTGCTGCCTCCTACGTATATCTCAAAAAGAGACCATGAGGATAAAATCGGAGAGATTAGAGCCCACACAGAAGCATACCGACAATCCTTCTTTCCACGAACAATACGAGACTGGAATAGAAGCGAGAACCGATAGAGGTACTGAAGGTTGTAACCTCCCCGCAAGATTTATATATGTCAATAACAGTGAAATTGTAACCTCCCAGCAAGAATATGATGACAATGATAATGAAATTGAGCCAAATGTTGTCTTCCCACAAAACTGAATAATTAAAAATGAGCTAAGCGTAACCTCCTTGCAAAATTAAAGGATAATAATGGCCCAAATGTAAACTCCCCACAGTAATAAAACTCAATGATAATAAAAATGTGCAAAAATATTAAGTCCCCACAAAATTAATGTTAAGATGAACCTGATAAATGTTATAAGGGCAGCTGCGCTGACCTTCGGCCCTGTGCAATAATTAAATCTGAACACAAACACCAAAATTCTTACCTCAGTAAACTGCATCTATATCTGCTCTTATTTTTCGGCACAGCTCCGTGCAATGCTGGCCCGTATTTAATTTTGATTCTTGAAGGGAATGCATAGGAAATATTATTTAACTTGAAATGAATCTTTTGTTTAAAACAGTTACTTTAAAAGAAAATTATTATTGGGGCAATTCCTGAACAAATTAATTACAATTAACATATGTCATTAGGTGAGCGCAATGCTGCTTCATTACCTTCGATAACAATATACCTCGTCCAGAACTGTGACCAGAGACCCATGTCGACGCCCGCTCAGTACAACCGTCCATTCGCTACAGCTACTGCCGACTCCTCCTACCCACAACTTCCGACTGAGTCCAACTCACAACTGAACACTCGCGCGGTCAAGCGCAGACTAGCAACGATAAATAACTCTCTGGTCAGAGATTCTGTCATGCCTCGCCATCGCTGGTACACGTTTCAAGGTACCCTCCGCCACACAGCGTCAGGTGGCTTGCAGTGTATGGATGTAGATGTAGATGTAGATATGCCTGCGCCTTAACCAAGGCAAGAGCATTGGTTGGCGTATAGCATACCTGTTACGGATGTTTGATTGTTAGTCTGGTCCACCTGCTATCTGTGGACGTACAGCGTGAGGTGGTGCAGCGGTTATGACACTGGACTCACGTTTGGCATAACAAGTGTTCAAAACCGTTCTTCCGATCTTGAGTGAGATTTTCCTTATTCTAGCCGAATCAGTTATGGCGACTGCTGATGAGGATCCTAAAGGAAAGACCACGGGCGGCCTCACTCCCTAAGCTCACACAAACAGCACCTGTGCACCACCTCTAATGCTTTCGTTCTCTACGACGCGTGGCGCTCTTACCGGCCTCTTTCATCCTGGATTTCAATACGTTACTCTCACGAACTCAGTAAGAAAAGATTTACAGATCTTTCGAACTGTCCGCTGATGTTACTGTAGATTGTAAGGATACAGTTCTTTCTTCCAGCTATTAAAATAAAGAAGCTGGGCACATGGAGTTTGTCGTTGTGTTTTCTGTTCTGGGCAGGACGAATACTGGGAGTGGCTACTGCAGCTAAAAGGCCACCGTAGCCTCTCGGAAATGACGCCCTGCAGGGCAGAACACTGGTGCAGGTGGTTTTCCACAAGCAGCAGTTACTCGTACATCTAACGGTCGTCCGGGGGATTACCTAGCAAAGGCTGCACTCTAGATTGTTCCCCAGTAAAACACATAACAGAGATAATTGGGGAAATACACTAATCAAAACCAGTGTTTATAATAGAGAACTAGTAACTTGCCATTGAGAAAAGTTGTGGAACTTACGTCACGTCTCTGCCTGCATTTTGTTACACTTTAAGGCATAGAAAGATCTTCGTTGCTAGAAGCCAGCAATAGTGTATTATCATTCCGTGTCTCCATCGCGTTACAAGCCAGAGGGCTTTAAGATGAAAAGCTTTAAAAATCAACTCTGTCTTTCTAAATTACTTAAAAATGGTTCAAATGGCTCTGAGCACTACGGGACTTAACATCTATGGTCATCAGCCCCCTAGAACATAGAACTTCTTAAACCTAACTAACCTAAGGCCATCACACACATCCATGCCCGAGGCAGGATTCGAACCTGCGACCGTAGTGGTCACGCGGTTCCAGACTGAAGCGCCTAGAACCGCACGACCACACCGTCCAGCTAAATTACGTAAAAATTTCATTTGTTTCGTATTGTTAAGAAGACAGCTGGGGAAATAGTAGCGGTCTGAAGTGTGGATATGACCGCATTTATATACACTCAAACAAATTTAATTTGTAAAGGAAATATTCTTTTAAACTGATACTGACATAAATCGAAAGAGTGTTAGCCTTCAGGCAGATCGATTCTGTTGTTAAGTAAATGTGACATCTTATCCTTAAGGTGGCGGGGACAGGGATCTCTTAAAATGCATTTTAGATAGACGCTAAGTGGCACTCCAGAGTGAATTGACCTTGCAGATCGTGTAAACCCACATCACTTCTAATTTCTGTGAATGCCATCCAAATGTATGTTGGTAACAGTGCAGAAACATGTCTGATGTATGTTGTCACTGCCAAAATTATCTGTAAGTATTTACCAAATAAATATTGTGTTATGAGTAAATATTTTCTCTTGTAAGTTCAAAATGGTTCAAATGGCACTGAGCACTATGGGACTTAACTGCTGAGGTCATCAGTCCCCAAGAACTTATAACTACTAAAACCTAACTAACCTAAGGACATGACACACATCCATGCCCGAGGCAGGATTCGAACCTGCGACCATAGCGGTCGCGCGGTTCCAGACTGTAGCGCCTAGAACCGCTCGACTATAGCGGACGGCCTCTTGTAAGTACTTACATGGGACGTAATTAGAAAAACTGGAGAGCTCAAGTGAACTCTGGGACAAGAAACATGGAACTGACAGTTGAATGCAGCCATAAAAATTGACCGAATGAGTTCATGGAATCCACAGGTTGTATTTGTGGCATTACTGAATGGGGTTCAGCATTTATCGACTGACCGTTCCGTATATATGATGACATTTGCGTTATTTCTACACAAATCATAGTATACTATTTCACAGTGCCCACGTTCGCTCACACGCTGTAATTATAAAGGGGAGAACCAGGATAAGTTGTCAAGCTAAGGTATTCCTGTTTTTTAAGCTGAGTTGCAATAGACGGAAATGCGCAGTACTCAGTGATCATAATCTGCAGTTATTGAAGTATAATGTCGAATCATTTAATCACGTCAGAATCAAATTAAGTACTTTAGACAGTTTAATTTTCACAAAACTAAAGTAAAACTCAAAAATAAGGGATAAAAACTGTTTTAACAAAGTAATAAATGTATTTTATTCGAATCGATTTATTTACACTTTTTGCAAATAAAAGACACACTGTGCTCCTCAATTTCTGCACAGAGTCCGTGGGCCCAGAGGCAGCACAAGTGGAACTAAATCCATTGCTCTCCACGCCTTAAATCTGAAAATTTATCTTCGCAGTAAATGCAGTCTCTGTCTTCATCATTGTCGTCACAAAGGGTTCTTCTAGCGTCGGGTTTCGTGCTCTTTGCACTCTTCTTTTTCCTGCCTTTCTTCACTTCTGCTGCTTTCCGTTTTCCCTTCTTTTTACTTCCTTTTTCTTCCCTTTCTATGTTTACCGCTTCGAGGTCGCTCTTAGGGCTTGCTGCAAGTATCGCCGCGGAGCCCTTCTTTCGGCCGCTGCTTTTACGTTTCCACTCTACACAAAGTGGTCAGAAAGCACGGCTGAGATGACCACTTTGCCCGCATTGACCCCAGTACACAAAAGCTGTATATCCTCTAATAACATGACCGGAATTTCAGTAACCAAGATTTGACACTTTCAACACAGTTTCACTAAAAAGACGTAAGTCACATGTCCTCTCGACAATAAATACTAAACTGGCCGATTACTTACACCAGGGTAACTAAAATCCACAAATATTATTATAACTCTGAGGTGCGACACAGCAAACAGGATAGATCTCTGCTGCCCACATATACTCGAAAAGTCTCATCGTTTGATTAAGCGTCCTGGTTTGCAAAAATTTAAAAACTAATTTTCATAGATTTCTCGAAGCCTCTCTGCAAAGAAATTTGTAATCAGTTTTGCATGAGTAACCCATCTTTTTCGTGGTTTCGCTAAAGTAATGTAACCAGATCTCATTAATAAGGGATACGACGAAGTCATGGTATAATGTTACAATAATTCTACTAGCAGACGGCAGGCTCAGAAGTTCTCAAAGGTATTGCTGCACATGTTAGTTATCTCCACTGGAAGTTCAGAGCTCTTAGAGACTGTGAGCGCAATTATATCCTTGAACCAGATATTATGGAAAATTTTCTCATATGCTTAGAACAGAATAACGTTATTTTATTAATGTAACTAAATTTAGAATTGCTGGAACTTGAGGACTTTGTATATTTTGAAGGGAACTACTTTCTATATGTGGCACAAGCAGCACATCTTTGGAGGAACAAGAAGCAAAAATCAGAAAATGTATGAGCAAAGATGTGATTTTCCTCTTCTTATATTGAATGCCCACATCCAGGAAGCTGTAGATCAAGTTTGCGAAATAACTGAGGTGGGGATCAAAGCGAACGGACAGAAGACAGACGTGCTACAATATGCGGATGATGTTGCTGTGGTCATAGAGAAGAAGAAAGACCTAGAGATGGTAGCTAGTATTATGTAAAAGATTTTCTGTAACCCTTATGGCATGAGAATAAACAGGAGAAAGACTGAACAGTGACGGTACACAGTACTGAAGAAGAATATGAACTACTCAACATCAGAACTGGAAGACGGAAGTTAGAAGTGACAGAGGAATTTGCCTACTTGGAAAGAAATTGTGAGTCGAATACAGCACCCTGAAGACACATTTAATGTGAGAGAGAACTTAGGGTGAGCAGCAAAAACGGCAGTCAGGATATGGGGAAAGTAATCATTAAAACATTTGTTTGGAGTCCGGCCCTATGCAGGTGTGAATTTTGGACAGTAGGAAAACAAGAGAGAAGACTTCTGGAAACGGTGCTACAGAAGAATGTTGAAAGTCAGCTGGAGAGGTAGAATTACCAATGAAGAGGTGCTGAGAAAAATACAAAAAACCCAGCTCTGGATGCACAACTAGACAAGAAGGGGCACATTTTAAGGCACAACAAAGTCATTGAAACCATAATAAAAAGAGCTATTGAGGGAAGGATTCACCGAGGATGTCCAAGGATGACATATATGCGGTAGATTACAAGTGTTACATATGCAGAAATGTAGAGGAAGGCTAACAGAAAGGTGGAAGGGAGTACTGCTGTAAACCTGATTCAAGGGTGAACACTAAAGAAGAAATAGTGTCACGTATCTATCTATATATACTCCGCAAACCACCCAACGGTGTGTGGCGGAGGGCTCTTTACGTGCCACTGCCATTACCTCCCTTTCCTGTTCCAGTCGCGTATGGTTCGCGGGAAGAACGACTGCCGGAAAGCCTCCGTGCGCGCTCGAATCTCTCTAATTTTACATTCGTGATCTCCTCGGGAGGTATAAGTAGGGGGAAGCAATATATTCGACACCTCTTCCAGAAACGCACCCTCTCGAAACCTGGACAGCAAGCTACACCACGAACAAGAGCGCATCTCTTGCAGAGTCTGCCACTTGAGTTTGCTAAACATCTCCGTAACGCTATCACGGTTACCAAATAACCCTGTGACGAAACGCACCACTCTACTTTGGATCTTCTCTATCTCCTCTGTCAATCCGATCTGGTACGGATCCCACACTGACGAGCAATACTCAATTATAGGTCGAACGAGTGTTTTGTAAGCCAACTCCTTTGTTGATGGTCTACATTTTCTAAGGACTCTCCCAATGGATCTCAACCTGGCACCCGCCTTACCAACAATTAATTTTATATGATCATTCCACTTCAAATCGTTCCGCAAGCATACTCCCAGATATTTTACGGAAGTAACTGCTACCAGTGTTTGTTCCGCTATCGTATAATCATACAATAAAGAATCCTTCTTTCTATGTATTCGCAATACATTACATTTGTCTATGTTAAGGGTCAGTTGCCACTCCCTGCACCAAGTGCCTATCCGCTGCAGATCTTCCTGCATTTCGCTACAATTTTCTAATACTGCAACTTCTCTGTATACTACAGCATGTTGTTTTTGTGGCAGTCCTGAGACTGGTTTGATGCAGCTCTCCATGCTATTCTATCCTGTGCAAGCTTCTTCATCTGCCAGTACCTACTGCAACCTACATCCTTCTGAATCTGTTCAGTGTATTAATCTCTTGGTCTCCCTCTACGATTTTTACCCTCCACGCTGTCCTCCAATACTAAATTGGTGATCCCTTGATGCCTCAGAACATGTCCTACCAACCGATCCCTTCTTCTAGTCAAGTTGTGCCACGAACTTCTCTTCTCCCCAATCCTATTCAAACCTCCTCATTAGTTATGTGATCTACCCATCTAATCTTCAGCATTCTTCTGTAACACCACATTTCGAAAGCTTCTATTCTCTTCTTGTCTAAACTATTTATCGTCCATGTTTCACTTTCATACATGGCTACATTCCATTCCGTTCAACTGCTCTTCCAAGTCCTTTGCTGTCTTTGACAGAATTACAATGTCATCGGCGAACCTCATTTATTTCTTCTCCATGGATTTTAATACCTACTCCGAATTTTTTGTTGTTGTTTCCTTCACTGCTCGCTCAATATACAGATTGAATATCATCCCAACCACTGCTTCCCTTTCATGTCCCTCGACTCTTGTGACTGTCATCTGGTTTATGTACAAATTGTAAATAGCCTTTCGCTCCCTGTATTTTACCCCTGCCACCTTCAGAATTTGAAAGAGAGTATTCCAGTCAACATTGTCAAAAGCTTTCTCTAAGTCTACAAATTCTAGAAACGTAGGTTTGCCTTTCCTTAATCTAGCTTCTAAGATAAGCCGTAGGGTCAGTATTGCCTCACGTGTTCCAATATTTCTACAGCATAATCCGCGAAAGCCGCATGGAACTTCCGACACTACTAGGTCATTTATATATATTGTGAAAAGCAATGGTCCCATAACACTCCCCTGTGGTACGCCAGAGGTTACCTTAACGTCTGTAGATATCTCTCCATTGGGAACAATATGCAGTGTTCTGTTTGCTGCTGTGTTCTCTTCAATCCTGCCACACAGCTGGTCTGATATTCCGTAGGCTCATACTTTGTTTATCAGGCGACAGTGCGGAACTGTATCGAATGCCTTCCGGAAGTCAAGGTAAATAGCATCTACCTGGGAGCCTGTATCTAATTTTTTCTGGGTCTCTTGAACAAATAAAGCGAGTTGGGTATCACACGATCGCTGTTTCCGGAATCCATGTTGATTCCTACAGAGTAGATTCTGGGTTTCCAGAAACGACATGATACGCGAGCAAAAGATATGTTCTAAAATTCTACAACAGATCGACGTCAGAGATACAGGCCTATAGTTTTGCGCATCTGCTCGACGACCCTTCTTGAAGACTGGGGCTACCTGTGCTCTTTTCCAATAATTTGGAACCTTCCGTTCCTCTAGAGACTTGCGGTACACGGATGTTACAAGGGGGGCAAGTTCTTTCGCGTACTCTGTGTAGAATCGAATTGGTATCCCGTCATGTCCAGTGGACTTTCCTCTGTTGAGTGATTCCTGTTGCTTTTCTATCCCTTGGACATATAATGCCAAATGACTGTAAGAAAAGTAACGACCTTTAGTGGCAAAAGCTAGGCAGAAGCATTTATTGCGGCGACTTGTAATCTCCCCACGGGAAATTACCCTCTACCACGCAATAATTAATAATGGTCAATCAAATCATCCACAATTATTTACGTTTGAAAAGTATCTGATCGGATTTTCTAGTAATATATGCGCCGACAGCTCGTCGCCGCCAAGGTATTTTTCTAATACGTTTATTCTTTGGAATAAGAGAGATACGATATGTATTCTCCATGGTTATTATAGAGGGATAAGGGAACAGCTTCGGAAGTATCGGTTGGAAGATTGTCGGGTTGCTAAAAGAAACATATTTACTCTTCTTCTCGCTAAAGCGAGCTATTAACGTTTGTGCCACTAGCGGGATAGGTAAAGAGAAAGAAAGAACTGTAAAAGCAAATTACATAAGACTTGGAATCCACAGAAAACGGAACATGTAATGGAGATGGATCGAATATACAATTTTCCTCAGAAATAAGGTTTGTGACCATTTTATTCTAGAGTGAATGACGAATGAGTTCTCTGTCTGAATCATTGATGATTGTCTTGGCCCTGTAATTAGTGGGGAAGTTTCAGCTGTGACGAAGAGAGCCTGCAATCTCCGAGTTTTTACAAATCGTCCAAAAAGGCTTCGTCCACATCTGAAATTCTAAATCTGTCGTAAACTGAACGAATTGTTCGAACGATCGATTTTCCCAACTGAATGCAGCGCTTAATAAAAATAACAAATGTAAAGATCTTTTCCAGCAAGCCAGCCGGTGAATATTAAGACGAAGGGCTCCACCAGAGATTCTACTAGGCTGATTTCACGTCAATAATATATTTAAACTGTACACAGATAAAGGACAGAGAGAGAGAGAGAGAGAGAGAGAGAGAGAGCGAATGAAATTCGAGAAAATACTCAGAATCCTCCATTAGCATAATTGTTTGTCTGTCTTATCACGGATCAGCCTAATTATAAAACGGGAAGCCCTAACTTTATTGTACCAATTTATGTGTGAGAGTGAAGGAGTAATAAAGGCGACAGATACACCTCAGTACAGACAAAACATTACACCAAGTTAGCGGCAAGCTGCATTGACATACTTTCATCATTTACAGTAGTAGAGAATTCATTATAGACTTCCTTTTTCTTGATGTCCGCAATGGCGTTCCCGTATCAGATTCGCAGGGAAAGCTCGAAGGAGTGCAATAAGTGCAGCGGCGTCCGCCAGCCGCGCAGCCCAGCCCGTGACGACGACTACCCGCCGTCTGGTGGCTGCGCTGCGCTGCACACGCTCGAGACGGCGGCTCGTCTGTCTCTGCTTCGGACGGCGGCGTCGCTGATTACGAATCCACGTCGCGGCGCCTGCGCTCAAATTAAATTCCGGGAGACGACGGCGCCAGTGGTCGAATAAAAGGGGAGGAAGGAAGGGGGGCCGGGGGATGGAGAGGTGTGCGACTACCTGAGGAGAAAGGAACGGGCAGTGCGCAGCGACGGGGCCCGGCCCGGAATGGAAGAAGTTGGGCACCGCACCGCAAAGGGCTATAAATTCCTCTGCTACGGTTTCCTAATTAAAGTTTCGTTGAAAACTAATTACTTGGCTAGAAATTTATGTCTCTAGCGTTAACGGCCCGCTCTCGCACCGCACAGCACCACGGCGCGCCAGCCTCCCCTTCCTTCCGTCGCGCCGGGCAGGCAGTGGAGGTCGGTTCGCTACCCACTGGGCCGTGGCGCCCTCTCCGCAAGTTGGGCGAGGCCCGGGCACCGCATAATGCCCCGAGGGCGCCGCTGCGCTCCCTGGACGGTCCAGCCGCGCCGCCTGCCGGCTCCACGCGGCGTTCAGGATGAGCGCCGCCAGCGCATTAATCTGGAACCAGAGCTTCGACCATAGATACTAGTAGACAGGCCTTGCTGTGCAGAAGCTATAGGGCTGCTGTGGCTCCAACGTAAACGACGTGACTGTTGGCAAGACGTGGCGGGATTTCAAATCAGCGGTCTGCCATCCTATGTTTGCATCGTATTTTCCCCACATTCTCAGTTGACTGCCAAACACTTCCAACAAACATTACTTTTTCATTTGCGAAAAATTATGTCACAACTGGGGTGTAAAGCTAGTTCGCGTCCGTAGTTGAAAACTACACGTGCACCCTGGGTAACGCTAAATGAACTAGCACCATACTGGCGACCAGACAATCGGCAAACTATCTCCTGGTCATAATCAAATCACGATGACTCACAGAAAACGGAATGCTGAGTGTCCTTCTGAGGGCAACTTGATTAGACAGCTCGGACCGATCGTACGAGTCTGCCAACTTAATATTGAAGGCATAAGTAAAACCAAATGCCAATACATGCATAAAATTTTAACATTGTACAACATTGACATAATTGCAATCCAGGAGACCCATACAGAAAACGATGAGCAGCTAAGATCAAGAGGTAAAATAACGGGCTATGACCTGATAGGTGCTACACATCACAGGCATTATGGTACAGCAACGTACGTTAGAAAGGACATAGAGGATGCAGTCCTTATTTCTACATCTACCACATGTGATATCCACGAAGTTACTGTAAATGTAGGTGAACTAACAGTAAACAACATGTACAAACCTCCAGGCCACTCGTGGCCTCCACAAGTTCTACAACCCCTGCCTCACCCCACAATATATGTGGGTGACTTCAACAGCCACCACGAACTGTGGAAATACCGCATATCTGATCAGAATGGTGAAGACTTGGTGAAATGGGCTGAAGATTGCAATACGCAGCTAATCTTTGACGCCAAAGACCAAAGTACATTTAAGTCAGCTGCATGGGGAACTGAAACCCACCCTGATCTATGCTTTGTTACGGCTGACACTAATAACAAACCTATACCAGCCTCCTGCAGAATACTTGGGGACTTCCCTCACTCCCAACATAGTCTGGTGCTCATAGAAATAGGCCTTACTATCCCCCTTATTTCCGGCCGGCCGGAGTGGCCGAGCGGTTCTAGGCGCTACAGTCAGGTACCGCGCGACCACTACGGTCGCAGGTTCAGATCCTGCCTCCGGTATGGATGTGTATGATGTCCTTAGGTTAATTAGGTTTAAGTAGTTCTAAGTTCTAGGAGACTGATGACCACAGCAGTTAAGTCCCATAGTGCTCAGAGCCATTTGAACCATTTGAACCCCTAATTTCCTCGTATCCTCGGCCCAGATGGAACTTTGGGAAAGCTGACTGGGCTACTTTCTCAGAAAAACTTGATAAACGCCTTGGATGGATACCTCCAACTTATAAAAATTACAAAAGATTTGTGGGAGCAGTCATCAGCTCAGCTAAGAACAGCATTCCCCGGGGATTAAGAAAAGAATACGTGCCGGGGTGGAACTAAGAGAGTGAGCGCCTCTATAAACAGTTCCTAGAGCATGGGGATAGGGAGACTGCAGATGACTTGTTGCACAGTCTGGACGCTGCCAGGCGCACTAAATGGATAGAGACTGTTGAGGAAATGGACTTCACAAAATCACGCAGGAAGGCGTGGTCGCTACTTCGGAAGCTTGGTGGCAGTAGCAGGAACCAACGACCAACCAGCTCTATTTCTCCAAACACAGTTGCGGTGCACATCAGTAAAACCTCTAGAGCTCCATGGGATCGAGCTCATACCATAAAAGTTAAAAAGGAACTTAAAAAGTTGAAATCTTTAGTAGGAAACAATTCACTACACTCGCAGCCCTTCTCAATCGAAGAGATAACACTAGCTCTGAGAGACATCAAGCCACGGAAAGCCCCAGATTTTGACGGAATTCATCCAGAGTTTCTGATTCACTGCGGTAAATTTGCAAAATTGTGGCTTGCACAGCTCTTCTCCAGCATGATGGAAACGGGAAGAATACCAAATACCCCTAAGAAAGCAAAAATCATAGCGATACTGAAACCAGGCAAACCGAATGACCAACCAAACAGCTACCGCCAAATTGCCCTTCTTACTATGATCTACAAACTACTGGAGAGACTTATATGTAACAGAATAAGTCCAGATATCCTAAAGTGTATCCCTGTGGAACAAGCGGGCTTCCGGCCAAACAGGAGCTGCACAGATCAAGTCCTCTCACTAACTTCCTACATCGAGGCAGGCTTCCAAAGACAAGAAAAAATATCCGTGGTGTTTATAGACCTGACAGCGGCTTATGATACTGTATGGAGGCAAGACCCGATTTACAAATTACTCCGCATCGTGCCATGTTTGAAAATGGCTAACCTTACCAACGAGATGCTCTGCAACAGACCATTCCAGGTGATACTTGGAAATTATAGGAGCAAAACAATGAAGCTCAATAATGGCTTGCCCCAAGGATCAGTCCTGGCACCGCAACTTTTCAGCATGTATATAGCCGATATGCCTAATACTAGATCTGAAAAGTTTGGATATGTAGCCGGCCGGTGTGGCCGTGCGGTTCTAGGCGCTTCAGTTTGGAACCGCGTGACCGCTACGGTCGCAGGTTCGAATCCTGCCTCGGGCATGGATGTGTGTGATGTCCTTAGGTTAGTTAGGTTTAAGTAGTTCTAAGTTCTAGGGGACTGATGACCACAGATGTTAAGTCCCATAGTGCTCAGAGCCATTTGCACCATTTGAACCATTTGGATATGCAGATGACTGGGCCATAGCTACACAACATCGAGATATGGAGCATACTGAGATTGTCCTGACAAGCGACTTGTCCTTGCTGGGAACGTACTTTCGTGAATGGAGACTATAACCTAGTCCAACTAAAACTGAGGCTATGTGTTTCCACCTGAATAATAAATTGGCTAACAGACGCCTTAAGATATATTTTGATAACAATATTCTGCCTTATAATAAAAATCCAAAATACCTGGGAGTGACATTAGATAGAACCCTGAGCTACAAACAACACCTCATCAACACTGCTGCAAAAATCCGTACTAGGAACAATATCATTCAGAAACTATGTGGTACCAGCTGGGGCTCCTCAGCGTCTACCTTGCGATGCTCTGCTTTGGGACTTGTCTACTCTGCGGCAGAGTACTGTTCCCCTGTTTTGCTAAAGAGCGCTCACACCAAGATGGTGGACACAGTACTGAACCAAACTATGAGGATTATTTCAGGTACAATAAAATCAACCGCCATTCACTGGCTACCTGTACTGAGCCACATACCGCCACCTCACTTACGAAGAGAACATGCGCTTCTCAGAGAATTTAAAAAAATACAAGACAACCCGCAACTTCCGATTCACGCTTTGAGCAATGGCACTGACAGAGATAGATTGCGCTCTAGACATCCACCTCTTATAAGGGCCTAAGATCTGGAGGAAAATGGTTTCTGTCTTGAAGAACGCTGGAAAGTGGAATGGGAAGAATCGGCACCACCACAGGTAAACACCTCACTGAAACCGTCGAACAGACCTCCAGGGCCGGCCGAAGTGGCCGTGCGGTTAAAGGCGCTGCAGTCTGGAACCGCAAGACCGCTACGGTCGCAGGTTCGAATCCTGCCTCGGGCATGGATGTTTGTGATGTCCTTAGGTTTAACTAGTTCTAAGTTCTAGGGGACTAATGACCTCAGAAGTTGAGTCCCATAGTGCTCAGAGCCATTTGAACCATATTTTAGACCTCCAGGCTTTGGCTTACCACGTAAAACCTGGACCATCCTCAACCGGATCAGGACGGGCCACGGTCGATGTGCGGACTCTCTACACAAAGGGGGAAGATCACCATCCCCAAAGTGCGACTGCGGCGCTGAGAAGCAGGCGATCCGGCACATCATTGCAGAGTGCCCTCTGAGAGCCTACTCAGGTCAAACAACGGACTTCCAGGATGCGACTCGAAGTGCAGTTCAATATATTAAAAACCTAAATGTTAATTTGTAATTATATATATGTTGTTCATGACATAACTGTATTTAATTCTTTATGTCTTGTTTTTAGTGCCAAAGTTATAAAGTTATTGTAGCAGCTTATTTCTCTGAAAACGTGATTTGTACTTGCCAAATAAATATGTAGAACTACATTTGACCTGGATTTGTTCACAGTACCATTTATAAAATCTAACAAATACATCGAATTCTCCTCTGGTGGGCAGCGGGACGAAATTACTCTAAACTACCACTTAAAGTAAAATGTCGTTAAAATTCTTTTAAACAGTAAGAGTGGGCTCGTCTCAAAACTTTAAACATTGGATTCGTCGCGTTTTGAGCTCTAGTCACTTATAAAAGAAAATGGGATATGGGAATTATGTCAACTACAGGTGCCAAAATTGTCGACTTTAGGATCAGGTCCATTTTAGAGTATCAATTATAGGTGCACTTCAAAGGTTCAGTTCCTACTATTTTTACAAAAGTTTAAACTGTCAGTTTTAAAAAAATGATATTGTAGATGAAAGGTGTACCCTACATTTATTTAATAGTATTAGAAGGTAGAAAAAAATTCTCTTGATGTGTCGACTATAGGTGCTCTTACCTTATTATAATTTCACTTGTATATACAAAAAGGCGCGTATGTGCAGATGGCTTAGTTTTTCCGTTTCAGGGCCTGTATTCAAAGCTGCCTTCGGTTTTCTTCCTTAGGGAACCTATGAGTAGGAACGAGAAACAGTTATATTTACTTCTGTAACCGAATTATCACACATACTTCCCAAAATGTAATATGAGTCTGACTTTATAGGCATGACTTTCAACACCTAAATTTACGTGATACTATATTTCAAGTGTAAAAAACATATAAATGCCACGTCAGCAGATTTCAATAAACGCATCTGCACTATCATAGAAACACTTAAACGTGAAATGTAATGCCATTTCCCCCGACAAAACGCTGAGTACAGCCATAAGCGCAACACGAAACAACCATGTTTTGCCAGCATTCATGTGACTTTAGCCCAGAGATGTTGGAACCACGAAAATGACGTCAGGGCCAGTCTATTATATTTATGGTCGAAGAACCAGAGTCGCCGCAACTTCTGTCTGCAGTCCGGCAGCCCGCCATAAAAGCCAGTCACAAACGCTGCACGTCTACTGGTTCCATTTCAACCCTGTAACGTATACGACATACGATTGTTGGCCCCAAAGTTTCAATTACCAATTACGAAATTTAGCGAGATGCTTATAATAGTTTCCACAAAGAAACTTTGCTTAGAAACCTGGCAGACAATCCAAACAGATTCTCGTCGTATATAAAAAATGCCAGCGGCAACACACAATCAATGCTTTCTCTGCGAGGTAGCAGTGGAAATACTCTCTATTAATAATTGACAACCAATGCTGTACAATTGCAATAAAGTCAAGAGATGTTCAAGTGACTCTTTTATTAGAACATGTTACGCGTTTCGGGATTACACCCATCTTCACACATCTGTTGCAAAAAAGTAAAAAACATAAGTGAACAGCACACTAAACACGTCTCAGCGCTACAGAAAATGAGATCAAGTAATATGAGTTGCATACCACAAACTTCAACTCCCAACTAACCACCTATGCGTACAGTCGTGACAACTCGAAGAAAGTGTCGAATAACATATGACTGTAACTGCGACACAAGCAGTTTTGAAGCAGACCGTACATTGACGCTACACAAATCAACTAGCAGCGAAGCGCCCTCGGTAGGGGGCGCTGCATGGTCAAGTGCTCCATGCGTTCACATGTAATTTAATAACAATATACTCAGCATATAACATCTAACAGGGTGTCATTACGACTAGCAACCGGGATAGTACTTCCGTACAAGTTAACACTAAAGTATTTTTTTAAATTTTCTCCTCCTTTTTTTTTTTTAGAAACTTCATAATTTTTACATTGCCATACTATACCTATAACCAGTAGTGGCACTGAGCACAATTCAAACCATATGTCAACATAAAATAAATAATAGAGGGGGGGGGGAGTTCCTTCATGAATAAACCTTTCAACCTCCCAAATCTCTAAAAGAATACCATAAAATTAAATATAAGCAACATTATCCATCATAAACTAAAACCTCATGATCAACTCGCGTACACAAAAGTCTTAGGCGCCATCTGCTGAAGCCAACGGCAACCACGTCGGCGGCAGCCATCCGCCTACCGAATTACAGCCAAGTGATATTCATGGGCCATGATTGCCCAAATAGAAGCCTTCAAAAGACAACTTACACCCCTCTACCAACTGGAAAAAGGTTCAATGGTGAGAGGAAGAACATTTTCATAAAATCCCAAAACACACACGTGGGTTGGACTTTAAAGTGTTGTGTTTTGTTTTTTAAAAATCTAGAATGGTTCAAATGGCTCTGAGCACTATGGGACTTAACATCTTAGGTCATCAGTCCCCTAGAACTTAGAACTACTTAAACCTAACTAACCTAAGGACATCACACACGTCCATGCCCGAGGCAGGATTCGAACATGCGACCGTAGCGGTCGCATGGTTCCAGACTGTAGCGCCTAGAACCGCTCGGCCGCTCCGGCCGGCAAAAATCTAAAGCTCTCAAGTATCCGGATAGCATAGGCAGGACTCGGGCAACTGTCGTCCCACTAGTTTACATAAGGAATGTATGAGGCCTAACCCACGTGTGTGTTTTGAGATTTTAAGAAAATGTTCTTCCTCTCACCATTTAACTTTTTTTATTGCGATTGTAGCGAATTGGTTGCCAATTATTTGTATAAAAATATTTTACATGCTGTATATATGAGTCGAGGGATATGAAAGGGAAGCAGTGGTTGGGAAGGGAGTAAGACAGGGTTGTAGCCTATCCCCGATGTTATTCAATCTGTATATTGAGCAAGCAATAAAGGAAACAAAAGAAAAGTTCGGAGTAGGTATTAAAACCCATGGAGAAGAAATAAAAACGTTGAGGTTTGCCGATGACATTGTAATTCTGTCAGAGACAGCAAAGGACCTGGGAGAGCAGCTGAACAGAATGGACAGTGTCTTGAAAGGAGGACATAATATGAACATCAACAAAAGCAAAACAACGAGGAAAATGCAATGTAGTCGGATTAAATCGGGTGATGCCGAGGGAATTAGATTAGGAAATGAGACGCTTAAAGTAGTAGATGAGTTTTGCTATTTAGGGAGCAAAATAACTGATGATGGTCGAAGTAGAGCGGATGTAAAATGTAGACTGACAATGGCAAGGAAAGCGTTTCTGAAGAAGAGAAATTTGTTAACATCGAGTATAGATTTAAGTGTCAGGAAGTGGTTTCTGAAGGTATTTGTATGGAGTGTAGCCATGTATGGAAGTGAAACATGGACAATAAATAGTTTAGACAAGAAGAGAATAGAAGCGAAATGTGGTGCAGAAGAATGCTGAAGATTAGATGGGTAGATCACATAACTAATGAGGAGATATTGAATAGAATTGGGGAGAAGAGGAGCTTGTGGCACAACATGACAAGAAGAAGGGATCGGTTGGTAGGATATGTTCTGAGACATCGAGGGATCACCAATTTAGTATTGGAGGGCAGCGTGGAGGGTAAAAATCGTAGAGGGAGACCAAGAGATGAATACACTAAGCAGATTGAGAAGGATGTAGGCTGCAGTAGGTACTGGGAGATGAAGAAGCTTGCACAGGATAGAGTAGCATGGAGAGCTGCATCAAACCAGTCTCCGGACTGAAGACCACAACAACAACATATAATACTCTCGGTGACAAGGCTGCTAAAGCAGTGTTACTAAACACAGTCTTCCGAAATTCCTTCACCAAAGAAGACGAAGTAAGTATTCCAAAATTCGTATCAAGAACAGCTGCCAACATGAGTAACTTAGAAGCAGATATCCTTGGAATAGTGAAGCAGTTCAAATCCCTTAACAAAAGCAATCTTCCGGTCCAGACTTTATGCCAGTTAGGTTCTTTTCAGAGCAAGGTGATGCAATAGGTCCATACTTAAAAGTCACATACAAGCCCTCGCTCGACGAGACATCCGTAATCAAACTGGAAAGTTGCGTTGGTCACACCAATATTCAAGAAAGCTAACGGGAGTAATCGACTAAACTGCAGGCCCATGTTATTAACGTCGATATGCAGCATGGTTTGGAACATAGAACTGTGTTAGAACGTTATAAATTACCTCGAAGAGAATGGTCTATTGACACACAGTCAACATGGATCTGGAGGACATCGTTCATGTGAAACACAACTAGCCCTTTACTCACGCGAAGTGGTCAGTGCTGCTGACAAGGGATTTCAGATTGATTCCGTATTTCTAGATTTCGAGAAGGCTTTTGACAAGCACAAGCGGCTTGCATTCAAATTGCGTGCTTATGGGATATCGTCTCAGTTATGCGACTGGCTTCATGATTTCCTGTCAGAGAGGATGGTTTGAAAAGTTCTCTGAATCACCACGAGAGGTCAGAGCTAGCGCAACGAGTTGATCACCTGATATTCATTGGACTGTTACCTGTAAACACGTGCCACGTCAGTGCTCTTGGAAGAGAGCTGTGGCGGTGACATGGCTCTGTTGTTGTTCCCTCGCAGTGATTTGCGAAGATGGAAAAAATCGACATTCGAGCAGTGATTAAGTACTTCGTGAAGAAAGGCATGAAAGCAAAGGACATTCATGCCGATTTCCAGAATACACTGGGGGACTCTGCTGCTTCGTATTCAACTGTTGGGAAGTGGACAAATGAATTTTGGCCGGGAGAGCTTAGATGATGATCCGCGCAAGATATGTCACTACTCTAGAAATCATTGCAAAGGTGCACAGAATGGTCATGGAGGATCGCCGATTGAAAGTGACTGAAATTGCTCACACTTGGCAGATGTCATCTGAAAGGGTGTATCACATATTAACTGAAGAATTAGAAATGAAAAAACTATCTGCAAGATGGGTGTCTCGACTATTGACGCGCGCTCTCACACATGTGCCGTCGCCATGGCAAAATTACACGAAGTAAGGTATGATTTGTTGCCACACCCGCCTTATGCATCTGATATGGCTCCGTTAGACTTCCATATCTTCCCAAAACTGAAAATTTTTCTTGGTGGACGAAGATTTACTTCAAACGAGGAACTGATAACCGGAGTTGATAATTATTTTGCAGGCCTGGAGGAAACTCATTTTCGAGATGGGATCAAGGCAATGGAACATCGTTTGACCAAGTTCATTAATCTACAAGGAAACAACATTGAAAAATAAAAAAAGTTTGACTGATGTAAATACTTTTTTTCTATTTCGTTCCGAGAACTCTTCAAACCACCCTCGTAATTGACGGAACTTCGTCGAGTAAAGTAGATGTAATATCTGGCGTTCCCGGAGGTTGTGCTGCTTCTTATCTATATAAACGATTTAGGAGACAATCTGAGCACCCGTCTTAGGTTGTTCGCTGATGATCCTGTCCTTTATGGCCTAGTAAAGTCATCAGAAGAGTAAAACCAATTTCAAAACGATTTAGTAAAGATAACTGTACGTTGCAAAAACTGGCAATTGACCCTAAATAATGAAAAGTGTGAGGCCACCCACATGAATGCTCAAATAAATCAGTGAAACTTCAGTTAGACGATAAATCAATCAAACCTAAAGAACCTAAATTCAACTGAATACTGAGAAATTACAATTACGAACACCTTAAATTGCAAAGAACACGCAGAAAATTTTGTACGGAAATTGAACCAAACCTGCGCGTTATTGGCGGAACACGTAAAAGCTGCAACAGATCTACTATAGAGACTGCCTATACTACGCTTGTCCGTCCTCGTTTGGAGAACTGCTGCGCCTTGTGGAGTCCGTACCACATAGGACTAACGGTGTACATAGAGAAAGTTCAAAGAAGGACAACACGTTTTATACTATCGAGAAATAGGGGAGAGAGGATTTGGAGTTGGCAAAATGAAAAGAAAGGCATTTTTCATTGGGGCGGAACCTTCTCACGAAATTTCAATCACCGACTTTCTCATCCTAATGCGAAAATATTTTGTTGACACCGATCTACATAGGGAGAAAAGATGATCATAATAAAATTAGGGACATCAGAGCTCGCACGGAAAAATATAGGTGTTCGTTTCTCCACGTGCAGTTCGAGAGTGGAATAACAGAGAATTATTGGCAAGGTAGTTTGACCCACCCTATTCCAGGCACCTGAGTGTGATTTGCAGATTAGCCATGTCGATGTGGATGTATATGTGGTATGCAAATGGTACTACAGTCGATAGTTGTATAACTCAATTGTAACCCTTACGTGTCGCTGGTTCTCCGGAACATTCACAGCTGAACGGACTTTTCCAACAGAAAGCATTATATTGCTGTTTCGTTCAAGAATACCTAAACGCTACTCCCTTTATCCGAGACGAGGGCGACTGTTGTTCAAGTTATTCGTGGGACGGTCGTAAGCAGTTGAATTGCACAATAGGAGGAAATGAAATGAAACTTCGCGGTATCGGTGGGTTGTTGTTGTTGTGGTCTTCAGTCCAGAGATTGGTTTGATGCAGCTCTCCATGCTACTCTATCCTGTGCAAGGTTCTTCATCTCCCAGTACCTACTGCAAGTTACATCCTTCTGAATATGTTTAGTGTATTCATCTCTTGGTCTACCTCTACGATTTTTACCCTCCACGCTGCCCTCCAATACTAAATTGGTGCCTCATAATATGCCCTACCAACCGATCCCTTCTTCTAGTCAAGTTGTGCCACAAATTTCTCTTCTCTCCAATTCTATTCAATACCTCATTAGTTATGTAATCTACCCATCTAATCTTCAGCATTCTTCTGTAACACCACAATTCGAAAGCTTCTATTCTCTTCTTGTCCAAACTATTTATCGTCCATGTTTCATTTCCATACATGGCTACGCTCTATGCAAATACTTTCAGAAACGACTTCCTGACACTTAAATATATACTCGAAGTTAACAAATTTCTCTTCTTCAGAAATTCTTTCCTTGTCATGGCCAGTCTACATTTTATATCCTCTCTACTTCGACCATCATCAGTTATTTTGCTCCCAAAATAGCGAAACTCGTTTACTACTTTAAGTGTCTCATTTCCTAATCTAATTCCCGCAGCATCACCCGATTTAAATCGACTACATTCCATTATTCTCGTTTTGCTTTTGTTGCTGTTCATCTTATATGCTCCTTTCAAGACACTGTCCATTCCGTTCAACTGCTCTTCCATGTCCTTAGCTGTCTCTGACAGAATTACAATGTCATCGGTGAATCTCCAAGTTTTTATTTCTTCTCCGTGGATTTTAATTACCCGAATTTTCGTTTGTTTCCTTTACTGCTTCCTCAATATACGGGGAGAGGCTACAACCCTGTCTCACTCCCTTCCCAACCACTGCTTCCCTTTCATACCCTCGGTCCTTATAACTGCCATCTGGTTTCTGTACAAATTGTAAATAGCATTTCGCTCCCTGTATTTTATCCCTGCTACCTTCAGAATTTGAAAGAGAGTATTCCAGTCAATAGTGTCAAAAGCTTTCTCTAAATCTACAGACGCTAGAAACGGAGGTTTGCCTTTCCTTAATGTATTTTCTAAGATAAGTCATAGGCTCAGTATTTCCTCACGTGTTCCATCATTTCTGCGGAATCTCAACTGATCTTCCCCAAGGTGGGCTTCTACCAGTTTTTCCATTCGTCTGCAAATAATTCGTGTTATGTGATGCTATTTCAGTGATAATAAAAACCGAGTCAGGTTTACCATCAGCTTGGCAGCACGATACCCACTTATCAGTATGACGTCGCAGTCCTTCTGGCCTGAAGGTATCAACTGTTGGGAAGGGTATCATACAGCTGTTGCATCCTCTCCTGAAGCAAACTGGTCCACAAGTGTTATGACTGTTCCTTGATGTCATTGATACTGGAAGTGGGATGGAGTGGCTGACCGAGCTGGTCCTAGACTTGTTCTGTTGGGGACGTATCTGGAGCCGCTGCTGGCCCCGGGATTACATCAACATCATGCAGGTAGTGCGTAGTGCCACGTGTGCACGAGCATTTCCTTGAAAAATGTCGCCATAATACTGTCGCCTGAGAGGTAAAACGTGAAAATACCGGAGGTCCGTGACATACCGTTGTGCCATTACAATTCTTTCAATCCCTTTTAACCATTACCCGAATTTATATCTAGTGGCTCCCAACACTCCGATACCACCAGCCATAACACCGACGTAGCTCTTCGAGATACTGCAAGAATGCGATCTCTCTACAGGTCGCCTCCGTACTCGCCAACGAGGATCAGCTGGGGTCGATCAGAATTATGGTTATTGATCAACACAATCTGATGACATTCACCAGTGGCCCATTATTCCGGTCACAGTACAACCACTGATGTTGTGGTGTTAGCTGCAGCCTGCAATAATAATAATAATAATAATAATAAGGCCCGGGAAAAGAATAGGCCTCCGGTATGTTCTGCCAGTCGTAAAAGGCGACGAAAAGAACAAACCACTAATAGGGCTAACCCCCCTTTTAGTGTGATTAGTTGGTTCAGGACAGAACTAAAGAAGCCTCGGACAAGCGCCGTCATGGTCGGGGACGACGCTTGAACCCTATGCCCGCCCACAATGGTAACGACACTGCTACCCAACTGGAAAATGATTCAAATCCAAATAAAGGTGTTTTGCAGGATATGCTTCCTGCAACCACCCTAGAAGGAAAACAAAGACAGAGGATGAGATGGTCAGATGAAGTTAATCGACACCTCATGGTCTGTTATTACCAAGCAACAAATCCAGGAACCAACACAACTGGATACAGATCACAAGTATACACAACATTTATCACCAGATACCCAGAATTAAAATTTTTAACAGAACAACGACTAGCTGATCAGATCCGTGTAATAATAAAAAATAACAGGATACCCCAGTCAGAATTAGAAAACATCAAACAACAAGTTCAACAAATACTGGAACAAAATAATGTGCAATCAGAAGAAGAAGAAAATACAGTAATGGACTCAAACATCCCAGAGCAAACAAACAAAGAACAACACGCATCAATTAAACAGTCAGAGGAAAACGAAATCTTAAGACAGCCACCAGAACAAGCACAAATAGAACACGAAGTGACACACATGTTAGATATAGAAGAAAAATTTCAGCTGACATATATAGAATACAAAGACACAAATACAGACATTAGACCATTCTTGCATAGACCCCCAAATAACCCACAAGTCGAAACAACAATAAAAACTATCAACACAATCATACACAACAAAATAAATAAAACACAACTATGGAAGAGTTACAACTACTGGTTTATATAGGAGCACTCACCACACTAAATATACACACTAGGCAGAGATCAGAACCAACCAACACACAGAAGAAACCCACAAAACCAGTATGGCAACACAGGCTACAGATCAGAATAGAAAAACTGAGAAAAGACATCGGACAGCTAACACAATTTATAAGAAATGAAATGTCAGAAAAAAAACGAAAAAGGTTAGGTAAAATCTCACAACAAGAAGTGATAGAGCAATTAGATGAAAAGAAGCAGAAATTACAAACATTGGCCAAACGACTTAGAAGATACAAAAAAAGTGAAAATAGAAGGAAACAAAACCAAACATTCAACACAAACCAAAAGAAATTTTACCAGACAACAGATAACACACACATTAAAATAGACAATCCACCAAACATAACAGACATGGAACACTTCTGGAGCAACATATGGTCAAACCCGGTACAACATAACAGGCATGCACGGTGGATACAAGCAGAAACAGATACGTACAAGATGATACCACAAATGCCTGAAGTGATAATTTTGCAACATGAAGTCACCCAAGCAATTAATTCTACTCACAATTGGAAAGCCCCTGGAAAAGATAAAATAGCAAATTTCTGGCTAAAGAAATTCACCTCAACACATTCACATCTAACTAAATTATTTAACAGTTACATTGCAGACCCATACAAATTCCCTGATACACTTACACAAGGAATAACTTATCTGAAACCTAAAGATCAAGCAGACACAGCAAACCCAGCTAAATATCGCCCCATAACATGCCTACCAACAATATACAAAATATTAACTTCAGTCATTACACAGAAATTAATGACACATACGACACAGAACAAAATTATAAATGAAGAACAAAAAGGCTGTTGCAAAGGAGCACGAGGATGTAAAGAGCAACTGATAATAGATGCAGAGGTGACATATCAAGCTAAAACTAAACAAAGGTCACTACACTATGCATACATTGATTACCAAAAAGCTTTTGATAGTGTTCCCCACTCATGGTTACTACAAATATTGGAAATGTACAAAGTAGATCCTAAATTGATACAGTTCCTAAACATAGTAATGAAAAATTGGAAAACCACACTTAATATCCAAACAAATTCAAATAATATCACATCACAGCCAATACAGATTAAGTGTGGAATATACCAAGGAGACTCATTAAGTCCTTTCTGGTTCTGCCTTGCTCTGAACCCACTATCCAACATGCTAAATAATACAAATTATGGATACAATATTACTGGAACATACCCACACAAAATCACACATCTGCTATACATGGATGATCTAAAACTACTGGCAGCAACAAATCAACAACTCAACCAATTACTAAAGATAACAGAAGTATTCAGCAATGATATAAATATGGCTTTTGGAATAGACAAATGTAAGAAAAATAGCATAGTCAAGGGAAAACACACTAAACAAGAAGATTACATATTGGATAACCACAGCGACTGCATAGAAGCGATGGAAAAAACAGATGCCTATAAATATCTAGGATACAGACAAAAATTAGGAATAGATAATACAAATATTAAAGAAGAACTAAAAGAAAAATATAGACAAAGACTAACAAAAATACTGAAAACAGAATTGACAGCAAGAAACAAGACAAAAGCTGTAAATACTTATGCTATACCAATATTGATCTACTCATTTGGAGTAGTGAAATGGAGTAACACAGACCTAGAAGCACTCAATACACTTACACGATCACAATGCCACAAATATAGAATACGTCACATACATTCAGCAACTGAAAGATTCACATTAAGCAGAAAGGAAGGAGGAAGGGGATTTATCGGCATAAAAAACCTACATTATGGACAGGTAGACAATTTAAGAAAATTCTTTATAGAACGAGCAGAAACTAGCAAAATACACAAAGCAATCACTCATATAAATACATCGGCTACACCACTGCAATTTCATAACCACTTCTACAACCCTTTAGATCACATAACATCAACAGATACGAAGAAAATAAATTGGAAAAAGAAAACACTATATGGCAAGCACCCGTATCATCTAACACAGCCACACATCGATCAAGACGCATCCAACACATGGCTAAGAAAAGGCAATATATACAGTGAGACGGAAGGATTCATGATTGCAATACAGGATCAAACAATAAACACCAGATATTACAGCAAGCATATTATTAAACATCCCAATACCACAACAGATAAATGCAGACTTTGCAAACAACAAATAGAAACAGTAGATCACATCACAAGTGGATGTACAATACTAGCAAATACAGAATACCCCAGAAGACATGACAATGTAGCAAAAATAATACAGCAACAGCTTGCCTTACAACATAAACTTATAAAACAACATGTTCCCACATACAAGTATGCACCACAAAATGTACTGGAGAACGATGAATACAAATTATACTGGAACAGAACCAATATAACAGATAAAACAACACCACGTAACAAACCTGACATCATACTCACCAATAAAAAGAAGAAATTGACACAACTAATCGAAATATCCATACCCAATACAACAAATATACAAAAGAAAACAGGAGAAAAAATTGAAAAATACATGCAACTGGCTGAGGAAGTCAAGGACATGTGGCATCAGGATAAAGTTGACATTATACCAATTATACTATCAACTACAGGAGTCATACCACACAATATCCACCAGTACATCAATGCAATATAGCTACATCCAAACTTATATATACAACTACAGAAATCTGTAATTATTGACACTTGTTCAATTACCCGAAAGTTCCTAAATGCAATGTAACATATACCGTACAGTTAAAAGGAAGTCACGCTTGATCAAGGTCCGCGTCACCTTCCATTTTTAACCAGACATAACGTCTGAGACAAGAAAGAAATAATAATAATAATGGCCCGGCCACCCCGGCCGGCTGCAGCCTGCATATGGGATGGTAATTCCTAGTCCGGTTGCCTATAGTCTCTTACCTATGATGCCAGATGATGTAAAATGTGGCAGGGAGTCCATTGCTTGTTCTCAGAGTTGAGGCGACGATGTGAAGCCTATACAATGTGCTTGGTGCACAGTATAGCGATCCTCCTTTGTGGTGGTCAGACGAGGTCACCTGGAACACATGCAATCCGACATCTGGCCACTGTTACATTCGAATGCGCTAGAAATATGGATATTGCACGGTTGAACCTGCTAGCCAAATAGATGCCCAAAGAGTCCCCTTCCAAACTATGTGAAGTGCTGATAACACTGTCCAACATCAGTATGCGGTGTATGACGTTGTTGATGCCCCTTATGTACCCTACCACGATGGTAGGAACACTAAATATGAACAATACTGACGCACGCTGGTGGCCGTTCTGCCTGTCACAGACAACTGCGCCGATGGTGTGTGTGTGAAGTTATATTGACATCCACCCATGTCTTCTGGGAGCCTCAGAGTGACTCCCCCCCCCCACCCCCCCGGGAACATCTCATACCAGATGAGTCAGATGAGTGTAAGCCCAAATGTTTGTGTGGTAGAGTAATTATGGTGTACACGTACATGGAAACAGTGTTTGCGCAGCAATCGCCAACACAGTGTAGCTGAGGTGGAATGACGGAACCAGCCCGCATTCGCCGAGGCAGATGAAAAACCACCTTAAAAACCATCCACATGCTGGCCGGCACACCGGACCTCGGCACTAATCCGCCGGGCCGATTTGGCTGGGGACCGGCGCGCCTTCCCGCTCGGGAAGCAGCGCGTTAGACCGCGCGGCTAGCTGGGCAGGCGATTCTTCCATTACTTCTTGGTGCAACAATTCCATATTTAAAGTTGAATTTTTTCGTTCCACCTATTTTTGTTTGTTTCGAACTAGTTTTCTGTTGTGTCGACTACTGTGGGAGTCAGCACAGACACAAACAGTGAAGGAGAGAAGTTGTGATGGCCGCTGGCAGGAACCCATAATGATCTGAGCATAACACTTTGAGATTAACTGCTCACTTTATTTCTAAAAAGAAAAGAAACTTAAAGTCTTGTGCCTCCTATGCTGTATTACATTAATCCACTAATAGTATTCGCAGAACACAGGCTAAGCATCGTATTTCTATTACCCAGTGCTGATGCTCTGGAAGTCTGCGACCGAACAGGGGCCGGCCAGCGATGGGCGGCTGGTTAAGTCAGCGTTGACAGGGGACGCTGAACTCTGTCGTCCTGGAGGTGTGGCGCTGCCCGCTCTGTCCATTGGCGCGCGGCGCTGCTCTGGCCGGTGTGTAGTCGATGCCTTAGGACCGCACATTTTTGGCTTATCGGGAAGTTTTCAGGAAATAACTGACTAACATCTGTAAGGGACACTGGTTCTTAGCTAACCAAACATTATAGACGAAGACACAATCACTTACATAGAGTGTTGTCTATCAAACTTATCTCTTAATGGTGAAATTACACTTTACGCAATGGACAATGTCAAGCACAACAAATAAGTAAACTGCACAATATTACAAATGGTTCAAATGGCTCTGAGCACTATGGGACTTAAGAGCTGAGGCCATCAGTCCCCTAGAACTTAGAACTAGTTAAACCTAACTAACCTAAGGACATCACACACACCCATGTTCGAGGCAGGATGCGAACCAGCGACCGTAGCGGTAGCGCGGTTCCAGACTGAAGCGCCTAGAACCGCTCGGCCACTCCGGCCGACCACAATATTACAGCTTAAACGGTTATAACGCTTTCCTCTTTGTGGTCTTGACATTGACTGGGGCAACAAACATGATTTTTAACATTGTAAGCTAAACATTTGACAATGGACATTATTATACACAGTAACTAGAATACATAATCTTCCATTATTACAGGTTATGTGGTTATGATGCCTAAGTTTGTGAGGTCGTGACATTGAGAACTATCAAATGGCTCTGAGCACTATGGGACTTAACAGCTGAGGTCATCAGTCCCCTGGTCGCGCGGTTCCAGACTGTAGCGCCGAGAACCACTCGGCCACCCCGGCCGGCTGAGAACTATCTAACTGAATGTTAGTAACTTACATTGAGCAACAAACATGTTTTACCTTGTAAATGACATTTTTATCTGTTTTCTCTGTTAACGATCCCTTATCCATGTCCGACAGCCGCAAAGAAAACTATTTCAAGTTAAAACCAGCAAAATATTGTGGTAGGTTACAGATTATGAAACTTGGTGATGGTGTTATTCCTTCTCTACACTTCCATTCTTCAATGGGACAAAATGTTTCCCAAATATGGGTGATCTGATGGAAAACTTGGTTGCTGAGGTTTGCATTTCTGACTCTTACGGTAACATTACACTTCGGAAATCATCCCATTATCAATCCGGAAATGCCTGTCATGCAATGGTTTCTTTATTAGAGGAAAGAGAAAGAAATCACTGGGTGTAATTTCCAGAGAACGCAGGCGTTGTGGCAAAATTTTATAGCCTGAAAAAGCAGCGTATATGTATCTCATGGAGAATGAACTGGGCCGTTGTCTTGGAGCAACAAGCGCCGTTGTACAGATCCCGCGTCTCCTCGTCTTGACAGCCTACCGTCCCACACAGAGTACGATTTACTGTAAGCTTACTTGCTGGCTCGCATGACAATTCCTTCACAGGCTCTCGTCTGCTAGCTGGCTGCCCTGCAGGAAGTAGCGCATGTTTTATGTGATAGCTCCAGTGCAATTTTCCTTGGAAGTTTCGTTGAAGGCTACCTGTGCTGGCCAATTAGCCTGTCCAGTCTGGTGTCTAAGATCGCAGCCTACAGGCTGGAAACTGACAGACACTACCAGTTAACCTTCGAGACGAAACAGAGTGTCATGTGCCCTCTGACCAATATGAAATATTTCTCAAACAAATTTAAAGGTAATGTTTGGTAAAAAAATTCGATTCTCCCACGCTTTATAGGTTCATTTTGTGGCTTCGTGATGAACGACCTATCCTTTCGTTAATGGTCACAAATATTGTGATACTGCGAGATTAAGTAAACAACTTCTCGAAATTCGAGGTAGCGATATCCTTCAAATTTTGAAGCATATTTCAGTATGTTAGCTGCATTTAATACTCAGCAACATGCGCCATATCAGGCAGCAAACGCAAGGTAGCAGCACCGCTATTTTTCAATGTAAACCTTTCGAATTTCTTGCACTAGTTTACTAAATCTCGAACTACCACGGTAACTATCACCATTAGTGGAATGATAGACAGTTCATTATTAAGCTGATGAATGAGGCCATGGGATGGGAGAGAATAAAATTTTTAGCGAATAGTTTTTTTTTTCTTTAAGTATCGTTTGAGAAAGATTGGAGACCGACCGGCTTGTGCGTCTTGCCCTTTACACAGTCACGCAAGCCTACTAGCATCTGTGCCGAATCTTCACACGATGTGAGAGTTTGCACATGTGAGGTAACGGTCTGTACTCACTGCAAGCCAACAGTCAATCGCACCTCCCATCAAACTTACAGTGAACCTTACCCGGCTGGGAGTAGTAGCCTACTCCTGTAATCCAAGATTCCGGGAGGCCGTTGTGTGGGAGAGATCTGGAAACAACTACAGATTCGGCCGTTTCATGAGCTCATGAACGATCGCGATGCCTTCATCGAGCTCTGCAGATTGATAGATTGCAGTGCGGAATTTTCGGCTAGTGGTGGCTCGGGGTTAAGAGAAGTCTAAAGCAGTGAGCAAAACTACACTCCTGGAAATGGAAAAAAGAACACATTGACACCGGTGTGTCAGACCCACCATACTTGCTCCGGACACTGCGAGAGGGCTGTACAAGCAATGATCACACGCACGGCACAGCGGACACACCAGGAACCGCGGTGTTGGCCGTCGAATGGCGCTAGCTGCGCAGCATTTGTGCACCGCCGCCGTCAGTGTCAGCCAGTTTGCCGTGGCATACGGAGCTCCATCGCAGTCTTTAACACTGGTAGCATGCCGCGACAGCGTGGACGTGAACCGTATGTGCAGTTGACGGACTTTGAGCGAGAGCGTATAGTGGGCATGCGGGAGGCCGGGTGGACGTACCGCCGAATTGCTCAACACGTGGGGCGTGAGGTCTCCACAGTACATCGATGTTGTCGCCAGTGGTCGGCGGAAGGTGCACGTGCCCGTCGACCTGGGACCGGACCGCAGCGACGCACGGATGCACGCCAAGACCGTAGGATCCTACGCAGTGCCATAGGGGACCGCACCGCCACTTCCCAGCAAATTAGGGACACTGTTGCTCCTGGGGTATCGGCGAGGACCATTCGCAACCGTCTCCATGAAGCTGGGCTACGGTCCCGCACACCGTTAGGCCGTCTTCCGCTCACGCCCCAACATCGTGCAGCCCGCCTCCAGTGGTGTCGCGACAGGCGTGAATGGAGGGACGAATGGAGACGTGTCGTCTTCAGCGATGAGAGTCGCTTCTGCCTTGGTGCCAATGATGCTCGTATGCGTGTTTGGCGCCGTGCATGTGAGCGCCACAATCAGGACTGCATACGACCGAGGCACACAGGGCCAACACCCGGCATCATGGTGTGGGGAGCGATCTCCTACACTGGCCGTACACCACTGGTGATCGTCGAGGGGACACTGAATAGTGCACGGTACATCCAAACCGTCATCGAACCCATCGTTCTACCATTCCTAGACCGGCAAGGGAACCTGCTGTTCCAACACGACAATGCACGTCCGCATGTATCCCGTGCCACCCAACGTGCTCTAGAAGGTGTAAGTCAACTACCCTGGCCAGCAAGATCTCCGGATCTGTCCCCCATTGAGCATGTTTGGGACTGGATGAAGCGTCGTCTCACGCGGTCTGCACGTCCAGCACGAACGCTGGTCCAACTGAGGCGCCAGGTGGAAATGGCATGGCAAGCCGTTCCACAGGACTACATCCAGCATCTCTACGATCGTCTCCATGGGAGAATAGCAGCCTGCATTGCTGCGAAAGGTGGATATACACTGTACTAGTGCCGACATTGTGCATGCTCTGTTGCCTGTGTCTATGTGCCTGTGGTTCTGTCAGTGTGATCATGTGATGTATCTGACCCCAGGAATGTGTCAATCAAGTTTCCCCTTCCTGGGACAATGAATTCACGGTGTTCTTATTTCAATTTCCAGGAGTGTACATCGGGAAACCGAAACATACGACGAACCGTACTCCTTGTGAGATGTGATTAATCTCGTCAGGAGACTCTGATTGTATGTTCCTGTGATGGTCTCCCCCTTCCGAGTACAATCTGCTTGTACCATAGTATGGCATTCCCAAACACCACTCAACATGATCTTGCCAGGTAATAGTCGCATCTTTGCCTTTCATGACACTGGTAAAATCCACATATTTCCACTGTTTGCCTTAGTCTTTGTCCTCAGGCTCAAAGTGATACGCTCAATACCTGTTCATGTTGTTCAGGCTGTAAAACAAGTCATCCGATTTGACCTGACACAGCTGCAACATTTCCGCTGCTGTTCCCATTCAAATGCAGAAAATGAATTACCGCACGACAGTCCTGTTTATCAGTGGGCTGTGTCATTCTGTTTTTGGTCCTTCAGCGACGTGCTACGGTACTGTGGCATGGGAATTTCAGTCTGTACCAAAAGTACAGACATGTACTTTCAAGCAAACAAAATATTCGTTTCGTAACTTTACTCTTTCGAAGCTATAACTTAGACTCTATAACTACACCTCTTGAAAGCCTGTTTTTATTATTGCTTTCGTGTTGAAATTATGAACAGAACTCGAAATACTCAGACGTTTCAGTAAGCTACCGAATGTCATTCAGCTGACAGAAGTTACATACTCCTGCTTTTCCATGTTTCTTGTGCTCCAGATCTTCGTCCACAGAACTGAATACTTCAAGTTGACTGGTCGTGTTCTCTGGAATTCGTCTCCTGTCACTCTTTATAACCCAAAATTTTTTCCCGTCGTTCTTAGCATTTCTTGTTATTATCTCATGATTTCCTCCTTGACGTTAACTGATTCGAAACGTTTCGATCTGTAAGCAGGATGTCCAAGACTGGTCTCATGGATTGGTCCTGTATCTGCTCGAAGTAATTTTCAGAAAAGACATTCAGAGCAACATTACCTGAATCCCTTTCTCTGGTACCAGTTTTAACAACGTGACACTATCATTCTGTAGATGGGAAACTGAAGTTCCCCGAATTACAATAGCATTGTAGAGGCCACCATCTGAAGGCTGGAAGTCTCTATTGATTCGTTAGGATGCAGACCACGGACCCATGGGCGTCGTTAGATGCAATAAAATAATATGCAAAATGATTCCTTTTTTTACTGAAAATGCAAGTCATTGCTGCTTCTTCTGTGACCAAGTAATCTGGAGAAGAATCTGCTGAGTCTAATAGCGGACTCACGGCTGCTGAGGAAGGTACATCAGATTGGAGTGAAAGTCGATCACAGTAGTATGGTAAAACGTGTGCAAGAGCGTTTTGCTAGTGCAGGATGCAATCATTCAAACCTATTGTCCTCTTTTGATTGACAGGTCCCTAATCTATTGTTCTGCTAAGTGGATTATAACGCTCTGGGGATATTCCACCATTCCAAGAAATCCCCCACAGTATCCCCCCCCCCCCTTCCTCATCCCTCTCCCCCTTCTCCTCTTGCCGATACAAGTACATTTCAAGGCCTGAGTCACTTGAACAGCTCTCTCCCATTCTATCTATTTGATTGACTAATTAATTAACCCCTCCACTTTCGGAAATCCCCCAGCCCTCCCCCTCCCATCCCTCACCTGGAAATTGGAGGTAAAAGGACTCAGTTGGTTGACCATTCAGTGGGAAATAGATAGCAGTGTGTGGAATATTTCTTAAACAATTTCTGATAGACAAGGCAATGTGTGGAATGTTGTTTATTAAAACAATTTATGGGATACAAGGCGGTGTATGGAATATAGTTTATTGCTTTATTTGAAGAAATTGGTGGGAAATCGATTGCAGTGTATGGTATAATGTTTAAACAATTTCTGGTAGACAAGGTCATGTGTGGAATATTGTTTATTTAAACAAGTTGTGGGGTACAAAGCTGCATCTGGAATATAGTTTATTTACTTATTTTAGGATTTTATTCGGAAATTGAATGCAGTGAACAGAATACTGCTTTTTTAAAGAATTTGGATCTGACAATCCAGTAAGGAATATTTGAACAATTGTGGCCCTTTTTACGTACCGACTGTGCAAGGAACACCATCAAAATAACTCACCAAAGGTAATAACACTGTTAAAAGTCTTTCTTACCGACTGCAGGGCATTGTGCGCCCACTCCCTCGACCACTTCACTGGGACATCTGCATCACATATTCCTGCATACACAGGATGCACTCCGCCTACTCGGACCCATGACTGTCAGGGCGGAAGTCGTGCAAATCCCTGAAATAAAGCTTCAGGTAATGGCAACCCTTTGATATTTGGTACCTGAGAAGTTCCTTCGAAACACATGCTCTCTTTCTTTCTCTCTCTCTCTCCCTCTCTCTCTCTCAAGAGGTCACATCCTGTTGCGGTCCACTGCCGGGTCTGTATGCACCATCGGTCATCGGTCACAGTCAGACTGAACCGCAAACAAGGCAGCGTTCACCCGGTAAACCCCTGGCTGTGGATGTGTTGAAAATATTCCCTAAATCTATCAGATTCATTGATTAACTGATTAAATCTGAAACCTTTGTGTGGGGCAGTTTTTCCTTAGCAACCTATTGGTGGATACTAGGACTAGAATATTTGGCTGGATTCGATACCACAACTACCCATTTTCCAAACCTTTCCGGAATTTTTTTTTCCTTTCCCTCCTATCGGTGGATGTTGGCGCAGTTAGGCCATATGGTAGGAAGTCCATTACATTGGAGGTAGCTGAAAATTTCAAATTTCAGCTCACTTGTATGTTATGCCCTTAAACAATCTGCGGCATGGTTAGATTGGTGTGTGTGCTCAGAATACCAATCGGGAAATTGAAGTTCTGATTAGGTTTTTAAAGTTGTACAGAATTCCGGCAAAAGAAGTCAGCCTCATTCTGCCAACTGCCTTGTCAAAGAGAGCGGAGGAGCGGATAGAGGTTCAGGGCACTCTCTTGTCCTAGGGGTGGGAAATTGCCCCTAAAGGCGGAAGAATCAGCAATGATCAACGACACGAGGATGCAGAAGGCAATGGAAACCACTGCATTAAAGACACGTAACGTGTATCCACAGGACATGTGGCCTGTAATTGAAGAAGTCTCATGATGATCTCTCCATTGGCAATTCCGGAATAGTCCCCCATTCGGATCTCCGGGAGGGGACTGCCAAGGGGGAGGTTACCATGAGAAAAAGATTGAATAATCAACGAAAGGATAACGTTCTATGAGTTGGGGCGTGGAATGTCAGAAGCTTGAACGTGGTACGGAAACTAGAATATGTGAAAAGGGAAATGCAAAGGCTCAATCTAGATATAGTAGGGGTCAGTGAAGTGAAGTGGAAGGAAGACAAGGATTTCTGGTCAGATGAGTATCGGGTAATATCAACAGCAGCAGAAAATGGTATAACAGGTGTAGGATTCGTTATGAATAGGAAGGTAGGGCAGAGGGTGTGTTACTGTGAACAGTTCCGTGACCGGGTTGTTCTAATCAGAATCGACAGCAGACCAACACCGACAACGATAGTTCAGGTATACATGCCGACGTCGCAAGCTGAAGATGAATAGGTAGAGAAAGTGTATGAGGATATTGAAAGGGTAATGCAGTATGTAAAGGGGGACGAAAATCTAATAGTCATGGGCGACTGGAATGCAGTTGTAGGGGAAGGAGTAGAAGAAAAGGTTACAGGAGAATATGGGCTTGGGACAAGGAATGAAAGAGGAGAAAGACTAATTGAGATCTGTAACAAGTTTCAGCTAGTAATAGCGAATACCCTGTTCAAGAATCACAAGAAGAGGAGGTATACTTGGAAAAGGCCGGGAGATACGGGAAGATTTCAATTAGATTACATCATGGTCAGACAGAGATTCTGAAATCAGATACTGGACTGTAAGGCGTACCCAGGAGCAGATATAGACTCAGAGCACAATATAGTAGTGATGAAGAGTAGGCTGAAGTTCAAGACATTAGTCAGGAAGAATCAATACGCAAAGAAGTGGGATACGGAAGTACTAAGGAATGACGAGATACGTTTGAAGTTCTCTAACGCTATAGATACAGCAATAAGGAATAGCGCAGTAGGCAGTACAGTTGAAGAGGAATGGATATCTTTAAAAAGGGCCATCACAGAAGTTGGGAAGGAAAACATATGTACAAATAAGGTAGCTGCGAAGAAACCATGGGTAACAGAAGAAATACTTCAGTTGATTGATGAAAGGAGGAAGTACAAACATGTTCCGGGAAAATCAGGAATACAGAAGTACAGGTCGCTGAGGAATGAAATAAAGAGGAAGTGCAGAGAAGCTAAGAAGAAATGGCTGCAGGAAAAATGTGAAGACATCGAAAAAGATATGATTGTCGGAAGGACAGACTCAGCATACAGGAAAATCAAAACAACCTTTGGTGACATTAAAAGCAACGGTGGTAACATTAAGAATGCAACGGGAATTCCACTGTTAAATGCAGAGCAGAGAGCAGATAGGTGGAAAGAATACATTGAAAGCCTCTATGAGGGTGAAGATTTGTCTGATGTGATAGAAGAAGAAACAGGAGTCGATTTAGAAGAGATAGGGGATCCAGTATTAGAATCGGAATTTAAAAGAGCTTTGGAGGACTTACGGTCAAATAAGGCAGAAGGGATAGATAACATTCCATCAGAATTTCTAAAATCACTGGGGGAAGTGGCAACAAAACGACTATTCACGTTGGTGTGTAGATTATATGAGTCTCGCGACATACCATCTGACTTTCGGAAAAGCATCATCCACACAATTCCGAAGACGGCAAGAGCTGACAAGTGCGAGAATTATCGCAAAATCAGCTTAACAGCTCATTCATCGAAGCTGCTTACAAGAATAATATACAGAAGAATGGAAAAGAAAATTGAGAATGCGCTAGGTGACGATGAGTTTGGCTTTAGGAAAAGTAAAGGGACGAGAGAGGCAATTCTGACGTTACGGCTAATAATGGAAGCAAGGCTAAAGAAAAATCAAGACACTTTCATAGGATTTGTCGACCTGGAAAAAGCGTTCGACAATATAAAATGGTGCAAGCTGTTCGAGATTCTGAAAAAAGTAGGGGTAAGCTATAGGGAGAGACGGGTCATATACAATATGTACAACAACCAAGAGGGAATAATAAGAGTGGACGATCAAGAACGAAGTGCTCGTATTAAGAAGGGTGTAAGACAAGGCTGTAGCCTTTCGCCCTACTCTTCAATCTGTACATCGAGGAAGCAATGATGGAAATAAAAGAAAGGTTCAGGAGTGGAATTAAAATACAGGGTGAAAGGATATCAATGATACGATTCGCTGATGACATTGCTATCCTGAGTGAAAGTGAATAAGAATTAAATGATCTGCTGAACGGAATGAACAGTCTAATGAGTACACAGTATGGTTTGAGAGTAAATCGGAGAAAGACGAAGGTAATGAGAAGTGGTAGAAATGAGAACAGCTAGAAACTTTACATCAGGATTGATGGTCACGAAGTCAATGAAGTTACGGAATTCTGCTACCTAGGCAGTAAAATAACCAATGACGGACGGAGTAAGGAGGACATCAAAAGCAGACTTGCTATGGCAAAAAAGGCATTTCTGGCCAAGAGAAGTCTACTAATATCGAATACCGGCCTTAATTTGAGGAAGAAATTTCTGAGGATGTACGTCTGGAGTACAGCATTGTATGGTAGTGAAACATGGACTGTGGGAAAACCGGAACAGAAGAGAATCGAAGCATTTGAGATGTGGTGCTATAGACGAATGTTGAAAATTAGGTGGACTGATAAGGTAAGGAATGAGGAGGTTCTATGCAGAATCGGAGAGGAAAGGAATATGTGGAAAACACTGATAAGGAGAAGGGACAGGATGATAAGACATCTGCTAAGACATGAGTGAATGACTTCCATGGTACTAGAGGGAGCTGTAGAGGGCAAAAACTGTAGAGGAAGATAGAGATTGGAATACGTCAAGCAAATAATTGAGGACGTAGGTTGCAAGTGCTACTCTGAGATGAAGAGGTTAGCACAGGAAAGGAATTCGTGGCGGGCCACATCAAACCAGCCAGTAGACTGATGACCAAAAAAAGAAAAAAAAAATCCTAAATTGGCTCTCTCCGCTACGCTGAGAAAGAGGGGAAGCAAGGGCCTACTGTGTGATAGGATAGAGACAACAGCAAATATACTGCAAGACTGATCCCACTGTGATGTGTTGAGAAGCACTAAACATGACACACTTAAACCACGATCCAGTCAATAGCAATAGTTATCAGGGCTAGATGTCGGAGATCGCTGAAACACTCACACATTCCATATGCTTATGTCCCAATGCCCACACACAGCACACTAGTCCCCTCATACACCACCAGCGCCAATGCCCAGAGATCGCAGGAAATGCCACTTGACGACAGCCTCAGTCGTTGAGATGTGTGTATGCCAGTTCCAGTTTCGGGAGGCCTCTGGGGATGAATTGAGTGTTTGGAATTCAGATGTTATCAATATGTCCAGTGCCAACATTTGGCATTGATTAGTATTGTATTACTCAATTTTACATGGAGAATACATGCAACTCACACGTTCATGCAGACAGCCCAATGCACATTGAGTATTAATTCTCTCTTCAGCTATCCGGAGGGCGCCACTGCCGAGTCTTACCCCTGCAAATGCGGGTAAGAACCGACTTTTCATCCATCAGCAACTTTTCTTTGTACCTACCACTCGCAAGAGCCTTGTAAGACGTCGTGGTCTCCTGACCTTCATTGCTTACATATTTCGCCCTCACAATCATATTCCGCACATCAAGACGCTTCATTCGAACCCAAACTCGATAAGATAAAGTCAATGTGGTATGAATTCAGGTAAACGATATGCAAATAACTAATAAATAACAAGTGCACCATGATTTAAATACTCGAGGCTGGCGTACACACACACATTCAAGACATGATGGTCACAAAAGCTTTTAGTTTGGGAGAGGCAAACACCGCACACCAGGATGCCGGTCCCTTCAGAGGTTTTCACAGGGAGCTATCTACGTTGGACGGAGACCGCCCGTGGAGCGGACAGCGTGTGCATGAGTGAAAAGGGAAACTACCCCGTGTGTGGCTTAAAAGCAAATTCCGCTACATTGTGTGGGAGCGCCCAGCCTATGCATTCTTTACACATAGCACGCAGTTTCAGAGATTTTCACAGGGAGACAGCAAACACCAAATGCCGATACTACGGGTTGCCGGATTGGTCGCCTTAAACGAAACGTCATGCTCCCGTTTTAGAAGAGCAATGCTGATTGGCAGACGATATTTCTGATGCCTTAAGCTGAAGGAGTAACGGAAGAGACCGAAAGATATATCCCTTCACGTCTGGCGTGGAGAGGGGCAGTTCCGTTTTCGCTCTTGGAGCGAGAACACGTAACAAGAGCGTGCGCGCTCGTACGTGTACTCAAAGAGCTAGGAACAAGTCTCTCCTCAGTACTTCACTGGGAGAGCACCTCTGTCAAGAGCGAATCGAAGTGCGACTCTGTATTGAGTCCTTGCAATTAAGCGTTGTTCACTGTTTTGGCCGACACACTTATTGTGTGGTGGGAACAGACAGAGTAATAGTTAAACGCCTGTGAGCGAATTTTTGAGTGGCATCACGGTGGACTGGTTATCTGACCGGTGTACCACGCCAGTAGTTAGACTAGGGGCGAATACGAGTCCTTGACTTCATCAAGGCGTAGGGAGAGTTTGATTGGCGAAGGTCAATCCAGATAGAACAAGAGTTATCTTATTTGTCAGCAGCGAGCGGCGCAGACAGCAGTCATTGCAGCTTACAGTATTGTGCGCTACAGCTATTGTGAGCCCCATATTTCCTCCACAACAGTACACTTCACTGCATTTCACACGCGACAGCCTCGAACGTACCTAGCAACATTCTAACGGACAATTATTCAAGTTGAGTAGGCGCGGCTGTCAGCCATTCTGCCAAGTCAATAACAATCTTAAGCTTTGTATAGAAATTTCATTAGCGAATCCTATCCTTGAGAGGTAACTTCACATTCCGAAAAGAACCAGGATATAACTTGTTCAATTCATAACTAAAAGTGCCATTGTGATTTCTCAGAACTTTTGCAAAATAAATAAAAATTTTGTTAGTTTCATGTTTTTCTAACACTACCTAGCACTACTCCAGCACCCAAGTATCCCACTAGTTACGTATGAAATTTTGTGAATTTTTATGTCATTTCTTTACAGCAGACGACTCCAGAAGACATTTATTGCTGAAAGTTTTTTCTGGCCTTTCTCTTTAGAACGTTAGGAGCGTCTGTCTGACTTCTGTAGTAGTGTGGGGGTGGAAATTGCATCTTGCAGGAGCCACAGGGTAAAGGGTGCACCTCAGATTAATCCGTTGTGCAGAATGACGGCATAGCAATCCCACACGCTCAGCCTTAAGCCGCAAATATCCATTTGTTCTGGCCAAAGGCTGCCTCCGCCATGCTCCCTGCATGACAAACAGTGTCGTCCTAGGAAACCAGCCACATATTTATCACTGTAATATTACAAAAAATAATACGATTGCAGCCCCAATCTGATGACACTTGACAATGAGCGAAGTATTGGAAATACCTCCCTGTGATAGCTGTGTTTCTGGAAATATCAATATCTGTATCCCTCTTATGACTAGACATAATTTTTCCACACAAAAACCTTCATCCCTCTTATGCCAATTGGTGCGCTGAAATCACAATCTCTTACATTAATTCCACACCTCCCTTACGACAGGACACAGTCATTTTCTTTGCACATTTTGGAACAGTGTCCACAGTAACTTTACATCTCAACACAAACTTTATAATCCTGACGATCACAGTGAATCTATCACACATCCCCTACTAAGTAGAATGTTACCACGTGTCTTAGGAAGAGAGATACAATCTTCTTATAAGCGACCACATGTTAAAAACACTATTGCAAGGAGTATGTTACTATCACACCACATAAAAAGCAGTCTTGATTCTACAAAAAAAAAAAAAAAAAGGTTCAAATGGCTCTGAGCACTATGGGACTTAACATCTGAGGTCATCAGTTCCCTAGAACTTAGAACTACTCAAACCTAGCTAACCTAAGGACATCACACACATCCATGCCCGAGGCAGGATTCGAACCTGCGACCGTAGCAGCTGCGCGGTTCCGGACTGAAACGCCTAGAACCGCTCGGCCACTTGAGTCTACACGCACACACAAATATCACTAACGATATCCATGTTAAAAACTATACGTGTTTTATAAATCGTGGTATGGTATTGCTGCCGAATAAAGTGGTCTTGTACACAAATACCGCAACATCGAATATAGGCGGTGATCGCAAGGTGTGTATTAACAGACAAAACGTGCGGGTGCACGGCGCCAGTGCTGTAAGATCGTAATAAAATCGCCGTTATCATCGAATTTATAAAGTGATTCGGCTAAGGAATATGGTATTAAGCCTATATCTGCAACTCTCTCTTTCCATTGCTAGATATTTCCCACATTAACGAACAGTATTTGTAACACATTCTATCTCGTTCCCATGCAGACGGTGTAACAGAGGTTCTATGATATATTCATGGGCCTTTGGGTGATGAAGGGTGATGGTTGATTGAGAATGACCACATACAGTAGAGGGTGTGCTATATGAGGAATTGCTTAAAAAATGCAGCACTAGATTGAGATCGTAAGAAATGTATAAAATCCTGTTGTATCCGTAATTGGAGAAACAACAAATAACGATTGGCGTGAGTTCCAAATTCTGTTTATTGCCAGCAGTTCCACAACACTATCACAACTTGGTGCTTGATCAAGAGCAGCGACTGGGCTGCAGAGTCCAAGTCCGGTCTGGTAAACAGTCGTAGCACAGTGTAGCGTCGTTCCTGGGTGCGACGGCGACGTAGCAAGTAGGTAGCCCAACACGAGACTGCCAGGCGTGGCGGCGTATGCGGCCATACAGGGCGAGTGGCGGAGGAATATGCCCGCCGTAACCGAGTCCGCTTCTCGTGTCCTGTTATGATTGGCGGCGCGACCTCACGTAACTATCTCTCGGGAGGACGCCGGCCGAGGTTGCCCTGACAGCGCGGAGGCACTCAGCGTGTGAGGCCCGCGCCTGCGCTGTACAGCTGTGCAGAGCTGTGCACAAGCGGGGAATACCGGCCGTTGGCTGTATGACGTAAAGACCGCGGCCACGCAGCTGCAGGCGCCACGGTGTGGGCACTGACTGTACCAAAAATCCTATGACCAATAAACTTTTTAGGTCTATATTGTTACAATAACTCGTACAAATGCTGTCTGTGATTTGGTATCATGTCTCTCCATTCAACCACACACTTGTGTTGGAGCCTATGGAGATCACTTTTAATGATTACAGCCACTGGCGAATCACATCTGTGGCTCTCTCATATCTTGAAATGAGTCACCTTTTTCGAACCTGTTTGTTAAGAACTCCATATTGCAAAATTCCAGTGTGGATCTTAACAGTCTCTCTACATCTTGTAACTGTTCCTAAGTCTCTGCCTGCCCTCCTTGCAGCTTTGTCCATATGATGGTTCCGGTTGAAGTCAGAACTGAGTGTACGCTGGAGAACACTATATCGAAGACCTTCTGCATTCCATGGAGAAACAGTGTGAGCTGAGTTAATGTGGCAGGATCGTGTTTTGGCAACTTGGAGGAAATGAGAACATGATCTGCCAACTGTATACAGTGTTTAGAACCAGCGCAGAACAAAGCTTTCTCCTGCAACACCTGATAGTAGAAAAGACAATAAAATCGGTTATAGGGTGTCATTTATTGGGAAAATTAGAAAGACTCCACATTACTTACAGGTACTGTAGCCCAATGCAGATTTGCATCCCTCAGGGTGCATTCATGTCTGCCACACAAATATTCTCTCTATCCTCGTTATTTTGTACGATATATCACAAAAATACTACAAACTATAAAAACTCTGCTAATGTCACATGGTAGAGAGCTTAATAAGATATTACTATGTCCATGTCCTCTGATATATCGAAAACAAATACCTTCTACATGCTGACATCGTGCATATGTGGCGATCCTATTAAATACACTCCTGGAAATTGAAATAAAAACACCGTGAATTCATTGTCCCAGGAAGGGGAAACTTTATTGACACATTCCTGGGGTCAGATACATCACATGATCACACTGACAAAACCACAGGCACATAGACACAGGAAACAGAGCATGCACAATGTCGGCACTAGTACAGTGTATATCCACCTTTCGCAGCAATGCAGGCTGCTATTCTCCCATGGAGACGATCGTAGAGATGCTGGATGTAGTCCTGTGGAACGGCTTGCCATGCCATTTCCACCTGGCGCCTCAGTTGGACCAGCGTTCGTGCTGGACGTGCAGACCGCGTGAGACGACGCTTCATCCAGTCCCAAACATGCTCAATGGGGGACAGATCCGGAGATCTTGCTGGCCAGGGTAGTTGACTTACACCTTCTAGAGCACGTTGGGTGGCACGGGATAAATGCGGACGTGCATTGTCCTGTTTGAACAGCAAGTTCCCTTGCCGGTCTAGGAATGGTAGAACGATGGGTTCGATGACGGTTTGGATGTACCGTGCACTATTCAGTGTCCCCTCGACGATCACCAGTGGTGTACTGCCAGTGTAGGAGATCGCTCCCCACACCATGATGCCGGGTGTTGGCCCTGTGTGCCTCGGTCTTATGCAGTCCTGATTGTGGCGCTCACCTGCACGGCGCCAAACACGCATACGACCATCATTGGCACCAAGGCAGAAGCGACTCTCATCGCTGAAGACGACACGTCTCCATTCGTCCCTCCATTCACGCCTGTCGCGACACCACTGGAGGCGGGCTGCACGATGTTGGGGCGTGAGCGGAAGACGGCCTAACGGTGTGCGGGACCGTAGCCCAGCTTCATGGAGACGGTTGCGAATGGTCCTCGCCGATACCCCAGGAGCAACAGTGTCCCTGATTTGCTGGGAAGTGGCGGTGCGGTCCCCTACGGCACTGCGTAGGATCCTACGGTCTTGGCGTGCATCCGTGCGTCGCTGCTGTCCGGTCCCAGGTCGACGGGCACGTGCACCTTCCGCCGACCACTGGCGACAACATCGATGTACTGTGGAGACCTCACGCCCCACGTGTTGAGCAATTCGGCGGTACGTCCACCCGGCCTCCCGCATGCCCACTATACGCCCTCGCTCAAATTCCGTCAACTGCACATACGGTTCACGTCCACGCTGTCGCGGCATGCTACCAGTGTTAAAGACTGCGATGGAGCTCCGTATGCCACGGCAAACTGGCTGACACTGACGGCGGCGGTGCACAAATGCTGCGCAGCTAGCGCCATTCGACGGCCAACACCGCGGTTCCTGGTGTGTCCGCTGTGCCGTGCGTGTGATCATTGCTTGTACAGCCCTCTCGCAGTGTCCGGAGCAAGTATGGTGGGTCTGACACACCGGTGTCAATGTGTTCTTTTTTCCATTTCCAGGAGTGTATATAGATCTAGGTCCAATGGAGCAGGTAAATAGTGATCAAAGTCGCTTGCTCACACCAATGTAAAATTTTGTCACCAATGCTGTAGGAGGACCATATCCCACAATCAGTTGTAAGAGAGGGACCCTCTCCCATTCTTTCGTAAGCAGTTTGATACAATGCTTGTTCTGTTGTAACTCAACCAAGTAGTGTATGACTGCAGCTTTGTTTTTACACCACAAATTTGAGGCTTTTTCTGGTGCTGAACAAGCATTAACACATTTTGATCCTTTACCTCTCACAGAAAGCTGGAAATTGCGTTGTTAAACTATGCTGCTCCCACAACACACAAGATGGCTGAAATAAAAGACAGAGGCAGTATTTCGTATTGACAAAAATGTGGATGACATCGCAGCATATAGAAACTCGAAGAGTTTGTGCCAGTGTGGAGCATTTACAAACAGCTGCATGAAGGTATGGCACATTTAGAGACAGCTGCACGAAGGTGATGACCTCTACATTTAATCTCATCTTTCACAGCAAAGGAGTAGCAGATTTTGTTCTTTGGGGCCCTCAGTGCAAAATATGTCTCCTAATGACATGATTATTTATGAATAATATCCAGCTACACTGCTACGTGTGTTGTTTATATTTTATCTCATTCACAATGAGCCCATTTCGGCAAATTGCCATCGTCAGGTGCTCTGTAAATACATGGATAAGCGATGGTCTTAATATAATGGTTTTGTAACTATGATCTGAAAATTTGTAATATATCATTAGCTGTTTTACCTTACATGTAACATCATTGCTGTCATGTCCTGTCTGTTTTGGAATTATTACTTTCTCTCAGGTGTAGATTGGGGATGTGTATCAGATGTTACTCATTTTCCATATGTGCCAATTTTCTGACAGTTGGATGACAGTGGGTTAGCGATGTTACATGTTTATATAGTTACCATAATAAATAAGTGATGTGTGAAATTCAGTTGTCTGTTATTATTTCTTTCATATAGGTTTGTTTCTAATTATGTTTTTGACTAAAGTTAGTTTTAGTTTTGTTTGACATTTTTAATTTTTCTTAATAATTGTTGTTGTCTATGATATATGTTTGTGTTCTGTCTCTGAAGTTCACGACTGCCAGTCTTTGTCCTGGATTAAATTCTAAACCTCTCCACATTGTTTCATGAAGTGAGGGCATGTAGCATTTTTGAATGTGACCCGTCCGTCAGATGGGGATGTTAAGGTAGGTGGCTCCCTTGTTGCTCTTCCTGAGGAGTAGGGTATGTGCCGGCATCAGGTTCACCCTCTTCCTTCTCTCATCATCTCCAACACGAACATGACACTACAGTACTACACTGCATTACACATCTACACTACACTACACCACACTACACTACACACACACACACACACACACACACACACACACACACATGCACTGTAGTCTTCTACATTTAATAAATAGGCCTCCACTAACGCAGATGACTCTCATACTTACCGAAGGACAGGTGCCTGATGGCGCGGAGAATAGGAAAAACCTTTCCAACTAGATGGCAGAACCCACCCTTCGGAATCTTCCAACCATTCATGCTATATGACCTCGCTTTCTAGTGTACGGATAACGTATCCGCTCTATAGCATGAAATGTGGCTTCTACAGAGCTCTCATGTGATTCACCACATTTTCTTACAAGATGTACTTTCCTGAAAAGGAGCAGAGTGTGCTCAGGTGCTTCACAGTTTCACCTGTGTCGCCGCTTCGGGCAGTTGAATCTAGTCAACTGTTTTCATTGGAAGTTGAATCATTGCAATGATTTTGAGGGATCAGTTACGAGATGATTACTGAGTGCTCTCAGTCATTTCTCCAAGTGTTCATTAGATTTATGGTGTTAAGTTCTCTTACATAGTCGTTGTTGCATATTGGCTTTCGTGATGTCAAGTGTGTATTTCGTAAATTGAGTGCTACGTATTGAATAGCTAATTTCTTACATGATAAATCTGTTGTATTTTTTCCGATTGTCTAATAGTTCTTTTTTGTCGTTGTACCTTTGGTGAGGCTATGTTGCTAATGAGGGAGAGCGACAGTAAAGGTGGAGGTTTTAGCGTACCAGTGATTATACACTTAGCTTCGTGGAGCTGCGCGTCAACCTTGTTGATATAGTGACTTCCATGCCACACCGAAGTACAATATTTCGGTTTCGTGAAGACAACTGACACTGCTGCTGTTAGCAGTGTGGGTGCATCTGACAGCAAATTTTCTAATTATATTTAATGTCTTTAGTTACTGACGAACATTTTTAAGATCTTATGTATAGATTAAGCACGTAGCCTATGTAATTCCCAGATATTATGTAAGTTGTGTTTCACACTCTATGGTTAAATGACACCTTCAGCTGTTTATTGGCGATATTATTATTCAGATGAAACCCACAAACTTCAGTCAAATCAAACTATATGGTTCCAGTGACCTTTCTAAGTCTCAGCCATTGACAATGTATACGAGTACATGTGGACTGAAAGGACGAATGAAAATTTGTGTCAAGGCCAGGATCCGAAACCACGTCTCCTGCTCTCTAGGTAGATGCGCTAACCACTACACTATACCCTGGCACAGTAGCTTTGCACAGCAGCACGGAATATCACAATATGCATCCCTCATCAATCCAAATTCCCGTTGACACCTTAGTCCACTTAGCATGATTGAGACTAAAAATGGTTGCTTGAATGGACATAGTTTCTTTTGATTAAAGCACCTACTCCTGGGTTTCTGGCAGGATCGCCCGTTTCATTCGATGCTCAGGTGCTATTCCAATACAGCTGGAGGTCTTTGCAGTTTTGTTCGAGTATATGGGGACTACCAAGTGTGCTGAGGCGGTAATGTGAATTTGCATTGAGGAGGGAGTCGTGTTAGGCTAGTCGGTGCAGTTGTGAAAAGCCACTGTGCTAGGATGGCTTAGTAACTAGGATGGCTTAATAATTGGTGCATATTCGTAGTGAGGACTAGACCTAGATTCGAATCCCAGTCTTGATACAAATTTTTATTCTTCGTTTCATTCCGCTGATATACAAACTTCAGTATTAGATGGATTCGGAGGCAAATGCCTTGTTCTGTAGAATTAATGAAGGGTGTAAAGATCTTCAGTAGCAGTCCTCGCCCCTTCCTCGAGAGATACACAGATGATCCAAAACATTGTGACCACCTGATTAATAGCGTCTCGCCGCGCGGGATTAGCCGAGGGGTCTCAGGCGCTGCAGTCATGGACTGTGCGGCTGGTCCCGACGGAGGTTCGATTCTTCCCTCGGGCATGGGTGTCTGTGTTTGTCCTTAGGATAATTTAGGTTAAGTAGTGTGTAAGCATAGGGACTGATGACCTTAGCAGTTAAGTCCCATAAGATTTCACACACATTTGAACATTTTGAACAATAGCGTCTCGTTCCACTTTTCAAACATCATACACAGAGAATCTGCTTGGCGTGGATTCTACGAACTCTTGACAGGATTCCAGAAGTATGAGGCATCAGATGTCTACACACAGGTCAAGCAGTTTTCGACAGTTACGGGATGGTGGCTTATGGGCACACACCTGGTGATCGGTATGTGTTACAATGGGTGAAGATCAGGCACATTTTATGGTCAAGGCATCAATGCGAGTTCGCTGTAACGCGCATCAAACCACTGTAGCAGTATTATGACCCCGCAAAACGGACAGTTATCCTGCTGGAAAATGTGATCACCATAGGGGGAGACTTGAAGCAGGAAGCGATGCAGGTGGTCCGCAATAATGTTCAAGTAGTTCACTGCTGTTAATGATGCCTTCGATTACCTCCACTGATGCCGTGGAAGCACAATTAAATGTACCTCATAGCATAATTCCGTCCTCGTTGGCTTGCATCTGTGGCGCAGAGCATGTTTCATGCAGCCATCCACCTGGACGACGCCGTGTTGAAAGGCTACAGTACCACCCGACATTGAAAATAGGTACAACATACTTCATTATTTTTGTCAGAACAACACATTTTTTTTGTAAAATAACTCAATTTCAATTAATACAGCGAAGCCGGATACCAGTGTGGGAAAGAATGACAATTTATTTACTTAATTGATCACATGTGCACTCCCACAAAATAAATCACTACATCCAGTTTGGTGAGATCTGTGAAATGAATGAAAGTATGGTCGTCTGCTAACCGCAGATGGTGAATGTGAGTATATGATCATCTTTGAGTCGATCCTTTGGTCACCTTTGGTGGGACCAAAGAGATGAAATTTACCAGAGCTTTGAGCGCCTGAAATGTGGCTGACCAGTACGGTAGCAAGGTGCTCCCCAACCTCGACAGAGATGGGAGAGGACCTGAAGAACGGCCATATTTCAGCACTCTGCCGCTGGATCTTGTGCTGTTAAGACCTGTTTTAGTTGTGCTCCGTGATGACGAAAGAGTGGAGACATGGTATGCATGTGGAATATTTAAGAGTAGTTTGAAATAATAATTTCTCTATTTCAGGAACTTTTGTGGGGAGAATTAAATGTCAGGCAGGTAATATTAATGGGATTGTAGTAATCTTCGGAAGTGACCAACGGTCACAATGAAACCACATGTAGCAATAAGTTGAAATACTTCCGTGTGCTTAAGTTAAGCTGAATTACTAGCGTGTGTACTATAAGTTGAAATATTTAAGAAATAGAGTGTGTACCATAAGTTGAAATATTTAAGAAATGGCGTGTGCAGGACTTGAAATTAGAGACGAGTACTTCCACGTGGTGAGTACTGTGTGAGTCTCAAACTGTGTATGAGACAAAAGATAAAGAGAAGTACTCGTCCATGGTATCAGTTGAGGACTCGCGTGTGTGATGAATACGTTCTTAATATTACTTTGCGTGATATGATTCCGTGTGACGCTAGATTCAAACTCTGAGAGAGAAGCAAGGTGAGTCGGCCGTCTATCCAGCAACGCCACTTGGCTTGCATTGCGCAGGAAGACGTGCATATATCTCCAGAGTTCATAGTAGGAAAGTAGAATTACGAAGTGGGGCAGTGTCGTGTGAAACTGGGATAAATATTAATTGAAGTGGGGAAGCTGAAAGTGATAATGTTGTGACTATTCTTTGTGTAGTATTTCATATTGTAGTGTGGTGTATGTCATGTAATTTGGGTATGTGTGGCTTGCATGGGAGAGTAGCAAGGTAGTTTCAAAGGATTAGTGGGTTATGCCTGTTCCTTCGGTACCGCTCGGTCTGGAGGAACGTTTCGTGATGATGATTGTGAGAGTCGAAGTGTGAGATATAATAAAAGGTCCACCATCCTATCCAGAAAGTGCACTGTAGCGTTAAATAATTACGAGACCATAATATAGAGATTCACCAATGTAAAGCCATGCCCACTGGGCGGAATTTCTCATGTGTTATTGTTGTAGGTTATAGAATTTGTGTGTTTAGGTTAGAGAATTTATCGGAATAAATAAGATAGTGAAAAGGATAAGATTGGTGGACTTTTCCTTCGAATTGTATGTTGTCATAATGTCCCGAATTTATAATGTGTGCGCCATTCATATTCAGTGCGGTGGCCACGTGTTGACAAAAGCCGTTAAATAAAAAAAAGAAAGAAAATGTGGTATTGCCAGTGCGTAGTGTACAGTCAGAGTTCTGTAAATTACTGATAGTCAGATGCGTGTTTCCGTTGCGTATTAATGATATAGGAGGATAACTTGTAGCTTAAGTGTGAGTACTAGAGTTCATGTTACTCGATAAATGAGAATGAATCCACTCGCTTGGCAGACCACTCATCTTGCAGGCCTGACTGCTTGATGCCACAGTATGAGCAAGGCATGTGGGTGCCTCTCAGTGTAAGGACCTAACCATCGACCTGATGCAACAAGAAATGCGATGCGTTCCACAGGAGACACGTTGCTGTAGATTCATCGTGAAAACTCAGTGATGCTGTGCCCACTGCAGTCATAACTAACGGTGTCGTTCGGTCGACACATGAACACTTAGGGGTCATGTGACGTGGAGCTCCATTTTCAACAAATGTAGGTGTGTTGTCATATCGCTGGCTTGCTTGCGAAGTATCTTTGCGGGAAGCGCCGTTTAGAGAGTCGAGCATGGGACACGGAACTGTTGTGTTGTGGGTAGCTCTGCATGTGAGAAGTATTGTTATTATGGAAGTTCGAGTGTTGCTACAAGTGCTATTATAGTAAAGTGATGACATATGGAAGTGATTCAGAGGAAAGTGCGTAATGATGTAATCAAAAGTGAGCAGTGCCGCCAATAACGTATTTGTGTATCCTCTCGTTTAGTGTCGAACCGTTCATAAATCATCTTCGCCGTGTTCGGTGTTCCAGAATGAACTAATGTGAATCAGAAATACTATTTACCACAAAAGAGAGCATTTAAGTGCCAGTGTCTTTTAGCGATCGTGAGAACGTGTGTTCGGTCATCGCGTTCCGCATCATCAACAATCAACCGCGCCGTGATGGTCACGCGCAATCTCGTACAATTGAGAACTGTGAATGGTAAATTTAAATTTGTGAACAGTGTTAAAATCTATTACTAGTGTCAAGGAGGACTGGTACCAAATATCTGTGTATGCGTGACGAGCGTAAGAACTTTCGTGCGACCATTCGGCTTCCGCATCATCAACAATCACCCGCGTCGTGTCGGTTACGCGTACGCTCGTCTGAGTGATATTGTGGACTGGTAATCATGTATTAATTGGGATAAACACTCGTGAATTAGAATGTGAACAGTGCAACCTGCGATTTTAATTTATCGTCTCAGAATATAGTTGTTCATACCAGACATAGAACAGTGTTGTGTTTTAACGTTGAGTGGCTCCCCTAAACCCGCTTGCATATTTCGATAGATAATTTCAGGCAAGCCAGCAGCAGTGTGGAGCAGAATAATACAACCGCCGCGGCATTATCAGGTACGTGGTGTGGACAGGGCGCACGTTCAAGAAAAGCAGAAACGACAACCAGTTTAAGGTACCCCACCCGTTCGTACTCCAGGGCCTTTGAACGGTGTGCTCCGAAACACTTGTGCCGGCACCAGCGTTTTTCTCTGTCGTCCTGAATGTCCTGAATTATCCTGTGGGGGATCCACCGGCCTATACGTTTTGTGATGAGACTCGGACGTCCAATACCATACGACCTACTCGTTATCACACTATCCTTTATCCACTTTCCATAGGTACTCATGACAGTAGAACTCCAACAGGCGACCAGCTTTGCCATTCCAGAGATTCTCGCTTCCAGCCGCAGAGCCCCAACAACGTGCTCTATGTCATAGCCGTATCTTTGCTATAATGAGTGCCCATTCGTCTCTGTTGCACTTATATTCTTTCCTTACTGCGTCACGTGCCCGCAACACAATCATAAGGCATTCAGTCTCACGGTGGGGAGTGGTCATAATGTCTTGGTTCATCAATGTATGGTTTGTACTGGTACGGCTGGATCGTCAGTGATCTTTCAACACCCATACCAGCAACGGCAAAAACAAAACACACAAATGGCCATTAAAATTGCTACACCACGAAGATGACGTGCTACAGACGCGAAATGTAACTGACAAGAAGAAGATGCTGTGATATGCAAATCATTAGCTTTTCAGAGCATTCACACAAGGTTGGCGCCGGTGGCGACACCTACAACGTGCTGACATGAGGAAAGTTTCCAACCGATTTCTCATACACAAACAGTAGCTGACCGCCGTTGCCTGGTGAAACGTTGTTGTGATGCCTCGTGTAAGGAGGAGAAATGCGTACCATCACGTTTCCGACTTTGATAAACGTCGGATTGTAGCCTATCGCGATTGCGGTTTATCGTATCGCGACTTTGCTGCTCGCGTTGGTCGAGATCCAATGACTCTTAGCAGAACATGGAATCGGTGGGTTCAGGAGGGTAATACGGTACGCCGTGCTGCATCCCAACGGCCTCCTACCACTAGCAGTCGAGATGACAGGCATCTTATCCGCATGGCTGTAACGGATCGTGCAGCCACGTGTCGATCCCTGAGTCAACAGATGGAGACGTTTGCAAGACAACAACCATTTGTACGAACAGTTTGACGATGTTTGCAGCAACATCGACTATCAGCTCGCAGACCATGGCTGCGGCTATCCTTAACGCTGCATCACAGACAGGAGCGCCTGCGATGCTGTACTCAACGACGAACCTGGGTGCACGAAAGGCAAAACGTAATTTTTTCGGATGAATCGAGGTTACGTTTACAGCATCATGATAATCGCATCCGTGTTTGGTGACATTGCGGTGAACGCACATTGGAAGCGTGTATTCGTCATCGCCATACTGGCGTAACACCCGGCGTGATGGTATGGGGTGCCATTGGTTACACGTCTCGGTCACCTGTTATTCGCATCGACGGCACTTTGAACAGTGGACGTTACATTTCAGATGTGTTACGACCCGTGGCTCTACCCTTCATTCAGTCCCTGCGAAACCCTACATTTCAGCAGGATAACGCACGACCGCATGTTGCAGGTCCTGTACGTGCCTTTCTGGATACAGAAAATGTTAGACTGCTGCCCTGGTGAGCACATTCTCCAGATCTCTCACCAATTGAAAGCGTCTGGTGAATGGTGGCGGAGCAACTGGCTCGTCACAATACGCCAGTCACTACTCTTGATGAAATGTGGTATCGTGTTGAAGCTGCATGGGCAGTTGTACCTGTACACGCCATCCAGGCTCTGTTTGACTCAATGCCCAGGCGATTCAAGGCCGTTATTACGGCCAGAGGTGGTTGTTCTGGGTATTGATTTCTCGGGATCTATGCACCCAAATTGCGTGAAAATGTAATCACATGTCAGTCCTAGTATAATATATTTGTCCAATGAATACCCGTTTATTATCTTCATTTCTTCTTGGCGTAGCAATTTTAATGGCCAGTAGTGTAATACTGATTTGCGTAATAATAAGTAATTAAGGTGTTGATTTGAATCGCCCTCGTTAAAACAGGACGAGGAGACCGAAGTTAGATGGGTGTGTCTTGTGTGGAAACCACGCACCGGATTTGCGTCATTCCGCTATCAATGGACGCGGCTAAAGACTGTCGCGTTCCTCCTGTTTCGCCAGTATCCGCCTGAGGAGGCGTGTCCCGTCAGAGTGTGGGCGGACGGCGCCCGCCGCCACGCAGTCGACGCCGGCGGAAGCGGACACGTGACGACCGCGGCGGCTCCGCTCCCGGGCTGTCTGCCGGCCTGCGGTCGAACGGAAAGCGATCCGCGCAGCAAAAGCGACGCCGGTCTTAATTTTCTGGCCGTTTCCTTTATTCCTCTGACGAGTTGTTTTTCTGGCAGAAGTTTCTCGCTTCCGGCGCGGTGCAAGGCACTGGTTGGCGCCGGCACGCCGCGCGCAACCGCAGCAAAAAGGCGGCCGACCAGCGTTTCTCGACGCTTCCCTCTTCTCTCTCTCTCTGTCCCTCTGACGTAAGCCCGCTACCGGGCACACTTTCTGCACGTACTCTCTTCCCCCCTCCCAACGTCACCGTCCCTCTCGCCGCCCCCTCTCCTCCCCTCACCCTCTACCTCTATCTGTGGTCACCATCCCAGCTTCGCCGTTCACTTTCCATTGTATCCTCCGAATTTCCACTCGTCAAACCAGTTATTCCAAAGTTTTAGGTTCAAAATTATAAAAGTAGTCTCGGATACAAAAATGAGCAGTCTGACGTAAGCTATGAAGCTCATTCTAAAAGCAAAGAGCGTTTTGATCTAACGAAAAGCATTATCCTGCCCCTGCCCCTGCCCCTGCCCCTAGCCAACACCGACTCAAAGGAAGGCCTCGGCGCTTGTTCGTCACGTCACGTCAGCTAGGCACGGCGAACGCCAGGTCTGTTGCAGGCATACTCATAATGGTGGTGTCTCCCTCTCCGACACAGGAAAATGTGAACTATTGGCGGTAGTTGACCAACACACATTGTTCTGAGAGATTTCTGCAATCAATTAATTGTGCAATTCATTACACTTCTTAACAAACAGTGTACTCAAATTGCCACCTGTTTTAAGGATTGACATACAAAAACAACTTCATGGTCCAGCAGCAATAGAAGTCGAGCTTCTTTACCTTATTTGTAAATCTGAGGAAGTTACGTTTGTACTGGGCTGCTTTTACAAGAAACTGTGAACATATTGGTGCTCTTCTTTAGGTATCTTGGTTGACTATGGGGTGAGGAGCACTGAAATATCTTGCGATTGTACACGTTGGTGGAGGGGGTGGGGTACAGAAGAAGATGCAAAAGAGAGATACTTGTTTTATCAAATAAATTTTTTTTATCTTTATAAAGTTCCTCCTTTCAGTTGCAAGAGGGGAATATTTATCTTTTCAAATGTGCATGTTTAAAAAAGTTTAAGCTGAGCAGTATTTTCGATGTATGAAGCTATTTTGTTTCCTGTTTAGAATTCCTTTCGTTGAAAACGACTGTAATCTAATGACTGGCAACAGTTGGACATTTACACATGTAAATTAGTTCACATTTCCACTGACGATGTCAAACGAAAATAAATAAAGAAATGAAAGAAACGAGTTCATTGTAAGTGGGTTGGGGTAAGTTTCGATAACAAAATGGATCAAGTAAATATAGTTACTTGAATGTAAAATTTCCAAAGCTTGCAATGGGGCAAAGCATCTTCTCATATTGATCTACGTTTGTTTCGACAGGATTCAGTAATACAGAACTATGATCTTCATTTGTAGCTTTACGATAGTAAGAAAATCTTTCGTATAAATAAAACTGTAGAATTCAAAGCAATAGCAAACATTTTGTCCAAAAATAAGAGATTTATAGTGATAAGCACGCCCAGGCGTTTCTGCCTACAACAGACCTGGCGTTCGCCGTGCCTAGCTGACGTGACGTCACCAACAAGCGCCGAGGCCTTCCTTTGAGTCAGTGTTGCCCTAGCACCATGTCATAAACCTTGTCAATCCTCGGTGTATTATTTCCCCAACTGTCGTTTCCATCTCTTCTCCAACATCTCTAACGACCACGATATCGACGAGACGTTAATCCGGATCTTCCTTCTTCCTTCCATCCCATCTCGCAGATAAGGAATATCTCACTTCAAGAGAACTCCTGTCATCAAGATGGTGACATCACGTAGAACTTGTAAGTAGGCTCTTTAGGATTTTATGTTGGTAACGCCATGTAGCGCTCTGTATGAAAATCGCTCACTGTGCTGTGTGCAGTCTGTGGCTGGTTGGACTCATTGTTGGAATATTCGCTTGTGTAGTGTTGGGCAGTTGGATGTGAACAGCGCGTAGCGTTGCACAGTTGGAAGTGAGCCGCCAGCAGTGGTGGATGTGGAGAGAGAGATGCCACAGTTTTGAGAGGTCACTGTAAGCGGACGAACTGGACGTGTGTCCGCCAGAAAAAGGAAATTTGTAAAGATGGATGTCATCAATGATAGATATATATGACGACTTTTGAACATTATTAAGGTAAACACATTGTTTGTTCTCTATCAAAATTTTTCATTTTCTAACTATGCCTATCAGTAGTTAGTGTCTTCAGTAGTTAGAATCTTTTATTTACCTGGCAGTATTGGCGCTCCCTGAATTACAGTAGTTTGAGTAACGAAGATTTTTGTGAGGTAAGTAATTCATGAAAGGTATAGGTTATTGTTAGTCAGGCCCAGTCTTTTGTAGCGATTATTGAATGTCAGATTGCGTTACGCTTAAAAAAAAAAATTGTGTGTCAGTTTAGTGATAATCAGAATAAGTAAAGAGAGAACTGTATGAGTACGTTCAGTTTTACTCAGCTGTCTCTGTATCAAATAACGTAGAAGTTTACCAGCACAGTCATTCATAAATTTTTCTAAGGGGATGTTACAAACTTCTTGTCTTACTGAAGGTGAGTATATTGCTGCGTGAGTATATTGGGATAGTTGGGACGGCTACAGACAAGAAACAGAAGTTTAACATGATTTAGCTGTATTTTTCGATACAGATGAAAGTTGAGACAGCCTTTCCATTTTTGGCCGCTTATCCACAATTCTGCTTTATTAGTGGAGACGTCCCTGTCACACAAGGGATACTTTTAAAAGAGGAAAATAATTAAAAAGATGGAAGAAGTTCGCTTACTCCGAACCATAGCATGTTAGAAATGGAACAGGATGGCAGCAGACGAATTAATACGATGCTTGCGTAATAAACAAAGACAACTGCCAGAATTTCAAACGCACTCGGGAGAATTAAGCTGACGGAGAATAAGAGTTCTTAACTAGCCGTGAGAATTATGCGGATTCGTTGCGAGGGGCGGCATAGACCGTAAAGCTACACCAACGTGTAATGTCGACCTCAGGCGTGTATGGTCTCCATTCCGGCATCTTTCGATGCCATGTCTCGCGAGTGTCGGAGCAAGCTGTTACGTAGCCCGGGGGGGGGGGGGGGGGGGGCAGACTGATGCGGCAGTGTACAAATGAGTGGAGACTGTATGCCGACTAGCGAGTACAGTGATGCGGGAGCATGGTGCTTCCAGCCGTTTTATACCGTGGGTAGTGTGCCTCCACGGCTAAACACATAGTCCGCACTGCCAACTCCATAGAGTGGCTCCACTCACTTACTCTTGTTCTGTCTTATGTCAGGACGAGTACTTTTGAAGTTCTAGTGTTGCCTTCTCCACGCGACGCTAACGCGAAGACGCGGAGATAAAGGTATGGGCTCCACATCGTCACACCAAACTTGAACGTGAAAGTGCTCCTCATAACAGTATTGTAAATTTAGTGAAAGTGAAGTTTAGTGAAAGTGATTTGTCGTAATGACGTAATGGTACTAGCGTCACCGTCTGACAGTCCAGCCCTTCCGCAATGCATTTGTAGTTTCAGAACTTCGCACACAATTCGTTTCGGGTGACGGATTTTCATACTGAGTTTATGTACTCGCATCGATTCGTGGTTATGGTCATCCAATTTGTAATTTCACCAGTTGTCAGAATCTGTGAAATGAGTTTGTCTGGACTTATAAAAGTCGTTGTCTTTCTTTGAAAAAAAAAAAAAACCGTGAACAGGCCCTAAAGACAACGCGGTTGTCGACCTATTGCATTGTCATCCTCAGTCATTCATCGTTGTATGTGGGTTGGAGGGTCATGGGGTCAGTACACTGCTCTCCCAGCCGTTGCCGACGTTTCGACCTCGTGGCCGCTATCTCTGTCAGGTAGCCCCTCCGCTGGCATTACGGGGCTGACTCTATCCTGGTCCAGTCCTCCCACCAAGGAAACATCCCTGGCAGTACCGGGAGACGTGTTGACCACTCGGCTACAGAATACAGTTGCTTTGGTCTTTCCAATGCGTACGTGAATCGCCGCGGGAAGGTCTGTGATCTACACCCTTCCTAATATTTGTTGGCGCCAGTATGACGCTAACAGTGAGCAGGATTGATCATTCAGTGCTTATTCGTGCGATTTTAAAATGTGTAACTAAATTAACGGTCGTGCCAATTGTGACGTTAAAAAGAAATTACACGCAGTCGAAATTTACAGGTTGCTAACCGAAGTTTATGGAAACGCGATGAATGAAATTTCAGTTGGAAAATACTGCATATTATTTACCAACGGGCGAACGAATATTCTTGAAGAATAATCGTCGAGACCGACGAACTCAAATCAAGAATTAAGGCAAAAATTCAACAGGACAGACGTTTCAATACTGACGGCCGAGCTTATGTCCTGAAATTTAACTATTAGCTCTTTCGTGGTGACTCTGGTGTGCTCAAGGTCTACTTCATGGTTTAGATGTTTCACGACGGATGGATCATATACCCTGTTACCATGGTGTCTATTTTACATTATATGTGGTTTTATGACTGGTGGGTCACGTATCTAGGTACTTTTACGCAATCTGACGATGCCCCAAAAGGGTGAAATGCTTCACTGACATTAAATAATTTTGCAGCCGAGACTGCTTTTGTTCTGAAACAAGAGCAAAAGCTTTGACCGTAGCTGGCCAATGGAAAAGGTAGGCGGCAGAATTCGTTAGGGTTCCATCATGCTTTGAAAGGAAAGGCACCCTAGTCTTGTCCTTCACCCTCGCCACCATGCTGCAGCAAACAGTGTTTAAGGAATTTCCTGGTGTTAAAATGGGCTCATTCAACAAACAGTGATGACCATTTCAGTTACGTTCGTAAGACTTGGGTCCATGATTCAAGTTGGATAAAATCGTGCTCTTTATGCGTTCTTTATTATACATCCAGAGTTCGCTTGCAGAATACTGAGTCTCTGTTCACGTTTTCAGTGGTTTCGAAACACGTGGTGACATGAATGTACGTCAGTCCTAGGCACGTGTAAACTGAAGTGACTTACTAGCAGCTTTTCCCAGTCGCGACGATGCTGTTAAGCGATTTGTAATGTTGTTTCTTTTGTGATTATAAGATGTTATTCGGAGGGATGTTAGATACTCCAATTTGATGTTCATTCACACTCTATATGGCAGAACATTACCTACTTGTAAATTATAGCGGTTCTCCGATACATTAAAACTTCGCGAATTCATTGAGTCAAACATTTTCCCTTGAATTACGCATGTCACTACGTGAATCCTTAAATGCATTTTTATGGGAAACGTGGTTCTTGCACATTTGTTGCATTTGATACATAGTACACGCGTGCCTCACTGGTATTTGTTATTTTGTGAAAGATTTTTTGCAATCCATATAAGCTGATCCTGATTCTGTTTCCCGAGATAGCCTGCCTCTGAGATAACGTAACAGTAGTTCCTCGCATTCACCACATAAGCTCGTTTTCTGGTTATTACACAATGTAGGAAACAGATGAAAAAAGCCTTTGTCCTTGCACAAATCGAATCTATAAGGCGCTACAGTCTGGAACCGAGCGACCGCAACGGTCGCAGGTTCGAATCCGGGCATGGATGTGTGTGATGTCCTTAGGTTTTATTAGTTCTAAGTTCTAGGCTACTGATGACCTCAGAAGTTAAGTCGCATAGTGCTCAGAGCCATTTGAACCATTTGAATCTATAAGCTGCGATTTATCGTACTTTGAAGCCGTGTAGTATATGATTTACAGTCCATACATGTGTTCTGTGGTGTCACCGCCAGACACCACACTTGCTAGGTGGTAGCTTTAAATCGGCCGCGGTCCATTAGTACATGTCGGACCCGCGTGTCGCCACTGTCAGTGATCGCAGACCGAGCGCCACCACACGGCAGGTCTCGAGAGACGGACTAGTACTCGCCCTAGTTGTACGGACGACTTAGCTAGCGATGCACACTGACGAAGCCTCGCTCATTTGCAGAGCAGATAGAATAGCCTTCAGCTAAGTCAATGGCTACGACCTAGCAAGGCGCCATTAGTATTACATTGCATGAATCTACAGAGTCTCACTTGTATCGTCAAGAGCGATGTACAGCAATGATGGATTAAAGTTAAGTATTCCAGAAGCTACGTACTTTTCTTTATAGCATTCATTACGTATCCTGTTTCAGACCTCACGCCAGCCTGCGTGAGTCAACGCGTGCCTATCGGCCTCTTCTTTCAAATAGTGTATGTAGTGTTGGCTAACTGCTAACACTACATGTTCAGTATTCCATTGTGTTACTTCCAATAACTTCCCCCTTTTTTCGTTACTCTTTGTGTAGCTGTCCTATCCAGTTGCTAGTTAAAAGTCAGAGCGCGTTGTCAGTGGGTATTCTATATCTGCGGGAGTATTTTAGGGTGCAAAATTTTAGTTTCGATAGGAGTGGCAGCTCGCGAGGTGGTGAAACACGTTTATAAATTAAAACCAGTGGTTATTTCCGTAATAGTTGGACCCGAATTATTCCCAGAATTTACGTAAGTACAATTCTTAGAAAGCAATGTGTCAAGTACTGTTGGAGGGCCACTCTCAACCCCATTGTAAACAACGCGTGGGAACATTGATGTCAGTTGATTTGGAGCCTAGAATTCAGTTCTGGCAATGGGTCGCAATGGACTGCATGTATTGCGGGTGGTAGTCCACTCGAAATAGTTGCTATCAGTTTAAGTTATTGCTCCAAGGTGTAAGTTGTTTATGCAAAGAAACAACAGTAAATAATCGTTCCCGACTGTTAGTTTCCTATTTTAAAGTATTCTGTTTAGTAGCATCTCTACCTTCTGTACCACTACGAACTTAAAGATTTCGGACAGCCTCTGGCACTCTCCACATAGACCTATCACACATGCAGTATACAATCTGTCTTGAGCAGTAGAAATTAGCGTTGCTTCCATCTGCGCTTAGTGAAATTTTTGTGTAACTTCTAGTCAATGTACCTCTGTCGGACGTTTGCGTCTTCAGTCAGAGAGCTGGCCGGGCTGGCCGTGCGGTTCTAGGCGCTACAGTCTGGAACCGCGTGACCGCTACGGTCGCAGGTTCGAATCCTGCCTCGGGCATGGATGTGTGTGATGTCCTTAGGTTAGTTAGGTTTAAGTAGTTCTAAGTTCTTGTGGACTGATGACCTTAGAAGTTTACGTCCCATAGTGCTCAGAGCCCATCTGTCAGAGAAATATTTATGTAACTTCGTGCTCACGTGCTTCTGTTCAATATTCTTCTGTACTTAACGGAAATATTTCAAAAGCATGCGACAAACCAACGAACTTTTCCGTAATGCGATTTATTATTTGCTGCGACACGTCAGTAGTGCTTTACGCTTGCTTTGAATAGATGCAGTGAGAATGTTGATGAGTTTCTGAGAAACATTTTTCTGTTGCTCAAGTCGAGGAATATCCGCTTGCGGAAGAGTCATGTTAGAAGACGCTCTGGTAGGAGTACCTCTTCTAAGTAAAATGTACAATTCCGTTTTTGGAGAGGGACCTGCTAACTCATTTTCTGCTCTTATTCCAGTACAAAGGACAGTCGTATAGAACAGGTAATTAAATCTGGTATATCATGTACGTCCTCCCAACGTTTGTACGTATCGTACAGTCAGAAAATAATAAGCTAACTTATCTTTAATAATAAATTCAATATTTCTGTAGCTGGTGAGACGGATTTGTTGTCTGCCCCTCTTTTTCCCTCACAAGTCTTGACGCCTCATCAAACATACATCCATTGGTAGCTACTTTAACTGCGCATAATACGCAAGGTCAACCAGACAGAATGTGAACGAAACAAAACAAAAGCAGCGATTTGCCCAGGCTTCGCACGGGTAGCACTAAGCGTCTACGACGGAACAACTTCTCTGGCGTTAGCGGTAGTACTTTGTACACACAAGCCTTCCTCGTGATGCATTCTGGACGTTAGTGAAAGACGTATCAGAATTCCTGCAGTAGCTCCTGATATTAGCCTCCACATGCAGACAGATGAACGTGGCGGCGGACTTTTAGCTCAAATGTTCAAATGTGTGTGGAATCCTATGGGACTTAACTGCTACGGTCATCAGTCCCTAAGCTTACACACTGCTTAACCTAAATTATCCTAAGGACTAACACACACACCCATGCCCGAGGGAGGACTCGAACCTCCGCCGGGACCAGCCGCACAGTCCTTGACTGCAGCGCCTTAGACCGCTCGGCAAATCCCGCGCGGCGGACTTTAGCAACATGCATAGAAGATGTGCAGGTAGTAAAAAGAACATGACAGTCAAGAAATACGAGAGAACAAGATGATGTGTTTAAAGTAATGGGAAAACCATCAATGCTGCTCTCCATGAAACATTGGACATACAACAAACATTTTGTAGCACTGATTTCTTCAGTGAAGGATAAATAAAGACATGGGCACACTTGAACAAAATGAAATACCTCAGTATGCGTGGAAGACTACTTGCAGTCACCATTAACGTCGCAGTATTTTGTGCAGTATCTACGGAAAACATTTCAACACGTCGACAAGGTGGGTGGCCGTGCTTCTCTTGTGTCTAGAATGGCTTCTTATCTCTAACTGCAGCTTTCCTCGAGTAAACACATCGCCGTGACGGTCACTTTGTCTAAATTTTCGAGGATCGTTTCACAGAATGAAAACTGGCGCACATGACACACTTGTTTCTTATTTCAGACTGAAAAACAACACGGGACTTGTGTGCTGTTCTGTAATTATTTTGTCCTTTGTTTCTGGGACACTTTAGCTCTGTTGCTACTGTTAGAATCTGTCCCTGTGTAAGGTGTCAGGCAAATCCAACACATTCCATGAAAACCCTGACATGATAAGCAAATCCAGCAGTATGTCACATAGCTACGAATAAATCGTGACATTAAATTAACCAAAGTAATACGATTAACGAGTGAGCAAATGGAATACCACAGACTAACACAAGAATGCCTAAATGCATGTCATACCTTCCCACCGTGAAACAGACGCAGTTCCGAGGGGAGAAACGAGAACAGAAGCCGAGAGCAGAACCGTGTTAAGCTAGAAGGCCCTACGATAAGGGACGGACACCCACGCGCCAGCCAACCGCCAGGACCACCCTCCAGCCCATGTTAAAAGATAGAGCCCTCCATAAGAACAGTATAGATCTTACGATAACACTAAAAGGGCCACACCAGCTGAAAGTTTTAGCGTGAGACTTTTTCACGTCTCTCTTACGTTGCAAACGTTAAAAACATTGCCCCACCACGAAAAGTATAACGTTTCTCATTGGATAGACAGAATTTCTGTAGGCGGAGCTTAAGGTGAAGATTGAGACCCTGATTGGTCAGAAGAAAACACAGCCAGATAGTTTTTTTTAAAACCTACTTCGGTAAATTGTAGTAAGGAGAAGTTAGGAAGAGTTGCTTCCGAGACGGCGAGCTGTATGGAGCTGCGCCGCCCGCCGCCCCCTGACGCTGGCTAACCAACGACAAGGTAATGAACGCACGCAATGCTGCATAACAGCGCATAAAGCCTCACTCAGAACTGCAGAAGTCTGATCTGTTACACTCCCTTTTTACGTAATACTAGTGTCGATCGTCAATTAAATCACAGGGTGTTCACATTTGCTACTTGAAGTAAAAATCTGAAACACGATGATTTTTCTGTTATATAATTATTGAGAAGCCACATCGGCCACTGTAATTTACGACAAGTTAGATAAGTAATTAAAGATAATTGAGGGTCACTGTAGACCATTTTGATAGTTTTCTCTTTTGTGAAACTTAATTTAAACCTAGATTATAGATGTGATATGGCATAGGTCATCCTTCGATCCATTGTAGAACTTGGAAACCCATTCAGGGAATATTCGTTCACATTTTTGTTGAACGCATTTGGTTTTTATCATCCTGTATTAAAACATTTCCTTTTATCAATAGTGCAATTTATAAACAATGTTTTGTGAGTAGAATAAAATTTCCAATGGTTAACTTAACTGCTTTTTCGACGTTATTTTACCAGCTAACTAAAAATAGGAAAGCCTTTAACACCTTCCACTAAATTTAGTTAGTATTAAGATTCTTTTACAGGGAGTGCAGTGGAGCTGATGCTGAAATCATTAAGTATTTGGTTATATCATCGCTAGTCTCACTGAACTCTTCTGAACTCTACATGTCATGTGTGGTCTGGCGTCTCCTTACCAGCAACAGGTCCCAGGTTCAAACTAGTCATTTCCCCCAAAAAAAAACACGCTCAGAGCGTCGTTGCGCGAAAGTGGTATGGAGACACGACTTAAAACAAACAGACACCACGCAGAATGTTAGACCTCGATCAGCCATCACGTTACCTGTACAGACACTCACTTTCACGAGCGGCAGCCAACTTTTTGAAATAATATTAATTGTTTACAAACTTCAAACGCCTTTTAAAAACATTAACAATAAAGAGTTCAGACAAGACGCGAACAGAAGCTTTGATAAGTGGTGCTTGCGGGCTTTCAAATTAAAATGGGAGATGTGACGGTGTGATGTGGCCCTCAACCACGTACCCTCAGACTCAGTGTTGCAATATTATAAGTTTTGGCTGGTTTCGTCGTCTAGGGACTGGGATACGTAGTTGCCGCATTACAGGCCAAATACTGCTGAGTCTACAGTGTACGATGAGAATACACACACGAATCGAATGGTCGAAGGTTTCTATCACTCGGAAATTGCGAATTATGAATGTAACATATAAATTTATAAATGAAAGATTGCAATTAAATAAAATCTGCAGGTAGTATCTTAACGACTTTAAATGATGAGAACGATGCGGTATATTTCTGCAAAAACACTTACTGGTGTCGATGGTCCAGTAACTGAATAAAATATGAGCTGAATAACAGGGAAACAATAGATTCCTACTGCACGTAATTAGTTATGAACAACAACATAGCTTTCGAGATATTCACTTTTAAACGCACACTACGTCTTCATTGTAGAAGCCACGGAAATCTCACAAGTCCGCACTCCGAAGTATTTCTATCTCTCGCGACCACACTCCAAGTCTCTCTCTCGACCGTGCGTTCCTCGCGCCGTCGGGCCCAGACCTCACTCCCGTATCCTGTGCCGTACTGTCCAGAGCTACCCACTCCAAACCGCCCTGTCCTCTCTCGAAATGATCCTCCTCCCCCACCTCCATACAGTCTCACCATTAACGAGCACTGTGATTGGCTAGAGCGCTCCCTCCATGTCTCCTAGCGAACGCACACTCAAAAACATAATGAAACATATTCTGTAAGTAGGCTGTTTAGGTTTTTTTATTGGTAACGCCACCTCTGTATGAAAATCACTGGCTGTGCTGTGTGCAGTCTGTGGCTGCTTTGCATAGTTGTAATACTCGCCATTGTAGTGTTAGGCAGCTGGCTGTGAACAGCGTGTAGCGTTGCGCAGTTGGAGGTGAGCCGCCAGCAGTGATGAATGTGGGGAGAGAGATGGCGGAGTTTTGAAATTTGTAAGACTGTCATGAACTGCTATATATAATATGACTATTAAGGTAAATACAGTGTTTGTTCTCTATTAAAATCTTTCATTTGCTAACTATGCCTATCAGTAGTTAGTGCCTTCCTTAGTTTGAATCTTTTATTTAGCTGGCTGTAGTGGCGCTCGCTGTATTGCAGTAGTTCGAGTAACGAAGATTTTTGTGAGGTAAGTGATTTGTGAAACGTATAGGTTAGTATTAGACAGGGCCATTCTTTTGTAGGGATTATTGAAAGTCAGATTGCGTTGCGCTAAAAAATATTGTGTGTCAGTTAAAGCACAGTCATGTATAATTTTTCTAAGGCGACGTTTCAATTCGAAATACTGGATTTACATTTAAATACTTGAAATTAGATAAATATTTCTACGGCTGGACCATAAACACGCTGTAACACACATTATTACATACATAAACAATTAAATAAACATATATCAAAAGAAAAGAAGCAAATGGTAGGCCAGGAGCCTAATGTCTCTCTGCTTTCTAAAACACAGTAAATAACTGACCAGTTTCTTCATGAATAGCATATATCGGATATTAACAAAGACATAGATGAATCAATGTATTTATAAGCATGCTGCTACCGTTTTTTCGTGTAACTGTGGAGTTCTTATGGCCTGACGCGATCGATAGTAATCGGCCACTTTGACCTCCAATAACTCACGTACTATTTAAGTTACATGCCTGTAATTCATACCAATTTAGGTTTACACTAGTAACTTTCTAAAGGCACGACGGTCGAAAAAATCGGATGAAACGTTTCTATTTTGGAAATTCGTTGCTGGGTGTTACTTGTATAATTTACAGTCAGATACTACACTTTCAACTAATAAAGATATTGAAAATCTGATTACACCATCAGAATCGTCGTGCAAATAATGGTAATGTACTTGTTTCTTTTTGAGGTATTATCATTCGTCTTAGCACTCCGTCTTCAGGCCACAAGTGGCCCATTGGGACCCTCGGACTGCCGTGTCGTCCTCAGCTGAGGATGCGAATGGCAGGGTGTGTGGTCAGCACACCAACCTCCCGGTCTTTTTGACTGTTTTCTTTGACTACAGCCGCTACTATTCGGTCTAGTAGCTCCTCAGTTGGTATCACGAGGCTGAGTGCACCCCGAAAAACGGCAACAGTGCACGGCGGCCTGGACGGCCATCCATTCCAAGTGCCGGCCACGCCCGACAGCACTTAACTTCGGTGATCTGACGGAAACCGGTGTATCCACTCGGCATACAAGTCTCTTTCATTGACACAGCGTCACAATGGAATTCTTTTGTGTACATAGTTCCGCGTAGTCAGCGCGTACACAACTTTCCCACTAGAGCGCGCCCCGCTAAGCACAACAGCGTAGGCACAGCGCTCGTCCGTCTCCGCACTACGAGATGGCGCTGTCTTAGAGACGGACCAAATTCTGCTTCCGCCGATCTGCGTATTAATATGTAACGCAGGCAATGAGATTGCTGCTAACGTAGAACCTTTTCTCCTCGCGGATCACACTCGCGCAGTGATACCTGAACGCGCGAGGTATTGTAACGAGTGTACAGACCTCCGATTAGTCAGTCTGCATTTGTCTGCACCCATCTCTACCAGTCTGCATTTGCCAGCACCAGTCTATACCAGTCTGCATTAGTCTGTACCAGTCTGTGCAAGTTCTACATTTGTCTGTACCAGTCTATAGTCAAGTTTCAGTCTGCACCTAGTAAGATTACCATATTCCTGTACATAGCCATGAAGATAAATGTATAGACACTTTTGTCAAGTATCAGAGATATATGTGAGAATAAGATTAACGTACCAGTACCAAAGGAACTTCAGATTGTCAATTGTAAATAGCATCCAGAACCAAGTTAAGTAATTTTTATGCTTGTTATTGTTTTAATAATTGTGTGTGAAAATTAATCAAGTTCTGTTTAAAGTTGGTCACGGTCAATCTGCTACTCTAAGCGTGCAAGTGGCATTTCTATCGTCTGACCTAACGGCAGAAGATAAACACGCCATGATAAGACCACGAGACATATTGCTGACACTCACCTACTTCGTTAGAGCGACAGGTCATATAATCTGATGGTGTGTGTACTGAAGGTCTTAGAGTATGCACACCACAAATTCCCAGCCACGTGGCTGGACTAAGCGCTGGGGCTACCCCTCTCGTCCAGCTAACGTTCGCCACCACGTGTTTCCTGCCGGGCCCCAGCATTGACGAGCGGCCTGTGCGGCCACGCCAACTTAGAATATTTTCAGGGCGCCACAATTCGCCCGTTACCTCACATGCTACAAATGAATGGCGAATGTTAGGTAAGTAGAACGGAAAGATGATGAAGAGAGACTTATTTTAATTAGGGAGGAAATAAATTTACGGCACAAGTTGAGTGTATGGAGAGGTGAATTGGTAGTACACATCCAAAAGCATCACAGACACTTCAGTTCTTTAATGGAAGCAAGTGTGTTTGGGGGGGGGGGGGGTGACTGTAAAAATGTAAAAATGTACACAGGCATCATGTGTTGACTGTAGTAATATACTAAGCAGGTTGAAATGGAAGTGTTTTGCAATATGACGTATATACGCAGAGTGAAGCGACAAATGAAAATTTGTTCCAAGGGCAGGATTCGAAATTCAAACCTTAGTCTCCCGTTGATTAGGGAGACGCGCTAAGCACTGCTCCACCCTGTGACAGTCTCTTCCCACAACTGCTCGGACTGTCCTAGCATGTCTCCCATCTGGATCCAATTTCCTATTCGCGCCTCAGCCCACTAGGCATTTCCCCTAAACTGGAGCCATATACACTCCTGGAAATTGAAATAAGAACACCGTGAAGGGGAAACTTTATTGACACATTCCTGGGGTCAGATACATCACATGATCGCACTGACAGAACCACAGGCACATAGACACAGGCAACAGAGCATGCACAATGTCGGCACTAGTACAGTGTATATCCACCTTTCGCAGCAATGCAGGCTGCTATTCTCCCATGGAGACGATCGTAGAGATGCTGGATGTAGTCCTGTGGAACGGCTTGCCATGCCATTTCCACCTGGCGCCTCAGTTGGACCAGCGTTCGTGCTGGACGTGCAGACCGCGTGAGACGACGCTTCATCCAGTCCCAAACATGCTCAATGGGGGACAGATCCGGAGATCTTGCTGGCCAGGGTAGATGACTTACACCTTCTAGAGCACGTTGGGTGGCACGGGATACATGCGGACGTGCATTGTCCTGTTGGAACAGCAAGTTCCCTTGCCGGTCTAGGAATGGTAGAAGGATGGGTTCGATGACGGTTTGGATGTACCGTGCACTATTCAGTGTCCCCTCGACGATCACCAGTGGTGTACGGCCAGCGTAGGAGATCACTTCCCACACCATGATGCCGGGTGTTGGCCCTGTGTGCCTCGGTCGTATGCAGTCCTGATTGTGGCGCTCACCTGCACGGCGCCAAACACGCATACGACCATCATTGGCATCAAGGCAGAACCGACTCTCATCGCTGAAGACGACACGTCTCCATTCGTCCCTCCATTCACACCTGTCGCGACACCACTGGAGGCGGGCTGCACGATGTTGGGGCGTGAGCGGAAGACGGCCTAACGGTGTGCGGGACCGTAGCCCAGCTTCATGGAGACGGTTGCGAATGGTCCTCGCCGATACCCCAGGAGCAACAGTGTCCCTAATTTGCTGGGAAGTGGCGGTGCGGTCCCCTACGGCACTGCGTAGGATCCTACGGTCTTGGCGTGCATCCGTGCGTCGCTGCGGTCCGGTCCCAGGTCGACGGGCACGTGCACCTTTCGCCGACCACTGGCGACAACATCGATGTACTGTGGAGACCTCACGCCCCACGTGTTGAGCAATTCGGCGGTACGTCCACCCGGCCTCCCGCATGCCCACTATACGCCCTCGCTCAAAGTCCGTCAACTGCACATACGGTTCACGTCCACGCTGTCGCGGCATGCTACCAGTGTTAAAGACTGCGATGGAGCTCCGTATGCCACGGCAAACTGGCTGACACTGACGGCGGCGGTGCACAAATGCTGCGCAGCTAGCGCCATTCGACGGCCAACACCGCGGTTCCTGGTGTGTCCGCTGTACCGTGCGTGTGATCATTGCTTGTACAGCCCTCTCGCAGTGTCCGGAGCAAGTATGGTGGGTCCGACACACCGGTATCAATGTGTTCTTTTTTCTATTTCCAGGAGTGTAGTTTCATTCGATTAAATCACCTATGCCTGGACTTCAAGTACGATCCCCCGTTTCATTTTATGCCGAAGTGCTATTCCAATACAGTTGGATAGTCTCTGCAATGCTTTTCGAGTTTAGGGGGAATACCAAATGCGCTGGGGCGTGAATGGGAATTTGGACTGAGGAGGGAGGCATTCCAGGACAGTCCGTGCAGTAGTGCAATGCCATTGAGCCTGGGTGGTGTACTGGTTAGCACATAGTGAGAAGGAAACCTGGGTTCAAATTCCGGCCTTGGTACAAAGTTTTATGCATCACTTTGAAACATCCGCTTAGAAAATTTTTATAAATGACAGTGCTGGAAAACATCTACGTTATTTGATTTTCAAACAGCTGAGCAAAACTGAACGTATTCAGACATTCACTAAACTGACACACAATATTTTTAGCGCAACGCAATCTGACTTTCAAAAACCCCTACAAAAGAATGGTCCTGACAAACAATAACCTATACCTTTCATGAATCACTTACCTCACAAAAATCTTCGTTACTCGAACTACTGCAATACAGCGAGCGCCACTACTGCCAACTAAGTAAAAGATTCTAACTACTGAAGGCACTAACTACTGATCAGCATAGTTAGCAAATGAAAGATTTTGATAGAGAACAAACAATGTATTTACCTTAACAGTGTTCACAAGTCATAATATATATAGTAGTTCATGATATCCGGTCTTAAAAATTTACTATCTCTGATGGACACACGTCCAGATCATGCGCTCTCAAAACTCCGTCATGTCTCTCCCCACATCCACCACTACTGGCGGCTCACCTCCAACTGCGCAACGCTATGCGCTGTTAACAGCCAACTGCCCAACACTACAATAGCGAATATTACAACAGTGGAAACCAGCCACAGACTGCAGACAGCGCAGTCAGCGATTTTCATATAGAGTGCTACGTGGCGTTACCAACACAAAAACCTAAACAGCCTACTTACAACTTTAGTCTACTTACATGCATGATACATATTTGAGATTTGAGAAGGTCTCTGGAACCATATAGTTTCATCTGATATGTTGTAATGGTTAGCACTGTTGAAAGGCTCACACGGGATATCGTAGTGTCCAGAGCTGCACGAAACCAGCCTCCGGACTGAAGACCACAACAGAGCCCAGATATCCCCACTGGTGCCTCTCACTTAGAGTTATTTATTGCATATTGTGTTTTATTTAAGATTTGTCATATATGAAATGATTTACACTTTAAGTTACTTGTTCGACAGTTGTTTACGTGGTATCAACGTTCGATACCACACTTGTTAGGGGTTGCAGTTATCGACTGCGGTCGGCACCAGTATTGCTGGACCTCTCGAGTCAAGGCTAGCTCCTCTCCGCGGTTTGCAGCAAGTCTCTAGCGTGCGCTCGGCCACTCTTGCTCGGGACGTCAAGTAGGAAAGCAGTATGGCCTTCAGCCGACAGGAAGCAACCCCTAACAAGGCGCTTAGTCAAAGTATGGCCTATGTGATGCCTCTATAGCTCTCTGTTTGTAATTATATTCCTCCTGACTATGAAGACCCCTGTACCACCAGTTAAGTACAATATAGTAATTTTTACCAACGACTTCTATTTCTTTTAGTCATTGTAGACCCAGGCCATGCAGACAGCTCCTTATCGACTTCACTGACAAATCTGCTGTATTGTAACACCCCACCCATCACTTATCTGGTTTTGGCGTGTGTTCACCCCAGCTTGTTGACTAACAGATCAACAGAGAGTGCAAAACTGCCGCAATGTCGGATAACGCAAAGAAAGTAATAAGGCCCTGTGACTCCTGATTGAGCTGCGGTGGCAGTGTTGACATTAATTGATTCAGAATTGATCACTTTTAATTAAAACGGGGTGTACATTGATGTTATATTCAGCTATTGAACACCAGAAGCAAATGTTGAACATAAAATTAATTGGGAAAGTGACTTGGGATTTCAACTACTTGATTGAAAACAGATGCAGTCGATTAGCAAAGATTTATTTTAACTCACAACCTTCAATCATCACGTTACATGACTCTCCTAACAGGCAGTGGTAATAAATTGCGTTTGCGTGGAGTAAAGCGCGATAAATCAAAAGTAATTCCTATCGACTGACCCAGGCGTAATGCGAAGTGTGAGAATAATTCTACAATACACAGCCTATGAAACCCTCGTGGAAACTTTGCCGACGTGATCCAACAAATTAATCAGTGGCCTAATTCAAGCCGGACCTGTGCAATATCACCGAATTCAGCGTGGCGGAGCGGTGTCATTGTGCGGACGTCAGCTGACCTCGTGGTGCTGCAAGGCTGTGCTTGTCTATTCACTCCTAGCTATCTTGCTCAGTACATAGCTGAACCAAAACTATCTATCTCAATCGTTCCATTTGCTAAGTCCTAAACTGCAGACATGCTCACTCTCTCTCTCAGGCAAGCTGAGTAAAGAACGTCACGTACGCACTCTAGGCAAGCTGCAAACGGAAGACCTCTATGGAGACTTCTCCCAGTCCGCTGTTCGCCTCGGTTTCCCTTCCAGTAAAATCACTTACGCCAATTGCAGCACAAGTCGCGTTAATTATGTGTCGCTTCCCAGCACCAACCAGTGCCTGCTCTGGGAAGTGAACAAATTCCCACAAAATTTCCCGTCCTCTCAACATCTGCTATTTAGCTCCTCCCAGGCCACCCATCAAGGTTAGCATCTGCACAAACACCAAGTTTTCCGGAATTCTGACTCCCAGGAGAGTACTTCTAATTCCTTGGTCCTAAGTTCCCATCGCTCTTCACCTGATTTACTTCAGACTCTGTGGACCGTGAATTCAGCGTGAAGTTGCTATAGTCACGAACACGCTTATTTTGACCTCTGTTGACCGCTCCACCATAGCTTTGCACAGCTTTCTCGCATGTTTCACTGAAGATGGGACGACGGACATTTATCAACAGGCATACAAGTTGTCCACCTGCTTCCCAGTACGCCAGCATGGGGTGGGGGTCAACCACCCATGCTGTCACTCATCATATGACAGCTGGAGGCCGCACCCCATTACCGCTTTCTCTAGATTTTGAGCCGCCTTAAGCTGCCTATTGTCGCTTCCCTTTGCCGCTCCCCAGCCGTGCGCCATGGTCAACTCAAATACTTCCCTGGGGTAAACTAGCCTCCAATAAATCGACATGTTTCCACAAAGTTTTCATGTCATGTGAATTACTTTAAAACCATCACCCGACATACATTATTCCAATACGTCCATACTGTACCATCTACAAGATGCATTGTGCCTTGTCAGTCATCTTTGTTCAGCCCTACTGTTCGCGCAACGTGAGTTAGGTGATATTTAATGACATCATGTAAGGGGCATAGTTCTTGCCATCATACAGTATATGAAAAGTCGAGATATGTATGTTTCTATTTAGCATTGGCCACCAGTCATTCACACTGGCGACGATTCAGTCGTCGTCTTCATGACAGTTTATGCGTCACTTTTACTTACAGGTAGGAGTCCAAATAGTGAAGGTAGCAGAGGATCAAGTAGGTAAAAAGACGAGGGTTAATAGAAATCCATGGCTAACAGAAGAGATATTGAATTTAATTGATAAAAGGAGAAAATACAAAAATGCAATAACTGAAGCAGGAAAACAGGAATACAAACGTCTCAAAAATGAGATCAATAAGAAGTGCAAATTGGCTAAGCATGGATGGCTAGAGGACAAATGTAAGACTGCCTACAGGAAAATTAAAGAGACCTTTGGAGAAAAGAGAACGACTTGCATGAATATCAAGAGCTCAGATGGAAACCCAGTACTAAGCAAAGAAGGGAAACCAGGAAGTTGGAAGGAGTATATAGAGGGTCTATACAAGGGCGATGTTCTTGAGGACAATACTATAGAAATGGAAGAGAATGTAGATGAAGATGAAATAAGAGGTATGATACTGCGTGAAGAGTCTGACAGAGCACTGAAAGGCCTAAGTCGAAACAAGGCCCCGGGAGTAGACAACATCCCATTAGAACTAATGATAGCTTTGGGAGAGCCAAGCCTAACAAAACTCTACCATATAGTGAGCAAGATGTATGAGACAGGCGAAATACCCTCAGACTTCAGGAAAAATATAATAATTCCTATCTCAGAGAAAGCAGGTGTTGACAGATGTGAAAATTACCGAACTATCAGTTTAATAAGCCACGGCTGCAAATACTAACACAAATTCTTTACAGACGAATGGAAAAACTGGTAGAAGCCGACCTCGGCAAAGATCAGTTTGGATTCCGTAGAAATATTGGAACACGTGAAGCAATACTGACCCTACGAGTTATCTTAAAAAATAGATTAAGGAAAGACAAACCTACGTTTCCAGCATCTGTAGACTTAGAGAAAGCTTTTGACAATGTTGATTGGAATACTGTCTTTCAAATTCTGATGGTGGCAGGGGTAAAATACAGAGAGCGAAAGGCTATTTACAATTTGAACAGAAACCAGACGGCAGTCATAAGAGTCGAGGGACATGAGAGGGAAGCAGTGGTTGGGAAGGGAGTGAGACACGGTTGTAGCCTATCCCCGATGTTATTCAATCTGTATATTGAGCAAGCAGTAAAGGAATCAAAAGAAAAATTCGGAGTAGGAATTAGAATCCGTGGAGAAGAAATAAAAACTTTGAGGTTCGCCGACGACTTTGTAATTCTGTCAGAGACAGCGAAGGACCTGGAAAAGCAGTTGAACGGGATGGACAGTGTCTTGAGAGGAGGATATAAGATGAACATCAACAAAAGCAAAACGAGGATAATGGAACGTAGTCGAATTAAATCGAGTGATGCTGCCGGAATTAAATTAGGAAGTGAGACACTTAAAGTAGTAAAAGAGTTTTGCTATTTGGGGAGCAAAATGACTGATGATGGTCGAAGTAGAGAGGAAATAAAATGTACACTAGTACTGACAAGGAAAGCGTTTCTGAAGAAGAGAAATTTGTTAACATCGAGCATAGATTAAAAGTGTCAGGAAGTCGTTTCTGAAAGTATTTGCATGGAGTGTAGCCATGTATGGATGTGAAACATGAACGATAAATGGTTTAGACAAAAAGAGAATAGAAGCCTTCGAAATTTGGTCCTACAGAAGAATGCTGAATATTAGATGGGTAGATCACATAACTAATGAAGAGGTATTGAATAGAATTGGGGAGAAGAGAAATTTGTGGCACAACTTGACTAGAAGAAGGAATCGGTTGGTAGGGCATAATCTGAGGCATCAAGAGATCACCAATTTAGTATTGGAAGGCAGTGTGGAGGGTAAAAATCGTAGAGGGAGACCAAGAGATGAATACACTGAACAGATTCAGAAGGATGTAAGTTGCAGTAGGTACTGGGAGATGAAGATGCTTGCACAGGATAGAGTAGCATGGAGAGCTGCATCAAACCAGTCTCTGGACTGAAGACCACAACAGCAGGAGGTCGCAATTGGACGGCATACTCATTCACTTACGTACATTTGAGTTTCTGTCTCGATTTCAGTTCCTACTTTTGAAAAAAAAAAGTGCGTTTTCCTAGATGGGAAAGCGCAGCTTTTAGTGCCGAAAACTGCTTCTCTGTGTTCGCGGAGAATGAATGAAATTTTCTCATGCTACTTATGCAGATGATATACTCTACACCTCCCATATTTTAAACATGACAGGAATTGGAAATAATTACACGATGTCGATGTTTCATAAATGTTACGTTTCAATTATGACAGTGATTAATACAGCGTAAAACAAGTGCTGAAATGAATTTCTTATACGTGAGTGGAATTCAGTGTTATAAACAGCAAACCGCAACTCGCATGCGACAATGATGAAAAACATATGAACTATTGCGGCATTTTGGGATGGAAAAACAGAAAAAGCATTCCACGTACATACAAAAGGACCTAGACTATCCGTATTACTGACGAACTGTTTGTCGTTGTATACGAGAGGGCGATATTTTCTCGACTTTACGCTGTAGGTCTACGCTGTCGCGAACGAATAGGTCGCGAAAAATTTCTTGTTTTCAATGAGTGCAATGTCGTTTCTTTTGTAGCACAGCAGTGGAATAGGAAGCAGAGTAACAGACGCTTCTCAGACGAGCTTTACCTGACAGTGAAGTTAATTTCCATCCACAAGAATACTATTATTTACAGCGCCAAATTTTCCCTCGTTTTTATGAGGGCTGGCAGCTGACTTTAAACTTACGTTAATGTAATATAATCTGCATAATAGACTAAAAGATCCAAGGTGATTTAAATCCAAGATCGGCAAACATTCGCTGGAATCAGTGTCAAGCATCAAGTACTTGTCGAGAGTGATTTTAGGAGGAAATGCTGCAGAATTTTAGCGCCAGGGCACGTAGCTGCCAGACTGCGATTATGTGAGCAGACGTACAGAAGTGTAATTCACCGACGTTTGCGTTTGTCCACATGACGCCCTTCGGCGCTGTACTTTACCCTTGGACCTTCATCAAGTTGGATTAACGGAGAAAAGGAGAAGATTCAACAGAACGCCTGAGCACCTAGCCATGTTTTGTCAACGCGAGAGCTCTATTCCAAACATTCCGCGACACCACGTTCCATTAGGCGTCAAGAATGTCCGCCAGGGTAAAATTACAGAAAATTCAGCCAGTACAGGGGAGTAACGATGATCTTTCTTTCCATGGACTAACCGTGAATGGAACAGAAATGGACAGATATGGAGTAGAATATATCATGAATCTTCCGATAAACGGTATGAGATGGCTTGTACGGTATCAGTTGTGCAATGCATGCTACAGAATCTACTCCCGGTGACCTACAGTGATAGATAAATTTACCACAAGATGATACGAATTAAAAGTAAACAAGGTCGCGCAATGGCTAACGATTTTTGTAATTAATTCCAGGGATGGCGCAATGAAGTATGAGAATGTGGGTATTGCACCTCAGACAGATATACTAATAATGAGATACATCAAACTATAAAAAAAACTAAGGGACAAAATAACAGTCGGATTTATTACTAAAAGATCGAAAATATTTTGTCTATTGAATCAGGAATACAACCAATTGTCAAGTGAACAAGGATTGAAGACACATACAATAGCCTTGGCAAGGGTGGGAGAGATACATGACAGAAACGAAATAAAACTCTGTTCATGAATATGACCAGCGATTGGATAAGATGTTAATGAGTTACAGAAAAGTTCTGGGAAGGATTAAGAAACATCAGTATTCTCGCCTAAGTCTATAATGGACGCACCTAGCTGGTTGTGAGAATTAGATCAACGAAATGAAAGATAATTGACTTTGCACTCACTTCGCAAACACAGCCGATGCTTACCCCACTAATCATGTATGAGAGCATCTCTGCAGCTCTATGATTTCCCAAGAAGAAGTATTTTCTCCAGTGTCCCCACAGCATGTGTAAGACGTTGTGGTCTCCTGACCTTCATTGCTTACATATTCCGCCCTGACAGTCGTATTCCGCACATCAAGACGCTTCATTCGAACCAAAACTCGATAAGATAAAGTCAGTGTTGTATGAATTCATGTAAATGATATGTACATAACTAGTAAATCGCAAATGCGCTTCGAGATTGAAATACTCGAGGCTGGCGTACACACACACATTCCAGACACGACGGTCGTAGGGGCTTTTAGTTCGGGAGACGCAAACCGCACGCCGGGGCGCCGGTCCCTTCAGAGGACAAGTCAACGCCAAACGCTGAGGTGACCACTCGTGGAGCGGATAGTGTTTGCCCGAGTGAAAGGAAGAACGACCCAGTGTTCGGCTTAAAAGCAAATTCCGCTACATTGTGTGGGAGCGCCCAGCCTACGCATTCTTTACAAATATAGCATGCCGTTTCAGAGATTTTCACAGGGTGACAGCAAATGCCAAACGCCGATGCTACAGATTTCCGGATTGGTCCCCTTAAATGAAACGTCATTCTCCCATTTTAGAAGAGAAATGCTGATTGGCAGACGATATTCCTGATGCCTTGAGCTGAAGGAGTAATGGAAGAAACCAAAAGATATACCCCTTCATGTCTGGTGTGGAGAGGGCCATTCCATTGTCACTCTTGGAACGAGAACACGTAACGAGAGCGTGCGCGCTCGTATGTCTACTCAAAGAGCGAGGAACAAGTCTCTTCTCAGTACTTCACTGGGAGAGCACCTCTGTCGAGAGCCAATTGGAGTGTAACTCTATATTGAGTTCTTGCGATTAAGCATTGTTCACTGTGTTGGCTGCCATACTTATTGTGCGGTGTGAACGGACAGACTTATAGTTAAACGCCTGCGAGCGAGTTTTTGAGTGAAATCGCGGTGGACTGGTTATCTGACCAGTGTACCACGCCAATAGTTAGACTAGGGGCGAATAGGAGTCTTTGACTTCATCAAGGTGTAGGGAGAGTTTGATTGGCGAAGGTCAACCCAGGTAGAACGAGAGTTATCTTATTTGCCAGCAGCAAGTGGCGCAGACAGAAGTCATTGCAGGTTACGGTATTGTGCGCTACAGCTCTTGCGAGCCTCATATTTCCTCCACAACAGTACACTTCACTGCATTTCATACGCGACAGCCTCGACCATACCTAGTAACATTATAACAGATAATTATTCAAGTTGGGCAGGTGCGGCTCTCAGCCATTCTGCCAAGTCAATAACAATCTTAAACTTTGTATAGAAATTTCATTAGCGAATCCTATCTTTGAGAGGTAACTTCACATTCCGAAAAGAACCCAGAAATAACTTATATTAAGTTCATAACTAAAAGTGCCATTGTGGTTTCTCAGAATTTTTGCAAAATAAATAATAATTTTCGTTAGTTTCATGTTTTTCTTACACTAACTAGCACTACTCCAGTACTCAAGTATCCCTCTAGATACGTAAGAAATTTTGTGAATTTTTGTGTCATTTCCTTACAGCGGACGACTCCAGAAGATATTTATTACTGAAAGTTTTTCCGGCATTTCTGTTTAGAACGTTAGGAGCGTCTGTCTGATTTCTGTAGTAGTGTGGGGGTGGAAATTCCATCTTGCAGGAGCCACAGGGTAAAGGGTACATCTCAGATTAATCCGTTGCACAGAATGACAGAATAGCACCCACACGCTCACACATGTGCTTCCTTACCGTTCTCTACATAACTCAGCTGGCTCTGCCAGCATGAGAATCTCGCTGGCCAATTGCAACAGATCTTGTGCATTACGACCAATAATAATGTAAAACTCTTACCACTGTTGGCCCAGAATATTAATGAGAGTTTGGCTCCCAGAATACATGACAAATGCAAAACACTTGGTTTCTAGAGGATTCATCGCTGAAAATAGGGTCCCAGGCATGTGCGTGGCTCGTAGGCTTCCCAGTATGTTGTCCTCGACGGCGAGTGTTCCATCAGAGACTAGGATATCGTTAGGATGGCCCCAGGCAAGTGTGACAGAACAGTTGCAATTTTCTATACACATCTGGCAGACAGGGCAAGCAGCAATCTGTGGCTGTTTGCTGATGATGTTGCGGTGTATGGGAGGGTGCTGTCGTTGGGTAACTCTAAGACGATACAAGATGACTTAGACAGAATTCCAGTTGGTGTGATGAATGGCAGGCAGCTCTAAATGTAGAAAAAAATGTAGTTCATTGCAGATGAGTACGAGCAACGAACCCATAACATTCGACAACAGCATTAGTGATGTGCTGCTTGAAACAGTCAAATCGATTAAATATGTAGATGGAACGTTTCAAAGAAATATGAAATTGAATGAGCATGTAAGGATTATAGTAGGGAATGCGACTGGTTGACTTTGGTTTATTGGGAGACTTTTGGGAAAAAGTGGTTCATCTGTAAAGGAGACCGTGTATAGGACACTATTGCAATTGATTGTTGAGTACTGTTCTGGTGCATGGGATCCGCATCAGGTCAGTTGGAAGGAAGATATCGAAGCAATTCAGACGCGGACTGCTAGACTTGTCAGCGGCAAGTTCGAATGACAGGCAAGTATTACGAAGATGGTTCGGAAACTCAAGTGGGAATCGCTGGAGGGAAGACGACGTTCTTGTCGAGAAGCAATGTTGGGAAAATTTAGAGAACCGGCGTTTGAGGGTGACAGAGGAACAACACTTCTTCTGCCGCCAACGTTCATTTGGCGTAAGGACCTCGAAGATAAGATTAGAAGGATCAGGGTTCGTACGGATGCTTATAGACAGCCGTTTTTCCCTCGCTCTATTTGGAAGTGGGACAGGAAAGGAAACGGCTATTAGTGGTACAGGGAACTCTACGCTACTAACCATACGGTGATTTGCGCAGTATGTATGTAGATGTAGGTGTAGATAAGACTAGTTCTCAACGAAATTAAGTCTCCCACTTACCTCTGAGCAAGCCATTTTCAGTGAAAAACAGGCATCTGGTTGGAGAACCTAATGCCTTTGTGAAAGGTTCAAAGTGTTATTTAGAAATATTGCGCAGTGTGAAGATATCATTGACTGTCATTCTGGCAATTATGTCTGTGAGTGGCGTACTTTTAATGTAAACAAGAGATTTATGTCCGATCTAATAGTGCTGTTATGGGTTGACTTCTGTCACAATCAGATGCGGACATTTTTATGGAGGCTTTTCAACAACTGCATTCTTCATTGCGCTACTAAAGCTTTCTTTCTGGCACCACTATGTCGATAACTTACTTGATATGCGACAAAACAGTAAAAAAGTGCAACATTGATTTCAGCACACGTTAAATGAAATTCATTCGAAAATCAACTTCACCTTGGAGATACAGTTTGAGGTCTGCTAGTCATTTCTTAGTCTGCTGGGCTACAGAGGAAGATCCAGGTAAGACAACTTGCCAAAACATATCCGGAACATGTACATGTTTCCACTTACGGTATTCGTTTTGTTGTAACGGACAATGAGGCCAATTTTCTGACGTAAGTAATTTTAATGTATATGACTACCGAACAAGGCCCCGGGAGTAGACAACATTCCATTAGAACTACTGACAGACTTGGGAGGGCCAGTACTGACAAAACTCTACAATCTGGTGAGATTGATGAATGCGACAGGCGAAATACCCTCAGACTTCAAGAAAAATATAGGAATTCCAAAGCCAATGAAAGCAGGTGTTGACAGATGTGAAAATTACCGAACTATCAGTTTAATAATTCACTGCTGCAAAATAATAACGCGAATTCTTTACAGACGAATGGAAAAACTGGTAGAAGCGGATCTCGGGGAAGATCAGTTTGGATTCCGTAGAAATGTTGGAACACGTGAGGCAATGCTAACCTTACGACTTATCTTAGAAGAAAGATTAAGAAAAGGCAAACCTACGTTTCTAGCATTTGTAGACTTAGAGAAAGCTTTTGACAATGTTAACTGGAATACTCTCTTTCAAATTCTGCAGGTGGCAGGGGTAAAATACAGGGCGCGAAAGGCTATTTACAATTTGTACAGAAACCAGATGGCAGTCATAAGAGTCGAGGGATAGGAAAGAGAAGCATTGGTTGGGAAGGGAGTGAGACAGGGTTGTAGCCTATCCCGGATATTATTCAATCTGTATATTGAGCAAGCAGTAAAGGAAATTAAAAGAAAAATTCGGAGTAGGTATTAAAATTCATGGAGAATAAATAAAAACCTTGAGGTTCGCCGATGACATCGTAATTCTGTCAGAGACAGCAAAGGACTTGGAAGAACAGTTGAACGGAATGGACAGTGTCTTGAAAGGGGGATATAATATGAACATCAACAAAAGCAAAACGTGGATAATGGAATGTAGTCGAATTAAGTCTGGTGATGCTGAGGGAATTAGATTAGGAAATGAGACACTTAGAGTAGTAAAGGAGTTTTGCTATTTGGGGAACAAAATAACTGATGATGGTCGAAGTAAAGAGGATATAAAATGTAGACTGGCAATGGCAAGGAAAGCGTTTCTGAAGAAGAGAAATTTGTTAACATCGAGTATAGATTTAAGTGTCAGGAAGTCGTTTCTTAAAGTATTTGTATGGGGTGTAGCCATGTATGGAAGTGAAACGTGGACGATAAAGAGTTTGGACAAGAAGAAATGTGGTGCTACAGAAGAATGCTGAAGATTAGATGGGTAGATCACATAACTAATGAGGAGGTAATGAATAGGATTAGGGAGAAGAGGAGTTTGTGGCACAACTTGACAAGAAGAAGGGGTCCGTTGGTAGGACATGTTCAGAGACATCGAGGGATCACCAATTTAGTATTGGAGTGCGGCGTGGAGGGTAAAAATCGTAGAGGGAGACCAAGAGATGAATATACTAAGCAGATTCGGAAGGATGTAGGTTGCAGTAGGTACTGGGAGATGAAGAAGCTTGCACAGGATAGAGTAGCATGGAGAGCTGCATCCAACCAGTCTCAGGACTGAAGACCACAGCAACAACATGGCTGTCAAATAACATCAGCTCTGCTTGTTCTTTTTAATAGAAGAATTTTCAACGAGAACACCAACGGCATAAATTTCGTATAGCTTGACCAAATAGGAACAGGAAACAGCGCCAGAGACCACTGACCAACTGCCAGGAAAAGTGGTCCCACAAACGTCTGTCCTGCTGCACTAAATGTAAACAAACACGCAACTCAGGTACAATTTGTGTGTTTATTACTATTATGACTGTCATACAGGGTGTATCACAAGCCACATTACAAGGCGTGATGGTTGGAAGATGAGTACCATGTGGGCATACTGCGTTAATAAACTTATGTTCGAAAACGCTTGTGTTTCTGAAATGTGGAGGAGGACGTAGGCAGTTTGGACCACAGGCTCTGCTGCGCATGCTTATCTGTGAAAGTTTTTTTATGGCCGCTGGAACTTTTCGCACTGCTTGACTGCATGTCATGTCTGTTTCGTTGCTAGATCACCTGTGGCGCTAGTTGTCAACTGCAAAATTTTTTTTGCGCAGTGTTGGATTCCGTCATTCCGTGGTATTTGGCAGTTTTTATATTAAGTTTTTTGTACTGAGAAAATTCCATACTTGAAAACACTGATGTTTCAAAGGTCCTTCTGAAGGACGTCCTTTTTTTCTATAAACTGATATAGTTAATACTGGAAAACGTACCGTCATTGTATAAACATCTTAACTCCAATCTGTCTTTGTTTACGGTTCCGAATCAAACTATTGTTTAAATCTTGTACATCTTGAATCCTACGCTTGCACTTATACAATAGTCATAAAATACCTCCCGAAAGCACTTAGAACATGTACACTGTTCTACAGAGCAGAAAAGTGTAGTCTGTATTTTATTTGTATCAGAAAGTTTTATGTTTAAATTCCTTGACGAAAAGTGTTGTTTTATAAAGGCAAGGTTTCTGTTGTATGAACATAGTTATTAATTTTACGTCCTATGCTTTGAGGATCGGCATTTAATTTTTTTGCTCTACTTCGGCCAGACACAGACGATCTCCGTATGTAGAGACTGCTAAGACTTGAAATTGGTGAATACTGAAAAAAAAGAGGACTTGTAGACATACCTGTGGGTTACATGCTGTTCATTGCTCTTTTTTGATTGAGAACAACGTCTGAGCTAGATGCAGAGAGCGACCATGACATGTACCACGCCCACGCTATTAAACACGATATAGTACAGTGTCAACATTCTCTGGTCTAATGTTGTGTTACGCACTCAACCACTCTTCATTATTCATCTTCTTAGATATTAAAGTTGAGGAAAATCGTTCTACCTAGTTTCAAGTTGAAATTAATCTGCCACACCATTAAATTTTCGGCAATCCTGTATAATGTCGGTCAGTTATGCAGAGTAGCAACAGTGCCGAAACAACTGTTACAATACGTGTTCTGAAATTTTTACGTTCTTTTATTAGCCTGTATTAACGAAATAAAGTAAGGATGAGGTGTACATGTCCAAGATGCTACTCCAGACGGGTGTAAAAATGAATGTGCGCAATGGAAAATACTGAATGCGAAAATGAATATTTGGCCCTGCCTGCCTACCATCCCTGAAGCAGATCTTAGGATCTCTTAGTGCTGATATTATTTATACCTTCTTGCTCTTTAACATATAAATTACAACATAAACATAAATGAATAATTAAGGTAACTAGTAACTACTAAATGATAAATGTTGTTTCTGCTTATACATTTATGTAAATTACAAATGTTTATATATCAATGCCCAATGGACATAAAGAGATACCAATAAATTTCCTAACTAATATTATTGATCAATTGCCCAAATCTGCCCTTTTTTATAGCTATGCGATCTAATATAAATATTGCGAGATGACTGACATCATCTACGTACCAAATACTAGAAGACACTACTTTCAAAGATGATCTACAGTGGTGTACAACCTCAGTTGAAATAAAATTTACGTGATCACAGCTGTTTAACTTTATAACCCTAATAAGACGAAGCAGTTAGCGATGTCACCATATGTTCTGCGTCCGGTGCGTCGGAGTGAGGGTTCTAGTACACGTCTGCGATGGTGGAAGACCTCCAGCCACAAAATAAAAAAACTCTTTCAGACACTAGGACGGCAGAAGGTGGTCCTCTGACTAGTATAATCTAATACTGTCTTCTCCTCTCTGTGTTCTACAGACAAGAAACGCGAACTCCCAGCCACAAGGACGGAATTCAGATAACGTCTCTATGTGAATATAGACAGAAGAAGTGCTCTCAACCACTGAATGCTGCCTACTCAACGACTACTCTCTACCCGGAGGCGAAGTCCAGAATCGTATAAGTTCGCAACAGTACAGTGCCTAACGGTTCTAACTATAAAATCTCCTGAGAACAAAGACAGCAAGTCCGTCTGTACCAACAAAAGCTGATACTGAACGACCGTCAAACACGGGCACTCAAAATGGAAGACCCCACTCTCTCCACCGCTGGCTTCCCAGCACAGCTCGGCTCCCTCCCTCGTAACTGCAGAAAGCGAATCGTATTCTCGAAACCACGTAAATTCTCCCTCTCTACAGACTCTTCCGGACGCCGACCAACAATATTTTAGTCTTTTGTCGCCAATGCAGAAAGTTTGCGAGGAAATATCTACCCTCGTTAATTAGGAATACATATAATGGTACGCTCCTTAGAGTAAAACCCTCGGAAATAGCCCAGTCTGTGTGATTTCCGAGGTAACGCTGCCTCATTCCTCTCTGCTACGTCCAAGATTTTCAGTTTCCGAAGTATTATGCGGTTATCCTTCCAGCCTAGCCAACGCTGTATTGTGCTTCAGCGCTCAGCTGCCCCGACCGTTCGTCTTGGCTACTTTCTGTGTTAAGCTGGAGCAACACACATGTACGGGCTTTTCCACCCATGGCTTGAGTTACGCCTGCCGTTTCATTTCCACTGGCGTTCCAACCTCTACTAGTATATGCACTCATTCACCACGCAATTTGATAATAAAGACACTCCATCACCTTTCATGTAATAAGCGTTAACAACTATTTACAAGGTGTACACGACAAGGTCAGTCTTCTTTAAATATTCACATATACGATGTACAACCTATCAAATGATACTTAATTCCAGTTGTAAATCACGGCAAAGAATGTAGATGAGTGCTTGTAAGGTGCGAAATTATAGCCACCTTACACATGTTATTACACTAAATAATAATTTCTTGAGGCTCATGCATTACAACGACAAAATTTTGTAGGGTGTCAGTTTATAATTTATTTATATTTTTTTACTGGTTTTCTCTACCATCAACGTATGTCACATACGCTTGCGTGGAAGGAAGGGGTGCCGTGGTGACAGTTCTCGCTGAAATGATATATGACTTCAAGTTTTAAACATGGCTGCATTGTCAGCGGCCATTTACAAATTAAAGTTAAAGCAATTACAGCCCTCAGTCGCAAAAATTAAGTCTTTTGACCACTTCTGTGAGTGCCTTCATCAGAAGGTAAACATTCAAATTGGCCTATAAGTACAAAATTATGGGAAAATTGTTTATATAAAAAATGGAAGTACTGACTAACAGTACAAGAAAGAAACAGTACTTAAACGTCACATATAAAATAAATATCAAGCGATAAAGCTTTAGTCATAAAATTTTTAAATAGAATACATGGAAGGCAAACCACTATAGGCTGCTCACTTATGTCAAGCCACAAGTAGCAACAGACTCAGGCGCCCGTGTTAGCAACTGTGGCCAAGTGAACATTACACCAAGAGTGCCATCCAGTAGCCGCAAATATATGTAGGGTGCTTAACATTTAAAATATAGACAGATGAATGTTGAGATGAACAGTATTTAGTACATGAACTAACAGGCAATGTTTTATTCAACAGCAGCAGATAGGGTAACTTTTTGTCTACGTAAAAGCTTAGAAGTACGGTTTTTAGACTGAAAACTGATTATCAATACAAAAAAGAAACAGTACTTGCATGTGACATTTAAAATAATTATCGAGCGATAAAGATTTAGTCATAAAGTCTTTTAAAGTATAATGCGTGGAACGTAAGCCACTATGGGCTGTTAGTATGTGTCGAGCTACAAGTAGAATCAGACTGAGGTGCCCACGTTAACAACTGCGGGCAGGCGAACATGCACCAAGAGTGCCATCTAGTAGCCGCAAGTACAAACTGGCTACTTAACATTCAAATAAAGACAGACGAATATTATGATGAACATTATTCAGTACATGACGTAAAAGGCAATATTTTGTTTGACAGCAGCAGACAAGGTAACATTTTATCTACATCAGAGCTTAGAAGTACAGTTTAAAGGATGAAAACACCAGTTTAAAAAATACAAAGAGGGCTAAATGACACAGTATGTAGAAAACAATATAACATGAAATGCAGCCAGTATAAACCATTTTATAAACGAAAAATTATGAGTCGACTTATACAGAAAAATCATTTCGGTAACTGCACGAGGAAACCCAAAATCAAATATTAAGTAACAGCTTAATTTCTGTGACCGAGGGCTGTAATTGCTTTAACTTTAATTTGATGTATGACAACATAAAAATCATGAATATTTAGTGTACCAAAATCCAGAAACGCTACATTAATACCATCGACTGACTACTTTTCAGTGACTACAGAATCATTTAATGATCTTAAATTTTCGATTTTCATTAAGTTTAGGCGCTTTCGGACATTGAAATTGAGCAGCCATGTGTAATGTGTGCTTATATGGGAGTTCGCTATATTCACCCTGATGTACTGCTAGCTTTACTGAACGCATATATGGATGTTGATGGCGGATTTTTCAAGTCAAAATTGCTTTTATTTAATTTGTTGTCTTGTGAAACCAACATTCGCAAGTGAATTCAGTTTTATTTGACAAAATAAACGTCGTCCAATTTTCAATTGTAAACGCCTGTTGCCTTCAATTACTTAACTATCCTATTTTGTTAATCTCATTTGCAAATGTGGTCTTATTTTTCAATTATCAGTTGCCACGAAACTTAGAGAAAAATCTAATGACCGTACAGCCAAGTTGACCAAAGATCATAAATGGACCGGTGTCTAACCAGCTGTTAAACATGTCTTCGACCCAGAATTTCCACTTCATTGCACATTTACCCTACCCTATGCTAGTTTGATCACAGTTTGTAACACCAATTTTATTATTCAAAAGAGAGAGGGATGCTCAGAGCTTCATGTCTTAATCTAGAAAAATCGTAGCCGCACATATATGTATTAATCAGTTTGTTACGTAAGCAGTTTCAGTCATCAGTAGACGATCTTCAAAGGCACTATAACGGCAAGCTGATGTGAGGCAACCCATAATCACTATGAAGCGTCATGTTACAGACAAGTATCTCCATTCAACTAAGAATCTGAAACACACACATAGCGGATGGTAAATCCGTGACTGAAACCATTAATGTAATAAATTGATCAAAATAGCTGCATCAAATAATAAGTTTTCAACAATTTCTACAAGCCTTAGTTCATTGCCTGCACAAAATAAATCTTGTTTTAATGTCCTCCACATATAAATATTCAGGGCTCTTATGTCTGGGGTAAATGTTCAGGCCATTTAAAGTTTTCTGAACGACCGATCTAGCTGTCTCCAAATGAGAAGTATTTCTTCAAAGCTCAATAAATGCAACAGACACAGTTTTTCATAAAATAAGTTTTTGTATTTTCACCCTGACAGATGTTTGAAAATTTGAATTTTTACTTGATTAGTAGATCTCGCAGATGTAAACAAAGTGTTGCAATGAAATGTGTTAAAATTTTATTTTATAACAATGTATTAGGGTGTACTTTATCCTATTTTTTTTAATGTGGGTAAATGCATTACTCGTAGTGAAAGCTAACACTAGTTATTTAGCCATTTTTAGTTCCATGTCCCTTTTCAAATTTTTTGAAAACTTATTTTTTATATGAAGCTGCGCCGGTCGCTGTGACCGAGCGGTTCTAGGCGCTTCAGTCCGGAACCGAGTTGCTGCTACGGTCGCAGGTTTGAATCCTGCCTTGGGCATGGGTGTGTGTGCGGTCCTTAGGTTAGTTAGGTTTAAGTAGTTCTTAGTCTAGGGGACTGATGACCTCAGATGTTTAGTCCCATGGTGCTTAGACCCATATGCAGCTGGTATCTGTACAGATATCATCGGTGATCTTGCAGCTCTTCTGTAGTGTTTACTAGATTTCTTCTCACTGCTTCACTCACATAAACATTCAACTCATATGTTGCACATATCTTCTCCTCCCCCCCCCCTCCTTTTGTCCACATTTTCCTCCTCCATATCACTGTCTACCTCATCTTCCCACTTCTACCTGTCCATCTTATTCTCCATACCCATCCCCCCTGTCTCTCCATATACTCCTGCTTCCCTCTCTATTCATTTCTTCCAACCCATCTCTTCGAATATATTTTTGTCTCGCCTCTCTCTGCTCACATTTTCCCCCCTCTCTCCTCCACCCATCGCCTCCTCTTCCTTCGCTCTGCCTGTCTCCTTCTACCCACCTCTTTGGCCACCCCTGCTGTACCCCTCTCCATCCTCCCCCTTCTCTCCAGTTCCTCATCCTTCCCCTCTCTGTCCATCAACTCTTCCTCTCCCAACTGTCTCCGTCCATCTCCTCCTCCCTCTTCTCTGTGTGTGCACCTAGTCCTTCTCCACACCATATCCATTTCCTCCTGCCCCCCTTTCCCTATACCTCCTCCACCCCACCTCACTTATTCCTCGCCTCCATCCCACCTCTCCCCACTGATGGCCCTCCCTGCCTCTCCCTATCCATATTCTCCTCTTACTAGTGTCTCTGCCCCCCCCCCCTCTGTTCGTTCTCTCATTCTATTCTTCCTCTGTCCATCCATTTCTGCCCCCTCTTTGTCCATCCTCTCCTGGCCCCTCTCAGTCCATTCCCTGCTGGTCTCCTGTGCTCCTGTCCACTCCCTCCTGTACATGTCCTTTCCTCCTCTATCCATCTCAAACGTTCCCCAGGCTTGTCCGCCCACAATTATAGCCGCTGCAGAACAGTTCTACAAGGCAGGTCAATACTACTGCCACAACAAGCTTATCAAGCCAGGCAGCCTACACTTCAGGGGCTTGAAAACAGTTTTTCCCTTATAAGGCAGGCCCATACTACAATATACATGTCATGCAAGGCAGTCAATATGTTCGAGGTTGGAAAACTGATTGTTACCTTGACATACAGACTTTACTGCAATGTAGGTTAGTAAGGCAGACTGATACTATTCCACACAATATACCTAAGGCTTCCTGTATACCGGGGGCTGGGAAGGACACATTGTTGCCAGTACTCCTATCGGAGCTAGGAGGTTACAAACCTCACAGTGCCGACACCAATGAGGCCTGCTGTTTCTGTGCCAAATTTCTATGAAATCAATCCAGGGGTCTAGGAGTAGATCCTAGACATACACACATATACACTCTGCTCCATATATATAAAAGATTATGTGCCTCCATTGTTGTATGATGCACAGTTTTGCACATTTTTTGATATATTGCAGTTTTTAATTTCATTTAGAGTACTGGCAACAATAACAGAAATACAGTGGCATAATACATTAAAAACCAAGTTTTACCATGATTGTTTAGTTTACTCATTATTATCAACACTGCAAAAATTAATAAATGAATAACTATGCTACAAAAAGTATTTACATTGTTACTGTCATTTTTTCTATTACATCTATACAATATTTGTCTATGCCATCTTCGTAAAACTCCTCTGCATCATCTAAAATTTCAGGATACTTTAGCAAGGCAGAAACATTTTTCTTCTTTTCTTTACTAATCACATTTTGTTTAGGTAAAAGAGTGGATGTCAATACTGCCGGAAGGCATGGTTTCTTTGTTCACAGGATGACAACTTGTACTGCATCTCCAAAGCATATATTACTTACTGGCACATTAAGAATCACTATCTTTAAGAGTGTTAACAATCCAGATTGCGATCAGAACATTGAGGGTACCACGTTTCTGTAAACCGTCATGATATTCTTTAGGAGAGAAAATCCTTCTTTTTTTTTTTACCTATAAGACTTCTGAATTCTACCAAACACTTGGTCAGGAAGCATGTAACTACGGTCATAAACAGGCACAAAGTGACGAATATTACTGAATTTTGTGTTCTTTTCCAAGAGTTATGTAAGCCTCGCCTTATACAGCAGCTTTTATTTTGACTGCTGCGAGAGTCTAAGAACTGACGTATAGCGTTCCTTCACTGAATCTCTTGAACATTTTATTTACTGTGAGATCTGAATGAAAATAATCTCCCATAGACTTTCCCTTGCCATCGCGGCTTTCCGTACATTTGTATTTCTTTGTGTGATTCTTAATGTCAATAGTAAGGAACAAATTCCTTTTCTGTTCTGTCTTCCTTTCCTTTGGCAACCTTCCTCCTTCTTAGAAACTGCTCCCTAAACAGGATAATCTATTCTTCGACATGTCAGAAACTCCTTGGAAAGTGGCAGCACAAACAGGCACTACTCCATCATTTCTTTTTCTTATGGTAAACTTCACTGTCAATGTTTTCTTCCTTTTTTGCATTCTGGGTTTTCACTATTCTGCACTGAGGTGAAGAAAAATTAAGAAATTTTTGACAGAATCTTATTTTGATCTATTTTGTCTTGATCTATAATGTCACATGAAGATGAAACTGGGTAATATCTTCATAGAAGAGTTCAGCAGCTAAGCATTCTTTCATTCATTTAGCTTTTGAAGTCGAAATCTCAAGTCCATGACTGCATTTAATGATAAGTTCCTTCTTACACTTCTGCTTTGCCTTTCTACATCTACATCTAGGTGGCTACTCTGCAAATCACACGTAAGTGCCTGGTAAAGGGTTCCTCAAACAATCTTCACAATAATTCCACTATCTAAGAGCAGCGCGAAAAAAAAGAACAGTTAAATCCTTTAGTGCGAGCACTGGTGTCGTTTATTTTATTATGATGATCGTTTCTATCTATGTAGGTGGGCCTCAACAAAATATTTTCTCATCCGGAGGACTAAGTACGTGACTGAAATTTCGTGAGAAGATCCCGCCGCAACGAAAATCGCCTTTGTTTTAATAACGTCCGCCCCAAATTCTGTATCATGTCCGTGACACTCTCTCCTGTATTTCTAGATAATACAAAACGTGCTGCCATCTTTGGACTTCCTCATTGTACTCCGTTAAGGATCGCACACTGCGCAGCAGTACTGCAAAAGAGGATAGACAAGCGTAGTGTAGGCAGTCTCTTTAGTATAACTGTTTCATCTTGTAAATGTTCTGCCAATAAAACGCAGTTAGGTCGATGTAAGCTCTTCTTGAATCGGTATTTTCTCCCTGTAGTGGACTGACAAGGCAGCCAGTCCACAGAGACGGGTAGCCGAAAGGACACACGTACACACAAGCCGACTGGCGCGAAGTCTGGAACAGGATACGTGATGAATGTGATAAAGAAAAGAACGTAGCTACTAGAACACTTAACTTTTATATCGTCCTTTGGTATACAGCATTCTTGATGATACAAGTGAGACTATCTTGAGATACATGCAATGGTACAAATGGCGCCTTGCTAGGTCGTAGCCATTAACTTAGCTGAAGGCTATTCTAACTGTCTCTCGGCAAATGAGAGAAAGGCTTCGTCAGTGTAGTCGCTAGCAACGTCGTCGTACAACTGGGGCGAGTGCTAGTACGTCTCTCGAGACCTGCCGTGTGGTGGCGCTCGATCTGCAATCCTGACAGTGGCGACACGCGGGTCCGACATGTACTAATGGACCGCGGCCGATTTAAGCTACCACCTAGCAAGTGTGGTGTCTAGCGGTGACACCACATTCCTCCCCCGCAAATCGGCGAACGGTCGTGTGATAAGGCTTCCGCCCGCCGTGGGGAGGACCCCATGTTGACGTATGCGTTGAGGTGGGGAGCCTAACAACAGGCGAGGCTGTGCCACCCGCACCCTGCCATTCGGTCCGAGGGGAGCTAGGAAACGCCTGAAAACCTAGGCCAGGGTGCACGTCAACATGCGGTGTATGCGCCCGTAATGAAACAGGAGGGGCCGAAGGGTCGACCTCCATGTGGTCGGGGCACCCGACGGGCGAAGACGACATCTGGTCCGGAGCGGGCAAGAGTTCCATGGCGGAGTACAGCTGGTCACGGGAAGCGATCGGCGGCGCGCGACCCAGGGAGGCGCTGGGCGGCTGCAGCGAAGCGTCCACTGCGGGCGGAGCCGGCGGCGGCTGCGGCGGCGGCGGCGCGACGCCATGGTGCAAAATGGAAGGCATCGTCGGTAACACCTGGGGATGAGGCGAGCCAGTAGATGGGTCCCCAGGGCGCTGACCGGACGGCACCGTCGCTGAAAGCAGACGGGGAGCGGCAGAACCTGTGCGACGACAGAGGCGCAGCTGATTGAGATGCCGACGCACCTCACCAGAGGCCCCCAAAACCAAATACATCGCGCGGCCGAGGCAGCGAAGAATGCGCCCTGCGAGCCAACGCCGTGAACCGCGATAGTGGCGATAATAGACAACGTCGCCAGGAGCAAAAGCAGGGGTCTGCTGCTGCACAGGAACCTGATGCGGCGGATGCAGCAAAGACATCAAGGTTCGATGAGGACGACCGTGGAGCAACTCAGCCGGCGAGCGACCATCGCGGGGCTGAGAGCGATACGAAGACAAAAAGAGCAATAACGCGTCCTCCTGAGAATGTGACTCTTTCAATTTTAACATCTGTGACTTGAAAGTCCGGACCAATCGTTCAGCGGCACCGTTTGACTGAGGCGAAAACGGCGCGGATGTCAGATGTTGAATACCATTGGCCTTGCAGAATGACTGAAATTCTGCAGACATGAATTGTGGGCCATTGTCGGAAACAATAGTCGGCGGAAGACCTTCAACGCAAAAAATAGCGGATAACGCTTGTATGGTGGCAGAAGACGTCGTGGAAGACATCCGGACAACAAAAGGAAAATTACTGAAAGAATCGACCACAACCAACCATCGAGCATTCCAGAATGGACCAGCAAAATCGATGTGCAAGCGTTGCCAAGGGGAAGTGGCTTTCGGCCATGCAAAGAATTTCCGCGGTGGGGCGGACTGTTGTGCGGCACACGCCATGCAAGAAGAGCACATATTCGTAATCGCAGCATCGATGCCGAACCAAGTACAGTGCTGATGAGCAAGTTGTTTCGTTCGAACTATACCCCAATGTCCTTGGTGAAGGAGCCGTAAGACAGAGGACTGTAACGAATGTGGGACCACTACTCTGGACTGATCATTATCAGAACGCCACAACAAAACACCACGTCGTACAAAAAGTCTCTCCTTGTGAGCAAAAAATCGGCGAACCAACGGATGCTCGATCCGTGACTTCGACAAGGGCCATTGCGTAGCAACAAAACGCAAAACAGTAGCAAGGACAGGGTCAGCAGCTGTGGCTGTAGCTACACGACGAAAATCAATCGGAAACGAGTCGACCACGTCATCGGTTTCCGAATCAATGAACATGCAAGCAAGTTCGGAAGAATCGAATGCTTTACCCGCAGCAGCAGCAAACGGGACAACACATCGGCGTTTCCGTGCTTAGCAGTGGACCGATACAAGATATCGTAGCGGTACTGCGAGAGGAAAATCGACCAGCGAATGAATTTCTGCGCTGTACGTGGAGGTACAGGCTTGTTCGGATGAAAAAGCGAAGTCAAAGGTTTGTGGTCTGTGATGATGGTAAAGTGACGACCATACAAGAAATCATGAAACTTTGTAACACCAAATACGAGAGCCAAAGCTTCTTTCTCTATCTGTGAATAATTTCTTTGCGCCGACGACAGCAATTTGGACGCAAAGGCAATAGGGCGATCATGTGAACCAACTTTGTGCGCAAGCACAGCACCGATCCCGAAATCCGATGCATCGACCATCAACAAAAGTGGTTTCTGGGGATCGAATGGCGTAAGGCAAGTATTAGATAGCAACGCCGATTTCAACTGGCGAAAGGCGCGTTCGCATTCCGTCGTCCAGACAAACGGAACACCCTTACGGCGTAAGCGATGAAGCAGAGCTGAAATGGAAGAGGCATTGCGCAGAAAGCGATGATAATAGTTAATTTTTCCCAACACACTCTGTAGCTGCTTCACATTCTGTGGCGAAGGCAAGTCCTGTATGGCACGGAGGTGCTCTGGACTCGGATGTATGCCTTGGGCATTGATTACATGTCCCAAATATGGTAAGTCACGAGCAAAAAACACACATTTGTCCTTCCTCAAGTGAAGACCATTTTGCCGCAATACCTGAAATAATGTGCGGAGGTTGGCTAAATGTTCGGCTGCTGTCTTTCCGGAGATCACAATATCGTCCAGATAGTTTGCAGCAGTAGGGACCGACGCACAAATAGTTTGTAAATATTGCTGAAACAAAGCAGGGGCGGATGCACACCCGAATGGCAGTCTTTTGAATCGATACAATCCAAGATGCGTGTTAACCACCAATACTCGCTGGGATTCTTCGTCCACCGGTATTTGCAAGTACGCATCTGCTAGGTCCAACTTGGAAAAATATTTTCCCGGGCACAGTTTGTCAAAAAGTTCTTCCGGGTGGGGTAATGGAAAAGTTGCAGTTACAAGTTGTGGATTCACAGTTGCCTTGAAGTCCACGCAAAGTCTCAATTTTCCGGAAGGTTTTTGCAAAATTACTAAGGGTGAGGCCCAGAGAGAAGCCTGCACACGTTCAATGACACCTTGTGATTCTAAATCGTTTAATGTTCTGGCGACTTCATCACGCAATGCGTGGGGAACATTGCGCGCCCTGAAAAATTTCGGTTGCGCGTTTACTTTCAGTTCCAAATGAGCTTCATAGTTCTTAGCGCAACCAAGGCCCGGTGCAAAAATGTCTGCAAATTCGTCACATAGACTAGAAACACTGGCTGAAGGCACAGTCTGAGTCACTGATAGGACCTGATTGACGATAGACAAGTTAAACAACTGAAATAAATCTAAACCAAACAAGTTCACTGCAGTAGAAGAACGAAGAACGTAAAATGACACAAGTTTTGTTTGTCCCTTGTATGTAGCAAGAAGAGTGCACTGTCCTAACACAGGGATAGCGTGTCCGGAATAACTCGTGAGCTGAACATTTGCGGCACGCAACGGAGGTGCGCCCAGTTGTTTGTACGTGGCGTGATTGAGCAATGAAACTGCAGCTCCGGTATCGAGCTGGAACGGTATCACTTGTCCGGCAAAGTCCAAATCTACAAAAAGTTTATTGTCCTGCTGACGACAAGAGCGACTGTTTTGTGCAACGAAAACAGACACTGGTACAGAATCACGGGCGACGTGACGGGATTTGCGTCGACGTCGACGCACACTTTTTGTGGGACGAACACAGTCACTGTTAGCGAGAGGAACACTGGGCGGAGTGGCAGTAACTACATGAATGTCCATGGGCGAAGGTTCCCGAGCCTGAGTGTCCTTGGTTCGATTCCGGCGCGAAGCAAAGAGCCTGGAATGGTTGTGAGTGTCTGATCTGAGCTTTTTCTGGCAAACACTTTGAACATGCCCTTCCTTATTACAGAAAAAGCAAATAGCTTGGCGTGACGGGCAATTCTCACGCGAATGTCTAGTTGCACACCGCGGGCATGATTTCACTGCACTTGCTTGCCTACACGGCACACGTGTGTGAGAGCTAGGCCGCAGCTGCACGGACGTGCGCGAGGGCAGGTTAGCGTTCTGTGCAGTGGGCCCGGCGGGCTGGTTAATGTGACACATGGCTGGCGAAGTTGCAAATGATTCCTGAGCAAAGTCAAGTGTGTCTTGCCTATCCAATATGTCTATCACTTGTTGAAGGGAGGGATTAACTAGTTTCAAAATCTGTTCCCGTATGCAAACATCAGAAACGTTCTGTGCTATTGCATCACGCACCATAGTATCTGAATAAGGGAGTCCACATTCACATTCAAACGCACACTCCCTAGTAAGTCCTTGCAAAGTTGCAACCCACTCCCTATTAGTCTGACCGGCCGTACGTTTTGTACGAAAGAACGTATACCGTTGTGCAACGACATTGACTGTTTCCTTGAAATAGGCATCTAAAGCTGACAAAATTTCGTCGTAGGACAGAGTTGCTACGTCGCGTCGGGGAAACAATGTCACTATCACATGGTAGGTGGACACACCTACACACGAAAGCAAAAACGGCTGCCGCTCATTACCTTGAATTCTGTAGGCGTCGAGATGAAATCCAAATTGTCGGGAACATTCTGTCCAAGACTCAACGGCTGCATCAAAGCTACGAAACGGGGGTGCAACCGCATGTTGTGGCTGCGGTAGCGGCGAAGCGGCGGCGGCCACATCCGGTGGCAGTACACGCTGACCCTGGACGAGCCGTCCAAGGGCATCCAATAATGCCTGCGTCTGCTGATTCTGCAAGCGATAAAATTCGGACAGTACATCTGGAGAATGTGGCGAAGCCATGACACAAGCAAATTAATACAATACGAACGCTAAAGTCCCTTTTGAGACTCGTCGCCAATGTAGTGGACTAACAAGGCAGCCAGTCCACAGAGACGGGTAGCCGAAAGGACACACTTACACACAAGCCGACTGGCGCGAAGTCTGGAACAGGATACGTGATGAATGTGATAAAGAAAAGAATGTAGCTACTAGAACACTTAACTTTTATATCGTCCTTTGGTATACAGCATTCTTGATGATACAAGTGAGACTATCTTGAGATACATGCAATGGTACAAATGGCGCCTTGCTAGGTCGTAGCCATTAACTTAGCTGAAGGCTATTCTAACTGTCTCTCGGCAAATGAGAGAAAGGCTTCGTCAGTGTAGTCGCTAGCAACGTCGTCGTACAACTGGGGCGAGTGCTAGTACGTCTCTCGAGACCTGCCGTGTGGTGGCGCTCGATCTGCAATCCTGACAGTGGCGACACGCGGGTCCGACATGTACTAATGGACCGCGGCCGATTTAAGCTACCACCTAGCAAGTGTGGTGTCTAGCGGTGACACCACACTCCCAGCGAAACATTTTTTGATCTCTATGCGGTCTTCAGACTCACAAGACTCAACAACCATTGTGCTTTAGCTAACGCTACTTCTTTGTTGACTAACACGAGAGCACCAAGTGAATACTAGTCTGGAAGTAATTTGTAGGTGTTCTGGCGACAGTAAAGTCAAGTTGCAACAGAATCCCCGCCGGTAAATATAGTTACTGTAGTTACAACGCCGGAATTAATATGGATGACAATCCGCCATGTCACCGGTCCACAATTGTTCAAATTTTGTTTGATGAACGTTCTGGACAGCTCGAGCTAATGATTTTGCCACCAAGATCGTCGGTCATGACTCCCATCAATCATTTATGGGACATAATCAAGAGGTCAGTTCGTACACAAAATCCTGCGCCGGTAACATTTTCGCAATTATGGACGGCTACAGAGGCAGCATGGGTCAACACTTTTGCATGGGACTTCCAGCGAATTGCCACGTCCCGGTTCTGCACTACACCGGGCAAAAGGAGGTCCGGCACGGTATTAGGAGGTAGCCCACGACTTGTGTCGCCTCAGTGTATACAGCTGTAACAAACATTCTGGCTCTATGAAAAGGCAAATTCTACTGCCCTGCGGAGTCGCCTAACGTGACTGCAGTATGGCACGCTAGTTGTCTGTACTGCACAGCAGTCTACGTGGCTTGAACATTAACTATTTATTTAATAAACGAATACACAGAATCGTTTAAGTGCGAGTATCTAAATATATGTCAGCTCAACAGTTCGCTAGCACAGTATGCTATAATTATGAAGAGAAGGTAGGCATTATTTACGAGCATTAATAAATGTATTTAAATACAGATTAGAAATAACGTTGCATGACTGCGTCACGGGATGGATGGGTTACTGTCAAATGGAGCATATTCAGCGAAACTGTCTTACACACCAGTTGTTTAAATGAACTACGTGTGAACTTCAACATATATAAACTGAAGCTCCGATAAAATAAGTAAAAGAGCGACTGATCCGCACACCCCTCCCCACTGCAGCCAATGACACGATGGTCGGTCGGTCCCGAGTAGCCCATTAGGGCCGGAACGTGGAGTTTTGCTTTGCTGTTATTATTATGGCAGGCACTTTTCTTGTCCCTTAGTAATTTTCAACTGCGTCTTATGATTTAGGCGTTATTATACTTCACTTTCCAAAAAAAAAATGGCTCTGAGCACTATGGGACTCAACTGCTAAGGTCATTAGTCCCCTAGAACTTAGAACTAGTTAAACCTAACTAACCTAAGGACATCACAAACATCCATGCCCGAGGCAGGATTCGAACCTGCGACCGTAGCGGTCTTGCGGTTCCAGACTGCAGCGCCTTTAACCGCACGGCCACTTCGGCCGGCCTTCACTTTCCAGCAAATGAATAATTTAGTCAACTAAATTACTTAATCTTCGAAAGACGTCGGAACAGAAAACTCTGGTGTTCGTGAGTCTGATTTTCGTGGCTCTGATTTAGCAACAATTGTGGAATTGGTTTATCGTGTTTGTTCAGTTTTATTGCTGTTGAAGTTTTATCGTCATTGCTGTGTGGCAATTTTGCCATCACCTAATCACCTACAGTTTTGAAGGTTTTCATAAATAGTTTTGGATCGAAGTGCAGCGAACAAAACTTCACCTTATGTTGTGGATATATGAAGTGTTTCTGTAAATTACTGTGTCTTCGACCATTTACTAGCAGTATCGTCCTTCTACAAAGAAACGTGAATCTTTCCTAAATGTCCCGTCCGTCAATGCAGCAGAGCAGCTCACTGGCCGCTGTGTATAACGAAAATGAGCAGGATTTTCACGATCGTATGTGTTAGACTACGCCTTACATGTCCACAAGACATTTACGATCGTGTAACACCAGTATTACACTCACAATTTCCTGCAAAGTTATTTTTTCAGTGATACATTTACTGTATCTTTCGTAATCAGTTCTTTAACTGTTTGTTGGTTCGGTCGCCCTACTAAAACGTATTTTCTTCCTAACTGAATTATTATTATACAGTGCGTTTATAATACTTAATTTTTTTACTGAATACTTTTCTTATCTGTCATATCCATCATAGCTTTCATTAAGACAGAAAGGAAATACGGACACTGATTGTGAGCGGGCATTGATTGAAATCATTCGGGTAAGTTGAAAATTTATCCAGACCAGGATTCGAACCCGGGCCTCCTGCTTACTAGGCAGATACCGTGACCACTAAGTGAATAGCACACAGTGGTCGCCGGAACTGCACTCCCGTCGGACCCAAATTCCCAACTTGTCGACACACTACCAATGTAGTGCCCCTTCCACGTTATCCTCAATACTCGTGACATCTCGCCGATTCCCGTACGAGTTCGTGCATGGTGTGTATCTGCACATGTCCGAAAGAACAGATGCCACATATATACAATTAAGGCGAGACGGTCAATGATCTCTTCAATGCATATACACACCACGCTCGACGTCTTACGGGAATCAGCGAAGTGCCGCGAGTAATGAGGGTTAATGAGCAAGTGGAACTACATTAGTATTGTGTGGATAAGTTGAGAATTTGGGCATGACGAGAGGCGTTAGTCCGTGCAGGAACGATGACCACTGTGCCCCGAAGTCGCAGTGGTCATCGAATCTGCAAAATTTGGAAATTCGTGGTAAGATCTTATGGGACCAAACTGATGAGGTCATCGGTCCATAAGCTTACACACTACGTAACCCAACTTAAATTAACTTACGCTAAGGACAACACACACACCCATGCACGAGGGAGGACTCGAACCTCCGACGGGGGAAGCGGCGCGGACCGTAACAAGGCACCTCAGACCGATAGAATATGCCTAGTAAGCAGGAGGCGCAAGGGTCTAATCCTGGTTCGTCACAAATTTTCAGCTTTCCCTACTAATTCCAATCAGTGCCTGCACGCAGCCAATGTCGGTAATTTCTTTGTGTCTTAATTCGTAATGACAACTGGATCAGGGGACTGATGACCTCAGATGTTTAGTCCCATAGTGCTTAGAGCCATACTACTGGATCAAAGGGTATCTGTTCTTTCGGATGTGTTCGAAAGAACAGACACCACATATATAGCTTTCTTTGCCTTTTTATGATTAATCTGAACTGTTATTTAAGCAGGCTTCCTATTACAGTTAACAATTCTACAAAGTTTTCCGTATCACAGTGCGATGTCATCTGTGAACTGCAGCTATAGAATCTGTTCACAGATCTGCCTGTTGAATACTCCCTTTCATTGCCTCGATCACTTCCTCGGTATAGAAATTAACACAATAACACAAAGGACTATTATCTTCACACCGCGCAGGTCAAGAATGAAAGCAAAAATAATACTGATGTAGAAATAAGTGTTTCATTGTTTCCTTTCTGATTTTTATGTACGACCCCATTGCTTCATGCCTCGGACTGCCATTTATTATTGGCCTTTGTTTATGATAACCCATGATATCTTTAAATTATACTAGACGTTCTCGGGCTGTTAGTTAAAATTTCACCCTGTAACAGATATCTGTGTTGAAAATTTTTATCGTATTCGGTACTACATTATGTCGAACACGTTAAAACAATTACCCAGTATCAGATTTTATGGTTGTCTTGTCATGCTAATGTCTAAACCATCGACGTTCTATTAATAAGTGAAGTTATGTTTCGTCAGTATTGACACGTATCACACGTGCCTCGAGAATACCGGGCAGTTCAGGTATAGAATGTAAAATAAATGAATCTCTTTCACGCACGTCGTTATTAACTATGTAACTACGCGCTGCTGAACTATTAATGCTTTAATTACCAACTTTTTCTCGGAATGTAACGACTTTGCTTCACTAATTATATTTTCTGAGTTTGTTTGGCAATTTCTCCCTTAATAATTGCATGTGGGGCACGTTAATTATATTTCAGTGTTCTCGATTTATACACAGTGAGGAGAAAAATAGCACACAATGCTCTCCCATGAGTGTTAGTTCAGAGTCAGTTTCCAGTTGCACCGAAAACGACATCTCGCTTATTCGATATATCCTTCACACCATACCAGTTCCCGAGAAAAGAATGATTCTGAAGAAACGGCTGCAGCAGAATACTTCACACTTCTCCTGCAAACTGCGTCGAACAAGTCATCAAAACCTAGGCTGCTTTCCGCCTTACTTCTCCTGCAAGGTGCGTCGTTCATATCATCAAAACCTAGGTAACTTTCCGCCTTAGTGTTTTAGAGAGTCTCGTAATTTATAACTCGCATTTTCCCCCAAAGGCAAGCTAGTTCTGATAAAGACCTCGGCCGTAAGCAACCGTAAGAGACAAATTGGTTGTTATGAGCAACTGCACACAAAGTATCAACAATATCTTATAAATAAGACGTTTTAAGTACATCCTTTGTGATTTTTTAATTAAGATAAGTCACTGTTTTCAAGTGTTTGTAAAGACATGTGTTTAAGATCGTAAATTCTATTCCCAATATTATTCTTAAAAATACACCAGTGGGTGCTTAACATTGTTTACTTTGCAGGAAAAATCCGTTTAACATAAGTTATCGCTGACTTAGCACTGTTTAGCCGGCCGCGGTGGTCGTGCGGTTCTAGGCGCTGCAGTCCGGAACCGCGGGACTGCTACGGTCGCGGGTTCGAAACCTGCCTCGGGCATGGATGTGTGTGATGTCCTTAGGTTAGTTAGGTTTAAGTAGTTCTAAGTTCTAGGGCACTGATGACCTAAGATGTTAAGTCCCATAGTGCTCAGAGCCATTTGAACCATTTTGAACTTAGCACTGTTTACTCACTAGGTGAATTGAAATAAAATTACTGTGAAACCTCTCAAAATACAAACTGTTTCAGTTCATGATGCTAAGATTTACATTATTAATTTTTGCAATAATGATTTATAACAACTTCGGAAATTAATGTATGATTCAGCACAATATAAAATTAATTTTACTGTCACCTTACTATACCAATAAACAATGTTAACAATGTCCGTTGCCGGCCGCGGTGGTCTAGCGGTTCTAGGCGCTCAGTCCGGAACCGCGAGACTGCTACGGTCGCAGGTTCGAATCCTGCCTCGGGCATGGATGTGTGTGATGTCCTTAGGTTAGTTAGGTTTAAGTAGTTCTAAGTTCTAGGGGACTGATGACCACAGACGTTAAGTCCCATAATGCTCAGAGCCATTTGAACCATTTTTTTTAACAATGTCCGTTAACATTTCTGCCAATATGCTGTCAAGTAAATTCATGTAAATATTGGTAAGGGTCACATATGCTAATTAGCATTGTTTACTTGCTTAGGATCAGGGGTGGCATTCATAAGAAACACAAACTATTTAAAAGATGCACAAAATTCACAATTTTGAAGATACAGCAATGTAATTTTGTATCATACTTTACATAAAATTAATGTATTTACTGTTGAACTTTGAATTTTAACAACTTTTGATTATATTTCTGTAGGTGTTATATAAAACGAACATTGGTTGGTTTGAGAATGTGCACAGCCTGAAGTCGGTCACCGACTAAATAAGCACCCATTCTAGTTGCAACTCTGGCTGTCTCTTTCTTGAATCACTAACGGTTTTTCTTATGTCACCTCTTCAGAAGGCCCCAGATTTGTACTCAGGATCCTCTTTCGCTTTAGGTTTTCACTTCCGGTTTCTTGTTTCCTGCCTTCTTTTCTTTACCACGTCTTCAACTGACTTTTCAGCTGCAGAGAGGCGCTATAACTCTATTTTTCTCAAGATGCCTTGAGTGAAATTTCCTATCTTCTCTGAGGTAACGAGGTTATGGGACACCGCTTCCATATGAGGGAACTTAGAGATTCATCAGAGTCTGGAGTTTGCCATGAACACACAGTTTTAGAAGTTCAGTATCAGTGAGACACCAATAAGTGGGCTTGACAGCATTCAGGATGCAATTTGGAAGTCTCCCCTAATGAATGTAGGAGTTGTTATCCCCCTGAGCTTGTGGATATTTATTCCAGCTGATGTGGCACACGATAAATGAGAATTCATCTGCTGACATCGTGCGGAAATATGTAGCCCATACTGCACTTTTCATGTCACTTACACTATATAGTTTCTGTCTAATAACCTTGCCATAATACGAATGAAGAGTGTCTTCTCTGTGTGTCTGTTGTGTAAGTAATCCTATTTCCAGCTTTCAACATTTAGCTCTCCATATCACTGACAACTTTCCTCTGTCTATATCCCATTCTCTTCTGGATGTGTAATATGCAATCAAATTTCTCAATTGAAAGTTTGCTTGAAAGTGATATACGGACGCTTCAAAAAGTGATTGTGAAGGAAGATCGCGTCACAAATCTAATTAATTTTCAAGCACTTCCAGTGCGGTTTCATCATTGAAACTTTGGAAACTCATTGTTCATGAGTTCTACTAATAAATAAAAAGTAAACTGAAAATTAACATTTTCGGTCAGTTTCAACTATGTCCCCCCTCAAGGAATTACGCACATGTACCTTGTTACTAACAATTTTTGAAGCGCAGGACCATATTTAAGATCTTTATTTGAATTGTAATTGTACAATTCGTCTCTGAAAGCAGTTTCCTGACAGTAACACCGCACACATTATCATTACTAGCAGCCATGCTTTTGGCACTTCCCACAGTTTGCACTGACACTTTAGAACAAAACTGCCATTAATGAGACTCTGAAATGAGAGACAGGGCTATCATTTCTCGGTTTGTCTTGGAATTATCAACTAATATGAATAAAGCACATCATGTTTTACATGCAATAATTCTGTTTCCCATCGACTGTGCCTCATACATTGTTTACTGCCGAGTTCTTTATATACGTACACTGCCTCTTTCCCCCACTCCTCCCTCCACCAACCCTCCCCCTTTCTCGACTGAACCTTGTTAATGACTCATGGTTACACACTTTTTCGTTAAAAACTGTGTACCTTTTTCTCTGAGATTGTCATTTAATTTATTGCACATTTTGTTTATTAAATGCATGTTATTTTCGATTTATTCTAAATTGCACAAAATAGATTACAAGCTTAACAGAAAGAGTTAGACGTACACTACAATGAATAGAATAGGTGAGTGTGTCACGTGACTGGCATGTGGTCAGATCATGCACTAGCCGCCGGCCTAGCAATACGACACAATATGAACTAGACGCGTGCTATCAGCTCTTTCGATTATTGACGGAATGTGGTACCGGGTACTCGGAACACTCCGTCTCCAAAACCGTGGAGGCACTGGGCTTCACACTTACTACCACGTAAAATGTGAGGATGTTAATTACGAGAGAAGAACTGAGAAGAACTGGAGAACCTCCAAGCCCGCACTAGCGTGATGACCATCACAAAAAGTTTTACTACGACCTGTAAGAAAATAGGTAGTTTGCTATCAGGGATTCACTTGATGCAGGTCCACGATATTTTCCACACGTCGGGGTGCGACCACTCACTAATATGGTCCCGTCTGAGAGATAGCAGACAGACACTTTCTACGAATAGCGACGCAGAGCAGAGAGAAACATTGCTCCTTAAGCCTTGAAGAAATGAAACCTCTGCGACAATTTGGGCGCAGTTGTTTTCATTTAACCGGATTATGTGCCTACTAAGTGGATTAAGGCTTCAAAAGATCAATCATGGTTTAATAATGAAATTCTGAGGCTGCTGCACTCTCGGTTGAAAAGAGAGCGAGCAAATGACGATAAGCAAAGGCTAGTAGACATTCGTGCATTTGTTAAAAGATCTATGCACGAAGCATACAACTACCACTGTCATACCATAACAAAAGATCTGCCACACGACCTGTGAAAATTCTGGTGCTATGTAAAATAACTAAGTGGGTATAAAGGTTCAATCCAGTAATTTGTTGACCAGTGTGGTGTGGCAGTTGAAGATAGCAAAACAAAAGCAGAAGTTTTAAATTTCGCCTTCAAGAAATCGTTCGTGCAGGAACATCGTACAGACATAGCGTTGTTTGATCATCGAGGAGACTCCCGTATGCTCGACTTAGTAATAAACATCCCTGCTGTAGAGAAACAAGGAGCTGAAAGCAAATAAAGCACCAGGTCCGGATGGAATCTCGATTCGGTTTTACAAAGAGTTCTCTGCGGCATCGGCCTCTTAGTTAATATGCGGAACTGTAGCCCATCGCAAAGTCTCAAGCGATTGGAAAAAAGCGCAAGTGACTTCTGTGTATAAGAAGGGTAAAAGAACGGACTCGCAAAATTACAGACCAATATCCCTAACATCGGTTTAACGCAGGGTCCTTGAACATATTCTCAGTTTCAAAATAATAAATTTTCTTGAGGCCGACATGCTTACGTCACTAATCGACACCCTTTTTGAAAGCATCGCTCGTGTGAAATTTAGTTTGCCCTTTTCTCACGTGATATACAGGGAACTATGGGTGAAGAGCAACAGGCGGATACCATATTTCTAAATTTCTGGAAAACATTGCAGGCTGTTAACGAAGGCACAAGCATATAGAATAGATTCATAGATGTTTGAGTAGCTCGAAGACTTCTTAAGTTATGGAACCCAGTATGTTGTCCTCGACGGCGAGTGTTCCTGGGAGACAATGGTATCGTCGGCAGTGTTTCAGGGATTAGGACCGCTGTTCTTCTCCATATACTGTACATTAGTTATTTGGCGGACACGGTGGGCAGCAGTCTGCCGTTGTTTGACGATGATTCTGTGGTGTACAGTAAGGTGTCGAAGTTGAGTGACCACAGGAGAATACAAGGTGATTTAGACCAAATTTCTAGTTTGTGTGATGAATGGCAGCCAGCTCTATAAATAGAAAAATGTAAGTTAATGAGGATGAGTAGTAAAAACAAAGCCGCAATGTTCAGATACAGCATTAGTGGTGTCCTGCTTGACACAGTCACGTCGTTAAAATATGAGCGTGATGTTGCAAAGCGATATCAAACCGAACGGAGATATGAGGACTGTGGCAGGGAAGGCGAGTTGTTGGGTTATTGGGAAAATCGTAGGAATGTGTGGTTCATCTGGAAAGGAGACCGTATATAGGTCGCTAGTGCGACCTGTTTTTGAATACTGCTCAAGTGTTTGGGGTGTGTAGTAGGTAGGATTAAAGGAAGGCCTCAAAGCAATTCAGAGGCGGGCTAATAGATTTGTTACCGGTAGGTTCGAACAACACACAAGTGTTACGGAGATGCCACGAGAACTCCTTCCCTGGAGGGAAGGAGACGTTCTTTCCAAGGAACACTATTGAGAAAATTTAGAGAACTAGCATTTGTAGCTGACATAAGAACAGAACGTAAGGACTGCGAAGGCAACATACGAGAAATTAGGGCTCGTACGGAGGCATATAGACAGTAGTTTTTCCCTCGCTCTATTTGCGAGTGGAACAGGAAAGAAAATGACTATCAGTGGTACGGGGTGTCCTTTGTCACGAGCCGTACGGTGGCTTGCGGAATATGTATGCAGATGCAGATGTCGAAATTCTGGAAGTAAATTTTTCTGCCAGCAGCGACAGTTCATGCAAGGGTGCAAGGATATATTAGAACTGGGACAGCTGTCGTCGTTCCTGGGCATCGACGATGTCTCCTGGACCAGCCACAGCCACTTAGGCCATTTCCGAGAGAGGAACTTACAAGGGAACCTCCCCATCGCACCCCCCTCAGATTTAGTTATAAGTTGGCATAGTGGATAGGCCTTGAAAAACTGAACACAGATCAATCGAGAAAACAGGAAGAAGTTATGTGGAACTATGAAAAAATAAGCAAAATATACAAATTGTGTAGTCCATGCAAAAGATAGGCAACGTCAAGGATGGTGTGAGGCTAAGAGCGTCGTGGTCCTGAGTATAGCGCGAGCAACTGCAGAACGGGAGGTCCTTGGTTCAAGTCTGCCCTCGAGTTAAAAGTTTAGTTTCTTATTTTCGCAAAGTTATGATCTGTCCGTTCGTTCATTGACGTCTCTGCTCACTGTAATAAGTTTACTGTCTGTGTTTTTCGACCGCACCGCAAAACCGTGCGATTAGTAGACGAAAGGACGTGCCTCTCCAATGGGAACCGAAAACATTTGATCGCAAGGTCATAGGTCAACCGATTCCTCCACAGGAAAACACGTCTGATATATTCTATACGACACTGGTGACGGCATGTGCGTCACATGACAGGAATATGTTGTCGACCCACCTAACTTGTACATTTGGCGAATGGGTAAAAAGATTCTTCTACCTTGCACGATTTAGGTTTTCTTGTGGATGTGATAATTACTCCCAAAAAAGTGATGGAAACATAAGAGTTTGTCACATAAACTGAAAATAAAAAATTAAACTTTTCGCTGGAGGGAGGACTTGAACCAAGGTCCTCCCGTTCCGCAGTGGCTCACGCTAACCACGGGACCACGGCGCTCCTGAGTTCGCACCATCCTTGATGTTGCTTATCTTGCGTATGGACTACTCAATTTGTATATTTTACTTATTTTTTCATAGTTCCACACAACTTCTTCCTGTTTTCTCGATTGATCTGTGTTCAGTTTTTCAAGGCCTATCCACTGTGCCAACTTATAACTAAATGTCAGGGGGGTGCGATGGGGAGGTTCCCTTGTTAGTAGCAAAGTGGCCATTGTTGTGTCGGCTCTGTTTGTCATTTACACTTTCTCACCTGCCCTGTGAAAACCTTAAGTGAGGCAGACTAAGTATACCTGACAGGACAGTCAGCTTAGCATAATTCCAGGGCCAGCCAGTGTCATATCGCTTGCGTTTCTACGAGGGTTGGAACTCTAATAGTGGCAACTATTTATTTACAGCTCGCACAAAATAGATACGTGTTTCAAAGTTTTACTGGCTTTCAAAGTAATCACCAGCATTGTGTATAACCCGTTGCCAGCGATGTGGAAGTCGTAGTATACTCTTACCAGTGCCATTTGTGTTGACATTTCGGGCGGCGCGGTCTATTGCCCGATGAATTTGTAGCAGCTCTGAAGCGAATGCCGTGAAGTGTTTCGTTCACTGTAGAAATCGAATTGAATTCACTATGGCTTAAGTCAGGGGAGTGCAGTAGGTGGTATAGCGCTTAGCAGCCCCATCAGTCAAACAAATCAGTAACAGCTTGCACTGTACGTGCTTGAGCATTGTCCTGCAAAATGGTGGTCAGGTCCTGCAGAAAGTGTCATCACTTCTTCTCTGTGTTGTTCATTTTTTAAACACACCTTACGACCAGCTTAGAAACAGAAGTGATGACACTTTCCACAGGACCTGACTATCATTTTGAAGGACAATGCTCAAGCACGTACAGTGCAAGCTGTTACTGATTTGTTTGACTGATGGGACTGCTAAGTGCTATACCACCTACTGCACTCTCCTGACTTAAGCCCTCGTGAGTTCAACTCGATTTCAAAACTGAAGAAAACACTTCACGGCATTCGCTTCCGAACTGCTACAAATTCGTGGGTCAATAGACCGCGCAGCTCGAACTGTCAACACAAATGGCACTGCTAAGAGTATCCTACGACTTCCACATCGCTGGCAACGGGTTATACATAATGCTGGTGACTACTTTGAGGGTCAGTAAAACTCTGAAACACGTATCTATTTTGTACGAGCTGTAAATAAATAGTTGCCACTATTAAAGTTCCAACAACCGTATGTTTGAACTTGCCATAGATAGTCACTTTTCACTGAGAATGAGTGTTTTTCATCCGGTATATTTCGCCCTATGAATATGATCGCAATTTACCACATTCAGGATGATGGGGTTATTCCAATGCATCTAGTAGAGCGTGTGGCGAGTTTCTTGGATAACTCCAAGATGGGTCTGGAGCTGATTTCATTGTGCTTGTCCACGATATCAGTACTATGAAGGTTGCATGTGTTTCGTTGTTTTTTCTTTTGTAGGGCCAAGGTATATTGCAGATGATTATCTCCAGACTGGTGCTTCACATGTGATCAGTGATGCAGCATCCTTGAATCAGTAGTCTAATGAGAGTCATGTGCCTCATTAGCGTACTTCGCCTCTTAAACATTCCGTAGAGCTGCTTGAGCCTCGCATGTCCTCGGTCGGCGACGCATTGTGCATGGTCCCCTGCAGTCGGTTTCCGTTCCAGCTTGACACCGAGGTACCTGACTCTGTGACGGAAACGTGTTGGCTACGTTTGTGTGGTGTTATTTATTCTACAGTGTTAATGTTTACGGAGTTCTTTCGGTCTGCGTGTGAACAGAATTGTTTCACACGTCGCGAGGCTGAACATTTCTCTAGCGGAGGCGACACAAATCTGAGTCCAGTCTGTAGTCGTAATTTAGTGTTTGATGGTTTTCGATCCCGAGCCAGGATAGCTGTGTCAGCCTAGATGGCTACTGTCCTATTGTCCCATTTAATACAGACGTTAAACAGTAATGGTCCCAAGATGCTACCTTGGTAGTCCAGCTTGTGTAGTATGTTGTGTTCACTGGTTTTTCTCAAAGTTAGCGCTGAAAGTTCTGTTCCTTACATATGAGTGTATGAGACGTACCACTACGAGAGAAAACCAGCGCTCCTTCGTTTTCGGATGAGACAGTTCTGGCAGACAGTCGAAAGCCTTTATTTGTCCAGGAACACCACATCTATTGCCTTGTTTTTGTTGTTACCGCCTACTATACGTTCCACTCCGCAGTTGATTTATTGTGTTGTGGAGTGGTGGGTCCTGAAACCGAACTGCTCCGACCTCAGGGTGTCATTTTTGAAGCGATGCCTAGTAAGATGTTTTAAGATTACTTTCTCAGCAATGTTTCTGAGCAAGCTCAGCAGGTTGATCCGTCAGTGATTTTGCGGGTGAGAGTGGTCGTTAGCTGGCTTCCTAAAGATCACGACCCTGGCGCCTATTCAAAAGGAAGCGAAGTGTTGCTGTTGGAGGATGACAGTCGCGTTGTGTGTTAGGTATTCTATTGTTTTAGTCGTGAACTCCGTGTTTTGTTGAGCGCCATCTGGAAAAAGAGCTTCCTTGGTGCAGTGTGCTTAATAGCCCGCGTGATTTCGTGTGTACTAGTACGTCAGACTTCTTCGTGCAATGGCTTGCCTTCAAGTCGTGTGGCGGCCCATTTTCAGGGTGAATGCTGCATCTGAGACGTTCAGAATAGGCGCGTAACACATTACTAACATTCTGACCATATGAACAGGACTGTCATGTCCTTGTAGTGTGGGTGTCCCGGTAGCTGAGTCCCTGTAGCTGAGTGATTGCCGGCACGGTAGCTCAGTGTGTTCGGTCAGAGGGTTTAGCCATCCTCTGTAATAAAAAATTGAGTGAACGGATCAACGAAAAACCAGAACAAGTCTCATAGATCATAGGACGTCCGCCACGAACAAAGTCAACGAACTATATAGAACAACATGAGATAAAAAAAAATAGTGGTCAGCGCCACAGAATGTCAGTCCTAAGGGCCCGGGTTCAATTCCCGGTCGGGTCGGAGATTTTTGTCCTAATCATCATCATCACATCCCCATCGATGCGCAAGTCGCCGAAGTGGCGTGAAATCGAAAGACTTGCACCCGGTGAACGGTCTACCCGACGGGAGGCCCTAGTCACACGACATTTACAGTGTGGGTGTATAGTGTCGCTTGCTGGTGAAGAGACCAGCAGATGGGATCCTACTAGCCTGGGAACAACGTATCCAGGTCAGAGAGTTTATGGTCGCACTGTGCTTTTCGGATTGTTTATATTTTCTTCTGATTCCGAAAAAACCAACGGTGAAGGCAACGAGCTAATGACAGGGGTCCTGTCGGCTCTCGCGGATTGTGACAACCAACGTTCAAGCCACAAGACATTAACCGACTCGTTGAATCAGAGCCATGGAGCATCCGCAGCAGCTGTGACACTTCCACAAAAATGGTTCAAATGGTTCTGAGCACTATGCGACTTAACTTCTGAGGTCATCAGTCGCCTAGAACTTAGAACTAATTAAACCTAACTTACCTAAGGACATCATACACATCCATGCCCGAGGCAGGATTCGAACCTGCGACTGTAGCGGTCGCTCGGTTCCAGACTGTAGCGCCTAGAACCGCACGGCCACTCCGGCCGGCCACTTCCACACTGTGGGGTATACTAACCACCGCCCTACGAGGGTACATCCACTGATCGTACATCGTACAGTCGCCAGACTGGAATGAACGATGGTTGAGTACCATTCAATGCTCGAAGAATGGAAAGAGGTCACCTGACGCCGCGATATACGCCACAGGGTGAGGTACGAAACCTTCGAAAACCCACAGCAGGCGAAGTAGCCCACTTTCCTAGGAGACACTATTTTGGAAGATTGAGAGGTGGCATGAGCCCCCTCTCATATTTCTATCTTACGATTCTCCTCTCTAGTTGCATGCGGTGGAAGGTTTGCTTTTCCTTAACACGCGGACTTCCCACGCAGCGTCTCTCGTCACCCGGGTGGTCCGGTGACAGGCGGGCTCTGTGGAACTGGAGAGAGTTAAGCCGACGTGTGTGAGGCAGTCGAGTGAATGCTTTGCAGACGCCGACATTGTCAAGAGACACGCCCGCTGGGGTGTGAAGTAGCGGCTGGGCTAGAGGTTCCGTTACTTCAGAGAAACTTTGCGAAAACACTTTCTGGCGGGCTACCAGCGAGGCGTGGGAATGACTTGTGTACCCACGCAGTTGTGGCGGGAAAATTCCCGCACTTTCTGCAAAATCAGCACAGAAATTGGCGCCAAGAATCTCCATTGGTGGAATGGTAGTGCTCCGGCAATGGAGTGGAATTTCCGCCGGTTTTCGAGTTGCTGATTGGAACGTAACCACGGCCACTGTCGTGGGGGCGGGAATGTTCGGTGTTCGGCCTGTACGGGTGCTCTGGGTAGTCGGCAGTCGCCTTTCGGTCGAGGACGTCGAAGCAACCAGCCCTTGCCTGCGGTACGCCAGATCGTGTTCTGGGAGATAAGAAGACAGTTTGGTAATGTACGTCCGCAGCACCGGCAGATAGGGATTTTCCTAGGTGATAATCAGAGCTCAGCAGAGCGCGCCTGTTCATCCTTTTCTAACTTTGTTCTGTCTTGAGTAGCAGCAATTACTGTTGGGTTAGCTGTGTGTCTCTCTCGAGATTTGAGTGGAAAGGAATTGGCTCCACATACCACTTCGTCTTAAACCTCACGATCTAAGTTAGGGACAACTTCACCTTTATAGCGTTTGTTTGTGTTTCCAATTCGAGCCAATTTAATGTATTGTAAATGTGTCATGTGTATTGGTTTAGTATTTTGTGTTTAGTCGTAATAAATCATATTGTTATTTTGCACAGAACTTTCATTCTGTTAATCGGTAGAGTAAACCTATCATTCCTCACTAGGTTAATGAAACTTTCCTTTATTTAACTTATTTATCAAATTAAATTATTGCAGGTGCCAAACTCTTTTCTACTCCACTTGCAGGGCTGATTACAGTCAGTGCGCGTATATTTTTTTTCATCCTTGTGCAACAGCAAAAGTCGGAGTTAGAATAGGGGGGCTTAGAGCATCATTTACAGATGTAGATTCAAGAATTTAGTGTTAAATACACTGCTAGCCCCGGCACCTCGCAAGATGTTGGTGGTTTCTCATTGGTGGAATGTTGAAATGAAGTGGAATGGGGCCCTGATACGTTCACACATCGTATGTCACCAACGAATGACATTTGAATCGTGTGTGGGTGTTTGATCATTAACAGTTCGCCGCAGTGGACGTTTACCTCCAATAACACAATCGACCACCCATCACTAGCAGATTACGTCAGAACGGTTTAAGGAATATTCTACGGGCACCTCAGCTCGTCTCAACGGGTCGTATTTGGAATGCGGTCGAGTCAGCTTCGTCTGTTGTTGTTGTGGTCTTCAGTCCTGAGATTGGTTTGATGCAGCTCTCCATGCTACTCTACCCTGTGCAGCTTCTTCATCTCCCAGTACCTACTGCAACCTACATCCTTCTGAATCTGCTTAGTGTATTCATCTCTTGGTCTCCCTCTACGATTTTTACCCTCCACGCTGCCTCCCAATACTAAACTGGTGATCCCTTGATGCCTCAGAACATGTCCTACCAACCGATCCCTTCTTCTAGTCAAGTTGTGCCACAAACTTCTCTTCTCCCCAATCCTATTCAATACTTCCTCATTATTTATGTGATCTACCGATCTAATCTTCAGCATTCTTCTGTAGCACCACATTTGGACAGCTTCTATTCTCTTCTCGTCCAAACTATTTATCGTCCATGTTTCACTTCCATACATGGCTACACTCCATACAAATACTTTCAGAAACGACTTCCTGACAGTTAAATCTATACTCGATGCTAACAAATTTCTCTTCTTCAGAAACGCTTTCCTTGTCATTGCCAGTCTACATTCTATATCCTCTCTACTTCGACCATCATCAGTTATTTTCCTCCCCAAAAAGCAAAACTCCTTTACTACTTTAAGTGTCTCATTTCCTAATTTAATTCCCTCAGCATCACCCGACTTAATTCGACTACATTCCATTATCCTCGTTTTGCTTTTGTTGATGTTCATCTTATATCCTCCTTTCAAGACACTGTCCATTCCGTTCAACTGCCCTTCCAAGTCACTTGCTATCTCTGACAGAATTACAGTGTCGTCGGCGAGCCTTAAAGTTTTTATTTCTTCTCCATGAATTTTAATACCTACTCCGATTTTTTCTTTTGTCTCCTTCACTGCTTGCTCAATATACAGATTGAATAATTCGTCGCATCTCGTGGTCGTGCGGTAGCGTTCTCGCTTCCCACGCCCGGGTTCCCGGGTTCGATTCCCGGCGGGGTCAGGGATTTTCTCTGCCTCGTGATGGCTGGGTGTTGTGTGCTGTCCTTAGGTTAGTTAGGTTTAAGTAGTTCTAAGTTCTAGGGGACTTATGACCACAGCAGTTGAGTCCCATAGTGCTCAGAGCCATTTGAACCATTTGAATAATTCGTCTCTTATCCCTGAATTATCGACGATGACTGAGTGGTCTGGTTGGCCTCCGACGACAACGCTTTCGGCCCCTTGTAGAATCCCTGACACAAAGTGTCGCCGTTCTCACCAGGGCTAAAGAGATTGCTGCACGATACTAAGCCAGCAGATTTTGCTAACGACTGGTCATGGGTGGAGGCAGTTCTACGAAAATAAAAAAGAGTTAAGCTTATGGTATCCGATAGCTACTGGACCAGCTGGACTAGATACTGGACCAACATTGGCGTGTTAATATTGAAAGCGGGAGCGCTGCAATTTGCCCTGCAGCTGGCTCAGTCTCGCTGCATCTGTTGGCAGCACAGGTCGCCAGACGCCACGACACGCAGTTTACGTAAGCGGTGGCCCCTGGCTAGCGGCCGGCGGCCGTGTTGCCCTCTCACCTCACCTCGCCTCAGAGCGACGTTGGCCTTCACGCCACGAGCAACACGCAGCTTCCTTTTTAAGACTTTCACGGGAAACGCCGAAGGTCGTGGCGCCGCGCTTATTTATGGCGGCAATAGCCGGCGCCTATGCGGGACAAGACTGGCTCATAAACAACGCCCCTAGACGCGACGGCAATATCGCAGGAGCTCACTCGTGGACCATAACTGTTCTATAGGTACAGAATTCTGGAAGACATTAACTTTCTCCTAAGGCTATTGGCGGTTACAATTTTGTGAAAAATGCATTCAGAAGGGATGAAGGTGGTGAGAAATCAAATAGCTGCTGCTATCGGGCATCTCTTGGAAAATAGCCCAATCAATGATGCGCAGAAAAAGTCGAGTAGTGGAAAAGATCGTGTAGTAGCTAATTTCTGCGTGTTGGGCGACGCACTACGGCATAGTGAAAATCTTGATGGTTGTGTTTCAGCGTTGCAGGGAGGGGGGGGGGGGGGAGAAGAGTTTGTCACTTTTTTTTGGGTTAACTCGAAAACCAAGGCTCCTATCGAAAATGTTTCCCAGTAGAAAATTAAACTACGATACATTTCCTAAAAGAGAGATCACATCATTTCTTTCTAGGTGAAACAGTTTTCGCGTTTCAATGGATGGAAAAATACAGATTGTTAGAAAAAATCGTTTTAACGTCATAAAATTAATTTTTATCTTTGAATGAAGTGGTTTATACAGCTAATAAATGTGTGTACCACATACAAGTACAATATAGTCGTATTAAGAGATAAACTACGGTTTGGGGATGTAATAAAATGGAGGAGGGATGTGTAGGGTAGAAGGACGAGGAAAGGTAGGTCATCGGATTGTGTTCATGCTCTTGTCTCCTTCAAAGGTCTGCAAACTCAAGATCGAGCAGGCGACTCCCCACTCTATCGACCACAATACGTCACAATAAGCAGGTATGAGGAGTTTCACAAAGTTATACCGACCTATCACACCGCGCATTTGAATCACTGGCGGCGTCGAGTTTAGACATGATGTTAATTTTCCTCAAAACGCGTTAACACTACATGGTGTTCAGAAAGCAAGAAAAACATGCGAACAGAATCTACGTAAATCTCAGCACACTGTTCTACACTTAGCCACCCTGTACGGCAGCTGTAGTGTTCCTCCGGGAAAGGCAACTATTTCCACAACAAGTGTTGCTCTACTTTCAGCTCACTGACAAACTATATCTCCCCAGAATATCTTCCCCAGTTCTCTTACGTGAGTAGGCAAAATGACTCAACTGATCTAGTGTTTAATAATGAAGTTTTTCCCAGTTCGGTTACTGAGTACTTATTTGCAGTTGTTATGTGACGTATTACCTAAAAAATCTCAACGGCTGGAAATGTCAGCTGTCTACTACACTAAAGACCCTGTGCCAAGTGTGGCATGCTGTAAATACGCATTTGACAGTATAGATTTCATTATCTTCATTATTTTCTGGAATACTACATAGTCTGTGATCCGTGAATTTACTTTCAAAATCTTTTCTTAAAGAATTTACTTTATTTACTAACGATTCATCAAGAACATTAACACATTTAATCACACTATGTGAGCGTGGAAGTAGTTGCCAGTGGGTAACTGATGAAAACAAATTAAATTTCAACAAATGGAAATTTTATTTCTATAAACCCTTCCATTTAAAAAAAAAACAGATTTATAAATTATAATCAGAAAGCACCCTCTAAATATCAAGTTACAATTTATTCAGAGACAGAAATAATTTTTTGACAGTATGAGCTTTCGGGCTGAGAAGCTTGCCGCTCCCTTTTGACACGGCCGTAGTCACGACCGCTCACGACAACCTCCGAAAGACTACACTGGTGCAAATCTGCAACACACCAGATTACTTTAAACTAAAAATTGTAACAACTCACAAAAACACATAACTATGCACCCCGTAGGAGGGATGGAAATGGTACAAAACACTCACATTAAAAAAAAATTACTAGTCACCGAAAGAACAACTTGTTTTTAAAGGAAAACTCCTACGGTGGAAGGGTGGCAACTTTATATACTAAAATGACCATTTAAATAAAAACCCATGAAATCCAGTCTTACATAAAATGTACAAACATACTCTACATTAGACATACACCGCCTCTCAAGATGATAGGCAAGATAAAAACATATTTCAGGAATTCGGTCTTTACACCTTAAGCAATAAATTCTTTTATACCGAATCCGACAAACATAACAGAGGCAGCTATTAATGTATGGCAGATTGACAGGAGGATTACTGAACAACCCGAAATGCAGATTGCTCTAACCCCCCCCCCTCCCCCCCAACTCCACAAGGGAAAAACGGACCACCTTCTCGCGGGTGGGCAAACGGAGAAGAATGGTGGGACGACCCCAAAACAAAGCGGCTGGTGACCTCACCGAGAAAACAAGTAGAATTTAACAAGTAAATGAAACAACATATCTCCAATCACTTAACTTCTAATGAACTGCGATTCCCGGCGAAGTCCTGTCGCAGCACCCCCAACGCTCTCCCGAACCGTCCGCTGCCAGCCGCTTCAACGGATGCAGGAAGGCGCGCCGATCTCCCGCCTCACGGCGTCGCAGCTCGCACCGGCCAGCCCGATGTCGTGGTTTGACTCCTGTTGCTCTCGTGTCGATCGCGAAGCCATTACCCCTTTCTATACGCCGCCGCCCACTGGACTCACATGGCGACCTCACATGAGCCGACGCTCAAGGCGGACAAGTCATCTTGTGTCTCAGTGCGCGACCGATCGATCCAACTGCATCCGTTGCCCGAGCAGCTCGAGCAGACTGGCGGCCTAAAGCGCAGACTCAGATGCACGAACTCAGCCCCGACCGGGCGACCACTAGCTGAGTTCTGTTACTGGTGGAGTGGCAAGACTCTCATTTTCTGGCTTTAAGTTTGATCCAAACGACAGACATACTAGCACTCCGACGACAGACAGACACTAACTGCCACACAAATGCGAACGAGCGACAGACTAGCAACTGTTGACGCGAGGCTGACGCAGCCTCACTCCGACTGACCAACTGCCGAGTTTTTTTTTTCCTTATTGTGATTTTTATCACCTTACACAAGGCGGGCTGTCAGCAGCTGAGTACGCCGCTCTTCAGCCTTGAGATTTAAAGGAGTAATAAATAGAGGGGGCACAGAGAATACAATCAAAACGGCGGGCAAAACAATGTAGACACTAAAAAACAAAAAACACGGAGCCGTTCACGCCTGACGAGAAAACATCACTGGCACTAGTTGACACGGCGTACAAAACATGGATGATGGCGATGGTACACCTGAACAGTGGCGGCGTGACGGCGAACAAACACTAAACACAAACAAAGGCACACACGAGACACTGTGCGTTTGCGAGTCCGGGGACCTGCCAAGAGAGGAGGAGGAGGAAGGGGAGTGGGAGAGCGAGAGGGGAGAGCAGAGATGACATGGGCAGGGGAGATAGGGGGAGGAGGAAGGGGGAGGGTAAGCCCGGGGGAAGAGGGGTGGAGGGAGGGGACGGGGAAAAGGAAAGAGAAGGGAAGGGAAGAGAGGGGAGGTAGGGTGCCTAGAGGAAAGGACACCGGAAGTGGGGTGGGGGGCAGGGCAAAGTTGATAGGAGGGGTAGATGGAGGGGAGGAGGACATCATCAGGGAGGGGGAGCCGGTGGAAGCCACCTTGGGAGAGGGTAATGAGGGTTGAGAGATGGAGACCGGGTGGGACGTGGGAATACAGGCGCGGCAGCGGGTGGGGGTGGGAGAGGATCGGGGAGACGAGCGGGTGAGGAGGATCGAGTTTACGGGAGGTGTACAGGATCCGTATCCTTTGAAGGAAAAGGAGGAGGTGGGGGAAGGGGATGAGATCATACAGGATCCGTGTGGGGGAGGGGAGACGGATGCGATAGGCGAGGCGGAGAGCATGGCGTTCAAGGATTTGGAGGGATTTATAAAAGGTAGGGAGGGCGGAGATCCAAGCCGGATGGGCATAACAAATGATAGGGCGGATGAGGGATTTATAGGTGTGGAGGATGGTGGAGGGGTCCAGACCCCACGTACGGCCGGAGAGGAGCTTGAGGAGACTGAGTCGGGAGTGTGCCTTGGCTTGGATTGTCCGGAGATGGGGAGTCCAGGAGAGGCGACGGTCGAGGCTGACGCCAAGGTACTTAAGGGTGGGAGTGAGGGCGATAGGACGGCCATAGATGGTGAGATAGAAATCAAGGAGGCGGAAGGAAGGGGTGGTTTTGCCTACAATGATCGCCTGGGTTTTGGAGGGATTGACCTTGAGCAACCACTGGTTGCACCAAGCGGTGAACCGGTCAAGATGGGATTGGTGGAGGTGTTGGGAGCGCTGCAGGGTGGGGGCAAGGGCAAGGAAGGCGGTGTCATCGGCAAACTGGAGAAGGTGGACGGGGGGTGATGGCGGCGGCATGTCCACCGTGTACAAAAGGTACAGAAGGGGGGAGAGGACGGAGCCTTGGGGCACACCGGCGGAGGGGAAAAAGGTGTAGGAATCTGTGTTATGGATGGTGACATAGGAAGGACGGCGGGAGAGAAAGGAGCCGATCAGACGGACGTAGTTAATGGGAATGGCGAAGTTTTGGAGCTTGAAGAGGAGACCGGAATGCCAAACGCGGTCATAAGCACGTTCGAGGTCCAGGGAGAGGAAGATTGCAGAGCGACGGGAATTAAGCTGTTCGGAAAGGAGATGAGTAAGGTGAAGGAGAAGATCGTCGGAAGAGAAGGACAACTGCCGAGCTCATAGCGCCCCTTAAATGCACCTGAACAGGCAACCTTTCCCCTTTCACACCAGAGGGAGGCACCAAAGCTGCGATTGCCATAGCGGCGCCACCGCCAGAAACGGAGGGCGACTGCTTCACACAATGCGCTGCGGCGCGCTCTTCAAAACAGCAATTTTTACCACGGCTCAGTGTGCGCGCATTGAAAAAGAGTGTATAAACCGTTGGTATCGCTCAACCACACAACATTTTTTAGCTGGGACTGTTGGCGCGCTACAGTCATCCAAGCAACTGGGAAACCGTTGTGTGGGAGAGAACTGTGGACCATCTGCAGATTCGGTCATTTCGTGAGCTCAGGAACGTCCGCGGTACCTTTGTTGAGCTTGTGGACTCAACCAAGATGGCAGTGCAGGGACTTTCGGCGAAACGTCGATCCAAAAATGCTCGGCAAACCGGAGCGATCAGGGATACCTAGTACATGTCTCCAACCTCACCTTTCCCACCAACAAGACACAGAGGCGTAAATTGCACACCTCTATAACAGAAGTAGGTCACCTAGGTGTTGTGGAACTACCGATATTTCCGTATAAGACAAGCAATGCTTCACATCAGATTACTGTTCTAGACTTGAATAACCCGTTCTGTCGGACACGTTCGCACACACCTTGGACGATATATCATGACATGTGGTAAGTAGTTCTACTCTGTGCAGCTCGCTCTACACGTGTCGGCAGTTCCTGAATGGAAAAGATTTATGCAACTTACCAGAAACACAATTACTGGCGAGAGAACGACAGTAGCTTCCTGGTCATTCAGTAATTCTCCACCAAGTTAGTACAACACGGTTGCACGACTCTACAATACGCTGTCAACGAAAGAAAGAAGCAAGCTGTCATATTTACCAGTCCAGTTCCTTTTTCGCCAACAGTAATTAGGTCAGTGACAACATCACACTTAAAAATTAAACACGTCTTGGTCATTGTTCACAGAAATGTATTTTACATACAAGCTCACTTAACACTTGCGAAAAGTATTCACTTAATGAACTTAAAATAACTTTGCTATTAAACACGGACCCAGTGTAATTATTTTGACTATTCACTTGAGAAAACTGGACAGGAAATGCTGGTAGGTATAGCCCGTCTGTAAACAGAAAATCTAGCAGCGCTCGTAGTGGGGGATGTTGCGTTCGCCAGAACACTGCAGCTGCCGTAGAAGCTGACTAACAATCAATTTGCCCTCTAGCAGCGTAGAACGGGGACCAGAGATTTAGGTAGATTCTGTCCATACGCGTTTCTTGCGTTCCACGTCGTTTAACTCATTTTGTTGAAGAAAACATCACCCGGGCATTTCTGAACACTGCTTCGCCAGTGCTTCATAGGGCAAGCTGTGGAGGATCAGTATAACTTTGTGACACACTCTTTAGTCGTTTCTTGTGACGTAAGGGGCCGCCAGAGTAGACGACAACGTGCTCAGTCTTCAGTTTGACCTATGAAGGAGGGAAGTCTGTGACCACAATTCGGCGACCGACCTTCTAACGCGCTTCTACCCAATACATCTCCTTTTCACCCTGTTACATCACCGGAACACAACTCATCCCATAATGTGACTCTACTGCATTTACACTCATGCTCATAAAGTAAGGATAATGCGGATACATGGTGAAACAACGCTCTGGTGGGCGGTTTGCAGATTTAAATCACCTCGGGGTATGACCGTGCGGTGCATTTGACCTGCGGTCGTCGCACGGTAGCGCTGGCAGCAGTCCACATACGCAGAGGTGTGTTGGTGCATGTAAGAGTACGGTGCAGCGAGTAAGTGTGCAGACGTTTTCAGACGTGCTAATGGTGACTGTGTGTTGAAAATGGCTCAAAGAACACATATTGAAGACGTTATGAGGGGTAGAAGACTAGGGCGACTGGAGGCTGGTCAAGCACAGCAAGTCGTAGCACGGGCTCTCCGCGTGCCACAAAGTGTGATCTCAAGATTATGGCAACGATTCCAGCAGACAGGAAACGTGTCCAGACGCTACAGTACGGGATGTCCACAGTGTACAACACCACAAGAAGACCGATATCTCACCATCAGTGCCCGCAGACGGCCACGGAGTACTGCAGATAGCCTTGCTCGGGACATTACTGCAGTCACTGGAACAGTTGTCTCCACACAGTCTACAGACGACTGAACAGACATGGTTTATTCGCCCGAAGACCTGCAAGGTGCATTCCACTGAACCCTAGTCACAGGAGAGCCCGTACAGCCTGGTATCAAGAACACAGTACATGGTCATTGGAACAGTGGTCCCAGGTTATGTTCACTGACGAGTCCAGGTATAGTCTGAGCAGTGATTCTCCCCGGGTTTTCATCTGACGTGAACCAGGCACCAGATACCAACCTCTTAATGTCCTTGAAAGGGACCTGTATGGAGGTCGTGGTTTGATGGTATGGGGTGGGATTATGATTGGTGCACGTACACCCCTGCATGTCTTTGACAGAGGAACTGTAACAGGTCAGGTGTATCGGGACGCATTTTGCACCAGTATGTCCGCCTTTCCAGGGGATCAGTGGATCCCACCTTCCTCCTAATGGATGATAACGCACGGCTCCACGGAGCTGCCATCGTGGAGGAGTACCTTGAAACAGAAGATATGACGCGAATGGAGTGACCTGCCTGTTCTCCAGACCTAAACCCCATCGAGCACGTCTGGGATGCTCTCGTCGACGTATCGCTGCACGTCTTCAAACCCCTAGGACACTTCGGGAGCTCCGACAGGCACTGGTGCAAGAATGGGAGGCTATACCCCAGCAGCTGCTCGACCACCTGATCCAGAGTATGCCAACCCGTTGTGCGGCTTGTGTATATGTGTATGATGATCATATCCTATATTGATGTTGGGGTACATGCGCAGGAAACAGTGGCTACAGTACGGGACATGTGTTTCGGGACGGTTTTCTCAACTTATCACCAATACCGTGGGCTTACAGATCTGTGTCATTTGTGTTCCCTATGTGCGTACGGTATTAGCGCCAGTTCTGTGTAGTGCCACGTTATGTGGCACCACATTCTGCAATTATCCTTAATTTATGCGCATGAGTGTAGATGTCGTACACATATTTAACATTTTTTAACCCACTTAATTTAAAAGATAGAAATTAATTTTATACCATTAAAACAATAGTTTTAATAATCTGCAAGTTTTCCATCGCCTGCATCGCGGAAACTATTAGTCCTAGAGAAAAAGTGAATAGAACGTTTTCTTGTAGGAAATGTAATGTGGTTTAATTTAGTAAGGGAAACATTTTTGCTAGGAGTCGCGGTTTTCTAGCTATCCGAGAATAACATTAAAAAATGGATTTAAATCTGTCCTTCCTCCGTCCCAATGCAACGTTCACACCCGCCGTTCTGCATTTTTAGTCTGTTGATCATGACAGTCGGGGCGGAGTATTCGCCCCCCCCCCCCCCCCCCCCCCCCGCCCAGCACAGTGCAAAAATTTGTGACTACTTGATATCTTCCTTCAATTTTCCTTCTTTGATTAGACTGTAAGAGAGAGGGAATGATTTCTCTTACTGCCAAGTTCTTTGACTTTCAAAGAATTTATTTATATTGTCGAATTGGTACGGAAAATTCGAATGTAATACATAATGGCGAAAATAAAAAAGGTCCGAATAGTATTTTCTGGATGTCGGGAGAATGTAAAGTAAACAGCAAAGATAGAATGCATTAATGGCCCCAGCGACAATTCTGAACACCCGTTGTTGTCTAGGAAAACTAATTTCGTGTCAGACATATGCACACAGTATAATTGACAGTTGCAAGAAGGAAACATTTTCTTCATCTTTCGCAATAACTTTTCATCATTAACTAGCACGATATCAGTTTCTTTGGCTGTCATTATAGGACATCTCACAGTGGGAAGAACTACAGACAGAAGTATTTGTATGACACAAAAATGTCAACGTTTAAAATTGTCACGTTCACTGTAAATACAGTGTGTACGGTAACGGGTATGAGTGTAGATATTTTTAAACGTGATACATTAATACGTGCACACATCGGCAGGTTGGTTGTTTTTCCTCTGCATCGAACAATCTTTCCCCAAACACGTCACTAACATTACTAATTGTTGTTTTCTGCCGGGTCACAACTGCACTGCCGTGTGGACTACACCTTCCAGTTATACGAACCGTTTTGCTTCCGTGCATCCACACTTCAACATCCGACCTGTGCCCTAGGGAAAATAAGCATTAATGGATCGCTCTTGCCTCATGTACTTGGAGGTACTAACCAGCCCAAAAACATACGACTTGTAATAGATAGGACTGTTAGTCTGCAAATGACGTAAGTAGTGACTGATGTTATTCAGCACACCGTCCTCTGTCACCAAAAGAAATGTCTGCACTTTTACCCCTTTACATACTGTACAAACTTTCTACGTAAAAGGAAAAAATAAAACCGAGCGTGTTACTACTCTTCCTTTCATTCCCTGGGTAGAGAAGACTGCCAGAGTGATTAATCACTGTACTCGGGGATTATTCTGCCAGGTAATAGCCGCGCCGCTGGTGGGATTGGAGCATTTGCTCAAATCAGGGAAGGAAATCATCCATGCCCTTTTCAGTGGAACCATCCCATCATTTCCCTTATTCGTTTTACAGATGGTCTAATGGGAATATGAACCACCATCCGTCCGAATGCGAATCCAGTATCCTAACTACTGCGCCACCTTGCTACCTAATGTAGCCGAAAGGAGGAAAGATAATGTGTTTGTCCATTTAAAACCAAGCATTCTGTGTCATATGAATTTCGATTATCGTCACGCTAATGTAACATTCCTGCTCTCCTTACCTGTACGATTAAATCGCATTATAGTCTTTGTTTTTCATCCTCCAGATGCTCTTGTGTTCAAACAACCTAATCGTCTGCCTGATAAACCAAATATGTAATCTGTCTGCAATACAAGGAGACGAGCCTGTGTATGCTACTTTATTTTAAAAAGTTAGATGGTTTCTTTAATACTGGATAATATTTGTTATCACAAAATCCAGGTCTTTATTTACAAAGTTAAATTTCTTTTTGCAACAGTCTGAAACTAATTTGTCTTTCATGGAAATAAATAACGCATCAGAATTTGCGCTCATATTTGTTCTCTTCATTCCATTTGTCGTTTATGTCGCTCATTTATATTACCTGATTTCAAATATCTAGGGTGTTGTGGCATACAGCCATCGCAAGATACAACCATCGGTGGATGTATTACTTTCCAGTATATGAAGCAAATAATGTCAGTGCCTTTCTCTACATGTGCTACAATATAAGGACCACATCTCAGCTATTACTTTTTTGCATATCCCAGTCGCTCCCCAAAGGTAACGAATTGGATTCAGGAGATCTAAGAGGCTCTATTCGTGAAACATTTATAATACCTCCTTGGTTGCATTCAATAGAAATATTCTTAAAATATTTTTCGGTATGGTGCAGTCCTAACCATTTTAATTTTCTGCTGGGACAACACTGCCTCAGTCCAGAAATTTAGACCTTGTGCGATTGTACATGTACTTGTACTGGTAAACGCTGATGCCATGCTCAACTTACACTGACGGAAAAAAAAATCGAAATACTAAAAAATAATTAATGTGGAGTAATGAAATTTCGGTAAAACTTTTGTCTAGGAAACATGTATAACTGATAAACATTGCAAGATCACAGATTAATGTAAGCGTGGCATAAGCCATTGCAAGTGTGAAATGCTCATGCGTTACTAACCAATGTAACCGCCAGAATGTTGAATGCAAGCACGCAACCGTGTATGCATTGTGCTGTACAGGTGCCGGACGTCACTTTGTGGGATGCCTGTTGCACTTGGTCGCCTACTGCAGGGATGAATGAAATTTTCACTCTGCAGCGGAGTGTGCGCTCATATGAAACTTCCTGGCAGATTAAAACTGTGTGCCGGACCGAGACTCGAGTTCGAGTCTCGGTCCGGCACACAGTTTTAATCTGCCAGGCAGTTTCATATCAGCGCACACTCCGCTGCAGAGTGGAAATCTCATTCTGGAAACATCCCCCAGGACGTGGCTAAGCCATGTCTCCGCAATATCCTTTCTTCCAGGAGTGCTAGTTCTGCAAGTTTCGCAGGAGAGCTTCTGTAAAGTTTGGAAGATAGGAGGCGAGGTACTGCCAGATGTAAAGCTGTGAGGACGGGGCGTGAGTCGTACTTGGGTAGCTCAGTTGGTAGAGCACTTGCCCCCGAAAGGCAAAGGTCCCGAGTTCGAGTCTCGGACCGGCACACAGTTTTAATCTGCCAGGAAGTTTCGATGCAGGGATGGTTAATACTGGTTGTGGATGCCGCTGGAGTTGTCGGCCGACGATGTCCCAAATGTGCTCGATTGGACCCTGATCTGGTGCTCAAACAAGCCAAGGCAACATGTCGACACACTGAAGAGCACATTTGGTTAGAACAGCGATATGTGGGCGAGCGTTATTCTGTCTGAAAACATCCCAAGGCAATGCTATTAATGAAAGGCAGCACAACAGATCGAATCGTCAGCTTGACATACAAATTTTCAGTCAGGTTGCCTAGACTACCCACGAGGGTTCTGCTGCTGTCATATGAAATCTCATCCCAGACCATAAACCCAGGTGTAGGTCCAGAGTGCTCGGGCCCACAGAGAGGTTGGTAGCAGGCCCTCGACTGCCCTCCTCCTAACCGACACACAGCCATCACTGGTACCGAGCCTCAATCAGCTTTCATCAGAAAACACAACACACCTCCACCCTGCTCCAGTGAGCTCTCGTTTCATACCTCTGAAATCGGAAGTAGCAGTGGTCTGGGGGTCAGTGCAATGCACACAACATGGCGTCTGGCTCGGAGTCGTCCTCGAAGTAACCAATCGTTACAGTTCGTTGTGTCACGTGGTGCCAGCTGCTGCTGAAATTTCTACTGTACATGCAGTAAGATGTTCCAGAGCCATGCGTTGAACACGACAGTCTTCCATCTCGACAGTGTCACGTGGCCTCCTGGAGCCCTGTTCTCTTGCAACCGTATATTCTACATCTACATCCATACTCCGCACGCCACCTGACGGTGTGTAGCGGAGGGTACTTCGAGTACCTCTATCGGTTCTCCCTTCTATTCCAGTCTCGTATTGTTCGTGGAAAGAAAGATTGTCGGTATGCCTCTGTGTGGGCTCTAATCTCTCTGATTTTATCCTCATGGTCTCTTCGCGAGATGCACGTAGGAGGGAGCAATATACTGCTTGACTCCTCGGTGAAGGTATGTTCTCGAAACTCCAACAAAAGCCCGCACCGAGCTACTGAGCGTCTCTCCTGCAGAGTCTTCCACTGTAGTTTATCTATCATCTACGTAACGTTTTCGTCATTACTAAATGATCCTGTAACGAAGCTCGCTACTCTCCGTTGAATCTTATCTATCTCTTCTATCAACCCTATCTGGTACGGATCCCACACCTTTAAGCAGTATTCAAGCAGAGGGCGAACAAGTGTACTGTAACCTACTCCCTTTGTTTTCGGACTGAATTTTCTTAGAATTCTTCCAACGAATCTCAGTGTGCCATCTGCTTTACCGACGATCAACTTTATATGATCATTCCATTTTAAATCACTCCTAATGTCTACTCCCAGATAATTTATGGAATTAACTGCTTGCAGTTGGTGACCTGGTATATTGTAGCTAATTGATAAGGGATCTTTCTTTCTATGTATTCGGAGCACATTACACTTGTCTACATTGAGATTCAATTGCCATTCCCTGCACCATACGTCAATTCGCTGCAGATCCTCCTGCATTTCAGTACAATTTTCCATTGTTACAACCTCTCGATATAGCACAGCATCATCTGCAAAAAGCCTCAGTGAACCTCCGATGTTATCCACAAGGTAAATTATGTATATTGTGAATAGCAACGGTCCTACGACACTCCCCTGCGGCACACCTGAAGTCACTCTAACTTCGGAACACTTCTCTCCATTGAGAATGAGATGCTGCGTTCTGTTATCTAGGAACTCTTCAATCCAATCACACAATTGGTCTGATAGTCTATATGCTCTTACTTTGTTCATTAATCGACTGTGGGGAACTGTACCGAACGCCTTGCGGAAGTCAAGAAACACGGCATCTACCTGGGAACCCGTGTGTATGGCCCTCTGAGTCTCGCGACAAACGCCGCCAAATATCACTTACAGTGGCTACATTCCTGCCAAGTCTTTATGCAATACCGCAGAAGGACCTTTCAACTTCTCGGAGCCCTATTACACGACCTCGCTCAAACTCACTGAGGTGTTGATAATGGCACATTTGTCGTCTTAAAGGCGTTCTCCGCTAACTTCAGTTCACCACGTCCAGCCTCAAAGGTAACTAACGCTCACGAACGTTACAGCTAATATTTAAAGCAAGCCTGATTTGCATCCCCGTAGTGGTGTTACTAGCGCCACTGTTATGCGGCTGGTGCGAAATTTTAAAAGACACCACTGTTCAGATGTAGAAACATGCCTACCAACTTTCGTTTATGCACACGACTCCTTAGTGCTCCGATCTTTTTTCCTTCAGTGTATTTTTTATTGCTTTTCACCACGCAGTATCAATACCTTCATAAAATGGGGGTAAACTACTGTACCTTTCTGGACTAGTCGCTTCGTCAAGCCATGCTTCGAGGAAACATACGGCGTATATCCCTTTTTAGGTCGAGAAATCATGCAGGTACATTACCGTGACTTCATGTCTAACCTGCTACAGCTTTGAACAAGGCAGAGGTAATCCGTACTTTCTTGCAAAGCACGTATATCTACATATACTGTTATAAAAAAGTGCACTTTCCCCGATAACCGGTATCTGGTGCCCCGCTTGAGAGGTCGTCGATCGCGGTGGTCTTTACGAGACAGCGAAAATCGTTATCTGACGTGGGCTTCAGGTTGCTCCGGCACCGCCGTCCGTCCGGTATTTAACGCGACTTGTCAGCCGACGAAAGCGCGCGGTACTAACTTTCAAATTTTACTGTAATCAGCAAGAGTCACGTTTCGGAGACACTCCGTTCCGCCGTCCTCGGGCCGTATTTATGTGGCGAGCGTCCAGCCGTGTGCCGAAGAAGCAGGTGGTCCGCGCACGCGCAGGAAGCGCGCCTAATCAGGAGCCGATGCGCCGGCAGATAGCGCGGCTGGCCCCCCGTCTCGCCGCTGCGGGCATTTGAATTTGTTGCCAGGAAATCCGTTACTTACAACAGTAGCTGCTGTTTCGTTAAATTAACGCAGGCTACGATGAGACGCACAGGCGTGTGATATGTTGCACGGATGTGGAGAAGTCTTCGAGCCATGGATAGCAATATCGAGTAAGAAATGTATCACTATCATACAGGACGAGTGGATATTACACAGCTCTACAAAATAATTTTTTTTTTCGTTGCCAGGGAAGTTTGAACGAAAATGGGATATTGTTATGATACTCATTCCGAGTATATTTGTACTTTTTCCAAATTGGCTCTGGTTTTTGAGATATAGGTTATTTGTGGAAATGAGAGTTTCATGTGGATAATATCGACTGCAGGGTCCATATATGGTGTAATGTATTTGCTACCTGTTTTTTAATTAGTGATATTGTACTATCTTTATTAAACAATTGTGCTCAGGGAGTGCATCTGTGTGGTTGAGGATTACATCATGCAAACATCACACTGTCAGCATGTGTTCAGTCCTGTTGTGCGGTGCGTGTGTTGAAGATATTGAGGGTTGTGCAGATTTGAATTCGGCGGTACTCGACATTCATTTGTTGGCCGAGGTAATCCCCGCAACAGCCGATAGGTAGCGTTCAGTGTAAACAAGAAAAATGGCGATGGTCGAAAGTCACACACATGTGCAGTGCAGCTTCAAGGAGATAGAACCTTTTCATCGTGACGTAGCAAATAAGAGGTGAGTATTCATTTCACACAAAACAATTAATGATGTTTGTTGGATGTGATTGACATGCAAATACAAGAAAGTTCTGCATAATATGTAGTATTTGTGCAATTTTGTTTTAGGAAAACATGAGTTCTTCACGCCGTCTTTGCGTGAACCATCCAGATGAGTTCTGCTACATTTGTGGTGAATACGTTCTTCAAAAGAACAGGAAGAATATCACTCCTTTTGTGAAGGAAGCGTATCTGGCATATTTCGGAATTAAACTTGGAGATCAAGACAAGGCGTGGGCACCCCATAAAGTTTGTAAATGCTGTGTGGAGTGCTTACGGCAGTGGACAAAACGAAAAAGGAAAAGCTTAAACTTCGGAGTGCCTATGGTATGGCGAGAGCAGAAGAACCATACAGATGATTGCTATTTTTGCATTGTTAATGTGAAAGGTTTTAATAGGTTCAAAAAACGAAAGTGGGAATATCCCGATTTGGAGTCAGCAAGAAGACCGGTGGTGCACAGCAACGATGTTCCTGTACCAACCTTCACAACATTACCCACGCTAACATCATCAGATGACGATGTGCACGGCGAGGAATGTACAAATAGTGGTTCGGAATACGAAGGACGTGAGACACAACCCCAGCAGTTCGACCAGAAGGAGCTCAGTGACTTGATACGAGAACTCAATCTTTCAAAGCAAGCATCAGAACTCTTAGCATCCAGGCTTAAGGAAAAGAACTGTCTTCATCCAAGTGTTAAAATAACAGCTTACCGGACGAGAGAAGAAAACCTTCTTCCATACTTCAACCAAGAAGAGGTTATAGTGTATTGCAGCAATATACCTGGACTTTTACTTGAATTGGGCTGCCGGAATATAGACCAGAGGACTGGCGTCTCTTCATAGACAGTTCCACTAGAAGTTTAAAATGTGTTCTCCTACACAATGGCAATCGTTACGCATCTATTCCAATTGCCCACTCAACAAAACTTTGTGAAGCATATGCTAACATCAAGATGGTTCTGCAGAAAATTCAGTATATGCAGCACCAATGGTTGATTTGTGTTGATTTGAAAATGGTGAACTTCTTGCTTGGACAACAAAGTGGATACACAAAGCACCCATGTTTTATCTGCATGTGGGATAGTAGGGCAAAGCACGAACGTTGGAAGCAGAAAACATGGCCTCCAAGGGAACATATGGCTGTTGGTGAAGCAAACATCATTAATGAACCTCTGGTTAGTAGGGACAAGATTGTTCTTCCACCATTACATATTAAGTTAGGACTAATGAAGCAATTCACCAAAGCTTTAGACAGAAATGGTAATTGCTTCACATACATCTGCAGTACGTTCCCTGGACTCAGTAGTGAAAAACTTAAGGCAGGAATATTTGATGGTCCTCAAATTCGCAGGCTCATCAACGATACCAATTTTACAAGTGTCATGACTGTCACTGAAGCATCGGCCTGCAACAGTTTTGTCGCTGTTGTAAAATGTTTTTTGGGCAATCATAAAGCTCCCAATTACGGGGAACTGGTCAAAAACATGCTCACTAACTTTCAAAACTTAGGAGCTAACATGAGCATAAAATTGAACTTCCTTCACAGCCACTTGGATCGATTTCCTCGTAATCTAGGTGATTTCAGTGAGGAACAAGGAGAGCGGTTCCATCAAGATATGAAAGGAATAGAGGAAAGATATAAAGGAAGATGGGACAGGCATATGATGGCAGATTATTGCTGGAATCTGCAACGTGACTGTTCTGAAGAGACCTATAAAAGGAAAGCGTGCAGGAAGCGGTTCGTCATGGACGGAAAATGATATACTTATAGAGAAACTTTTCAATTATGTTTTATACGTGGACAAATGCCTATCAGGTTTTCATAGAAGCTATTTATAAAGATTATTTTCTTTTTTCATTGTAGTTTGTAGCGCTCGAGTTCAGTATTAGCAACTTTTTCTAATTTTTTGAATAAATCATGCATTATCTCAAAAACTAGAGCCAAACTGCATAAATGGTTGCTATATTCGTCCTCAGCACCACTAACCCATCCTAAAGCCACTCAAATATCCTTGGCAAGAAAATGAGTGTTGACCAGTGTTATTGATAGCTGATAGCAGGGCACAGAAGTGCGGGAGACAAAGGACCGATCCCAACTGATGATACAATATAACAATATTCTTTATGTAGCAAAAGATAACATCATTGCACACTGATAAAAGCATAGACATTCAGAATATAGCAACTAGCACTCAGCCCATGACAATTTAAAGAAACATACAATGCGTTGAAACGTTAATTCTTATATGTGCTTCAATTCAATAGGGGTGGCCGAGAGGTTCTAGGCGCTAAAGTGTGGACCGCTACGGTCGCAGGTTCGAATGATGCCTCGAGCATGGGTGTGTGTGATGTCCTCAGGTTAGTTCGGTTTAAGTAGTACTAAGTTCTTGGGGACTGATGACCTCAGAAGTTAAGTCCCATAGTGCTCAGATTATTTTTTCCTTTATTGTTATTTTGAAACCTGTTTACAGGCAGGCCTGCAGCAGCATACTACGCCGCTCTTTGGCCGCAGAGAAACACAAAGATACAAATGAAGACAATTAGAGAAAAAAAGATGGTGGACATATAAACGGAGACAAACATTTTTTAAAATACAACGTGCCGTTCACGGGCGTAGAGTCCAAGATTAAATATGTCAGACTCTTGGACACAGACAGAGACGAAAACTGTCACACGTGAACGTAGGAGCACAAAACGAATAATACTGAACTACTTAAGCACAAACGACGGCACACACAGAACACGAGGCGTTGATCTCCGGCGCGCGAATGTTCACTAACCGTGTACGAGTCCGGGGACCTGCCAAGAGAGGAGGAGGGGTGGTGGGAGAGGGAGAGGGGAGAGCAGATGCCATGGGCAGGGGAGATAGGGGGAAGGGAGGAAGGGGGAGGGGAAGCCCGGGGGAAGAGGGGTGGAGGGAGGGGACAGGGAAAAAGAAAGAGAAGGGAGGGAGGGTGCCGAAAGGAAAGGACACAGGAAAAGGGGGGAGGATCAAAGTTGATATGAGGGGTAGATGGAGGGGAGGAGGACATCATCAGGGAGGGGGAGCTGGCGGAAGCCACCTTGGGAGAGGGTAAAGAGGGTGGAGAGATGGAGACCGGGTGGGACGTGGGAATACAGGAGCGGCAGCGAATGGGGGTGGGTGAGGATGGGTGAGACAAGCGGATGGGGAGGATCGAGTTTGCGGGAGGTGTACAGGATCCGTATCCTTTCAAGGAAAAGGAGGAGGTGCGGGAAGGGGATGAGATCATACAGGATCCGCGTGGGGGAGGGGAGACGGATGCGATAGGCGAGGCGGAGAGCATGGCGTTCAAGGATTTGGAGGGATTTATAAAAGGAAGGGAGGGGGGGGCGGAGATCCAGGCTGGATGGGCGTAACAAAGGATAGGGCAGATGAGGGATTTATAGGTGTGGAGGATGGTGGAGGGGTTCAGACCCCACGTACGGCCGGAAAGGAGCTTGAGGAGACGGAGTCGGGAGCGTGCCTTGGCTTGGATTGTCTGGAGATGGGGAGTCCAGGAGAGGCGACGCTCGAGGCTGACGCCAAGGTACTTAAGGGTGGGAGTAAGGGCGATAGGACGGCCATAGATAGTGAGACAGAAATCAAGGAGGCGGAAGGAAGGGGTGGTTTTGGACGGGGGGTGACGGCGGCGGCATGTCCGCCGTATACAAAAGGTACAGAAGGGGGGAGAGGACGGAGCCTTGGGGCACACCGGCGGAGGGGAAAAAGGTGTAGGAGTCGGTGTTATGGATGGTGACGTAGGAAGGACGGTGGGAGAGAAAGGAGCCGATCAGACGGACGTAGTTAATGGGAAGGGAGAAGGTTTGGAGCTTGAAGAGGAGACCGGAATGCCATACGCGGTCATAAGCTCGTTCGAGGTCCAGGGAGAGGAAGATTGCGGAGCGACGGGAATTAAGCTGGTCGGAAAGGAGATGAGTGAGGTGAAGGAGAAGATCGTCGGAAGAGAAGGACGGCCGAAAGCCACACTGGGTAACGGGAAGGAGGGGGTGCTGGCGGAGATGCTGGTGGATGCGACGGGTGAGGATAGATTCCAGGACCTTGCTGAAGACCGAGGTAAGGCTGATGGGACGGTAGGAGGAGATGGCGGACGGCGGTTTGCCAGGTTTAAGGAACATCAGGATACAGGAGGTTTTCCACAGGTTGGGGTAGTAACCGGTGGACAGGACTACATTGTAGAGCCTGGCCAGGGTGGAGAGGAAAGAGACAGGAGCTTCACGAAGGTGACGGTAGGTGACACGATCGTGACCAGGAGCGGTGTTGCGTTTTGTGCGGAGTGTAGCAATGAGATCTTGTGTAGTGATGGGGGCATTGAGTTCCGTGTGTGCAATGTTGTCCAAGTACTGGAAACCAGGTGCGAGGGGAGGGACAGAGGTGTCAGTTCGAATGGTTCAAATGGCTCTGAGCACTATGGGACTCAACTGCTGAGGTCATTAGTCCCCTAGAACTTAGAACTAGTTAAACCTAACTAACCTAAGGACATCACAAACATCCATGCCCGAGGCAGGATTCGAACCTGCGACCGTAGCGGTCTTGCGGTTCCAGACTGCAGCGCCTTTAACTGCACGGCCACTTCGGCCGGCGGTGTCAGTTCGATCGTGGACATCCGGGAAGAGGGAGTAATCGAACTGGGGGTCATCGGGGATGGAAAATACATCGGAGAGGAAGGAGGCAAAGTGATTGGCCTTACTAAGGGTGTCAGGGAAGAGGTGATCATCATGGAGAAGAGGATGGTAGGGGGAGGGTTTAGTTCCGGTAAGGCGACGGAAGGCTGACCAGAACTTGGACGAGTTGACAGGTAGGGTAGCACTTAAACGTGTGCATGTCTGTCGCCAGTCCCGGCGTTTCTTAGCCGCGAGAAAATTACGAATGTATCGCTGGAGTTGCCGGTGGCGTCGTAGTGTGTCCGGGTCACGTGTGCGCAGGAAGGCACGGTAGAGACGGCGGGATTCACGGAGGAGGAGGACGGCCTATGGGGGTAAGGTAGGACGGTGGGGGTGGACGGCGACAGTAGGGACGTGGGCCTCCACGGCCCCAGACAAGGTCTGCTGGAGAAAGGAGGCGGCATGGGTTACATCGTCAGTGTGGTGGTAGGTGAAAGGGTGGCTATCGACCTGGTTGGAAAGGGTATCCCGGTAGGCATAGTGCTCAGAGCCATTTGAACCTTTTCAATTCAAGAAAAGTTAGCAATCATTACGAGATCTTTTACCACGAACAGAGAGGCATCACAAGTAGAATAATATTTGAAAACTAAATTTAAAATTGAAGTTCGATAACAATAAGAATAAGCATCAAAGATTCGACCAGCCATCCGGGAAGGAACCTTTAAGCAGAACACAACTACACTGAAGCGCCAAAGAAACTGGTATAGGCATGCTTATTCAAGTACAGGCATATGGAAACAGGCAGAACACGGCACTGTCGCCGGCAACGCCTATGTAAGACAACAAGGGTCTGGCACAGTTGCCAGACCGGTTACTGCTGCTACAATGGCAGGTTGTCAAGATTTTAGTGACTTTGAACGTAGTATTACAGTCGGTGCAAGAGCGATGGGACACAGTATCTCCGAGGTGGCGATGAAGTGGGGATTTTCCCCTACGACCATTTTATGTGAATATCAGGAATCCGGTAACACATCAAGTCTCTGCGGCCGGAAAAAGATCCTGCAAGAAGGGCACCAACGGCGACTGAAGAGAATCGTTCAAGGTCAGAATAATGCAACCCTTCCGTAAATTGCTGCAGATTTCACTGCTGGGCCACCAACAAGTGTCAGCTCGCGAACCATTCAACGAAACGTCATCGATATGGACTTTCGCAGTCGAAGGCCCACTTGTGTACCCTTGATCACTGCACGACACAAAGCTTTACACCTCGCTTCGGACTGTTGATCACTGGAAACGTGCTGCCTGGTCGGACGAGTCTCGTTTCAAATTGTATCGAGCGGATGGACGTGTACGGGTATGGAGACAACCTCATGAATTCAAGGACCCTGCACGTCAGCAGGGAATTGTCCAAACTGATGGAGGCTCTGTGCAGTTGGAGTAATATGGGATCCCAGACACGTCTAGATACGACTCTGACAAGTTGTCTGATGACTTGCATCCATTCATGCCCATTGTGCATTCCGACAGACTTGGGCAATTCCAGCAGGACAATGCGACACCCACGCGTCCACAGTAGCTACAGAGTGGCTCCAGGAACACTCTTCTGAGTTGAAACACTTGCGCTGGCTACCGATCTCCCCAGACAAGATCATTATTGAGCACATCTGGGATGGCTTGCAATGTGCTATTCAGAACAGATCTCCACCCCCTCGTTCTGTTACGGATTCACGGAGTGTCCTACAGGATACATGGTGTCAGTTCCTTCCAGCACTACTTCAGACATTAGTCGAGTCCATGCCACGTCGTGTTGCGGCACATCTGAGTGCTCGCGGGTGCCCTACACGATGTCAGGCAGGTGTACCAGTTTCTTTGGCTCTTCAGTGTAAAAAAAAAAAAAAAATATTCAGAATTACTGCGAAGAAAATCTTGTAGGCAAATGTTTAGTTTATCAAACCTACAGTCCAATGGCGTCAGTAGGATCAGAATTCTTTAAATATTTTAACGTAAAAACCGAATGACCTACAAATTCTTGCTTAAAGAGAAAGCGCTTTCTTAACAAAACGCAAATGCCTCCGTTACGGAGCCAATCCGGTACAGTGCCCTTCAGAGAGCCTGCGCTCTCCGGACGGTACTATAAGGTAGAAACGCCAGAGATAGCCCCTGACAGCCGGCCGGTGTGGCCGAGCGGGTTCTAGGCGCTACAGTCTGGAACCACGCGACTGCTACGTTCGCAGGTTCGAATCCTGCCTCGGGCAGGGTGTGTGTGTTGTCCTTAGGTTGGTTAGCTTTAAGTAGTTCTAAGTTCTAGGGGGCTGATGACCTCAGAAGTTAAGTCCCATAGTGCTCAGAGCCATTTGAACCTTAGCCCCTGACATTAGTCAGACAAAATAAGTCCCACTATACAGGTTATGAAAGAGCAATAAATTTACCGCCTAGTTTGACTGTACTTGCCAGGCCACCAACCTTTGTTAACCAACAATACAAAACAACAGAACAACTTCCGATTGACCAACTAGTGAAATAAAGGAAAACCTTTTTTAAAAATAAATATCACCTCTTAGCAGCTGTTGCAGTTCAAACGGCCATCATAATTCTGTCTTTAAATTGCTCTATAGGAAAGTGAAAATTAATGAAACAACTACTCTGTCTTTCTTATGTAACCACAACCAAAGCAGGCAGCGGATTATTACTTAATTGCATAAGAACAATTCACGGAAGCACTAGGCAAGTTAGAAACAGAGTAGTCTAAGTAACACCAATTCGCTGTAAGATGAAGCAGACACCTTTGAACTCGTACAGTGATTATAATGGCATTTCCGAATTAAGAGAAGATTAAGAATTAACGCCAGAATTATTGGTATTGAGAACTTCTACTGACTTTGCACAAGGATAGTTCAAATAGAATGTATCTCGCACAACGATTGCCTAACCGTTGCGAAGGCACAACCGTAAACACTCATCAACAGACAGAACCGACCGGTTTAAGTACACTACTGGCCATTTAAGTTGCTACACCATGAAGATGACGTGCTACAGACACGAAATTTAACCGACAGCAAGAAGATGCTGTGATATGCAAATCATTAGCTTTTCAGAGCATTCACACAAGGTTGGCGCCGGTGGCAACAATGCTGACAAGAGAAAAGTTTCCAATCTATTTCTCATACACGAAAAGCAATTGACCGGCGTTGCCTGGTAAAACGTTGTTGTTATGCCTCGTGTAAGGAGGAGAAATGCGTATCATCAGGTTTCCGACTTTCATAACGGTCGTATTGTAGCCTATCGCGATTGCGGGTTATCGTATCGCGACATTGCTGCTAGCGTTGGTCGAGATCCAATGACTGTTAGCAGAATATGAAATCGGTGTGTTCAGGAGGGTAATACGGAACGCCGTGCTGGATCCCAACGGCCTCGTATCACTAGCAGCCGAGATGACAGGCATCTTATCCGCATGGCTGTAACGGATCGTGCAGCCACGTCTCGATCCCTGAGTCAACAGATAGGGACATTTGCAAGACAACAACCATCTGCACGAACAGTTCGACGACGTTTGCAGCAGCATGAACTATCGGCTCGGAGACCATGGCTGCGGTTACCCTTGACGCTGCATCACAGACAGGAGCGCCTACGATGGTGTACTCAACGACGAACCTGGGTGCACGAATGGCAAAACGTCATTTTTTCGGATGAATCCAGGTTCTGTTTACATCATCATGATGATCGCATCCGTGTTTGGCGACATCGCGGTGAACGCACATTGGAAGCGTGTATTCGTCATCGTCATAGTGGCGTATCACCCGGCGTGATGGTATGGGGTTCCATTGGTTACACGTCTCGGTCACCTGTTGTTCGCATTGACAGCACTCTGAACAGTGAACGTTACATCTGAGATGTGTTACGACCCGTGGCTCTACCCTTCATTGGATCCCTGCGAAACCCCACATTTCAGCATGATTATGCACGACCGCATCTTGCAGGTCCTGTACGGGCCTTTCTGGACACAGAAAATGTTCGACTGCTGCCGTGGCCAGCACATTCTCCTGATCACTCACCAACTGAAAACGCCTGGTCAATGGTGGCCGAGTAACTGGCTCGTCACAATATGGCAGTCACTACTCTTGATGAACTGTGGTATCGTGTTGAAGCTGCATGGGCAGCTGTACCTGTACACGCCATCCAAGCGTATGAAGGCCGTTATTAGGGCCTGAGGTGGTTGTTCTGGGTACTGATTTCTCAGGATCTATGCACCCAAACTGCGTGGAAATGTAATCACATGTCAGTTCTAGTATAATATATTTGTCCAATGAATAGCCGTTTATCATCTTCATTTCTTCTTGGTGTAGCAATGGGCAGTAGTGTATATGTAGCACTACAGAAGGGATAGAACCTCTTCGCTGCTGAATCAGAACTGTAGGGCAGTACTGTCACAGCACGGTACGCTTACTAACAGGGAATGGGCCAACAACAGCTTAATAGTTCGGAGCAGAGTACTTGTAACAATAAACTGCTCACCCGCAAGGACGAGAGCAGCTGGCAGCAGCAGCGAGAAGGCTGAAGACACCACGCGATGCCACAGGAGAGGACACGGCCGCCCCCAGGCGTAAACTTCCCACGGACAGCAACGACTTCCACTGCGGACGCTGCCAACCGCTGTTCCGCTAGACCAAGGAGGCCTCGCGCCGCGCAGTCCCACTCAGCTGCGTGTCGCCAGGCCAACAGCTACCACGCGCCGCTCCAGATTTGGCTGCCGGTCCCAACCACAATAGACTCACCATTATAGCACTCTCTCGCTCGTCCACGTAACTCTCTGTCAGACGTCGCTGAAAACCGACTGACGTCATCACCGTCATAATACTCTCTATTAAAGCCTCGTGCAGCAAATCACGCCACGACAAAGGAAAGCCAAAAGATAGAAACGACACATGGTCAGCGCCAAATACAGGGTGTTACAAAAAGGTACGGCCAAACTTTCAGGAAACATTCCTCACACACAAATAAAGAAAAGATGTTAAGTGGACATGTGTCCGGAAACGCTTAATTTCCATGTTAGAACTCATTTTAGTTTCGTCAGTATGTACTGTACTTCCTCGATTCACCGCCAGTTGGCCCAATTGAAGGAAGGTAATGTTGACTTGGGTGCTTGTGTTGACATGCGACTCATTGCTCTACAGTACTAGCATCAAGCACATCAGTACGTAGCATCAACAGGTTAGTGTTCATCACGAACGTGGTTTTGCAGTCAGTGCAATGTTTAAAAATGCGGAGTTGGCAGATGCCCGTTTGATGTATGGATTAGCACGGGGCAATAGCCCTGGCGCGGTACGTTTGTATCGAGACAGATTTCCAGAACGAAGGTGTCCCGACAGGAAGACGTTCGAAGCAATTGATCGGCGTCTTAGGGAGCATGGAACATTCCAGTCTATGACTCGCGACTGGGGAAGACCTAGAACGACGAGGACACCTGCAATGGACGAGGCAATTCTTCGTGCAGTTGACGATAACCCTAATGTCAGCGTCAGAGAAGTTGCTGCTGTACAAGGTAACGTTGACCACGTCATTGTATGGAGAGTGCTACGGGAGAACCAGTTGTTTCCGTATCATGTACAGCGTGTGCAGGCACTGTCAGCAGCTGATTGGCCTCCACGGGTACACTTCTGCGAATGGTTCATCCAACATTGTGTCAATCCTGATTTCAGTGCAAATGTTCTCTTTACGGATGAGGCTTCATTCCAACGTGATCAAATTGTAAATTTTCACAATCAACATGTGTGGGCTGACGAGAATCCGCACGCAATTGTGCAATCACGTCATCAACACAGATTTTCCGTGAACGTTTGGGCAGGCATTGTTGATGATGTCTTGATTGGGCCCCATGTTCTTCCAGCTCCGCTCAGTGGAGCACGTTATCATGATTTCATACGGGATACTCTACCTGTGCTGCTAGAACATGCGCCTTTACAAGTACGACACAACACGTGGTTCATGCACGATGGAACTCCTGCACACTTCAGTCGAAGTGTTCGTACGCTTCTCAACAACAGATTCGGTGACCGATGGATTAGAAGAGGCGGACCAATTCCATGGCCTCCACGCTCTCCTGACTTCAACCCTCTTGACTTTCATTTATGGGGGCATTTGAAAGCTCTTGTCTACGCGACCCCGGTACTAAATGTAGAGATTCTTCGTGCTCGTATTGTGGACGGCTGTGATACAATACGCCATTCTCCAGGGCTGCATCAGCTCATCAGGGATTCCATGCGACGGAGGGTGGATGCATGTATCCTCGCTAACGGAGGACGTTTTGAACATTTCCTGTAACAAAGTGTTTGAAGTCACGCTGGTACGTTCTGTTGCTGTGTGTTTCCATTCCATGATTAGTGTGATTTGAAGAGAAGTAATAGAATGAGCTCTAACATGGAAAGTAAGCGTTTCCGGACACATGTCCACATAACATATTTTCTTTCTTTGTGTGTGAGGAATGTTTCCTGAAAGTTTGGCCGTACCTTTCTGTAACACCCTGTACAAAAAGAAAGCACGACGGGTCAATTATAGTCTAATTTCACGAAGAAATCACACTGAACATGCCTGCATAATCTCACGAGCAACTCAAACCCGACGGCCAGAGATTTTTCATCTGTCCTAAAGGCTGTCGAAGTGAGCCCATTTTGCTAATCTTATGAGGTGCTGCCGTTAATACCGCCGCTCCCACTGTGCCACGGGCAGTCTCATAATCTGCTATTTTGCATACCAGTGAGCCCTTAAATGGACTGGCACCTGTACACTTTATGATATAGCGGTGGTTCTTTTTGGGAACATGCATAATTCGTAGTAGCTCCACGGTCTACAATACCTATTAACGCTCAGAGTAACATGTCCGCCGCAGTGCACCGAAAACAATGCTGATTACAACAGTTTACAGGCTTAGAATGGTTCAGTGTCGCGTAAATCCTGTTTATGGATTCTTCCGTCACTTCTTGGTAGAACATTTTCAGACGTGAGACTGAAAAACGAACAAACTGCGTTTTTTTATCTTAGATTTTTTTTAATGTCGGACCTGTTTTTGGCTGGTTAGGCCGTCGTCAAGAAACAACTTAACTAGCGTCCACAAGAGATACTAGAGCTTCGGGAAACAAACATTAGAAACAGAGGTGCTATTAACACATACAGAGTGTTTGCTCGTGACGTTAGGTGAAAAGTGTCAAACAGAGCGCTCATCACTCGCCTTATGCAGCAAACATCTTAAATTACAACTTAGAAGATGGATAGTATCATACAAAGTACATACATAACGAAAATACACAGTTAAAAGTATAGATATTTTTTAAATGTAACACGATACGTTGTGAGAACCAACACAGTAAGAATATACGACAATCACTTCTATCTCTATTTTGTTCATTTTTGGAACACAACCTACGACCAGCTTTGAGACAGAAGTGATGACACTTTCTGCAGTCACGTATTTCCTTCTTCGTGACAATTTTCGCCCGCACTCTGTAGGGGCAATGAAGATGTTCCTGCAGCGTTGTGGATGGGGTGTGTTTGATTCAGTGTGCAATTTGCAGGGGGGGATGGGGGGGATTTCCCCCCCTCTGCATCAGACCATCCCCTCCTCTGGTTTTAGTTTATGCATCCCAACCTGGGATGTTTATTTCCCACGCACTGGAGTAAAACTTAACATATAACGTAAATTTGTGCAGCCGAACACTGAAAATTTTTAATAAGTCTTACTATTAACACTATTAATATGTTTCAGTTTTCTACCATCAGAATAAGTACAACTTTTCACAAATGTGCCTCTACGTTTTGAATTCCCCTCGCATATCTGTACCCGTATGTAGATGATTTTGTAAATAAGCTTTACCTATAATGTACTTTTAAAGATATAACAAGAGATGGCTTTTCTGATAATGCATACGCGTCAATAGTGAGTTTCGGCATTAACATCTATTTATAAATAGCTGTTTAACCATGCTAGTAACATACACTCCTGGAAATGGAAAAAAGAACACATTGACACCGGTGTGTCAGACCCACCATACTTGCTCCGGACACTGCGAGACGGCTGTACAAGCAATGATCACACGCACGGTACAGCGGACACACCAGGAACCGCGGTGTTGGCCGTCGAATGGCGCTAGCTGCGCAGCATTTGTGCACCGCCGCCGTCAGTGTCAGCCAGTTTGCCGTGGCATACGGAGCTCCATCGCAGTCTTTAACACTGGTAGCATGCCGCGACAGCGTGGACGTGAACCGTATGTGCAGTTGACGGACTTTGAGCGAGGGCGTATAGTGGGCATGCGGGAGGCCGGGTGGACGTACCGCCGAATTGCTCAACACGTGGGGCGTGAGGTCTCCACAGTACATCGATGTTGTCGCCAGTGGTCGGCGGAAGGTGCACGTGCCCGTCGATCTGGGACCGGACCGCAGCGACGCACGGATGCACGCCAAGACCGTAGGATCCTACGCAGTGCCGTAGGGGACCGCACCGCCACTTCCCAGCAAATTAGGGACACTGTTGCTCCTGGGGTATCGGCGAGGACCATTCGCAACCGTCTCCATGAAGCTGGGCTACGGTCCCGCACACCGTTAGGCCGTCTTCCGCTCACGCCCCAACATCGTGCAGCCCGCCTCCAGTGGTGTCGCGACAGGCGTGAATGGAGGGACGAATGGAGACGTGTCGTCTTCAGCGATGAGAGTCGCTTCTGCCTTAGTGCCAATGATGGTCGTATGCGTGTTTGGCGCCGTGCAGGTGAGCGCCACAATCAGGACTGCATACGACCGAGGCACACAGGGCCAACACCCGGCATCATGGTGTGGGGAGCGATCTCCTACACTGGCCGTACACCACTGGTGATCGTCTAGGGGACACTGAATAGTGCACGGTACATCCAAACCGTCATCGAACCCATTGTTCTACCATTCCTAGACCGGCAAGGGAACTTGCTGTTCCAACAGGACAATGCACGTCCGCATGTATCCCGTGCCACCCAACGTGCTCTAGAAGGTGTAAGGCAACTACCCTGGCCAGCAAGATCTCCGGATCTGTCCCCCATTGAGCATGTTTGGGACTGGATGAAGCGTCGTCTCACGCGGTCTGCACGTCCAGCACTTACGCTGGTCCAACTGAGGCGCCAGGTGGAAATGGCATGGCAAGCCGTTCCACAGGACTACATCCAGCATCTCTACGATCGTCTCCATGGGAGAATAGCAGCCTGCATTGCTGCGAAAGGTGGATATACACTGTACTAGTGCCGATATTGTGCATGCTCTGTTGCCTGTGTCTATGTGCCTGTGGTTCTGTCAGTGTGATCATGTGATGTATCTGACCCCAGGAATGTGTCAATAAAGTTTCCCCTTCCTGGGACAGTGAATTCACGGTGTTCTTATTTCAATTTCCAGGAGTGTATATAATTCTACGAACCCCCTAAGACATCCCCCCCCCCCCCCCCCCCCTGGTAGAAACACAAATCGCACCCTGGTTTCATTACCCACAATACCGCCCGTAGTTGGCTCCCACTGAGTTTCATTTCCGCCCACATGAACTGCTGCCTATGAAGACTACATTTTGTCACAGACAACGAGCTGTAGACCAGCGCAGAGATATGCCGGAAAGCACAGGCGGCTGCCTCCTGTGACGAGGATATATGAAAGTTGGTTCAACGATGCGACAAATGTCTAAGTCAAAGCGGCGACTATGTAAAGAAGTAGCTGGATGGTCTGTTTAATTGTTGCAAATGAAACATTTTTGATTTTCACAGTGGCTTCCATTTCGCGACCGATCGGATCTCACTTTCCGAATAGCCCTCGTAGTAAAAGTGTCCACGAACCATTATCAGTTTTTCACTTAGCACTATGACTGTGAATACAAGTATGCAGATCACAGCTATGTGAGCGAGAATGCTGTTTCTCTTTTTTTCTTTTAGTACGTAGTATTTTCCTTTCTGTCGGATTTTCGTTGCTAGAAGGTGCTGTCACCCTGTCAAGGCGGCCTTTGTCGTGGCTGCGACGTTATCGGTCAGGTGGTAATCTCACCCACGTGGGCAGGCCCTCACAACAAGGAACTGAAAAAATCCTGTGTTAAATGTAGCTTGTAATTTATATAATTCCGTACGAGTTTCGAGGTTCTCACTTTTAATGCTACTTTATTCTCAGAAGAATATCAGTGAAATTTGAAACTGATATACGCTAAAAGGTAAACTATTCTATTAAAATGTTTTTCTGGGCCTGAGCCTGTATTTGATAAGGTTTCCACACGATGGAGCAGTCTTCTGATTCGTCGTATTAGTAGCATGTGTGCGGTTGTATTACAGATGCCCTACACTCCCTCACTAAACAATTCTGCATCTTCAATTAGCCTTTCGTAGATTGAGAGACGCGTCATTGTGTCAGGAAAGACTTTTTGTTTTCGGTTACACAGATGGCTGCTCATACACGGCGAGTGAAACACTTCAGGGTGCGTCTGCGAGTAAGTGGCAGCTGTGCGGACGTGGTCTGCTTCTACTACCACGATTGGTCTACTTAGTCATTGCTAAATCCTTAATTCTGGAAAATAGCCGCATTTAGTGTTATGTATTTTGCCTGGAAATTCTAAACCGCTTTTACATAACAACATATATGAGTCTTCTGCAGACTGTTGCTTGACACATTACTGTATCAGAAGAACCATAATGCGTCAGCTATGCAACTGGCTAACCAAAGTTTTCCTGACGTGAGCAACAAAGCTTTGTTACTCTATACTGAATAAACATATCTTCTGGACTGTTTCATGCGGTACCGTTTTATGTTAAAAACGTTCTTACTGTTTCTGTGTGTTTTATACCATTGTGTATTTACCTTCCATTAGGTGAACGCCTCGTATTTTATTTATTTCTTAGAGTCCAGCAAACAACTTCTTTGATCCATTATCCACCTACTCTGTCGTTCCGCAAACCACCTACGAGTTATACAGTACTCTAAAAATTTTCAATATGGATCTAGCCACTGCTGCAGAACAACGTAGTTTCGCTATGATGTCTGCATCTCGCTGGCACAAGTTATAACTGGTAGCAAGCCCAGATTGTAAACTTCTAATTTCAGTTTCCAAATAGTTTAAAAAGTTCTACTTATTTTCCAAAAACATACTACACCATTTTTACTCTTCTATTTAATTTGGTTTGCTGTCCATACAGCTTCTCCCTTTCGCTGTCATAAATATAAAATATCAGCAACTGATTTCGTAAGATATTAATCTGAGCTATTTTCATTTCACCATGTTGATTGTACATTGTTTGATTTGTATTACAACTGATTTTAAGTCCCACATATGTACTTACTCTAACAGGATCTTCCATCTGTTATTAAGATTTATGTACATTAGATGCGAACAGTGCCGTGTAATCAGCTAAAGTTGTTAGTTCTGCAGCCGGCCGGTGTGGCCGTGCGATTCTAGGCGCTTCAGTCTGGAACCGCGTGACCGCTCCGGTCGCAGGTTCGAATCCTGCCTCGGGCATGGATGTGTGTGATGTCCTTAGGTTAGTTAGGTTTAAGTAGTTCTAAGTTTTAGGGGATTGATGACCACAGATGTTAAGTCCCATAGTGCTCAGAGCCATTTGAACCATTTTTGTTAGTTCTGCTACATTCCGTTAACATCATTTCCTCTTCGTTTTCCCAGAATGGTGTATTAAAACATCCTTTGGGGTTTCTGATAATAGTTACAGTGATATGGAATCAGTGTATCCTACACCTCCTTCAGCGCTGGATTTCTTACTATGCACAAGAAGTATTGTAAATATTATTTAATATATTGGTGGAACTAATGGCTTTTTACTGGGGAGCTGTCACTGCAGATTTTGTTGAAACTAAGCTAAAAGCTCGCTCAAACTCTAGTGAGTATCCTGGAAAAAAGGATAAATGGAACTAAAGTTTAGTTGTGGTACATCCATTTCCACAGCTGACTTATTTCTTTGCTTGATTAGTGGCTTAAGGGATTAGTGATCATCTTATTTGGTATCTTATTATTTACAGAGTAGAATTTGTTTATTTTTCTCTTGTGTGTCTCCTTTTTATCGTTTCAGGAAATCGAACAGTTGAACAACTGTCTTCTTCTATCGCTGCGAGATGTAGTCTGAACTTCCGGTCCACCTCTCATGAAGTTTACAACTGCCCATTTTCTATGTGGGAGCTGGATTCTGCATTGTCTGGAGCTCGTGACACATCCCCTGGTGACGACAGGATCCATTACAGTATGCTATGGCACCTCACAATGCGCAACAGAGAAATACTCCTTGCACTTTTTAATGCCATTTGGGCGTCGGGTCACTTTCCTGACGCGTGGCGTGAGGCAGTTTTAATCCCTTTTTTAAAACCTGGGAAAGACCGCACGAGCCCAAGTAGCTACCGTAGTGTTGCCCTCACTAGTTGCATAGGGAAGACCTTGGAGCAGATGGTCAACCGCCGCCTTGTCTGGATGTTAGAATCCCGGCAACTCCTTAGTCGCTTTCAGTGTGGGTTCAGGAGGTTTCGTTCCACCTTCGATAACCTTGCCCTCCTTGAGGCGGCTATACAACAAGCTTTCCTACGCCGTCATCACCTTCTAGGCGTATTTTTCGACATCGAGAAGGCCTACGATACCACTTGGAGGCGTCTCATCCTGGAGCAGCTTCACGAATGGGGTTTTCGTGGTTGTCTTCCTCTTTTTATTCAGTCTTTCCTCTCGCCACGATATTTTAGATACCGTATTGGTGACGTCCTGTCTGATCGCTTTGAGCAGGAGAATGGTGTCCCTCAGGGTAGCGTTTTAAGTGTGACTCTCTTTGCCATCGCCATTAATAGCATTACGTCCATAGTGAAAAGTCCTGTCCAGTGTTCTTTGTTTTTGGATGATATCTCTTTGTGTTGCTCTTCTTCAAGCCTTGCAACGACAACTCGTCAGTTGCAACTTACGATTAGGCGTTTGGATGACTGGGCGCAGAAGAGTGGTTTTAAGTTTTCCACCGAGAAGTCTGTATGTGTTCTTTTTAACCGTTCTCGTTCGATTTTAAGCTTTCCTGAGTTGAGGATGAGGGACTCTATTCTTACTTTTAAAGACACGGTGAGATTTCTGGGGCTCATTTTTGACTCGAAGCTCACGTGGTTACCTCATCTTAAAGACATGAAACGGCGGTCACTTAAGGCTTTAAGTATTTTAAAATGTCTTAGCCACAGTACATGGGGAGCTGACAGGACTTGTCTGCTCCAGTTTTACAGGGCGTTTGTGCGATCTCGGCTCGATTATGGGTGCACGGTGTATGGGTCTGCGAGGCCTTCTTACTTAAAGTTGTTGGACGTTGTGCACCATGAAGGGCTTCGGTTGGCCACTGGGGCATTCCGAACTAGCCCCATACCAAGCCTCTGTGCAGAGGCTGGTGAACTGGCACTTCATATGCGGCGACGGCTACTTACAGTGCGCCAGGCGTATAAAACTTTGTCCACACCATACACCCCTGCATACCATACCGTTGCTCAGCCTCCTCTGGCACGATTGTTTCATAACCGGCAACGTGCGACGCAGCCCTATGGGATTCGCGCACAGGATTGCCTCGGTGCGATGTCTATGGCTGGTCTTCGTGTTTTACGTCGCGGTTGGAGCAGATCTCCACCTTGGCTCCTCCGGAGACCCAAACTTATTTTAGATTTGACTAATTTTAAGAAAGATGGCACACCAGATTTTACGTTTCAATCTCTGTTTTTTAACATTTTAGATGTGCATCACGGTTTCACTGTCGTTTATACTTATGGCTCCAAACAGGAGACTTTCCTTGGCTGTTCTGTGGTGTTCCCTGATCATGTTACCCGGATTCGCCTCCCTGCTGAATATACCGTTTTCGCAGCGCAGCTCCACGCGATCCTGTAGGCACTGGAGCAGATGCATCGTGTTCGAGGCGATCGATTTCTTCTCTGCTCCGATTCTCTTAGTGCCTTACAATCATTGCAGAACCTATACCCGACTGGGGAGATGGTCCAGCTGATACATGACCAACTGTACTTGCTCCAACAGCTGGGTAAAGAGGTATCCTTCTGCTGGGCGCCTGGTCATGTCGGCGTATGGGGCAATGAACAGGCCGATCGGGCTGCCAAGGAGGCCTGCAGAGAGCAGGATGTGGTCCAGTGTCCTATCCCCTTGCAGTCAGTCATCGCTGCACTCCACAGGAAGTGCACGGAGTTGTGGGAGGACGAATGGCTGGCGGTGATGGCCAATAAACTGCGGTCGGTAAAGTCAACCACTCGGCCGTGGCGTTCCTCCTGCCGGCTGCTCAGGCGGGAAGAGGTGGCCCTCACACGTCTTCGGATCGGGCACTGTCCTCTGACGCATAGCTATTTATTACGGCGGGAGGATCCTCCGTTTTGTGATGCTTGTGGTGTGCACATCTCTGTCCAGCACATTTTAACAGACTGCATTTTATACCGTGATGCAAGGGCAGAAACACAAATTGATGGGGATCTGTCTTGTGTTTTAACTAACGATGAGACGTGTGTGTCTAGGGTTTTTAAGTTTTGTGATGTGTCTGGACTCTGGCCTAAACTTTTAGGCTGGAGGTTTTAGTGTATTGCAGAGTGGCTGACTCCTCCCTTTTTTCCTTGCCGTCAGCCAGCCACTTCCATCTGCTACATTGTTTTAGCTCCCTCTACCCTTTTCTTCCTGTGTTGTCCATGTTTTACTGCTGACGCCCTGCTTCATCCCACGCTTCGGTGTGGGTGAGCACTTATTTTTCAATGATTGTTCCCCGTGTTTTATGTTCCGTTTTATGTAAATGTTCTGAGTTTTTTTTTTTTTTTCTTGACACCCGTCTCACTATGATACTGAACGGGCGCTGAAGACCTTGCTGTCGTGCGCCCACAAAACCCCTCTACTACTACTACTACTCTATCGCTGCACAAGTTTCTTTTATGTTAGTGTGCCTACAGATTTAACCATTTGCACTACAACACCTTCATATATAGGTGCCTTTCCTCCCTTCATGTTTCCATGGAGTACTACACATTTATGTTATTACGTGGTGTCTGTGTAGAAACAAGCCTATCGTTTGTGTCGCACAACTCCTTCATGATATTGCGATTTTTTTCCCGTTAGTGTAGTGTAGTGTTGTGTGTGGTAAGGTTAGCGCAAGCTGTCTTGGAACAAAGGGCGTCCTTACCCAGGGAACCGGGGACCGTTCCCCATAGCCCTCCCTTCATCTACATCTACATCTGTGTGATTACTCCGCTATTCACAATAAATTCACAGGAGGTTCAATGAACCACCTTCAAGCTGTCTCTCTACCGTTCAACTATCGAACGGCACGCGGAAAAAACGAGCACTTAAATTTTTCTGTGCGAGTCCTGATTTCTCTTATTTTATCGTAATGATAATTTCTCCCTATTTAGGTGGGTGCCAACAAAATGTTTTCGCAATCGGAGGAGAAAACTGGTGATTGGAATTTCGTGAGAAGATCCTGTCGCAACGAAAAACGCCTTTGTTTTAATGATTGCCACTCCAATTCACGTATCATGTCTGTGACACTATGTTCCGTATTTCGCGGTGATACAAAACGAGCTGCCCTTCTATGTACTTTTTCAGTGTCATCCCTCAGTCCCACCTGATGCGGATCCCACACCGCACAGCAATACTCCAAAATAGAGCGACAAGTGTGGTGTAAGCAGTCTCTTTAGTAGACCTGTTGCATCTTCTAAGTGTTCTGCCAATGAATCGCAGTCTTTGGTTTGCTCTACCCACAATATTATCTATGTGATCGTTCCAATTTAGGTTATTTGTAATTGTAATCCCTAAGTATTTAGTTGAATTTACAGCCTTCAGATTTGTGTGGCTTATCGCGTAATCGAAATTTAGCTGATTTCTTTTAGTACTCATGTGAATAACTTCACACTTTTCTTTATTCAGGGTCAATTGCCACTTTTCGCACCATACAGATATCTTATCTAAATCATTTTGCAAATCGTTTTGATCATCTGATGACTTTACGAGACGGTAAATGACAGCATCATCTGCAAACAATCTAAGACGGCTACTCAGATTGTCTCCTGTGTCGTTAATAGAGCTCAGGAACAATAGAGGGCCTATATCACTTCCTTGGCGAACGCCGGATATTACTTCTGTTTTACTCGATGACTTTCCGTCTATTACTACAAACAGTGACCTTTCTGACAGGAAATTACGAATCCAGTCGCGCACCTGAGGCGATACTCCGTAGGCACGCAGTTTGGTTAGAAGACGCTTGAGAGGAACGGTGTCGTAAGCCTTCTGGAAATCTAAAAATATGAAATCAATTTGACATCCCCTGTCGATAGCACTTATTACTTCATGAGTATAAAGAGCTAGCTATGTTTCACAAGAACGATATTTTCTCAAACCGTGCTGACTATGTGTCAATAAATCGTTTTCTTCGAGGTACTTCATAATGTTCGAATTCAAAAAAATGGCTCTGAGCACTATGGGACTTAACATCTATGGTCATCAGTCCCCTAGAACTGAGAACTACTTAAACCTAACTAACCTAAGGACAGCACACAACACCCAGCCATCACGAGGCAGAGAAAATCCCTGACCCCGCCGGGAATCGAACCCGGGAACCCGGGCGTGGGAAGCGAGAACGCTACCGCACGACCACGAGATGCGGGCTGTTCGAATTCAGTATATGTTCCAAAATCCTACTGCAAATCGACGTTAGTGATATAGGCCTGTAATTCAACGGATTACTCCTACTTCTCTTTTTGGGTATTGGTGTGACTTGAGCAATTTTCCAGTCATTAGGTACGGATCTTTCTGTGAGCGAGTGGTTGTATATAATTGCTAAATATGGACCTATGTTATTAGCATACGCTGTGAGGAATCTGACTGGTATACAATCAGGACCGGAGGCCTTGCCTTTATTAAGTGATTTAAGGTGCTTCGTCACTCCGAGGATATCTTATTCTATGTTTCTCATCTTGGCAGATGTTCTTGATTGGAATTCAGGAATATTTACTTCGTCTTCTTTGATTAAGGAGTTTCGGAACACCGTGTTTAATAACTCTGCTTTGGTGGCACTGTCATCAGTGATTTCACCGTTGTTATCGCGCAGTGAAGGTCTTGCGTCTTGTCACTGGTGTGCTTTATGTATGACCAGAATCTCTTTGGGTTTTTTGCTAGATTTCGAGACAGAATTTCGTTTTGGAAATTATTAAAAGCATCTCGCGTTGAAGTACGCGCCATATTTCGAACTTCTGTAAAACTTTGCCAGTCTTGGGGATTTTGCGTTCTTGTAAATTTGGAATGCTGTTTTCATTGCTTCTGCAACAACGATCTAACTAGTTTTGTGTACCATGGGGGATCATAACCATTACTTATTAATTTATGTGGTATATATCTCTCAATTGCTGTCGATACAATCTCTTTGAAAGCATTCCACAACTTTACTACACTTACATGATCAGATCGGAAGGAGTGAAGACTGTCTCTTAAAAAGGCGTTAAGTGCATTTTTATCAGCTTTTTTAAATAGATATACTTTGCGTTGCTTTTTGACGGTTGTAGGTGTTACGGTATTCAGCCTATCAGCAACTGCCATGTGGTCGCTAATCCCTGTATTCGTCACTATGCTCATTATTTGCCCAGGATTATTTGTTGTTAAAATGTCAAGTATGCTTTCGCAACCATTTATGCTTCGAGAGGGCTTATTAACTAATTGTTCAAAACAATTTTCTGAGAAAGCATTCAGTACAATTTCGGATGACGTTTTATGTCTGCCGCCGGCTTTTTTTCCAGCATATCGAGGGTAAAGTCACCACCGACTGTAATTGTATGAGTGGGGCACTTATTTGAAATGAGACTCAAGTTTTCTCTGAATTGTTCAGCAACTATATCTTCTGCGTCGGGGGGTCGGTAAAAGAATCCAATTAATAGCTTAGTCCGATTGTCAGGTATAACCTCTACCCATACTATTTCACACGAACTATCTACTTCAATTTAGTTGCAAGGCAAACTACCTCTGACAGCAATAAATACTCCACCACCAACTGTATTTAATCTATCCTTTCTGTACACTGTTAGATCGTTTGAAAAAATTTCAGCTGAACTTATTTCGGCTTTAGCCAGCTCTCTGTACCTACTACTATTTGAGCTTCAGTGCTTTCTATTAGGGCTTGGAGCTCTGGTTCTTTCCCAACACAGCTACGACACTTCCTGGCAGATTAAAACTGTGTGCCCGACCGAGACTCGAACTCGGGACCTTTGCCTTTCGCGGGCAAGTGCTCTACCATCTGAGCTACCGAAGCACGACTCACGCCCGGTACTCACAGCTTTACTTCTGCCAGTATCTCGTCTCCTACCTTCCAAACTTTACAGAAGCTATCCTGCGAACCTTGCAGAACTAGCACTCCTGAAAGAAAGGATATAGCGGAGACATGGCTTAGCCACAGCCTGGGGGATGTTTCCAGAATGAGATTTTCACTCTGCAGCGGAGTGTGCGCTGATATGAAACTTCCGGGCACACAGTTTTAATCTGCCAGGAAGTTTCATATCAGCGCTCTCCTTGGCAGCCATGTTCCTAAGGGGCCTCATTAGGCGCCTAACGTTGGAGCTCCCAACTACCAGCAAACCCACCCTCTGTGAATGCCCAGACCTTGCAGGCCGAGAAGCTTCCTCAGGAACAGGGTGGACGACGTCATCCAGCTCAGAGACATCGTCAGCCACAGATAACGCCCGGAACCTGTTCGTCAGACGAACTGGGGGGGGGGGGGGGAGGGCGGCCCTATGATCGGCCCCTCGGAAAGTTTTTCGCTGCCTGCCAGACTTGGGAATTATCTCCCACTCGAACATGGCCTGAGGGGTCAACCTCAGTGTAGGCAGTAACGGGGCGGCTACAGCAGTGGACCGATCGGAGGACACGTGGGACATGCTCGACGTCCCTCGCATCCCCACGTTCGATCCCCCACAGTGACGCCCCTTGGCAGCAGCCTCAAGCTGTATGATGGAAGCCAAAGCAGCCTGGAGCCGTGAGCGAAGGGTCGCCAACTCAGCTCGCACGTGTACACAGCAACCACAGTTCCTATCCATTACTGCAGTCGCTCCTGTTTGAAGCTCGTAAAAATGTGTATCAAGCGAACGGTTTTCTCGTCGTATTAGTAGCACGAAGTCGCGGCGCTCCTCTCGCTGACGGTCTAACCGACGGCTCCCCCCCCCCCCTCGCTCTCAGGGAAAATAAAAAAAATTAGGTAGGTGTAGTCAGGAGTTTTTCTTAGAAGAAAACAGTTTAAAAGTCGGTGTGACGCACGTCTTTAACATGGTAGGAAGTGGAACTTTTTAATGGCTACTTACAAGTACCCTTTCGTCTTACAAACTGTTAAAAAGTATCCCCTCCCTCTACAAACTATCGTATGGAAGCCCTTGCAAGGAACAATAGCTAATCCTATTTCTACGTGAATTGGGTTTCAACATAATGAGACAGAACATATAATTGCGAAGGCTTCCACGGCCAGAGTCAGTCGAGATAAAAGTTTTCTGGGTGTGGTACCGTGTCATAATGTATAAAATTACTACTGCTGGAGAAAAACCAACGTTTAGACCACTGTTGCAGCGGCCTTCTTCTGGGTCTAATGGTGCGTTCTAGCTATGCAGTGTCCTTTATATTTTGTTCCTAGTGTTCACTGCCCAGGCCATTACGTCATAATTTTGCAAAAGTAGTTAGTTTTATTGGTCACTTAAGGAAGAAGGAGGGGGAACTTTATTTTATTAGATTAAAACGAAGTTCCCTCTCCTTCTTCCTTAAGTGACCAATGAAACTAACTACCTTTTTAAAATTATGACGTAATGGCATGGACAGTGAACAGTAACAAAAAATATAAAGGACACTGCATATCTAGATAGCACCATTATACCCAGAAGAATGCCGCTGCAATCGTGGCCGAAACGTTAGTTTTTCTCCAGCAGCAGCAGTTTCATACATTATGATGCGGTACCACACCCATAAAACTTTTATGTCGACTGACACAACACATCAGAAACCGTATTCAAATGAAGCCAGTCCGGCAAAACGGAAGAAATTTGAGTGATGGAAAGACGACAATGATTGATAACTGTCAGTAATGATCGATAGTACAAAGTCGAAGACGTGATGGAAAGACAACAGTGATTGATAACTGACAGTAATGATCGATAGTACAAACTCGAAAACGTAATCAATGTCAGTTATAAACCTGAATTTAATTTAAAGAATATCTTGATGTAAGAGAGAATGTAATATCAGACGAGACAGCAGCATACGGAAGAGGAGACGATGCCTTGTAACGTCTGCTTAACGAGAAAACGTTTTGTGTGTGTAACTTCGAGTGGAATACAGTTTCCTTGCTGTCTACGTCGAACCAATAATCCAAATGTATTTTAGTGCATGATCGGGGGAAGAGATGTGGCGAGGGAGGCATAATTTGCTGCTGAAAGATAAGTTGTATTGAGAAACAGGTAAATTTAGATGTGGGTTATGATTGAATATGAGTGATAACTTTAACGGTATATATCCAGCAGGGGCGATTTGTTTAAACATGCTCACCATGTTGGCTCGCGAATCATCTAGTGCTCAGTTCTGTTGATCTTTACGTAAAAACTGAGTTGTTAAATCGAAAGCTATTTGATTAATACCCGCGTCGATGCAAGCACTTGGTTACTGCCGTTGCAGTTAGGTTCACAAAAATGGCGGGGTGTGCCAGCTTCAAGAATGGAATGCAGATACATTCTAATTACTTTTACTGCCAATCAGTTATCGACTACAGCCACAGGTAAATTTTATAATGATCACGTATATCACAACACCACAATCCTAGACACATTAATTTTACGATGTTTAATAAGTTGAGACAGTCTTATGATAAATTATTATATAAAATCATTGCCGATGTTATTTATGATCTCCAGATCGCTTTTATTGTCTATCGAGCGTATACGCCTTTGAGACAAATGGTTCAAATGGCTCTGAGCACTATGGGACTCAACATCTTAGGTCATAAGTCCCCTAGAACTTAGAACTACTTAAACCTAACTAACCTAAGGACATCACACATACCCATGCCCGAGGCAGGATTCGAACCTGCGACCGTAGCAGTCCCGCGGTTCCGGACTGCAGCGCCAGAACCGCTAGACCACCGTGGCCGGCCCTTTGAGACAAACTGAGAAAACAGAAACTTGTAAAGTATTCTGTTATCGAGTGTCGGGTGGAACTTACACCTTTGGCAGACTATTGCAGTGGGACGTTAATCAGCGGTTGCTGCGTTTCTGCATAGCCCACTGCGACGTCTCACAGCTCAGCCGACACGTGTGTCCAGCTTGCAGGTAGCCCTCCAGGCAGCTCGCATGGTCGAAGACACGACCTAACCTGGAGCCTACCATTTCTTAGCATGGTGAGACTGGAACTCAAAGGAGCAGTTATCCGGTTGGGATTTTAGTTGTCCCAGGAATCTCATTTCCTTTTGAGTATAGCTCGTTACAACGCCACGCTGTGATCATGTTATCTTGGTCGGTGCAAGAGCCAACGCCTGCAATAGCCCAAAGAGCTTTGTCTGCCAGCCTGAAACTGATAGATCGGTATGCCATAAGCTACGCTCACTGTGCTATAGGGGAGACACTCAATACGTACTGAATGCTGTTGTCTGCGTCGGATAGGCTTTCTTAGAAATCAGAGATCTTCCACTGTAAACAGTTCTTTGATATTCAGTAGGAAATATAAACGGTTGCATGGTATCACGGCAATATATACGGGCAATTTTTTCTCTAGATTCCAGCCTTGAGAGGTGGTTAAATGCCCACTAGCTTTCGGCCAAGTCATTGCTGTTGCCGTCATTATACAGCCACGCTGCTTTCTGTGACGTCACCGGTGCTCGCTCGAAATCCACATACGACAATGTTTTCGTTGCACACCCGTCGCTACGTCTTGAGAGCCGACCATCAGAAGTTTAAAGCGGGCGCAGGAATGAGCACCAGTGACGTCACAGAAGGCAGCGTTGCTCTATAATGACGGCAGCAACTATGACACGACAGACATGACTTGACCATGAATTGCCAGGAGCACTCGGCCAGAATCTCGTGGATATTCAGCCACCTGACGCGGCTGGGAGCTCGAGAAATTTGTATCAAGTGGAAAATGCGAGGGGAGTTCAATTAATTACGCAACTCCTTTTTACTCAGGCTGATTCCCTTGAGAAAATTTGGAATTTCTTGCTGGGCCTCATGGAATATTTCCACTTTCATGAAGTTCCGATAGGTGGATGTGTTATACGGATCCTTCAAAATGGCGTCTGTAAAGGAGGTGTGTTCCAAGCCGGCAGCTGTTATCGAATTTGTTTTAGCGGAAAACCAGAGCATCGCAGATATTCATACGCACTTACAAAGCGTCTACGGAGACCTGGCAGTGAACAAAAGCACCATGAGTCGTTGGGCGACTCGATTGTCATCATCGCAAGAAGCTCGCGCATGCGCATCCGACCTCCTGCGTACCAGCTGGCCGCACACGGCTGTGAGTCCTGCAATTCTGGAACGTGCGGACACTCTCATTCAAGGTGATCGACAAATGACAGTCAAATACTTCGCTGCTCGACTGGACGTCCTGGTTCGCATCCCAGATGAGCTCACAAAACGTCATTTGACTATTCTTCCTCATCCTCCCTACAGTCGGATCTCACACCTTCTATCTGTTTAGCCGACTGAAAGATGCACCCTGCGGAAAGCAGTACGTGGAAGATGGAGAGGTTATTGATGCAGCGAGACGCTGGCTCCGATGTCGACCAATAGAGTGGTACTACCATGCAGGCATACAGGTCCTCCCAGTAAGGGGACATAAGACAGTCGCATTGAACGGAGATCTTCATCTTCTCTTCAGGCATTAGGCAGGAATTGCCTGTTATGGTACCCATCTTCGTCGGGGTCCTCCTCTGTCTCTTCACCCATGGCACTTATAATTTCTTGCCTGTAAGGGAAGTCTCTCACTCTCCATTCTTTGTATATGTTCGTTCCATTTTCTCTGTAATCTCGAATTTTATTATTGAGGCTAAAGATTTGAATTTCTTCTCTAATATCTTGATTTCTTAGCCTGTCTTCTCTTGTGCAACCTTTAACACCTCTAGGGAATATCATTTCTTGTGCCTGAATCCGGCTTTCTTGCATCTTGGTATTCACCCAGGTCTCACTTCCATAGAGCAGTGTGGGAACCGCAACAGTTTTGAAAAATTTAATTTGAGCGTCTTTCCTGGTTTTGTTTTTTAGGTTTGTGTTAATTGTTCCACATACCTGGTTGAATTTACTAAGCTCAGTTTCAGTATCTCTGCTGTAGCCATATGCCATTTCACATCCAAGATAATTGAAATGGTTTACTTGCTCTAAAATCTTATGATCTATCACTGCTGTGGTTCTGATTGGTTCTTTCCCCATGAAGGTCATTGTCTTATTTTTTTCTTTTGAAATTTCTATGTTAAATTTTGCACTTATTTACTATAGCAAGTAGATTCCTTTCTGAAGGTCATCTTTCTTATATGCTAGGATCAGTGCATCGTCAGCATATAGTAAATTATTTAAATAAAATGTTCCTGTCTAGGTAGTTGCCTTTTTGAAATTCTGATTCCCATATATGTATTACTCCATTAATGTGGATGTTGAACAAAGTTGGAGAGATGCAGCAGCCTTGTAGTGCTCCTTTGTTAGTTGTTATCTCATTGGTTGTTTTACCATTGAGATCTAGAATGATATTTGTGGTGTCACCGCCAGACACCACACTTGCTAGGTGGTGGTAGCCTTTAAATCGGCCGCGGTCCGGTAGTATACGTCGGACCCGCGTGTCGCCACTATCAGTGATTGCAGACCGAGCGCCGCCACACGGCAGGTCTAGAGAGACTTCCTAGTACTCGCCCCAGTAGTACAATCGACTTTGCTAGCGATGGTTCACTGACAAAATACGCTCTCATTTGCCGAGACGATAGTTAGCATAGCCTTCAGCTACGTCATTTACTACGACCTAGCAAGGCGCCATGTTCAGTTACTATTGATATTGTAAATAATGTACAGAGAAGAGTTACGTTCAACATTAATGGATTAAAGTTAAGTATTCCACCAGCTACATCCTTTTTTTTTAAAGTCTAAATTCCTTGTCCTGTTCCAGACCTCACGCCAGCCTGCGTGAGGTAAAACGCGTGCCTTTCGGCTTCCTCTATAATCCTGGGTTGGCTCTCCTGCCAATCCACAACAATATTTCTGCTTGATCACATTTACTAGATGCTTTAGATATCTGCGATTCATGATTATTTCCCAAAGTTTCTATCTATTGAGAATGTCAAAAGCTTTTTTTAAAGTCAATGAAAGCAATGTGTGTTTCTTTATTATACTCTTTCCATTTTTCTATTATTTGCTGTAGAACAAAATCTGCATCTATTGTGGGGCATCCTTTCCTAAAACCCATTTGTTCCTCTAGCACTACTGCTTTTGCTATGTTCAATTTTTGAAAAAGGAAATAAAAGGCTATGCAGTAATTACGGAGGGATAAGTTTACTGGACACACCATACAAGGTGTAGGCTAAGATTTTAAATTGAACGGAGATTATGTTGAAAAACAGGGTACTGTAGCGAAACCCATTGGGAATATTATGGTGTATTGGAATCCTGAATAAAACCAACCTGCTAGCAGGAAAAAAGTGTGGCAGTACTTACTGAACGCCAGTCGTAATATTGTAAGGTACTAGTAACGTTCTTAAAGACCTCAATGTGTGAATAGTTTCGAGAGTTATTTGGACCTCACGAATTGGAGATGTCAGCCGGCAGCCCACCTGTGCCTGTTTTTCGTGACTTCCCCAAACTGATCAAGCCAAATACCGAGACGGTACCTTTGAAAGGGCAAGGCCTATTTCCTTCAGCACGCTTCCTTAGTCCGAGCTTGTGATCCGTCTATAATGACGTCCACGTCAAAAACTAATCGTCCTTTCCTTCCTTACTGTGTCTAGAAAGTGATTCATAGGCCCTGTGGCGTATATGCGATGTTTATTGGTGTTACTCTTTGATGATTTCGAAATTTAACGATCCGAAACTTATACTTGAAGTATGAGATGGTTATAAGATTTAGTTAGTGGGCTGTGCTACGTGAGCGCGGATCTCTATGCAATTATGCTGGAGCTCGTAAGTAGTGTTGACATTTAGTGGATGATGCATTTGTGACAGTTACTTCAGATCTATACAATGCTGCCTGACGTTCGACGATAGGAAATTGATAATTTAAAAGGTAATAAAACAGTATCAAAAGTAAGTGACTAATGGAGGTAACCACCGTGTGATTGGCTCTGCTCTAGCAGGCCGTGTTGTGTGGTCACCAGCATGTTACAAAGCCACTGTTAACCCTCACTGCGTCCACCTACACACAGGCACTTGATTTTTTCCCCTGGCAGTAAACAGAAGGTACAAACGGATTTGCAAGCTTTCTTGGCTACTATCTGGCGAAGATGTAACTTGTATGGTCTTCTGCTTTATTGAACTGGGGACCTAGAAACGACGGAAAGGCTTCATCCCCGTCGTAGCCCTCAGTGGTTCACAACCCCACAACAGGCTACAGCAGTCCACTCACCCCTCCGCCGCCCCACACTCAACCCCGGGTTATTGTGCGGTTCGGCCCCCAGTAGACCCCCCCAGGGAACGTCTCACACCAGACGAGTGTAACCCTAAATGTTTGCGTGGTAGAGTCATTATGGTGTACGCGTACGTGGACACAGTGTTTGTGCAGTAATCGCCGACATAGTGTAACTGTGGTAGAATAAGAGGAACCAGCCCGCATTCGCCGAGGCAGATGGAAAACCGCCTTAAAAACCAACCGCTGGCTGGCCGGCACACCGGACCTCGACACTAATCCGTCGGGCGCATTCGTGTTGGGAATCGGCACGCCTTCCTGCCCGCAAAACAAAAGGGCGTTAGGCCGCACGTCGAACCGGGCGGGCGAGGATGTAGCTTACTTCTAATTGCTGCAAATACTATAACTTTACTTTACTTCCAGATTTAGTTGTAAGATTCGTTTCAGTTTTAACTGTACATCTGGCTGTATACAAAACCTTCATGATTTTTTTATCGCCAGAGAAGTGCCTATAATGATAAAAACTGATTCATGCAGTGACGATTTAACATTGCGGTAATAAATAGCTCTGAGCACTATGGGACTTAACATCTATGGTCCTCAGTCGCCTAGAACTCACAACTACTTGAGCCTAACGAACCTAAGGACATCACACAACACCCAGTCATCACGAGGCAGAGAAAATCCCTGACCCCGCCGGGAATCGAACCCGGGAACCCGGGCGTGGGAAGCGGGAACGCTACCGCACGACCACGAGCTGCGGACGCGGTAATAAATATCGCATTTAATTCATCTATGGTTTTTACTGAAGCGTAAACATTGCTGGCGTCCCTTTGTGTAAGATGTGTAAAACCAAACGTATCTGCGGTATTTTCAGTCAAATCCATGTCGCAGCGAGACATTCCGTTGCCAACGAAGGCCAAACAGTGGTAGTAAGTGAAGAATTCGGGGTTATACCCTTGACCTTGTAGCTTTTATGTAACGGAACGCTACGTTCGGAACCTTTGCGTTCCGGTTATTATGTAACATATATAAATGAACATTTAATGAAGAATAGTGAGCCTCAGTAGCAGACGTCAAAGTGGTAACCAGGGTAAGTAGTGACTGTCGGACCTACTGCCCTACTATCTCAAAATAAATGACTGCTTCCCTAAATCTTCTGCCTCCTTGACCACGGGAGTACTGGACACTGAACCAACATTACTGGAGGATAAGGGCCAGAGAAACAACCACAAAGGGCTAACACAAATATAGAAATTCAATTCAATTTATTTATACACAGTGTGAACCAGAACTATATAGAGGACCCTTCAGATATTGTTCAAGGATACCTTCTGAGTATTCAGTATAAGAGACCATGGTCCACAGTAGCTCCTTACATAATATTTATGTAATTATGATTTGTTCCGTTTGCAACCACAATCACCACTGAATTTGTGAAAATACAGGGTGATTCAAAAAGAATACCACAACTTTAGGAATTTAAAACTCTGCAATGACAAAAGGCAGAGCTAAGCACTATCTGTCGGCGAATTAAGGGAGCTATAAAGTTTCATTTAGTTGTACATTTGTTCGCTTGAGGCGCTGTTGACTAGGCGTCAGCGTCAGTTGATGCTAAGACGGCGACCGCTCAACAGAAAGCTTTTTGTGTTATTGAGTACGGCAGAAGTGAATCGACGACAGTTGTTCAGCGTGCATTTCGAACGAAGTATGGTGTTAAACCTCCTGATAGGTGGTGTATTAAACGTTGGTATAAACAGTTTACAGAGGATGGGTGTTTGTGCAAAGGGAAAAGTTCTGGACGGCCGAGAACGAGTGATGAACATGTAGCACGCATCCAGCAAGCATTTGTTGGCTGTTCCCTCAGCTCGAACAAGAAGCACAACAATTCATATTTCAGCAGGATGGAGCGCCACCACATTGGCACTTATCTGTCCGTAACTACCTAAACGTCAACTACCCGAGGCGATGGATCGGCCGCCAGGCAGCCCGTGACACAGCACTTTATCACTGGCCTCCAAGAAGCCCTGATCTTACCCCCTGCGATTTTTTCTTATGGGGGTATGTTAAGGAGATGGTGTTTCGGCCACCTCTCCCAGCCACCATTGAAGATTTGAAACGAGAAATAACAGCAGCTATCCAAACTGTTACGCCTGATATGCTACAGAGAGTGTGGAACGAGTTGGAGTATCGGGTTGATATTGCTCGAGTGTCTGGAGGGGGCCATATTGAACATCTCTCAACTTGTTTTTGAGTGGAAAAAACCTTTTTAAATACTCTTTGTAATGATGTATAACAGAAGGTTATATTATGTTTCTTTCATTAAATACACATTTTTAAAGTTGTGGTATTCTTTTTGAATCACCCTGTACCTTGTCAGCAGAGAAGAAGACTATACTATGCAGTAACCAAAGTACACAATGTGGCGTCGCACTCAATAAGCCGGCCGCTGTGGCCGAGCGGTTCTAGACGCTTCAGTCTGGAACCGCGCGACCGCTACGGTCGCAGGTTCGAATCCTGCCTCGGGCATGGATGTGTGTGATGTCCTTAGGTTAGTTAGGTCTCAGTAGTTCTAAGTTCTAGGGGACTGGTGGCCTCAGATGTGAAGTCCCATAGTGCTCAGAGCCATTTGAACCATTTGAAGCACTCAGTAAGACCTGCACTTGGCCGCCGAACTTCCCGTCTGGGAACTCCCGCCCACTGACGCCATACCAAAATACACAACGCTCAACGTAGAGCAATGCAACATCGCTCATATGAAAAGTATCGTAAACCGTGTATACTTTGACGGATTTTCTGAAGCTGTTCGTGTTCTATATTAATGATCTTGCAGACAATATTAATGGCAAAATCAGGCTTTTTTTCAGATGATACAGTTATCTATAATCAGCTACTATCTGAAAGAAACTGCTTAAATATTCAGTCAGATTTTGATCAGACTGGTGCAGAGATTGGAAACTCGCTTTAAACAGTCAGAAACGAAAAATTTTGCTCCTCAAGAAACGGAAAAACGGAGTATCCTATGACCATATTATCAGTGAGTCACTGTTGGAATCGGCCAACTCATACAAATACCTATGTGTAACACTTTGGGTTTAGCCGAGCGGTCTAGGGCGCTGCAGTCATGGACTGTGAGGCTGGTCCCAGCGGAGGTTCGAGTCCTCTCTCGGGCATGGGTGTGTGTGTGTGTGTGTGTTTGTGCTTAGGATAATTTAGTTTAAGTAGAGTGTGGGACTGATGACCTTAGCAGTTAAGTCCCATAAGATTTCACACACATTTTTTTGTAACACTTTGTTGCGATATGAAAGGGAATGATCACGTAGGTTCAGTCGTGGGTAAAGCAGGTGGTAGACGTCGGTTTTATTAGAATACGGGAAAGTGCAATCAGGCTACAAAGGAGATTGGTTACAAATCACTCGTGCGACCGGTTGTAGAATATTGCTGAAGTGCGCGGGACACATTCCAGATACGAGTAACAGGGGATATTGAAAATATACAGAGGAGGCAGCAAGAATGGACACACGTACGTTTAAACCGCGCAAGAGTGTCACAGAGGTACTGAAGGAGTTGAACTGGAAGACTCTTGAAGATAGACGTAGGCTATCTTGAGTAAGTGTATCATCAAAGTTTCAGGAACCAGCTGTAAATGACTACTCTAGGAATATACTACAATCCCCTACGTATAGCTCACATAGGGATCGTGAGGATAAGATGAGAATAATTACTGCACGCGCGGAGGCATTCAAACAATCATTCTTCCCACGCTCCATCGTGAATGGAACAGGAAGAAATACTAATAACCGGTACAATTGTACGTACCCGCTGCCATGTACCTCAAGGTGGTTTGCAGAGTGTAGATGTAGATGTAGATTTATATTTGGTGATCACGATTGTTTTTTTAACTTCTGTGGTATACATGGTAGTAAACAAAGGGGCTTGTATGAAATGATTATATACTAATTAGTACAATACATTTTCTAATGGAAAAAAACGATAGATGATGAAAGTTAGCATGGTCGTGGGGATACAGTGACCAGCCTATACTTCCACTACAGCGGTCAACTACTAATTTATCTGTCGTCAATGTTTCAAAAACACAATAAAACTTTGACCACACAAAAATAAAAACATTGATCTCAAGTTTTCTTCACTGCTTCATTAACCTCATAAAACGAAAAACATCAGTGTGATTCAGCATCAAAATTATAAATATAATGAAACATACCACGATGGAATACCACACACGCAGCTCCGTATTTAAAACTTTCTGGCAGATTAAAACTGTGTGCCGGACCCAGATTCAAACTCGGGACCTTTGACTCTCACGGGCAAGTGCTCTACCATCTGAGCTACCCAAGCACGACTCAGACCCTTCTTCACAGCTTCAATTCTGCCAGTACCTAAGTACCTAATTTCCAAACTTCACAGAAGCGCTCTCTCTCTCTCTCTCTCTCTCTCTCTCTCTCTCTCTCTATATATATATATATATATATATATATATATATATATATATATAAAATTCCTTTGGCCTCTATGGGGGCATAAGGCATCCAGGAGAACTCGCCATCCGTCTCTGTCTTTGGCTACTTGCCTCAGTTCTGCCCAGGTCTTGCCAACTCTTTTTGCTTCCCCTTCCACTGTCCTCTTCCATGTGCCCCTTGGTCTTCCTCTCTTCCTTGTTCCCTGGGGATTCCATTCCAATGCTTTTTTCTCGATGGTTCCATCTGCTTTTCTCAAGGTGTGCCCCAACCAATCCCACTTTCTCTCTCGTATCTGGTCTTCTATAGGTATCTGGTTTGTTATTCGCCAGAGCTCCCCATTACATATTTTTTCTGGCCACCAGATATTCATGAAGAGTCGAAGACATCTATTTATGAAGCTTTGTAACTGGGATGTTATCTTTTTATCCATTTTCCAGCTTTCACTGGCGTACAGTAGGACAGCCTTCACATTTGTATTAAAAATACGAATTTTTGTTTTGTAAGTGATATTTCTATTTTTCCATATTGGATAAAACTGTATGAAAGCAGCATTTGCCTTTTTAATGCGGTTTTTCACGTCATCTCGAACTGCACCGTCTTCCGTCACTATGCTACCCAGATACAGGATTGAGTTGACAGTCTCCACCCGCTGCTCACCTATTAACAGTGGCACCTCCATGTTCCCTGAATTTACTCTCATTTCCTTTGTTTTGCCTGTATTTATCTTGAGACCAGCAGTCTCTGCTTCTTCTTTCAGCAAGTTTAATTTAGCTTGCATGTCAGTCAGCCTTTGAGCTAATAAAACTATATCGTCTGCAAAATCAAAATCCTCCAGACGTTCATGGATCCCCCATTGGATTCCTCGTCTCCTGCCTGCTGTCTCTCTTCTAATGACAGAGTCTAGAACAAGTAGAAAGGGTTAGTGACGGTCCGCAGCTCGTGGTCGTGCGGTAGCGTTCCCGCTTCCCACGCCCGGGTTCGCGGGTTCGATTCCCGGCGGGGTCAGGGATTTTCTCTGCCTCGTGATGACTGGGTGTTGTGTGATGTCCTTGGGTTAGTTAGGTTTAAATAGTCCTAAGTTCTAGGGGACTGATGACCGTAGCTGTTAAGTCCCATAGTGCTCAGAGCCATTTGAACCATTTTGTTGGTGATAAAATGCAACCCTGCCTGACTCCAGTTGTTACTTTTATGGGCTCTGTCATATTTCCCTTGTGGAGTACGCAACATTTGTAGCCATCATATAGATCTTTTATGGTGTTTAAGATCTTCTGTGGTATGCCATTCTTCCGCAACGCCTGCAAGAGCACTTTATGTTTCACAGAATCGAAGGCCTTTTGAAAATCAATGAATGCCAGGTACATGGTTGCTTGGAATTCTTTGCTTTGCTCTAAAATGATCCTAAGAGTGTTAATAAGATCAACACAACTGTGTTGTGCCCTAAAACCGGCCTGTTCTTTACGCAGTTGCCTTTCAAGGGATTCTTTAATTCTGTTTAAAATAATTCTGGTGAGGACCTTACTGGGCACTGACCACAATGTAATAACACGCCAGTTGTTACAATCTGACAAATTTCCCTTTTTTGGGAGCTTTACCACCAAACCATTTTTCCACTCCTTTGTAGATTTCTCTTCAAGCCAAATATGCTTCAGCAAAGGATGTATCATTTTAACAGTACTTTCAATATCGGCTTTTAAGAGCTCTGGTGCTATGTTGTCTAGGCCTGGAGCCTTTGCATTTTTTAGTGTTTTCAAGGCAATCCTAATTTCGTCCATTGTGGAGCACTGGAAATTTATATCTTGATCTTCTTCGACTTCTTCTGGAACATCTCTTACCTGTTCCTCTTGGTTGTCTTCACAATTTAACAGTTCCTTGAAGTGCTCCTCCCATCTCTGTAGCTGTGCCTGTTGAGTTGTAAGCATCAACCCATCCTTGTTCTTAACTGGTCCTTCATGTCTGAAGTTCTTCATTGACAACCGTTTAATAATATTGTAGAGCTCTTTCATATTTCCTTGTCTTGCTGCCTCTTCTGCTAATTTTGATTGCTCATCTATCCATTTCCTTTTATCTCGACGTAGCGATATTTACACTTTTTTGTTCGCCTCCGTGTATTCTTTATGCACTCCGCTCTTCTGCGCTCTTGTCTTACAAAAATTTAACTTAAGTTTTAGTTCTTTCCTGTGGCTGATTTCATTCTATGTAGCATCGGAAATCCATTCCTTCCTTTGATGTGCCTTAAATCCTAAGATTTTTTTCTCCCACATCTAAATAACTGTCTTTGATTTTTTGCCAGCATGTTTCAATTCCTTCTTCCATATAGTTTTCTTCAGAGAGGACCTGGACTCTGTTTTGTAGTTCAAGGGCAAATGTTTCTTTGATCTGTTGGTCTTTTAACCTTGACACATCTATTTTCTTGCACCTGTGATTGAGCTTCGTTCTATTTGCCACTATCTTCAGTCTGAATTCCGCCAAATCTAGGTGGTGGTCACCTCCAACGTCTGCCCCTCTTCTATTTCTGACATCTAACAGAGAGTGTCGGAACTTGCGGCTTACGACTATGTGGTCTATTTGATTTTCCGTAACGTGGTCTGGAGAAATCCATGTTATCTTATGGCAGTTACGATGTGGAAACAATGTGCCTCCAATGACTAGGTCATGTTCAGCGCACGTGTCTATCAACAGTTCACCATTCACATTTCTGATCCCCACGCCACGCACGCCCATGATATGTTCAAGCCCTTCATTTTCTGAACCAACTTTTGCGTTCAAGTCACCCATTAAAATTTTCATGTTCCTAGAATTTGTTTGTCTAAGGTCTCCGTTAAGCTCTGTATAAAATGCATCCTTTAATTCTCCTTTAGCTATTTCAGTAGGTGCATAGCATTGAATTACAGTGACATATCGCACATTTGTTTTAAGGCATGCGGTTATTATCCGTTCTGAGACTGGTTTCCACTCCAGTAAGCTCTTCTTGCTGCTTTTAGATAGTGAGAGCCCTACACCATTCCTATGCATCCCGTCCTCACCTGTCTGACCCACATACAGCAACACTCCACCATTTTGTGTTTGGAATTCCCCAGATTCTGGCCACCTTATTTCACTTAGTCCTAATATATCTAGTCGATAGTTCTCCATCTCTTTTTCGACCTGTCTTAGCCTCCCTGCCTCTCTCAACGTCCTCACATTCCAAAAACCAATACGGATTTTCCTTTTCTGGCCAAAGGTCATATCCTTAAGATCCATCCGGCTGTTTCTCCTTTTAGTTTCTGTGATATGTGGTTTTTGGTGGTGCAAGTTATCAGCCCACAGCCCCCAAGTGTCCTGGTGGGGTTGCCACCTCATGGCCTGGACACCTGCCAAGGTTTTATTTCAGGGCCTTACCCCTTAGATAGCTTGTCTTCACCATGACTACAGAATGCTATCCATCCCTTTGCAGTAAGGCCTATGTGCATCAACGTTGTCCTGGTTTCCAAGGATCTTCAGCTGTCCACATTAGTGGACTGTATCTGCTCCCACACAATCACAGGGAGGAAAAGGAAAGGAAGGGAGTGTATAGGATGGGACAGAACAGAATAGGATAGGACAGGACAGGACACTAGATGGGACGTTGTGAGACACACTTTGTCAGGATCCTCTATGGTCTATGGAGACCTGTCCGGCTTGGGAGGCCTTGCTGGCAGTTACACCACCGCCGGCATAGCCCTCCACTTCTTTGGATCACACGAACCCCCTCGCCCACAGGGACAGTGTTTCGTTAAGGCGGTGTCTCCTGAGGGGGGAAGCTAATCTGTGGTTTGTTTTGAGAATTAATCGAGTAACATGCATTATATAGTCGAAAACAGCCATGACCTTGCACTTACACGATATCAGTGGAATTTGCACAATCATATTTTAACACACTTTACCAGCCATGACAGATTCGCCAGCTGTTGCGCAAGGAGGTCAGCACAACATGGCGCCATCTAGTATGTATTGATAGAACTTTAACACCAAATCGTATGTACTAAAGACTCAACCGAGAGCTGTAAACGTTTTGGTATGTGAGTGGTCAAAGTAACCACGGCAGTCAAAATACAGCCAGTGTAAGATGCTGTAATATGTTTGCCGTTGGCGCGGGATCAGCTCAGCATTGTGCTGTTCTTCTACTGCAGTCAGTGAACTCGTACGACGTGCACACCGACCAACTCTTCACGAGTAAACCGATCCACTGTGCTGCAGTGTATTACTGTTAACACCCAGCTAATACTGTAGGAAAACAAAACCCTAGACGAACAGATCAGTACTGAATGCAAGATAGACGGCAAAGAGTAAGGTGGACATTTTTGTTGTCAACAGCAATTGCAGAGACTGAATGGGAGAAGTTTGTTTTCAGACAAGACACATGGACATGCCGTTGACATCTGCACTATTGTTCGTCATTTTCAGTGCAGTACAGACACAAAGCTAACTGTGGCAGGAAACCAACGAAATGCAATAACTCTAACTCTGTAGCGAACCACTGGAGAGTGTTGAGCCTCATGTACCAAAATACTCTGAACAACCTCTAAAAGTTTGACAGTGGAGCTCTGGTTCGCCGTATATACCGCCTGTCAGAAAAAGTAAGGCACCCAGAAGACATAGTCGAATTCAACGTACGTACACGCACATACCACTGACAGATATGTAAATGGGTAGGCTGCAATTCTCTATGGCAGGTGGAACAGCCACCAGAGTACATTATTTGTGTTCACGTTTAGTGTGAGCACCAATAATGTACGTTTAGTGTTCCCCCCACCCCCCCCCCCCCCCGCCATGAACCATGGACCTTGCCGTTGGTGGGGAGGCTTGCGTGCCTTAACGATACAGATGGCCCTACCATAGGTGCAACAACAACGGAGGGGTATCTGTTGAGAGGCCAGACAAACGTGTGGTTCCTGAAGAGGGGCAGCAGCCTTTTCAGTAGTTGCAGGGGCAACAGTCTGGATGATTGACTGATCTGGCCTTGTAACACTATCCGAAACGGCTTTGCTGTGCTGGTACTGCGAACGGCTGAAGGCAATGGGAAACTACAGCCGTAATTTTTCCCGAGGACATGCAGCTTTACTGTATGATTAAATGATGATGGCGTCCTTTTGGGTAAAATATTCCGGAGGTAAAATAGTCCCCCATTCGGATCTACAGGCGGGGACTACTCAAGAGGACGGCGTTATCAGGAGAAAGAAAACGCGTTCTACCAATCGGAGCGTGGAATGTCAGATCCCTTAACCGGGCAGGTAGGTTAGAAAATTTAAAAAGGGAAATGGATAGGTTAAAGTTAGATATAGTGGGAATTAGTGAAGTTCGGTGGCAGGAGGAACAAGACTTTTGGTCAAGTGAATACACGGTTATAAATACAAAATGAAATAGGGGTAATGCAGGAGTAGGTTTAATAATGAATAAAAAAAATAGGAGTGCGTGTAAGCTAGTACAAACAGCATAGTGAACGCATTATTGTGGCTAAGATAGACACGAAGCCCATGCCTACTACAGTAGTACAAGTTTATATGCCAACTAGCTCTGCAGATGATGAAGAAATTGATGAAATGTATGATGAGATAAAAGAAATTATTCAGGTGTGAAGGGAGACGAAAATTTAATAGTCATGGATGACTTGAATTCGAGAGTAGGAAAAGGGAGAGAAGGAACCATAGTAGGTGAATATGGATTGGGGGTAAGAAATGAAAGAGGAAGCCGTCTGGTAGAATTTTGCACAGAGCATAAATCAATCATAGCAAACACTTGGTTCAAGTCACTTGAAAGAAGGTTGTATACATGGAAGAACCCTGGAGATACTAAAAGGTATCATATATATTATATAATGGTAAGACAGAGATTTAGGAACCATGTTTTAAATTGTAAGACATTTCCAGGGGCAGATGTGGACTATGACTACAATCTATTGGTTATGCACTATAGATTAAAACTGAAGAAACTGAAAAAGGTGGGAATTTAAGGAGATGGGACCTGGATAAACTGACTAAACCAGTCGTTGTAGAGAGTTTCAGGGAGAGCATAAGGGAACAATTGCCAGGAATGGGGGAAAGAAATACAGTAGAAGAAGAAAGGGTAGCTCTGAGGGATGAAGTAGTGAAGGCAGCAGACGATCATGTAGGTAAAATGACAAGGGCTGGTAGAAAGCCTTGGGTAACAGAAGAAATATTGAATTTAATTGATGAAAGGAGAAAATATAAAAATTGAAGTATAGGCATTGCTGACTGCTGGGTTGTATTCTTCCAGTTTACATATCTCTGTATTTGAATATGCATGCCTATACCAGTTTCTTTGGCACTTCAGTGTATGTCTGTAACTGGCGAGTTGTGGCGCCCTGAAAATATTCTAAGTTCGGATTTGGTGTGGCCAAGCTGGGGCCTCTCAGCGGGAAGCAGCTCGTTGGCAGCCGCATGGTGCCGAATGCTAGCCAGAGTCCAGGGGCCGCGTGGCTGGGAACTCCATGGTGATGCTGTGTCGATGAAGGAGACACGCCGGGAGTGCCAAAGTGGGCGGACTTCGTGAAACCTTAATGGGAGCCATTTCACAGTTCATATAGAAATCAATAGTAGCCCGATGAATCATAATACCTCAAAAAAGAAACGTGTACCTTACCATTATTTTCCCCGTGACTCTGGTGGTGTAATAAGATTTTCAATATCTTTATTAGTTAAAAGTTTAGTATCTGACAATAAATCATACAGTAGCACCCAGCAACGAATTTACAAACTCTAAACGGTTCATCCGATTTTGTCGATTGATATGTCTTTAGAAAGCTATTAGTGTAAACCTAAATTGGTATAAATTACAGGCATGTAACTTGAATAGTAGATGAGTTATTGGAGGTAAAAGTGGCCGATTACTATCGATCGCGTCAGGCCATAAGTACTCCACAGTTACCCGAAGAAACGGTAGCAACATGCTTATAAATATATTTATTCATCTACGTCTTTGTTTTTATCCGATATATTCTATTCATGAAGAAATTGGTCAATTATTTACTGTATTTTTGAAGGCACAGAGACATTAGGCTACTGGCATACTTATGTTCTATTCCTTTGATATATTATTATTTAATTTGTTTATGTATATCATGATGTGTGTTAGAGCGTGTTTATGGTCCATCAGTAGGAATATTTATTTAATTTTAAGTTATTTAAATGTAAATCCAGTATTTCGAATGTGTTTCGTTATGTTAGTGAGTGTGTGTTGCCTTGGAGATAGGGAGGGAGTACTCTAGGCAATCACAGCGGTCGTTTCCAAAAAGGACACGTATAGAGACTGTATGGAAGTGGGGGGTGGGGCAATTCTGGAGCGTGCGGCGGGAGGGACGGTATGGGACAGGACGCGGAGGGTCCTGGATGCTACGGCGCTGAGGACACACGGTCACGGGAAAAACTTGGAGTTGAGCAGTTTGCTCATGGTCGTGAGAGATAGAAATATTTCGTAGTGCCAACTCGTGTACTTGTGAGATTTCCGTGGCTTCCGCAGTGAAGACGTAGTACGCATTTGGAAGTGAATATCTCGTGAACTATATTGTTGTTCGTAACTCATTAGGCGAAGCAGAAATCTATTGTTTCCCTGTTATTCAATTTATATTTTTTAATTGCTGGACCATCGACACCAATAAGTGTTTTACAGTAACAAATTGCATTCTTGATTGGCGACTCCATGGAGTGTTCTGTGCACTACGACCAAATAGTGGATAGAATTGGGAAGAGAATTAGCTTTGGTCGTAATTTTTTGTTTTGTTTTATTATCCGCAAAATCGATTTTCGGTCACTTAGTGACCATCCTCAGTGCTGTAATATACAATTAAAATTGGTAGGCACTGGTACAGTGACCGAAAATCGATTTTGCGGATAATAAAACAAAAAAATACGACCAAAGCTGATTCTCCTTCCAAATTGCATTCGTAAACGTACTTCTGCTATCGTACTCATCATTTAAAGTCGGTAAAATAGTACCTGCTGAATTTATTTAACTGCAATCTTTCATTCATAAATTTCTGTATAAAATAAAAAATTCGCAGTTGCCGAGTGATAGGAACCTTCGACCATTCGATTCATGTGCATACTCATATTGTATACCGTAGACTCAGCAGTATTTGGCTTGTATTGCGGCAACTACGTATCCCAGCCCCTAGACAACGAAACCAGCCAAAACGTTTAATATTTCAACTCTGAGTCTGAAAGTATGTAGCTGAGGGCCCCCACCACGTCATTTCATTAAATTTGAAAGTCCGCATGTCACGGTTACCCTGCGTCCTCATATGTTTCCTCTCATGCAAAAGTACCGTGGTGCTGATTGCCAATAGGGCAATTCTCGGCCACGCACAGCGAAGTCTCTATGAAGCGTGTGTATGATACAGTATTTGTGGGATACATGAAGATAAAGATGGGAGATATTGCTGGACGTGAGAGAAAGGAGAGTCGAAAGCAAATGCGGTGATCGCCACTTAATGTCATAACCGTACACGAGAAGTAAAACATTCCGAGCACTGTATCCTGCTACGGCTGCCTGGGCCGATCCGCCAAAGAAATAAACAACAACTACACTAGTCAAAGCATGCTGCGAAGATCACTTGTTGGCCAGACAGGTCGACTTCGTTACGTCCGATAGACGGCGAACCATTGTGACTGGGAAGCGAGTCCAGCCTTCCGCCACCTCTGCACTCGCCCGGGCGAATACACTACGCGCTGCCTTATTTCAGCGAGCATGCAGGCCGTTGATGACAGTTAATCTCGCTTTGCCGTGCTACGCTTCTACGTACGCCAGTGATCAAGTGTTATGGCCACATATTGAGCTAGGCCACATGGGATGAAGGAAGGCAGTGAGTTACCTACTCTACTGTGAGCAGGGGGCACCTCCTGAGGGCAGCGCCGTGGCTGTGGTTGTGCGACCAGGAAGCCTGCAATGCGATGCCAGTGGTACGCCAGTACTTGCACAAGCTGTGCGCGATGGCTGAAGGTGGTGGTGAAATCGTCGTGACCCTGGAGCTGTGGACAGTGGACTGGGAGATGTGGCAATGACAATTTCAACCTCCGTCAGGATCTACGGTGCTGAAGGTGGTCAGTTCTGTGGAATTTCGAGCATGGTACAACGAAATGGACCATCTCATTTGGAGTGAGTGAAACAGGCCTAAGTTGTTGCAGTGGGCTGCAGGTCGAGCTATTGGGAATGGGTTGAAGGGGAGCGAATGGGAAGGCAATTCTTCTAGCTCACGGGCAACAGTGCCACGACATTTGGTATGACGTGGGGCATAACAGAGCGATGTGGACTCAACAGGCCAGGCAAGGGGACAGCAGGTTCAGGAGATATGAAGACAAAGACTACGGCTGTTGCAAGCGAAAAGGAGCACTGCGAGTGTGTTTTAGTGGCTGTCAGTGCTTTTGGTCAGCAGGTCCATATCGAGTTTGCGAGTTGAGGACACTCTACAGTGAACAGAGCAAGCATCGTGCTTTGAGTGTACCAGTTGTTGGCAGTTGTACTTCGCATGGTGTTTGGTTTAACGCATTTTCCTTGCACGTAGTAAATGTACATTAATATCTCTCGTGACGGGAGTCCTGCGAGATCTGTTGTAATCGGGTAACACAAACTGCAAATGACTTTCTGCAAACGTGACTTCATTTTGACGTCACACGCAATATCGACAACCGCAGGAATTGCTATCAGCTTTGTGACAAGGAAGAATATGAAAGTTATTGCTTCTCTTTTCACTTGCAGCAATTTGTCATACTAGGTTTCTGCGCCCCCACACACTTGAAAATTGCCCCATATTGTTAACCAAAGAGCGAACTGTTTGTGAAAAGGAAGAATATGGCTTTTCTTGCCGTTCGTATCAGTGGCATCAATTACCGCTGTCCTCTTAGGTTCCTGCCTATCCACACAGGCGGGAACCGCCCCATATTCGGAAATAAATATCGAAATATTTGTGACAATGTGGAATATGAATGTTATTGCTCCTCGTTTCACTCGCAGCAACTTTAGCTGCCCCCTTAGGCTCCTGTCAAATCACACACTCTGAAATCGCCTAACACACTCCTGGAAATTGAAATAAGAACACCGTGAATTCATTGTCCCAGGAAGGGGAAACTTTCTTGACACATTCCTGGGGTCAGATACATCACATGATCACACTGACACAACCACAGGCACATAGACACAGGCAACAGAGCATGCACAATGTCGGCACTAGTACAGTGTATATCCACCTTTCGCAGCAATGCAGGCTGCTATTCTCCCATGGAGACGATCGTAGAGATGCTGGATGTAGTCCTGTGGAACGGCTTGCCATGCCATTTCCACCTGGCGCCTCAGTTGGACCAGCGTTCGCGCTGGACGTGCAGACCGCGTGAGACGACGCTTCATACAGTCCCAAACATGCTCAATGGGGGACACATCCGGAGATCTTGCTGGCCAGGGTAGTTGACTTACACCTTCTAGAGCACGTTGGGTGGCACGGGATACATGCGGACGTGCATTGTCCTGTTGGAACAGCAAGTTCCCTTGCCGGTCTAGGAATGGTAGAACGATGGGTTCGATGACGGTTTGGATGTACCGTGCACTATTCAGTGTCCCCTCGACGATCACCAGTGGTGTACGGCCAGTGTAGGAGATCGCTCCCCACACCATGATGCCGGGTGTTGGCCCTGTGTGCCTCGGTCGTATGCAGTCCTGATTGTGGCGCTCACCTGCACGGCGCCAAACACGCATACGACCATCATTGGCACCAAGGCGGAAGCGACTCTCATCGCTGAAGACGACACGTCTCCATTCGTCCCTCCATTCACGCCTGTCGCGACACCACTGGAGGCGGGCTGCACGATGTTGGGGCGTGAGCGGAAGACGGCCTAACGGTGTGCGGCACCGTAGCCCAGCTTCATGGAGACGGTTGCGAATGGTCCTCGCCGATACCCCAGGAGCAACAGTGTCCCTAATTTGCTGGGAAGTGGCGGTGCGGTCCCCTACGGCACTGCGTAGGATCCTACGGTCTTGGCGTGCATCCGTGCGTCGCTGCGGTCCGCTCCCAGGTCGACGGGCACGTGCACCTTCCGCCGACCACTGGCGACAACATCGATGTACTGTGGAGACCTCACGCCCCACGTGTTGAGCAATTCGGCGGTACGTCCACCCGGCCTCCCGCATGCCCACTATACGCCCTCGCTCAAAGTCCGTCAACTGCACATACGGTTCACGTCCACGCTGTCGCGGCATGCTACCAGTGTTAAAGACTGCGATGGAGCTCCGTATGCCACGGCAAACTGGCTGACACTGACGGCGGCGGTGTACAAATGCTGCGCAGCTAGCGCCATTCGACGGCCAACACCGCGGTTCCTGGTGTGTCCGCTGTGCCGTGCGTGTGATCATTGCTTGTACAGCCCTCTCGCAGTGTCCGGAGCAAGTATGGTGGGTCTGACACACCGGTGTCAATGTGTTCTTTTTTCCATTTCCAGGAGTGTATTTATTTCGACCTTCTTCTCTAATCAAACGTAAAAGTAAAAAATATCGAATATTGCAGAACATACATGTACTGCATTGATAATAGTCTCAGAGTGAGTTACAATGCTAAGATAAAAACAAATGCATGTTGTGGGATGGGAACGTAAATCCTTCGACTCTATAAACCACGACATTATCCATTATACTACACTGAAGCGCCAAAGAAACTGGTATAGGCATGCGTATCCAAATATAGAGATATGGAAACTGGAGCACGGCAACGCCCATATAATACAAAAAGTGTCTGGCGCAGTTGTTAGATCAGTTACTGCTGCTACAATGGCAGGTTACCAGGATTTGAGTTTGAACGTGGTATTATAGTCGGCACACTACCGATGGGACACAGTATCTCCGAAGTAGCAATGAAGAGAGGATTTTTCCGTGCGACCGTGTCACGAGTGTTCCGTGAAAATCAGGCATCCGGTAAACCAACAAATCTCCGACATCGCTGGGGCCGGAAAAAGATCCTGCAAGAGCGGGATCAACGACGACTGATGAGAATCGTTCAACGTACGCAAGTGCAACCCTTCCGCAGACTGCTGTATACTGGGTGATCAAAAAGTCAGATGTTGTTGCTGTGGTCTTCAGTCCTGGGACTGGTTTGATGCAGCTCTCCAAGCTACTCTATCCTGTGCAAGCTCCTTCATCTAACAGTACCTACTGCAACCTACATCCTTCTGAATCTGCTTAGTGTATTCATCTCTTGGTCTCCCTCTACGATTTTTACCCTCCACGCTGCCCTCCAATGCTAAATTTGTGATCCCTCGATGCCTCAAAACATGTCCTACCAACGAGCCCTTCTTCTAGTCAAGTTGTGCCACAAACTTCTCTTCTCCCCAATCCTATTCAATACCTCCTCATTAGTTACGTGATCTACCCACCTTATCTTCAGCATTCTTCTGTAGCACCACATTTCGAAAGCTTCTATTCTCTTCTTGTCCAAACTAGTTATCGTCCATGTTTCACTTCCATACATGGCTACACTCCATACAAATACTTTCAGAAACGACTTCCTGACACTTAAATCTATACTCGATGTTAACAAATTTCTCTTCTTCCGAAACGATTTCCTTGCCATTGCCAGTCTACATTTTATATCCTCTCTACTTCGACCATCATCAGTTATTTTACTCCCTAAATATCAAAACTCCTTTACTACTTTAAGTGCCTCATTTCCTAATCTAATTCCCTCAGCATCACCCGATTTAATTTGACTACATTCCATTATCCTCGTTTTGCTTTTGTTGATGTTCATCTTATATCCTCCTTTCAAGACACTGTCCCTTCCGTTCAACTGCTCTTCCAAGTCCTTTGCTGTCTCTAACAGAATTACAATGTCATCGGCGAACCTCAAAGTTTTTACTTCTTCTCCATGGATTTTAATACCTACTCCGAATTTTTCTTTTGTTTCCTTTACTGCTTGCTCAATATACAGATTGAATAACATCGGGGAGAGGCTACAACCCTGTCTCACTCCTTTCCCAACCACTGCTTCCCTTTCATGCCCCTCGACTCTTATAACTGCCATCTGGTTTCTGTACAAATTGTAAATAGCCTTTCGCTCCCTGTATTTTACCCCTGCCACCTTCAGAATTTGAAAGAGAGTATTCCAGTTAACATTGTCAAAAACTTTCTCTAAGTCTACAAATGCTAGAAACGTAGGTTTGCCTTTTCTTAATCTTTCTTCTAAGATAAGTCGTAAGTTTAGAATTGCCTCACGTGTTCCAACATTTCTACGGAATCCAAACTGATCTTCCCCGAGGTCCGCTTCTACCAGTTTTTCCATTCGTCTGTAAAGAATTCGCGTTAGTACTTTGCAGCTGTGGCTTGTTAAACTGATAGTTCGGTAATTTTCACATCTGTCAACACCTGCTTTCTTTGGGATTGGAATTATTATATTCTTCTTGAAGTCTGAGGGTATTTCGCCTGTCTCATACATCTTGCTCACCAGATGGTAGAGTTTTGTCATGACTGGCTCTCCCAAGGCCATCAGTAGTTCTAATGGAATGTTGTCTGCTCCCAGGGCCTTGTTTCGACTCAGGTCTTTCAGTGCTCTGTCAAACTCTTCACGCAGTATCTTATCTCCCATTTCTTCTGCATCTACATCCTTTTCCATTTCCGTAATATTGTCCTCAAGTACATTGCCCTTGTATAAACCCTGTGTATACTCCTTCCACCTTTCTGTCTTCCCTTCTTTGCTTAGAACTGGGTTGCCATCTGAGCTCTTGATACTCATACAAATGGTTCTCTTCTCTCCAAAGGTCTCTTTAATTTTCCTGTAGGCTGTATCTATCTTACCCCTAGTGAGACAAGCCTCTACATCCTTACATTTGTCCTCTAGCCATCCCTGCTTAGCTATTTTGCACTTCCTGTCGATCTCATTTTTGAGACGTTTGTATTCCTTTTTGCCTGCTTCATTTACTGCATTTTTATATTTTCTCCTTTCATCAATTAAATTCGATATTTCTTCTGTTACCCAAGGATTTCTATTAGCCCTCGTCTTTTTACCTACTTGATCGTCTGCTGCCTTCACTACGTCATCCCTCAGAGCTACCCATTCTTCTTCTACTGTATTTCTTTCCCCAATTCCTGTCAATTGTTCCCTTATGCTCTCCCTGAAACTTTTTACAACCACTGGTTCTTTCAGTTTATCCAGGTCCCATCTCCTTAAATTCCCACCTTTTTCAGTTTCTTCAGTTTCAATCTGCAGTTCATAACCAATAGATTGTGGTCAGAATCCACATCTGCCCCTGGAAATGTCTTACAATTTAAAACCTGGTTCCTAAATCTCTGTCTTACCATTATATAATCTATCTGATACCTTTTAGTATCTCCAGGATTCTTCTAGGTATACAACCTTCTATCATGATTCTTGGACCAAGTGTTAGCTATGATGAAGTTATGCTCTGTGCAAAATTCTACAAGGCGGCTTCCTCTTTCATTTCTTCCCCCCAATCCATATTCACCTACTATGTTTCCTTCTTTCCCTTTTCCTACTGACGAATTCCAGTCACCCATGACTATTAAATTTTCGTCTCCCTTCACTACCTGAATAATTTCTTTTATCTCGTGATACATTTCATCAATTTCTTCATCAGCTGCAGAGCTAGTTGTCATATAAACTTGTACTACTGTAGTAGGCATGGGCTTTTTGTCTATCTTGGCCACAATAATGCGTTCACTATGCTGTTTGTAGTAGCTAACCCGCACTCCTATTTTTTTATTCATTATTAAACCTACTCCTGCATTACCCCTATTTGATTTTGTATTTATAACCCTGTAATCACCTGACCAAAAGTCTTGTTCCTCCTGCCACCGTACTTCACTAATTCCCACTATATCTAACTTTAACCTATCCATTTCCCTTTTTAAATTTTCTAACCTACCTGCCCGATTAAGGGATCTGACATTCCACGCTCCGATCCGTAGAAAGCCAGTTTTCTTTCTTCTGATAACGACGTCCTCTTGAGTAGTCCCCGCCCGGAGATCCGAATGGGGGACTATTTTACCTCTGGAATATTTTACCCAAGAGGACGGCATCATCATTTAATCATACAGTAAAGCTGCATGTCCTCGGGAAAATTACGGCTGTAGTTTCCCCTTGCTTTCAGCCGTTCGCAGTACCAGCACAGCAAGGCCGTTTTGGTTAACGTTACAAGGCCAGATCAGTCAATCATCCAGACTGTTGCCCCTGCAACTACTGAAAAGGCTGCTGCCCCTCTTCAGGAACCACATGTTTGTCAGTATAAATTTCAAAACTTAATAAACCACGGAAAAATGTAGATAGAGAGTTAAAAATTGACTCACATGCTTGGAATGACATGGGGTCTTATTAGAACAAAAAAAAAAAAAAAAAAACGACCCCATATTGCTAGACGCGTGAAATATCTCTTGCGTGCGTCGTTTGGTGATGATCGTGTGCTCAGCCGCCGCTTTCGTCATGCTTGGCCTCCCAGGTACCCAGACTTCAGTCCGTGCGATTATTGGCTTTGGGGTTACCTGAGGTCGCAAGTGTATCGTGATCGACCGACATCTCTAGGGATGCTGAAAGACAATATCCGACGCCAATGCCTCACCATAACTCCGGACATGCTTTACAGTGCTGTTCACAAAATTATTCCTCAACTACAGTTATTGTTAAGGAATGATGGTGAACATATTGAGCATTTCCTGTAAAGAACATCATCTTTGCTTTGTCTTACTTTGTTATGCTAATTATTGCTATTCTGATCAGATGAAGCGCCATCTGTCGGACATTTTTTGAACGTTTGTATTTTTTTGGTTGTAATAAAACGCCATGTCATTCCAAGCATGTGTGTCAATTTGTACCTCTCTATCTGCATTATTCCGTGATTTATTCAGTTTTCAAATTAATACTGACTTTTTGATCACCCGGTATTTCAATGCTGGGCTATCAATAAGTGTCAGGGTGCGAACCATTCAACGAAACATCATCGATATATGCTTTCGGAGACGAATGGCCACTCGTGTACCTTTGATAACTGCACGACACAAAGCGTTACGCCTCGCCTGGGCCCGTCAACACCGACGTTGGACTGATGATGACTGCAAACATATTGCATGGTCGGACGAGTCTCGTTTGAAACTGAATCGAGCGGATGGACGTGTTCGAATATGGAGACAATCTCATGACTCCATGGACCCTCCGCGTCAGCAGGGGACTGTTCAAGCTAGTGGAGGCTCTGTAATGGTGTGGGGCATGTGCAGTTGGAGTGATATGAGAATGAGACCCTTGATACGTGTAGATACGACTCTGACAGGTGACACGTACGTAAACATCCTGTCTGTTCACGTACATACATTAATGTCCATTGCCCATTCCGAAGGCCTTGGGCAGTTCCAGCAGGACAATGCGACATCCTACACGTTAAGAATTGCTACAGGGTGGCTTCAGGAACACTCTTTTGAGTTTCAACACTTCCGTTGGCCACCAAACGCCCCAGACATCAACGTTATTGAGCACACCTGGAATGCCTTGCATCGTGCTGTTCAGAAGAGATCTCCACACCCCCTGATTTATTTACAGCCCTGCAGGATTCATGGTGTCAGTTCCGTCCAGCACTACTTTAGACATTAGTCGAGTGCATTCCACGTCGTGCTGCGGCACTTGTGCGTTCTCGCTGGGGCCCTACTCGATACTAGGCCGGTGTACCAGTTTCTTTGGCTCTTCAGTGTAGAGCTTGCTCATGTGATATTGGTTTCCTGTTTTGGTTATCATAGTATCTCTTGTAAGTAGGCTGTTTAGGTTTTTATATTGGTATCGCCACGTACCGCTCTGTACGAAAATCACTGGCTATGCTTTGTGCAGTCTGTGGCTGGTCGGCATTGCTGTAATTTGCCATTGTAGTGTTGGGCAGTTGGCTGTTAACAGCGCGTAGCGTTGCGCAGGTGGAGGTGAGCCGCCTGCAGTGGTGGATGTGGGGAGAGAGATGGCGGAATTTTGAGAGCAGACGATCTGGACGTGTGTCCAACAGAAACAGTAAATTTGTAAGACTAGATATCATGAACTGATATATATATTATGACTTTTGAACACTATTAAGGTAAATACATTGTTTGTCCTCTATCAAAATCTTTCATTGCTAACTATGCCTATCAGTAGTTAGTGGCTTCAGTAGTTTGAATCTTTTATTTAGCTTGCAGTAGTGGCGCTCGCTGTATTGCAATAGCTTGAGTAACGAAGATTTTTGTGAGGTAAGTGATTTGTGAAAGGTATAGGTTAATGTTAGTCAGGGCCATTCTTTTGTAGGGATTATTGAAAGTCAGATTCCGTTGCGCTAAAAATATTGTGTGTCAGTTTAAACACAGCCATGTATCATTTTTCTAAGGGGACGTTTCACTCTTGAAGGCTTGTATCATTAATGCATTATTAACTGACATTTAATGATAATGGTGACATATTTGTGATTAACTTTCAGTGCACCATTACCCTCAAAAGGCGTACTTCAGATTATAGTAAAATTTTTTTTTCTTGTTTAATTTGTAAATTATTGACGATAACAACTCACTCCTGAGAGACCGCCCTTGTATGAAAGTACTACCCGCCCATAAATCATTATGTGACGGTGAATTACAACAATAATTGCAATAAGTCGTACCAAGAACGAAGTGGTTTCATAAAGCTCGGATACGCGTTCGTGAAGTTTCGTGAGAGACCCGTATTGAACACTAATGAAAGTCGATAGCAATTCCTGCAGTTGTTGATATTGTGCGTGACGTCAACATGACATAACGTTTGCAGAAAGTCTTCTGAGTGTAACCTATTGCAATTATTATTCTGCGAGTGTGATTAAGATTCTGCGTGTAGATATCTGCACAGAGATTTACAGATGCGTAACTGATGTGATTTTAGCTTAGTTATAATGCTAGTTCTTTAGGTAATAACACTAGTAGTAGTGAATAGTCGGAGGAGAGAGCAGTTAATATTAGTTTTGGAAGGACGACAGCCGTCATTTTATGGTTGGTACTACCTGATTGAGTGCTGGTTCTTATTATATTCATTATCGTGTTTTATGGGCGCAGAGGTCAAATACTGTGAGTTGTACATGCTTTGTTATTGCCCCCAATTTTCTGTCACTGGCGTGGGGATTTTAATTTCAGATTGGCTTACAGTTGCATTGGAAAATGTTGTAATTTGCTTACCTCTAATACAGTGCTTCCGGGTGTTCCCCAGAGTCGTTGTATCCATTTCATGATCGATGTTTCCACGACCGGCCCCACTGTTATCTTCAGGTACTGTGAGTTTTGCTGTTTATGTCTGCTCGCTGCCTGGACTGCAACCAGACTGTGAACTACTGTTGGTCTCACGCCGCTATTTATAGCCGAGTTCGATTCCCGACGCCCACTACGCGCTGTGACGCTCTTTTGTTTTTCAGAGCTCGCACTGATGTTCCGTGAAACGCGAATTCTCTCGGCGTTTTCCAGCTCGGGTCGCTGTGATGGAGCTGCGAAATTTTAATAAATTGAGTGCCGGGCAGCAAGTGTTATTTAAATTGAATGCATCGTCCTTGTTTATTAGGTTTTACAGTATAAAGGGCATACTGGGCATCGGGATTGGAACTCGGCTAGAAAAAGCGGCGTGAGGCCAACAGTAGTTCAGAGCCTGGTTGGAGCCCAGGTAGCGATTACACGTGACAGCAAAACTCACAGCGCCTGAAGACGACGGCTAGGTCGAATGTCGAAGTATTGTGCGAGAAGTGGATACATCTCGGCAGAGCAGCCGGAATCACGCTGTTATTCAATCGTGCCGAGAAAACCTGTTAGATCGTATTAACTTTTCTGTGGTTTCTCAGTTTCTCAAGGACTGTATCTGGCTAAGATTATTGACTTCCCGCTTGTTAATTTTCTTTTTTGTAAATTGTTGAAGAAGTTATTTGCGTTTAATAAACTCTTGGGCCAAATTTCACTCCACCCAAACCGTACACTAGAAGGCTTAAACAATATATTTGAAGAGAATTATAATTATTTTGACCTCAAAATTCAATGGTCGTGCACCTCAGCAACAAATTAACGACAAAAACTGACATTTTAGTGAAAATCTATGAATCAAGTTTCCTGATAATAAATATGTACACAATCTACACATGATTAAAGTAATCGGATTTGTAATTTCCTCTTCTGTATTAATCGGTGATTGGGTCTTATATTAATTAATTAATTCGCTATTCTTTCTTTGTAAAGGCTGGAAGAAATATCTTCCAAGACCTCTCCGATTGAGTAGTTCTAGGAGAGACGACAAAAGAAACAACTTGCTTAAGGTGCAGTACGGAGTGAAAGGCGTAACCATGACTGTAAGGAAAACGAAATGGAAGTGGGTGGGACGAGCAGCTAGTCGAATGGAAGGTTTATGTGCCAAGGGCCTTGTTTTCGGGATCCGAGAAAATAAGAAAAGTGTTGTAACACTCTAATAGTTTGGGAAGACGACGTGAGATGACTTTAACGTATGGAAAAGAACAGCAGGATCTTTTTCTTTTTTTTTTTTCGATGTTCATTTTCCGGAAAGGCAGGTCGGCCCGTTGCAGATAGGTCGCTTCTTTCCAGCAGAGTCGCAAGGAGCTGACAATGGGACGAAGACACTCTCAGTTGGGAATATTTGGGAGGGGCTCAATTCTTCTAGCATTTGTCTGATAATGAAAGAAAACCTTGGTCGGAAACGGAAGCTTGGAGGGATTTTCAGTTCCTTTCTGGGACTACATTAAGCGAGACAAAATTATGATGACTTAAGTGAGCATTCGCACGTATGTGTGCGTGTATGCGAGTGTGTGTGTGTGTGTGTGTGTATCCTCGGAACGCCTCATTCAGCTTCGGGGTATTTAGACTACATGGTAGGAAAGGATTATGAGAGTAGTTTTTGCCAGTTTAAACACAACTACGATCCCGAAAGCGTCCTCGCGTTTGAATGGCGAGCAGCGGCTGGAAAATCTGCGTTCTGGACAACGAGAATGTTTTCATTCCCTCTTGCGCTCAATTACTCGAGCACTCTGCATAATTAGCGAGGAAACCGAAGCGGTCTGCCAAGTGTTGTGGGACGCGAGACAAAGACTGCCGAGGCCCCAAGTCCCCACTAAACCATTTCCAGAGCCCACAGTCGTCGTCGGACGGCTTGTGGTCCAGAACAAAAGAGCTGCGGTCCGGACAAAAGCCAAAGCAGGTTGCGTCGGATCTCGCACTAATGGATTACCTGTTCTGAGACACAGGCTGGCGGCCGTGGGCTTTCAAAAGCGATACGCGTCTCCACTTCCCGGGATGCGACTTTGACAAGGAAACCTGGGCCGGGACCAGTCCGCCGTTTATCTCATTCCTGAGTTTCCCTTTACAGTCATTCGTCGTACTTTTTTTTTTCTTTGCCTTCTCGTTTCGTTTTCATTCTTGCTTGGAGTGGTACTTGCTTTCCCTTTCACAGCTGCCCTGAGCTATGTATTTTTAAATCTCTGCTCAGTGCAAAAGTTTGCCTTTGTGCTGAGGTATTTGAAGTTTTAATTTCAGAAGCGACGGGAAATGTTATGGTGCGAATAATTCTGTCTTCTTTTGAGTTTCACGCCAAATGTTTCATTCACTGTCACACTGAAATATAATTACAAATAGTGAAGACTATAATAAATTAAATCATATCAGGAACAGATAAAAATTATTTCTGTTTGCATTTCCTGCTATACTTAGGAATTAACAGTGTGTAGCCAAAACCAAGTCTTGCACTAGTAAGCGACCAACCAGTCTGCAGTAATTACGTCTGAGAGTACCTACCGACAGCTTCGCACATTGCTTCTGAAACCAGTCCAGAAAAATCACCTGATTAAAGGGTTGGGCCCTCCGAAAAACTCTCTCAGCCTGAGGCCAAAAATCAGAACCTCCGTCCACTGTTCTTGGGAATCCCAAGCATCCATGTGGGCTGAGAGTTCAATCTACCATTTGTCAAGCCTAGGTTACCCCTAGGCCTAGCCCATACATCAGAGAAATCCTGATACTCATTCTAGGACACATGTCCCTGCGTCGTGTCTCTACACCAGTTAGACAAATCGCTGACTGGAAGTTTCACAAACCGGCCTTTTTTACGCGAATCACCGGAGTACAAATGAGAGCTCCGCCAGTGCTCTACCCTCTTATACCTTGTGAACGCGATACCACCGCCATCTGCATGCGTGCGTATCGCTAACCCTTGATTTTGTCACCTCAGTCTAAATTCTTTATTGCTGTTGTGTACAGAGTGACTCAGAAAAATGTGAACTTTTGAAACGCGTATTGGCAACCATCCATAGTCTGTAAATAATGTCGAACAGCGTACTTTGGCCATAAGAGTGTTCTAAAAAAATTGCATTTTGGAAAGTTTGAAGAGGGAGTTTCGACGTTTTTCCACCTCAGGGTGTGACGGTCAGATTTCTTCGAAATACGCGATAAAACCTTGTATAAGATATTTTGAAGAGACTAAATCTTACATAAGAAAACCGATAGGGCAACCGATAAGTGCTCGAACTCCACATAATATCGAAGTTGTTCGCATTTCAGTATTACGAAGCCCACAAGCGTTCAGTTTGAAAGCAACCAGCTGCTGGGAGTGAGAAACTGTTCGCCGAATTCTCCATTTTGATTTAAAATTTCATCCATACAAGCTGCAGATCTTGTAACGACTGAAGGAGAACGATCATAAAATTCTGACAGCAAATTACGACAAACACAAACGAGGAAAATGGATTTATGGACAGGCTGTGAATGTTAGATACGTCCAATTTTCATGCCACAGGTTAAGCGAATAAGCAGAACTACAATTACAGGAATAAAAGCAACCGTAATGAAGTTCATGAATGGCCCTTAAGCGTGACAAAGGTGACACTATGTTGTGCAGTTTCGTGAAACAGGGCAATTGCAGCTCACTTTTTGAAAATGAAATGCGGATCACAGTGACTCACACTTCGGATCGGTATGTTGAAATGTTGCAGTCTTTTGTTGTACCTATATGTCTGTACATAAAAGGCGATGTCCCGACTAAATGACCCACTCACTGACTCTTCAACGCCCAACCCAAAACCTGTAACGATAGAAACCTGAAATTAGGAGATGGAACTGATTTTATAATGGAGGCGTTCCTTAAGAAGTGATTTTTCGAAATTCCGCTCCTAACGCGGTGAAATAAGGGATGAAAGGCTTTTTTAGAAAACAGCTCGCTTTTAGGGCAATTTTGAAACTACAACTACGAAAATTTGTATTTGGTTTCCGAGTCAGAATTTTAAAAAAAGTACGTGTTTCAGCATTTTTGGAAATTCAACCACTAAGGGGGTAAAATAGGCGGTGAAAGTTTTTTTGAGAATAAATTATTAAAGAACTAAAGAAGAACTGTAGAGCTATGTCCATGAGAACTGATATTTGAGTTCTTGGATGGAAATAAAAAAATACGTATTTCAGTGATTTTGGAGATTCAACCCCTTAAGGGAGAGAAATAGGGAACGAAAAATTTAATGAAATTATTCCATTATGAAAGCATTTTCAAAGCTAAAGCTACTAAATTTATGTTTGGCTTCTCTGTTAGGAAAAAAAAAAAATATTTCACTGCTTTTGAAAACTCAACCCCTAAGGGGGGTGAGACAGCGAATAAAAATTTCTCAGAAAATAGTTCGTTATTTTTTGTTAAATTAAAGGTACCTCAATGAAAATTGGTATTTCACTTCTCGGTTTGATATAAAGGAGTGCGTGTTATGGGATGAAAGTTTGTAAGGAAATACCGCCACAAGAACGCGAAAGGCATATTTAGCAAAAACCTTCAGCTACCAGAATTGCTTTTTAGTCAGAAATACATTCGGAAAAGACTAAGATCTATGGCCTTAATTGGCTTGAAAAGCTTAGACGGTATTCCAATTTCTTAACGACGTAAAAATTCGATTAATGAAAATCAAAATAAATCTGTGGAGACCTTACAGTCTACACGAGCGAAGCAGCGGGCGTTATGGTAGTTGAACAATATTTTCTTTTCAGGTCTACACGACTCGACCAATAACATTGGTTGAATTGAAACAAAGAATTCAAAACAAATTCGTGGTATCCCAAGTGAGATGTTTCAGCACTCAAAGCAGATTGGAAGAATCCATACATACAGGAGGACGCCATGTACACGACGTAATTTTCAAACAACGATTTGGATTATTGTCTCTTTAAGGGAAGTTGTATTGGTTCAACGACTGACCATAAAAATTTTTTATTGCATTTTTTTCTATTTTTGTTGATTGTTTCAAAAGCCCTTGTTTTCTTTGTCAGGCAGTATTTTCAAATCAGTTCAGGTTTTTATAACATCCTATACAAATTTATGGTGTCTCGAAATTAACAAAAATTAGTTGTGTTTCACTACACTGCACTTTACTCTTTCACATCATACATAATTGATTGATCAGTTCATACAGTATAACAGGTCTTTACATACAAGTGTTAAAACTACTGGATTATGAAACCGAACGCAAAGTTCAATAGTCCAAAAATGGTTCTAATGGCTGTGAGCACTATGGAACTTAACTTCTCAGGTCATCAGTCACCTAGAACTTAAAACTACTTAAACCTAACTAACCTAAGGATATCACACACATCCATGCCCTGGGCCGGATTCGAACCTGCGACCGTAGGGATCGCGCGGTTCCAGCCTGTAGTGCCTAGAACCGCTCGGTCACTCCAGCCAGCTTCAATAGTCCGCTGTAGCTATATTTATTTCAGTCGATTAGAGACTCTCACACCCGGTTTCGTAACTCTGAAGTCGCATGTTCTGGTTTAGATCTGTACAGAAAATTTTATAAATTAATGTTTTTATAATGGGGAAATGAACTTACGTGAGATATCTTAAAGTACTGAATGAACAGACTTAAACAAGGCATAAAATATTCTTCATCTTGTTAGGAAACTAAATGCGCATCACATACGTCCCACAAAGAAGCCGGCCGAAGTGGCCGAGCGGTTCTAGGCGCTACAGTCTGGAACCGCGCGACCGCTACGGTCGCAGGTTCGAATCCTGCCTCAGGCATGGATGTGTGTGATGTCCTTAGGCTAGTTAGGATTAAGTAGTTCTAAGTTCAAGTTGACCTCAGAAGTTAAGTCCCATAGTGCTCAGAGCCATTTGAACCCACAAAGAATGGGCCTATATTTATGTAATAAATAAGACTTCTAATTTCATACCAAAAGGTGGTTAGTTGCAATCCTATGTCATATGGTATAGGCAGTTCTTATAGAATGCCGAGAAGTTACAGTTGGTGTGACTAGGCAAAGTTCTCAGCCTTCTTCAGCTGATAAAATGCGTCATCAGTGATGAATGTCTTTCTGTCATCTGTGGGTAGTTATAATTAATCAATCAACCACCGTGAAACAGCACTGTTACACGAGAATATATACTTCCTTTTCTGTCCCGTCTTTTATGAACTCTCCACACAGTGTATGCCAGTGATAGTAATAATAATAAAAATGTGTCCCACGGCTGGCAACTGGCTACTGAAGCGCCCGCCGCCTGCATGCTGCCGCATTTTTATTCCCGCGAGTACGCCTTTCCGCCCGGCACTTTTTCGGCCTCCCGCCCGCTCCAGACTACAGCGCATGCGCGCCGTGCGTCCGCGCCTGAGTGAGCCGGCGCAGACGTGCCGCCGGCCGGGGAACGCAAAAAGCGTGGGCGCGCGACGCCGCGTCACGCCGCGGCGAGGCGCAGATGTTGTGGCCGGTGAAAGCCGACCCGCCGACAGCTGCGGCGGGCCTCCCAAAACAAAGCCAGCCTCCGCCACACACCGCAGCGCGGCGCAGCACCTGCACGCCAGCCGCGCCGCCCTGCGATGTTGCGCATCACTTCTGACGCTGAAACAGCCTACGTGACGCAGATAGATACCAAGTTGCGGACCAATTTCCCGCAGTCGCCCGGACTATTCAGTCTGCTCGTGGGGAAAGATGACCTTACATACCTCCGAGTATCCGTAACACGCTCCGTTCTCATATAGAACGATCTTGTTGCGTTAGCTTAAGTAACTGAACAGTGTAGCATGTTTTGACTTGCTCCTAGTCTCCAGTACTTGGGGCAAATGCAACACGGCCCTTGGTCACGACTGTGTCACCTACCGCCACATTCGAGAAAGCCCCTATTCCTTCCTTACTGTCCCAGCCCATCTCTGTAACGTCATCCTCTCTATTGGCTTCTACCCTGACCTGTGGAAGACCTCCCGCATGCTCTTATTCCTCAAACCCAACAAACCCCCTTCTGCCGCCTCTTCCTATCGTCCCATCTGCCTCACCTCTATCTTGAGAAAGGTCTTCGAATCCATCCTCTCCCACCGTATGCATCAGCACCTTACTCATCACCACCTCCTCCCCCTTACACACTGTGGCTTCTGACCCTCCTTCTCCACTGAAGACCAACTCCATAACCTCGTTTACCAGCTCAACTCCCGTTGCTCTACTATTTTTGTTTCCCTTGACCTCCAAAATGCCTATGACCATGAATGGCATCCTGATCTCCTCTTTAAACTCCAAACCTACGCCCTGCCTATCAATTTTGTCCATCTGGTCGCCTCCTTCCTCTCGCACTGTCCTTCCTATGTCACCCTCCGCAACACCAACTCCTGTATCTTTTATCCCACTGCTGGCGTCCCCCAGAGCTTTGTCCTCTCCCCTCTCCTTTATCTCTATCTCTTGTGTACGGCTAATATGCCCAAGCCACGCCCACCTGTCCACCTTCTCCAGTATGCTGATGACACCGCCTTCTTGTCTCTATATCCTACCCTTCAACGGTCCCAAAGTACCCTCCAAACCCACCTTAACCAGTTCACCACTTGGTGCAACCAGTGGTTCCTCCATCTCAACCCCTCCAAATCCCAGGCAATCATCATAGGCCGCACCACCCACTCCTTTCAGCTCTATGATTCCTACCTCACTCTTTATGGTCGTCCCATCCAGCTCACCCCCACCCTGAGATACCTCGGCCTCGCCCTCGACCGACACCTCACCTGGACCCCTCACCTCCTGACCATCCAGCAGAAAGCCCATTCCCACCTCCACCTTCTGAAACTCCTGTCTGGCCGGACATGGGGAGTGCATCCTTCCACCATCCACCACACCTACAAATCCCTCATCCTCCTATCCTCTGTTACACCAGCATTTCCTGGATCTTTGCACCCACCCGCGTTTACAAGGCCCTCCAAATCCTCGAACACCATGCGCTCCGCCTTGCCTTCCATATCTCCCTTCCTTCCCCCACACAGCTCCTGTATGAACTCATCCCCTTCTCCCACCTCCTCCTGTTCCTCTAATCTCCACATTCTTTACATTATCCACAAGCTTGATCCCCCCCACCCCCTGGTTTCCTCCTTCCTCTCCATCCCCCTCCCATTGCCGCACCTCTCTCTGTAGCCCTCCCTCTCTCCACCTCCACACTCTCCATCTCCTTCATCAACGTAATTTCCAGCACCTCCCCCTCCTGGATGATGAACTTCACCGTGACATATACCTTTCCTTCCAACTATAATTTGGCCTTGTACCCCCCTCTCCAGGGCACCCTTTTTCCTCTCCCCTCCTCCCAGAGCGGATTTTCCTCCTTCTCCACCCCCTGAGACCCTGCACCCCATCCTTGCCTATATTCTTCCCACGTCCCTCCCTACCTGGCCCTCATCGGCGCGCCTCCCTCTCAGCTCTTGTCCTCCCTCCCTTCTTCCCTTCTCCCTCGCCTCCTTGCGCCTGGCAGATACCCATTTTGATTATCATCAGTGTGCCACATCAGTGTTGTGTTTAGTGCTGTTCTCCTGTGCACCAAGAGGTGTGATTTTATTGTGTGCTGGCCTTGTACTTAGTGTTACTGTCAGTGATTGTTATGTGCTACGCCATCCGTCGATACTTTTATGCTACGGTCATATTGTCCCTTGTGTTCTTTTAATTGTCCCAGTGTGTGGTTATTGTGTGCGCTACTTTTTTACGGTTTTTATCTCCATTTTACAGTGGCCCCTTTTTTGTCTATTGTCTTCCATGATGTTCCCCCTTTTTTATATCTATGTACACCATGTTTTCTCCTTTATTTTATTTCTAAATGTCTTCTATTGTTTTTTTCTATGCCTTTTGGGTGAACAGCAGTGTATATGCTGCTTCCAGCCCGCCCCGATGGGGAATTGAAATGCAATAAAGGAAAAAAAGCATGTTTTGTTCCTCTCTGCAGAACAAAGAGGTCACCGGTGCCTACTCATTAAATTTCACTGGTCCGCATCGGTGGGATCGACTTCTCGAAACAATCTGTACGGTGATGTAGTTTAAGATCCAGGGAATCACACCCCGCAACAGCTGACCCTAGTGAATCCTGATGAGTAACAGAAAAAAATTCGAAATTTCGTGGTGATATATAAGTTTAGGAAGAGTGGCAAAAAACCGACTGGTTTGCATGGAGTAATGCTGAAGATACTGACCATATGTGCTAAACGTTGTTGGTTCAAATATCATCAGGCAAATAGGAATTTTTTTCTTAAATCTTTATCGAAATGACTTTGATCTCTACTTTTATGCAATTAATTGGTTTACTTGTAATTTGTTTTATTTGTATTCCTTCTTCACATCATTTTAATCAACATTTTAACTTCTTCATTTGCTCTTATTTTTTTCTTCCTGTCTTTCTCTTTGTGCCTGTGAATTTAACAATTTTTTAACTGTCATAATGTCTAAACACTTGCAAACGCCGATCTGTCGTTAAGAAGCAAAAGATGAAATAATCTGTTTATATTCACTATGCAATGGTGTCGAGAAGATATCCTTCGTTACGTAATATACATCTTTTTAGATGGCAATCGTCATACAAACATTTAAAACATAAATTCTTATTGCACTATGGACAAAACAATGTGAATGATGATTAAAGCTATTGTAAGTAAATCGGAATGCAAAAAAAAGAGAAATAAAAAGGATGTAAAATAGTAATAATGAGTACAGCAACATGGACTAAAATTTAAGATCGCCAAACGGAGGCAATTAGGTCGGAGTTAGTACATAACAGTAAACAGAATCACATGAGCAAGTGTTCCAAGTGGAAAAAGACTGACAGGAAGAAAAAGTAGGACAAGTGATGTACTTCAGACCATAACTAATATGACGTGACAAGGAGACAGGAAAGAATTACTTTTAAACGAATTAACCCAAAAATAATAATCAAAGTAATTTCGATATATGTTTAAAAATAAACAAATTGAGGTACTCGACATGATTCGAATCGATACCTTTTTGTACGGCAGTCAGTACTTTAACCACTACGCCACGGAAAGATTTCGTGAGTAGTTATCTTTTTTTAAGTTATATAGATAAATTGTGGAATTTTCTCGTCGACTATTCGCAAACGAAGGCCATCCAGGGTGAACGGTTGCAGGGTGTCAATCCTTGGATCTTTTAACACTGTTCACAAAGTTAAATTTACAGTTTACAGTTCTCAATTGTACGAGCGTGCGCGTGACTGTCACGGCGCGGTTGATCGTTGATGATGCGGAATGCGATGATCGAACGCACGTTCTCACGCTCGCTAAAAGACACTGGCATTTAAATGCTCTCTTTTGTGCTAAATAGTTTTACTGGTTCACATTAGTTCATTCTGGGAGACCCAACACGGCACGGATGATGAACGGTGTGACACGCAACAAAAAATGTTCAAATGTGTGTCAAATCTTATGGGACTTAACTGCTAAGGTCATCAGTCCCTAAGCTTACACACTAGTTAACCTAAATTATCCTAAGGACAAACACACACACCCATCCCCGAGGGAGGACTCGAACCTCCGCCGGGACCAGCCGCACAGTCCATGACTGCAGCGCCTTGACCGCTCGTGTAATCCCGCGTGGCTCGATCTCTCGAAAACGCATCGTTATGAGTAATATTCGTTGTAACTAAACGGCTGTTAAAACATTCAGGTGGTAAAAGACAAAAACCGTTCCTTTCAGTTTTGACAAGAGTATGCTTCAGGTGCAACTGGTCTCTCTAGAAATTCAGAGTTGGCTGGTTGATATGATTCGAGTTACATCTGATCAGGTAGATACTGCTTATTGTGAGTCTGATTTCTGTGCATTTTTGTGAAGTTTTAAGATCCCTTGCAAGTAGACTTGCTTCTCTCTCGAAAATGGTTCAAATGGCTCTGAGCACTATGGGACTTAACTTCTGAGGTCATCAGTCCCTTTGAACTTAGAACTACTTAAACCTAACTAGCCTAATGACATCACACACATCCATGCCCGAGACAGGATTCGAAACTGCGACCATAGCGGTCGGGTGGTTCCAGATCGTAGCGCCTAGAACCGCTCGGCCGCCCCGGCCGGCCTTCTCTCTCGAGTTGGTTCTCAGATGACGTTAACACGTCGTGATGGTATCGTTAGTCCAGTGCTTCTTGCACCACAGTGATCGAGTATATTCAGGTCAGGGTTTACAATCTTCCACCTGAAGTGGACGACTCATTTCTTAAGGCGGCATTGCTTCCTTATGGAGTCGTACGGCGTATTCGGTGGGAAAGATGGGCTGCTCAACACCGCTTGCAGTGTTACAGTAGTATATGCACCACAGAAATGTGTAAATGAAATGACATAATACAAAGACCTTATTGGTCTCATACATATAGGATTTTATGTATGTAGACTTAACCAGCGTGTAAAAATTTGTACCAATGTCGGAAATCGAACCCGGGTCTCCCACATACTAAGCAGGTGCATTATCCACATTTTTTTTTTTTTTTTTTTTTTTTTAAGGTATAGATCAGGGGAAGAGTGGGCAGGGTTCGTGCTGGGATGCCTCGCCACGGCGCCCCTGTCTCCTGACGAGGTAAGGGAGAGGCAGTGGAGACGAGACATTGTACATTTATGTAATTCTTTTCTTTTTTCTTAATTTTTATTTAATTTTAAAGTCCCAGGAAAAAATAATTGCTTATGAAAAAGAAAGGAAAGAAACATAGGGAAGAAGTGACATCCTCGTCACGTCACTGGGAGTAATATCCTATCCCGCGAAACTACGTAAATCTGGGCCTCCCCACCGCCTCGGGAGGGGTCACGAAACGTGCTGCCTAGAAAGTTCGCAACGTGCGTTTTGTATTTAGAGTGATGTCGCATGATTTCGTGTTGTTCTAGTAGATATTGCCTATAGTCCATGCCCGATATCACGGTCCACGAGAGCACGTAGTGCGATGAGTGTCCCCCAATCCAGCGGATTGCCGACGTTTCCTGTGAGGGGAAAAAGACAGCGGCAGGGAAAAATAAAGCGTCCGTCGTGATAGTCGAGTCGTCGGTGCGTCGGAGAAGTGCCATGATGCGTTGCGTCAGCCGCCAAACATCCTTTGCCTCACCACGCCGCAGAGAATGTTTGTCGGTGTTCTGCGTGCCACATATAAAGCAGAGGGGGGAATCTACGATGTGAATGCCCTACAGTCGTTGGCGGTTGACAGTCTTGCGGTTGATTAATGTATACCAAGACGATCTCACTGCCGTGGTGAGGAGAGGCGTATGGACAAGTCACCAAATCTGTCACTGTATTTAAGTTCGACAACATTGTTGAAGTGATGACGCCTCAAGTATCGATGTATCTCACGGGTAGTGGGGATAATTGTAGAAGGTAACTGTAACTGAACGTAACTAAAATCAACAAAGAATCACGTGACGACGTGAAAAAAAGAAGGCGATATTGTGCTTACCGCCACCGGCCTTTCGAAGGAGGGGGGAAGAATCACGTCCAGGATCGCCGACGTAATGGGGTGTTGCCGTTGGTTCCATGTCCGTAGCGTCGCTCGCAGGTATAGAGCTAGAGCCTCGTTCCGCACATTCGTGAGATTAAGTCCTCTCGTATTTGACCTTACACAACATCCGTTGGCTCAGATAGTATCCGTGAGCAGTACCATGTGACACTGGCAGTACCTGTGCCAGGTGCGGCAGTCGCGAGACCAGATGAACATCAGTCTATTCCACCCTTTCGAGCAGGTCGTGGGTTCCGAGTGAGTTGTTGCGTATGTGCAGTCGGACGTGCTGGAGCAGACGTCGGTAGCTCGCCGTCGCTGATTGCCGTAGCGATCGGGTTAACAATACTCCTAAGCATCGCAAGATGTCCACCGTCGTAAACGAACTGTGCAGAGCTTCCAGGCCCCGTCCAATGTGCATAATCTAGGTTTTGTTGCCCTGCTACCCGCCGCTACTCCGCACGTAGTAAGAACGGTAACCACCTTACGTATTTCGTTCTCCGACCGGATGTGCATAATCAAATAGTCGGCATATGCACGACACGTGATGGAATTCCCACGCCACGCGGGGTAGCCGTGCAGTCTCAGGCGTCTTTTCACGGTTCGCGCGGCTCCCCCCCGTCGGAGGTTGGAGTCCTCCCTAGGGAATGGGTGTGTGTGTTGTGCTTAGGATAAGTTAGTTTAAGTTAGATTAAGTAGTGCGTAAGCCTAGGGACCGGTGATCTGAGCCGTTTGGTCCCATAGTCCTTACCTCAAATTTCCAAAATTCCCACGGAGTCACACGCCTGTAAGAGTCCTTCTAAGAGTCTGCATCAGTGGTTCGAGCGCTATTGCAAACAGCACCATCGACAAGCGACATCCTTGCCTAACTGAGCCGCAAACAGGAATCGTTCCTACCTCCCTGCCATTGACTCTAACCGTCGAAAGAGGGCCCGAAGGAGAGACGTGAGTACGGTAATAAAATCCTGAGGTATCGCCATGCATCACATGGTCGAGTCAAGGAAATCATGGTTGATCCTGTCAAAGGCACGATCAGAATTCATTGACACGAAGGCTGCTCGCATGTGACAAGCTTCAGTCAGGGAAATGATGTCACGGTATTCGCCTAGGATAGAATGGATGTTGCTCCGAACCCCTGGAGGCATGGTCTGGTGGTAATGTCTTGGATATTACAGTCTTCAGCCTTGCCGCCAACATTCGAGCAAAGATCTTCTACTCAGTACTGAGCATCTCGTGCGGTGGAAATTGATGGGCGCTGACACTCGCTGCCGATTTCGGCATTGGTATAAGCAGGCCCGCCATGAATTGCGACGGGGCGTCTGTGTCACGGCTCAGTAACTCATTATACATCAGCACCCATTGGGACATCATTAAATCTGCCAATTCGCGATAAAATTCGAATGTCAACCCACCTGGCCCAGGGGATTTATGCACCGCACCCTTCATAGGAGTAATAACAAATTAAGGAATATTCATGATCTTTTTTTCATTTCCGCTATTTGGGGGTTGATATTGCTTTCTAGTCACATCTCTCTGTCAAAATGCTGTTATGTCGCTGAACATTTCCAAATTGTGCCTCCTCTGAGGATTCCCTATCGCCAGAGACAGATTGGAAGATTGTATGGTCCAATATCAGCCCACCTATTTTTCCGATAGAAGTGGCGTCCTCATGTTACCAAATCGTTCATAACTTCCTCCTCACCAACGTTTGACTTCTTCACGTCGGCCTAAATGAGACAGACCAATGCAGTCGTTGCCATGATATAGATAGATTATGTCATCAGTTGGTCGCCTGCGGACACAGATATTGTAGTTGGCTCCGCCGACAGTTGGCTTGTCTTGCAGGACGAAGAAAGCGGCTATCTCCAGTGAGATTTTCCTGGGTCCCGAACCAACCTTTTTCCCCAGAACGAGGAACAGTACGGTTATTGGGATTGTAGGGCATTATGTTCATTATGTGTTGGGGAATGGGTATGACGCGGAATCTTATGCTTTTTACCAATATATGGTTACGTTCCACTAGACATGGCAATGGATGATAAGCTATCGTTAACTTCTGATGAATGTGTTGTACTTGATACTTAATCTTCAAGGAGTTGGGTGAAGTGTAGAATCACTTTTCTGGTCGAATATTTCAGTCTTGTTACCTTGTTTTTTTAAACTTGACCAAGAAAAAGTTATCTGGTTCTCTTGATGCTTTCGTCACGGTACTTTCTCAGATGTACTGTTACAGAGTTTATTTCATTTTTGTGGCTCTGCCTGACTTGCTTTTTTCTTTTGATTAATAAAAAATAAACAAAAAGCGTTGTAGGCTATGACTGGAAATAATTTTCATTTTAAGTGGCAGACACCATGTAGAATTAGGTAAGATTTAATTTCTTTCCTTTCTGAGTACCCATTTCCAAGGTTCCCACAAAAAATAAATAAGGATAATAAACAAAGCCCAATACCATTTGTAGGACCAGCACGCTGACAGGCGGGGGTCAGGCCTCGGGATATGAACGTGCCCACCTTGTCTCCACCCAGACTGAAGCTAACTGTGTCCGTCCTTAAATAAAAAAATGACGTAGTGGCTAGGGTTGTCATACTGTGGTACTGACAACAGAATGTAACTTATTGGCTGGCTAGAGTGATACTCCTTCCAACATTGTTTTTCTCTTTCCTACAATACTGACATGAAACACACAAACGCCAGTAGGGTAAATATTCGAAACACGCTAGCCATCTGGAAAAACAAACTAGTGACAACTCAGAATAAAAAGCACAGAAAACGATGATGCATTTGAAAAGAATTGAAAGGCAACTTGGTCTCCGCGGTCTAGAAACTATAAAAGAAAATTAAGAAGCTAGTTACTTTAGGAGACCTTTTTTCCAAACCAGAACGTCTGCAATTAAAGTACATGTGAAGGCAAAATATATTCTGCTACTGGTACTCGTACAGCAGTGGGTCTGCCGCTATTTTTCTCGTTTTTTCTCGCAATGAATTACAAAATTTCGCACAAATTAGAACATGCTCCATACAACAAGCAAATTTTTACTTTTGGGGGAATTTATGCTAAGCACTTTTCATAGTCCATGCGAAAATAATGAGTATGACTTTGGTAGGTTCTCATTTAAAAAAAAAAAAAAGGAAGGACAGCAGCAGTTTCAAAAATTTAAATGTTATGATAATAAATTACTACATTTATTATTCTGATGTGCAAATCACGTTTAATTTTGTAGATGTAACTAGCCTACATAACTTTATGTAAGTGGTCCTCAAATGAATAAACAGATAAATTAAAATCAAGTCAATAAACAGGTCAGATCAAACATGGTGGAGCAAGATGTAATTTATCCACTTGATGCGCAGCCTATAAATACGTTTCCATTTATTAGTAACAAGGAGGAACACATAATGGTTGTGAATTTACAGACAGCATTCCTGAGCTGAACGTATCCTGGTTTACCATAGTTTTGTACTAGAAATTGACTAGACAGTCAAAACAGCAAACGGTCACATGATTTCTTCGAATCATTAAGTTACGGCAGGAAGTAAACCAGATATGACCTTCGTGCTACGGAAGGCTTGCCACGCTCGGACTCGATACGACCACGAAAGTCGATAGACGTCGCTGACAGCCACAACTGGACATGTACACTTCACGCTGACGTCATGGATAAGTGTCACTGAAGTGAATCTTGCTGAGCGCAAGGTCCCAATGCCCACCCTCAGAGCTAGACTTTTAACTGCGACGCAACAGGTTACTCTGGAATAGTCTGTGGAAAAACTGGAAAAGTAAGAAACTGAAGGAGTTTGAGATGTGGTGCTGTAGAAAGATGCTGCAGGATAAGTGGAGTGACTAGATGGGAACTGAGGAGATTCTCCGGAGATTTGGCGAGGAAGGAATACACGCGATAACGCTCACTAGGAGGGGCAGGATGACAGGGTATGTGTTAAGACATCAGGAAAGAACTTACATGGAACAAGAAGAAGCCGTAGACAGCAAGCATTGTAAATGATAATGGAGATTGGAGGACACATAAAAAATAGCAGAGGACATTGGGTATAATTTCTACTCTGAGATAAAGAGGCAGATCTAGGAGAGGGAATTGTGGCGCCTGATTTAAACCACTCAAGTCAGATGACCGAAAAAAATTACTACGTTCCAGTTTTCCTAGATCAGTGGATCCCATAAACCTGTTAATTATTTGATAGTTTCGTCGCAGGCCATGAGGTGCTATGTATTCAAACAAAGCATTACTAGCGAAAACTCTAGACAGTTAGAACAAAGTACGCTTACCGGAGTACGTTAGGTCTACGATACCCGCCTGTTGGATCATACCAGTGCTTCATACGTCCAATGAGGATGGTTACGGCCAGAAAAGCTGTGTGACTACTTTGCGTCTACTTCATCTGCTCCTCAGTTCAAATGCAGCCATGACGTCGAAGCTGTGCCCGTCTACAAAATAGCAAATATTTTTTTAAACTACTTCACCACTGCTGCCGTCTGCTTCTGGAACGAGCTACCCTGTTTTCTGAGCCATGCTATACCCTGTTGAATTTGAGAAGAAACTAAAGCACTTATTTGTCATCCTCATAGCTTATCGCTAAAAAATTGTCATATGCCGTCTATAAAGTTCCGAAACTGATAATATTGCTGGCGCATAAGCAGCATCAGTGAAGTAACTACAGTGGCAATTTGAACAAACAACTATAAACAAGAGATGTGCATTCGACCAGCTAGTTGTGATACAGTGGACGTGCGACCATAGAGTGCGAATGTTGTTATGGCGCGAATCGCATTGGAGCAACAGATGTAAATCAAGTGTTGAAGACATTCCTCAGAATGTTTTGAAGAAAACAAATGTGTGTGCAAAGTTTTTCCTACACACGTTGATTACCGAACAAAAACTGCGAAGCATGGACGTCTACCGCCACTTGATTGATATGCAAAATGTAGAAAATACTTTTTCTGGAGAAATTATCACGGGTGACGAGACTTAGTGTTATCAGTACGAACCTACCACAGAACGACAAAGTGTAACAATTTACATTAAGGGTCAACGCTTTGACAACGTATCCGAAATTCAAACCAATGTGGCACTCGGGTTGAACGACAGCCCAATAAAGGACTTCTCTGACATTCAAGTGAGGGGAGATAGTATGTATAACACCTTGTAACACCGAAAACGCAGATAAGATACCTTCTGCTTCATCAAAAACTTCACGATGCTTAATACTTGTTGTATACTGTACTTGATACTTGTACTGTACTTCTAATTCCGAATACGTAAGCCTTATTACAGAAAGTATAGTTGATACGTAATGAATGTAATAGTCTACTCATTTCTGACGGTGTATTGTTGTTGTTGTTGTTGTGGTGTTCAGTCCAGAGACTAGTTTGATGCAGCTCTCCATGCTACTCTATCCTGTGCAAGCTTCTTCATCTCCCAGAACTTACTGCAACCTACATCCTTCGGAATCTGTTAGTGTATTCACCTCTTGGTCTCCCTCTACGACTTTTTACGCCCCATGCTGCCCTCCAATACTAAATTCGAGATCCCTTGATGCGTCAGAATATGCCCTACCAACCGATCCCTTCTTCTAGTCAAGGTGCGCCACAAATTTCTCTTCTCTTCAATTCTATTCAGTACCTCCTCATTACGTATGTGATCCATCCATCTAATCTTCAACATTCTTCTGTACCACCACATTTCGAAAGCTTCTATTCTCTTCTTGTCCAAACTATTTATCGTCTACTTTTCACTTCCATACATGGCTACACTCCATACAAATACTTTCAGAAACGACTTCCTGACACTTAAATCTATCCTCGTTGTTAACAAATTTCTCTTCTTTAGAAACGCTTTCCTTGCCATTGCCAGTGTACATTTTATATCCTCTCCACTTCGACCATCGTCAGTTATTTTGCTCCCCAAATAGCAAAACTCATTTACTACTTTAAGCGTCTCATTTCCTAATCTAATTCCCGCAGCATCACCCGATTTAATTCTACTAGATTCCATTATCCTCGTTTTGCTTTTGTTGATGTTCATCTTATATCCCCCTTTCAAGACACTGTCCATTCAGTTCAGCTGCTCTTCCAGGCCCTTTGCTGTCTCTGATAGAATTACAATGTCATCGGCGAACTTCAAAGTTTATATTTCTTCTCCATGGATTTTAATTCCTACTCCGAATTTTTCTTTTGTTTCCTTTACTGCTTTCTCAATATACAGATTGAATAACATCGGGGATAGGCTAGAACCCTATCTCACTCCCTTTCCAACCGCTGCTTCCCTTTCATGTCCCTCAACTCTTATAACTGCCATCTGGTTTCTGTACAAATTGTAAATAGCCTTTCGCTCCCTGTATTTTACCCCTGCCACCTTCAGAATTTGAAAGAGAGTATTCCAGTCAACATTGTCAAAAGCTTTCTCTAAGTCTACAAATGCTAGAAACGTAGATTTGCCTACGGTGTATTACTGATTGTAATTACAATGCAAAATTGTAAATTGCTGGGTAATAACCAAGGGTACTTTATTTAAACGTTTCGATAGCAACGGCGAAATATCAGTAGTCGTGCTGTTGTTTATCTTTGCGTATAGAGAGACTCTGTCGCGCTGCGAGCAGAGAGGAGGCAGAGCAGCCTGAGTGATGAAAGAGTGCGGAAGTGTTTGTTGGGCGCTCCCGTAGGCGCGGTGTGCAGCTGTCCTCGCACCATTGTAGGCGCACCTAATTCGTTAATCCGCGAGTATTGAGAGCATGGTAGTAGCGGACAGGTGGAAGAAGCTGCAGTTCTAACTACTGCCTGTCCGGTAATTATTCGTGGCTCTGGAGACGACTCGGGATTTTCATCAGTAGCAATAGCAGCGGCTGTTCAGCATTGTCGTCGGCAACATTCTTCGTTGTCCGCACAGCTACAACATCGTGAGACTGTTAAGTAAAATAATATTACTTTGTAGAGGCATTACCCAGTGGGATTTCTTTCACAAAGTACGAGGGTCACTCCAAAAGCAGTGCGCACTATTGTTTTTAAATCCATCTTTTATTCTACATTTTTGAAAGTTTTGTAGTGTGTAGATACATCCTTTAGGAACAATATTTTCATTTCTTCACATAATTTACATCCCTCTCAACTGCCTTACGCCATCTTGGAACCAGCGCCTGCATACCTGCACGGTAAAATTCTGGACCAACCTGTTGGAGCCACTGTTTGGCAGCGTCCACAAGGGAGTCACCATCTACAAACCTTGTTCCACGAAGAGAGTTTTTCAATTTCCCAAAGAGATGATAGCCACATGGAGCCAGGTCAGGACTGTAAGTGTTGTCCATCCGAGTTTCGTGATTGCTTCCATGGTTTTTTGACTGACATGTGGCCGTGCATTGTCGTGCAGCAGCAAAACATCCTGCTTTTGCCGATGTGGTCGAACACGACTCAGTGGAGATTGAAGTTTCTTCAGTGTCGTCACATATGCATCAGAATTTATGATGGACCCACTTGGCATGATGTCCACAAGTAAGAGTCCTTCGGAATCGAAAAACACCGTAGCCATAACTTCTCCAGCAGAATGTGTGCTTTTGAATTTTTTTTTCTTGGGTGAATTTGCATGATGCCACTCCACTGATTGCCTCTTCGTCTCTGATGAAAAATAATGGAGCCATGTTTCATCACCTGTCACAATTATTCCAAGAAATTCATCTCCACCATTCTCGTACTGTTCCAAAAGTTCGCTGCATACCGTTTTTCTTGTTTCTTTGTGAGCCACTGTCAACATCTTGGGGACCCACCTGCCACAAACCTTTTTTATTCTGCAAACACTTCCTTTCCATATCCCAACGTAGCGTGACAATCCGTTCACTGTGATGCGTCTGTCAGCAATCACCAATTCGTTAACTTTCTGCACATTGTCTGGAGTGTGTCAGTACGAGGCCTGCCGCTGCGAGGACAATCCTCAAGATTGCCGTGCCCGCTTTCATCCCGTAACCTGCTTGCCCACCGACTAACTGTACTGCAATCGACAGCAGCATCTCCATATACCTTTTTCAACCTGTTGTGGATGTTTCTCACTGTCTCGTTTTCACAGCACAGGAATTCTATGACAGCACGTTGCTTCTGACGAACGTCATGTGTAGCAGCCATGTTGAAGACATGCTGTGACGGCGCCACTCGCGGGAACAGGTTGAACTAAGTTTTAAAACAAGTGGGAAGGATGTGTCTACACACTGTAAAACTTTCACACATGCAGAATGAAAACGGTATTTTTACAAAAATAGTTTGCACTTTTTTTGGTGTGACCCTCGTATGACTAACTTGAATAATAATGTGGAATAGTTAAAACTTGTAGGGAACCTGTATATTATTACCAAGCAGGGCCCCTTGCATGGAGCCGCCGTGTATCGTAAAAATATGAAAATTGGTTAACTATTTACTGCCAGATTTGTTTGCTTGGTAATGACCAGTTTCAGTCTACATTTTCTGCACCAGTAACTGTTCATTCTTGTATTGCATAACAGAGGCGTAACTAATTTACAATTCTGCGTATTAAATTCATTCACTTAAAGTAATGTAAAATTTCAATGGAAAAACGAATAAATATACAGGACAAATTAAGTGTGCACAATTTCATTTATTTTGTATTTAGCTTAGCGAGTGACTTATGCTGGCTTGGTATGTATTTAGTTGTTATTATATTAAAAGTGAAATCAGCTGCTCATTTCCCTAATTTAATTGAATTCAATCTTTAAATAAATAAATGTACATTGTTTGTCTTCTTTCCAAATTTTGCTTTACGTTATGCTGAGATTACTGAAAGTCATTTTTTTACATAACATACTTCATTTCACTTTATTTTCAAAATTTAATATTTGAGAATAAGTAACTGCAAACTCGGTGCTTTCCGATTCAGTATTCTCTCGTGAACTGTTGTGTTGTGGAAAAGCGTGACAAACTTCCGTATTGCTTAAGATTCTGGAGAATCATTGCCCTAGTGGGCTGGCGACCGTTTAAATGTCCCCTTTTTAGCTAATCAATATTTGTTTTGTATTGTCACTATGTTTTATGTTAAATATTACGTGGGACCCTTTTCCTCCCTGTGTGGTTTGTGAGCAATTGCGCTATGTTCCACCCATTTCAAAGTTATCACCAGTGTTTATATAAGATTTAGAAGAGATTCTTCCTTCAGAAAGGTCTGTTGTACACTTTCCTCCTACTAACCGGTGTTATTTTCCTTCAGTAACGAGAGACCTTCTCACTGTAAAATTTCACAGTCAGTTATATCGCAACCCAGTAGGCCGATGAGGAAGATTCAGGATACAATTTGAAGCAGTAAAATCATTATATTTACGTTTCTCAATTTTCTTTTATTAAGCCAGTTTCGAAACAGTTTTGACAGATATGACTGTTTGGCAAACAGTGAAACAAATGCTTATCTCTCGGCTACGCTTATTTGTCTTTTAATTTTTTAGTCAGTTATGCCATGTTTTTATTCTGATCTCTTCACTACTTGTGTTCCCCTAAGTGAATCTCTCTTTCCCTCGCATTCTGTCGCATCCCCTGCCGGTATGTCCCGCAGTTTGAATATTCTTACCCATAAGTTACTTACTCTTCACAAACAAATGTATTTGCTGTTGTATTTATGTTAAGGTCATAAGAATTTTCACTATTTCTGTCACTCCCAGTGCTAAATATTAGATTCCGTACTGTTTGGACGATGAATGTAAAGCAAAAAGTTAAGAATCTTTGCTGAGATGTGAGGAGGAGCCTTATGACCATAATATTGCCTTCATAAATGAGTAAAATAAATTGAAACGTTTAAAAATGTCACCTTTAGTTGAGACGTATTTAATACATAGAACAAAAAGAGGCTGTTAAACTTCCGAAAAAAAACATTCAGACTCGCTGCAGCAAGTAACTACTGCGATTAATTGAAGTGTAAAAACAAATGTGGAAGTTCTTCGACAATGCTTGGGATGAACATTTCGTAGCCAAATGAAGGTGACAAACTGGAGCCGGAAGCAAATAAATGTAGTCAGTGCAAGTGGATTTGCAGCTAAGAACGCGTTGGCCAAAAACAGAAAAACAAAATGTTGTGAGTATGCCAGCGCACTACTAGCAAAAACATTCGTCACCTACAATCTATTGTACGTCGTTCGTATTTTACTGTACCTAAAGTTGCTATGGGACGTCACGTTTGCACAACGTGCGAGAACAGGACTGCTCATGTGGGTACACAGTCCGACGCAACACAACACAGCAGACTGGAAGCTGTAAACGTGCCCCGACACCTCCGGCCGTACTTGCTTGCTCGCGGAACGAATGCCGACAGCCGAGCGCCTGTTAACTGCTTCGAGAGACCTCGCATGTGGAAGTTCCAGGCACGAATAGCTTAGCCGTTGGGAGCTGTCACAGTGCAGCACGTCGTTAAACGGAACTCCGAGGTAGCTGTGCTAAAAGCGACAAAAGCGTGGGTGACCCTGATTTGTTTTAAACTACTGAAATTAAAACGGCGAGAGGAAAAACAGCAGCATAAAAACTATATTGTTTTCTCTTAACTAATCGCTAACGAGATGAGAGAACACATGTTTTTTTGTTGGTGTGGAAAGCGTTATTTGCGTCAAAAGGACAACATGGTGGCAGTATTATGTTTATAGTGGCGTAAGATATCTCTCGTCATTTTCTCCCCACCAATGCATATTCCTATGTCATTCGTCTACCTGCAACACTCATTATACACTCCTGGAAATGGAAAAAAGAACACATTGACGCCGGTGTGTCAGACCCACCATACTTGCTCCGGACACTGCGAGAGGGCTGTACAAGCAATGATCACACGCACGGCACAGCGTACACACCAGGAACCGCGGTGTTGGCCGTCGAATGGCGCTAGCTGCGCAGCATTTGTGCACCGCCGCCGTCAGTGTCAGCCAGTTTGCCGTGGCATACGGAGCTCCATCGCAGTCTTTAACACTGGTAGCATGCCGCGACAGCGTGGACGTGAACCGTATGTGCAGTTGACGGACTTTGAGCGAGGGCGTATAGTGGGCATGCGGGAGGCCGGGTGGACGTACCGCCGAATTGCTCAACACGTGGGGCGTGAGGTCTCCACAGTACATCGATGTTGTCGCCAGTGGTCGGCGGAAGGTGCACGTGCCCGTCGACCTGGGACCGGACCGCAGCGACGCACGGATGCACGCCAAGACCGTAGGATCCTACGCAGTGCCGTAGGGGACCGCACCGCCACTTCCCAGCAAATTAGGGACACTGTTGCTCCTGGGGTTTCGGCGAGGACCATTCGCAACCGTCTCCATGAAGCTGGGCTACGGTCCCGCACACCGTTAGGCCGTCTTCCGCTCACGCCCCAACATCGTGCAGCCCGCCTCCAGTGGTGTCGCGACAGGCGTGAATGGAGGGACGAATGGAGACGTGTCGTCTTCAGCGATGAGAGTCGCTTCTGCCTTGGTGCCAATGATGGTCGTATGCGTGTTTGGCGCCGTGCAGGTGAGCGCCACAATCAGGACTGCATACGACCGAGGCACACAGGGCCAACACCCGGCATCATGGTGTGGGGAGCGATCTCCTACACTGGCCGTACACCACTGGTGATCGTCGAGGGGACACTGAATAGTGCACGGTACATCCAAACCGTCATCGAACCCATCGTTCTACCATTCCTAGACCGGCAAGGGAACTTGCTGTTCCAACAGGACAATGCACGTCCGCATGTATCCCGTGCCACCCAACGTGCTCTAGAAGGTGTAAGTCAACTACCCTGGCCAGCAAGATCTCCGGATCTGTCCCCCATTGAGCATGTTTGGGACTGGATGAAGCGTCGTCTCACGCGGTCTGCACGTCCAGCACGAACGCTGGTCCAACTGAGGCGCCAGGTGGAAATGGCATGGCAAGCCGTTCCACAGGACTACATCCAGCATCTCTACGATCGTCTCCATGGGAGAATAGCAGCCTGCATTGCTGCGAAAGGTGGATATACACTGTACTAGTGCCGACATTGTGCATGCTCTGTTGCCTGTGTCTATGTGCCTGTGGTTCTGTCAGTGTGATCATGTGATGTATCTGACCCCAGGAATGTGTCAATAAAGTTTCCCCTTCCTGGGACAATGAATTCACGGTGTTCTTATTTCAATTTCCAGGAGTGTAGAAAGCTTACTTCTTCTTCTTAAATCTACGAGAGCTGTCCGGAAAGTAGGAAACGAACTTTCGCGAAACGGAAACCACATTGAAAATCAATACTTTTATTTCCAACAGTTAGATACGCCTTCCAGCTATTTGTCTACATAATCGCCGCTCTGTCTTAGACACCTGTCGTAGCTTTGTACCAACTTTCCAGTACCCTCGTCATAGCACGTATCCTCCAATGATTTCCGCTGGAGTGCAACTCGTTGTCTGAGCCAAAATTTTGCTTTTATAGCCAGCGGTTCATTTGAGCAAGGATGGAAAACAGAGGAAGCCAGGCGTGGGCTCCATGGTGGGTGATCAAACACTTCCCATCGGACGACAACTGGCATGAAAAATGAACTGCATGAAAGTTACATTACGTGGGATTTCATGAAATCAGGCGAAATCTCTCGGCAGGCTCCCACACTTGACGAGAGATACTATTTTCTAGACAACTTTGCGCGCTCACTAGGAGCTCGGAAATGAGATGAGCGACATGATGCTATCTAGGGTCATACTACAGACACTGCCCGACACATCTGTGCAAAGCTTCATCGGATTTACACCGTGGTTTCCATTTTGCGACAGATCCTTACTTTCCGAACAGCCCTCGTATTATTCATGTCCACCATGTTTTGGTCATTCTTTGTAATCTCACTTCCTACGTAATAAAATCCTGTCATTAGTTCAGCTGCCGGACATGTCTTAGTTCTGATGTTACACATTTCCATAGTAAGTCTCTTCTTCCGTCCTTATGAACACGGACAATGCAGGATGAAAGAAACTTCTTCGCAGCAGCCAAGTCAGCCTTTATTCATCGACTTATAAATAACACCAAAATGTTTTTATGTGAGAAGGACAATCTACAGCCGACAATTTAACTGCTCCATCAAATTTTCCACACAGCAACACAGTGCTGAGAGTGTTTGATTACTGGTCGCCGGCCTTGTTAACCTCACAAAATACTGTAATCTAATTACTTAAAATAAGTATGGTATTTTTACCATTATTAGCACATGTGCTAAATTTTCTCCCTCCTCTTCCTGTACGACTTCATCGATGAGTCATGCATTGTTGCAAGATTTCCCCTCCCAGTGCTCCTAAGTTGTCCCAAGTTGTCTAAGTGTAAAATACAGGATGCCGAAAGTCAGGACAGCCTGTATAATGTCACAATCCAATATGTTGGGTCTAAGGATACTGTCACAGTCTGCACTGTTGCCAGATCAATTAAATCCAGGATGGAAATCCAAGATAACCAGTAGGTTTTTCCCAGCCCTGTGTGGCTAGACCCAAGATAATGCATCTGGAGATACGAGCACAAGATGATTGGTTCCTAGATCACTTATACTAAGTACATAATTCAAGATGGCGTGCCTGAGCATATGAGCACAGCCTGCATAGTTGCAAGCTTACTTGTGGAAAGTATAGACTCCAACATGACCACTGGGTTAACCCCTGATGTCCCACATAACTTGTGCTATGTTAAAAATAGCGGGAAATGAAAATAGCCCAGCTTAAAACCACATCCAAACAATTTCCCCCACCACTCTTACATCACAGGTTCCATGCTTAAACAATTTTTCGCCACCCCAAGATTAATAACTACGTGTGTTTTAAACATTTACTGTAAGATAGAATAGGAACATCTGTGTCTTTACTTAAACAAACGCCACACTAGGATGGTCTGTTCAGTGCTCCCACTACCCCACTGCTAGATCTACCACACCACATGCTATGACCAGTGGGACGATATACACTGTTCCATGGCTTGGCCCGCTGTTCACCAGGCTGGGCAGTCTTGGCCCTACTATCCTGTGCTGCTGCTGAAGTGTAGGGCCAGCAATGGCGCCATTTCAGTTCAGCTGATCCTGCGCCACCACACGTGACTCAGCTGCCCCTGTATAGCTGTAGACCACAGGTGTCGAGTTCCAAGTGAAGAATCCTAGAGCCCACATGTCCTATGCTAAAAATGGCAGGAAATTCGTAGTCAAAGATGGTGGAACCAGTGCCGTTATTCTCCTACTTTGTCCACACCAAGCAGCATCTCCGTCTCCCATACGGAGCATGAACACTGAGTCTTAAGTTTAGAACATAAGAATCCACTCACCCATAATGATAAATAGTGGGAAACTCAAAACTCCCCTAACTTCAAAATAGCATACATCTTAAACTCTGTGTTGCTTCAGTTGTCATGCAGGAGATTCAAAATCATAAATGCACACTTATACTCTCCTGAGAACATATGCTACAGAAGATTAGCTACTATTTTTTAATATTCAGCACAAAAAAATGATGTGTGCAATGGGAGGCACCTATTAAACAGCAGTAACCAGCTTTATTCACAGTCAAGACCCTGTTCTGTCAATTCTTTTTTCTTAATTGTAATTTCATCCCCTTCATACAATAGGGATGAGGTGGTGCGTTGTCAGTGGTGCAACAATTCACACTTCAGCGAAGGTTCTTTAAAAAATATATCAAAGACAAAAAAGCAAATATCATGAGAAGGAAAAATTTCAATGGTTTTTTAAAGTTCTAAAAGGATTTAATCTTGTTGGTTTTTACATAAAAACCGTATTACTGTCGTATTTTCCTTTAGGTCAGATTCAAAGAACTAAAAAAAATGGTTCTGAGCACTATGGGACTTAACATCTGTGGTCATCAGTCCCCTAGAACTTAGAACTACTTAAACCTAACTAACCTAAGTACATCACACACATCCATACCCGAGGCAGGATTCGAACCTGCGACTGTAGCAGTCGCGCGGTTCCGGACTGCGCGCCTAGAACCGCTAGACCACCGCGGCCGGCCAAAGAACTAAAAGTTAAGAAACATAAAACATACACACTTAAGCCGCCCGGGGTGGCCGAGCGGTTCTAGGCGCTACAGTCTGGAACCGCGCGACCGATACGGTCGCAGGTTCGAATTCTGCCTCGGGCATGGATGTGTGTGATGTCCTTAGGTTAGTTAGATTTAAGTAGTTCTAAGTTCTAGGGGTCTGATGACCTCAAAAGTTAAGTCCCATAGTGCTCAGAGCCATTTGAGCTATTCACACTTAAAAAGCATTGCAGAAAGATCACATTCCTTTAAGAAGTAGCCACGAACTTACACTTGACAGCTGATGGACGTGCACTTGGGGAAAAAGATTTGGCGAGGAGAGGGAATGTGCGTGAGTGGTAGAAAACAGTTGGGTGTTTTGTAAGGGAGGAAAACTATGGGGATAGCGGTGTTGGTGTGGATGCTGGGAAGACAGATGGCGAGGATGAGTTTGATGTGTGGACAGGTCCATGATATCAAGAAGTGATGGGTTGGGGATGGGTGGATATGGAAGATGGAGGGGGATGGATGGAGTGGAATAGACGTGGAAATTATAGTTGGTAGCACAGATGGAGTTGGTGGCACAGATGGATGTCAGGGCAGATCTCATTGTCTGGGAGAGAGAGTCAGTTGAAGTGGCAATCGAATACAAAGTGGAGTGTGTGTAGGTATAGCGACAGTGGAATGTGTCAGCAAAAGTATGGAAACATACTGGGATTGGTCATCAGATGGTAAAAATATGGTGTTTGGAGTCTGATTTGCAAATATTTAAGGTTATGCAGAGGTGCTGGATGTGGGCGAGAAAGGATTGGAACTTGATGAGATGATTGAGAACTCACATGGAGAATGGTGAATAGATGGGGAAAATGAGGTGGAGCGAACAATATTCAAGGATTTGGAGGGTATTATAGAACTTTGGTGGCACAGATTTCCACACAACACTAGCATAGGAAAGGTTAAGTTGGATCAAGGTTTTGTGGGAGTGGAGGGGTGTAATCCCCAAGTTTGGCAAGTTACTAGTTTTAGTAGCTTTAAGCTTTAATTCATTGTGGGCTTTCTATTTGATGGTTAGTAGGTAAGGTTTCCATGTTAGTTAGTCCACAATATTTTACTGTATTACCTATCCGAATATGACGATTATAGATGGTAGGGTAAATTTCATGGAGATGGAAGGAGCAGTTGGTTTATCCTACAATTATTGTTTGGGTTTTCGAAGGGGTACTACTCAGGAGCTATTTTTTACATAAGGAGGTGGATTTGGAGGGATCAGTAGGTTTTCTGGACTGTAAGGTGGAAGGCAAGGAAAGTGGTGTCATCACCATACTGTAGAAGGTGGACTGTCAGGGTGAGACTGGGCATATTGGCAGTGTAAGGGAGGTAAAGGAGAAGAAGGAAAACAGTACATTGGGTCATGCCTGCAGTGGGTTGGAAGGTACATAATTGGTATTGTTAATTGTGACAAAGGATGGCTGACAAGATGAACATAACTGATTGTGAGTGCATAAGTCTGGAGTTTGAATAGGAGGCCAGAATGTCATAGAAAGTCACAGGCTTTCTCTAAGTCGAGGGAGACAAAAATACGGGATTTGCAGTTGTTGAGCAGGTGGGGTAGAATATGACGAGGGGTGGGAGCTGGTCATCAGAGGAGAAGTGAGATGGAAACCACATTGGTTGACTGGAAGGTGAGTTCATTCTGGTGTTGATGGATATGTTGGGAAAGCATGGATTTGAAAACATTGTTAAACATTGAGGTGAGGCTGATGGAATGGTATAAGGATGGTTTTTGAAGTTTGAGGAAAATTAGGAGTTTGTAGGTTTTCCACAGTTCAGCACAGTAGCCTGTAGGTAGGATAGTGCTATAAATGGTTGCAAGGGTGACCAGAAAAGAGAGGAGATATTCTTTGAGATGATGATAGGTAATGTGGTCCTGACAAGAGGAAGTGCTGCATTTTTTGTGGAATACTTGTTTTAAGTTGTGTAGTGGGTTGGTGTATTTATTTCAGTTTGCAGTACGTTTTGCAAGTACTTACCATCTTATGGCTCTGAGCACTATGGGACTTAACATCTATGGTCGTCAGTCCCCTAGAACTTAGAACTACTTAAACCTAACTAACCTAAGAACAGCACACAACACTTTGCAAGTACTGGAAGCTGGTAGCCAGAAGTAGGAAAGCAGTGTTCATGCATTCATGGACTACAGAGAGCAGGGAGTATTCAAAATGGGAGTCATAATGAACAGAGATATAGTTAGAGAGATAGAGTAGAACGTATTCAGCTTTGCTAAGGTTCTCATCCAAGGGGCAATTGCTATGGAGGAGCAGGTATTGAGGTATGGAATTACTGCCAGTGAGACAATGGAACGCTTTCCAGTGCATGGAAGAGTTAATGGGGAGTGTGGCGATGAGTGTGGTGCATGCCTGGAACCAGTACTAGCGTTTTTTAACGTTTAGTAGATTCCTGATGTGTCCCTGTATTTGTCAGTGGTGTGTGAATGTATGTCGGTTACTAGTCTGTACGAATGGGTGGCATAAGCGACAGGGTTCTCAGAGAAGCAATAGGGCCTATGGGGAAAGAATGAGATAATGAGGGTATATGGTCTTGGTAGGAATGTGGAAGCATATAGCGTCTGTGAAGGTCTGCTGCAGGAATGATGCAGTGTGGGGGATTCGTCATGTTACTAGAGGGTAATGGGTTGGTTTCCAATACGGGTGTCAATGAATTCCTAATAGGCATTCCAGGTGGTATAAGAGTGATCTTGGATAAGTTTTGGATGGAGTCCTTGAGGATAAGGGAGTGTATTAGTGAGGAAGAGTACACGGGAGAAGCTTTGATGACATCTGTAGCGATACCGCTTTCGTTATGCGCTTGTTATTGGATGAGGACAATGTTGTCTTGTAGGGAGTTGTAAACTGACGTCACCACTTAACCTCTGCATGCGATATTCTATGGATATTGAGTTCAATGGTAATAATGTAGGTGTTAAAAGTATGTTCGACGTGGACGAGAAGGTCAAAGAGAATGGGGTGATTAGAGCAGATGTAGATGGTGGTGCAGTTAAGGTTTTGAAGAAAAGGGTGAAGATAAGGTGTTCAGTGGGAGTATTGTGCAAGAGCGATGCCAAACAAGTGTGTTCTTGGGCTGGTGAATGGCGACTTCATCTCTACAGTGGAGGCTCTAGGGAACGTATCAGTGGATGCGATAGGGTTGGAGGATAATTTGATTAAGGATGAAGGCATTGACATTTTGTTGGGACAGGATATGTGTTAAGAGGGGCTTGTTGATGGGTAGGAAGTGGATGTTGTTTATATGATGCTGTGTTGCAGTGATGTCGTGATGAGGAGATAGGGAGTGGGCTGCCAGCATGAGAGGCAGAAAGGGATTGAACATGGGTGTTGAGAAGGGTGAATAAGAAATGTTCTTGATGTTGGGAGTAAGTGACTTGGGTATTGAGCTGGAATAAGGAGTGGGCAGCAAGTGAAATGTGTTGAAGTGTGTGTTGTCATTGTAACAGGTGAATAATTAGGAGCACAATGGTGAAGAAACTGATGACTTCTTCGGTACTGGGAGGCAGGTGGAGGGAGTGCTTGGGATGTCAGGATTATCAATAGGTTGGATGAGTACGATTAATTCTGGTTTGATAAGTGAGGGCTTGCTTTGCGTTTGGAGGAGGAAATGAGGTGGGTATCTTTGCAGCTGTTGCAGGTGGGACGGGAGGCAGGGTTTGGACATTGTTTGAGGGAGTGGGAGGCTTTAGATTGAGGACAAGTGGGTAGATTTTAGCAATTGTTAGTGAGATAGTTATTGTAAATGCACTTTTGGCAGCAGTAGGAGTGGGGGAGCCACGTGGAGGGTTCGACTTTATGGCAGCGATTGTAAATCAGTGCTGCCTCCATCAGGAGGTCATCGATGGTAGATGCAGACTCATCGAAAATGTGCATAAGGCAGATGGGACTTGAGTCACTGTAGATGCAGAGGTCTGCGTATTTTTCTATGGCAAGATAGGAACTGAGTTTGGTTACCACCTCCACTGCTATGATCTGAGGTACTGTCATAATGACAGTGAGGTTGGGGTTGTTTGGCTTTGGAAGTTTGGGACATAGAGTTGGAGGTGACCAGGAAGGCTTAAGGGCCAAAGTTGACACATGTGATTTTGAGGAGAACATCGGTGTGGAAGTTAGGTTCAAATGGCTCTGAGCACTATGGGACTCAACTGCTGAGGTCATTAGTCCCCTAGAACTTAGAACTACTTAAACCTAACTAACCTAAGGACAACACACACATCCATGCCCGAGGCAGGATTCGAACCTGCGACCGTAGCGGTCGCGCGGTTCCAGACTGCAGCGCCTTTAACCGCACGGCCACTTCGGCCGGCGTGGAAGTTAGGGTTCATCGATTTTGTGAGGATTGATTCTTTATGGGGTATGATCTGGACAAAGAGGATGTGTGGGAGGTAATTCCTGACTTCAAGAGTAATGGATTTGGCGTTCAGAAATTTGGGGTGAGTGTGGGATACAATAAAGGTATGAATAGCTGGGGAAGAAGGTGATAGGGGGGCAGGGTCCTTGTATTCAGTGCGTTTGGGAATTGTTAGGGGCTTTTTGGTTACAGCAGTGGTAGTAATGTTTATGTTATAATGCCTTTCTGGTTTCTTGGAACTAGGGGGAAGGAGTAGGCAGCTGATTAATTGGAGAAGGTGGGGCATGTTGTTGTGCAGATCCTTCCATTTCACTTCAGTTGGTATTGCTACTTGTTGACTTGCTGGCAGACATTATGGCTTTTGGCGTTGCCATGGTAGTAAAGCGATGCGTGAATTTTGCTGGTGTCAGAGCAGCAGAAGTGGCCTCTGTGGGAAAAGATGGAACTGGGGGACAGGTAAAGGAAGTGGTAGAAGGTGGCGAAGGTGTGTTGGTAGGGTAGGGTAGCTGGAAGAAGTGATTAGGGCAGGGGATGAGACTGTGGGATGAGGTGGACATAAGGTGATAGACTGGAGGAAGCTACACAGCTGGGCACGGAAAGGTCTGGTATATATGTGCTGAGGTAGTGGAACAAGTGGACAATTAACAGCTAGTAGTTGATCACCATTGACGATGTGTTGCCGAAATGGCATGGAATGACAGGAGTGACACCTGGAGTGATGTGGTGGTGATGACAACACATGAACATGGTGGCAGTGGTGACAAATATGAAGGCAGCGACTCGACTGTGGCGGCAGCAGTGGCCGTGGCATCGGTGTTGAGATGTAAGGCAAATGCTGTGGCAATGGTGAGATGCTGGTGGCAGTTGTGATAAGAGTTGTGATGACAAGGATGATGATCCACGTGGCAGATGAGGAGGAGAATCGCGATGGTGATGAGCACACATGCACATGCAGAAGAAGATTCGACGATACAAAAGATATACGCACAACAGATAAGGATGCGAAGTGTAGAGGAGTACATCTACGAGCCTACAAAGGACTAGGAGGTGGGTGATTTCAGATGTTTGATGTATCACTAGGAAATGTCTCACCCACTCCACTTCAATGGTTCCTGGGAACGAAGGATTCCAGCCCTCGGTAACATTGAAGTTCTGTTAGAAACACGTTAATCTACTGTGGACCCAGCACGCATCCATCATATTTGAGTTAAAAACACTTTTATGTGATCTGAAAAAGCAAATCGTAACCACAAATGTGTGGCAAATACGCGTGACGAATAGAATGACATGTGATATAGGTAATGGTCTTAACATTCTGTGCAACCTTTAGAAACGAGAAAATACCAATGATGATTTCTGTATGTCCCACAGCACCTCCTGGTGTACGAAAACTGATGACTATAGCCACAAGCCAGTTAAGCGTGCCATCTGCATAGCGGAGGTATACATCATTGATGCGGTGTATCATCCGTGCTAGTACATACACAGAAAGACAGGAACAGTACTTACGATACATTGTCATGCATCGTGTCTTGATATGCTACTGCTCTTTGTAGTTACCTAAGAGTTTATATTAGCTATGATCTCCATAAAATTAAAAAAAAGACTACAATGATGTAACGGTTTGCCGGCGGAAGTGGCCGAGCTGTTCTAGGTGCTACAGTCTGGAACCGTGCGATCACTATGGTCGCAGTTTCGAATCCTGCCTGGGGTATGGATGTCTGTGATGTCCTTAGGTTAGTTAGGTTTAACTAGTTCTAAGTTCTAGGGGATTGATGACCTCAGAAGTTAATTCCCATAGTGCTCAGAGCCATTTCATCCATTTGATGTAACGTTTTGCTAACGGATTTGTTGTGAAAGTTGTCAAAAAAAATCGTAAAACGAGAAAATGTGACGTCCACGACAAAATAAAGTAGAGACGGTCTCCTAGGGTGATAACAGCTCAATGTATCTATACGAAAGAGTAACAGAGATATTTTGAGAAGTAATATGAGGATGTTTGGAAAGAAGGCAAATATCTGTAGCCCTATGAAACTGCTGGCAGAAGACACAAATGCATTGAAAGAGGTGTCATAGTTAGAACCTCGTGCGGACAGAGAGACGAAGACAACTGGTTGGAGCAGTTTAAGAAGGCGACTAAGTCAGTTGTCACAGTGTTGAGAGCAAAGTTGAATCGTTCGTTCTGAATACCGAAATCTCACGATCAGTCATCCATCCAGAGAAAACGTTAGAAATCACATCGTTCACACACGATTATAATGCACTCCAAGAGGAAAAAGATGTACTGCGAATTAATTATCGGAATGGGCCAGGTATCAGTACATGTGGTGTGCATGTTCAGCAAACAAATGATTACAATTACAGAAAAATTTGATGAGGTATTTCAGAACCGGCCGATGTGGCCGAGCGGTTCTAGGCGCTTCAGTCCGGAACCGCGCTGCTGCTTCGAATCCTGCCTTGGGTATGGTTGTGTGTGATGTCCTTAGGTTAGTTAGGTTTAACTAGTTCTAAGTCTAGGGGATTGATGACCTCAGATGTGCAAGTCCCATAGTGCTCAGAGCCATTTGAACCATTTTTGAGTTATTTCAGAGAACGAGCTTCACAAACTGAGCAAGTCAAAAATGCGTTGATCCACCTCTGACCCTGATGCAAGCAGTTATTAAGCTCTGCATTGATTGATAGGGTTGTTGGATGTCCTCCTGAGAGATATTGTACCAAATGGTGTCCAGTTGGCGTGTTAGTTTGTCATAATCCCGAGCTGGTAGGAGGACCCTGCCAATAATTCTCCAAAAGTTCTCAATTGGGTAGAGCTACAGCAACTTTGCTGGTAAAGGTAGGGTTTGGCAAGTACAAACACAAGCAGTAGAAACTCTCGGCATGTGCGGGCGGGCATTATCTTGCCGAAATTCAAGCCGAGGATGACTTGCCACGAAAGGCAACAAAACGGGACGTAGAATATCGTTCAACTATGTTGTAAGGCTGCCGCGAATGGCAACTGAAGGTGACCTGCTATGAAATGAAATGGCACTTCAGACGATCACTCCCGGCTGTTGGGCCTTATGGCATGTGAGAGTCACGTTAGTGTCCCATTAGGGCGTCTCCAGACATATCTTCATCCTGGAATCTCATTGACTGGCCCTGATGACTAGTCAAGATGTGTCTGCAGAGGCCCCAGAGAGTAGTGGGGTACCAGCCCGACTGTTGCCCTCATATAGCCTTACATTCAGAAGTATTGACCTGGTGTGCAATTTCCTTTTATATAGGATCCTTTTGGTTGCCATCCAAGGCACCCTTACAACACAGCACTGTGTCGACTATATTCTACACCCTGTTTCGTTGCCTTTCAAGGCAAGCCATCCTGAACTCACAGTTCAGTAACTTAATGCCCACCTGCACACAATGAGAATTACATGGTACCCTTACAGCACAGTCATACATAGATTATATTCTCTACCGTGTTTCGTTGCCCTTCAAGGCAATCCAACCTGGGCTTACAATTTAGCAAGATAATGCACAGCCACACACGACGATAATTTCTATTGCTTTTCTTTGTGCTTGCCAAGCCCTAACTTGGCCAACTAGTTTTCTTGATCTATCACCAACTGGGAATGTTTGGAGCTTTTCAGCAGGGCCCTGCAACCAGCTAAGGATTTTGGTGATTTACATCACCAGTTGCACACAATTCTGCATGATATTCCTTATGCGGATATCCAACAATTCTGTCAATCAATGCCAAGCCGAATAACTGCTTGCATAAGGCCCAGAGGTGGACATACATGTTACTGACGTTCTCAATGTACGAGGCTTTTTCTCTTTAATAAATTATCCTGTCTCAATGAAATTGGAAACATTTCTTTCTCTATACATGTATATCACATCTACTGATTTACGACCGCTCCAGATAATTCCTTTGTGGTGCAGCTATTTTTGTGTTAAAATATATAAACAAACAGTGCAGAAGTGACAGATACCTAAACTTTTAGGGGAAGATATGCGAGTACTAGGATAATTTCACTCGGTTAGCGATGTTTCTTCTTAACTACAATGTTTTTGTGTATTTTGTTGATGATATGCCTTTCGAAGCTCTGTCAAGTGTCACACTTTTGTGACCGAAGACAAGTGGTGGCATGGTATGTTCATTAAAACGCATCACACAAGACGTACCATGAGGTGATTGTCACATATAGGCATCGGACGTTTATACAGGACTTATAAATAATTTCTGATAAACACGAATGTGATCCCTTCAACAAGGTTGAAAGGCCGCAGGTCTTTTTGACCTAACTTTCTACCGCCCATCGTCAATGAGATCATTGTAGAGGGTTGGCAGTGGCTGTAATGCTGAATTGAATCTAACAACATGCAGGCAGCTACATGAGGTGAGCAGGGCAGTCAAGTGCTTGTTTTTGGTCAGGCAGCCACGGCTGTGGCAGGTGAGGCTTCATGGTGCCAGTTCTGAGAAGGGCAGCCAGACCGACGCTTTTGCATGGCAGAAGCCACCACAGAGGACACGACCCGAGCCACGAGGATTCACTGGCCACATGGAACGAAGGGCCAGGAGCAAGGGACATCGAAAAAATAATTCTCACAACTTTTCTCATAGAGTTGCGTAGGAATGTGAGTGCGGCAATTGTTCCCAGATGAGGTGAAGGGTAGTTCACCATCTCCGTATGGGGCCCCAAATTGTTTCCTGCTTCCAGTGAGATCGGTGTCAGCTTGGCTGGTGAAAACATGTCGTGAAAGTACTGATGGTGGCTGGACACTGGGTGGCCGAGAATGCTGTGTCGTTTCTTTTTTTTCAAGTCATACTCACGCACAGGACTTAGAGCTACCCCCGAGTGGGTTGTAACGCTGTGGTGATTTAACTCCAGTCAAATGGCTCTGAGCACTATGGGACTTAACATCTATGGTCATCAGTCTAACTGCAGTCACTAACATCAGAAATCTTCAAAGTGGACGCCTGTTGCTGTACTGGGACTAGAGGAACAGTCATATGGAGGGAGACGCAATTGGGACAGGAGTGTTTCCCGAGTTTTCACTTGGCGATTTTAGTTGGTTGGTGAATGCTCCACATGGAGCTTTTCCATGATCTGCCAGATAGTGTGAGGATCAGCGACTTGGTTGCGATCTGTAGAAGTTTGTTTACTTCATTCAGACGCGAGCAGGGGAGGAGTCCAAATGAGAACGAGATTTGACTTTTTGGACTTGGAGTCTGGGCATCAAGGTGTTCTGAATGAGAAGTGCTGAAGGACGTCGACTGTCCAAGTCGACCCCTAGGCACAGTGGACATTGCATTCCAATGTTCTATATGTGCACGCTGAGTATTTCACAGCATTGGCAATAGAAATCTTTGAAGCTTGTTCTCTTACTTTACTGCACACCCACAATAGCAGCAGCAGTTATTGTCTAATTCAAGTCTACTGCAGAAGTTTGTTTCTGGGTTCAGTTCACAATCATGACAGTAGTATCAATGATGGTCAGTTCATGGTATCCACTTCAAGCCAAGATTAAAGTATAGTCATTATCCTCAGTTCAACTTTGTCAGTGGCCAATTAGGTCACTTCACTTTATGATTATGAGATAGAGTATAATCAATGCATTATGTTGTCTCATATTCCATTTAACTCATGGTTTAAGAATAAAACGATACGATATCTAATTGTATCTATCATTCAAGATTACAAGATCCTGTCACTACCTTTGTTTACTTTACTAGTCTATGTCAGAGATAATGGGACAGTATTGGGACAACCTGCTTTCTGGCCCACTTGGCATGGTTCCCAGATGTATCCAAGAAGGCAGCGATTACGTCATCGAAGATGGCAGCGTGTATACTTGGAAATATCTCAAACATCAAGCAAGAAGGAGGCGGATTATGGTGGGAAGTTTGAATTATGATGGGAAGATAGGTCAGTTGGGCTACTTCCACTAACCTAACCCCACTCCCCTCCACTCCCCCAGAAAAATGGCGGCAAGTTCAAATTCCAACAGGATAATGCATAACACCATGGTTACCTCTACTAAGCTAAGAAAATGGCGGAAATATAGGTCACTTCGGCTGCCTCCACTAACCTAAGTCATCCGACTGCCACCTTCTCCTAGTGATTCTCAGGAAAAGGACTTGACCTGTGCTGGACATAAGTCTTTATTATTTTGCATGCACTATTTTATTTAAACTATTAGAGGTACTACCACCATCCAGTGTGGTCACCAAGGTGTCCAGACTCCAACTAACTTAGTACACAGTACCACCACAAGAGGGCACTCTCATCTGTGATGTAACCCAAGGTGGCTACTGTGATTTAATCTGATGTCATAAGTACCGGTATCTGAGATGGCAGGAAACAGTGTGTTCGCCATGAGGTCTGGGTCTAGTACACAGTCCCACCATCAGAAAGTGCTGACGTCCATGAGATAATCCAAGATGATGGTCTGGGGTGGGGGAAATTGTGGGAGAAGGACTGTGCCTGTGCTGGACATAAGTCTATATCTTGCACACAATGTCTGCGCCATGAGGTCTAGAGTCCAACTGACCTAGTACACAGTACTGCCACCAGAGGGTGCTGTCACCCGCAGCATACAGATCTGTAAACTACTCCTAAATAGCGATCTGTAGACACGAAAACAACTCTTAAATTACCAAAATAGTTTCAGTATGGATATGCAGACTCCTCTTAAATAATACAGTACACTGATGTGCAGACATGAGATCAACTAGTAAAGTGTCCAAACAATGCATAATGCAGCCCACAGACTTGAATGCAAACAATTTGTGCAGGCACGGCCTGGCAACCCCCCCCCCCCCCCCTCCTGTCCATTGGACGGCACAGGAGGCTACTGCACATGCTCCCAGAAGTCAGGATGCAGTGGAATACCGCGCAAAGTGACGCACAGGCGCCTGGAAGCTTGAGGTGGCGGCACTCCTTTCATACTTGATTCCTGAGTAATTCCTCTCGAATATACGTGATCAACTAGGCACCACTGCTGACAGGACCGGTCAGGAGGGAAGACTTATTTGCTGAGGGCACACGCTCCAAGGGGATGCACACATTGACTCCATCTAAAAGACAACCCAAACACACTTCCTAATTGTCAACTTTCGAAATCATGCACTCCACACCCATTCACAAAATAATACAACAAACACCAAAACACCTAATAAATCCTCAAACCCTAATGCTTGTCGAACGCTCACAGTGCTTAAACTGCCGGAAATAATCCAGTGCAGATACGCTCATGGCAAGTAAAAACGCTTTTGAACTATTGTCAATGTGTCAGAGTCTCCAATGCACTTTGCAGAACCAGCCGGACACAAGCCATCACCAGATGCAAGTCAGCACGAGCCATCACTCTCACGCCACTGCCGGCAGCATGTGAAAGTCACGTCCAAAGTTAGAAGTCTTCGAGTGCTGTTGACGTCACATGTCTATCAGAATAAACGCCAAGTTATCCACGATACCTATGGATTCTGATGTCACATCTCTATGTAAGTAAATGCCATGTGTTCACCTCTCTCTACCTGTGGTCCAGTGATGAAAGAGATGTTGCAATGCTTCCTAGAATAGCACAGGCTGCTTTGTCTTCCTTGTGACACTAACAATACATTCGAGCTGCATCTAGCCCACACACGCAGAAACCTGTGTGTACTGATGTTACAGGTGTAACATTGACTTCTTTCTCCCAAGGAATCCTAACAGGACATCACGTGTTCCCTTCCTGCTTTCAACATACACACAAACGTTCTCACTGCTAAAAGCCTTCATCATGTCTTTGCAAGCATGCGAAAAAACCATTACTCATAAAAGCATTCTTGTTGTTTGGAAAGAGAGCACTGTCTAAACACAGACTCAGGGGGGAATCAAAACAGTTAAGCAAACAGAATTCGAAGCACTATTCTATGGAAGAGAAAAATGGCACGAATTTTCGATATCCTACAACCACTGATTCGGAGATGTCCTAATGCCAGACTGGCGGTATAGTGACGACATCCACACCAGAGATCGATGGTCTGCTTCAACTTGTCTTTGAAAACTTGCTTTCTCAAAACTTTCCGTGATATGTAGCCTCCATCTTGTCCAAATAAGTTTGTAAACGCTCCTATATCCAAGCACAAAGGATGTCATGTGAATGAATTGAGCATTATGATTGGCTCTTACGGAATTTACCCGCCGAATTACTGATGCCGTCGATGTGGAAGCAATGTCCGCCTTTTTTTACTTTCTGCAGAGAAGACTTTCAACGGCAAAAAAAAAACTATTTTACATAGATTGCGATATTGCACTAATTTAATCTTGCAAACTGACCTACATATCGTGAAATACGGAAAGACGCTTGCTCAATTACACTGCTCTCCCACTGAGGACAGAAGCTTGTATATTAAAGTGCGCGTCATATACCTTGGCGGCCGAGTTTAGGTTCGTTCTGCGCATCTGACGTCACAAAACACAGTCAGCCAATGAACAGAGAACGACGTTGCCAGATCTCGACTGCAGTGCATAGCACGGACGAGTGTCTTCAGTTTTAGAAACGTTCAGTCATAAATAAAGTAATAGAACAAAAGCAATGTCTTGATAGCAGACTTTCTTGTATAGAAAGTTTGGAAAAAGCATTCTTTATACCAATTGCTTCATATTCTATTAATTAATTAATCCAAACAAGCAATATGACTCCTAATTCAGGCGATAGCAAGGAAAGGTGTTTGTTTCAATCTCACGAACTGCTTTTTCGCAATAAAGAACAGCGGTAATTGTTTATTTCCTATTGTACTTCAACGAAGCGTAAGTATTTCATAGTCATACCAACAGTGTTTATAAGTAGTTGTGTCAGGTGTTAAAGTCCTTATGGAGTTACACTGTTCGATGAGCTGAGGTAGCGTAACGGTTAAAGTGTTTGGCTGCCAAGTGAATGGTTATGAGTTCAAACCTTGTCTGGTGCTTAATATATTCTTTATTTAAAAACAATATTGGAGTGCCTTACTTCACGAATTTTATTCGTTTGAATGAAATTTCTAGTGCTTTGCCTCTTCATTAACTTTTTCGGTGCTGCAGACACGTGCTCCCCGCATTCCGCGCTGTGCGCGATTTTGTCATCACTGCACTTCTCGCCTGTGCAGACACATGGTGTTCCCACTGCTTTGACACACTTATCATTCGATTTCACAAAAACTATTTGGCCAAAAAATTTGATTTTTACACGTCTTCTTGACTGATACCTTCCCCCCATAAATGACTTAATTTTGTTTTGATGCGCAGCATTAAATTTAGTAAACCATTGCACGAAATTTTGAAGAGTTTGCAGAGGTAAAAGTCCATAGCGTATACTTTCCGTATGGTCGATTTTAGTTACCACAATGTTGAGAATGAAATGTGGACAAGATACCTAAATTTCATATAATATTTACTGTATAACAATATCTCATTTAATTTAAGTACCACATATGTGTCGTATGTAATATTGAGAAATATTCCGTCTTTCGCGACTGTAATAAAAGTTTTATTTACACAGGGCGCATTTGGCTGTATTTTAAAGCACTTCCATCGGTGAAAGGTATGGCACATACGCAATGGTATTCATGTTCTATTTCTTGTTTTTGTTCCACAGTCGCAGTTTTACCAATGGTATTGAAATATATTCCTCTTCTTCAATTGTAATAAGCGACTTATTTAGACCAGACGCGTTTCTCTCTTTTGAAGCATCATAAGAGGACTGTATTTTGTGTCCTCCATTGCCAAGTCACCTTTCGTAGTTTTGTGCTGCGGTAGCACAATATTCAACGTTTGTGTTGGCTCATCAGTGTTTTAGCAAATAAATGCTGTTTGTGTGTGCCACACACAAAATTATATTTGACATAGCTCTGAGCACTTCACTGACAGACGGTATATTCAAGTCCTAATGTTTTTGTAAGTCCACAGTTTTGTTTAATGTATTTTGTCTACTTCCTTTTGATTGATTGAAGTGCTTTAAAATAAAGCCAAACGTGCCCAGTGTAAGTAAAACTTTTGTTACAGTCGCGAAAGGTGGAATATTTCTCAATATTACATACGACACTTATGTGGTACTTAAATTAAATGAAATATATGGGTATCTTGTCCACATTTCATTCTCAACATTGTGGCAACTAAAATCGACCATCCGGAAAGTATACTCTATGGACTTTACCTCTGCAAACTCTTCAAAATTTCGTGCAATGGTTTACTATATTTAATGCTGCATAATAACTGCGTTGAACATCGAATCAAAATTAAGTCATTTATGGGGGGGAAGGTATCAGTCAAGAAGATAGGTAAAAATCTAATTTTTGAGCCAAATAGTTTTTGTGGAATCGAATGATAAAGAGTGTCAAAGCAGTCGGAACACAATGTGTCTGCACAGGCGAGCAGTGCAGTGACAAAATCGCCCACAGCGCGGAATGCAGGGAGCACGTCTTTGTAATAGCGAAAGGGTTAAAGCGGCCGTGGTGGCTTTACTTAATGAACTGCGCGCTCCCCCCTAAACGTAAGCTTGCGAACTATGCTATACTATGGCGCTGCTTCTCTTGGCGCGTGCGTCGTGTGCAACTGGCAACGCAGCAATCTCCCGCGTCTAGGCGGGCATGCGCGAGCCGCCAAGATAAAAGAATTGAACTATAGAACGTGAAACCGACCTCCAAACCATCAATATATCACCGCATACTGTTTCGAAGTAGTAAACATACAATGCTTATCCTGCGCCATAAAAAATCATGACTTTAAATAATTTTACATATACCACGAAGACAGACAGCCCTGTATATAATCCTCGCATCACTAGATATTTTCCTGTGAGGTCGACAGTTATCCACTCCCAATGCGTGACCAGAGTGCCCTCAGTGGACCGAACTCACTCTCTTAGCTGTTCCATAAATTCGTGCTCGTTTCCCCTCGGCACAAACGCTTCGCTGTTTCTGGTCCGGACCTGCTTCCATGCTTGTTTTTGTACACACATCTCCAGAATGAGATTTTCACTCTGCAGCGGTCCGGCTCACAGTTTTAATCTTCCAGAAAGTTTCATATCAGCGTTCACTCCGCTGCAGAGTGAAAATCTCATTCTGGAAACATCCCTCAGGCTGTGGCTAAGCCATTTTTCCACAATATCCCTTCTTTCAGGAGTGCTAGTTCTGCAAGGTTCGCAGAAGAGCTTCTGTGAGTTTGGAAGGTAGGAGACGAGATACTGGCAGAAGTGAAGCTGTAAGGGTGGGGTGTGAGTCGTATTTGGGTAGCTCAGGTGGTAGAGCACTTGCCCGCGAAAGGCAAAGGTCTTGAGTTCAAGTCCCCATGCAGCACACAGTTTTAATCTGCCAGGAAGTTTCACACATCTCCTGACACTGCAACTACAAGAAAACATGTATTTTCGCACAGTTTGCCAGAATATCATACCAGTTTTGCTGTACTTTGAAACACCCCAGTTTAGTTACTGGATTTTGTGTAATTTATCATAGCCACCAAACAGTTAATTATTACGATTATATGATCGTGTGCTTAATGGATGAAAGGCTATCGATTTTCCTGCTGTGGTTTCGGGGATATTTCAACTGAGTGCGGCTATTCTGAGACTGAATAGTGGAATGATTGAAAGTTTGTCTATTATTAAGGACCAAGAAGGTTGCGATGTACAAACTGTATTGTATTTTCTATAATAACACACAAATTCTGAGGTAGTTGCTACCTTTGCTTTACACATCTATTTACAGTTATATCTTTTTATTGGTTGCTGGTTTTGAGTACTTCATCACACACAATGATGATGGTTAACATTCACAACAATCCTCACTGCAATCCATGGTTGTTGCTGGCCGAAGCGGTTGATGCGAATCACGTAATTCGGCACTTGTCACTTTCTGTTCCATATCACTCGCGAATGGGTATTAGTGAGGGTCAACCCCACGACGATCAGGGGGACATGCTCACTCATGATACTCCGGTGAATTTTACTGTTTACAATTCACTCGACCACCATTCTTGCCCGTCTCTCCAGCACCACCACTCGCTCGACACACTCCAGTGCTACTCTGCACTCAACACTCGTCTCACTCGACACTCGTCTCACTGCCTTCTGCAGTGCTTGACAATCGACTCCTGTCTACTATCGACCTGGGCGTCGGACACTAGCATCTATGTACGTGGGATCACGGATCGCTTATATCCCCGCCCTAAAAACATTCTTTGTAGCCACAGGTGAAAAAGAATAATCGGAAAAAATTATCACATTGTATATAAATGAAAATGAGGAACATAAGTTCTGGTTCAAATACTGAAAATTACATCATATCACAAATAATACCCTATTGACTCTGGTAGCAAACTGCCCCTACAGAAACATAATAAAAAATCAACAAAATCAATCTATCTTAATTAACATAGCATGGTAAATATTTTTTACAAACTTATCTTACATTCAGTTACCAAAAATCTTCACTTTCAAAGGTTTGTATGGTCTTTTAACTACATATTGGTTATAACTTGCTACAGTAAAGACAAGAAAACAAACTAGTTGAATGCCAGCCACCCCTTTGGTATGCCATTCCTTTCAGCAGGGTTCCTGCCGTCCATACTGCCATCACTCTAACTTATAACTCACTTGGCCAACACACATCAAACTTAAGAAAGAAATTCACAACTTATTCATTTGAGTCTTGAACACAAGCAAAATTGAATATCAAATCAAAATATAGCATTTACACCTTGACTTATGCAATTATTTTACAATCGTTCATACCTCTACAAAACTGATTCCATAATATTAGATGCTCCATTATTGCACTAAGTATGTCTTACATAACTATTTGCATCACTATAACTAATGTGATCACTTTAAATTACTGATCATTTCATTTTGCCAAACATTTACTGCCATCACTAATGCTCAGATGAAAAATATAATATTTCCTATTATACTAACATTAATCCAAATCTGCTATATGGATATTTATTATTCATTACACAGTGCCAGAATTCTGCTTCTAAAGCTTGACCTAAGCACAACCATAATTGACTTTGATAGCTAATTGGATACATGAATTACTCATTACTCATGAGCTACAGTTTCTGTTTTATTAGTATACTTTAGATCAACATGTATACCTACAAACAACTTGCAAACAGATATTGCTCATCTGCTAAATGACATACTTCACTACTTCAAACATCTCATACTCCATACATTTCATTACACATAACTCCCTCTATTGAACAGTAACTTGAACTGCAAATAAATGTATATCTATCTTCAACCTACATCAATCCTCCATATACTTCAATACTTCAAACATCTCATACTCAATACACTTCATTACACATAACTTCCTCAACTTAACAGCAACCTCAACTGCAAATAAATATGCATCTTCAGACTACATCCACCCAAATATTCGCTGCAATAACTACATAAAAATACTACTCCAGGCTCCTTGGCCTCTTCGTTCATCATATTTCACATCATTTATTTGAACAACTATCTCATCATGTATTTGTTTCTTTACATGCCATCCTAATTAAAAGCTGATACATTACTTCAATTTTCTTACAACAGTTTGACCTTTCCATCCCTCACACAACAAATCTATAAGATAACATGAACTCTTGTTTGACCAATTAGCTTCCCACCACATTTTATAAACATTAAATTGCTGATCTGGTTCTCCTTTTATTGCTTCTGGCACTATTAATTTTGTAATGTACTGACACTAAACTGATTTTTAACTTATTGGTTCTTTGACACTCACATCCTACATCAACAGTAACTGCTTATCCTTACTTTAAGTCAACTATAAATATGCTACATGGTTCCTGACTGAATTATTTGGATGACCACTACCAATCCTAACTACTACACACTAACTTTCTTAACCTAAGGATAGAGAAAGATGGTAGAGGAGTGAAACTTGAAATAAGAAATAAAGTCTCACCCAGCTGGGAGTGTACCAGTCGCCACTTGGTATACCAGCAAAAGAGTCGCTGGCTCCCTGCACCTCGTTTAGTTTACCGGGTCTCTTATTTCATCAAATCGTACCTCATAATCACTCCGTCTGTCTTCTCCCCTCTCATAATTCCTGTCATCATCATCTCTCCTATGATGGTGGTAAAATAGTCGACCATTGCCACGGTTCCTATGTCCATTACCCCTATCTCTACCTCTGTACTTTGGTGGGCCATTAAAATGATTTTGATGGTAATTATTTCCACCTTGGTCCTGACCACGCATCTGGTTGTTTTCCTGTGAATGAATAGTTTCTAATTGCTCCAATACTTCCATTAAAGTATCTTTATCTTTAATCAGCCATCCAGATAAGTTTTCTTTCATCCTACGACTTAACCTCCTTTTAACTGCTGATATCATTATGTCGTCATTCAATGGCTGCTCCAATGGTTCATTCAACTCCCATAGATGCTCAGCAAGTTCTCTCAAGGTAGCTCTCCAGGTATTAAGGGACTTGCGATGCAGTAAATCTTCAAGTGTTGCACACTGGTGACTTTTGGACCAGTATTTCTTTAAAAACTCTTCCTCAAATTGACTGTAGCTGGTAACTTCTTCTTTCTTCCTAACTCCCCAGGTGAAAGCTTCACCTTCCATTCTGTCTATTGCGAACTGAATTTTATCTGCATCTCATAAGTGTGCTGGGAAAACTCCTCGTAACCACTTAGTAAATATCATTGGATGCAATGCCCCTTTGGGTTTATATTTTTGTCCGATGTGGGTCTCGGTATACCTATTATCAGCATTTACTAGTGTAACGAAGATTCCCTCCCCTAATGTTAAGGTGGCACTATTTATCTTCCTATCAGTGTCTTCAGTTTAAGTTTCTAGCTGTTGGACTCTCTCCTGCAGCTGTTTGACCTCATTTGTGACAATATGTTGCACAGCCTCCTCCAATTTCACTTGCCTATTTCCCAATTTACCAATATTGACTTGGCACTGCTGTTCTATTTGTACCACATCCTTAATCTGTTGGTTTTGGTGTGTTTCAATATCTTGAATTCTCCCTTCCAATTCAGTTTTGACACCGCCAACATCTCCCTCAGCTTTTCCAATTATTTCTGTCTTCATAACATTCATCTCTTCTCGGAGTTGATCTACCTTCACCTGTAGCTTGTCATCTCTCTTCTGAAGAGTTATTCACATCTGTTCCTGGAATTCCTGCACACCTTTCCTTAAGCTTCTTGGTTTTCTTGGGACATCTCTGCTATAAATTTTTTGATTTCTTTGTTTTCTTTCTTGATATCTTCATTTCCTTTGGAGATCTCTTCTAACTGCTTGTTGATTCCTTGGAGCATCTTAATTATTACTGACTGCAATTCTCCATCCTCTAGACTCAGTTCCTTTCTAATTGGTTTTACTGGTATCTCAGGGTAAATGGTTGAATAACCCAATGAGCTGTCCATTGACATTCCAGTACTATCAATTCCTGACTCATCCTTGTCCTCCTGCCCTATCTCCATTTTTGTAACTACCTCCTCCACATCCATTTCTTTCAGTTTAGGATCCATCCTCAACTATTCGCTATGCACAGACAAGAAAAATGAAAAAACTTCCTTGTAACCCAAACACTAACTAATTAGCTAATAAAGAAATAATCCTTCACTGTATTCAGTTAACCCAGACTGGCAAAATAGACCTCTCCATTGAACACCATAAGTTACAGAAGTCTATCTACATCAAACATCAATGACTGCCTTTATATACAAACTCTCAAAAGTAATATACACACAACTTAGAAGGCATATAAATACTAACAAAGAGATAGAGGGGCTGGCCAGTACTTACCTCAGCTCAGTACAGCCGAACAAATGTTCCTTCATCGGGGAGGAGAGAGGGGAAAGAAATGGAAGAAGGGAAAGGAGATTCAGTTACTCACAACGCAGGTTATGAAGCCACAGGGAAAGGAAAATAGGGAGGGTAGCAAGGATGGAGGCATGGTTGTCAGAGGGAAGCCAAAGATATTCTACTGTAAGTACTGTGCCAGCTTCAGACCAAAGAGGATGCATACAGAAGTAAAGAGGTATATAGTATAAAGATAAACACAACTATGTAGGATGAAAAGATGCGTGAATGGCTAAAGAGGAAAGGGAAAGAGGAGAAGACTGAAGAGTGAATGGGAGTGAGGTTGTTTAACGTAGGTTCAGTCCAGGGGGATGGCGGGATGAAAGGTTGTGTTGGAGTGCAAGTTCCCATCTCCGCAGTTCAGAGGGACTGGTGTTGGGTGGGAGAAGCCAAATGGCACATACGGTGTATCAGGTTCCTAGGTCCCTAGCATTATGCTGGAGGGCATGCTCCGCGACTGGGTATTGGGCATCTCCAAGGCGGACAGTTCGTCTGTGTCCGTTCATGCGCTCAGCCAGTTTAGTTGTTGTCATGCCGATGTAAAAGGCTGTGCAGTGCAGGCATGTCAGTTGATAAATGACATGTGTAGTTTCACATGTGGCCCTGCCTTGAATTGTGTATGTTTTACCAGCAGCGGGGCTGGAGTAGGTGGTTGTGGGGGGATGCATGGGGCAGGATTTGCAGTGGGGTCGGTTACAGGGGTAGGAACCGCTGGGTAGAGAAGGTAGTTTGGGAATATTGCAGGGATTAACCAGGATGTTACTGAGGTTAGGGGGCGACGAAAGGCAACTCTGGGTGATGTGGGGAGAATTTTGTCAAGGGATGATCTCATTTCAGGGGTTGACTTGAGAATGTCATAACACTGGCGGAGAAATTTGTTGATGTTTTCGAGGCCAGGATAATATTGGGTGACCTATACCAGACCAGGTTGGGTCTTCAGGAAAGCCTCCTCCATGCGGCCCATGAAGAGGTTGGCATAGGACGGAGCCATCCTGGTTCCCATGGCCGTTCCCCTGATTTGTTTGTAGGTCTGGCCTTCAAAAGTGAAGTAAGGATGAAGTTGGTAAGTGTGATAAGGAACGAGATTTTTGGAAGATATTCGGGTGGGCGTTGGGAGAGGTAGTGCTCAAGGGCAGAGAGACCATGGGTATGTGGGATGTTTGTGTAAAGGGATGTAGCATCTATGATGACAAGAAAGGTTTCAGGTGGGAGAGGAGTGGGAATGGATTTGAGGCATTCTAGGAAGTGGTTTGTGTCTTTGATGTAGGATGGGAGTCTGTGGGTCATAGGTTGGAGGTGCTGGTCTACCAGAGCTGAGATATGTTCAGTTGGGGCTTTGAAGCCTGCTACAATGGGATGGCCAGGATGGTTTTCTTTGTGGATTTTGGGTAATAGGTAGAAGGTAGTTGTACGTGGCTCAGGTGGAGTGAGCAAGTCTATGGAAGCCGTTGTGAGGCCCTGTGAGGGACCTTGGATTTTTAGGATTTTTTGCAGCTCAGTCTGGATGGAGGGAATGGGATCCTGGGTAACAGCTTTGTAGGTTGAGGTGTCGGAGAGTTGACACAGTCCTTCTGCCACATACTCCACATGGTCAAGTACGACAGTTATGGAGCCTTTATCCGCTGGGAGGATGACAATAGAGCGGTCTATTTTCAGCTCCTTAATGGCACAGGATTCAGCTGGGGTGATGTTGGGGGTTGTCGGGATGTTCTTCAAGAAGGACTGGGAGGCAACACTGGATGTGAGGAATTCCTGAAATGTCTGCATGGGATGGTTTTGGGGGAGGGGAGGAGGATCCCTTTGAGAAGGCAGTCGGAACTGTTCTAGACAGGGTTCAACACTGGGTCTAGTATTTGGGGGCTGTGTTTGGGTAGTGAAGTGATATTTCCAGTTGAGGTTCCGGGTGAATGAGAGGAGATCTTTAACCAGGGCAGTGTGGTTGAATTTAGGCGTGGGGCTAAAGGTTAAGCCTTTTGATAGAACAGATGTCTCTGGAGGAGAGAGGGATCTGGATGAGAAGTTTAGGACTGAATTGGGACTGGTGATATGTGGCATTTGACTGTGGTTATAGTTGAGATTTGGTCTGTGTGCCGTGTGTGCTGGGATGGGGAGATCGAGTAGGGTGGCTAGGCTAGGTTTGTTGGCTATGAGGGGGGTTTGTTGAAGGTTCTGTTGTGGTTGGTGTTTGTGTGGGATAGGGAGAGGGACCCCACTTCTTAGGTGTTGCACTAGCACTGTGGATAGTTTTTTCAGGTGGTGTGTGGCATGGAACTCAAGTTTGCAGCTGGCTTCTAGGATGATGTTGCTGAGTGTATTCTCCAAGCAAGGGTTCGAGAGGTGGAGGACTTTGAAGAGAGATAGGAGCTGTTGGGAGTGGTGGTTACATGAAGTAGTGTAGAGATTCAGGACAAGTTAGGTAAGGGCTAAGGATTGAAGGTTCTGGAAGTCCAGGAGAGACTGGTGGAAGGAGGAATTGCACCTGGAGATGGGAACTTTAAAGGTAAGCCCTTTAGGGGTAATTCCAAAGGTTAAGCAGGACCGGAGGAAAAGTATGAGGGATTGCAGTTTCGCTACGGTGAATGCATGTTTCAGGAATGAATGTAAATAATGTGGTATAGGATTAGGGTACATAGTGGGTAACTGGTGGGTAGGGAAATTAAATAACTAAAGTTGAAATAGTAATCATAAGAAGGAATAAAACGCGGAGGAAGGACGAGAAAGAAAGAAATTGTGTTGGTAATGTTCAATACCAAAGGAAGACCACTAAATATGAAAAATACGAAAAAGTTGACCAGACCAAGCAAGTATGTACAGATCAGGGGAGAAGAACACACGTTGCTCAAAAACAGAGATAGCGAGTGGAGAAAAAAAAAAGAGATCGCGCGTGTCGCAAAAAAGATCGCGCGTGCCACAAAAAATTTCGCGCGTGCCGCAAAAAAGATCGCGGGTGGCGCAGAAATGTCCAAAATAATCGACGGAAATGGATGATACTGGTAGGTGTGGAAGAGATTGTTGGTAGTGATTGTTGGCTGGAAAACAGTGAATAACGAACGTTAAAACTAAGGAATGTTGAATAAATAAATCAATAAATAGAAAAGAGAAGAGGACTATAAACGGAACAAGATAATAGGAGGAAGATGAAACTAGCACAGATGGTGACGAAAATCTTTATTTATGTGTATATAAAACACTGAAGAAGAGAAAGTGTTAAGATGACAGACGTAAGTGATGGCTACCAAAAGGGACAAAACAATGAAGGATGTGGATCATATAGGTGATCAAAATGATTAATGGAAAATCTCATATAAAGATGTGAAACAAATACTAACAAAGGGATAGAGGGGCTGGCCAGTACTTACCTCAGCTCAGTACAGCCGATAGATAAACATAAAACAGAACCGAAAATTTACGTTCCTAGCTTTCAGAACAAATGTTCCTTCAACGTGGGGGGGGGGGGGGAAGGGGAAAGAAAGGGAAGAAGGGAAAGGAGATTCAGTTACTCACAACCCAGGTTATGAAGCAACAGGGAAAGGAAAATAGGGAGGGTAGCAAGGATGGAGGCATGGTTGTCAGAGGGAAGCCAAAGATATTCTACTGTAAGTACTGTGCCAGCTTCAGACCAAAGAGGATGCATACAGAAGTAAAGAGGTATATAGTATAAAGATAAACACAACTACGTAGGATGAAAAGATGCGTGAATGGCTAAAGAGGAAAGGGAAAGAGGAGAAACTGGAGAGTAAATGGGAGTGAGGTTGTTTAACGTAGGTTCAGTCCAGGGGGATGGCGGGATGAAAGAATGTGTTGGAATGCAAGTTCCCATCTCCGCAGTTCAGAGGGACTGGTGTTGGGTGGGAGAAGCCAAATAGCACATATGGCGTAGCAGGTTCCTAGGTCCGTAGAATTATGCTGGAGGGCATGCTCGCTACTGGGTATTGGGCATCTCCAAGGCGGACAGTTCGTCTGTGTCCGTTCATGCGCTCAGCCAGTTTAGTTGTTGTCATGCCGATGTAAAAGGCTGTGCAGTGCAGGCATGTCAGTTGATAAATGACATGTGTAGTTTCACATGTGGCCCTGCCTTGAATTGTGTATGTTTTACCAGTAGCGGGGCTGGAGTAGGTGGTTGTGGGGGAATGCATGGGGCAGGTTTTGCAGCAGGGTCGGTTACAGGGGTAGGAACCGCTGGGTAGAGAAGGTAGTCTGGGAATATTGTAGGGTTTAACAAGGATGTTACGGAGGTTAGGGGGGCGACGAAAGGCAACTCTGGGTGATGTGGGAAGAATTTTTTCAAGGTATGGTCTCATTTCAGGGGTTGACTTGAGAAAGTCATACCCTGGCGGTGTAATTTGTTGATGTTTTCGAGGCCAGGATAATATTGGGTGACAAGGGGGATGCTTCTGTGTGGTCTGGGGGTAGGAACATTGTTGTTGGACGGGGAGGAATGTATTGCTCGGGAAATCTGGTTGTGGACAAGGTCTGCAGGATAGTTGCGGGAGAGGAAAGCACTGGTCAGGTTATTGGTGTAATTGTTGAGGGATTCATCACTGGAGCAGATACGTTTGCCAGGAATACCTAGACTGTAGGGAAAGGAGCGTTTGATGTGGAAAGGATAGCAGCTATCAAAGTGAAGGTACTGTTGTTTGTTTGTGGGTTTGATATGGACAGAGGTGTGGATGTGAGCTTCAACAAGATGAAGGTCAACATCCAGGAAGGTGGCTTGGGTTTTGGAGAAGGACCAGGTGAAATTCAGATTCGAAAAGGAGTTGAGGCTATGGAGGAAATTAAGGAGTGTTTCTTCACTATGAGTCCAGACCACAAAGATGTCATCTATAAACCTATACCAGGCCAGGGGAAGCAGCTGCTGGGTCTTCAGGAAAGCCTCCTCCATGCGGCCCATGAAGAGGTTGGCATAGGACGGAGCCATCCTGGTTCCCATGGCCATTCCCTGATTTGTTTGTAGGTCTGGCCTTCAAAAGAGAAGTAATTATGGGTGATGATGAAGTAGGTAAGTGTCATAGGGAACGAGGTTTTTGGAAGATCTTCGGGTGGGCGTTGGGAGAGGTAGTGCTCAAGGGCAGAGAGACCATGAGTATGTGGGATGTTTGTGTAAAGGGATGTAGCATCTATGGTGACAAGAAAAGTTTCAGGTGGGAGAGGAGTGGGAATGGATTTGAGGCGTTCTAGGAAGTGGTTTGTGTCTTTGATGTAGGATGGGAGTCTGCGGGTGATAGGTTGGAGGTGCTGGTCTACCAGAGCTGAGATACGTTCAGTTGGGGCTTTCAAGCCTGCTACAATAGGACGGCCAGGATGGTTCTCTTTGTGGATTTTGGGTAATAGGTAGAAGGTAGGGGTACGTGGCTCAGGTTAAGTGAGCAAGTCTTTGGAACTCAGGAACATCATCCTAGAAGCCAGCTGCAAACTTGATTTCCATGCCACACACCACCTGAAAAAACTATCCACAGTGCTAGTGCAACACCTAAGAAGTGGGGTCCCTCTCCCTATCCCACACAAACACCAACCACAACAGAACCTTCAACAAACCCCCCTCATAGCCAACAAACCTAGCCTAGCCACCCTACTCGATCTCCCCATCCCAGCACACACGCCACACAGACCAAATCTCAACTATCACCACAGTCAAATGCCACATATCACCAGTCCCAATTCAGTCCTAAACTTCTCATCCAGATCCCTCTCTCCTCCAGAGACATCTGTTCTATCAAAAGGCTTAACCTTTAGCCCCACGCCTAAATTCAACCACACTGCCCTGGTTAAAGATCTCCTCTCATTCACCCGGAACCTCAACTGGAAATATCACTTCACTACCCAAACACAGCTCCCAAATACTAGACCCAGTGTTGAACCCTGTCTAGAACAGTTCCGACTGCCTTCTCAAAGGGATCCTCCTCCCCTCCCCCAAAACCATCCCATGCAGACATTTCAGGAATTCCTCACATCCAGTGTTGCCTCCAAGTCCTTCTTGAAGAACATCCCGACAACCCCCAACATCACCCCAGCTGAATCCCGTGCCATTAAGAAGCTGAAAATAGACCGCTCTATTGTCATCCTCCCGGCGGATAAAGGCTCCACAACTGTCGTACTTGACCGTGTGGAGTATGTGGCAGAAGGACTGTGTCAACTCTCCGACACCTCAACCTACAAAGCTGTTACCCAGGATCCCATTCCCTCCATCCAGACTGAGGTGAAAAATATCCTAAAAGTCCAAGGTCCCTCACAAGGCCTCACAACGGCTTCCATAGACTTGCTCACTCCACCTGAGCCACGTACCCCTACCTTCTACCTATTACCCAAAATCCACAAAGAGAACCATCCTGGCCATCCCATTGTAGCAGGCTTCAAAGCCCCAACTGAACATATCTCAGCTCTTGTAGACCAGCACCTCCAACCTATCACCCGCAGACTCCCATCCTACATCAAAGACGCAAACCACTTCCTAGAACGCCTCAAATCCATTCCCACTTCTCTCCCACCTGAAACTTTTCTTGTCACCATAGATGCTACATCCCTTTACACAAACATCCCACATACCCATAGTCTCTCTGCCCTTGAGCACTACCTCTCCCAATGCCCACCCGAAGATCTTCCAAAAATCTCGTTCCTTATCACACTTACCAACTTCATCCTTACTTCACTTTTGAAGGCCAGACCTACAAACAAATCAGGGGAACGGCCATGGGAACCAGGATGGCTCCGTCCTATGCCAACCTCTTCATGGGCCGCATGGAGGAGGCTTTCCTGAAGACCCAACAGCTGCTTCCCCTGGCCTGGTATAGGTTTATAGATGACATCTTTGTGGTCTGGACTCATGGTGAAGAAACACTCCTTAATTTCCTCCATAACCTCAACTCCATTTCGATTCTGAATTTCACCTGGTCCTTCTCCAAAACCCAAGCCACCTTCCTGGATGTTGACCTTCATCTTGTTGAAGCTCACATCCACACCTCTGTCCATATCAAACCCACAAACAAACAACAGTACCTTCACTTTGATAGCTGCCATCCTTTCCACATCAAACGCTCCTTTCCCTACAGCCTAGGTATTCGTGGCAAACGTATCTGCTCCAGTGATGAATCTCTCAACAATTACACCAATAACCTGACCAGTGCTTTCCTCTCCCGCAACTATCCTGCAGACCTTGTCCACAACCAGATTTCCCGAGCAATACATTCCTCCCCGTCCAACAACAATGTTCCTACCCCCAGACCACACAGAAGCATCCCCCTTGTCACCCAATATTATCCTGGCCTCGAAAACATCAACAAATTACACCGCCAGGGTATGACTTTCTCAAGTCAACCCCTGAAATGAGACCATACCTTGAAAAAATTCTTCCCACATCACCCAGAGTTGCCTTTCGTCGCCCCCCTAACCTCCGTAACATCCTTGTTAAACCCTACAATATTCCCAGACTACCTTCTCTACCCAGCGGTTCCTACCCCTGTAACCGACCCTGCTGCAAAACCTGCCCCATGCATTCCCCCACAACCCACAACCACCTACTCCAGCCCCGCTACTGGTAAAACATACACAATTCAAGGCAGGGCCACATGTGAAACTACACATGTCATTTATCAACTGACATGCCTGCAAGGCACAGCCTTTTACATCGGCATGACAACAACTAAACTGGCTGAGCGCATGAACGGACACAAACGAACTGTCCGCCTGGGAGATGCCCAATACCCAGTAGCGGAGCATGCCCTCCAGCATAATTCTACGGACCGAAGAACCTGCTACACCGTATGTGCCATTTGGCTTCTCCCACCCAACACCAGTCCCTCTGAACTGCGGAGATGGGAACTTGCACTCCAACACATCCTTTCATCCCGCCATCCCCCTGGACTGAACCTACGTTAAACAACCTCACTCCCATTTACTCTCCAGTCTTCTCCTCTTTGCCTTTCCTCTTTAGCCATTCACGCATCTTTTCATCCTACGTAGTTGTGTTTATCTTTATACTATATACCTCTTTACTTCTGTATGCATCCTCTTTGGTCTGAAGCTGGCACAGTACTTACAGTAGAATATCTTTGGCTTCCCTCTGACAACCATGCCTCCATCCTTGCTACCCTCCCTATTTTCCTTTCCCTGTTGCTTCATAACCTGGGTTGTGAGTAACTGAATCTCCTTTCCCTTCTTCCCTTTCTTTCCCCTTCCCCCCCCCCCCCCCCCCCCCGTTGAAGGAACATTTGTTCTGAAAGCTAGAAACGTAAATTTTCGGTTCTGTTTTATGTGTATCTATCGGCTGCACTGAGCTGAGGTAAGTACTGGCCAGCCCCTCTATCCCTTTGTTAGTATTTGTTTCACATCTTTACATGAGATTTTCCATTAATGATTTTGAAGGCATCTAAATATGCAGTTTACAATAAATTATGCAAATGAGGCACTATTCTGTGCTGTACAGCATGAAAAAAAGCGCATATTAGCATACCATGCTTGAGAGCAAATTCGCAAAAAAATGTTAACAAATCTTGTTCTTATAATTTCTGCAATTGTCAAATTTAATTTGAAGTTCCTTCCGCGCTCTGAAGATAGTACAATATTAATTAGTTCCCTCCAGCAAATCGTCCTCACTCAACCCTCGACGCTCCTCGAAGTCGCGATGTTTTGACGTTTGAAGTCGCGCTGCTAGTCGTGTTGGCGTTGGCTCCTCCGGCGCGGCAGCTGTCAGGCGAAGCGTCGCTGTAGGTGGTGTGGTACCGTGTGCACTGTTTACGTCCGCGGCGGATCGCGCTGACGCAGTCTCGTAGTTCGGTGGTTGGCGACGGGATGGAGCTGCTGTCACGTATTTCGTTGATCGGCGGGTAGGTGGCGCAGACATCGTATACTTCGGGGGTTCACCACTAGATGTCGAACTCCGCGTCGTCGTTGTTTCAGCTTCAGCCACTCAGCTCGGCTGCAGTCACTGGTCAGTGTGGTACATCACCGCTATCCAAATCCTTGATGTCGCGGCGTGTGGACCTTCTTCACTGCTTCAGGGGCTTTGGTTAGCCGCTCAAACTCTGGCTGACGTCATCCAATAATTACGCCACAGACAACACTCGCGAAAGCGGTAACAGTTTATGGGTCCACATCAAATTGAGCGATTTACACCGTTCAGAAGACAATTTCGGATACAAAGTCACTTGAAAACATGTTCCTGATACTTTCGTAACGGAATTTTGGCTGGTTCACTCGCGATTTTGCACAAATGCGCCTTTTCTTACAATATGAATTCTACAGCAATTCACGCAGGTTCGCGTGTCCATACTTCAATATATTGTTTATTAACACTGCTTTTGTCACTTGAACTCATAAAAACAAATTGTTTACCGTTTCTCAGTCACTTTTGCACTTAATTGTCGAAATAATGTGCTTCTTTCCCGCGATTTCTAATGTCACCATACATGTTATATTACACTGTTTCTAGTTGGAATACTGTAATTTTAGTCACGGTAACGACAATGCCGGATTATTCTTCCCTTAAAATCGTCCGATAATTCCAAACGTCTTTCCACTGAAATGAAAAATTGAGGTCAATAAACCATTGTTCGGATCCGAAGATTGCAACTGTCCTTTTCACGGGAGCTAGGATTAAACACCCCCCGTTTAATTCCTTAATTGGATTTTGTGTAATTTATCGAAGCCGCCAAACAGTTATTATTATGATTATATGACCGTGTGCTTAATGGATGAAAGGCTATCGATTTTCCTGTTGTGGTTTCGAGGATATTTCAACCGAGTACGGCTATTCTGAGACTGAACAGTGGAATGATTGAAAGTTTGTCTATTATTAAGGACCACGAAGGTTGCGATGTACAAACTGTATCGTATTTTCTATAATAACACACAAATTCTGAGGTAGTTGCTACCTTCGCCTTACACGTCTAATTACAGTTATATCTTTTTATTGGTTGCTGATTTTCAGTACACTGTCACACGCAATGATGATGGTTAATATTCACAACAATCCTCACTGCAATCCATGGTTGTTGCTGGCCGACGCGGTTGACGCGAATCACGTAATTCGGCACTTGTCACTTTCTGTTTCATATCACTCGCGAATGGGTATTAGTGAGGGTCAACCCCACGACGATCAGGGGGACGTGCTCACTCATCATACTCCGGTGAATTTTACCGTTTACAACACACTCGACCACCATTCTTGCCCGTCTCTCCAGCACCACCGCTCGCTCGACACACTCCAGTGCTACTCCGCACTCGTCTCACTCGACACTCGTCTCACTCTCTTCTGCAGCACTCGACAATCGACTCCTGTCTACTATCGACCTGGGCGTCGGACACTAGCATCTATGTTCGTGGGATCACGGATCCCTTACAACTTATCGATATCAAGCACTCATCAATATGCTACCAGTTACTCGCACAACATAGTTCCGAAGACACAGATTGGAAATTATTTCTCTACAAACGCGAAACATTAGCAACGTGGAGCGTGCTGTGGACCACTGATTAACTAGAAACTTATCCAGTCTGCGAAGACCTTTACATGAGAACTCGAAACAAATACACGAAACTAATATTTCCACTCCCGAATACCGATGTCTGTCATGTAACAGATTCCAAATCATGCCTATAATTTACAAAGTCAACTAACTTGTTTCTCATATCTAGAGAACCAGGAAACGTATCTTCCACCTGCTAGACGCACACACCACAGTCGAAGTTCTCTCAACTAAATAAAGGTGCGAAAAGTGCAGAAACTGCCAACTAAGCAATTTACATGGGAGGGAATAAGTGTCCAAGGCAAACACACATCCATGTTCGCTCTTCTCAAATTTCCACGTGATCACCAAAACTGTCCTACACATACTAACTATTAGTTCGCTATTCGACCGTCTAGAGGACGACACAGTTAAGACATCTACAGGGTGTTTCAAAAATGACGGGTATATTTGAAACGGCAATAAAAACTAAACGAGCAGCGATAGAAATACACCGTTTGTTGCAATATGCTTGGGACAACAGTACATTTTCAGGCGGACAAACTTTCGAAATTACAGTAGTTACAATTTTCAACAACAGATGGCGCTGCAAGTGATGTGAAAGATATAGAAGACAACGCAGTCTGTGGGTGCGCCATTCTGTACGTAGTCTTTCTGCTGTAAGCGTGTGCTGTTCACAACGTGCAAGTGTGCTGTAGACAACATGGTTTATTCCTTAGAACAGAGGATTTTTCTGGTGTTGGAATTCCACCGCCTAGAACACAGTGTTGTTGCAACAAGAGGAAGTTTTCAACGGAGGTTTAATGTAACCAAAGGACCGAAAAGCGATACAATAAAGGATCTGTTTGAAAAATTTCAACGGACTGGGAACGTGACGGATGAACGTGCTGGAAAGGTAGGGCGACCGCGTACGGCAACCACAGAGGGCAACGCGCAGCTAGTGCAGCAGGTGATGCAACAGCGGCCTCGGGTTTCCGTTCGCCGTGTTGCAGCTGCGGTTCAAATGACGCCAACGTCCACGTATCCATGCGCCAGAGTTTACACCTCTATCCATACAAAATTCAAACACGGCAACCCCTCAGCGCGGCTACCATTGCTGCATGAGAGACATTCGCTAACGATATAGTGCACAGGATTGATGACGGCGACATGCATGTGGGCAGCATTTGGTTTACTGACGAAGCTTATTTTTACCTGGACGGCTTCGTCAATAAACAGAACTGGCGCATATGGGGAACCGAAAAGCCCCATGTTGCAGTCCCATCGTCCCTGCATCCTCAAAACGTACTGGTCTGGGCCGCCATTTCTTCCAAAGGAATCATTGGCCCATTTTTCAGATCCGAAACGATTACTGCATCACGCTATCTGGACATTCTTCGTGAATTTGTGGCGGTACAAACTGCCTTAGACGACACTGCGAACACCTCGTGGTTTATGCAAGATGGTGCCCGGCCACATCGCACGGCCGACGTCTTTAATTTCCTGAATGAATATTTCGATGATCGTGTGATTGCTTTGGGCTATCCGAAACATACAGGAGGCGGCGTGGATTGGCCTCCCTATTCGCCAGACATGAACCCCTGTGACTTCTTTCTGTGGGGACACTTGAAAGACCAGGTGTACCGCCAGAATCCAGAAACAATTGAACAGCTGAAGCAGTACATCTCATCTGCATGTGAAGCCATTCCGCCAGACACGTTGTCAAAGGTTTCGGGTAATTTCATTCAGAGACTACGCCATATTATTGCTAAGCATGGTGGATATGTGGAAAATATCGTACTATAGAGTTTCTCAGACCGCAGCGCCATCTGTTGTTGAAAATTGTAACTACTGTAATTTCGAAAGTTTGTCTGCCTGAAAATGTACTGTTTTCCCAAGCATATTGCAACAAACGGTGTATTTCTATCGCTGCTCGTTTAGTTTTTATTGCCGTTTCAAATTTACCGGTCATTTTTGAAACACCCTGTACATTCCTACGATCCAACAGGCCTCTTCATTCAGACAGATACCACCGTGAACGGGAAACGTGAATCATACCCGCACAGGTCACCAGCACTGTACGCCAAGTACACACAGGTAGAATCATCGTCCTAACAAATCTGTCACACATATATTTTATCCCTGTACTTACAACTAAGTGTTACGATCGCGGTCTCAGTTGAACGACATTCCACAATGAGCGAAGTATCGGAGATACGTCTTGTTGATGGCTGTGGCTCTGGAACTAGAAATAACAGTACCATTCTTATGACTTGACATACTCTTCTCTTTGCTTTCGCAGTGCCCGATGTCAAATCCATACCTTTCTTACGAATGAACATAGTCATTTCCTTTGCACATGTCGGAACACAAACACATACTTTGTAGGCCTGATGCTCAAAGCGAACCTATCACACACTCCGTACTACTAAGTATAATACTTCGTCAATAACTAATCGCTGGCGATACGAATTAATACTGACCGAAACGAAAGTCAACGAGGGGTGGGCATGTCTCATAAGTTTTTCTTGCGAGAGTTACCACTGTGTCTTAGAAAGCGAGGCGTAATCGGCCAGACCCAACAGCAACAACTACTGTATGTTACTGTCATAAGCGGTCTTTCTTCTACAGGTGCCCACAAGTATCCACGTTAAAAGCTATACTGGCTTTAGAAATCGAGGTATGGCATTACCTACGAATCATGTGGACAAATACCGAGACGGTTATCGTACGAGCGTATATCATCAGATGAAGAGACAGCTTACACATAGCTCACGATGCAACCTCGCTATAAAATCGTTCAATTTTGAAAGTGTTTTGGCTAAGGGACGTGTTATGAAACTGCTCTCTGCAACTCCCTCACGCTGCTAGATATTTTTCCTGTATGTTTAACGTATTCTGTCTCAATGCCACGTCAGAGGTTGTGCACTAAATCCACTGAGCTATAGGCGGTGACTGGTTAAAAAGGATTGCAAACAGTAGTAGATGGTGTGCTGACTGAGTTCGTAAGAAATGTACACTAGTTTTTCAGATCCCTAGTGTTACGCTATCTGCTAGAAATAATGTCTATGATGTGGATTCAAGTCTCTCCATTCAAGCACATACTTGCGTTGGATCCTATGGAGAAGTCCTCTAATGATTACAGTCGTTAGTGAATCGTTTTCCTGGCACTCTCATATCTCGAAACGAGGAGACACCTTTCTCGAACCTGTCTGGTACAATAAAATTCCAACATGGTTTTAATCAGTCCCTACGCATCCTGCAACTGCCCCCATTTCTGCAGCTTTCCGCATGTGCTCATTCCAACTTAAGTCGGAACTGAGCAGAAGTCGGAGAAAGGCATATCCGGCACCTTCTGCAACCCGTGTAGAACCAGAACGACCTGAGTTAGTGCTACAGGACGGTGCAGATCCGTGTCCATTCACATCTATCTCCAAAACATGCTACCATCGTTATTCTGTATCATCCAACACAGAAAAATTACGAACTAAAAAAGAGCCACTAACTTCATCCAATATAGAACTCAGCTGGCGCCGTTGCTGGCGCGATCACTTATAGCTGCGATGTGGGTCCGGCGCAGAGAGAGAATTGTAGAATAGCATTCCTAATAGGACCCCCCGTTCGTCATCGAATTTACCTGTCAAACTGCTGCTGATGCCGATGCAGGACGATCCTATTAAATATACAGCTTTTGATCCATTGCAGAGGCTGGTTTAAGGTTTCATCACCCGTACTGTAGGAGGGTAGAAGCGGACCTCGGGGAAGATCAGTTTGGATTCCGTAGAAATGTTGGAACACGTGAGGCAATACTAACCTTACGACTTATCTTAGAAGAAAGATTAAGAAAAGGCAAACCTACGTTTCTAGCATTTGTAGACTTAGAGAAAGCTTTTGACAATGTTGACTGGAATACTCTCTTTCAAATTCTGAAGGTGGCAGGGGTAAAATACAGGGAGCGAAAGGCTATTTACACTTTGTACAGAAACCAGATGGCAGTTATAAGAGTCGAGGGACATGAAAGGGAAGCAGTGGTTGGGAAGGGAGTAAGACAGGGTTGTAGCCTCTCCCCGATGTTATTCAATCTGTATATTGAGCAAGTAGTAAAGGAAACAAAAGAAAAATTCGTAGTAGGTATTAAAATTCATGGAGAAGAAGTAAAAATGTTGAGCTGCCGATGACATTGTAATTCTGTCAGAGTCAGCAAAGGACTTGGAAGAGCAGTTGAACGGAATGGACAGTGTCTTGAAAGGAGGGTATAAGATGAACATCAACAAAAGCAAAACGAGTATAATGGAATGTAGTCGAATTAAGCCGGGTGATGCTGAGGGAATTAGATTAGGAAATGAGACACTTAAAGTAGTAAAGGAGTTTTGCTATTTCGGGAGTAAAATAACTGATGATGGTCGAAGTAGAGAGGATATAAAATGTAGACTGGCAATGGCAAGGAAATCGATTCTGAAGAAGAGAAATTTGTTAACGTCGAGTATAGACTTAAGTGTCAGGAAGTCGTTTCTGAAAGTATTTGTATGGAGTGTAGCCATTTATGGAAGTGAAACATGGACGATAACTAGTTTGGACAAGAAGAGAATAGAAGCTTTCGAAATGTGGTGCTACAGAAGAATGCTGAAGATTAGATGGGTAGATCACATGACTAATGAGGAGGTGTTGAATAGGATTGGGGAGAAGAAAAGTTTGTGGCACAACTTGACTAGAAGAAGGGATCGGTTGGTAGAACATGTTTAGATGCATCAAGGGATCACAAATTTAGCATTGGAGGGCAGCGTGGAGGGTAAAAATCGTAGAGGGTGACCAAGAGATGAATACACTAAGCAGATTCAGAAGGATGTAGGTTGCAGTAGGTACTGGGAGATGAAGAAGCTTGCACAGGATAGAGTAGCATGGAGAGCTGCATCAAACCAGTCTCAGGACTGAAGACCACAACAACAACTGTAGGAGGACAGCCGTATTCAACAGACAATACTGTAAGTCGCAAGAGACGCTCCCTGTGACCCCGTGTCTTTGTTTGAAACATTGTTTTCTAACACGCTTTGTACACTGTCATACATTTTGTTTTTCTGCCACGTCTTCAAGGTCCGTGTCAGGTCCTTAACTGACATTAAGACGCTCTGGTCCACGGTCTCTCGCAGAAAACTAGACATCACACAGTGTAAAACATATTGTTACTGTGGCTACCATAACATGCCACAAACACTGGATGATTTTAAACAAAAGAGAGTTACGACATAAGTAAATTGGGGGAGTTTTGCGGCGTTGTGGATGGTTTCCTAACTTCAGCCTGAAAGTGATTGACGAGCTCTACATTTAAACGCATCTGCCATAGTCATGGACTTATTGGTCATATTTCAGTCATGTACACGATCACTTTTTCGATGCTGTGCACCCCAGAAGGGTCCGCAGCTCGTGGTCGTGCGGTAGCGTTCTCGCTTCCCGCGCCCGGGTTCGATTCCCGGCGGGGTCAGGGATTTTCTCTGTCTCGTGATGACTGGGTGTTGTGTGATGTCCTTAGGTTAGTTAGGTTTAAGTAGTTCTAAGTTCTAGGGGACTGATGACCATAGCTGTTAAGTCCCATAGTGCTCAGAGCCATTTGAACCATTTGAACCACCCAAGAAGGTGTTGTCCATCCACCAAAACTCTTTCTCCAACTCAAACAAGTGATGTCAGTTAACCATTACGTGGTAACCAACAGCGTAACTGTGGATGGAAGGGGTGGAAAAGACACCGTTGGTGTACTCTAATAATAAGCATCACAGTTTTTAGCTAAATCATCCCTTCTCCACTTTGCGAGTATCATTGCGAACGTGGATAGATGACTGTGCAGTATGTCCATTCATTATTAATTCTCGAACACAGACACCATCAAAAAGTATCAGAGAGCACTCTACATATTTCTAACACCTCGAGCATAGTGCTTAATTTACGACCTATCTCTCTGCGTATGGGAGTCACAAAGCATTGTCGCTGTCTTAGGGTAAAATTAGAGAATGAAAGACCCTCATCACACTGTCATTGACCAAACAGCCTTGCAGCACCGTTATCGATATAATCTCCAACCGACCAGAAGTAAGCCGCTACACTCCACATCTCGTGAATGAATGGAGCTTGCCGAGTCCTCACCCATCCAAGTGCACAAGATTTCTCGATACGCGCCCATGTCGAGGAGGTTAGCACTTCTTATCGATGTATAGTAGCAGATTTCAAAGTGTCGCGATGCAATAGCAGACTGTTAAGAAGAACAAGAAACGGATGATTTTTATGCACGATGGCTCTCCAGACGGACAGAGTTCGAAGTATTTCTATGTAAATCAACCAAGCTATCACTTTTAAAGTGTTATTCCAGAGTCTAGAATCAGGACCTGGAAGGTATTGGTAAGAGAGAATGAAAACACATGCACTCCTAAGGGTACAACGTTCTGCACTTAAAACGGGCTGTAATGTTAGATCGCTTGCGTTTTCGACCTGTCAGTCGTATGGAAAGTAGCGCTGTTAATATTCCAATGTGAGAAATATATTTCAAGCGCATGACATACATCCTTCTTAACGGTTTCTCTACAAAAACTATGTAATCGAACAGTAAAACGAAGGAACTACTTCCGTAATATATTTGCTCTTCGTGATGCGAGCGCAATACGGCTTTTCTGAGATGTAAAGCATCCACTATTCACATCCAATCACGATTCAGAAACTATACAATACCTGCATCAGCCCTATGTAAACTGATCATTAGTAACGGGGGACCTGTCTTACAAGGAAACAGATAAACGCATAGCAGCAGCGCCTGACATGTAAAAATTACAAGTCATTTACCCACTATCTCTGTAAACACCACATCTGTCAGGAAAATGTATACAAGGGAATTGCAGTACCTCACAAGCACCTATCGCTAACTTAGTTATGAAGCTGAAGTCTCGATTTTACACGCAAGATGTGACATGGAGATGGAGTACATCGCATAAATCAAAGCTCGTTTAGAGGAAAGTGTCACGTTTCATCGCACATGAGATGGATGTCCTCTGATGACCGACAGCTTTACCGCTAATGATCGCTAGTAGACAGTGCTTCAAATCACATACAGAAGACGTGGCTTTATACGAGTCGAACACAGGATGTCACGTGACTAATGCATCATGACAGAGCAGTAGAAAAATTGACCTGTAGCAAATTCTCCCCCTCTAGAATGCATCATCAGTCTACCATTAAGTCGTACCTCGTTACAGCTCCATCTCAATCGATCACCTCGTCCACTCTCAGATATCCTTGAACAGAGATGCAAGTAAGTTTAGAGGCGGATGGTTCTCTGTCTTCCAGAAGCGCATCAAATACAGTAGTCAACTCGTGTCTATCACTGGTACCTCAATAGGCATACAGTATAATGCTGCCTAAACGGAGAAAAGACTGACTGCCTCGCTGATTCCCTTCGCTTCCATGTCGACGTTTTGTCAGATTCCTATTGCTGCCGCATGTTTGCCCCCATGAACAAATTGTTCTGCGCGGATCCACAGCTGTCATCAAGAGAGTATTTCCGATACTTCGCTCATTCTCGAACGTCATTCAACTGAGACCGAGATCGTAACATTTAGTTGTAAGTACAGGGATAAAATATATGTGTGACAGATTTCTTAGGGCGATGATTCTACCTGTGCGTACTTGGCGTGCAGTGCTAGTGACCTGTCCGGGTATGATTCACGTTTCCCGTTCACGGTAGTATCTGTCTGAATGAAGAGGCCTGTTGGATCGTAGGAATGTACACTGCTGGCCACCGTAAATGCAACACCCTGAAGGAAGCATCCGAATCAAGTGAAATTTACACCATGGGTTTGCAGCGATGAGATATGCAACTGATTAAAATTTCAGCGCAGACGCACATCACGCGCGCCTGTGGCGCCACCTCATAGCGCCATTTAAGGCTTGGCGATTTCGACGAGTGTACGTTCGGCACGTGTGTTTACCTTGTGGTTGTTTCACAAGACGATCAGTTATGCCTCGTAGACAACAGCGAACATCGTTTGATCAAGTATCCGAGTTCGACAGAGGAAAGATAGTGGCTTACCGAGATTGTGGATTATCATACAGAGAAATCGCTAGTCGTGTTGGACGAAACCAAACAACTGTAATGCGGATATGTGACCGTTGGATGCAGGAGGGTACGACGGACCGACGTGGTCGATCGCATTCACCTCGGTGCACCACTGCACGTGCTGATAGGCAAATTGTGCGCATGGCAGTGACGGATCGCTCATTGACATCCCGAACCATAGCACAGCACATTGCGTCTGTAACGCATCATCCAGTGTCTGCGCGTACCATTCGACGCCGTTTACAGCAGAGTGGTCTGTCCGCAAGACGTCCATTGCTTCGTCTACCATTGACGCAGAACCACAGACGTCTCCGTCGCCAATGGTGTGATGACAGACGGATGTGGACGGCAGAATGGAATGACGTTGTCTTTACTGACGAGGCACGCTTCTGTCTGCAGCACCACGATGGTCGGATTCGAGTGTGGAGACACCGTGGAGAGAGGATGCTGGACAGCTGCATTATGCACCGCCACACTGTTCTTGCACCGGGTATTATGGTATGGGGCGATATTGGATATTACTCTCGCACGCCTCTAGTACGCATTCCCGGTACTTTAAATAGCCGGCGCTACATATCCGAGGTGCTGGAGCCAGTTGTCCTTCCTTACCTTCAGGGCTCGGCCACAGCCATATTTCAACAGGATAATGCGCGACCACACGTGGCACGCATTGTCCAAAGGTTCTTCGTCAATAACCAGATTGAATTGCTTCCCTGGCCGGCTCGCTCTCCGGATCTTTCGCCGATAGAAAACATGTGGCCCATGGTTGCTCAACGAGTGACCCAGATTACATCCCCAGCTGCCACACCAGATGATCTTTGGCAACGTGTGGAAGCTGCTTGGGCTGCTGTACCCCAGGAACACATCCAACGTCTCTTTGACTCAATGCCGAGACGTGTGGCAGCGGTGATCTCCAACAATGGCGGCTACTCTGGCTACTGATTCTGGCAGGAACCACATGTCACAGACGTCTGTAAACGTAATCATTTGATACTTGGTCAACATGTTATCTACAAAATAAATTTTGTTGTGCTACCTCTTGTCTTTCTTGGTGTTGCATTTACGGTGGCCAGCAGTGTAGATGTGTTAACTGTGTCGTCCTCTAGACGGTCGAATAGCGAACTAATAGTTAGTATATGTTGGACAATTTTGCTGATCACGTGATCATTTGAGAAGAGTGAATAGGGATGTGTGTTTGCGTTGGACACTTATTCCCTCCCATGTAAATTGCTCAGTTGGCTGTTTCTGCACTTTTCGCGCCTTTATTTAGTTGAGAGAACTTCGACTGTGGTGTGTGCGTCTAGCAAGTGCAAGACACGTTTGCTGGTTCTCTAGATGTGAGAAACAAGTTAGTAGACTTTGTAAATTATAGGCATGGTTTGGAATCTGTTACATGAGAGACATCGGTATTCGGGAGTGGAAATATTAGTTTCGTGTATTCGTTTCGAGTTCTCATGTAAAGGTCTTCGCAGACTGGATAAGTTTCTAGTTAATCAGTGGCCTTCAGCACGCTTCACGTTGCTAAAGTTTCGCGTTTGTAAGGAAATAATTTTCAGTCTATGTCTTCGGAATTACGTTGTGCGAGCCATCGGTAGCATATTGATGAGTGCTCGATATCGAGAAGTACAGTGAAACTGGTATGATATTCTGGCAAACCATGCGAAAATACATGTGTTCTTGTAGTCGCAGAGGTCCGGACCAGAAACAGTGACGCGATTGGGCCGAGGGGAAACGAGCATGAATATATAGAGCAGCTCTGAGAGTGACTTCGGTTCACTGAGGGCGCCCTGGTCACACGTTGGGAGTGGATAACCGCCGACCTCGGAGGGAAATATCTAGTGATGCGAGGATTATGTACGGTGCTGTCTGTCTTCGTGGTATATGTAAGAATAAATTAAAAGGGGTGATTTTTTATGGCGCAGGATAAGAATTGTATGTTTACTACCTCGAGAGTGATTCTCGACGGATTCGCATCTGGTTGGAATGTAGAACAGGATTTCGGGCTCCAAACATTGTGCATAGAGACCGATATCGACGAAGGTCCGTAATGGTGTGAGCAGGGATTATGTTGACCGCTCGAACACCTGTTCATGAAATTGTACAGGTGAGTTAGCAAAGTTTAACTGCTATCGTGACGACGTCTAGGGACCTCGTGTGCGGTTGTTAGGCTGTGCTTCGGGCCCAGGCTTCACATTGATGGGCGATAATAGTCGACCTCATAGAGCACAGGTGGTAGATGTTTTCTTGGAAACAGTAGGTATTGCACACGTTGTGTGTCCTACTCGATCTCCCGATTTGAATCCCATTGACTATGTCTAGGATGCACGAGGGAGACGGGCTGCATCACGTCATCATCCACCAACTACTCTGCAAAACTTGCGAGCAGCTCTGCAGGAAGAGTAGGCCTAATTGCCTCGACATTCACAGCATGCCCCGTCGCTGTCGAGCCTGTATTGCTGCCAGAGGTGGTCACACGTTGATCAGTTGTCGGAATGTGTGTGCAAAATGGTTAAGTTGGAAAAACGAAGCACGTTTTTGTCTACCGCTATTCATGTTGCAGTTGTTTACGTTCTGTATTCTCTACAATGCTTCTACTTCATTATCACCTGTTTGTATTGTGTTGAGGCAAAATAAACTTAACCTGGCAAAATTTCCGTTTGTTGCTTTAATTTTGGACGCCAGTGTATGATGACGACATCCTTGCCATTACTTCGAACAAAACTTTCACAATGCTTCTTTCGGCATGTGCAGGTCTTATACTTCTTGAGCTTGAGCTTGGCCAAGTTCATTACATATGTGAAGTATGAGTCGTTCAATGCAGCAGCCGACGAACGCAAAATTTGCAGTCCTTGACCCACCATTTCATCAGTTTATTTATCTGCACGTCTAGTTCCGTAGGACCAGATTGAGGAGCAAATCCCCAAGGTCATGGACCGTGTCAATACATGAAATTACAACATAAAAGTAATAACAGATAAAACAAAACTCAAAGCCACAAGTTTAAGTAAACGCAATCAACAATATAATATAGGAATCAGCTTAATTTTTCAAGGAACTCCTCAACAGAATAGAAGGAGTGACCTATGAGTAAATTCTTCAGTTTCGATTTGAAAGCGAGTGGATTACTGCTAAGATTTTTGAATTCTTGCAGTAGCTCATTAAAAATGGATGCAGCAGTATACTGCACAAATTTCTGCACAAGAGTTAAAGAAGTGTGATCCAAATGCATTTCTGTGTAGTATTAACTGAGTGCAAGCTGCTAATTATTGGGAATAAGCTGATATTGTTAACAAGAAACGACAGGAAAAATATATGTATTGAGACGCCAATGTCAGAATACCCAGACTAGTAAACAGCGGTTGACAAGAGGTTCGCGAACTTACGCCACTTATTGCCCGAACTGCCCCTTTCCAAGCCAAAAATATTCTTTGCGAATGGGAAGAGTTACCCCTAAATAAAGAACCATACGACATAACCGAATGAAAATAAGAGAAGTAGACAACTTTTTGTGTCGAACTATTATTCACTTCAGATACTATTCGAATAGTAAAAACGGCATCATTAAGTCTTCGAACAAGATCCTGACCGTGGTGTTTTCACTACAGTTTACTACCTACCTGAACACCTAGAAATTTGAAGTGTTCAGTTTCACTAATCGTATGTCCACTCTGTGAAATTAAAACATCAGATTTTGATGAATTGTGTTTTAGAAAATGTAAAACTGAGTCTTGCTGTGATTTACCGTTGGTTTATTTTCTGCGAGCCATGAACTTGTAACACCAGAGCTCCATAGCTTTACTGAAATAATTTTGTTTGTTTGTTTGTTCTACCTTCTATCATTAAGATTTTGTAAATATTGTTTGATTGCATTGATAGCACAAGAGTGTTCGCTTTTGCCTTTGTAAAAACTTTGATGTCACTGTTTGATTCTATACAATGTAGTGTATCTATCACTTAAATTCTTTGTCTCATTTGGAGGGAGACAAAACTTACTGTATATTTTTATAATTTTGTTTAAATAATTTTGTGTAGAACTACCAATATGTGCAGACTATATGTTTTGGTTAAAGTGATAGTTTGCTGTTATGTAGACTGATAACCTTCACTTAGAGTTCTTAGTTATTTTGTATGTAAAAGGTGGTGTGGTTCCCCTCCGGAACGGAACTTAGTAGTGCGCGCAAATTTTGGTTGGCATAGGTAGAGGAGGTGGTCTACTGAACCACCAACAGCTCAGGAAAAAGTTGTGAATTGTGCTGGTGCCGAGAGGGGCTTTTTGTGCCGTTTTCCAATGTGCCAAAGCCTCGGATGGATGCAATAACTAGCTGGAATTATGTTGGAATTGATATCAATCACCACCACCAAGAAATGACAGACTCCAGCAATTCTACCTGCAAATCCACCTACCAACATGCATTCGCCACCACATTGCGCAATCACTGTAATGGAACAGAAGAACTATAGTAACGTACAGTGAAGGATCAGCTCATTGGATGTTATAGTGTACTCAAATATAAGTTAAATTATTACTGAACTCTTGTACATACTGTGATTTATCCTCAGTCACACAACTACTTAGGGTCCTTCCCATGTCAAAAATGCTTACCGAGTGTCCATATTGTTAAAATAGGAAAGCCCAGTTATTTATTCAATAATGCCACTTGAAGATAGTAAGAAGAAACTAAGTTAAAGTTAATGTAGCAGAACTGAATAATATAGTAAATAATGCTTGCTGAAAATAATTTTTCAATTAAAACTGCTTATTAATATTTTGTTGCCAACTTCAAAAGTGAATGTTCTCCATACTGTGGCTTATAGAGTTTTGAAAATTAAATGATTTTGTTGAAAATCACCCAAAGATGAGCTATCGTCGTATAACCACGTCAATTGTGTTCTACTGCAGTAAAAGTTGAGAACTATTACTGTTGAAAGTTACATGTTCATGCTTGTTAAGGGCTTGTTTCTTTAGTGTATTGAAAGTGTGTTTATTTTGCTCTGCTATAGTGGTCAAGATTAAGGGCCCCCTTTCATTGAAAGTAGTTCAAAGGCACAAAGTTACTTAATTATAGAAAGTTTCAATTACTCTTGCTATTCAAGTCTAATTCTGTACAATATTGGGTTCCTCTTGTGAGTTAAAAGTGCATATTAATGGTGTAACAGGATCCACAGTTTGTCTATTGTGCTCAAACTAGATAACGATTAATAGAAAGACCACTATCTATGAAAACAGTAACTTCTTTATTCAAAAGATAGTGAGAAGTAATTTGTTAGTGAACTCCATTTAATCTTCATTCTAAGTAGAAAGGTGTTTAGTAGTGAGAGACTTAATCTATGCACAAGAACTAATTTTGCTGTGAACCATATCCATATTTCATGTCAGATAGGAATATGTTTGAAAAGTAATATTGAACCTATGTCCAATTTACGATTCTACAGTGAATATTAATAGTAACATTATTGAGACCATTCAGTTTGACTAAGCCCTGAAGATAGTAGTGTGTATGGTTATCTGTTATATTTATGCAAATAGTTTGTTCTGGTCTGTCAGCTCCAACCTTAACGTTAACATATGCAGGTACCAGAGTTCATTGCGCTCTCGTGTGGCAAAGTATAGGTTGTGTTTGTCCGTTAAAGTTACTCATAGCCAGCCGCGGTGGTCTAGCGGTTCTAGGCGCTCAGTCCGGAACCGCGCGACTGCTACGGTCGCAGGTTCGAATCCTGCCTCGGGCATGGATGTGTGTGATGTCCTTAGGTTAGTTAGGTTTAAGTAGTTCTAAGTTCTAGGGGACTGATGACCACAGATGTTAAGTCCCATAGTGATCAGAGCCATTTGAACCATGTTTTTAGTTACTCATACCTATTTTCTTGAACCGAATGATAATCATTCTCATGCCTAATTAGGCTGGCGACCGTTTTATTATCATTAGGACACTGTGGCTAGGTAAATTGTTGTTTGTTACTGTTTAAATATTGATGTAATTCTGACTTTCACTTCCGATAAGCCATCTCCGTTAGGTATCTCACGGTCAACATAACAAAATTCCTTTCAGAGGGTAACACTGCTCTGTTGCTTTATGCCATAATTGCTTTAATAAGAAAGTTTTATTTTACAATCTGCCTCCATCTTTAGGGTTATGGTACAGTAGCAGCAGACGGTAGTATTACACATGGAGAAACCTAGAAATAAATCTAGACAAGCGAGGACAGAATGCGACCGATAATAGTTCAGGCAACACATCAACAGATGGCACTACGCGCGAACTAAACTACGTACGATATCACGCGGAAGTAAATAAACAGATCGAAGCTATGGATGTCGCACGTATTAAACAAGACAAAACAGGCGATGTTACCGAAAACAGTGGATATGCTAATGAATCGCGGGATATGTTTGAATCACCAAAAACAGAAAGGGAAATGCAGTAGAAACTAAAAGTGGAAAAACACCAGATATGACTGATTTGCTCAGAGTACTGTCTGCGCAATTTGCAGCGCAAAATGACAATATTAAGGCACAAATTGCAGCACACAGTGACAATATTAATGCGTGAATCGCAGCACTGGGGCAACAAAATGCAGCACAAAGGCAGCTAATTGCAGCACAGGGTAGTGATATTAGTAAACAGATCGAGAAAGTGGATGCGAAATTTGACATTGTAGGTAATGAAATGAAAAACCTCAGAAGCGAAATTACTGTCATCAGTGGCAATATTGCCAACGTACAAGGACAGCTTGATAATATCAACGAAATATTTGACACAGAAATAATTAAAATTCAAGATCAAATAGAACCCTTAGTCAGTACCAAAATGGACGAAAAAGTATTCGGTATTAAATCCGAAATACAAACCGAATGCAACATAGGATTTGCACAGATTAAGCAATATGTGACAGAAACAAATAGAGAACTAGCCAGGTTAATTGTTACTTGCAAAAGGAAGTGTGAGCATAACACTTCACAAATCCAAGGAAAAATGTATGACTTGGAAAGAAAAGTACAAACAGGACCTACACATTTAACTAACACAATGCTTTTCAGTAAAATATTAGAGGACGAGGAAAAATTCGACTCTGCAAAGAAGCATAACGGACGGTACTCCCTGGACTTTGTAAAGAACTGCGAAAGGAACTTTCCTGAATGTTTATCTGATCAGGAAAAAATTAATGTTATGATCACTGCATTAACAGGAGATGCAAAAAGGTGATCATTGAACCTTGATACTAACCAGATGCCCTTTGAAAGTCTTAAACAAAAATTTATTGACGAATACTGGTCAGAACAAAAACAAGACCATTTATGGCGTGAATTTATAATGGCCAGGTTGTATGATATTAGGGGGAGGCAGACCTTGAAGAAATTTTGTGAATCGTGGTATAGGAAAATAACACACTTGAAAACCAGATGCACTGAAACCCTAAATTATTTGGGAACTTTGGAAGAAACTACCACAGGATTCAAAAGATATGTGGGTAGTAATCATAGGAATTTTAGCAGCGTTTTTGGAAAGAGTCGAAGAAGAAGACCATTGGCGAGGAAATCGCGAAGTTCGTCACAATAATAACAACAATTATTCGCGAGAAAGTAATGACCAAAATAATCGACCTGAAAATGATAGATTTCGTGTAAACACGATTCAAAGAGGTCGCGCGAGAGGAAGGGGAAACTACACGACGTGCGGTAGGGGATACATGGCGCGGAATTTCCAAAATAGAGACGACATGGAAAACCGAAAATCGCGTGTGTTACGGGCCGGATTCACGCGGAAACCGGTTTTGGGCCCAAAGAAAAGACGTCAAATGCTAAATTCGAGAAGGAAGAATGTAAAATACGGGGCAGGAAGTTTAAGGACGCGCCTAGGGAAGACCTGTGCGAAGTGATACGTAGTGGCGAGCCTAGTCCGAAGTCATGCGACCACTTGTGCTCGGGGCAGCGCTTGCAGGAGTAGAAAGCATTGCACTCAGCAGCACTCAGAAATGGTCGAGGTTCAGAACAAGATGGCTGCCGTAGAAAGAAACATAGAAGGCGGAATCGGACACTCCCGTTGGCTGGTTTCAGTAATAGCCGAATGTAAAACTGAAAATAAAGTTAATATGTCATATGATAAAGATAACTATCTGAATCGTGCGAAAAGGTATTATTAAAGAATAAAAGAGAGCAAGATAGTGCGATTGGCAAAAAAGATATTTGTACTGATAGTAATGTATATGAGAATAAGGACATAAATGAAGGGGAGGTTACGTTTAATGAAGATGAAAAGAAAGTGGATTACGCCAGGCAAAAGTCGTGTGCATAGTTAATGAGCGGTGAAAATGATGTAAAGAATGGTGTTAGTAAATATGACGTTATAAGCAGTGCAAATGAAATTATTGTTGAGGAAAAGATGTTTTGCGGTTCTGATGCAGAAAGATCAGGTAGGAATTGCACACGATTGTCTGAGAATTATAGCAAAGCTGAATATGAAATGAAGGTTATCAATGTATGTGACGATTATACTAAGTATGAAGTTAAGGCTGAAATCGTTCAAAGTGATACAACAAATGTGCCTGAGTGTCCAAATGATGTGCAATATGTAGAAAATAATCCGAAAAAAGAGGTGAATCAAACATATAATGATGAATTACTCCACTGTCTGAAAATTGCATTCCTGCTCGAATCTGATGACGAAAATGAAATCAGTGATAGTTCAGATGATGAAGGGTATATGGATACAGATAAGAATGAATATATTAAGTTTCCCTATTGTTCAAAAGTCGCGTATTTAAGTGAATCTTATGGTGAGGAAGTGAATAGTGATGACTCCAGTGAAGATGAATTCTCAGGAATAAACGAAAGTGAATACATTTTTACTGAAAGAGGGTATGAAAAAATCTGTGACATTATTCCCAAGCAACAATCAAGAAGTGAAACTGGGTAAAAACCGAAGGAATCATTAAGTAATGTAGCACAGGGGCATAATTTTCGGGGACATCCAGATGATACTATACTGGGGCAAGCCGTAACAAATGTTTTGAAAGGGTGTGGATTACAGGAACAAAAACTTAATTGCGTATACAGACAGTTCATCCATTCAGGAAGACGAGGAACACGATGAATTTTGCCTATTATCGACATACATACTGGCAAGATATAGGTTCCAGGGATTCGAACGCTTTCGAGAACGTCTTAATTTATAATTTGAAATCGGATAACAAATGACGTAAGAAATATTTTTTTCGTGTGGTATAGTTACAGATAAATAATATTCTTATTCTTTTTCCTTTACTTGTACTATGAAATCATTCTTATTGCCAAATTTTATGACTCTAGACCAACGGGAATATGTGTGACATAAATGCCCGTATATTTTGGTTGATTTGACGTAGAAGCTAACATTATTACACCAATAAGGGAGTATAGACCTTAGTATGTGGCGTACATTTCAACTTGATACGTCTACCCATTCCTGAGAAAACGGGTGTTGAACAGTCGGGCAGACACACTGACAGAAGGGCAACGAAGTGATCTTGTAAGAATTCCGTTTCTACCGATTGAAATACGGACTCTAAAATGAATCACAGTATATTAAATGACACTTTAGTGTTGCATTTGCAAAGTACATGAAAGGATTAGGAGCCCAAGATACAAAAAAAAAAAAAGTTTCAAATGGCTCTGGGCACTATGGGACTCTGAGAAGCGCATGTTCTCTTCGTAAGTGAGGTGGCGGTATGTGGCTCAGTACAGGTAGCCAGTGAATGGGGTTCAAATGGTTCAAATGGCTCTGAGCACTATGCGACTTAACATCTGAGGTCATCAGTCCCCTAGAACTTAGAACTACTTAAACCTAAATAACCTAAGGATATCACACACATCCATGCCCGAGGCAGGATTCGAACCTGCGACCGTAGCGGTCGCGCGGTTCTGGACTGAAGCGCCTAGAACCGCTCGACCACACCGGCCGGCAAAGCTACAAAAGCTTAAGGAGATGGGTCACAAATATTTATTTTTGAAATCAAATTGACTTTGGGCCACGGTTGTACAACTACAATTTACAAATTACTTATCATGGAGCTGGCTGGCGGATTTTGATGAAGGGCTGTCATACATTTTCACCCCGCGATGGTCAGGTTGCTATCGGCGCAGCGGAAGACACGCTGCAGACGGCTGGCAGCAAGTCCTGGTAGCGCAGCGTGGGGTCGACCGGCGAGGTGCGTCTGGCTGCGGCCAGACTACGGATGACTCACGGTAGCAAGTGTTCTCTTTTTCGTTGGGACGAGAAGTGTGTTCTGTCCCATCTCTTCAAAGAGTCCCCTCTCATGCGATCCCGTTGCGTTTTCCAGAGCTCTCACCCTGGGTGTGGTCATATTCCCAAATGGCTATCATATGTTCCTCTTTTGGCCAATCAAATTACTGTTTCAAGTCGTTGAAAATTTTTTGTACCAGTCAGAATTTCCACGGCTAGACGACCACACTCACTTGACTGTGGCTGAAATTCCTTAACTGGCAACACAGCATGTCACCAATTAAGAAGGGATCTTCTGTCTCCTCTCGACTCACCTGTCTCTTCCCACTACAGCTGCTATTGTTTCATTTCGTTCCATCATGACAATGTGCTGGGTCTGCTGTTGCTACCACAATTCTGTAAACTGGAGACCACTCACAGACAATAAAATGACGGCATTCATAGTTAGCATTCTTTCACTTAGCAAACTACATATCGTCCATTTCACACTAACGTCCCACGTTCTGTGGAGGCATCCAGTTTCCTCCTCCACCTCTGCACCTGATAACGTGTACCTTTCCTCCAGTTTTACAGGGTTTTTGAGTCTTCTTCCCTTCCACAATTCTCATCCTTAGAGGAACGCACACGGGGCCCCAACGATTTTCAGTCAGTTCTCGTTCCTAGTCGGGATATCTTCCTTTCACAGGTGTGGCAGAGACCTTGGGGATGGCCAGGCCTTGTACATTGTGCCTAGCAGACGTGGCATCCACAGCTGAGTACATTACAAGGCGCTTCCCTCTCCAATACCAACTAATACCAAAATTCCCTTGACATAAGGAAATATTCTGTGCCCGTTAGCTCCATGTGTAATAGAATGGACAATGTATAGGTAACTTAGTGTCCAGCTTCCCCAATGACGGAACACTCACTAGGCAAACCCATGTCCATCAGACTACGACTGAGGCATACCTCCTGGTAGAGCCAAACTATCCAGAAGCAGCCAAATTTATTCGCTATACGCAGAGTACTTGTGTGTGTTCGTTCTCTTACCACTTGAGACCTGCAGAAGACCTCTCAAACTCTCAATAATTCTTTTGCTTTAGACAGTCCGATAACGCAGTCAGTGGGCAAGAAGCCCAAACTCTGTCACTCCTACCTGAGACGTCAAAGTTACCAGCGTGCACCAGCTTAGAGGTCACGAACCATCTCCTCACAATCTGCAGAAACAGCTTTCCTTTGCTTGGACATCTCACCCTACCTACTTCTGCCCTAGATGCAAGGGCAGCAGAAACCACCTCATGGTGACAAAATGAGATTTTCACTCTGCAGCGAAGTGTGCGCTGATCTGAAACTTCCTGGCAGATTAAAACTGTGTGCCGGACCGAGACTCGAACTCGGGACCTTGCCTTTCGCGGGCAAGTGCTCTACCATCTGAGCTACCCAGGCACGACTTACGCCCCGTCCTCACAGCTGTACTTGTGCCATTACCTCGTCTCCTGCCTTCAAAAACTTTACAGAAGCTCTCCTGCGAACCTTGCAGAACTAACACTCCCGTAAGAAAGGACATTGCGGAGACATGGCTTAGCCACAGCCTAGGGGATGTTTCCAGAATGAGATTTTCACTCTGCAGGGAAGTGTGCGCTGATATGAAACTTCGTGGCAAATTAAAACTGTGTGCCGGACCGAGACTCGAACTCGTGGTGAACTGTAGTAGCTTGGGCTTTCAACAGCTGGCCGACACACTGTTGCATGTATGACCATGACGTTGCAGCTGATTGTGATGTATCGACAGTAACGTAATGTCGTGGTAATATTTCATGAGGCCTCTTCAGGTAAGTATCAAACTACTGACCGAACTGTATGAGGCTCGACTCTCCTCCAGTTTTGTCTGTAACTTAATTTAGCTGTCACCTTGGCATAATTTTCTCTACTTGCGGCTGGTTTCGCCCTCATTTAGAGCCCTTGTTATTTCATTTTCATAGGGGTCTCGGTTTTCCCAAAGCTATTCCCAGGACACAAACAACAGATAGTAAATAAAAATGAAGAGAGACAGTTTGTGTCAGTTGGGAGTCAAGCCAGGTGTGGGGGTTACTATCCGGAAAGTCATCCTCTTAAAATGCCAGACCTTTTGAACCAGCAATTAGAGAGGCCCGACATCCATTGCTCACAGGCAAGTACTTGAAAGTGGTGCTGCTAGACCATCAGCGTCTCTACAGTCCAGGGTTCGAAATAGCCAAACCTGTCCATCGTTATTCCAAGTTCCTAACCACACTGCTATATGCTATCAACGATACTCCTGCTACTACAGTAGTTGTGCTGGCTAGGTTTATTTCACCTTTATTGACAAATTTCTCCCAAAATCTTCACGTGCTACTTATAACTCAAATGGCCGCTATTGTTGCTTTCATAGTTAGAATTGGATAGGCCATAGCCTTTAGCGGTAAAAGGTCCAATGGTTCAAATGGCTCTAAGCACAATGGGACTTAACATCTGAGGTCACCAATCCCCTAGACTTAGAACTACGTAAACCTAGCTAACCTAAGGACATCACACACATCCATGCCCGAGGCAGGATTCGAACCTGCGACCTTAGCAGCAGCGCGGTTCCGGACTGAAGCGCCTAGAACCGCTCTTCCACAGCGGCCGGCGATAAAAGGTGTAGTGTGTGTCACCGAGAGCATTGCAGTAAACAACATTGTCACTAACAGTTACCAACGTGTTTGGGATTGGGTATTCCACAAGCTGCTTTGTATGGCATTCCCCTGCATCGCAGTGCAAAAGTACTACTGAATATCGGAACATGTGTGAGACGTCCTCAGAAGATTGCCCAGGCCTGCAACCCACGTTTAACTATGAGTCCACCAATACTTGGCAGATCCAAGTGAACCATAAATGGAAATCTACATCTATACTCTGAAAACTACTATAAAATTCATGAAAGAGGGTAATTTCTGTTGCACCTCATGTTAGGGTCTCTTTGCGTATGAAGCGTGGAAGGAATTACTGTGCCGGCCGCGGTGGTCTCGCGGTTCTCGGCGCGCAGTCCGGAACCGCGCGACTGCTACGGTCGCAGGTTCGAATCCTGCCTCGGGCATGGATGTGTGTGATGTCCTTAGGTTAGTTAGGTTTAACTAGTTCTAAGTTCTAGGGGACTGATGACCTAAGATGTTAAGTCCCATAGTGCTCAGAGCCATTTGAACCATTTGAAGGTATTACTGATGCAATGCCCCTGTTCACGTTGCAAGTTGCCTAATCTTGTCTTCGCTATACATGTATAGCGCGTGTAATATATTCTTAGATTCATCACTTAACACCAGTTCATTAAACTTTGTAAAGAGATTTTCATTGGATAGTTTACTTCCATCTTTAAGGTTTCCTCGTTCAGGTTTTCCATTTCCATGATGCACTCTCATGACTCAGAGAAACCTATGACCACTTGTTCTACGCTGTTCTGTAAATGAACAGTATTCCTTGTCAGGCCTATTTGATAACGGTCCCATAGGGTTGAATAACGGTGTAGGATGTCTAGCGCGAATGAGTTTGTGTAGTCTTCTTTATAGAATGCATTTTCCCTGTATGTTGCCGATGAACAGATATGTGCCTCCTGTTTTACCTTTGACTGAGTCTATGTGATAATTCTGTTTCAAATCCCCACAAATATCTACACCCAGATACTTGTATTAAATAGTTGATTTCAGTTGTGAAGCAGTGAATCGCAGGATACTGCGCTTATTAATTTTGTGAGGAGCACGGGAGTGCATTCAGAATATTCAAAGGAAGTTGTTAATCGTCATTGCTCCAGTTCGAAATATTATCAAATTCTGACTGAATGTTTACATCTCTTCTTTTTCAGATGATACATTACTATAAAAAAATGCATCATCTGCGTGCTTTTGATTTACACCGATTATGGTGAAGTTCCTATTTACTGTGGAGTTACTTTCCAGAGACCGTACGCAACGGAGGGTCCCTATTGCCATGAGATGCACTACTAACCAGATATGTTTACGGTGCTTTTATCAACTACTCTTACGTTGGGGAATGGGAGCAATGTCCTCTGCAATAGAGCCAGAGCTAGCGAAGCAGTGGGTTTGTAAGACAAAGTGGACTGATTTCTTTTAAACGTAATAAAATATGTTAAAGTCATCTACCCTCCCTAGGCAATGAAATGAACACGACCACCGACGATTAATGAGAGTACCAAGAATGCCTCAGCATAAGCCGCTTCACAGCTCCTGATGCCCGCGAAGGTTCTCTTGTGCGTAGCTGTGGCCTCGATTTAACTTTCACACGTGGATATTTTTGCCTCTTCCCTCCGGCGCTGTAGCAAACGCGATTGCCAGTTGTGTAATGATATTGGCCGAAAACAAACAGGACAATTAATTCTCCCGAAACTGCATTTCGAGGAGCTAAAAGGAGCGAAAAAAGGGGCAAAAAAAAAAAAAAAAGAGGACGTGTATGGCGGCAAGTAGGACCGGCCGCAGTGAAATCGCTTTAAGAGTAATCGGATTTCGATACTCTCCTCTGGCGCATTACGGATTCAACTTCGTTATCGCTGGCAAGGGAAAGGGCTGTGTATGGGGTGTGTACGTGAACGTCGAGGGGGAGAGGTATGGGAATGGGAGGGATGGGAGAGGGGGTGGAGAGGGGAGACAGAGGCGGCCGCGATATGGCGCGCTGCGTCCACGCCACATTAAAACTGCCCCGCGTGTGGGTTTTTGTTTCTCTCACACATCCTCTTGCGGTATCCGTTTTATTTTCTGCAACGTGTCGTCCGTCGTACATAGGAGGGCAACCTTTTTTCTAACCGAAAGCATTCACCTTTTCTCCTTTTTTAAATTTTGTTCTTTTTTATGCAAGTATCGCGTGATTAAATTTTGCGTAAATGAATTTATTGCGCTCACGTATTCCAGGGAGCGCAGGAGTGTCACCCGCACCAGTGGTCTGTTGCTTATGCTACGATGCTCTCCGCCCCTGTTCCCCTGTTTATTGTGCCCCGGGCCGGAATGTGAATTCTCCTTGCAGCTCTTCTGTGCATATATTTGGCTTAGATCACAGCGACGTTTTATCAGTTGTGTGTAGCTAATACGTTTCATTTAATTGATGTCACGTTACAATACCACCTGGGTATAAACCGAAACATATTATATTTTTACTTTGCTTTGTAATATTCTAAATGTACTTTAAATAACCTTTCCTGAATAATTTTAAACAAGTAATTTTATGAAGAAAGTATGTTACCACATTTGAGGCCTGGAAGTTCGTGGCAGTAGGATAGAATCTTTATTTCGTTTTGTACACTCTTGTACCAGCCACTAATGAAAGCTGATTAGAGACTGAATTAGGTACTAGAGAGAAATGACCTTGAAGACAATAAAAAGGGAAGAGGTAGTGGATTAAAATGAGATGGGAGGTACTATACTGCGAGAAGAATGTGATGCAGCACTGAAAGAACTGATTCGAAACAATGCCCCTGGAGTAGACGACAGTCTATCAGGACTTGGGAGAGCCAACCATGATTAATGCTGGCACGGTAGCTCAGCGTGTTCGGCCAGAGGGCTGCTCGCCCTCTGTAGTAAAAAAACTGAGTAAAAGGAATCAACGATCAACTTGAACGACTGTCTTGTGACGTCCGCCCAGACCAAACGCAAGGAACAATACCTGAAAAAATGCTATTACACCTGATGTGCAAAACATAGGAGACGTGGAAAATCACCTCAGACTTAAAAAAGAATGTCATAACTCCAGTTCCGAAGAAAGCAGGTGCCGACAGATGTGAATATTAACCAACTATCAGATTACTAAGTTACTGCTGCAAAATACTGACACGAATTTCTTACAGAACAATGGAAAAACTGACACAAGCCAATCTCTGTCAAGATCAGTTGGGTTCCTGAGAAATGTTGGAACATGCGAGGCAATGCTAATCCAACGACTTACCGTCGAAGGTAGGTGTAGGAAAGGCAGACCTATCCTTACAGTATTTTTAGATTTGGAGAAAGCTTTTGACAATGTTGACTGGAACGTACTCTTTAAATTTCTGAAGATAGCGTGGATACAGGGAGCGGAAGGTTACTTAAAACTTAAACAGAAACCAGACGGCAGTCGTAACAGTCGAAGGGCATGAAAGGGAAGCAGTGGCTGACAAGGGAGTGAGACTGTCCGCAGTGTTATTCAGTCTGCGCACTGATCAAGCTCTGAAGAAAAGCAACTACATCTCAACAGGAAAGGGAAGGGGAAACTGGCTGGGGTAATAGCAGGAAATTTAAGGGGGGGAGGCACTGCCATGAATGGTAGAATACCAGTGGTTACAGGTGTTGGAGCAGCACCTTTTTTAGGATAGGTAAGACAGAAAGATGTCAAGTTCTACGAGAGGTCAGGATTGAAACAAATCTTCAGTTTAGGAAAGAAATTAAACAGCACAATTCTAGCACATTGGATCACCAATCACAGCTATCAATTATAAATTTTCACCAATCACCAGAAATTTTATCTCCACCAAGTTGTATCTCAGTCCTAGGTAATTCCATTGATGAATTAAAGTCACCCAACCCAGTTGACATAATCTGCCTCTCTGAACACCGTGTGACCACTGGTATAGGAACTAGGCCTAAGCACAATGAGAAACTCAGACAGGAGAGTACTGCAAATGTTAGAATAAGGAAAGGTTCTCATAAAAGTATAATTAAAAATAATGTAAGTGTATTTCATCAAAATATTGGGAGTTTAAAGAATAAAGTAGATGAGCTTCTGGTTTGTTTAGAAGATTTAGAAGCTGAGAATGAAATAGATATACTATGCCTGTCTGAGCATCACATTGTTACTGATATGGATAAGGTAAATGTAAGTGGATATAAGCTCTCTGCACATGTAATGAGAGAAAATATGGAGAAAGGAGGAGTTGCCATATATGTCAAAAGTTATCATTGTGCAAAAAGTATAGAAACAAAAAAGTTTTGTGTAGAGAAACATATAGAAGCATGTGCCTGTGAGCTTAAATTAAATAAAGGCACATTTATAATTGTAACTGTATATAGGTCCCCATCAGGAAATTTTCATCTATTTCTGAAAAATTTGGACTCCTTGTTGTGCTATCTGTCAGACAGGGGGAAGCAAATTATTATTTGTGGGGACTTCAATGTAGATTCTCTGAAAGAGGGTAATAGGAAAAATGACCTTGAAGTATTACTCGGTTCTTTCAATTTGACACCCGTTATTGATTTTCCTACTCGGGTGGTAAAGGATAGCAGCTCACTGATAGATAACTTCTTTATAGACCAAGATAAGTTTAACCAGATAAATGCTCAGCCTGTTGAGAATGGTCTTTCTGATCATGGTGCACAACTAGTTACAATATATGACATAGCTCCATTCAGCAATACTAAACAGTCCTCCAAAGTAGTACGTTCAGTCAACGATTTAACAATTGCAAATTTCAGGGAAAGCCTACAGCAGTTAGACTGGGATGGGGTGTACCGTGAACCTGATGCCAATTTAAAATATAATTTATTTCATGACATTTTTGTAAATGCATTTGAAAACTACTTCCCCAAGAAAATAGTTAAATATACTCGTAAGAAACCTTGTAACAAACCATGGCTTACTAAGGGTATAAAAATATCTTGTAACCGGAAAAGGGAAATGTATCAGACAGCAAGAAAGAGTAGTGACCCAGAAACTATCAAAAATTATAAAAACTACTGTGTTATATTAAGAAAAGTTATTAAAAATCCAGGAGTATGTGTATCATGTCTGAAATCAGCAACTCTGATAATAAAATTAAAACAATTTGGAATATTATTAAAAGAGAAACAGGTCAACCAAGAGCAGAGGAAGACAGTATTACCATCAAATTGAATGAAAACTTTACGAACAAAAAGTCAGAAGTTGAAAATATTTTTAATAATCATTTTCTAAATGTTTTGGATATAGTAGGATCCAGGTGTTCATTAGAAGATGCTAGGCTGTTAATGGAAGAGGCCATACCTATGCAATTTGATACAATTGAAATCTCACCCACTTCTCCCTCTGAAATTAGGAAAATAATAAACTTGCTTAAAAGCAAAAACTCACATGGAATTGATGGCATTTCCAGCAAAATACTAAGAGCTTGTTCTCAACAGATAAGTAAGATTCTCAGCCACCTGTGTAATAGCTCTCTGGAACAGGGCATTTTCCCTGATAGACTGAAATATGCTGTTGTTATACCTTTGCATAAAAAGGGGGATAGATCTGATGTCAACAATTACCGTCCAATCTCCCTTCTAACAGCTTTATCCAAAATTTTTGAGAAAGTAATGTATTCAAGAGTAGCTTCACATATCTGTAAAAATGAAATACTAACAAAATGTCAGTTTGGTTTCCAGAAAGGTTTTTCAACAGAAAATGCCATATATGCTTTCACCAGTCAAATTTTGAATGATATGAATAACCGAACACCACCCATTGGGATTTTTTGTGATCTCTCAAAGGCTTTTGATTGTATAAATCATGAAATTCTGCTAGACAAGCTCAAGTATTGTGGCATGAGTGAGACAGTGCACAAATGGTTTAATTCGTACCTAACTGGAAGAGTGCAGAAAGTAGAAATAAGTAGTTGTCGTAACATGCAAAGATCAGCACATTCCTCAAACTGGGGAACTATCAAGAATGGGGTTCCACAAGGGTCAGTCTTGGGTCCTCTGTTGTTCTTATTATATATTAATGACTTGTCATTCTATATTCATGAAGAGGCAAAGTTAGTTCTCTTTGCTGATGATACAAGTATAGTAATCACACCTGACAAACAAGAATTAACTGATGAAATTGTCAATACTGTCTTTCAGAAAATTACTAAGTGGTTCCTTGTAAACGGACTCTCACTGAATTTTGGTAAGACACAGTACATACAGTTCCGTACAGTGAATGGTATGACGCCATTAATAAATATAGACCTTAATCAGAAGCATATAGCTAAGGTAGAATATTGCAAATTTTTAGGTGTGTCCATTGATGAGAGATTAAATTGGAAGAAACACATTGATGATCTGCTGAAATGTTTGAGTTCAGCTACTTATGCAATAAGGGTCATTGCAAATTTTGGTGATAAACATCTTAGTAAATTAGCTTACTACGCCTATTTTTACTCATTGCTTTCATATGGCATCATATTTTGGGGTAATTCATCACTGAGGAATAAAGTATTTATTGCACAAAAGCGTGTAATCAGAATAATAGCTGGGGTCCACCCAAGATCATCCTGCAGACATTTATTTAAGGATCTAGGGATATTCACAGTAGCTTCTCAGTATATATACTCTCTTATGAAATTTGTTATTAACAACCAAACCCAATTCAAAAGTAATAGCAGTGTGCATAACTACAATACTAGGAGAAAGGATGATCTTCACTATTCAAGATTAAATCTAACTTTGGCACAGAAAGGGGTGAATTATACTGGCACTAAAGTCTTTGGTCACTTACCAAATAGTATCAAAAGTCTGACAGATAACCAACAAGTATTTAAGAAGAAATTAAAAGAATTTCTGAATGACAACTCCTTCTACTCCATAGAGGAATTTTTAGATATAAATTAAGAAAAAAAAACCAAAAATATTTTAAAAAATTAAAAAAATAAAAATAAAGAAAAACAAAAAAACACAATAAAATAAAGTTGTTATATTAACTTAAGTATGTTGTTAAATTAACCTAATTATGTCATGTATTGGAAAATTCGACTCGTTCCACATCATTACGAAATATCGTATTCATGATCCATGGAACTAGTATTAATCTAATCTAATCTAATCAAGGAGATATTGGGAAAGGAAACTAAAGTTCAAGGAGAAGAAATAAAAAACTTTGTGGTTTGTAGATGGCACTGTAATTTTTCCAGAGTCATTAAAGAATAGAGTAGTATAGTTGAACGGAATGGACAGTGTCTTGAAAGGATGATATAAGGTGAGTATTACCAAAAGCAAAATCAGGGGGTGGTCAGGGAATTAGATTAGCAAACGAGACACTAAAAGTAGGCGATGAATTTTTCTATTTGTGCAGTAAAACACTTTTGACAACTGAAGTAGGGAGGATATAGAATGTAGAACGACGACTGCACAAAAATCTTTACTGAATAACACAAATTTAAGTGTTATAAGTGTCAGAAAACTTTTCAGAAGGGACCTGTCTGGACTTTAGCCTTATAAGGACATGAAACTTGGACGAGAAGAGAAAACAAGCTTTTGAAATCTTATGCTGCAAAATAATGATGAAAATGAAATGGGTAGATCACGTTAATAAACGGGAGGTTCTCTACAGAATTCAGGGGGAAAAATGGTGGCATGACTTGATTAGAAGAAGGGATCGGTTGATAAGACACATTCTGAGATATGAAAGAATTGTCAATTTAGAACTGGGGTAGATCCGGAGGGCTAAAAATAGCAGAGGGAGACCAAGAGACGAGCACAGTACGGGGGTTCAGATGGATATTGGTTGCAGCAGTTATTTGCAGATGCACGTGATAGAGCAGTGTGGAGAGCTGCATCAAACCAGTCTTCGCACTGACGACCACATCAACCAGAAGGTATAAACGTTAACAAAAATAATTGTCACGTATATAAACTGAAAAAAAAGAGTCAGAAAGGAGATTCCATACGACCTAAAGTAATCTCTGCTGGGAGTTCCCGGAACCTTTCCTGAAATATTTTCATCTTGCTGACGGAATTTGCTGTATGTCTACAGCTCAGGTAATCTTCAAAAAACTTAAAAGAAAGAGCAACCATCCCGACATCGGTCTTAAGCGATTTGGAGAGATCACGCGGAACCTAAGTTTTCATGGCCATATGCGGATTTGAAGAATCGTCTTCTCAAACGTGAGTCCATTGTGCTAAACACAGGGCCACCTCACTTGGTGATAATCTTCAACCATGAATGGTGTACTTTAATAGGCTATATCTGAAAGCAGAACCGCAAATCAATTAAAATAGAACCAGGTACGGGGGTTATCCAGAAAGTAAGTTCCGATCGGTCATTAAATATAAACCACAGTGACAATCAGAAATGTGTTATTTGTAACAGTTAGCTACCCCTTCCAGCAACTCCCCTACATAGTCGCCGCTTTGACCTCGAAATTTGTAGTAGCATTGTAGGAACTTTTCAGTACACTCGTCATAGCACGCAGCCGCCTGCACTTTCCACACATTCTCTACGCTGGTCTACAGTTCGTTGTCTTGCTAGACGGCAGTGGTGTATGGATCGCCGTCACTGGGGAAGAATCCAGGTTCTGTTTGCTTAAAAATGATGGCTGTATTGTAGATCGCAGCAGGCGGCGTGAGCGGCATTAGAGTGACTGCATTCGCACAAGAGACAGCGGCAACTCAAGGTCTTATGGTGTGAGGTGCCTTTGAGTAAAACCACAGATCACAGTTGATGCGTGTCCAGAGCAATGTGACCAGTGTTGTCTACGTGAATGACATCCTGCTGCCCATAGCCATACCCCTTTCCGCACACCACCTCAGACGCCACCTTTCAACAAGACAATGCACGACCACATGTTCCTGAAACACGTGCCTTGTTGGTGTTACGGGCCCGCCAGATCACCAGAGTTGTCGCCAATCGAAAATGTGTGCGATGTGGCGAAAAGATTGGTGCAGCGCTGTGACCCAATGCCAACCACCAGTAATGAACTTGGGAATCAGACGAATGCCCCACTGATGGCTCTACTACAGGGCGTCATCCACACACCAATGCCATGACTCATGGAACAAGTTGCCAGAGCCAATGGTGGATACTGTGCCTGCTAGGCAACAGGACACATGCTGAAGAGAGGCGACTGAAATGCTAATAATTTGTGCAGAACATACTGAGGTCCACGACCTGTGAATATGAACGTCCTACCTCTAGTCGTTCAATGTGTTCTGTTTTCTCTGAATATGAGTGCGTATTGTGCAGCACTTATGTGCAGAACTTCGTCGGATTTTCAGTATGGTTTCCTTTCCGTGACCGATTGGAACTTGCTTTCTGGACATCCCTTGTAGAGGGACGGTCTACCATTTTCCTTAACTTAGATTTAACGTGAACTTATTTATACTATAAGACGTAATGAGAACATAGTATGAAGTTACAAAAGAAGAAGGATAAAGAAGGAATGTGTTTAGGTACAAAGAAGCAGGGTTTGATGGTGTTCGCTGGTGATTTGGCATTGTTAACCAAAAATAATTCAAGCTCGAAAAACAACAAGAAATAGCAGAAGTAGCATGATCTCTCGCGAAGAAACAGAAGACATGTAATACGAGGGTTGTTTTTTAAGTAAGGGCCGTTTTTATTTTTAAAAAAAGATACAAATACTTTTGTAAGAAAACTTTTATTTTCTGATTCTACACACTTTTACCTATTTTTCTACATAGTTACCTTGTTTATTTAAGCACTTGTCATACCGTACAACAAATTTTTTTAATTCCCTCTTCAAAGAATTCGGCCGCCTGCTCCGACAGCCAAGAGTTCACGGCGCTTTCACTTCATCATCGTCATTGAAGCGCTGCCCGCCAAGATGGTGTTTCAGGTACCGGAAAAGGTGAAAATCGCTTGGAGCAAGGTCGGGGCTGTATGGTGCATGGTCCAAAACTTCCCAGCCAAAAGAATCAATCAAATACCGAGTCTTTTGAGAGGGGTGAGGCCTAGCGTTATCGTGCAGGAGCAAAACTCCTTTTGTCAGCATGCCGCGCCTTTTGTTTTGAATTGCTCTGCGGAGCTTCTTTAGAGTTGCACAGTAGGCATCTGAGTTGATTGTCGTTCCTCGTGGCATAACGTCCACTAGCAAAACACCGCGCCGGTCCCAGAACACAGTTGCCATAATCTTGCGCTTTGACAGCGTCTGTTTGGCTTTGACCTTGACGGGTTAGGTTGTGTGTCGCCATTCCATCGATTGTCGCTTGCTTTAGGGAGTGATATGGGATACCCATGTTTCATCTCCAGTGACAATTTGACTCAACATGTCATCCCCTTCTTCCTCGTAACGAATCAAAAAGTCCAATGAAGTGGCAAATCTCTTCCCTTTGTGGTCCTCTGTGAGGAGTCTGGGTACCCACCGAGAACACAGTTTCTTAAAGTTTAGGTTCTCAGACACAATTTTGTACAAAACCGATCTTGAAACTTGTGGAAATTCCAAAGAAAGAGTGGAAATTGTGAATCTTCTGTCCTCACGAATCTTTTTTTCGACTGCAGCCACCAAATCATCAGTGATCACAGAGGGCCGGCCTGAGCGTTCTTCGTCATGGACGTTTTGACGGCCATTTTTAAACTCTCTAACCCATTGACGCACTTTACCTTCACTCATTGCATTCAAGCCATAAACTTCTGTTAACTGACGATGAATTTCAGCAGCTGATAGGCTTCTCGCGGTCAAAAAACGTATCACTGATCGTATCTCACACGCGGCGGGCGATTTAATAATCGTAAACATTATAAAGTAGCACAGTGATGCGTACACGTCAGCTACAGAGCTGCAACTTGCATCAGTGTGAACGGGAAGGATGCCCGCAAGTGGCACGGTGGCTTGTAGCGGCGTCCGCGCGAACTACGGGATTATACGCGCGAACGGCCCTTACTTAAAAAACAACCCTCGTACAAACATGATCGAGAAACGCAACTGAATACAAGGTTTGGTTCAAATGGTTCAAATGGCTCTGAGCACTATGGGACTCAACATCTTAGGTCATAAGTCCCCTAGAACTTAGAACTACTTAAACCTAACTAACCTAAGGACATCACACACACCCATGCCCGAGGCAGGATTCGAACCTGCAACCGTAGCAGTCCGCGGTTCCGGACTGCAGCGCCAGAACCGCACGGCCACCGCGGCCGGCTACAAGGTTTGGAAAAATCAAGAGAAGAGGGAAGTCCATATATCTCAGTGAATGGATCCAATCAAATGGGCTTGATAAGGAAGCGAACAAAGGACAAATCAGAAAGACAGAACTAGCATGCAAGTTAGTATGGGTTAGATAAAAAAATCCATGTGCAATGAAAAGGTTAAGCACTACATCACGTTTGTTAAGCCAGAAGCGCTTAAGAGTTCGGAATGCCTGATACTGAATAGGAAAGGAACAACTGAAGAAATATAGAAGCAAAGGTCAAATTTCGCATTGAGGTCCAGACGACCCATCTGGCAGGACAGACCGCTGCGTTATCCTCAGCCGATGGCGTCATCGGTTGCGGTATGGAGGAGCATGTGGTCGTCACACCGCTCTCCCGGTCGTAGTCTGCTTTCTTGAACTTGATAGTGCTACCGAGCGAGGTGGCGCAGTGGTTAGCACACTGGACTCGCATTCGGGAGGACGATAGTTCCAACCCACGTCCAGCCATCATGATTTAGGTTTCCCGTTATTTCCCTAAATCGCTTCAGGCAAATGGCGGGATGGTTCCTTTGAAACGGCATGGGTGACTTCCTTCCCCATCCTTCCGTAATCCGATGGAACAGATAATCTCCCTGTCTGGTCCACTCCCCCAAACCAACCAACCTTGGAACCGTTACTAATCGGTCGACTAGATCCTCAGTTGGCCTCGTAGGGCTGACTGAAATATCCCTTGCAGTACAGAGAATGGAACCGGGTCCTCGCATGGCAGTCAGTCGCACTAACCACTCAGATACAGAAGTGGATTAGAGAAAAAGAAAAGTTTTAAGGAAGGTCCTCGAACCGTAAAAAAGAAACAGGTTTAAGAGCAAAAATGAAGTTCTGTATCAACAGGTGAAAAACACACAGGCACTAAACGCACGAGAAAGCAGAAGTTTTATGGACCTCTCTTCAGAATGCGTAAATGCAGATGCCAAAGAAAATGTTCAGCTACACTACTAACCTAAGGTGACAGAAAATTGGATTGAGGAAATAACAAAGTACGTGCAGGAAGTTGGTATCACTCAGAACGTGATATGGAGTAAACAGGTATTTCAAATGAAAATTGACAATTTAAAGAAGTTACAGAAAAATCAAATTACAAGATCATGTGGACAGAGGAAAGGAGGAGGAACCTCAGCGAAAGAATTAAGAAATTCCGGGAGAAAGAGAAAATATTAACCAGAAAACCTACTGCTTCCTGAGGTCCAGAGTAAGCCGAAGCAGAACAAAAAAATACTACAGTGAAGTGTTACAAATGTACTGTAAAAAGTGCAGATCAACAATGAAGTCATAGGACTAGTGGTGGAGACTTTATATTTGTGAAAGTTGAAGGATGGATGGATGGATGGATGGATGGAGAGGGTTGTATGGGCGCACGACGGCAAGGTCTTCAGCACCCGCTCAGTAACAGATTGAGACGGGCGTCAAGAAAATACTCAGAACAGTAAGATAAAACATAACGTAAAACACAGGTAACAAGCTTGGAAAAATATGGGCCCCCATACCGAAGCGTGGGACGAAGCGTGGGACGAAGCGTGTCGCCAGCAGTAAAACATGGACAACACAGGAAGAAAGTAGTAGAGGGAGCTAAAACAATATAGCAGATGGAAGTGGCTGACTGACCGCAAAGAAAAAGGGAGCAGCCAGCCACTGTGCAATACACTAAAACCTCCAGCCTAAAAGTTTAGGCCAGAGTCCAGACAAATCACAAAACTTTAAACCCCTAGACACACATGTCTCATCATGACCTAAAACACAGGGCAAATCCCCATCGGAGAAATAAAGAGAATGGTAAAAGTGGCCTGACGACGATGATGGAGGGTATCATCGAAAACATGGAATTTAATGGTGATCATAGCTTGGATTGATTTTGGTAAATTAAGTAGGGCTTTTGAAGCCGAGAACCTGGCAAGTAGGAAGCGCAAAGCTTACAAACAATGTGTATTGCCAGTTTTGGTTTACATCACTGAGGCGTGGGCTTTTAACCGGAAACCATTCAAAGACGGACATGTGCTTCGAGTACAGTGGCGAGATGCGCGCTGGGTCTTACTGGCAGTGGGAGGAGAACAATCAAATGCACCGCTGTACAGACTGAAGCAGAAAACGTGTTGACAGTGTAACTGAAATAAAAAGTGGGCTGGACTTGTAGGCAGGCGAGTGGACGTTAAATGCAAAAGTTGTATCCTTTGCCCGATTCCAAGAGATACGACTGAAAATTAGCTGCTTACACGATCGTAAACTTCTGTTACTCTTGAACTTTCGCCGGCCGAAGTGGCCGTGCGGTTAAAGGCGCTGCAGTCTGGAACCGCAAGACCGCTACGGTCGCAGGTTCGAATCCTGCCTCGGGCATGGATGTTTGTGATGTCCTTAGGTTAGTTAGGTTTAACTAGTTCTAAGTTCTAGGGGACTAATGACCTCAGCAGTTGAGTCCCATAGTGGTCAGAGCCATTTTCTTAAACTTTCATCAGGCAAGCAGTACTACTTCCACCTTGATTAGAAGAAATGTCTGTTGCAGCAAAGATACTGCGACCCTGCCGTTATACCAGAAGAAGGAAACTCTTTCGATTCACAGTAGATATACATTACCTTCCCTTTCTCCGGTGAGGTCGTTCAGGGACGTGACGTTAGCTCCCGTTGCCGGAAACAGCAGATAAACGTCATTTTGTGTGAACCTTCCTGGCAGATTAAACCTGTGTGCTGCACCGAGACTCGAACTCGGGACCTTTGCCTTTCGCTGGAAAGTGCTCAACTATCTGAGCTACCCAAGCACGACTCACGACCCACCCTCACAGCTTCAATTCTGCCAGTACCTCGTCTCCTACCTTCCAAACTTCACAGAAGCTCTTCTGTGAACCTGGCAGAATTGAAGCTGTGAGGATGGGTCGTGAGTCGTGCTTGGGTAGCTAAGACAGAGCACTTGCCAGCGAAAGGCAAAGGTCCCGAGTTCGAGTCTCGGTCCGGCACATAGTTTTACTCTGCCAGGAAGTTTTATACCAGCGCACACTCCGACGCAGAGTGAAAAATCTCATCCAGGTCATTTTCTGTGATCAAAAACTAAGCTGATGAGTGCGGTGTGACGGGGAGCTACTCTGGACGCAGTAGAAAAGGCCTTACTGCGAGCTGTGCTGTTGGTTGTTGGTAACGGAGAGCTTCGTAATTCTTTTACATATTTCGAAAGGCCATCAGCCTACTCTAACGATACGAATTTACTATCGCTGCAGGCGGTATGAGATAACGGTTGAGCATTCAGCATGCCTCTGAAATTGTAATAACATCTGAACCCAGTCAGCTATAAAGAGGACAGACCACTCTGTATTAGATCGTGTGAAATGTTATGAAGAAAAAGTCGAGAAATGGAAAATAATGGACATCTGAATTAACACATGGGTGACTCAATTGAACATGAAATATAATGTGAAAGGCGTTTCATCGAACTATGAAATGAAACCACAGGTCACCATAAAATCTTGTTTCTTACAAAGATGCATTAACTTCATTCCAGTCATTGAAGAGTTGATACAAAATTGCTTAATATGTGCATGTGTTTAAACGAATTATAAAAGATACTCTATAATTCCTTGGCAAACGTGGGTGGAACTAGAGGTGAAATGGTACTAATAGTTATGTCCACGTAAATCCCCAATGATTGCTGTATTAGTTAACACATTAAGGAAAAGAACGTGAAGGTACATATAAGCATCAGTTCCCTTGCGAAAGTGCGTGCTGAGTTCTATTAGCTGACAGTGTGAATTGATTTAGAAAAGCGAAACTCTAACTTGAAAGAAACTAATATGCAGTTCCTTCGTCACGATGCACGCGAGAAAAACGAGCACTTAAATTTTTCTGTGCGAGCCCAGATTTCTTTTATTATATCGTGATGATCATTTCCCCCTATGTAGGTGGGTGCCGACAAAATGCTTTCGCAATCGGAGAAAACTAGTGATTTAAATTTCATGAGAAGATCCCGTGGCAACGAAAAACGCCATTGCTTTAATGATTGCCACTCTAATTCACGTATATCCCTCTGACGGCCAAAGGCGAAGGAGTTCTCCCTATGGAGATCTAAGGCGAAGTGTGTATCAGCTCGCTTACTCAAAATTTTGCTATTTCTGCCAGCACTGGATTCATGTTGTAAGTAGCCTGTTTGTATGTTGGCAGCTCTATAGACTGTGTTAATATCCCTGACAGCGCTCTGCGGCCTCGGCAAGAGATTCTGTGGTTGGACGGACTAGCAGTTAGCGAATGGATAGGGACGTGTATGGACATAACATTCTTAGTGGAGACTCTGTGTTGGTAGGACATGCATTGTAAAGTGAGATGAAATGATGTGTTTATGAGAAAATATGCAAGGAAATGTGTGACGATGGGTGTGTGGTTGATAATGTATGGTCAGTGGAATTATTGACAACTATATAATTTTTGGAACTGGATGTCACATGAATAGGGTAAAATTTTCTAAATGCATCGTTTGCTCTTGAACAAATTCCTCCTAGTAGTTAGAGTCTATAGTAGTTAGAATCTTTTTATTAGCTGGCTGTTGTTGCTACTTGCTGTAATTGCTGTTGTTCGTATTATGAAGATTTTCTGTGAGCTATGTGACTTATGAAAGAGAAGGGGGTTTCCACTATCGGGATTTGTGATGGAAATGAGTTTAGGCAATTAACAGAGTTTGAGGTAGTTTCATATTTCTTTAATTTCATTTTTTTTATTTGTATTATTGTTGGGATTTTTTGCAATTCAGGGCCATTCTTTTGTGTTAATTATTGGAAGTCATGTTGTCAATGTATAGCAGTCAGAGTGCGTTGGGCTTGTATATTGTGGGTAGATAAATGAATAGGTTAAGTCTGAGTTATCTTTGTCAGGTAAAATTCTGTAGGTCAATATAGTATTTAATTTAAAAAAATAAAGAGTTAGTATCAATGTTAGCCAATCCCTGTACACCTCCCGAGTTCTAACCAATGAAAAATTTATAACAATGGTTGATTATAGCGGCTGTATGTATGAAATAGTGACTCTGCATCCCCTCTATAAACATAATTCCGATGAAGCAATAAGGGATTCCCTTACAGAATTTAAACAACTACTGCTGACCTGCTTTGAGTCCAACGGATTCTACTCGCCCTGACAGTGTCGTGTTTTCCCCATCCCCTTGCAGACGTCTGCGATTTTAGAAAGCGCTCTTTACTCTTCTTCTCTCAGTGGAAGCTTGCAGCCTGCCGAATGCCACCTCCAGCCTCCTGCGAGGTTCGCAACAGGACGCGAGGCAACGTCTGCGACAGCGGCCGACCGTTCCTGCTGTCCATGGCCGCGGCACTCAGCCTTTCAGTGAGGAACAGTTTCACGGCTCGCCTGCTGCTGTGTCCCTTGAAATTTACAGCTTGTACGGATCGTTGCTTTGTGCATGACAAGCTCGGGCTTGGCAGTGGGGAGTGTTATCTGCCTGCTACACGTGCTTGCTCAGTGCACAAACGATATGCAAACTTGTGTAAGTCTAGCATTCCACATTACGGCTCTTTACACTCTCTTTTTCTGTATGTGTTTCCTCTGTGCCTTTTGTAATTATTATTAACGTATGAGTTTGCGATGGTTGTGCCTTCAGTTAGATGTCGTCACACACTGTGTTCCTTCAGCTAATGGCCACATCCAGTTTTATCAACGTTTGTAATGACCCCCCCCCTTGCCTTGGCTATTTAATATCAACATAGATTTATAAGAAAATGTTGCCATTGCTTCTACACACCATCTTCCCAGTCATCAGTGATTCCCAGCTTATCTTTTCTATGGATGCTGTCTCGCCCTTTTGTAAGATATTCGGCTGTATACATTGCACACACAGTTACAAGATTGTATTTTCTTTTGCCCTGTATGAGCTAAATTTGTTGCCATACATCTCCACAAGATCCAAAGCTGACAGAGCGTAAATTGTCCTTTCCACATATTCACATATGTAACAAGCAAACCTTCAGTTTCAGGGTATAATTCTATCAGCAAATTCACATTAAAGGTAGGTTCTAACCTTTGCAAAAATAAGTTCAATGCATCAGAAAATACTGTGTTTAAGTCGTATTAGTGTCTAAAACTTACAAGTCTTCTTTTTAAATTTTCAAATCAAGTTCTACGTAGACTAACTTTTTGTTATTTTCAGATTCACTACAAAAGCATAGCACACTCCAGTTCCAACGTTTTCAGGAGGTAGTGGAAGGTGCATAGGGGACTCTACGGAACATACAGAGATGACGTGAATGCACTTGACTGACAGCCATGATGCACAACAAACTTGACAGGAGGCCCATATCCAATAACCTGATAATGAAGCTTGAAAATTTGAATAACTATGCTTTAATTTGATTAGATTCTAAATTAGTTTGGAGTTTCATAACGTCTCACACTCCTAGAGAGTAGGAAGACACTCACAAGTTAACCTGGAAGGCGTTACTGTAAAATGGGGTGAATAGAAACAGTTTTCAGCTTTAAATGTTGTTTTTCTTGTGGTCTTCACGCCAAAGACTGGTTTGATGCAGCTTTCCATGCTACTCTACCTTGTGCAAGCCTCTTCATCTCTGAGTAACTATTGCAACCTACATCCCTCTGGATCTGCTTAGCGTATTCATCTCTTGGTATCTCTCTACGATTTTTACCCACCACGCTTCCCTCCAGTACTAAATTGGTGATCCCTTGATGCCTCAGAATGTGTCCTACCAACCTATCCCTTCTTCTAGTCATGTTGTGCCACAAATTCCCCTCCTTCCCAATTATAATCAGTTCCTCCTCATTAGTTACTTGATCTATCCACCGAATCCTCAACATTCTTCTGTAGCACCACATTTCGAATGCTTTTATTCTCTTCTTGTCTAAACTGTTTATTGTTCACATTTCACATCCATACATGGCTACACTCCAGAAAACACTTAGTGACACTTATATCTACGAATAACATTAGGGAAAGGCTGCAACCCCTTCTCACTCCCTTCTCAGCCACTGCTTCACTTTCGTGGTCCTCGACTTTTATAGGTGCCATTTGGTTTCTGTACAAACTGTAAATAGCCTTCGCTCCCTGTATTTTACCCCTGCCACCCTCGGAATTTGAAAGAAAGCATTACTTTCAGTATTGTCAAAAGCTTTATCTAAGTCTACAAATACTATAAATGTAGGTTGGCCTTTCCGAAACCTATTTTCTAAGATAAGTCATAAGTATTGCTTCGTGTGTTCATGAAGTTAGACGGAATCCAAATTTATGTTCCCCAGTGTATGTTTCTACCAATTTTACCATAAAGATTTCGTGTTAGTATTTTGCAACCATGGATTATTAAACTGATAGTACTGTAATTTCCACACATGTCAGCACCTGCTTTCTTTGGAATTGGAACTACCATATTCTTCTTGATGTCTGAGGGTATTTCGCCTGTGTCATACAGCTTGCTCACCAGATGGAAGAGTTTTGTCATAGCTTGTTCTCCCAGGTCTATCAGTAGTTCTAACGGTATGTTGTCTACTCCCGGTGCCTTATTTCGACATAGGTCTTTTAGTGCTCAGTATAATTCTTCCATAATATTGCCTTCAAGTACATCGCTCTTGTGTGGAACCTCTGTATACTCCTTCCACCTTTCTGCTTTCCCATATTTGTCATCTAGCCATTCCTGCTTAGCCATTTTGCACTTTCTGTCTACCACATATTTGAGACGTTTGTATTCCTTTTTGCCTGCTTCATTTACTGCATTTTTATATTTTCTCCTATCATCAATTAAATACAATACCTCTTTTGTTACCCAAGGATTTCTACTAACTCCCTTGTCTTTTTACCTACTTGATCCACTGCTGCCTTCACTATTTCATCTCTCAAAGCTACCCATTCTTCTTCTACTGTATTTTCTTCCCCTGTTCTTACCAATCGTACCCTAATGCTCCCTCTGAAACTCTCTACAACCTCTGGTTCTTTCAGTTCATTCAGGTCCATCTCCTAAAATTAATACATTTTTGATGTTTCTTTAGTTTTAATCTACCGTTCACAACTAATAAATTGTGGTTGGAGTTCACATCTACCCCTGGAAATGTCTTACAATTTAAAACCTCGTTCCCAAATCTCTGTCTTACCATTATACGATCCATCTGAAATATTTCGGTGTCTCCAGGCCTCGTCCTCTTATACAACCTTCTTTCATTATTCTTAAGCCAAGTGTTAGCTATGATTAACTTATACTCTGTGCAAAATTCTATCAGGTGGCTTGCTCTTTCATTCGTTATCCCCAGTCCATATTCACCCACTGCTTTTCCTTCTCTTCCTTTTACTACTATCTAATTCCAGTCCACCACCATTATTAAATTTTCGTCTCCCTTAACTATCTGAATAATTTCATTTATCTCATCATTCATTTCTTCAATCTATTCATCATCTGCGGAGCTAGTTGGCATATAAACTTGTACTATTGTGGTAGGCATGGGCTTCATGTCTGTCTTGGAAACGATAATGCGCTCACTATGCTGTTTGTAGTAGCTTATCAGGGTTACTATTTTTTTTTAAATTCGTTATTAAAGTTACTTCTGCATTACCCCTGTTTAATTTCTTATGTATAACCTAGTATTCACCTGACCAGAAGTCTTGTTCCTCTTGCCACCCAACTTCCTTAATTCCCATTATATCTAACTCAAACCTATCCATTTCCCTTTTTAAATTTTCTAACCTACCTGCCGGATTAAGGGATCTAGAAAGATAATAAACAGAATTTATCTGGTTCAAAAGGCGTTTTATACAATCAAATACTAAAAATGATGTGTCAAATGTGTTGTTATTGAGTTTTCCATATGAAAATTGTTTTTAATTACTATATTCATATATTAAATTGATGAAATTCATACCTGCTTTTTTTATTGATACATCAAGTCCCCGGCATCATGTTTAAAGATTTAAAAAAATTCTCTCCCTTCTAAATGCAAAATACAAAGTTAAAATCTAAATCACTGCTCCGTTTATTTTAATCACACCATAATCTCCTGGGTTGAGAGGTGAATCAGGTGGTTCTTCATTTCCGTTTAATTCTTGCTCTTCTTTGGAAGAAAAACTGATGACTGCTGTTTCTACTCACTCCATAAACTCCAAAAGCACAACCTTAAGTTTTCAGTTAGTCATATTAAAGCATATTTTACAAATGAACTTATGGTTAATGGAATGGAATTGCAATTTTTTCAGCATATAAATGAATTAAAACAACAGAATTTAGTTGATAGTAAGTAAATTCTACACCTCATGAATTTAGCGCCTCATGGGATCTTTGTCGTAGAGTCAACTTAAAGTGTCCCCAAGTTTGACACTCATAATTTCCTTGTTAGATTCGTTCAGTGCCAACTTAGATAACCAAATCTTTGAATGATATTGCAATTAAGGTCCGATGTTGCTAAACTCAACAAACGCCATTTCCAGAATGTGTAGGAGACAAATTTTCCAGTTGCGCTCAGTCATTAGTTTCCAACACTAAGAAAAAAATTGAGAAATCACAAATTTTTGCAAAGCTCAATTTATACATGGTTTCGTGCATGTTTCTTCTTTAGCGCTACGAATACATTCACATTTTTGTTTGTATCATTGGATTGGGTGAGTGAATTTTAAAAATGAAGAGCTCTTTTTATCCATAAATTGACGCTCTACTACGTTAATGTATGACGCTTTTTCATCTGGAGCAGCCGTTTTCGAAATACAGGCTTTCGAACATGAGTATAAACTCAATTTTCTCCGTAATTGGTAAAATAATTTTTTTTGAAACAGCCGTCTACAGCTGCCGAGTACTTGAAATAATGCATCGCAAACCTACCAGCTGTTTTAACACATCTTTATTCCTCTACTGGTTTCGGTTCATAAAACCATCATCACTGGAGGGAAAGCTGGAAAATGGTGATTTACACATACATAACAGTATAATATGGACTTCATTATAAACTTGCCTTTGTCTTGGCTCACACAGTATCTGCTAATCATTACAGCAACTTGCAATAGTTCAAGTTTTCAATCGTGATCTTCTGGCGTAAGTTGCTGTAATGATCAGTAAATATTGGATGAATCAAGACATAGGCAAGTTTATAATGAAAAGTCATTCTACCAATATGTTTCTGCAAATCGAAGATGTCCATCTTTCTCTGCAGTGATGACGGTTTTATGAACCGAAACCAGTAGAGGTATAAAGATGTTTTGGCGCACCTGGTGGTTTGCAGCGCATTATTTCAAATTGGTAAAAAACTGAAAAAGTCCAAAAATTTCGTAATTTCTTGGGCCCTCACGTGTTTAGCGGACGTTAGAAATAGTCAAAAACTCATTTAAATGTAATTTGGGGTGTTTAACGCCGATTTAAATTATTACCAGCTTGTGCATCTGTATTGGCCAGCTAAAATATAATGTGCCTACACTAATCGTAGTAAGAAACCATATTGTTCAGCTTTTGTTTTATTGATATACGGGCTATCTCCAAAACGTATAAGACCATAGAAACACAAACATCTAGCTTTGCATGTTGTTTCCTTCGTTGTTTAGTATGTTTCAGTCAGTTGATAACTCCTGCATTATCTTACACTTTTCACCTCCTCTTCCAGAATATTCTGAATCCTCTAAAATCTTAATAATTATCTTGTAGTAAAACAGTGGCTGAACATGAAAGAGAATTAAGTGGTAGAATGTGCAGTTTTGTTCGGGATGACTTGGCCCACTAAGCAAACAGTCGATTTAATTTGTAGGATGTTGTGTGATTACCTGACAATAAACACATGCGAGTGTAGAGGCTGTTAAATTTAATTTTCATATTTTATGTTGTAAGTTTCAGCCATGCTGCATAAACAAAGGATCAGTACAATTTTGTGCAATCTTGAAAATTGGAGATGAGTTTTATGAAAATTTTCTGTCTTCAGGCACATTTTTCAACAGCTAGTATTCAGTTTTATGTCATTTTCTCTCTGTCAATGAGTGAGGCTCGTATTACAGTATAAGCATCCGTTAAAAAACGCATTTTGAAAAACAGCCGTTTGTTGAATTTTGATAAAACAGACCTCAACTTGTGTCCCGATACGACGGCATAAAACTACACTCCTGGAAATTGAAATAAGAACACCGTGAATTCATTGTCCCAGGAAGGGGAAACTTTATTGACACATTCCTGGGGTCAGATACATCACATGATCACACTGACAGAACCACAGGCACATAGACACAGGCAACAGATCATGCACAATGTCGGCACTAGTACAGTGTATATCCACCTTTCGCAGCAATGCAGGCTGCTATTCTCCCATGGAGACGATCGTAGAGATGCTGGATGTAGTCCTGTGGAACGGCTTGCCATGCCATTTCCACCTGGCGCCTCAGTTGGACCAGCGTTCGTGCTGGACGTGCAGACCGCGTGAGACGACGCTTCATCCAGTCGCAAATATGCTCAATGGGGGACAGATCCAGAGATCTTGCTGGCCAGGGTAGTTGACTTACACCTTCTAGAGCACGTTGGGTGGCACGGGATACATGCGGACGTGCATTGTCCTGTTGGGACAGCAAGTTCCCTTACCGGTCTAGGAATGGTAGAACGATGGGTTCGATGACGGTTTGGATGTACCGTGCACTATTCAGTGTCCCCTCGACGATCACCAGTGGTGTACGGCCAGTGTAGGAGATCGCTCCCCACACCATGATGCCGGGTGTTGGCCCTGTGTGCCTCGGTCGTATGCAGTCCTGATTGTGGCGCTCACCTGCACGGCGCCAAACACGCATACGACCATCATTGGCACCAAGGCAGAAGCGACTCTCATCGCTCAAGACGACACGTCTCCATTCGTCCCTCCATTCACGCCTGTCGCGACACCACTGGAGGCGGGCTGCACGATGTTGGGGCGTGAGCGGAAGACGGCCTAACGGTGTGCGGGACCGTAGCCCAGCTTCATGGAGACGGTTGCGAATGGTCCTCGCCGATACCCCAAGAGCAACAGTGTCCCTAATTTGCTGGGAAGTGGCGGTGCGGTCCCCTACGGCACTGCGTAGGATCCTACGGTCTTGGCGTGCATCCGTGCGTCGCTGCGGTCCGGTCCCAGGTCGACGGGCACGTGCACCTTCCGCAGACCACTGGCGACAACATCGATGTACTGTGGAGACCTCACGCCCCACGTGTTGAGCAATTCGGCGGTACGTCCACCCGGCCTCCCGCATGCCCACTATACGCCCTCGCTCAAAGTCCGTCAACTGCACATACGGTTCACGTCCACGCTGTCGCGGCATGCTACCAGTGTTAAAGACTGCGATGGAGCTCCGTATGCCACGGCAAACTGGCGGACACTGACGGCGGCGGTGCACAAATGCTGCGCAGCTAGCGCCATTCGACGGCCAACACCGCGGTTCCTGGTGTGTCCGCTGTGCCGTGCGTGTGATCATTGCTTGTACAGCCCTCTCGCAGTGTCCGGAGCAAGTATGGTGGGTCTGACACACCGGTGTCAATGTGTTCTTTTTTCCATTTCCAGGAGTGTATTTTTGGAAGTTTCGTTTTTAGTCACCCGGTTACTTCTACTCAGTCCACTTTACGGTATCACGTTTAAGATAACCCAGAGATAACGTCGACCTAATGATGTTCTTAAAATATAGGGGAGTTTTCCCCGGATTTTGTGGGTCAGTACATACTGGCATTAAGAAGTTCCCAGTTGACACCAAGATAAGATCACCGTTGGAACGAAGCGCTTCCAACACAAGGAGCCGTCGTCCATGTGTTGTGATTGGAGGGAAAAACATAACATCACACAGAGGTTCTTTCCAAACTTAATGTAATATTAGGCTGGTAACAAAAAGGGGGCCGTACAGGGTAGCTGCGTGGTCTGAGGTGTCTTGCCACGGTTCGCGCGGTTCCCTCCGTCGCTGGTTCGAGTCCTCCATCGGGCATGTGTGTGTGTGTGTGTGTGTGTGTGTGTTGTCCCTAGTGTAAGTTAGTTTAAGTCAGAATAAGTAACGTGTAAGTCTATGGACCGATGACTTCAACAGTTTGGTTCCATAGAGCTTACCTCAAATTTTTCAAAAAGGGGGTTAGCTTTCGTTAGACTACTGTTTTTCAGTAGGAGGAGAGTCTTCCATTAGGACGCAGAGAGAGAAGTCACACCAAACCTTTTAGCTGGAATTCGAGGAGACGACAAGCTCTTGAACGACCGTTGTCTGCATTCAGGTCGGATCGACTTACAGCTTCCCCAGAAGAACGGGGAAACCAACCAATTCGACGATCCACTGTATCGTTCGTTTTACTTCTCTCAAGTTGCGATGACACATCTTCTAGGGTAACGATCGTAGAACGAATGGGCTCGAGGTCAACTAAGTCGCGGCTCATGTAATCGCCACTAAAGTACTACTGTCACTTCATGACCCGTCGACGTCTCTCTCTCTCTCTCTCTCTCTCACACACACACCACATTATCTAATCTTTCTTGAAACAGTGAAATGAAACAATAGCTGCAAGAGCTGTTGTTGTATTTATATATGACGATTTGTGCGCCGTTTGCCACATTTTACGTGTTATTATTATTCTTCAATCAGTGCGGTCTAATTGCCTGGTTATTTGAAGGTCATAACGTAACCGTCTTTTTTGTCTATCTGCTTCTCTGTTACCGAGGGAGGTGGCACGCTGGTTAGCACACTAGACTCGCATTCTGGACGACGATGATTCAAATTCAAGTCCAGCAGTCCAGATTTAGGTTTCCCGTGATTTTCCTAAATCGCTCCAGGTAAATTCCGGGATGGTTCCTTTGCAAAAGCTACGGTGTATTTCCTTTCCGATTCTTGAAGTAAATTAGAGCTTGTGCCCCGTGTTTAATGTCCTCAGTGTTCTTTTACAATTCGTTTCTGACACGAGTTTTACTACAGCTTTTTTTAGTATCGTTAATCATGTCACGACTTCATGAATTCATCGTGTCAAGAAGAAAAGAAATCTGATGCGTTATTGTAATACAGATCCTGACATGAAGTTTTCAAATCGCTCCCACTTCCATTTCAATATTAGTTTAATGGCGGAGGATACATTTAGAGGCCACAGCAGAGGGTACATTTTTTGACAACCAACCTAGATGCTACTCCAGACGGGTGTAAAATGAATGTGCGCAACGGAAAATACTGAACACGAAAATTAAGATTTGGCTCTGTCTGACTACCCCCTTATCTTAGGATCTGTTGATGGTGATATTATCTCCCCCTTGCTCTATAACATAAATTACAACATGAACATAAATAAAAGACTAAGGGATCTAGTAACTGCAAAATGATAAGTGTTGATTGTGCTTATACATTTACTGTAGATTAAAACTCCTTTTATATATTACAAATGTTTATATATCAATATCCAATGGACATAAAGAGACACAAATGAATTTCCTAACTAATGTTACGGATCAGTTGCCCAAATCTGTCCCTTTGTATGGCTATGCGATCTAATGTAAATATTTAGAGACGACTGGCATCATCTACATAGCAAACACTAGAAAACAACACTTTCAAAGTTGATCTACAGTGGTGTGAAACCTCAGTGGAAATAAAACTTACGTGATCACACCTTTTTAGCTTTATAGCCCTAATAAGCCGAAGCAATAAACAATATCACCCTATGTACTGCGTCCGGTGCAACGGATTGATGGTTCTCGTACACATCTGCGATGATGGAACTCCAGCCACAAAATAAAAAACTCTTTCAATGACTAGGACGGCAAAAGACGGTCCTCTGATTAGTAGAATCTAATACTGTCTTCTCCTCTCTGTGTTCTACAGACGAGAAACGCGAACTCCCAGCCACAAGGACGGATTTCAGATAATGTCTCTACGTGAATATAGACAGAAGAAGTGCTCTCAATCACTGAACGTTGCGTACTCAACGACGAGTCTTTACCTGGAGGCAAAGTCCAGAATCGTGTAAGTTCAGAACAGTACAGTGCCTAACCGTTCTAACTACAAAATCTCCTGAGAACAAAGACAGTAAGTCTGTCTGTAGTAACAAAGCTGATACTGAGCGACCGTCACACGTGGGCGCTCAAAAAGGAAGACTACTTTCTCTCCAGCACTGGCTTAGCAGCAAAGCTCGGCTCCCCTCCCTCGTAACTGCAGAAAACGAATCATATTCTCAAAACCACGGCATTTTCTCTCTCTCTACAGATTCTTCCAAACGCCGACTAACCATATCTTAGTCTTTTGTTGTCCAGCGCGGAAATTTTGCGAGGAAATACCTATCCCCATTAATTAGGAATACATATAATGGTACGATCCTCAGAGTAAAAATCCTAGGAAATTACCCAGCCTGCGTTATTTCTGAGGTAACGCTTCCTCTTTCCTCTCTGCTGCGTCAAGGTTTTCAGAGTTTCTGAAGAATTATCCGGTTATCCTTCTGGCCCCCACTACAACGCTGGCCGATCGCCGCTGTATTGTGCTTCCACGCTCAGGTGCCCCGACCGTCGTCCGTCTTGGCTACTCCCTGTGTCAAGCAGGACCAACACACCTGTACGGGCTTTTCCACCCAGGGCTTGAGTTATGCCTGCCATTTCATTTCCACTGGCATTTCAACCTCTACTAGTATAGGCAATCATTCATTATGCCGGTTTGATAATGAAGACAATCTGTCACCTTTCATGCAATAAGCATTAACAACTATTTACAAGGTATACGTGACAGTGTCAGTCTTCTTTAAATATTCGTATACACGATGCACAACCTATCAAATGACACCTAATTCCTGTTGTCAATCACGGCAAAGTATGTAGATTCACAACCTATCAAATGACACCTAATTCCTGTTGTCAATCACGGCAAAGTATGTAGATGCACAACCTATCAAATGACACCTAATTCCTGTTGTCAATCACGGCAAAGTATGTAGATGCACAACCTATCAAATGACACCTAATTCCTGTTGTCAATCACGGCAAAGTATGTAGATTCACAACCTATCAAATGACACCTAATTCCTGTTGTCAATCACGGCAAAGTATGTAGATGCACAACCTATCAAATGACACCTAATTCCTGTTGTCAATCACGGCAAAGTATGTAGTTCACAACCTATCAAATGACACCTAATTCCTGTTGTCAATCACGGCAAAGTATGTAGATGCACAACCTATCAAGTGACACCTAATTCCTGTTGTCAATCACGGCAAAGTATGTAGATGCACAACCTATCAAATGACACCTAATTCCTGTTGTCAATCGCGGCAAAGTATGTAGATGCACAACCTATCAAATGACACCTAATTCCTGTTGTCAATCACGGCAAAGTATGTAGATGCACAACCTATCAAATGACACCTAATTCCTTTTGTCAATCACGGCAAAGTATGTAGATGCACAACCTATCAAATGACACCTAATTCCTGTTGTCAATCACGGCAAAGTATGTAGATGCACAACCTATCAAATGACACCTAATTCCTGTTGTCAATCACGGCAAAGTATGTAGATGCACAACCTATCAAATGACACCTAATTCCTGTTGTCAATCACGGCAAAGTATGTAGATGCACAACCTATCAAATGACATCTAATTCCTGTTGTCAATCACGGCAAAGTATGTAGATGCACAACCTATCAAATGACACCTAATTCCTGTTGTCAATCACGGCAAAGTATGTAGATGCACAACCTATCAAATGACACCTAATTCCTGTTGTCAATCACGGCAAAGTATGTAGATGCACAACCTATCAAATGACACCTAATTCCTGTTGTCAATCACGGCAAAGTATGTAGATTCACAACCTATCAAATGACACCTAATTCCTGTTGTCAATCACGGCAAAGTATGTAGATGCACAACCTATCAAATGACACCTAATTCCTGTTGTCAATCACGGCAAAGTATGTAGATGCACAACCTATCAAATGACACCTAATTCCTGTTGTCAATCACGGCAAAGTATGTAGATGCACAACCTATCAAATGACACCTAATTCCTGTTGTCAATCACGGCAAAGTATGTAGATTCACAACCTATCAAATGACACCTAATTCCTGTTGTCAATCACGGCAAAGTATGTAGATGCACAACCTATCAAATGACACCTAATTCCTGTTGTCAATCACGGCAAAGTATGTAGATGCACAACCTATCAAATGACACCTAATTCCTGTTGTCAATCACGGCAAAGTATGTAGATTCACAACCTATCAAATGACACCTAATTCCTGTTGTCAATCACGGCAAAGTATGTAGATGCACAACCTATCAAATGACACCTAATTCCTGTTGTCAATCACGGCAAAGTATGTAGATGCACAACCTATCAAATGACACCTAATTCCTGTTGTCAATCACGGCAAAGTATGTAGATGCACAACCTATCAAATGACACCTAATTCCTGTTGTCAATCACGGCAAAGTATGTAGATTCACAACCTATCAAATGACACCTAATTCCTGTTGTCAATCACGGCAAAGTATGTAGATGCACAACCTATCAAGTGACACCTAATTCCTGTTGTCAATCACGGCAAAGTATGTAGATGCACAACCTATCAAATGACACCTAATTCCTGTTGTCAATCGCGGCAAAGTATGTAGATGCACAACCTATCAAATGACACCTAATTCCTGTTGTCAATCACGGCAAAGTATGTAGATGCACAACCTATCAAATGACACCTAATTCCTGTTGTCAATCACGGCAAAGTATGTAGATGCACAACCTATCAAATGACACCTAATTCCTGTTGTCAATCACGGCAAAGTATGTAGATGCACAACCTATCAAATGACATCTAATTCCTGTTGTCAATCACGGCAAAGTATGTAGATGCACAACCTATTAAATGACACCTAATTCCTGTTGTCAATCACGGCAAAGTATGTAGATGCACAACCTATCAAATGACACCTAATTCCTGTTGTCAATCACGGCAAAGTATGTAGATGCACAACCTATCAAATGACACCTAATTCCTGTTGTCAATCACCGCAAAGTATGTAGATGAGTGTTTGTAAGGTGTGAAATTGTAGCCACCTTACATACAGACTGCGGTCGTATCCTTATTGTACTGAGTGATCAGAAGGTTTCATTACATCCTAACGCATGGGAACATGTGCACAGATAATCACACCGTATTAATGTGGGATCACGGCAGACACAATTTTCAGGTGGTGTGACTATTTTTTGTAATTCATTTCAGAGTGTCTGTGTGTTCACCATCGTTTTCGTAACAAAGTGGTACTCTCATTCATGTACGATGTGAAATTTTCCTCAAAATTGCCGGAGTGATGGTAGTAAATAATGCACATCGAATAGCATCCTTAAGTTCGTCAACTGTCTCGTAACGTGTGGCAGCAATCTTTTGTTTACTGAACTCCCATAACACATTGTCACAAGACCACAGAAGGGAACTTATACGACGACACTCCAAAGTTGCAGGCAAATGGACGGAACCACGTCCAATGCCCCCCACCCCACCCCCTCCCCCAAAAAAGAAATATATATATATATATATATATATATATATATATATATATATATATATATATATATAATAAATAAATGGCTCTAAGCACTATGGGACTTAACATCAAGGTCATCAGTCCCCTAGACTTAGAGCTACTTAAACGTAGCTAACCTAAGGACATCACACACATCCATGCCCGAGGCAGGATTCGAACCTGCGACCGTAGCAGCAGCGCGGTTACAGACTGAAGCGCCTAGAACCGCTTGGCCACACGCCCAATTTATTTATGAAGAAATACCTCACTGAGATATTCTCTAACGGCAATACCGAAATGGGCTGGTGCTCCATCCTGCTAGAACCACACACGATCGGGTGTACTCCGATCGTGCAGATATAATCCCAGCACCGACAAAGAAATATGAACACTGCAGCTCAGTTCATGACATGTAGTGGGTTGTGTTCAAATTCTTCATGAAAACGTGGGTTTTCTTTACTCTAGTAATAAATATCCCTCGCTTTAGAACTGCGATGTACTGCGCATTCGTCTGAGAAAAACGCTATCCCCCTTGAAGGGAGGGTTGTAAAGACATTGAGCATTCGCCCGCCAGCCTTAAGACGTTTTTGCGTGTCATTACCACTCACATCATTTACAAACAAAGGTTTAAATGTCTTTAACTGCAAATTAATCTTCATTGGTTTTCGTAATGTTGAGTATGGAACTGCTAGCCCTTACTACGAATAGATAATTATGGCGAACGTGTGGCAATAGTGTTGGTTGTCGTCCTTAGGAGGCATTACGTTTTATGCCCAGGTGTAAAGAACTTCCTCCACAGTCAGTAAAACTGTTGGTTTTGATGGGGGAGGTTTCTGAAATGTTACAGTGAAGTCATGGTGAATACCTCTCATTGATTTTCTTGTATGGGGTTTTTCGTGAGCCCTTGTGTTTCTTAAGATCCGTTCTTCCATGGTGCAAGTGGAGGCATCAGTCATGGTTTAGATGCACGTCAGCACCTGCAACAATAAGAAACCATTCATTAACATGTATGTAAGACCGGGGGGGGGGGGTAATGGGACTTTGTGATAAGCCTGTACAACGTACACTTCTACTTATCCTCCCTATGTTTATCAAATACTGACAATAATATCGATTCCAACCAGCAGAATTCCAAACGGCTGCCTTTACACTGGGTTACAGTTCGGCGCTACCCAGAGATGACACACAGTGATCACGATACTGTTCTCGTGATCGTGAGATGCAGAGTGCAAATCTCCGTTCAGCCATCCTGATTTGTGTTCTTTCGCGGTTCCACTGAACGGCTTCTGGTAGCAAGCGAAGAGGCTCATGGTTAGGACACTGGACTAATGTTCAAGATGAACGGTGTAGAAATCCCGATCTGGCATCAGTGTCAGCGTTAACCGATTAAAACCAAATGTGGGGCAGTTCCTTTAAAAAGACCCTGCAGATTTTCTTGTCGTCCTAGTCCTGCCTAAGTCCGGGCTCCATTTTTAAGGACAGTCTCCACCAAAGTGAACAAGCATTAGCGAAGGAGCACTCTTTATTTCGCGGCAGGAGAAGCATTCGGCCATGTCCGGTTCACATTCGCAGGTGTTCGCTCTTGTTCCTCTTGATGTCAATCTTTGAACGAACTGTCAGAGGAAGTTCACGTGTTCTCTACTTCGGCGCTCGCATTGCAGAGTACATCTGGCTGTGTGAGATGGAGTGAACAGGGAATGAAATGTCCCTGAAAGAAGAATACATGTATCGTAGGTTCCTGTGGACTTTAATACATCCACAGCATAGTATTTTGAACAATATATGCTTGGTAGGAAACTACGGAAGTCATAAAAGGTCGAACGGGGGGTGTAAGTAACACGATAAATTCGATACTTGCTTCTACCAGATGTGAACGGAGTTGTCACGAAGGAACTGCATGATACAATTCGTTGAACGTAACAAATGGGGATGTGTGTCTATTATATAGATTAATTATAACATTAAAAGTAAATGACAAACCTTATCATTCTCATGCCCTACATTCAACCTACCCATAACTGCATCACAGATTTATGTCTGTCATTTTAGGAGATTTTGATGTAAGATCTCCATAAATAAAAGGCAATGACCTGACTGCCTCATCGTGAGCGCCCAACCCACAAAGGATAGAAACCTGAAATTTGCAGAGGGTGTTGATCTTACACTGTAATGTAGTTTAAGAAGGGATTTTTAGATATTCCGTCACTAAGGGGGTTATATAGGAGATGAAAGGTTCTTTGAAAGTATGAAGCTATTAAGGCAATTTTGAAGCTAGAAGTACGAAAACTGGTATTTGTTTTCTCCGTCAGAGATACAGAAACATGTGTTTCAGCATTTTAGAAATTCGGCCTCTGAGGGACTAAAACAGTGAGTGAAATTTTTTGAAAATGTGTTTTTAAAGCTACGTCTATGGAAACTGGTATTTGCATTCCAGATTAGAAATAAAAAAATGCCTGTTTCGGTGATTTTGGAAATTCAACACCCTAGGGCAATGAAATAGGGAATTAAAGGTTTTATGAAATTATTATATTATAAAAGCACTTTCAAATCTAAATCTAGGAGATTTTGTATTTGTCTTCTCTGTTAGAAATGAAAAAATACTTTCTGACCCTCCATTCCTTTCCACGTTTGTCAGACAACAGCAATAACAACCTGTGAGTGCTCTAGCGTCTCTGGAATCAGTGACTGGGGTTGGGAGTGGACCCTTATTCTAGGACGGAGCACATTGGTGTTTAGCTACACCCAATGTAATTGATGTTAGAATTATTGTCAAAGAAGTACACGAATTTACATAGGTTGCGACATGACAATGTTAGGGCGGTTGTCAACAGAACGCATTACATCCTGTTTAGCCGAAATTACACTGAACACAACAATATCAAATTTGAATAGATGGTTCTGTACAAGTTAAAGTTGGCCAATATTACGACAAATCATCCGATTCTGGTTCTAAGTTCGGTACTATTTAGGATGACCTTCAAGTCTAAGGAGGATGGGTAGTTTTTGTGACAAGATGAGCAAGAGATTACTCAAGGTTGCTCGAGTTCACAGTGGACGCAACGTGATGAACCAACAAGTTTACACCTCTGCTAGAGGCATTTGTCTTAGCTGTGATGAGCCGTCGGCTGCAGGTCTGCTCTCGCCCCCGGAAAATCCTATAAAAAAAAGCTAATCAGTATCTTTTTGATTTTATCAGCGTTAGGCGAGAAAGCATGCACTCATCCCTAGTAAGGAAATATGGTGATACACACGTGCATGGATGGAGCAGGGTCTATACTACAATGTCCTCTCAGTTCTCGCAAGAACAATTAACTGCGGGGCTGTTGCGTTTCTGTGCTATCGGAGCTCAGTGACTCTTCAGCTAATTTATAAGTGAATGTCAGCTGAAGTGAAGGCAGTGTTCACACAAAATTCCTCTTTTGGCGCCGTGATGCGCCCTGTTTTACACTTGGCGCTGGTTCAGAGGAGAGTCCCCGAAGTTTTTTGGCTTGTGTCTTTTGTAGCAAATTGTCCCCCACCTGTGTCCTTTCGTGTTTCACGTCACAGCTTTTCCAGACCAATGGGAGCATTCTTTTCACCCTGTGGAAACTACCTCTGCCAATCGCAAAGGGTCTAGCTTCAAACTGCTTCGAAATTTCGCCCCTTTCTCCTCCTTCTGAGTTTATTCCAGACAATCGGACATTTTGTGCCCACTCCTGACGTGTAAAAGCTACACGTTTACATCACGACCATACCATGGGCATTTCACGTGATCAACTGAATCGCTTGTCTGTTTGTCTCCATCTGGAAATTCCCCAATACAGTTTCATAAGGCATTTCTCTGTAGCAAGCAGCATTGGCCCACTACCTACTCTCTGCAATGTATCACATGACGCGTTCGTTGTCCCCCTTGCCACGGGTCACCAACACCTTTTTAAACATGTTCTGTTGTACTCAGGCCGTGACGACGCAACTCACGTCTGCCCCCAAACTAAAACGTTTCCTCCAGCAGCTTTTTCCACTTTCTGCTCATTAACATGCAGGATTTGGGTTGAGTGTGTTAATACCATCGAATCGAGAGTCATACCTTTGCATTACATACAGTACATTTTAATAGGCAAATCTGCTCATTATCGCCGAAGTATGTCAGGTGAAATACTCATCTACTTGTTACGACACAAAAAATCTCTCATGTAAGGTGCGAAATTGGCTTTCATTCAGTCTGTCATCTTACAGTTTGTTTCAGTGTTTTTAGAAATTTAACTTCTGTTAGTGTGAAATAGAGAATGGATGTTTTCCTAGAGAAATTTCATTATGCAAGCATTTTTGAAGCTATATCTAAAAACATAAGAATTTGCCATCTCAGATAGGAATAAAAAATTTTTGTTTCACTGTTTTTGGAAATTCCACATCTAAGGAGTTAAAAAGGGCCTGATTGATTCACTGACTCATCATTGCACAGCTCAAGCTACTAATAATTGAAACTTGAAGTAGGAGAGGGTGTAGATCTTATACTTGAGAAATCGTTTAAGAAGGAATTGTTTGAAATGCCTCTCCTAAGGGTATGAAATAAGGGATGCATTTTGAAAATATCTCACTATTAAGGAAATTTTAAAGCTACAACTACAAAAATTGGTATTTGGTCTGTCAGAGACGAATAAAATATTTCATGTTTCAGCATTCTCGGAAATTCAATACTAAGGGGCTAAGATAACGCGTCAAAATTTTTTTGGAAATAAATAATTATAAAAAACTATTAAAGCATTTTCAATGCTATGTCTATGAAAATTTATTTTGACTTCTCAGTTGGAAAGAAAACGTGTTTCAGTGTTTTCAGAGATGCAACCCCCTAAGGAAATGAAATAGAGTATAAAAACTTTTCTGAAACTATTTCGTTGTGAAATCATTTTCAGAGCTAAGTCTATAAAAATTGTATTTATTGGCACAGTTAGAAATAAAAAACTACATGTTTGACGGTTTTTGCAAATCTAACCCTTGTTATTCTTGTTGTTGTTCTTGAGTATCCTTCTGAATCTTCTTAGCGAATCTATCTCTTGGTATCTGTCTATGATTTTCATCCTCACGCAGCCCTCCAATACTAAACTGATGATCCCTTGCAATCTCAGGACATATCCTACCAACCGATCCCTTATTCTAGTCGAGTTGTTCCACAAATTCCTCTACTCCTCAATTCTATTCAGTACCTCCTAATTAGTTACGTGATCTACCCATCTAATCTTCAGCATTCTTCTGTAGCACCACATTTCAAAGCTTCTATTCTCTTCTTGTCTAAACGGTTTATCGTCCGTATTTCACGTCCATAGATGGCTTCACTCCACTCAAATACTTTCAGAAAAGACTTCCTGACAATTAAATCAATACTCGATGTTAACGAACATCTATTCTTCAGAAACGTCTTCCTCGCTATTGGCAGTCTGCATTTTATATCCTCTCTACTTCGACCATCATCAATTATTTTGCTTCCCAAACAGCAAATCTCATCTACTCATTTAAGTGTCTCATTTCCTAATTAATTCCCTTAGCCTCACCTGCTTTAATTCGATTACATTCCATTATCCTCGTTCTGTTTTTGTTGATGTTCAACTTATATCCTCCTTTCGAGACACTATCAATTCCATTCAACTGGTGTTCCAGGTCCTTTGCTGTCTCTGACAGAATTACAGTGTCATTGGCAAACTTCAGACTTTTTATTTCTCCTCAATGGCTTTTAATTTCTTCTCCAAATTTTTCTTTTGTTTCCTTTACTGCCTGCTCTGTATACAGATTGAATAACATCGGGGATAGACTACAACCCTGTCTCACTCCCTTCCCAAGAACTGCTTCCCTTTCGTGCCCCTCGACTCTTACAAGTGCCATATGGTTTCTGTAAAAACTGTAAATAATCTTTTGCTCCCTGTATTTGACCCCTTCCACCCTCAGAATTTGAAAGAGAGCATTCCAGTCAGCATTGTCAAAAGCTTTCTCTAAGATTACAAATGCAAGTCGTAGGGTCAGTATTGCCTCACTTGTTCCAACATTTCTACGGAATGCTAACTGATCTTCCCTGAGGTCAGCTTCTACCAGTTTTTCCATTCGTTTGTAAAGAATTCGTGTTAGTATTTTCAAGCTCTGAGGTATTAAACTAATAATTAGGTAATTCACACCTGTCAGCATCTGCTTTCTTTGGGATTGGAATTATTATATTATTTTTGAAGACTAAAGGTATTTCGCTTGTCTCATACATCTTGCTCACCAGATGGTAGAATTCTGTCAGGACTGGCTCTCCCAAGGCTATCAGTAATTCTACTGGAATGTTGTCTACTCCCAGGCCCTTGTTTCGACTTAGGTCTTTCAGTGCTCAGTAAAATTCTTCACGCAGTATCATATCTCTCATTTCATCTTCATCTACGTCCCCTTCCATTTGCATAATATTGCCCTCAAGTACATTGCCCTTGTATGGATCCTCTATATACTCCTTCCACCTTTCAACTTCCCCTTCTTTGCTTACAACTGGTTTTCCATCTGAGCTCTTGATACTCATACAAGTGGTTCTCGTTTCTCCAAAGGTCTCTTTAATTATCCTGCAGCCAGTATCTGTCACATGCCTAATGATAAATGCCTCTACATCCCTACGTTTGTCATCAAGCCATCCCTGCTTAGTAATTTTGCACTTCCTGTCGATCTCATTTTTGAGACGTTTGTATTCCTTTTTGCCTGCTTCATTTACTGCATTTTTATAATTTCTCCTTTCATCAGATAAATTCAATATCTCTTTTGTTGCCTACTGATTTCTACTAGCCCCCGTCTTTTTACCTACTTGATCCTCTGCTGCCTTCACTATTTCATCTCTCAAAGCTACCCAATCTTCTTCTACCGTATTTCTTTCCCCCGTTCTTGTCAATCGTTCCCTAATGCTCCCTCTGAAACTCTGAACAGCCTCCATTTCTTTCAGGTTATCGAGGTCTCATCTCTTTAAGTTCCCACCTTTTTGCAGTTTCTTCAATTTTAATCTACAGTTCATAACCAATAGTTTGTGGTCAGAGTCCACATCTGCCCCTGAAAATGTCTTACAGTTTAAAAATTAATTCCGAAATATTTGTCTTACCTTTATATAATCTATCTGAAACCTTCCAGTTTCTCCAGTCCTCTTCCATGTATACAACATTCTTTCATGATTCTTAAACCACGTTAAGTTCTACGCAAAATTCTACCAAGCGGCTTCCTCTCTCATTCCTTACCCCCATTCCACATTCACCCATTACCTTTCCTTTTCTTTCTTTTCCTACTATCGAATTCCATTCCACCACCATTATTAAATTTTCGTCTCCCTTAACTATCTGAATAATTTCTTTTATCTCTTCATACATTTCTTCAATCTTTTCATCATCTGCGGTGGTAGTTGGCATGTAAACTTTTACTATTGTGGTAAGAGAGGGCTTCGCGTCTATCTTGGCTGCATGAATGCGCTCACTATGCTGCTCGTAGTGGCTTATCCGCGTTACTATTATTTTAATTTATTAAACTTACTCCCCCATTACCTCTGTTTAATTTTCTATTTACAACCCCGTATTCACCTGACCAGAAGTCTTGTTCCTTCTGCCACCGAACTTCACTAATTACCACTATATCTGACTTTAACGTGTGCATTTCCTTTTTTAAATTTTCTAAGCTACGTACCCTATTATAGGTTCTGACATTCCAAGCTCCGATCCGTAGAATGCCAGTTTTGTTTCTCTTGAAAACGATGTACTCCTGAGTAGTCGCCGCCCCGAGATCCGAAGGAGGGACTGTTTTACCTCCGGAATATTTTACTCAAGAACACGCTATCATCATTTAACCATGCAGTAAAGCTGCAGGCCCTCGGGAAAAATAACGGCTATAGTTTCCCCTTGCTTTCTCAACAGATACTCCTCCATTTTGGTTGCGCCTACGGCACGGCTATCTGTATCGCTGAGGCACGCAAGCCTCACCGCCAACGGCAAGGTCAATGGTTCATGGTGGTGGGGAGGGGGGGTGGTGGTGAAATAGGCGATAAAAATAAAAAAAAAGTATTTCGTTACATTAAAAAAAATTTGAAACTAAATTCATGAAAACTGGAATTTCACTTCTCGGTTAGATATAAAGAAATAAGTGTTATGAGATGAAACTTTCTACGGAAATATCACCACAAGAACGCAAAAAGCATGATTAACAAAAACCTCGGACTCCAGCTGCCAGACTCGCTTTTTGGTCAGGAGTGAATTCTGAAAAGATCATATTTCTAAGGCCTTAATTAGCGTGAAAAGTTGAGAGGGTGTTGCTGATTGTGAAAAATATAAAAATTCGATTAAAGGAAAACAAAATAAGACTGTGCAAACTGTTGTGGCGTAACAAGCTCGCTACGCCACACATGAGAAGGAAGCCGAAAGGCACGCGTACACACATGTCGACTGCCGTCAAGTCTGGAACAGGATACGTTATTGAATACTATAAAGAAAATACGTATCTTTGGAATATACTTAACTTTTAATCAATCCTTGTGATACATCTCTCTTGACTATACAAATGAGACTCTTAAGATACATGCACTGTGACAATTGGCGCCTTGCTAAGTCGTAGCCATTAACTTAGCTGAAGGCTATTCTAACTGTCTCTCGGCAAATGAGAGCAAAGGCTTCGTCAGTATAGTCGCTAGCAACGTCGTCGTACAACTGGGGCGAGTTCTCGTACGTCTCTCGAGACCTGCCGTGTGGTGGCGCTCGGTCTGCGATCACACAGTGGCGACACGCGGGTTCGACATGTACTAATGGACCGCGGCCGATTTAAGCTACCACCTAGCAAGTGTGGTGTCTGGCAGTGACACCACATTCCTCCCCCGCAAATCGGCGAACGGTCGTGCTATAAGGCGTCCGCCCGCCGTGGGGAGGACCCCATGTTGACGTATGCGATGAGGTGGGGAGCCTAACAACAGGCGAGGCTGTGCCACCCGCACCCGGCCATTCGGTCCGAGGGGAGCTAGGAAACGCCTGAAAACCTAGTCCAGGGTGCACGTCAACATGCGGTGTATGCGCCCGTAGAGAGACAGGAGGGGCCGAAGGGTCGACCTCCATTGCGTCGGGGCTCCCGACGCGCGAGGACGCCATGTGGTCCGGAGCGGGCAAGAGTTCCATGGTGGAGGACAGCCGGTCACGGGAAGCGAGCGGCGGCGCGTGACCCAGGGAGGCGCCAGGCGGTTGCAGCGACGCGTCCACTGCGGGCGGCGCCGGCGGGAGAACAGGCGGCGGCGTCGGCGCGTCGCCATGAGGCAATATGGAAGGCAGTGTCGGTAACACCTGGGGATGAGGCGAGCCAGTAGATGGGTCCCCAGGGCGCTGACCGGATGGCGCCGTCGCTGAAAGCAGACGGGGAGCGGCAGAACCCAGGCGACGACAGAGGCGCAGCTGATTGAGATGCCGACGCACCTCACCAGAGGCCCCCAAAACCAAATACATCGCGCGGCCGAGGCAGCGAAGAATGCGCCCTGCGAGCCAACGCCGTGAACCGCGAAAGTTGCGATAGAAAACAACGTCGCCAGGAGCAAAAACAGTAGTCTGCCGCTGCACAGGAACCTGATGCGGCGGATGCAGCAAGGACATCAAGGTTCGATGAGGACGACCGTGGAGCAACTCAGCCGGCGAGCGACCATCGCGGGGCTGAGAACGATACGAAGACAAAAAGAGCAATAACGCGTCCTCCCGAGAATGCGACTCTTTCAACTTCAACATCTGTGACTTGAAAGTCCGGACCAACCGTTCAGCGGCACCGTTTGACTGAGGCGAAAACGGCGCGGATGTCAGATGTTGAATACCATTGGCCTTGCAGAATGACTGAAATTCTGCGGAAATGAATTGTGGGCCATTGTCGGAAACAATAGTCTGGGGAAGACCTTCAATGCAAAAGATAGCGGACAATGCATGGATGGTGGCAGATGACGTCGTGGAAGACATCCGGACAACAAAAGGAAAATTACTGAAGGAATCCACCACAACCAACCATCGAGCATTCCAGAATGGACCAGCAAAATCGATGTGCAAGCGTCGCAAAGGGGAAGTGGCTGTCGGCCATGCAAAGAATTTCCGCGGCGGGGCGGATTGTTGTTCGGCACACGCCACGCAAGAAGAGCACATATTCGTAATCGCAGCATCGATTCCAAACCAAGTACAGTGCTGACGAGCAAGTTGTTTCGTGCGCACTAAACCCCAATGTCCGTGGTGAAGAAGCCGTAAGACAGAGGACTGTAACGAACGTGGGACCACGACTCTGGAATGATCATTATCCGAACGCAACAACAAAACACCACGTCGTACAAAAAGTCTCTCCTTGTGAGCAAAAAATCGGCGAACCAACGGATCCTCGATCCGTGACTTTGACAAGGGCCATTGCGTAGCAACAAAACGCAAAACAGTAGCAAGGACAGGATCAGCAGCTGTGGCTGTAGCTACACGACGAAAATCAATCGGAAACGATTCGACCACGTCATCGGTTTCCGAATCAATGAACATGCAAGCAAGTTCGGAAGAATCGAATGCTCTATCCTCAGCAACAGGCAAACGGGACAACGCATCAGCGTTGCCGTGTTTAGCAGTGGACCGTTACAAAATATCGTAGCGGTACTGCGAGAGGAAAAGAGACCAGCGAATGAATTTCTGCGCTGTACGTGGAGGTACAGGCTTGTTTGGATGAAAAAGCGATGTCAAAGGTTTGTGGTCTGTGATGACGGTAAAGTGACGACCATACAAGAAATCATGGAACTTAGTAACACCAAACACGAGAGCTAAAGCTTCTTTCTCTATCTGGGAATAATTGCGTTGCGCAGACGAGAGCAATTTTGACGCAAAGGCAATAGGGCGATCATGCGAACCATCTTTGTGCGCAAGCACAGCACCAATCCCGAATTCCGATGCATCGACCATCAACAAAAGGGGTTTCTGGGGATCGAATGGCGTAAGGCAAGTATTTGAAAGCAACGCCGATTTCAACCGGCGAAAGGCGCGTTCGCATTCGGTCGTCCAGACGAACGGAACACCTTTACGGCGTAAGCGATGAAGCGGAGCTGAAATGGAAGAGGCATTGCGCAGAAAGCGATGATAATAGGTAATTTTTCCCAACACACTCTGTAGCTGCTTCAAGTTCTGCGGCGAAGGTAACTCCTGTATGGCACGTAGGTGCTCTGGACTCGGATGTATGCCTTGGGCATTGATAACATGGCCCAAATATGGTAAGTCACGAGCAAAAAACACACATTTGTCCTTCCTCAATCGAAGACCATTTTGTCGCAATACCTGAAATAACGTTCGTAGGTTTGCTAAATGTTCGGCTTCTGTCTTTTCAGAGATCACTATATCGTCCAGATAGTTCGCAGCAGTAGGGACCGACGCACAAACAGTTTGTAAATATTGCTGAAACAATGCAGGGGCGGATGCACACCCGAATGGCAGTCTTTTGAATCGGTACAATCCAAGATGCGTGTTAACCACCAAGACGCGCTGGGATTCTGCATCCACTGGTATTTGCAAGTACGCATCTGCTGGGTCCAATTTCGAAAAGTATTTACCCGGGCACAGTTTATCAAAAAGATCTTCCGGGCGGGGCAAAGGAAAAGTTGCAGGCACAAGTTGTGGATTCACAGTTGCCTTGAAGTCCACGCAAAGTCTCAATTTTCCGGAAGGTTTTGGCAAAATTACTAAGGGTGAGGCCCAGAGAGAAGCCTGCACACGTTCATTTACACCTTGAGATTCTAAACCGTGTAATGTTCTTGCGACCTCATCACGCAATGAGTGGGGAAAATTGCACGCTCTGAAAAATTTCGGTTGCGCGTCCACTTTGAGTTCCAAATGTGCTTCATAGTTCTTAGCGCAACCAAGGCCCGGTGCAAAAATGTCTGCAAATTCTTCACAAAGGCGAGAAACACTGGCGGAAGGCACAGTCTGATTCACTGATAGGACCTGATTTACGGTAGACAAGTTAAACAACTGAAATAAATCTAAACCAAACAAGTTCACTGCAGTAGAAGAACGAAGAACGTACAATGACACAAGTTTTGTTTGTCCCTTGTATGTGGCAAGAAGGCTGCACTGTCCTAACACAGGTATCTGCTGTCCTAAATAACTATTGAGCTGAACATTTGCGGCACGCAACGGAGGTTTGCCCAGTTGGTTGTACATATCTTGATTGAGCAATGAAACTGCAACTCCGGTATCGAGCGGGAATGGTATCACTTTGCCTCCAAAGTCTAAGTCTACAAAAAGTTTATTGTCCTGCTGACGACAAGAGCGACTTTCACGTGCAATTTGAACTGATACAGGTACAGAAGCACTTGCGACTTTACGAGAGTTCCGGCGACGTCGACGCACACTTTTTGTGGGACGAACACAGTCACTGTGAGATAAAGTGGCACTGGACGGGGTGGAATCAACGACATGAATGTCCATGGGCGAAGGTCCACGAGCCTGATTGTCCCTGGTTCGATTCCGGCGCGAAGCAAAGGGCCTGGAAATGTCGTGAATGTCTGATCTTAGCTTTTTCTGGCAAACACTTTGAACATGTCCTTTCTTATGACAGTAAAAGCAAATAGCTTGGCGTGACGGGCAATTGTCACGCGAATGTCTAGTTGCACACCGCGGACATGATTTGAGCACGGCATTGGCAAGCGTACGCGGCACACGTGTTTGCGAGCTAGGCTGCAGCTGCGCGGACGTGCGCGAGGGCCGTTTAGCGTCCCGTGCTGCGCGCCCGGCGGGCCGGTTAATGTGACACACTGCTGGCGAAGTTTCAAATGATTCCTGAGCGAAGTCAAGTGTGTCTTGCCTATCCAATAAGTCTATCACTTGTTGAAGGGAGGGATTAACTAGTTTCAAAATCTGTACCCGTATGCGAACATCAGAAACGTTCTGTGCTATTGCATCACGCACCATAGTATCTGAATACGGAAGTCCACATGCACATGCAAAATCACAATCCCCAGTATGTCCTTGCAATGTTGCAACCCACTCCCTATTAGTCTGACCGGCCGTACGTTTCGTACGAAAGAACATATACCTTTTTGCAACTACATTAACTGTTTCCTTGAAATAGGCATCTAAAGCAGACAAAATTTCTTCGTAGGACAGAGTTGCTATGTCGCGTCGGGGAAACAATTTCACTATCACACGGTAGGTGGACACACCGACACAAGAAAGCAAAAACGGCTGCCGCTCATTACCTTGAATTCTGTAGGCGGCTAGATGGAAGCCAAATTGTCGGGACCACTCAGTCCACGACTCGTGGGCTGCTTCAAAGCTACGAAACGGAGGTGCAACGGCATGTTGAGGCTGCGGTAGTGATGAAGCGGCGGCGGCCGCATCGTTTTGCAGCGCACGTTGACCCTGGACGAGCTGTCCCAGGGCATCCAACAACGCCTGCGTCTGCTGATTCTGAAAGCGATAAAATTCGGACAGTACATCTGGAGAATGTGGCGAAGCCATGACACAAATAAATCAGAGCAAAGCAAGTAGAAAGAACACGATCCTGTAATCCTCGTCGTCAATCTGTTGTGGCGTAACAAGCTCGCTATGCCATACATGAGAAGGAAGCCGAAAGGCACGCGTACACACATGTCAACTGCCGTCAAGTCTGGAACAGGATACGTTATTGAATACTATAAAGAAAATACGTATCTTTGGAATATACTTAACTTTTAATCAATCCTTGTGATACATCTCTCTTGACTATACAAATGAGACTCTTAAGATACATGCACTGTGACAATTGGCGCCTTGCTAAGTCGTAGCCATTAACTTAGCTGAAGGCTATTCTAACTGTCTCTCGGCAAATGAGAGCAAAGGCTTCGTCAGTATAGTCGCTAGCAACGTCGTCGTACAACTGGGGCGAGTTCTCGTACGTCTCTCGAGACCTGCCGTGTGGTGGCGCTCGGTCTGCGATCACACAGTGGCGACACGCGGGTCCGACATGTACTAATGGACCGCGGCCGATTTAAGCTACCACCTAGCAAGTGTGGTGTCTGGCAGTGACACCACACAAACCACACAGCGTCTACGCGAGCCAAACAGCAGGCATTAAGCTAGTCAAATATATGAAAATCGGTTTTCTCGCGATCACTATCTCCCCTTAAAAAATTCTGTAAGGAATTTTATCAAGCACTTTACATAACAGTTCGTATTTGCACTACTGGCCATTAAAAATTGCTACACCATGAAAAAATGCAGATGACAAACGGGTATTCATTGGACAAATATATTATACTAGAACTGACATGTTATTACATTTTCATGCAATTTGGGTGCATAGATCCTGAGAAATCAGTACCCAGAACAACCACCTCTGGCCGTAATAACGGCCTTGATACGCCTGGGCATTGAGTCAAACAGCGCTTGGATGGCGTGTACAGGTACAGCTGCCCATGCAGCTTCAACACGATACCACAGTTCATCAAGAGTAGTGACTGGCGTATTGTGACGAGCCAGTTGCTCGGCCACCATTGACCAGACGTTTTCAATTGGTGAGAGATCTGGAGAATGTGCTGGCCAGGGCAGCAGTCGAACATTATGTGTATCCAGAAAGGTACGTACAGGACCTGCAACATGCGGTCGTGCATTATCCTGCTGAAATGTAGGGTTTCGCAGGGATCGAATGAAGGGTAGAGCCACGGGTCGTAACACATCTGAAACGTAACGTCCACTGTGCAAAGTGCCATCAATGCGTACAAGAGGTGACCGAGACGTGTAATTAACGGCATCCCATACCATCACCTCGGGTGATACGCCAGTATGGCGATGACGAATACACGCTTCCAATGTGCGTTCACAGCGATGTCGCCAAACACGGATGCGACCATCATGATGCTGTAAACAGAACCTGGATTTATCCGAAAAAAATGACGTTTTATCATTCGTGCACCCAGGTTCGTCGTTGAGTACACCATCGCAGGCGCTCCTGTCTGTGATGCAGCGTCAAGGGTAACCGCAGCCATGGTCTCCGAGATGATAATCGATGCTGCTGCAAACGTCGTCGAACTGTTTGTGCAGATGGTTGTTGTCTTGCAAACGTCCCCATCTGTTGACTCGGGGATTGAGACGTGGCTGCACGATTCGTTACAGCCATGCGGATAAGATGCCTGCAATCTCGACTGCTAGTGATACGAGGCCGTTGGGATCGAGCACGGCGTTCCGTATTACCCTCCTGAACCCACCGATTTCATATTCAGCTAACAGTCATTGGATCTCGACCAACGCGAGCAGCAATGTCGCGATACGATAAACCGCAATCGCGATAGGCTACAATCCGACCTTTATGAAAGTCGGAAACGTGATGGTACGCATTTTCCCTCCTTACACGAGGCATCACAACAACGTCTCACCAGGTAACACTTGTCAACTGCTGTTTGTGTATGAGAAATCGGTTGGAAACTTTCCTCATGTCAGCACGTTGTAGATATCGTCACCGGCGCCAACTTTGTGTGAATGCTCTGAAAAGCTAATCATTTGCATATTACAGCAACCTGTCGGTTAAATTTCACGTCTGTAGCACGTCATCTTCGTGGTGTAGCAATTTTAATGGCCAGTAGTGTATATGTTGTAGTGCCTTAATCGTACTTTATTGACAGGATCTTCCTTTTACGAACTTTAATAAAACCCTTGAGTTTTTCGTATATGGCACTGCAGAGCACACTGAGTTATAGCAACTATTGAAATCCGGAACCAGTATTAACATAACTGTCTCCAGTTACTGAGAACCAGAGTGTAAATGCTAGCCTTTCTTTGTTTTATATTGCTAGTGGGTAATCGGCAACCTGCTATTAAATTTCGCACTTAATTGCAACCATCAGCCAAGGAGAAGCACCAGCCGACAAACGTGGTTGGTTTTACAGTAATGCTGCAGATGGCTGGAGGTACTATTCAGTAATAATTGCACCATCTCCACACGTTTCACGATTGCGTAAAAATTCAGAAATCTACATTTATTTTTCTCTACGCCATTTCGCTTGCTGTGACGGAAACAGTACACTCGCCGTGAAAAAAATCCTGTTTGAGTGTCACAGTTCCGTATCGCAAAAATGACTTTAGGGCTAAAAATAACACAACAGATTGCTCTTTCTCTCTTATCCTCTCACGTTACCTCTAGTATAAACGCTTGTTCACAGATACAAGCGAATGGTAGGGAACAGTGGCGAATTGTCCGCGCACGCTCCTTTGCTTGTGTTCCATTCCATTCGCTCGTTTTTAAGCGAGGTTTTACGACCTCATCGTTGAAGAGAGGCTAAATCCTAATCTTTTCCCATAAACCATATCGGGAACCTTGACATTCTGAAGCAAGCCACATTTTCGTTTCTAATGACATCAATCGACATCGATAACACATTAAATGTTAACTATCTGGCCTTTTTTTATCTACATAGGGGGTCAGTCAATACAGCCGCTGAAATTTGTTAAATATGTCCAGGACATTTATTCACCGAACGTCATAAATTCAGATTACATCTCCATACATATCTGCAAGGTGTCAGAATGATAAAATTGTGCAGGTCAGAACACTTTTCTAAGCAGTATGGCAGGAATATGGGGAGATGAAATGTATGGCAGCACTAAGTACCCTGTGCCACGCACTGTTTGACGTAATAAATGAGGATGTAAGGTGACCGTGAGCACGGACAAGACGCAACAAGTCGTTGTATATAGGTACCGTATTTCAGAGCAGATAACCGCAGACGCCTGGAGGATACTGTACTCCATCAGAACTAACAAAATGCGGCGGTCCACTTTTCTGAAGCCGTTCATTCGCAGGAAGAAAACCGAGCGTATTACTTTATTAGCCGTTAGTCTCCAATTAATGCTGCATCAGCGGCGAGATATATCTCTGTCTGTAGGTGCCTAAGGGCAGAGGAGAAGTAAATTGCCGGCGCTAACAATGGCTGCACGCAGAGGGAGACATGTTTATGGAGCTGTTATCTCCTCGCAACTTAAACAATGCGCAACTCTGCCGCCCGAGACTTAGCACCCGCGAGACGGCCCTCTTCCCCATAGTCTGGGTGCGTTCTAGCGCCCTCGGCATAGCGACATCGTTGCTACTCTCATACAAAGCTCTAGTCACTAACGAGCTAACGCCCTGTGCCACTGGAGTCTATAAACCATGCTAAGTGGATGATACCCTGCTACTAAGATAGCATGAAAGAAGTCTAGCAGTGGAAACCATTTCAGTTTCAAAATACGGCGTCAACCGTCAAACCCATACACACCTTTCGCGAAATATGGCATTACCTGAGACAGGCATTGACGTCATGCGATAAGAAAAGCGTTTCAGCTGACTAGGTAGTTGTATTAATCGTCACAGCACGGAGAATCGTGGTTTGGGGAGGTGTTAGTGCTCGGTTCCTGTCTGAGATGGGAACTTAGGGTAAAACGTTTTTGATTTAGCCCGCATCATCGACCAGTTTTACAGCCTTTCGAACATGTCTTACTGTATTTATATTGCAGTGTGTTAAGCAAGGTTTGAAAGACGAACCGGAGCTGGTGTCCGGGCACATTCTGTAAATCAATTAATTCGTTTTGCAAAAGATTTCAATATGGCTCAAATTAAAGCCCAGCTAATGACACCATCTGTATGTGAACCTTTCAGATTTTAGGCCCTTGAATGTTTTTGAAGCGCACCACTTCTACGTTTCAAACTTTGCAACAAAGTAGAAAAATGGATAAATTTGAAACAATATTTTTTATCCTATAATCTTCGAGATACGATTGTTTAAATTCGAGCTAAATCTAGCAACTAACTTCCTTTCTTACGTCAAGTGAATGAGTGGAAACGGTTTAAAGTGAATCAAATAAATAAAAAACTGCATTCTTATGATGAACTTGAAAACTCGTCTCCAAAAATGTTTCTTCATTAGGATTTTACGTGCAAAAAACACGTTTTTGTGAGGGTTTTTTTTTATTACTTTTTTTTATACGCGTGACACTTCCGTGTTTCAGACTTGTGTGAATGGGTTCAGGTTTTGTACGAAGTTAGACCAGTACAAATAATTAATAATCGAACTGTTTTGTGAAAACATTATCCGGCGCCACGGTATAAATAACGTGGTTCGAAAGACAATAAAAAACCTACAACGGATCAGTCGTTGCCTGAGGCAAAAAAATCTATATCAATGGCGAAGATATGGCTGACTAATGTCAAACTTATGGTAGAGTAAGGATTAGGAACCAGAGTGAAAAAGCCTAAAATGCTAAAAAAGACGAATATGTCGTTGGCAGACGTAAGAATATAAAAGAAGGGAAATAGTTTTTCGACTTATCTGGCAGCCTGAAAGACATTTAAATCAAAACTTTTGACTTATTCGTACTTTTTTACGAGTCAACCCTACTTTTTAGCGCAGCGAGGTCTCTTAACTTTAAGGTATTGGCACACCTGCATTGTGAAATCTACAGGCGATAGTCCATGACTCCATGTCCAAAATTCAAAACATTCGCAAGCCATAGTAAATAATATACGGTATCATTTGGTTGAAGAGCATACATATAATAACTAAAGTTTTACTGAGGGGGGGGGGGGGGGCGGCGGTAGGAGAATAAAATTTATTGAGATGGATTTGTTTCTGTGAAGACGGTAAAAAAACTTTTTCATTTCTGGATGGGAGCGCAGTTGAATTTTCCCCCAAGGGGATCATTTTTCCCCCAAACTCACTCCTAATACATGTAGGGCGACGAGTGTGGGAACAAATAGACACAATTTTTTTCTAGAGAGTGGAATGATTCTACAATAGGGAGTACGTGAGAGTGGCGATGCATCTGTAATGGGAAGTGTCTCAGTGGGGATACACGCACCAATTTCGTGTCATGAGAAATGCCATACTAGATGACATGATAGCATGAATCGTGTTATATGGCATGACATCATGTACTACGTAATTTTACATCATATTATATGGATGGGTACTAATACTAACAAGTAAAAAGATTGAATATATGAAGATAATTTTGTGGATTTAAATGTCTTTGAAGCTGCCAGATAAATAGAAAAGCTAGTTACCTTTCTTTACATGCCTAATCTGCCAAGAACGCATTAATTTTTTTTATTTTGCGGTGGTAGGGGCATATTCCTATCTGTAATTTTATTATCTGTGATTCCAAGCTACTGGACTCTTTCTAGAAAAAACCTAGGCCCGCACTATCTGATTTGGACCACAAATTTTTATATTGAACATAGTATAACTGAAAGCCTCCTTATTGTCTATGGCTGAGGGTACACTGAGTACCGTAATTGTTTTTCGCCTTTACTGTTCCATGCCCTGATAGTGCATGGGGAGAGAGACCACTGGTTCTTTGCCATGGACGCCCGAATTTCTTTAATTTTCCTTCGGTGCTCGTTACGATGTAGGCCCACTCTGACAACATGAGCCATGGTGTCCATCTAAATGTAATAAGTTGTTAAATATGCTGATCAGCCAGAACAATATGATCACCGACCTGCTATCGATATAAAACCGTTCAGGCGATAGCAGCGTCACCTGGCGATGAATGAATGCTAGACATACGCACGGCGCATGTAGTATCAGTGAGCATGCTGTTCGTGTGTAGAATGGGGAATGCACGCGATCTATCTGAGTTTGAACAAGGGAGGATTGTGAGATTGTGATGGCCCGGAGGCACGGCACGAGCATTTCGGAAACCGCACGACTTTTTGGGTCTTCTTGGAGCGCTGTGGTGAGTGTCTTCAACACAAGGCGAATGCAAGATGAAAGCACGTCCAGACGTAGTGAGATTGGGTGCCACCCCTCATTACAGATGTCGGACGTCGTAGGCTGGGCAGACTGGCAAAACACGGCAGGCGGCGAACTGTGGCGCCACTAACATCGGACTTTAATGCTGGTCAGAATACAAATTCAGAACACACTGTGCACCGAATACTCTTAGCGACGCGCTGCCAACTACCCATGCATTTGCCAATGTGAACACCACGACATCGGCTACGACGACTGAGATGGGCACGTGACCATCGGTACTAGACGATGGCGGAGAGGCAGATAGTTGCATGGTCTCATGAATCCCGATACCTTCTTCGTCATAGCGATGGGAGGGCCCAAATCCGTCATCTTCCAAGGAAACAGCTCTTTGATAGCTGTAATGCGGGACGGAGACAAGCTGGCGCCGGCTCGTCTATGCTTTGGGGAACATTCGCGTGGGCATCCACAGGTTGCAATGGAGCTCGTCCAAGGCCCCATGACGGCCAAGGAGTATCTACACTGGTTGCAGACCACGTACAATCGTTCATGACGATCATGTTTCTTGACGGCAGTGACATTGTTCAGAAAGGTAATGCATAGTGTCACAAGGCTAGGAGTGTGATATACTGTTACGAGAAACAGAGTAGCGAGTTTCAGTTAATGGGCTGCCCCCCCCCCCCCCCCCCCATATCTCGCCAGATCTCAACTCGATCGGAAACATCTGGGAATCTGGGATGTGATTGAATGTACGAGGGCAGTTCAATAAGTAATGCAACACATTTTTTTTCTGAAACAGGGGTTGTTTTATTCAGCATTGAAATACACCAGCTTATTCCCCAATCTTTTAGCTACACAACACTATTTTTCAACGTAATCTCCATTCAATGCTACGGCCATAGGCCACCTTGAAATGAGGGCCTGTATGCCTGCACGGTACCATTCCACTGGTCGATGTCGGAGCCAACGTCGTACTGCATCAATAACGTCATCATCCGCGTAGTGCGTCCCACGGATTGCGTCCTTCATTGGGCCAAACATATGGAAATCCGACGGTGCGAGATCGGGGCTGTAGGGTGCATGAGGAAGAACAGTCCACTGAAGTTTTGTGAGCTCCTCTCGGGTGCGAAGACTTGTGTGAGGTCTTGCGTTGTCATGAAGAAGGAGAAGCTCGTTCTGATTTTTGTGCCTACGAACACGCTGAAGTCGTTTCTTCAATTTCTGAAGAGTAGCACAATACACTTCAGAGTTGATCGTTTGACCATGGGGAAGGACATCGAACAGAATAACCCCTTCAGCGTCCCAGAAGACTGTAACCGTGACTTTACCGGCTGAGGGTATGGCTTTAAACTTTTTCTCGGTAGGGGAGTGGGTGTGGCGCCACTCCATTGATTGCCGTTTTGTTTCAGGTTCGAAGTGATGAACCCATGTTTCATCGCCTGTAACAATATTTGTCAAGAAATTGTCACCCTCAGCCACATGACGAGCAAGCAATTCCGCACAGATGGTTCTCCTTTGCTCTTTATGGTGTTCGGTTAGACAACGAGGGACCCAGCGGGAACAAACCTTTGAATATCCCAACTGGTGAACAATTGTGACAGCACTACCAACAGAGATGTCAAGTTGAGCACTGAGTTGTTTGATGGTGATCCGTCGATCATCTCGAACGAGTGTGTTCGCACGCTCCGCCATTGCAAGAGTCACAGCTGTGCACGGCCGGCCCGCACGCGGGAGATCAGACAGTCTTGCTTGACCTTGCGGCGATGATGACACACGCTTTGCCCAACGACTCACCGTGCTTTTGTCCACTGCCAGATCACCGTAGACATTCTGCAAGCGCCTATGAATATCTGAGATGCCCTGGTTTTCCGCCAAAAGAAACTCGATCACTGCCCGTTGTTTGCAACGCACATCCGTTACAGACGCCATTTTAACAGCTCCGTACAGCGCTGCCACCTGTCGGAAGTCAATGAAACTACACGAGACGAAGCGGGAATGTTTGAAAATATTCCACAAGAAATTTCCGGTTTTTTCAACCAAAATTGGCCGAGAAAAAAAATGTGTTGCATTACTTATTGAACTGCCCTCGTAGCTTCAGAGCTCATCGCTGCCCGGAATTTACGCGAGTTAGGTGACTTTTGTGGCAGATGTGGTGCCAGTTTCCACAAGCGACCTACCGAGGCCTCATTGCTTCCATGCCACGCCGCGTCATCGCTGTTATCCTCGCCAAAGGTGGACACACCGGCTATTGGGTATATGGTCATAATTTTCTGGCTGATCGGCGCATGTCGTCAGAGATATATTTTCAGTTGTATTAGTGTAGTAAACGCCCCCTCCGTGGCAGACACATGTACTCCGTGTCCGTGGGGGAAGTACTCGGCACAGCAAGTAAGATTCTATTCTGTTTTTGGCGGCTATGAGAGCAATGTCTATTGTACAGAATGGTAATCAATGTGTTTCAATATATGTGGTCAGTTGGAGTGTAACTCCAATTTAAGCCGTTGTTGAAGCGATCAGCTCTTCTTCGTGTCGACTCTGTCTCTTCTGTTAATGTAAACTGGCATGGATCCCATACCGACGCTGCAAAATTAGTCGAATGAAGGTTGGGCCATCGATCTTCTTCGTGGTCTTGTCATACACCCTTGGGATTCATCGGATAAATCTGTCACTCACAGGCGTCCCGTATTGTTGGAGCGGTATTTCTATTTTTATTTGAACAAAAACACTAGTCATGAGTTTTGTACAGTTTCGACGCACAACAGTAGCTTGTAGCTGGCTACGGTTACACAAAGCATGAACACTTGCAATAGTGCAAGGCCTTGAGAGACTCTTCAAGTCCATCAAATTGCTATGAAAGATACAGCCAAAGGCAAGTACCAGACACTGTACGAGTTCGCAGCGTAGAATGTCAACAGAACGATCGCCACCGCATACCTGCAAGTACGTAGGGACGAACACCAGACAGTTGTTTTCGCTGAGCGGGCAGCTTTACACTGAAGTGACAAAAGCCGGGGGATAGCGGTATGCACACACACACGGAAGGCGGTGGTATCGCGTCTACATGGTGTAGAAGGGCAGTGCATTGGCGAGCCGTCATTTGTACTCAGATGATTCGTGTAAAAATGTTTATGAGGAACCGACAGACTCTGTAGCCGAATTCCATTTCGGAAGTAGCTAGAGAATTCAGTGTTCCGAGACCGACGGTGTCAAGAGTACGCCGAGAATACCAAACTTCGAGAAGTACCTCTCACCATGGACAACACAGTGGCTGACAGCCTTTACTTAATGACCGAGAGGAGTGGTGTTTGCGTACAGTCGTCAGTGCTAACAGACAAGGAACACTGCGAGAAATAACCGAAATCAACGTGGGACGTACAACCAATGAATCTGTGAGGACAGTGCGGCATATCTGTTGTTTATGGGCCAGGCGGCAGCCGACTGACGTGAGTACCTTTGCTAACAGCGTGATATCACCTGCAGCGCCTTTCCTGTGCCCCTGAGAATATCGGTGCGCGCCGTGCTCACTCCGAACTATGCGTTTCCTTGAACTTGGCTGTCTATCTGTGTTTGGTTTCTGCCATTGTTGCGGTTATGCCGCTGTTCTTCCTCCTTCTACGTGTGGCAGCCACGATGTGTATCGATATTGCACCGTGTACCATCTTTGGTCTTCTGCATATGGTTTTCGGCTAGGGGGTCTGCGGGCAGTCGGTCGGTTGGTGCGGACCATGGAGGATATCTCGGTACGGTGCAGTCGGCTGGGTCCACTGGCGGTCCCTGCGCAGTGTCGGAGCGTATCTGGAGGTGTCCGATCGCTACGAGCGCCGTCAAAGTTGAGTGGTGTGTTAAGTACCCAAGCCACGTCCGTTCATGTTGTGTCGTTCGTTTCGGTGGTTCACTGTTGGGGAGCTTTTCCTGTGAGCAACACCGAGAGTTTGTAGTGGTGAAATTGAGCCACTGTGCGGTGGAGTTAACTACACTCCTGGAAATGGAAAAAGGAACACATTGACACCGGTGTGTCAGACCCACCATACTTGCTCCGGACACTACCAGGAACCGCGGTGTTGGCCGTCGAATGGCGCTAGCTGCGCAGCATTTGTGCACCGCCGCCGTCAGTGTCAGCCAGTTTGCCGTGGCATACGGAGCTCCATCGCAGTCTTTAACACTGGTAGCATGCCGCGACAGCGTGGACGTGAACCGTATGTGCAGTTGACGGACTTTGAGCGAGGGCGTATAGTGGGCATGCGGGAGGCCGGGTGGACGTACCGCCGAATTGCTCAACACGTGGGGCGTGAGGTCTCCACAGTACATCGATGTTGTCGCCAGTGGTCGGCGGAAGGTGCACGTGCCCGTCGACCTGGGACCGGACCGCAGCGACGCACGGATGCACGCCAAGACCGTAGAATCCTACGCAGTGCCGTAGGGGACCGCACCGCCACTTCCCAGCAAATTAGGGACACTGTTGCTCCTGGGGTATCGGCGAGGACCATTCGCAACCGTCTCCATGAAGCTGGGCTACGGTCCCGCACACCGTTAGGCCGTCTTCCGCTCACGCCCCAACATCGTGCAGCCCGCCTCCAGTGGTGTCGCGACAGGCGTGAATGGAGGGACGAATGGAGACGTGTCGTCTTGAGCGATGAGAGTCGCTTCTGCCTTGGTGCCAATGATGGTCGTATGCGTGTTTGGCGCCGTGCAGGTGAGCGCCACAATCAGGACTGCATACGACCGAGGCACACAGGACCAACACCCGGCATCATGGTGTGGGGAGCGATCTCCTACACTGGCCGTACACCACTGGTGATCGTCGAGGGGACACTGAATAGTGCACGGTACATCCAAACCGTCATCGAACCCATCGTTCTACCATTCCTAGACCGGCAAGGGAACTTGCTGTTCCAACAGGACAATGCACGTCCGCATGTATCCCGTGCCACCCAACGTGCTCTAGAAGGTGTAAGTCAACTACCCTGGCCAGCAAGATCTCCGGATCTGTCCCCCATTGAGCATGTTTGGGACTGGATGAAGCGTCGTCTCACGCGGTCTGCACGTCCAGCACGAACGCTGGTCCAACTGAGGCGCCAGGTGGAAATGGCATGGCAAGCCGTTCCACAGGACTACATCCAGCATCTCTACGATCGTCTCCATGGGAGAATAGCAGCCTGCATTGCTGCGAAAGGTGGATATACACTGTACTAGTGCCGACATTGTGCATGCTCTGTTGCCTGTGTCTATGTGCCTGTGGTTCTGTCAGTGTGATTATGTGATGTATCTGACCCCAGGAATGTGTCAATAAAGTTTCCCCTTCCTGGGACAATGAATTCATGGTGTTCTTATTTCAATTTCCAGGAGTGTATATTGGTTCACTACAATTCAAATGCACCAGCGGAATTTTCTGCCTTGATGCCGTTAGTGTGCTGGTTACCTCCCCTGGGCACTGACGTAAATTCAGGCAGCATTCGTTTTTGGTGAAGTTAACTGTATTACCTTAGTTGAAATTCAAGTGTACGAGTGGAATTTTCTACCTTGTGGCAGTTAGTGTTCCGGTTACCTGCCCTGGCCACTAACGTAATTTCAGGCAGCATCCTTTCCTCACCTGTTGTCACTGTCCAACATGGTGTGTAGTTTTGACAGCTTCATACATATTTCATTGTGGATAATCACATTCGTAACAGTTTGGTCTTTGAGTTTTTATGTACCGATTGGTGCCTAGCAAGTCGTTTGGTCGGTCGGTCTGTGACTGTCTGTTGGTTGGGTTACCGATGGATCAAGTGTAGATGTCTCACCTAAGTGAACGTTAATTTTTTGAGGGCAGGCCCTTAATTGTTTTAGTGGCAATTTTAGCTGCATGTCTTTAGTCACTTGAAATTTATCTTGTTGCCTTTTATGATTTCTTGTTTGGAGGCTGTGAGTTACAATGGCTCTGAGCACTATGGGACTTAACAGTTTGGAGGCCTTCAGCCATGAAAGAATTGGATTTTGAAACTTGTGGTTGTAAAGGTTCGGCTATGTGCCATTTTGGTTTAAAGGTGTTATTAAATTACAATAAATTACCATTGTGGAAGTGAAACTGCCCGATACATTATTTGGTCCTTTTCACAATCCTAATCACCTATTCTGCCCAGCTGGTTTAGCGGGCGTCTCAAGTTGGAATCTAGACGACTGGGAAACCGTGTGCACAGATCCCATGAAGCCGTGAACCCAGCTTGCCAACAGGTCACACTGTGCAAGCTAATGGTGGCGCCATTATGGTATGGGCTGTGTTTATACGGAATGGACCGCGTCCTCTGGACCGAGCGAGGTGGCGCAGTGGTTAGCACACTGGACTCGCATTCGGGAGGACGACGGTTCAATCCCGTCTCCGGCCATTCTGATTTAGGTTTTCCGTGATTTCCCTAAATCGCTTCAGGCAAATGCCGAGATGGTTCCTTTGAAAGGGCACGGCCGGTTCCCTTCCCCATCCTTCCCTCCCCCGAGCTTGCGCTCCGTCTCTAATGACCTCGTTGTCGACGGGACGTTAAACACTAGTCTCCTCCTCCTCCGCGTCCTCTGGTCCAGCTGAACTGACCATAGCAAATGGTTATATTCGGCTACATCATTTGAAGCCATTGATATACTTCATAATAACGTGCCATGTCACCTGGCCACAACAGTACGCGATTGGTTTTAAGAACGTTGCAGATATGTTCAAATGTGTGTGAAGTCTTATGGGACTTAACTGTTAAGGTCATCAGTCCCTATGCTTACACACTACTTAACCTAAATTATCCTAAGGACAAACACACACACCCATGTCCGAAGGAGGACTCGAACCTCCGCCGGAACCAGCCGCACAGTCCATGACTGCAGCGCCTGAGACCGGTCGGCTAATCCCGCGCGGCGTTGTGGATAATTAGAGCGTGTGATTTGGCCACCCAGATCACCCGACACGAATCACATCCAACATTTATGGGACAAAATCGAAAGATCAGTTGGTGCACAAAATCCTGCACCGCCAGCACTTTCGCGATTATAGACGGATACAGAGACGGCATGGTTCGATACTTTTGCAGGGCACTTTCAGTGACTTGTTGAGTCCATGTTACGCCGAGTAGCTGCACTACTCTGGGAAAAATGAGGTTCGACAGGAGGTATCCGACGATCTTTGTCAGCTCAATGTATTCCAGTCTGTAATCCACGGGATCTCACCACGCGACGTGACGTGGCGGAAGATAGTAGGATGGCCCGTCTCCGTCGCATTGTTGCATGCTCGCTGCCAGCCGCGCTTCTGTAGCGTCGCCGCTTAAGGGCGATTAAACAAAAATGGTTAAAATGGCTCTGAGCACTATGGGACTTAACTTCTGAGTCCCCTAAAACGTAGAACTACTTAAACCTAACTAACCTAAGGACATCACACACATCCATGCCCGAGGAAGGATTCGAACCTGCGACCGTAGCGGTCGTGCGGCCCCAGACTGTAGCGCCTAGAACCGCTCGGCCACCCTGGCCGGCGTGAGTAAACAGTCTCGCTTTCTAAGTCGCTGGCTACAGCACCCACACCTAGATTTATGTGTTCGTCCTACTGTAAATCGATCCAGATAGATAGTCATAGACTCTTCACGGATGTGCCTGATCAGATTACCCAGGGAGGTGGCGTAGTGGTTACTACACTGGACTCGCATTCGGGAGGACGACGATTCAATCCCGCGTCCGGCCATCCTGATATAGGTTTACCGTGATTTCCCTAAATCGCTGCAAGGAAATGCCGGGATGGTCCCTTTGAAAGGGCACTGCTGACTTCCTTCCCTAATCGGATTAAACCGACAACCTCGCTGTTTGGTCTCTTCCCCCAAACAATCAAATCCAATCCTGATCGGATTGTCTGATCACTGAACGAGTAGTTAAAGACTATTGAGTGCTTTCGTTCATTTACTCACACTAAAATTCTGTTAAAATTCAGTAGCCAGTGTTAACAAAAGTGTTCATTTCATTCAAGTCTTCTCAAAATGTGTGTCACTTTAGTATGTTCCCTGGTGGAAATCGTGTTACTTATTGCAGTAGAGTTGTTTGGTCTGCAAAAAATAAATAAATAAATAATAATAATAATAAAATAAAATTAATTCATAGTATAGAGCTCTACAACATTTTACATAAGTCTACAACGAAATGCTTTCGGCGAAGTCTCTCTCCTTCTATCTGTCCTGAGCCTCTTTTTAAAGACTTGCGTCTTTTGGAATCATATGCGACGCTCCATTGTCATAGTGGAATTCTATCGACTGTTGTTAGATGAAAGGCCTGTTCTTCCAGAGCACCATAGAAGGAGAATGGATCGGATTTCACGTGTTATTCAGATACCCTAATTATTTCAAGAGCGGATTCTTGTACGAGGGGCGTTCAATAAGTAATGCAAAACCTGTTTCGTCGGCCAGTTTCGGTTGAAAAAATGCGGAATTTGTTGTGGGACATCGTGGAATATTCCCGTTCCAGCCCCTATAATTACATGAAATTTCGTTGTACTTAACCCTCAAGATGGACTCAGTAACGGAGCTGTCATTAAGTTTCTTTTGGTGGAAAATCAGGCGCTTGCAGAACGTCTACGGAGGTCAGGCGGTGAACAAACGCACGATGAGTCGTTGGGCCAGGTGTCTGCCATCATAGAAAGGCCACGAAAACATGTTCCATCTCCCACGTGCTGGCTGGTTGCACACAGCTGTGACATCCGCAGTATTGGAACGTGCGTACACACTCATTTGAGGTGATCGACTGATCACAATCATTGCTCAGTTGCACGACTCTGTTGGTAATGCTGACACACTAGTCCACCAGTTGGGGTACTCAAAGGCGTCCACCCGCTCGGTTCCCTACCGCTTAACGAAGAGCATAAAGAGCAATGTAGGACCTGTTGTGATCAATTTCTTGCACGTTACAACGCTGATCGTAACATTTTCTTTGTCGAACATCTTCACAGGTGATGAAACATTGGTTCATAACTACGAACCGAAAACAAAATGGCAATCCATGGAGTGTGGCGTCACACCACCTCTCAGCCATAGGAAAAGTTCAAAGTGGCACCCTCAGCTGGTACGTCATGGCGATTGTCTTCTGGGACTCTGAAGAGGGTTTTTTATCTTTTTGTTTCTTTTTTCTTTTTTTTATGTGCTCGCTCACGGTGTAACGATTAACTCTGAAGTGTATTGTGGTACCTTCAAGAAGCTGAAGAAATGTCTTCAGCATGTTCGTCGCCACAGAAATAGACACGAACGTCTCCTTCTTCATGACAAAGCAAGGCATCACACAAGAATGCGCACACGAGAGGAGCTTTGAAAACTTCATTAGACTTTACGTCCTCATCCACACTACAGCCCGAAACTCGCGCCTTCCGACTCCCATCTGATTGGCCCAATGGAGAATGAACTCCACAGGAAGCAGAAAGTGGATGATTTGTTGGGGGGGGGGGGAGGGGCTGTTACTGATGCACCAAGACGTTCGCTCCACTGTCGATCAAGAAAGTGGTCCCATGCGCGCATGCAGGCCCTCCCAGAAAGGTGGCGAAAGGCCGTCGAATTGAACGGAGAGTGTGTCGAGAAATAGGGTTTTGTAGCCAAAAGAGTGGATTGGAATCCTGAATGAAACCAATCTTCTTTCATAAACAATCTGTCACATTGCTGATGGAAAGTACCTCGTGCATAATCACTGGTCAAAATTACCTACCTGTTCCAACCATCACCATCATCAGCCAAATATTAGCTGTCCAGTCAAACGTAGGATGTTGTTATAGAACAGAGAAAACAAATTTTACGGTTCAAAATGGTTCAAATGGCTCTGAGCACTATGGCACTTAACATCTGTGGTCATCAGTCCCCTAGAACTTAGAACTACTTAAACCTAACTAACCTAAGGACATCACACACATCTATGCGCGAGGCAGGATTCGAACCTGCGACCGTAGCAGTCTCGCGGTTCCGGACTGAGCGCCTAGAACCGCTAGACCACCGCGGCCGGCAAACAAATTTTATGTCGCGTGCTTTAGTTTCGTTCGGGCTCAGCCGCTAATCACTTGAGGGTTGCGAGAGCTGAAGAATCTGCAGTGTTAGACCTCGTCTGCCCACTGCTTCCGCTAACAAACTGCACCCAATGATGGTGAAGCCGGACCCTGTGGCATGGAAGCATCTGACTCGATCCTACTTGCAGGTGTGAATGAATCTGTCACTTTGAATTTTGATTAATCGAAGCTAATCATGCGGATGTATGTGAGCCGTGCGTGGTTCCTCTGCCCGCCATCATGTGTTTTACACCCTGTTTTTAACGCACTTCCACCTCAATACGTTAATTTAAATTACTACTGTCACTGAGTTGCTGCTTTGCCTGACCGTGAGCGGCGTTAGCAGCGCGTATCGATGTATCCCCTCTCGTAGTATCTCTACTCGACTGCTATGCCTTCCAAGTCGTTGTTTGTCGTGGCCGAGTTCGTGTCGGGAGTTCGGGTGGCGAGTTCAGGTCTGCCAGTCAGTTGGAACGCGTCTGGAGCACAGTCGGGACCTGCCAGTCGGGGAGCTGTAATGCGGCACTAGTGCAGTCGGGTTGGAGCAGTGAGGTCTGCGTCGACATGGCTCGCCCGACCATTGCCGCAACGCATCACTTGAACCGGGCCACGGTCTTGGTGGATCGGCGGTCGGTCGTCCAACCGGACGACGCGTTTTGGCTCGCCGATTGTTCATGAGTCGGCTGTGTGTCTGTGCATCGTCTTCATGCGTGTTTAGTTACTGTTGGGTATCGTTCAGGTCTTCGTGCAAGTGTTTGTCAGATTGAGTGTGTAGTTGGTGTTAATTACACTGACGACTATTTTAGATGTCGGCATTCCGAGAGTAGTCGGTCGGTTGTTGTCGACGAGGGAAGTTATCTCCGCGCGGTGCAGTCGGCTGGGGTCGCTGGCAACCCCTGCGCAGTGTCGGAGCGTGTGTGGAGCTGCCGGATCGCTACGAGCTTCGTGGTTCACCGACCCAGGACGTCAAAGTTGAGTAGTGGTTTCAACTACCCAAGCCACGTCTATTCATGTTGTGGTGGTTCGCTTCGGTGGTTTGCTGTTGGGGAGGTTTTCCGGTGAGCAACACCCAGTGGTTCTACTGCTGAGATTTAGCCGCCATGCGGTGCAATTAACTTTTTGGGTCGACTACGATTTGAGTGCACCAGTGGAATTTTCTGTCTTGTGGCCGTTAGTGTTCTGGTTACCTGCCCTGGGCACTGACGTAATTCAGGCAGAGTTATTTTGAGTGAAGTTAACTATACTACCATGTTTCAAATTCAAGTGTACCTGCGGAACTTTCTGCCTTGTGGCCGTTAGTGTTCCGGTTACCTGCCCTGGCCCCTAACGTAATTTCAGGCAGCGGCCTTTCCTCAACTGTTGTCGCTGTCCAACATGGTGTGTAATTTTGGCAGCTAATACATACTCCATTGTGGATTACCACGTTTGTAACATTTCCGGTTTGAGTTCTCATGTACTGATTGACGGGAAGCAAGTCGTCGTGTCGGTCGGTCCGTGACCGTCCCCTGGTTGGATTCCGATGGATCAAGTGTAGTTGCGCTCGCCACCTGTCTCGCCTAAGTGAAGGGTTATGGTTATTGTTTCTATTTTCTTAAAAATTTTGCAAAATTAATTTTTAAATTTATCTTTCAAGCTTAAACATTGTAGCCTTCTGCCTTCAAAAGGTTATTGAAATATATTTTAAAATTTGGAACTCAATGGTGGCCTTCAGCCATTGGTACTGCACCTTGCGTATGTATGTTCTATCTGCTTAGCCTTAAGGCTGTCCACGTAGTCGTGATACTTTTTTATTTGATTTGATTTGCCTCTTGAATTGCATTTTAATCTTGTTGATTTTTAAGATTTCTTGTTGCTAAACATTCTGGCCTTCCGCCTTTAAAAGTCTATGGCAATATATTCTGAAATTTTGAAATTTAATTGTGGCCTTCAGCCATTGGTATTGCACTTTGCAGATGTTTGCTGTTTTCTTTTTTAAATTATTTTATTGCTATTGTAATTGGATTTTTATCTTCTTGATTGTTAAGTTTTCTTGTTTGGAGGCCTTCAGCCGTGTGCCGTTTTGGTTGTAAAGGTTATTAAATCACAATAAATGACAATTAGAAGGAGAAACTGACCTCAACCTTAGGCCCTTTCCACAATCCTCTTACCTTGTCTGCCCAGCGGATTTAGCAGTCGTATCAGTATGTAATAGGAAAGGGGGGTACCACAGTTATAAAAAAGGGAAGAGCCTAAACTCTAACTCGTGACTGAGAAATGTTCAGCGTTCCAGATTTACAGTGTAACATAAAGGAAGATAGATGAATTATCTTGAAATAATAGAAATTAATAAACATATGTCTATCTGACCAGTCTTAGTACTGAATGACGGGATAAAGTTCACATTATCGCCTCCTCTAACAGCAGATACTAATCGTGTTGTAAATTACTCTTCTCACTCGTATCTCCCGTTTTTCCTTTATTTCTTGTCGTGTTAAAAAACTTTACTTTGTATAATCACGGCTGCTTCAACTACCTGCTAAATCGTACTAGTATATCTTATCTGTCTGTACTTGAGGACCTATTAGTGACAGATTACTTTGTTCAGCCGCCTGTTAATAAGTCACCAGAGTTTATTGTTCAGTATATTTGCTTCTATGAATACTTGTTGCAACTTTTATATACACTACTAGCTATTAAAATTGCTACGGCCTGAAGATGACATGCTACAGACACGAAATTTAACCGACAGTAAGAAGATGCTGTGATATGCAAATGATTAGTTTTTCAGAGCATTCACACAATGTTGGCGCCGGTGGCGACACCTACAATGTGCTGACATGAGGAAAGTTTCCAACCGATTTCTCATACACAAACGGCAGTTGACCGGCGTTGCCTGGTGAAACGTTGTTGTGATGCCTCGTGTAAGGAGGAGAAATGCGTACCATCATGTTTCCGACTTTGATAAAGGTCGGATTGTAGCCTATCGTGATTGAGGTTTATCGTTTCGCGACATTGCTGCTCGCGTTGGTCGACATCCAATGACTGTTAGCAGAATATGGAATCGGTGGGTTCAGGAGGGTAATACGGAACGCCGTGCTCGATCCCAACGGCCTCGTATCACTAGCAGTCGAGATGACAGGCATCTTATCCACATGGCTGTAACGTATCGTGCAGCCACGTCTCGATCCCTGAGTCAACAGATGGGGACGTTTGCAAGACAACAACCATCTGCACGAACAGTTCGACGACGTCTGCAGCAGCATGGACTATCAGCTCGGAGACCATAGCTGCGTTTACCCTTGACGCTGCATCACAGACAGGAGCGCCTGCGATGGTGTACTCAGCGACGAACCTGGGTGCACGAATGGCAAAACGATATTTTGTCAGATGAATCCAGGTTCTGTTTACAGCATCGTGATGATCGCACCCGTGTTTGGCGACATCGCGGTGAATGCACATTGGAAGCGTGTATTCGTCATCGCCATACTGGCGTATCACCCGGCGTGATGGTATGGGGTGCGATTGGTTACACGTCTCGGTCACCTCTTGTTTGATTTGACGGCACTTTGAACAGTGGACGTTACATTTCAGATGTATTACGACTCGTGGCTCTACCCTTTATTCGATCCCTGCGAAACCCAACATTTCAGCAGGATAATGCACGACCGCATGTTGGAGGTCCTGTGCGGGCCTTTCTGGATACAGAAAATGTTCAACTGCTGCCCTGGCCAGCACATTCTCCAGATCTCTCAGCAATTGGAAACGTTTGGTCAATGGTGGCCGAGCAACTTGCTCGTCACAATACGCCAGTCACTACTCTTGATGAACTGTGGTATCGTGTTGAAGCTGTATGGGCAGCTGTACCTGTACACGCCATCCAAGATCTGTTTGACTCAATGCCCAGGCGTATCAAGGCCTATATTATGGCCACAGGTGGTTGTTTTGGGTACCGATTTCTCAGGATCTATGCACCCAAATTGCGTGAAAATTTAATCACATGTCAGTTCTAATATAATATGTTTGTCCAATGAATATCTGTTTATCATCCGCATTTCTTCTTTGTGTAGCAATTTTAATGGCCAGTAGTGCAGTTCTTTACGTAATGTGCCATGTATTTTATCTTAGTTAAATAACCTTAATTCACATTTGAACTAAAGTAATTCTTTTCGTTTTATTCCTAAATCTAACATTAACATTTTGATTTTTGGAATATTCTCTGTAGCTCCATTATTTTAAAATGTCTGATATAACAGAATTTTATTGTACCACGTATCTATCTTTGTACCTAACGATGGGGTAACAGCTGAAATCTGGTTTGTTAACTAAATAATAAATATTGTAGAATATTACGCCAGTGTCGTGTGTTTTCAATCATAATGTACACCGATGTCCAAAATTAAAACCACAACCTGCTATTTCCATGTCGTGTGTCTACTTCCCGATATAATCATACAGACTGTCAACAGGTGTCGCTACTATCGTGTTCTGCACGGAAGATGGCATTCAGATTAACGGTCAACTATGCCAGCAATGACGTCTTGGCACTTATCAAGCGGGGTAGTGTTCGCAGCGTAGACCCACATCTACAATCGCTGTGTACACAGTGGCAGACCGTGCAGTATAGGAACAGAAGACCCCTACAGACTCTCTGGTTTGGACGGCCAAAGGTAGAACGGAAGCAGGATAGTACCAAACCGATGTGGCGCTATGGCTTAATGTGAATCGTTCTGTTGTTTCTCGGATGAGATGACAGTTTATGGAGACCGAAGCTGTATAATGAAGACCAGGACAGAGCCGACCACGTGTGACACCAGAAAAGGTGGACCATTGTTTGGCTGTAAGCGTACGATGATACCGCCTTATTGCTGCACTGCAGCTGGCATCTGACGTCGCAACATCCTATGGACGTGTTGTATCGAGGCAGACCGAAAAGAGACCGATATCGAGCAGGATCGCTAATGATGTGCACAGGAATTATGTTGACCAATCCAACATCTCTCCATGGAACTGTACAGGTGAATCAGCAAAATTTATCTCCTGTCAGGTACCATGAGGAGATCTTGGTATCACATGCGCGGTTGTTGCGAGGTGCTGTGGGCCTAGACGATAATGCTCGACCCATCGAGCACGGGTGGTTGGTGTTTGTTTTGGAAACGTAAGATATTGCACCCATGGAGTGGTCTGCTCACTCTCCCGATTTGAATCCCGTAGAGGATGTCTAGAATGCACGACAGATACGGGTTGCATCACATCAGCATCCATCAACCATTCTCCAAGACTTGTGAGCAGGCCTGCAGGAAGAATGGGCGTTATCGCCTCAACATGAGACCCATGACATTATTTACAGCATGTCCCGTCGTTGTCAGGCCTATATTGGTGTCAGAGGAGATGACACCCCATACTGAGCACATTAATTAGCTGTCACAATGCATGTGCAAATTAGTTAAGTTGTAGAAAACGAAGAACGTTTTTGCCTATCGTTGCTCATGTTGCAGTCGATTACGTTCAGTATTCTTTACATTGTTTTTACTTTACTATCATATGTTTGTACTGTTTTGTTGCAAAATAACAGCAACTTGCAAAATTTCTGTTTGTTTCGTTAATTTTGGACAACAGGGTATAAAATATTCTACCAAGAACAGACGGAACAGTCGATCAATGCAGAATTTTGATCACTGAAATTGGGAGGAAAGAGTATTCAATATCAGGCAGAAATAACAAGTTTGTTTGTGTAGCCATCCTCCGCAGCAAGCATATAAATACTTGTTTTGCAAATCAAACTGCCTTTTCCTGCTGCTAGTTACTTTATTTATCCCATACGCGTTTCGCCTTCTCCTGTTCTAAGGCGTCATCAGTGGGATCTGTAACGATACAGTTTTGTTAGTTATAGATTATCAAACAGTTCACTTCGCGATTTTTTTTTAAAAAAAGTAATTACTTTCAATTTGCTGATCTGCGTTTCCTCACATCTGGTCTGGAGGTCGCACTACCACTTTTATGACTGCCACATATTAACATCTTTGTGTTCTCGCCATCCACACACTGTTCACCATGTTTCTCACTCTTTCTTGGCAGAAATATTTACTGTCAAGCTCACAGAGTAGCGAGCGTCAGTTAGAAGCAGTTTTTTCTCGAATCTCTTTTCTTCTCTACAGTTTTTGCCCTATACAGCTTCCTCGAGCATCATGGCAGTTATCCCATGATTCCTTAAAGGATGTACTACCATCCCGTCTCTTCTTGTCATTGTTTCCCACATATCCCTTTCCTCGTTGATCCTCCAGAGAAACTTCCTCATTCCTTACTTTACCAGTCCACCTAATTTCCAACATTATTCCGTAGCAACACATCTCAAATGCTTCGATTCTCTTCCGTTCCCGTTTTCCCACAGTCCATGCTTCACTAATAAACAATGCTGCGCTACAAACGTACATTCTCAGAAATTTCATCTTCAAATTAAGGCCCATGTTTGATACTAGTAGACTTCATTTGGCTAGGAATGCCCTTTCTTGCCAGTGCTAGTCTGGTTTTTATGCTCTCCTTGCTCCGTCCGTCGTGTGTTATTTTGCTGCCTAGATAGCAGAATTCCTTAACTTCATCTACTTCGTGATCACCAATGCTGATATTTAGTTTGTCGCTGTTCTCATTTCAGATACCTCCCATTACTTTCGTCTTCCTTACTCTCAATCCATATTCTGTACCATTCCATTCAGCAAATCATGTAAGTATCCTCCACTTTCACTGAGGATAGCAGTGTCATCAGCACATCTTATCAATGGTATCCTTTCACCTTGAATTTTAATCCCACTCTTGAACCTTTCTTTTATTTCCATCACTGTTTCTTGAGAGTATACATTGAACAGTACGGGCGAAAGACTACAACCCTGTCTTGCACCCTTTTTAATCCCAACACTTCGTCCTTGGCCTTCCACTCTTATTGTTGTCTCTTGGTAGCTGTACATATTGTATATTGCCCGCCTTACCTTATAGCTCACCAGTACTTTATTCAGAACTTCTAACATCTTGCTCCATGTGACACTGTCGACTGCTTTTCCCAGATCGACAAATCTTATGGGCGCGTCTTGATTCTTCTTTAGTATTCCTTCCATTATCTACCACAACGTCAGAATCGCCTCTCTGACGCCTCTGCCTTTCGTAATGCCAAACTGACCATCTAACACATTTTCAATTTTTTTCATTCTTCTGTGTATTATTCTTGTCAGAAGCGTGGATGTATGAGCTGTTAAGCTGACTGCGGTATAATTCTCGCATTTTTCCGCTCTTGATATCGTCGGAACTGTATGGATGATATTTTTCCAAAAGTCAGATGGCTTTTAGTCAGACTTATACATTTTACACACCAATAGTTAATAGACGTATTGTTGCGGCTTCCCCCAATGATTTTAGAAATTCTGATAGAATGTTATCCTTCTCTTCTGACTTATTCGATCTTAGGCATTCCAGAGCACTTTTATATTCTGATTTTAGTACCGGATCACCCATTTCTTCTGGATCACTCCTGTATTTTCTTCTATAACGTAATCAGACAAGTCTTCTCCCTCACAGCGGTCTTCAGTGTACTCTCTCCACCTATCCCCTAACTCCGCTGCAATTAACGGTGGTATTCCCATTGCTCCCTTAATGTTACCACACTTGCTTTCAATTTCGCCGAAGGTTGTTTTGACTTTTTTGTATGCTGAACGAGTCCTTCAGGCAAACATTTCTTTTTAGATATTTTCACATTTTTAATACATTCATTTCGCCTTAGCTTCCCTGCACTTCCTACTTATTTCATTCCTAAGTGACTTGTACTTCAGTGCTCCCGAATTTTCCTGAACATTTTTGGACTTACTTCATTCAACGATCAGCTGAAGTACTTCTCTGTTATCCATGGTTTCTTTGGAGTTACCTTCTTTGTACATATGTTATTCATTCCAACTCCTGTCATTGCCATGACTAGAGATGTCCAGTGCTCTTCAACTGAGCTGCCTGTTGAGAAAAGTTGCGATACCACAATTAATGAAACACCAGTACGGTTGCGATGTGGAAGAAAGAGGAACGCTAGCAATAAGGGGGAGCAGTGGAGCATGATGGCTCGTTAGCCAGCCTGTAGGCCGCAGAATCTCGCACTGTCGTTCTGGCGGCGGTTAGCAGTCGTCCACAACATCCTCTGTGACGGACGCTAAGTGCTGAAAACAGTGTCCCAGAAATAAAAGAGCAGAATGTCAGCGTAGGCACCATTTTCTATCGCCACCGTAAGCGGCCGTTCCTACAAAAAGATATTTGTCTTTTCAGAGGGTTCTGACAAAACTCTCCAGAGCTGTTACATTGCCAATACCCAGCTGGTCCTACAGCCAAATACACTATAGGCCATTAAAATTGCTACACCACGAAGGTGACGTGCTAAAGACGCGAAATTTAACCGACAGAAAGAAGATGCTGTGATATGCAAATGATTAGCTTTTCAGAGCATTCACACAAGGTTGCCGCCGGTGGCGACACCTACAACGTGCTGACATGAGGAAAGTTTCCAACCAATTTCTCATACACAAACAGCACTTGACCGGCGTTGCCAGATGAAACATTGTTGTGATGCCTCGTGTAAGGAGGAGAAATGCGTACCGTCACGTTTCCGACTTTGATAAAGGTCAGATTGTAGCCTATCGCGATTGCGGTTCACCGTATCGCGACATTGCTGCTCGCGTTGGTCGAGATCCAACGACTGTTAGCTGAATATGGAATCGGTGGGTTCAGGAGGGTAATACGGAACGCCGTGCTGGATCCCAACGGCCTCGTATCAATAGCAGTCGAGATGACAGGCATCTTATCCGCGTGGCTGTAACGGATCGTGCAGCCACGTCTTGATGCCTGAGTCAACAGATGGGGACGTTTGCAAGACAACAACCATCTGCACGAATAGTTCGACGACGTTTGCAGCAGCATGGACTATCAGCTCGGAGACCATGGCTGCGGTTACCCTTGACGCTGCATCACAGACAGGAGCGCCTGCGATGGTGAACTCAACAACGAACCTGGGTGCACGAATGGCAAAACGTCATTTTTTTCGGATGAATCCAGGATCTGTTTACAGCATCATGATGGTAGCACCCGTGTTTGGCGACATCGCTGTGAGCGCACATTGGAAGCGTGTATTCGTCGTCGCCATATTGGCGTATCACCCGGCGTGATGGTATGGTGTGACACTGGTTACACGTCTCGGTTACCTCTTGTTCACATTGACGGCAGTTTGAACAGTGGACGTTACATTTCAGATGTGTTACGACCCGTGGCTCTACCCTTCATTCGATCCCTGCGAAACCCTACATTTCAGCATGATAATGCACGATCGCACGTTGCAGGTCCTGTACGGTCCTTTCTGGATGCAGAAAATGTTCGCCTGCTGCCCTGGCCAGCACATTCTCCAGATCTCTCACCAATTGAAAACGTCTGGTCAATGGTGGCTGAGCAACTGGCACGTTACAATACGCCACCCACTACTCTTGAAGAACTGTGATATCGTGTTGAAGCTGCATGGGCGGCTGTAACTGTGCACGCCATCCAAGCTCTGTTTGACTCAATGCCCAGGCGTATCAAGGCCGTTATTGCGGCCAGAGGTGGTTGTTCTGGGTACTGATTTCTCAGGATCTATGCAACCAAATAGCGTGAAAATGTAATCACATGTCAGTTCTAGTATAATCTATTTGTCCAATGAATACCCATTTATCATCTGCATTTCTTCTTGGTGTAGCAATTTTAATGGCCAGTAGTGTAAATCCCAGAAATATATCCTTACGTCCTTCGAACCAAGAAGCTTGTCTAAAGGTCTTGCTGACGCGCAAAAATTATTGTTTGAATGTTTTAAGACTGACAGACTGACGTGCCCAAAACTACTCCGATACAGAGGGAATAATATTAGGTTAATCCTGTCTGTCTTTCTGCTCTCGGAACGCAGAAAACAGGGAGGTAGAATTTTCTTTTCTTTTAATTTATCTAGCGGAGAAATCCGTTGTTGCCCAGGTGTTTATTTATATCTGTATCCACGACCTTACCACCCAGCGTCTGGCGTTGTGCTTAATGTTTACGACGTCATATCCCCTGAACTGAGGGTCATACAGTGATATAATTTTGTGAATACATTCAGTTGTGAAGGAAGTGTCTGGTCAGCAGCACAAGGTTGATGATATAAAGTCAGTTCGCAGTAATAATATTTCTGTTACTGATAAATCAGATATACACTCCTGGAAATGGAAAAAAGAACACATTGACACCGGTGTGTCAGACCCACCATACTTGCTCCGGACACTGCGAGAGGGCTGTACAAGCAATGATCACACGCACGGCACGGCGGACACACCAGGAACCGCGGTGTTGGCCGTCGAATGGCGCTAGCTGCGCAGCATTTGTGCACCGCCGCCGTCAGTGTCAGCCAGTTTGCCGTGGCATACGGAGCCCCATCGCAGTCTTTAACACTGGTTGCATGCCGCGACAGCGTGGACGTGAACCGTATGTGCAGTTGACGGACTTTGAGCGAGGGCGTATAGTGGGCATGCGGGAGGCCGGGTGGACGTACCGCCGAATTGCTCAACACGTGGGGCGTGAGGTCTCCACAGTACATCGATGTTGTCGCCAGTGGTCGGCGGAAGGTGCACGTGCCCGTCGACCTGGGACCGGACCGCAGCGACGCACGGATGCACGCCAAGACCGTAGGATCCTACGCAGTGCCGTAGGGGACCGCACCGCCACTTCCCACCAAATTAGGGACACTGATGCTCCTGGGGTATCGGCGAGGACCATTCGCAACCGTCTCCATGAAGCTGGGCTACGGTCCCGCACACCGTTAGGCCGTCTTCCGCTCACGCCCCAACATCGTGCAGCCCGCCTCCAGTGGTGTCGCGACAGGCGTGAATGGAGGGACGAATGGAGACGTGTCGTCTTCAGCGATGAGAGTCGCTTCTGCCTTGGTGCCAATGATGGTCGTATGCGTGTTTGGCGCCGTGCAGGTGAGCGCCACAATCAGGACTGCATACGACCGAGGCACACAGGGCCAACACCCGGCATCATGGTGTGGGGAGCGATCTCCTACACTGGCCGTACACCACTGGTGATCGTCGACGGGACACTGAATAGTGCACGGTACATCCAAACCGTCATCGAACCCATCGTTCTACCATTCCTAGACCGGCAAGGGAACTTGCTGTTCCAACAGGACAATGCACGTCCGCATGTATCCCGTGCCACCCAACGTGCTCTAGAAGGTGTAAGTCAACTACCCTGGCCAGCAAGATCTCCGGATCTGTCCCCCATTGAGCATGTTTGGGACTGGATGAAGCGTCGTCTCACGCGGTCTGCACGTCCAGCACGAACGCTGGTCCAACTGAGGCGCCAGGTGGAAATGGCTTGGCAAGCCGTTCCACAGGACTACATCCAGCATCTCTACGATCGTCTCCATGGGAGAATAGCAGCCTGCATTGCTGCGAAAGGTGGATATACACTGTACTAGTGCCGACATTGTGCATGCTCTGTTGCCTGTGTCTATGTGCCTGTGGTTCTGTCAGTGTGATCATGTGATGTATCTGACCCCAGGAATGCGTCAATAAAGTTTCCCCTTCCTGGGACAATGAATTCACGGTGTTCTTATTTCAATTTCCAGGAGTGTATGTACAGCATTTAACAACCATTTTCTGAGCATTGCTGGTGAATTAAATAAAAATTTAGTTTCTACAGTAAATCATATAAATTTCTTAGCAATGGCCTTTCCGTGATTGACCTCTGAAATACTCCTCTGTGATACAGACAAGAGGGAGATTGAGTCAATAATTAAATTACTGAAGACTAAGGACTGTCATGGTTATGATGGAGTGTCTAGTAGAATATTAAAGTACTGTGCTGTACATGTTGGCCCTGTATTTAGCCATATTTGTAATTTCTCCTTTAAGAATTGTCAGTTTCCTGAGCGATTAAAGTACTCAGTAGTAAAGCCGCTTTATAAAAAGGGAGAAAGGGATAATGTAGATAATTTTAGACATATTTCTATGCCATCAGTGTTTGCAAAAGTTATCGAAAAGGCTGTGTATGTAAGGTTAATTGATCATTTTATATCACACGATTTGCTATCAAATGTACAGTTCGGCTTTAGAAGTCGTTTGACAACTGAAAATGCTATATTCTCTTTTCTCTGTGAGGTACTGGATGGGCTAAACAAAAAGTTTCGAACGCTTGGCGTATTTTTTCATTTAACAAAGGCATTTGACTGTGTTGATCGCACAATATTGCTCCAGAAGTTGGATCATTACGGAATAAGGGGAGTAGCTCACAATTGGTTCGCCTCTTACTTTAGCAACAGGCAGCAAAGGGTCATTATTCTCAATGTTGATAACGGCTGTGATGTGGGATCTGAGTGGGGTCCTGTCAAGTGGGGGGTGCCCCAGGGATCAGTGTTGGGGCCGCTCCAGTTCCTTATTTATATAAAGGATATGCCCTCTAGTATTATGGGTAACTCTAAAATATTTCTGTTTGCTGATGACACTAGCTGCGTAGCAAAGGATGTTTTGTGCAACATTGACTCGGTTTCGAGTAGTGCAGTACATGACCTCAGTTCATGGCTTGTAGAAAATAAACTAACGTTAAATCACAGTAAGACTCAGTTTTTACAGTTTCTATCACACAATTCAACAAAACCTGACGTTTTAATCTCACAGAACGGGCATATGATTAGTGAAACTGAACAGTTCAAATTCCTAGGTGTTCAGATAGATAGTAAGCTGTCGTGGAAAACCCACGTTCAGATTGTTTATTCAAAGACTTAATACTGCCATTTTTACTACTCGAACGGTATCAGAAATGAGTGATACTTCGACACGAAAATTAGTCTACTTTGCTTATTTTCATTCGCTTATGTCGTATGGTATTATATTTTGGGGTAACTCTTCCCATTCTAGAAGGATATTTTTGGCTCAGAAACGGGCGGTTCGGGCAATAAGTGGTGCGAGTTCACGAACCTCTTGTCGGCCTCTGTTTACGAGTCTGGGTATTTTGACATTGGCCTCTCAATATGTATATTCCTTACTGTCGTTTCTTGTTACCAATATTAGTTTATTTCCAACAATAAGCAGCTTTCACTCGGTTAATACTCGGCAGAAATCAAACCTCCATTTGGATCGGACTTCCTTAACTCTTGTGCAAAAAGGTGTGCAGTATACTGCTGCATCCATTTTCAATAAGCTGCCACTCGAATTCAAAAATCTTAGCAGTAATCCACGCGCTTTCAAATCGAAACTGAAGAGTTTCCTCATGGGTCACTCCTTCTATTCTGTCGAGGACTTCCTTGAAAAATTAAGCTGATTCTCATTGTATTGCTGATAGCGTTTGCTTAAACTTATGTACTGATTTTCTTTCAGGTTCATGAACATTTATTTTTATCTAGTATTACTTTAATGTTGTAAGTTCATGTACTGACACGTTCCATGACCTTGGAGATTTGCTCCTGAATTTGGTCCTACGGAACTTGACATGTAAATAAAAAAAAAATAAATAAATATGCGGATACTGTCTGCGAAATATGTTGCGAGTATAGCTAGTAGCAAAGAATTAAGAAATTTAAACGTCATGCTTGGTGTGGCGGTTTTTCGCTCATTTCATTGTTCGCAACGTCACATCTCCTGAACTATGGGTCGTCTAGTGATAGAATTTTGCGCTTACATTAAGTGCTATATATGCATACTGCCTGTAAAATGTGTCGCGAATGTAAGTAGTAGAAAAGAAGTAATAAACTATAACGTCATGACTCATGCTGCACTTTTACTGCATGAACAGCGGAAAAGTAGTAAGCGATAAACTTTTTCGTTTCATCATTTTGTAGCGACTGTCTGAAAAAGAGAGAGAGAGAGGAAAGAACGCCAAGGTTTGAATATATATGTAAAGTTCGTTGCATATCGGTAAGTGCTCTGTTTCTCAAATTCTGGATGAATAAAGTCTGGAAATTCACACTTCGCGGACTACGCTTCTTTTCCACCCCGGCCCTTTTATACGTAGATAGTTCTAAGGCGGTTCTTACGCCCACAGCGATTGTCGCCTGACAGTAAGGTATGTGTGTACCAAATATGGTTGAAATCAGTCCAGTGGTTTAGGAAGAGATGTGGGAGGTACACTGCATACACACACACACACACACACACACACACACACACACACATACATTCATTTTTATAATATGTGGGGATTCTCGAATAAAATAAATGTAATAGCACATACCAAATGGCCTTGCACGGTTAAAATACACCAGAGTCCGCCAAAAACTGAACCAATGTTTCACAGCCTTATTTATTTATTTATTTACGTAGTTTACCCCCAAATTGCAGAACTAAATTCAAACATAATACCACAGAGTCTACCATGATAAAGTTTTCGTCTTAGCAGTCACCGATTTCTTCGTTTTCCAAAACTTCTTCATTCGCTGTGATCTGGCTGTTTATTCTTCGGCAGATATGACATACTTCTTCCGTTCTGATGGTTTGAATGTCAGCCGTGTGTATTTGTTCTTCAGAAGCAGTTTCTCTTCTCTGTGTTGAATTTGGTGTGTGGTGATGTTAAGTTCAGCTAGATCACTTTGTACTTCTTTAAACCAGATGTTTTTGGTTTTACTGTTCCAAAAGTAGTCAAAAAATTGCTTCAGGATTCTACACTCCTGGAAATTGAAATAAGAACACCGTGAATTCATTGTCCCAGGAAGGGGAAACTTTATTGACACATTCCTGGGGTCAGATACATCACATGATCACACTGACAGAACCACAGGCACATAGACACAGGCAACAGAGCATGCACAATGTCGGCATTAGTACAGTGTATATCCACCTTTCGCAGCAATGCAGGCTGCTATTCTCCCATGGAGACGATCGTAGAGATGCTGGATGTCGTCCTGTGGAACGGCTTGCCATGCCATTTCCACCTGGCGCCTCAGTTGGACCAGCGTTCGTGCTGGACGTGCAGACCGCGTGAGACGACGCTTCATTCAGTCCCAAACATGCTCAATGGGGGACAGATCCGGAGATCTTGCTGGCCAGGGTAGTTGACTTACACCTTCTAGAGCACGTTGGGTGGCACGGGATACATGCGGACGTGCATTGTCCTGTTGGAACAGCAAGTTCCCTTGCCGGTCTACGAATGGTAGAACGATGGGTTCGATGACGGTTTGGATGTACCGTGCACTATTCAGTGTCCCCTCGACGATCACCAGTGGTGTACGGCCAGTGTAGGAGATCGCTCCCCACACCATGATGCCGGGTGTTGGCCCTGTGTGCCTCTGTCGTATGCAGTCCTGATTGTGGCGCTCACCTGCACGGCGCCAAACACGCATACGACCATCATTGGCACCAAGGCAGAAGCGACTCTCATCGCTGAAGACGACACGTCTCCATTCGTCCCTCCATTCACGCCTGTCGCGACACCACTGGAGGCGGGCTGCACGATGTTGGGGCGTGAGCGGAAGACGGCCTAACGGTGTGCGGGACCGTAGCCCAGCTTCATGGAGACGGTTGCGAATGGTCCTCGCCGATACCCCAGGAGCAACAGTGTCCCTAATTTGCTGGGAAGTGGCGGTGCGGTCCCCTACGGCACTGCGTAGGATCCTACAGTCTTGGCGTGCATCCGTGCGTCGCTGCGGTCCGGTCCCAGGTCGACGGGCACGTGCACCTTCCGCCGACCACTGGCGACAACATCGATGTACTGTGGAGACCTCCCGCCCCACGTGTTGAGCAATTCGGCGGTACGTCCACCCGGCCTCCCGCATGCCCACTATACGCCCTCGCTCAAAGTCCGTCAACTGCACATACGGTTCACGTCCACGCTGTCGCGGCATGCTACCAGTGTTAAATGCTGCGATGGAGCTCCGTATGCCACGGCAAACTGGCTGACACTGACGGCGGCGGTGCACAAATGCTGCGCAGCTAGCGCCATTCGACGGCCAACACCGCGGTTCCTGGTGTGTCCGCTGTGCCGTGCGTGTGATCATTGCTTGTACAGCCCTCTCGCAGTGTCCGGAGCAAGTATGGTGGGTCTGACACACCGGTGTCAATGTGTTCTTTTTTCCATTTCCAGGAGTGTATTATTTGATAGGCGAGATACGAGGTGTGGCTAGAAAAAAAACCGGACTAGTACTGGTGAAACAATAAAACGAATGCAATAAGGCTGAAAGTCGCGTGGCCTGTCACGTGACTCTCGCTCCGCCTACTGCTCGACTTTCATCTGCCTCCTGCACTCAGTCTGCCCGTGGCGTCTGTTTTAAGTAGTTGACGTTTTGTCTGTGCGTCGGAAAATGTTGAATGTACAGAAAGAACAGCGTGTTAACATCAAATTTTGTTTCAAACTAGGAAAATCTGCAAGTGAAACGTTTGTAATGTTACAACAAGTGTACGGCGATGATTGTTTATCGCGAACACAAGTGTTTGAGTGGTTTAAATGATTTAAAGATGACCGCGAAGACACCAGTGATGACACTCGCTCTGGCAGACCATTGTCAGCAAAAACTGATGCAAACATTGAAAAAATCGGTAAACTTGTTCGACAAGATCGCCGTTTAACAATCAGAGCAGTGTCTGAGTTAACAGGAGTTGACAAGGAAAGTGTCGAACAAGTTTACCGATTTTTTCAATGTTTGCATCAGTTTTTGCTGACAATGGTCTGCCAGTGCGAGTGTCATCACTGGTGTCTTCGCGGCGATCTTTAAATCGTTTAAACCACTCAAACACTTGTGTTCGCGATAAAAAATCATCGCCGTACACTTGTTGTAACATTACAAACGTTTCACTTGCAGATTTTCCTAGTTTGAAACAAAATTTGATGTTAACACGCTGTTCTTTCTGTACACTCAACATTTTCCGACGCACAGACAAAACTTCAACTACTTAAAACAGACGCCACGGGCAGACTGAGTGCAGGAGGCAGATGAAAGTCGAGCAGTAGGCGGAGCGAGAGTCACGTGACAGGCCACGCGACTTTCAGCCTTATTGCATTCGTTTTATTGTTTCACCAGTACTAGTCCGGTTTTTTTCTAGCCACACCTCGTATGTGGCCGAAAAATGCAATCCTTCTTTTCCTCATTGAATCAATAATGGATTCACTTTCTTTATACACTACTGAATTGGGCAAAAGTCTCCACTGTCTATTAACTTGGTGTTTCTTACTGATAATTGTTCGGAGTGGTCTTCTGTCAACTTTCTGCAATTTGTCTGTTGTTGCCTGAGTATTTAGTCTGAATAGAGTTTCACTTGTATGTGTTGCTTCCGGTTTAACGACGGAGGAGTATTGTAGAAATTTATTATTTATTGAGAGAGATCGTTTTTTGTAGGTTGTCCACGTGGTTCTCTGCGCTCGCTGAAGTTTTAATGTTCTACTATCTACTGATACTCTTTCATTAACATTACAGGTAATAATCTCACCAAGATATTTAAACTTTTTTACTACTTTAATTTCTTGATCATTATGGAGTATGATGTGGGATGTGTCAACTGGGAAGCTGAGCATCATTTCTTTTTTCTCAAACGAAATTTGCAATCCGACCTTTGCCGCTAATCGTTCTAGTTGTTCTATCTGAACCTTTGCATCACCAATATTGTTTGCTAACCGTGCCAAATCATCTTCAAATGCAAGACAGTTAAGTTGATTCTTTCTTCCAATCTTAACAGATGGAGGGCATATCTTGTTCCATTCACGCATGATTTTCTCCAGCACACAATTGAACAATAGTGGAGACAATCCATCGCCTTGTCGAAGGCCAGTATGAATATCAAAAGGTTTAGAGAATTCATTTCTGAACCTTACTCTAGCTTTAGTATTTCGAATGGTGACTGCAACGAGGTTGACAAGTTTCTGATGTAATCCAAATTCTTTAAGAATTGACAGTAGAGAATCACGATGGATACTATCGTAGGCTTTTTTTTAAAATCGACAAACGTGATCACTAGTTTCTTGTCCCTGAACTTTGATGTTTCATTATCCATTTGAGACTAACAATTTAATAAGGACAGCTTCGTCCTGGACGAAAGCCTCCTTGATATTAGCCTAGTTGACCATCAAGCTGCTCATGAATTCTGAAACACAGAACATTGGAAAAAAATTTATAAGTAATATCCAGCAGGGATATACCCCTATAATTATTTCGATCCAATCTATCTCCTTTATTGTGTAGTGTATGGATTATTGCAACATTCCATTCCTCTGGTAACTTCTCATTATTCCAAATGTCAGGAAGATGTTTGTGTAAGTTCAGAATAATTTGTACATTTGCATATTTCCAAAGTTCTGCCACTAGTTGGTTCTCACCTGCTGCTTTATAATCCGAAGTGAGTTAATCGCTGCTTGTACTTCGTCTGGCTGTGATGGTATAACTTTTTCTAAGCGCGTCTTGTTTCTTGCATAGGGGTCAAATTTCAAATGATGTTCAGGTTCGGCGCTATTTGGTAACTGTTTGAAATATTTAGCCAGCATCATTGAATTGTCATAATTGTTATGTGCTACCTTTCCGTTTGTATCCTTCATAATAAGAGTAGGTGGAGTGTATTTCGTCTGGTACTGTTTGAATGTCTGATAGTAATCTCTCGTCTTGTGGCCATTGAAAGCATCCTCGATAGATTTTAGCGAGTCCTTATGAAACTGCCTTTTGACCCTTCTAATTTCTTTGGCGGTTGATCGTCTAGCATTTATTAATTCCTCCCTGGAGCTTTCAGTTCTCTTTTGTTGGTCATTTAACCAGGCCTTGTGTCTACGTTGAATCGCTACGTCGCATTCCTCATTTCACCAAGCATGTTTCTTGCGTTTCCGTACAGGAGCTACTTCTTCAGACAAGGCTTTTAATCGATTGACAGTGGCCTTAGATTGTCACTTAAACGTATGCTTTACCTCTCGTAATATATGTGATTATTAATAATATAACTAGGGTCATATGTTCTCTTTGTATGTAACTTTTGAGGTTTGTTTTTTCTTTTAGGTGTCAGTTTGATTTTAATTTTTTAAATGTTGTGGTCTGAATCAACAACGAAGCCACGCAGCACTTTAACATTATAGATTTCCTTATGGAATTTCTGATCCATAGCCACATGATCTATCTGGAACTCTCCTAGCTTGACGTTAGGACATTTCCCTGTCACTAACTTACGTGGTCTTCTCTTAAACCTAGTTGTCCTCAAAACCAATCCATTTGTAGTACAAAATTCAGTTAACGGTTCCCCGTTCTTGTTTGTAAGTTTATGCGCTGGATATCGCCCCACCACACCTCGAAATTTCTTCTGTCGTCCTATGTTCGCATTACAGTCTCCAAGCAGAATTTTAATGTTGGTTTCCGGTATGGTCCTTGTTAGTTGATCAAGCTCATCCCAGAATTTTTCCGTTCCATCCTTGTCAGTTCTATTTTTAACATTAGTTGGAACGTGAGTATTTATCAGTGTGTATCTTTTGTTTTCCACCTTATTTGTCAACAATGACATTCTTGAGAAATTAGATGAAAAAACCCAATGGAATCCTATTGTGTACCGAGAAACCCACACCGAATTGGGGAAGATTTTCTATTACCCTTTCTCGTGGTGGTCCCTTAATTGTCAACAATGACATTCTTGAGAAATTAGATGATAAAACCTCAATGGAATCCTATTGTGAACCAAGAAACCCACACCGAATTGGGGAAGATTTTCTATTACCGTTTCTCTTGGTGGTCCCTTATAAAGTCGATATCCTCCTGATTCGATCGTGTCCTGGTGAGTATTGCGTAACTCTTGAAGGAATGTGATAACTATGTTCTGTTGATCTAAGACATCTGTTAAATGTTTCAATTTATGAACTTTCTTTAAAGAAGTAATATTTACTGTTGCAAAATACGAAAATCTTCCTGGTTTGTTAAATTTTAGCACCTTCTTAAGTGGAATATGTTGCATGTTTGTTTGTTCATTCAATGCATCACTAGGTTCTCCGACTCGCCTTTGTCCTCTATGTGACACCCCACCGTATCCGAATGGTGTCTCCGCCTGGATAATCTCGTCGTGACTGTCCAAACCGGTGGATTATTTCAATAGGAACTCCTCATATTTGTTTCCTTATCTGATCAATGATCAAGTATCTGGCCAAGGTCAGGGTTTACATTTCCAGAGGTGATTTGGAAAGGTGATGACTGAATTATGGATGGTGAAAAATGAGATTGATGGGATGTGTGTTTGGTCCGCGAGAGCTATTTTATTTCGCTCAAGTCCGCCAGCAAGCTGGTGAGGAGCCCCCTGTCCGCCACCTGGGACGCGCCACGTAGGAGTACACCTCTCCTCCTATTACGACACCGTAACAGCCCTGTATTTAAATTACGAACTGCACAGTGGTTCGCAATGCGTCTTAAGGTGCCTTGCGGCTAGTCCCCTAGCAGCTGTAGCTTGCCCCGTACAGAAACAGAGGTGCCCGGTGTGAACACAGGTGTAAGTGGAATTACTCGCACGCACATGTTGAGAAAGAGACATGCAACCTACACGCGAACCTCAGCTTGGGTTTGGGGACACACAGCAGCGTGGCGACCAGTCGCAAGTCGCACAGGTGCAAACGTACCTTTAACCTGGCTAGGTAAATCAGTTGGAAGTTCGGAGGAAGGCAACGGCATACCACCACCACCAACAGGACCATGCCTAATAAAGCACTGCGGCGTTGAAAACAATATTCGAATTTATAACTGTTTGACTACATTTTATTGCCTCTTTTACGCAAAAACTGTTTCCGAAATTCAACACTCATAAGCAAAGAGTCATAAAATGACATTAAAAGCTAAATTCGAAATAGTTACACGCCCATGATCGGTTTGCGAAATCATTCGATGTGCAAGTTGGTCAGGAGATGATACCTCTTGAAAACACTTAGTCGTGAACACTCGAGAGCACCGAATGAGCAAGACTTCTTCCTCAGCAATAGCGAGCTGGTGGATGGGTTTGACTACAGTGTTTCGCAGTAGTGGTCACGTGTTGTGTTGCGTGCTCTTGCCACAGGTACTTGGGCAGGACTAACCAACATTAAAATATACTACTTCTAATGGTTCTCATTACTAATCTTTGCATGAAGCTAATACTGGTATAATTTTGGACAACACACTTCCCTCAGTCACCAATATGAATATCTGCACTTATACCCAACACCCCGAATATTCTGTACCAAGCAGTCGATGTGTGAAAGCATGACTGTCTTTGACACATTCAGCGGATATCTGAGACGAAGCACTTTGGCAGGGTTGCTATGGCGGCTAATGAGAAGGGTGCATGCTTCCTAATTTCTTTTGTAATCAGGACTTTAATAAAAATGGCAAAGGTAATGTTAACCAGAACGCCAGGAGGAGTTGTGATCTAAATAACAATAGATTTATTCATTCTTAACATCAAAAGACAAAAAAATGGCTAAAGAAACGTCACACAAACATTTTCATTTGTCAAACGCTTTCACTAATATGGGGTCTATGGTGGACAAAGCGATCAGCTGGGAGTCTACACACGACGCTAACCAGAAACCTAATCGCTTTATCTGACTTGATACACGTGAATGCGGGGTATGTCACAGAAACTACGCCACCATCAAGCAGCTGAACTCTGCTATTCCAGAAAGAAAAGTATGGTTCGAAAGAACAGGGTGCTGAGAAACATATATTGGAGCCCTACACAGTAGCAGCGAATACTTTACCCTTCTCCTGGTCAGGACGGAACACCATGATGCGTTCGGCGACTGAAGTCATTCCTCTTGAAGCGAACTGCCTACTGAGCTATTACTTATCGCAGTATCTATAGCCTCAGAGAACTTGAACAGCATCTCTTCATTTTGTAGTACTTCCGTATCCTGCTTCTTTGCGCATTGATTCTTCGTGGCTAGCCTCTGAATTTCAGCCTACTTTCCATCACTACTAAATTGTGATTTTAGTCTATATCTGCACCAGGATACGCCTTACAGTCCAGTACCTGATTTCGGAATCTCTGCCTGGCCATGATGTAATCTAACTGAAATTTTCCCAGCCTTTTCTAAGCTTACCTCTTCCTCTTGTGATTCTTGAACTGAGTATTCGCTATTACTAACTGAAATTTATTTGCAGATCTCAGTTACTCTTTCTTCTCTCTCATTCCTAATACCAACACCACATTCTCCCGTAAACCTTTCTTCTACTTCTTCCTCTACAGCCACATTTCAATCGCCCCTGATTATTAGATCTTCATCTGCTTTTGCATAGTGAATTATCCATTTAATATCCTGGTATACTTTCTCTGTCTCTTCATCTCTGACTTGTGAACTCGCGTTGTATACGTGAACTGTTATTGTCTGTGTTGGTTTGCTGTCGATTCTGATAACAACCACCCTATCACTCAACTGTCCACAGTAACTCACTCACTGCCCTACCTTCATATTGATAACGAATCCTACTCTCGTTATGTCATTTCCTTCTGCTGTTGCCGGCCGGTGTGGCCGTGCGGTTCTAGGCGCTTCAGTCTGGAACCGCGTGACCGCTACGGTCGCAGGTTCGAATCCTGCCTCGGGCATGGATGTGTGTGATGTCCTTAGGTTAGTTAGGTTTAAGTAGTTCTAAGTTCTATGGGACTGATGACCACAGATGTTAAGTCCCATAGTGCTCAGAGCCTTCTGCTGTTGATATTACCCTATGCTCCACTGACGATAAATGCTTGTCTTCTTTCCATTTCACTTTACTGACCACCACTATATATATGGATTGAGTCTTAGTATCCCCTTTTCAGTTTCCCTAGCGTTCAGACTTCCTACATTCCACGCCCCGACTCGTAAAACGATAACCTTTCGTTGGTTATTCAGTCTTTTTCTCACGATCACCTCCCTGTTGGGAGTCCCCTTCAGGGGATGCGAACGGGGAACTGGTCCGGAATGTTTTGCCAATGGCAAGATCATCACGACACTTTTGGAATTACAGACTACAAGTCCTGCGGATACATATATGTCTTTAATGCAGTGGTTTCCATTGCAGTCTGCATCCTCAGGGCGCTGATTATTACGGATTCTTCCGCCTTTAAGGACAGTTTCCCACCCGGATGGCAAGAGGGCGCCCTAAATCCCTGTCCGCTCCTCCGCCCTCTTTGACAAGGCCGTTGCCAGGATGAGGATGACGCCTTATGGCGGAAGTCTTCGGCCGCCATTGCTGATAATACACTCCTGGAAATGGAAAAAAGAACACATTGACACCGGTGTGTCAGACCCACCATACTTGCTCCGGACACTGCGAGAGGGCTGTACAAGCAATGATCACACGCACGGCACAGCGGACACACCAGGAACCGCGGTGTTGGCCGTCGAATGGCGCTAGCTGCGCAGCATTTGTGCACCGCCGCCGTCAGTGTCAGCCAGTTTGCCGTGGCATACGGAGCTCCATCGCAGTCTTTAACACTGGTAGCATGCCGCGACAGCGTGGACGTGAACCGTATGTGCAGTTGACGGACTTTGAGCGAGGGCGTATAGTGGGCATGCGGGAGGCCAGGTGTACGTACCGCCGAATTGCTCAACACGTGGGGCGTGAGGTCTCCACAGTACATCGATGTTGTCGCCAGTGGTCGGCGGAAGGTGCACGTGCCCGTCGACCTGGGACCGGACCGCAGCGACGCACGGATGCACGCCAAGACCGTAGGATCCTACGCAGTGCCGTAGGGGACCGCACCGCCACTTCCCAGCAAATTAGGGACACTGTTGCTCCTGGGGTATCGGCGAGGACCATTCGCAACCGCCTCCATGAAGCTGGGCTACGGTCCCGCACACCGTTAGGCCGTCTTCCGCTCACGCCCCAACATCGTGCAGCCCGCCTCCAGTGGTGTCGCGACAGGCGTGAATGGAGGGACGAATGGAGACGTGTCGTCTTCAGCGATGAGAGTCGCTTCTGCCTTGGTGCCAATGATGGTCGTATGCGTGTTTGGCGCCGTGCAGGTGAGCGCCACAATCAGGACTGCATACGACCGAGGCACACAGGGCCAACACCCGGCATCATGGTGTGGGGAGCGATCTCCTACACTGGCCGTACACCACTGGTGATCGTCGAGGGGACACTGAATAGTGCACGGTACATCCAAACCGTCATCGAACCCATCGTTCTACCATTCCTAGACCGGCAAGGGAACTTGCTGTTCCAACAGGACAATGCACGTCCGCATGTATCCCGTGCCACCCAACATGCTCTAGAAGGTGTAAGTCAACTACCCTGGCCAGCAAGATCTCCGGATCTGTCCCCCATTGAGCATGTTTGGGACTGGATGAAGCGTCGTCTCACGCGGTCTGCACGTCCAGCACGAACGCTGGTCCAACTGAGGCGCCAGGTGGAAATGACATGGCAAGCCGTTCCACAGGACTACATCCAGCATCTCTACGATCGTCTCCATGGGAGAATAGCAGCCTGCATTGCTGCGAAAGGTGGATATACACTGTACTAGTGCCGACATTGTGCATGCTCTGTTGCCTGTGTCTATGTGCCTGTGGTTCTGTCAGTGTGATCATGTGATGTATCTGACCCCAGGAATGTGTCAATAAAGTTTCCCCTTCCTGGGACAATGAATTCACGGTGTTCTTATTTCAATTTCCAGGAGTGTACATCAGTAGTGTATGGATAAGTTGAGAATTTGGGTCGGACGAGAGGCGTGCTAGGGTAGTCCCTGCAGCTGCGATGACCACTGTGTCGAGAGGGTGATCAACGTATCTGCCTTCTAAACACGAGACTCGGGTTCGAATCCCGGTCTGGCACAAATTTTTAGCTTTCCCCGTTGTTTTAAATCAGTGCGCACTGGCAGCTACTGTCTTTATTTCCTATGTGTATTGATTGTGTATAACTTTGACTATGGCCCTCGTGAACTAATCGATAGCTTATTCGCATGACAGTCGTGCGATCCCGACCAACGCAAGCAGCGACATAGCGATATCGCCAAAGTATAAACACTCATTATCGATAGCCTACGATCCTGCCACCATCGAAATTAGGCACTTGCTGGTAGACGTTTCACCTTCTTGCACGGGGCTTAACGCGATGTTTACGTGAATAACCCACTTTTAAATACGATTTTCAGAGGAAAAATGTGGTCTTTCCTTATATACAGAATGTATATGTTGTTACTCCAACCTGCTTTGGCGGGTGCTCTGAGATGTTCATCATTTTCATATCTAAGTATGTAGTACACATCATGCAAACTTGCCATTCTTTGCATGCCGCCTTCATGGTATTGCAGTTTCAGTGACTAGCAGTCTATCTAGGTCTGCTAAAGGCACTGTCGGGATGTATAGCAAAAGTGGTAAACAGAAATGTGGAAATGGTTGAAGTACTTCCAGCATACTAAATAGAACAAGAAGGAAGTTGACAGATTAGCGTCGATAGCGAGTTGATCAGAAACAAAGCAGAAGCTCGCATTAAGAAACTAGCCACGTCCTTTCCGAAGGAACCATCCAGGTATTTTTCTTTAGCGACTTATAAAAAAAAAGTCAAAGCAACCGTAGGTAAACTTATAGGCAAGGAGGTCTGGTCACATTAAGAATGACATGATAGGTGGAAAGAGTACACCGAATGCCTCTATGGCGCCGAATACTTGTCAGATGACATGATAGAAGAAGAAGCAGGAGCCCATTTAGAGCAGTCAGGATTTACAAGAGATTGGGAAGGCTTAAGAACGAATTAGGTATTACGCATAGATGACATTCCACCAGAATTTCTAAAAATATTGGGGGAGGTGGCAATAAAGCGACTACTCACATTGGTGTGTAGTATGTATGACTCTGGCGATACACCATCTGACGATCGGAAAAACATCTTCTAAACAATTTCGAAGACTGCAAGAGCCAACAAGTGCGAGAATTATCGCACAATCAGCTTAACACCACATGCATCCAAGTTTCTGACAAGCATAATATACAGAAGAATGGAAAAGAGAGTTGAGTCTGTTGAAGATGATGAACAGTTTGGTTTTAGGAAAGGTAAAGGCGCTAGAGAGGCAATTCTGACGTTGCGGTTGATAATGGAAGCAAGGCTGAAGAAAAATCAAGACACGTTCATACGATTTTTCAACCTTGAAAAAGCGTTCGACGATGTAAATTCTAAGAAAAAAAGGGGTAAGCCATAGGAAAAGACGGGTAATATACAATATGTACAAGAAACAAAAGCAACAATAGTAGTGGAAGACCAAGAGCGAGGTGCTTGGATTAAAAAGGGAAAGAGACAGGGATGTTGCTTTTCACCCCTACCGTTCAATCTACACATTGAAGAACCAGTGACAGAAAGAAAAGTAAGCTTCAAGAGTGGAATTACAATGTAAGGTGAAAGGATGTCAATGATAAGGTTCACTGATGACATTGCAATCGTCGGTGAAAGGGAAGACGAATTACAGGATGTGTTGAATGGAATGAACAGTCTAGTGAGTACAGAATACTGACTGAGAATAAATCGAAGAAAGACGAAACTAATGAGAATAATGGAGACGACAACAGCGAGAAACTTAACATCAGGAAGGGAGATCACGAAGTAGATCAAGTTAAGGAATTCCGCTACTTAGGTAGCAAAATAACCCATCACGGACGGAACACAGAGGACACAATAAGCAGACTAGCGCTAGAAAAAACGGCATATATACTATTATCAGAAATAAGTCCTTAATTTGAGGAATCTGCTTCTGGGAATGTGCATTTGGAGCACAGTACTGCGCGGTAGTGAAACATGGATTGTGGGTTAACCTGAACAAGACAGAACTGAAGCATGTGAGATGTGGTTTTACAGAACAATGTTGAAAATTTTGTGGACTGATAAAGTACGGAATTTGGACGTTCTCCAGAGAATCGGCGAGGAAAGGAATATATGGATAATGGTGACAGAAAGAAGGAATCGGATGGTAGTGAGAGGTGGCATGAGCCCCCTCTCATATTTCTATCTTACGATTTTAGTCTCTAATGGCACGCGGTGAAAAGTTGCTATTCCTTCACATGCGGACTTCCCACGCAGCGTCTCTCGTCACCCAGGTGGTCCGGTGACAGGCGGGCTCTGCCGATCTTGAAAGGGTAAGCCGACGGGTGTGCGGGAGTCGAGTGAATGCTTTCCAGACGCCGACATTGTCAAAAGACACGCTCGGAGGGGCCTGAAGTAGCGGCTGGGCTAGAGGTTCCGTTACTTCGAAGAAACTTAGCGAAAACACTTTATGGCGGGCTACCAGCGAGGCGTGGGAATGACTTGTGTTCCCAAGCAGCCTTGGCGCGCAAATTCCCGCGTTTTCTGCCGTATAGTAACTGTGATTGGCTTGCTCAGGGCATAGCTCCGTGACGTAGCAAAAATCGGCGCAGAAATTGGTGCCAAGAATCTCCATTGGTGGAATGGTAGTGCTCCGGCAATAGAGTGGAATTTTCCGCCGGTTTTCGAGTTGCTGATTGGAACGTTTAACCACGGCCACTGTCGTGGGGGCGGGAATGTTCTGTATTCGGCCTGTACGGGTGCTCTAGGGCAGTCGGCTCTCGCCTTTCGGTCGAAGTAGGTTACAAGACTGAGCTCTCGCTGCGCGGGTCAGCCTGCCTTCCGTTGGCTGTCTAATATACTTTTATTTAATTGTAACTGTTTGAGGAAGTTGCTGAAGTTTCGACTTCAACGTAACTTTCCGAGTACAGTTGGCAATTGAGCGTTATGTGTACAAGAGGCCTATGTTGTCAGTCTTGAACAGTTTTGGCTAATGTTGACTGTATCGGAGTTACTGGGTGACTTCGCTTGTTAAAATCAGTCACTGTACCATCAGTGATTGTGTGGCGAGCCTTCTTCGTCTCCCTCAGAGGCGCATTTGTATTGCTAGGAAGTCTTTAGTCTGGAACAACCAGGCCAGGATAATTTGTTTCGGGCTATACTCGCGACATTATCACCACCACGACGGGACGTCGAAGCAACCAGCCATCGCTTCCAGTACGCCAGATCGTGTCCTTGCAGCTAAGAAGACAGCTTGGTAATGTACGTCCGCAGCACCGGCAAAGCAGGCATTTTTGCTAGGAGATAATCAGAGCTCAGCAGTGCGCGCCTGTTCGTCTTTTCTAACTTTGTTCTATCTTGGGTGTTCATTGTCTGAGTTCTCACTAATGTAGCAGCAATTAATGTTGGGTTAGCGGTGTGTCTCTCTTAGGATTTGAGTGGCAAGGAATTGGCTCCACATACCACTTCGTCATAAAAGTCACAATCTATTTTAGGGACAACTTCACCTTCACAGCGTTTGTTTGAGTATCCAATTTGAGCCAATTTGATGTATTGTAAATGTTTCATGTGCTTTTGTTTATTATTTTGTGTTTAGTCTTAATAAATCATATTGTTATTTTGGACAGAACTTTCATTCTGTTAATCGGTAGAGCAACCCTATCATTTCTCAATACGTTAATGAAACCTTCCTTTATTTAACTTATTTATCAAATTAAATTATTGCAGGTGCCAAACTCTTTTCTACTCCACTTGCAGGGTTGATTACAGTCAGTTCGCGTATCTTTTTAATCCATGTGCAGCAGCAAAAGTCGGAGTTAGAATAGGGGGGGGGGGGTTTTAGAGCATCATTTACATATGTAGATTCTAGAAGAATTTAGTGTTAAATACACCGCTAGCCCCGGCTCCTCGCAGTAGGACATGTTTTTAAGACATCACGGAAGCTGTAGGGGGCAAAAACTGTATCGGAAGACGTAGACTGGAATAGATCCAGCAGAGTTTCCCCCCAGCTATTTGTGCTCGAAAGAGAAATCCTGGGTCGTCTGGCTGGTAATCTTCGTTCGAGGACGTGGTGTTGTGGAGCGAGACAGTGTGTGGCTATAGAGAGGGCTCAGAGCGGCGCGTGGATCTGCGATATTCGATTTTAGATCGCCGAGTCGCTGGTCTGTAGCCTTGTACGGGCTTACTGTTCGAGTAAGATCGCAGTTTCGCAGCAGCGAAGTCCCTTTACCTCTGAGCAATTGAAACTTGTGTGTCCTTTAAATCACAATTTGTGTTGCATTTGTATTAATTCAGAGTTGGATTTAGTATTCAACAGTTTCCTGTAATAGCGTTTGCGAGCTGTTCGGACCTGTTGGAACGCCACCTGCACGTCCGCTAGTTTCAATTGCTCATAAATAACTTGGGAAGAATCTGTAGTGTGATTTGCTAATCATAATACGCTGTCCCACTCGGCAGTCAACATACACGTGGGAAACTGAAGCGATTCCACAGGGAAATGAGTGTATTCATTCACCTGAGGCTTAGCTAAGACGGTAACCCAAAGTCAAATGACAATAGAAGCTTTTGTCCATTGAAGGTCACGTACTAAACCGTTTCCAAAGCTCTCCCAAACTAACTGAATTAATACAGGAGTCAACAGATTACTGAGTACCTAGGAGGCAGCATCAAGTGTCGTGTGTTTGCAGAACAGTTGTGGAACCTGAAGAAAGGGTCAGACCGCCACTGTTGCGCCGACAAGGTCGTCTTCTCTTGAAGTATAAGAACATCTTTGACTCCGCGAACAAGCGTAATGTTTCTACACACTCTAGAAATCCTGGTGGGCAGTAAAGCAACACGTTAACACTGCACTTTGGTCTACATCTACATCCGTACTCCGCAAACCACCCGATGGTGTGTGGCGGAGGGTACTCTTCTGGTACCACTCATTAACTGAGCTCCCGCCCTCCCTCCCCCCCCCCCCCCCTCACTGTTCCACCTGCGGACGGCGCGTAGGAAGAATGGTTGTAGGTTGTACGTAAGCCTCTACTTTCTGGAACTGTTTCATCGTGGTCATTTCGCGAGATGTATGTGGAGGAAGTAACATACTGTCCAACTCTTCCGGGAAAGAACTCTCTCGAAATATCACCTCTCCTTGATGCACAAAGCCTCTCTTGTACCATCTGCCATTGGAGATCGTTGAGTATCTCTGTAAAGCCCTCACACCCAACCAAATATCTCGTCACGAAACACGCCGCTCTTATTTGGGTCTTCTCTATTCCTTTATCTGTCCTACGTGGTAAAGGCACCGACCAAACATTCCGTGACGAAATGCACCGCTCTTCTTGGGATTTTCTCTATTCTTCTATCAGTCCTACCTAGTAGGGAAGCCACTTCTTTCGTTGATAGGCTACATTTCCTTAAGACTCTTTCTAAGAATCTGAGTTTGGCGTCTGATTTTCCTACTGTTTGTTTTTTGTGGCGATTTCACTTAATATATCTCCGACTTTCGAAACACATGCATGCGTTCAAAAAGGATAAGTGTTTTAAGGGGTCCCTTGTAACTTCTTTGTGGACGAAATTACTATGCATTAAAAAAGGAAAGTGCGCCGAAGGTAGAAACAGTGGCGTTTCGGATGCAAAATCAAAGTCAAATATTCTTTGCTGATGATTTTTCAGTCACTGTTATGACTAAAGAAGAACATAGGCGTACCATAAAGAAAATACGAAACACAACATGCAAACTAGACCTCCAGACCTTGAACGAGAATGCTCTTGATATCGAAAACTGCCACAACAAAGCACTCTCCGCTAGGGACGGAACACTGGAAAGTAACACAGCTATCGTCATTTAGGGGCACTGGATGAAAGGGTAGTGGCGCTAATTCAAAGCTGCTATCAAATTTCGAAAAGCTTACATACTAGCGTTACATTGCTGCAACAACAAAAATGTAATATCACGCGATGCGGAATTGCGACGTTACAGGTAGTTGCTTTGTAGGGGACCCTATCTGAATCCACTGAGGGTCATTCCAAAGTGATGTTAGTTTTATGTTCCATGCACTCTTTGCACGAAATTTCATAATGACACAGTCAGAGTCAAATTACAAAATATTAACTTAATTGGTACTTAAATGCCACTGAACTGACCATTTACAGATGAGTTTTTGTGTGTCCATCCTTTTGACAGGGCGGGCCACTGTGACCGAGCGGTTCTAGGCGCTTCAGTCTTGTACCACGCGACCGCTACTGTCGCATGTACCACGCGACCGCTACTGTCGCATGTTCAAATCCTGCCTCGGGCATGGATGTGTGTGATGTCCTTATGTTAGTTAGGTTTAAGTAGTTCTAAGTTCTAGGGGACTGATGACCTCAGATGTTAAGTCCCATAGTGCTCATAGCCATTTGAAGCATTTGAACCTTTTGACAGGAAGTCTTCGGGACGACGGCCGTTTACTATTGTGAGAAAATAAAAACAATCAAATCTTTTGTCAAATGATTCCTGAAAAAGTAAGCAATAATACAGATTATAAAAATATTGACGTGTCTTAGAATAATGCTCAAAATCTTCGGGTGCCGTCCTTACGATTTTAATTCGTTGCAACCAGTTTCGGCGCTTCAATTCGCCATCTTCAGCATGTAGCTGATGCGGAAGGGGTTGACACGATCCCTGTATATACTGCATCAGTGTCCAGCATAACTGGATACGCAGACTATCTGAAAACTTAGATGTCAGCACTCTAACCATCAACTACCAGCCCTCAGATAATCTGCGTATCTAATTATGCTGGCCACTAATGTGATATATATAGGGATCTTGTCAACCCCTTCCCCATCAACTACAGCCTGAAGACGGCGCAATGAAGGGCCGAAACTGGCTGAAACAAAATAAATAAAATCATAACGACGGCTGTAGGCGTTTTATTCTCTCACAAATTTACAGATGGGGTTAGATAACAGGAAACAGTATTTGATTACCACAGGGAAGTGTGGAATATTTTGGCATTAAATAAGCTACCAGTTTCAAAACTAGAATTTTTCTATGCAGGAAATTTTTCTGCTTACTTTCAAATTTAGCGTTTCCATGCGTCAGTCATTTTAATATAAGAGAATAAGTAATCAATCACTTTGGTAGTATCATTACTCACCCCTTCTTGAGCTAAAGTCAATTTTACCGAACAATAATCAAGAACTATTTTTGGTCAAATGTTTGAGAGGAGTGAAAACAAGACTACCTAGAAATTACACAATGGCGCTTTGTCCAAATTTCTATAGCCAAACGAAGAGTGGGAAGAGAACAGATGAGTTATCAAACTGCCCATGGTGCGCTCTAGTTAAAATATATTTTGTGTGATAATTGTGTAAAAGTAAGAAGTAAAATATTTTAGAAAAAAACATTTGACGTGGCTTTGAATGATACATAATCCACCACACAAATATCCTCTAGTACTTCTTAATAGTCTAAGATACTAAATTAAAAATTCACCTTCAATTTCTCAGCCGGTACCTCAAGAATTCGAAGCATCATTCTAACGCACGTCAATATTTTTATAATCTGTTTTATTTCTTACTTTTTGGAGCAATCATTTCACAGAAGATCTGACTTTTTTTAAATTTCTTATTCTTCTTTTGTTATAATTATGAAAGTCGTTATTGTTCCGCAAATATAACTGAATTATTTTCGACAAATTTCGTCAGAGCAAGTATGAACTGTGAAGTTGTTATCGAATGTTAACAAAATAAGAGTCGTTCTTAAAAAATGCATGGAACGCAGAAAGTAATGAAAATTTTGTGAGGGTAGAATAGCAGAGGTGCTAACAGACACGTTCATTGATGTTGTGTGCAAGACGAGGCCGTATATTTAAATAACAGACAACAGACTTACGAAGACATTACTTAAGACAATCAGTTGAAAGAAACTCAAGAAATAATAACGAATATGTACCAGAAAATATACACCATGTGATCAAAAGTATCCGGACACCCCCAGAAACATATGTTTTTCATATTAGGTGCATTATACTGCCACCTACTGCCAGGTACTCCATATCAGCGACCTCAGTAGTCATTAGACATCGTGAGAGAATGGAATGTGGCGCTCCGCGGAACTCACGGAATTCGAACGTGGTCAGGTGATTGGGTGTCACTTATGTCATACGTCTGTACGCGAGATTTCCACACTCCTTAACATCCCTAGGTCCACTGTTTCCGATGTGATAGTGAAGTGGAAACGTGAAGAGACACGTACAGCACAAAAGCGTACAGGCCGACCTCGTCTGTTGACCGACAGAGACCGCCGACAGTTGAACAGGGTCGTAATGTGTAATAGGCAGACATCTATCCAGACCATCGAACAGGAATTCCAAACTTTCTCAGGATCCACGGCGAGTACTATGACAGTTAGGCAGGGGGTGATTTCATGGTGGAGCGGCTGCTCATAAACCACAAATCACGCCGGTAAATGCCAAACGACGCCTCGCTTTGTGTAAGGAGCGTAGACATTGGAGGATTGAACAGCGAGAAAAAGTTGTGTGGAGTGACGAATCACGGTACACAATGTGGCGATCCAGTGGCAGGGTGTGGGTATGGCAAATGCCTGGTGAACGTCATCTGTCAGCATGTGTAGTGCCAAGAGTAAAATTCGGAGGCGGTGGTGTTACAGTGTGGTTGTGTTTTCCATGGAGGGGGCTTGCACCCCTTGTTGTTTTGCGTGGCACTATCATAGCACAGGGCTGCATTGGTGTTTTAAGCACCTTCTTGCTTCCCATTGTTGAAGAGCAATTAGGAGATCTCGATTGCATCTTTCAACACGATCGTGCACCTATTCGTAATGCACGGCCTGTGGCAGAGTGGTTACACGACAGTAACATCCCTATTAGAGTCCTGTTCTGAATCCTATAGCACACCTTTGGGATGTTTTGGAACGCCGACTTCGTGCCAGGCGTCACCGACCGACATCCATGCCTCTCCTCAGTGCAGCACTCCGTGAAGAATGGGGTGCCATTCCCCAAGAAACCTTCCGGAGCCTGGTTGAACATATGCCTACGAGAGTGGAAGCTGTCGTCAAGACCAACACCATACTGAATTCCAGCATTACCGATGGAAGGCGCCACGAGCTTATTAGTCATTTTAAGCCAGGTGACCGGATACTTTTGATCAGATAGTGTACTTCTTTGAAGAAACCATAAGAAACTGTATAGGATGTAGCATTCGGAATACAATTACTGAAGCACAGAATCAAGGATACACCAAAACAAAAGGATTTCAATTAATGGCTGAAAGAAGGAAATAAACAACTTATGAAATTAATGAACAGATTTCATGAGGTGAGGGTAAGAGATAGAAAACGAGATAGCAAAGTGAAAAATTTGACTGGGCAAGGGGTATATAGGAAGAAGTGGACAATTAAAATGATGGACACTTGCCGGGAGAGTATGCCGTCAACAGGTAGGGTATGTGGCAGAGAAAATACCCACCTGCACTTGACGCTGAAGGTAAGAGTAGCTTCAGAGAAGCAGGAAGCGCCAACGCCTAGGCATCAGCTGCAGCGAGCAATCCTCTTGCCGGCTGCAGAAGACACACGGATAATTTAGCGACGGTCGGCGGATTTGTTCGTGACGGTAGCGAGCACTCAGGAAAAAAGGAAAGCTCTCGTCGAGTTTTGTCTACAGACAGCGGTGTGAATCCACACAGCCGCGTCCGGAGAACAACAGCATGCGGCGGCGAGAAGGCGACAGAATGCTCGCGGATTCGCCGCGATTAGTTTTCCATTCTGCGGAGGCGAAAGAAAGGGAAGAGTAAAAACAGAAAGAAAGAAAAAAAAGAAAGGCAGTGTAGAGCTCACAACAGCTGCGACGACGGAGGACTCAGGAGGAGAAGGCGACTTTACGCTAAAGCGGAAGCTGTGACAAATTGAAAAGATGAAACGATGAAAGAAGCGAGTGCAATGCGGTGGGGGGAAAAAGCGGAGGAAAGCCGTCATTGTTTAGGGGCCGGGCCTCGGGATGCGCGGTTCCCCCACCCTCTCCCACTCCCTCCCTGCCCCCCCCCCCCAACCTACCCCTCCTCACTTTTTTGTCAAAGGCTCCGCAGATGAAAGACGGCGGCGCTAAGGAAGAGGGGCGGCCAGTAAAACAAGGGACTGCCGCGCGGCTTTGAGCAGCTAAGCCGCCGGCTGGGCACCTGCTAGCCGCCCGGCCAAAGGCCCGACACAGCCACGGCCTGTCCGCCTTCTCCTCCGCACACAAGACACGCCCCAGGGAAAGCGCGTCGTTTTGCATTTCTCCTTCCTCTTCCTCGTCCACCGCACTGTGCCTGCTGCCGACCCAGTCTCCACAGCAACTGCCTGACGCTTCTTGCCACACCTGAGAGCTTGTTTCTCTTCAGAAACCCACTAAAGGCTCATGCAGAACTGCCGCATTGATCAGATAACCACACAAATACGAGAGACGTTCAACAAGTAACGCAACACATTTTTTTCCTGCAGTCAAGTTGGCCTTATTCAAGGGTCCAATCACCGTGTTATTCCCCACTCTTTTGACTACAAACCCTATTCTGAAGCAACACGGGGTAGCCGTGCGGTCTGGGCGCCTTGCCACGGTTCGCGCGGCTCCTCCTGTCAGAGGTTCGAGTCCTCCCTTCGACATGGGTGTGTGTCCTGTCCTTATCGTAAATTAGTTTAAGTTGGATTAAGTAGCGTGTAAGCCTAGGGACCGATGCCCTCAGCAGTTTGGTCCCATATAACTTACCACAAATTTCCAAATTTTCCGTATTTTGAAACGTAATCTCCGTCCAATGCTACGGCATTACGCCACCTTACTGGCAGGTTCTGTATTCCCGCATGGTACCAATCTACTGGTCAACGTCGGAGCCAACGTCTCGCTGCATCAATAACCTCCCAGTCATCCAGATACTGCTTCCCGCAGAGTGCATCCTTCACTGGCCAGACTGATGGAAATCGGAAGGTGCGAATTCCGTGCTGTAGGGTGGATGAGAAGAACAGTCAAATGAAGTTTTCTGAGCTCGTCTCGTGTGCGCAGACTTGTGTGAGGGCTTGCGTTGTCATGGAGGTGGAGAACGTCATTTGCATTTTTTGGCGATGAACGGGCTGAAGTAGTTTCTTCAGTTTCCTAAGGGTAACGCAGTACACTTGAAACCTTCCCGTCTCCGCTATATCTCTTTCGTTACGCAACCTTCCCTTCTACAATAACCTAAGATACCTTCCCTTAGGATTTCTACCTCTTGCTTAATAATAACAAATGAAATCTTCCCTTTGGAATTAATTCTCTTTCTCAATCTTCGCATACCAATTTAAATGCTGCTTAATAAAAGTTATTTTCTGATTATTTCGACGAAACATAGAATGTGTCGTCGTCTTGGCCCTCAGTCGTTACCTGCAATAACCCAAAACTGTTCCTTACCTTTTTTACTGTTACTGGATCGCCATCTGACTGCTACATCGAACTGCGACATGAATATACTTACTCTATTTTACTATACTCTATTAGCTGCTGGTGGGCTTTCATAATAAGTGGCTGTATTTATTACCAAAGCTGACGTTATTCTTTAATAGCAAAGCTGACGTTATTCTTTAATTAATTTGACTGAAGTTACGTAATTCATAGTTAAACTTTTTCTTGACAACAATAAAATTTTGCAAAGTTTTACGTTGGCGGGTTTAGAGATGGATTATAATCAGTAATGCAATATTGCTGGCAAACATTAATTATATTCTGAATGAAATGATTTTACAAACGTTCAAATGGGACTTACTTTTTACAATAGTCTTACAACTAGCATTGCGCAAACATACCTTCAGTAGTCTTGAGTTTCTCAAAAAATTAGTTCAATAACATTACTTCCTCCTATGATAATAGTTAGCTGATGTCTCTGTACATCCGTTTATAATCACTTGTAAATCATAGCTAGTGGCCGGCAAGCACAACGCTCCTCTCAACCTCTCGCTTCAGACCTGCTACCGACTCGCTTCACATCTCGCTTACTACTGACTTCCTACGAACGCTAAAGTGCGGTCTCTCCCGCCAACAATGCTTTCTGGTGCAGACAATCCCTGCTACCATTACAAAATGTATCAATGCGCGGTCTTTCCCGCTCTTTTCTTAAAATGTATCCATACGCTGTCTCTCCCGCCCTTTTTAAAATTATATCAATGTGCGGTCTCTCTTGCCAACAATACTTTGGTGCAGACATTCCCTGCTACCACAATTATTTCCAACATGACAAATATTAATTATTCCTACTTAATCCTATTAATAAAATATAAACATCTTTCATAAATTGTGATTTGACAATAGACAATAGAAATATACACGTCTTACACACTTCAGAGTTGATCTTTGCAACATGATGGCGAAATCAAACAGAATAACCCCTACAGAATTCCAGAAGACAGTCTCCATGACTTTACTGGCTGAGACTGCGGCTTTGAACTTTTTGTTTGGAGAAGAGGTGGTATGTGGCGTCAATCACTGTATTTCCGTTCTGTTTCCGGTTCAAAGCGATGAACCCATGGTTCATCGCCCATAACGACGTTCCACAAAAAATTCTCACAATCAGCCTCGTAACGCGGAAGCAGTTTCGCACAGACGGTCCTTCGTTGCTCTTTATGGTCTTCTGTTAGGTGGCAAGGAACTCAGCGGGCACACAGTTTTGACTACCCCAACTGGCGGACTAGTGTGTCAGCACTACCAGCAGAGACTCGAGCTGAGCAGCGATTGTGATCAGTCGATCACCTTGAATGAGAGTGTCCGCACGTTTCAACGTTGCAGGAGTCACAGCTGTGTGCGGCCGGTCGGCAAGCAATGAGATCGGACAGATTTGCGCGACCTTGTTGCGATTATGACGGACGTCTCACCTAACGACTCGTCGTGCTTTTGTTCACTGCTAGATCTCCACAGACATTCAGTTTCCTGGTCGACAGACAAAAGGAGTTAGTTGGTTTCTCTTTCCTTCCACGAGGAAAAATCGTTCTCCTCGCGTATCAAATGCCTATCACCATTGAATATTTGTAACAAAGTATGTGACAAGTCCTGCGTCCACCTATTGTCGTTATTGAAGTTTCTCTCTGGGCATATTCCACCTGCTGTCTATTCTAACCAGCACCGAACCAGTATTGTCGTGATATTGTCAGCAACATCGTAAGTCTTTTGACCCTCTGCAGCTCCATCCTGCATCATGGAAGCTATACTCTGCTGCCTAAAAAAGTGTCCTATCAACGTGTCCCTTCTTCTTTTGTCAGCGCTTTCCATATATTCTATTCTTCTTCGATTCTCCGGAAAACCCTCACAATTCAGTGCACAATTATTAGGGCACTTAATTTTCAGCTTTCTTCTGTAGCACTACATCTTAAACGCTTCTATGCTTTTCGGTTCCGGTGTTTAAATTGTCCGTGATTTTCTACCATACAACGCGGTGCTCCAAACCAACATTCTCGGAAATTACTTCCCCAGCTTAAGGCCTAATTTGATACCAGTAGATTTCTCTTGGCGAGGAATGGCCTCTTCACCTGTGTTATGCTTGTTATCATCGCCTTGCTTCATCCGTTGTTAAGGCATCAGGATATAACTTTCAAGGTAGTAGAATTTCTTAATTTTGTCTACTGCGTGACAACCAATTTTGATGTTAAGTTTCTCGCTATTCCCACTTCTGCTACTTCTCATTACTTTTGCCTTTTCCTGTTTTTTTTTTCTCCATCCATATTCTGTACTAATTAGACTGTCATTCCATTCAACAGATCCTGTAACTCTTCTTCACTTTCAGTGAAGATAGCAATGTCATCAGCGAATATTATCATTGAGAAACTTTCGCCGTGAATTTTAATCTCACTATTGAACCTTCCTTTTGTTTCCCTCATTGCTTCTACATCTACATCTACATCTACATACATACTCTGCAATCCACCGTACGGTGCGTGGTGGAGGGTACCTCGTACCACAACTAGCATCTTCTCTCCCTGTTCCACTCCCAAACAGAACGAGGGAAAAATGACTGCCTATATGCCTCTGTACGAGCCCTAATCTCTCTTATCTTACCTTTGTGGTCTTTCCACGAAATATAAGTTGGCGGCAGTAAAATTGTACTGCAGTCAGCCTCAAATGTTGGTTCTCTAAATTTCCTCAGTAGCGATTCACGAAAAGAACGCCTCATTTCCTCCAGAGATTCCCACCCGAGTTCCTGAAGCATTTCCGTAACACTCGCGTGATGATCAAATCTACCAGTAACAAATCTAATAGCCCCCCCTCTGAATTGCTTCTATGTCCTCCCTCAATCCTCAGTGCTTCGTTGACGCATAGATCGAACTGCAACGGCCAAATACTGCATTCCTGTCTTACACTCTTTTTAATCTGGGCCTCGTCCTTGGTCTTCCAGTCTTATTGTTCTCTCTTGTTTCTTGTACGTATTCTACGTTACCCATCTTCCCTATAGCTTACGCCTATTTTCCTCATAATTCCGAAGATCTTTTCGAACGCTTTTTCCAGGTCAATAATTCCTATGAGCGTGTCTTGATTTGTCTTCAGCCTTGTTTCTATTACCAAGTGTAGCACCACGACTTCCTCCACCCCCTCCCCCCCCCTCCCCCCCCTCCCCCATCCGAGGTGCCTTTACGTTTCCTAAAGCCATACTGAAAGTCATCTAACACATTTTCAATTTTGTTATCCATTCTTCAGTATATCATTCTTCTCAACAGCTTGAATGCATATGCTGTTAAGCTGACTGAGCGATGTGTGGACGACATTTTTTCGGAAAGTCTGATGGCACATAACCAGTCTCACACATTCTACGCACCAACGTGATTTGTAGTTTGGTTACCACTCGCCCCATTGAATTCATATCTCTTCTTCCGTATTTCATCTCAAATCTTCTAGTGCTCCATTGATTTCTGATTCTAATACTAGATTCCCGATGCGTTCCATATCGACTGCAATTTCTTCTTCTAGCAGGTCACAGATAAGTCCTTTGCCTCACACAGGCTTTCCCATCGCACTCTGAATGTTAGCAACTTCGATTTTACTTTCAACGAAGGTTGTTTTTTTTTTTCTGAATGCCGTTTGAGTCCTTCTGACGGTAATTTCTTTTTCAGTTTCTTCACCAAGGTTATATGGTATTCCAAAAATTCACAACGAAGGTTACCATTGTGTCCCACTATGACAAAAATTGATGAACCGACAGATGACTTAGCTAGACGTCTTGCTTCAGTACTGAGACCTGTGTGGGGAAATCCTCACGTCATATTCACAATTCTACTGGTTTCATTAATAGACTCAGGTATACTGATGCATTAGCCTAATTACTTGCGGCATCTCGGCCGATTCCCATAAGAATAATGAGTCTAATGAGCTGGTGCACTTCTTCAGAAGTGTGTGGTATAGGTTGATGATTTGTGTCTGGCAGACGGCGTGCTAAGGCAGTTCGTGCAGTGGTGGCAAGCACAAAGTCTGGATGGAGTAGTGCTCAGTGCATCTGCCTAATAAGCAGGATTTAATTCCTTTCTGTCACGATTCATAGTGGTTGAAAGATGAAAATGGTGTCTGTTCTTTTCGGCATAACTTAAATACAATTAAGAAACTTAGTGAATTTATGTGGCGTTGTTATAAATTGTATGAACTGAATGAAGGCAAATTATGTGTTTTAGAGATACAAATTCTCAACTAAGTTATGTTTCCGGTTGTTTAAAACGTGAAATCTGCAGAATGACCAACCTTTCGTAATTTTACGTTTCCACATGGTAACTCAAAATAACGTTTTTGCCCAAAACAGACAGCCTTGGCAGGTGTTTAACTCAAAATACTCCAATGTATCGCTTAATTAGGTAAATATCAGAAATGACGTACTTTAGGACGGAGATGGAACAAAACCCACGCATCTGAAAGTGGTACAGTAAGGTTCAGTTGAGCACAAAACCCTTAATCGTGTTTTGTTACTATCTCCTCCAGTGATCATTTTGCAGCTAGGATCATTTGTTGACCTGATACAGTTTACAGCGATGCTGCAGGCCCACGTCCAGCGGGCATGGTGGGCGAGACATCCACGGTCCTTGGCGGCGCAACCGCGAACAGGACAACGTAGCTCGGGCCGGAGTGTTCTCGCTGGGCAGGCAGTTCGGCGGCAGCCAGTGCTGAGTCAGTGCTGGCGCCGCATTCGTGCTCCGCGGCTGTCACGGCGAGCGGGCTGATCCGACAGCCTGCCCGGTAGCAGCTTGTGGGGAAGGCGATGTCATCCAGGAAGCGAACTCCAGACCTCGACGTCTGAATAGCGACATCCGACAAAGGTAGTCGCCGGGTGGGTCTGTGGCTAGCGGGGCCCCAGTTCGATCCTCGGGGCCATCGATGGTCGATGCTGAACCGTACGGCAAGCTACACTGTGGAACGGTGCTGAGTGATGTTGACAGTTGCACCAGTGGGTGGTGACAATGCTTCCACAAATCATACAGCAGAAGCACGCACTAGAGCGGTGGCAGGCTTGATCCTTTTTGACGACTGCTTTGGAGCTATTCGTAGGCGCCCTGGTCCATCGTGTTATCATGTAAACCCCCCCCCCCCCCTGATGTCACGTACTCATCCCTTCATAACGCTGAAGCGGCGTTTAGATTTCGGTAACACCGCTGGCTGCCGAACGGGTGGTTGTACCAGGATACAGGTACCGTACAGGTTGGTACAATGCTGAAACAGCTGCCTGCTACAATCTGCGGCGGTTATGTGATCATCAGGCGGTGACCTGCAAAAGCTAGCGGCCATTACAAAATATGTTGTCTTGCAGAGCACCCACATGACGAAAGCCGGAAATGAAAAGTCATTTGATAGCGCTGTTAGGGTGCGCTGTCCTTAACACACACCTGCTCTACGCTTTTTTCGCTCCAGGCGCCTCACCAGAATTGCTGCCCCGCGGTCTCCACTGGATTTTCAGTATTTAGTACCTTGGAGAGATACTCACTAAATGGTAGGTTGACAGTGGCTGCTGATCCAATAAGATTCATGGAAGGTCTTTGTGGAATAAGAGAAAGAATACGCATGCCTCACCCTCCAAATGTAGATAACCATTAGGAAACTGTGAAACGTCAGTGAGACTAGTCACACTGATGTGATTCAGACACGTACACCTAAACCCAGAACTCACTTCTCGCCGCTATTCAGCAATACGTAGCCTCTTCCCACAGAGGCTCTGTTGCACGGTGTACATCATTAACTGTCAGTTTCTAAAATGGCACTGGTTTTTTATTAAATTGCATCCATAGTAGAAGCCTCATAATAGCAATTTACGTGAATGTCATGCGCGGTACTAATAACAATAATTTCAAGTAGACGTTCAGTTTTCTGAGCGTAATGCTGATTGTGTAGTTAAAGGTTTTTATTCACTTATGTGCGGAATGCGGTCGAGCGCTGTTAAAATTCAGGTATCAACATGACGAAATCAGTCATTGCTAGGTCTGTCATTAGACGTAAAAAAATTTCTTTCTGAAGACATCATCAGGTCCAATGGCTTATCCAGTTCAAAGTTGCCATCACAATTATTAACATCTTCCACTGAACGTACTTCCAAAGATTCTTTAATAATTCAATCTCAGAATTATCTTGTCGGGGCCAATACCTTCGCTCCAGAGTAATTCACAGAATGTCCTGTGGAGATGCAATCCTCGGCTTTTACTTACTTCCTTAGCTGCGAAAGGCGAGTGTGAGTTTCATGTTCAACGCACCTTTCTCGTAGACTTCCACAATCCCAGAACATACTTTATCGAACCGAGAGGAGCACAGGTCTTTGTAGGTGGCCAGAAAAATATTTCCTCAGGATTCGGCGTAATTTCGGCAAAATATTGCGGGTAAGTGTGAGAAACGCTCTGAAGTCGATCAGCTCGAGCGGTGCTGATCTTTTGCGGAGAATATCTGTTGTCTTCCTCTACAAAAGCTGTTTCACCTCTAAAAGGCTGTCTCTATCAGACACAACGTGAGCCTAGTGCTTCAGCGTTCGAAGGAAGCCCGCAGTTTGTTCAGGGTGGTGGCAGTTATGCGTCTGCAGATATATGCCCGTATGTGTGGGTTTACGCTTGACGGAATGCTGACTAAGATGTCTCCAAACAATAGACAGCTGCCATTTTCCACTTCCATCGTAAATTGGATATACTCGAGAAGTGAATGCAGTTGCTCTAAAAATAGTGGCATCTCTTCTTCACTGTGGGGACACAGTACAGAAGTATCACCTACAAATCGCCCGAAGCCTTTTGGTTTAATTTCTTCCGAATCAAAAGCCGTCTCCTCAAATTGCTGTATTAAAATTTTACTACCGGAGGCGAACAACAACATAGCAACACCGTCATTTTGCTCAAAACATTCACTAGTATATAAAAAGTAGTTTGAGGAAAGGACATGATTAAACAGCGCTGTTATGTGGGTTTTGAAGTTAACTGCCGATCAGTGACAACAAATCCGTGAAAGGGACCCTAGTGAAGAGTGAGAAGACATTGACAAGTACTAGTATGCACGATTCATTGGGTCAATGCATCAGTAGAGTGTGGTACAGGTTGAGAATTTAGGCCTGTGGGAGGCACGCTAGGGTAGTCCGTGTGGCTGTGGTGGCCCCCGTGTCCAGATGGCGTAGTAGTCCGTGTAAGCAGGAGACCTGGGTTCGAATCTCAGTCTAGCCCAGATTTTTCAAATTGCACCATTGATACTAATCAGTACCCACTGACAGTTAATGCCAGTATTTTGACTATGAAAATCCGGATGTTATTACTATAACTATGTTTACAGAAGAAACTTTTAGATTAATGTGGAATTCAGACTGTGTTGTGAATATTACGGAATGCACGACAAACAGTTCAAATTTGTAAATTTGTGTTACGATCTTATGGGACCAAACTGCTTAAGTCGCCGGTCCCTTAGCTTACACACTACCTAATCTAACTTTAACTAACTTACGCTAGGGACAACACACACCCATCCGAGGGAGGACTCGAACCTCCGACGGAGGGAGCATCGCTGACCGTGACAAGCCTCGGATCGCGCGGTTACCCCACGCGGACAAACAGTTCAGTTAGAGTCAGTTCACTATAGTTTGTATTTCGTATTTGAACGAGACACATTCTTGCTATCTAGTTCGCCCTTAGTATGTCTTTTTTTATCAGTAATTGCGCGCAAATGAAGTTCTTGGTGGTAGATGAAGGCATATTGTGGTTAATTGTATTGTGACGTAATCTTCTAAACTGTTGTAGAAAAAGGTATGTGAAACATTTTTTTCACGAATGTGAAGTAAACCAAATAATGAATGTTAAAAACGATGTCACTTACAGCTGTTACAATCCGAATACCTCTTCACATTCATTAGACAATGACTGCCACATTTCATCGAAGACAAGACGAATAATTACTATTTCTACTAATCAAATAATCGAAATCTTAAATAACTCTTGGATGAGAAATTTCGCCTTATGCAACACGCCTTTGGAGTTTTGTTTTATCCGGACATGATTCAGCACTTTTTGTTCTATCTTCAGTGGGTTACTGTATTTCCTTTCTGTAAAACTGTTATTACATAATAGCCTTTAGAGAAAACATTTGGTGCAAAATATTTGCATTTGTGAATGAAGTGATTGTTGTCAAATATTATACATGGTTCATTTACAGTTCACAGTTGAGATATGTATTACTTGGCTGATTCACTGTATGTTGTTTATTACAATATGCTTAAAATTCTGCTTTTTATATATTATTTGAAAAAAGAGGGAATGTGTGCATTAATTTATGTATATTACATGAAGCTATTGAATGTTTATATGAGAAACTCGAAGTCTGCTACACAACACCACAAGATGATTGAATAACTCTGTTTTCGACAACTCGAGTTGCTCATATATAGCAAAAACCTTAGCTAGAAAAGTGCATAATTTTATGAAAGAAGTCAATCACATTACGTAAATAGGAAAGAGGGTTACTTCAGGTCGACTGGCTCGTCCGTGATATTGAATCTCGGACAGACTATTTCAAGTTCTTCTGCTCGCCACTGGTGATCCCACAATGCTCGGTGTGACCTACAATTGCTCATTCCCCCCCCCCCCCCCCCCCCCCCCCCACTGTAGTCGACGCTGCATAACGCTGCTGGCGTTATTAAATCCTAAACTGTAAATTGGAGACTGACACGAATTGTTACAGGATCTCTCCAACAAAGTTTGATGAGCGATAGGTCATTTGCAAAGGACATTTTTTTGTTAAAGATTTTCTTCTTTCCAACTCGTCATTTGCGAGTTAAGGTTGGGACAGTATCTACCAATCGTACACACATTACATTCTATTGATGGCACATCTGAAAAGTTTGGCGAAAGGTGATTAAACTGCCAGCCCAGGACCTCATTGCAAGAATATCTTAAGATATTCCAGTTAGATCGATCGTAGGAGGATTTCATTTCTTCATTTGAAATTCATCATTTATTCGAGAAATCACCTCAGTTCTGGTGGTATTGTCGTTGCTTCGGACACCCAGAAATCAATTACATCACACTCTGACCCATAATTTATATGTGTGGCATCTGTTCTTACTGACATGTCCGACGGCCGGAGTGGCCGTGCACTTCTAGGCGCTACAGTCTGGAGCCGAGCGACCGCTACGGTCGCAGGTTCGAATCCTGCCTCGGGCATGGATGTGTGTGATGTCCTTAGGTTAGTTAGATTTAATTAGTTCTAAGTTCTAGGCGACTGATGACCTCAGAAGTTAAGTCGCATAGTGCTCAGAGCCATTTTTTTGACATGTCCCAAGTAACAGACACCATTCTGATCCAGCAGCCACTGTAAATTAAGAAACAAAGGAATGGCAGACATTTGCTGCGAGTGTGCACTGACTTAAATCAATCGGGAAAGTTGAAAATCCGTGCCGAACTGGGATTCAAATCCCTGTCTCCTGCTTATTAGGCAGATGCGCCGTCCGGACACAGTGGTTATCCTACATGCACTGACTACCCAGCACACCTCGCGAAAGAGGAGTCTTTAAGTCCATTCAAAAAAAGTTATTAGATCGCTTACCATTAAACATCCGATTCTTTAGAGAATAGACTCTCATTTATTAACCAGGTTCAGACATTTGATTTCTTTGATGGTGTTAGGACAGCAACCAGCCACAAATTTACTTTGAGTTCCTTTATTCAAAGGAAACCGATACCGGTTTCGAATCGTTGTGATTCATCCTCAGACGGTTTACACACTTTCTTTATAACATTTGGTGTGTTTTTATAGATTAATTGTCCTAAAATATAAATAAAACATAATTATAAACACGCCACACACAGATGGTTGCGTTATAGATTTTCGTTGCATGTGACTCAACGTGAAACGTCGGTTTCGAGTGTTTGTTTTCGTAACATTCGTCCAATCGATGTAAATGCATTCCACTGCATCCTCGTTGTTGCACACGTAAATAGTTCTCACTGTACACTTCACATTTGTCGCTGAGATCATTTCAACCACGCACCACATGTTTTGATACATACAAAGAGCTTACAAACATATGAGTATCACTGATGCTATGATATATCGTAACATTTCATGATGATGTCCTATGTTTGGAAAGGATCATATATTCATTTACAAAACTGTAGTGCCTTTTACGTTAGTACAGAGACATTGAATTTGCTACTTGATCTGCAGATAGGTGTATTAATATTATTTGCTTTGGAGGCTGGGAAGTCATTTTTGGAAATTTTTCAGGAAAGGGGTGTTAGCTAACTCTGTTTGTTCGTTAAGGATATAGTCTGGGGTGCTGTTTTTGTGTGTGTGTATTTCTAATTCTTCTAATATATTCATAGTGGCTCCTTTTTCTACTAGATGCAAAAATTTTAAGTTGTCCTCAATGTTTCCCACTGAATGGTTTTCTTAAGCAATATGGGCTGCAAATGCTGATTTGTTCAAGTTACCAAGTCTTAGAGCATCAATATGTTCTTTGTATCTAATTTCAAAACTTCTGCCTGTCTGTCCAATGTAGAATTTTGGGCATGTTTCACACTTGACTTTGTATATTCCTGATTTACGGTAGGGACTCTTGGAGGTATTTACATCATGGATTACTTTTTGTTGTAATTTATTATTTGTGGAAAAGCTGATTGTGATATTTTTTTCTTTTTAAATAAGTTTGCTATTTGGTATGAAAGTGGGCCTATGTATGTGAGAGTAGGATATTTAGGTTTGGCTTCAGTGGCACACTGATTTGGCTTGAAGTGACTGCTGTGAAGTGGATCTGTGGTTTTTGTCTGCATTTTGTTGTGGAGTTTTTCTATTGTTGTGGGTTTATATCCATTATTATTAGCAACTGTTTTAATTATATTGATTTCATTTTGTTGGTCTGTGTCATTCATTGGTACTTTTTTAATTCAGTGTAGCATTGTTCTGAAATATGCCATTTTTTGTTGGTGGGGGGCGGCAAGATGAGTTGCTAATACTGACATCTGTGGTGGTACGTTTCCTCTAATACTAAATTGATGTTTATTGTTACTATTGCAAATTTTCAGGTCAAGGAACTTAATGCTTTTATTAGTTTCATGTTCAACTGTGAATTTAATATTTTTGTGCATTTTGCTAAGATCTGCTGCTAATGTATCTATTTCATTGCTTGTACCATCAAAAAGCAGGATTGTATCATCAACATATCTTCTGTAGCATATTATTTTGTCTGAGATGTGCTGGTTGGCAGAGAAGAATTTTTGTTCTATACGGTTGATGTAAATGTCAGCCAATATCCCAGCTAAGCTACTGCCCATTGCCAAACCATCATGTTGTTGGTACAGTTTGTTGTTGAAGCTAAAGTAATTATGCTCTAGAATAAGTGAAAGTATTTCTATGAGTTCACAGATCCCTGCAACACTAATTTTCTAATATTGAAGCAGATTGTTTCTTGTAATGTTAATAGTCTCTTTGACAGGGATGATCTTGTACAGGTTGACTATGTCTAGTAATGCTAATTTAGCTGTTGGTGGGATGTGGATGTCTTTAATTAAGCTTATGGGTTCATGTGTGTTATGTATGGTGTAGTTATTTTCAGATGTATAGTATTTGGTAATTAGGTCTTTTAATTTACGGCTAATGAAGTATGCAGGGCTGTTTTTTGAGTTAACAATTGGGCGAATGGGACAATTTTCTTTATGAACCTTTGGTTGTGCACGCAGTTTTGGTGCTGAGGGGAGGGAGGAGGAGGAGATGAGTGTTTAACGTCCCGTCGACAACGAGGTCATTAGAGACGGAGCGCAAGCTCGGGGGAGGGAAGGATGGGGAAGGAAATCGGCCGTGCCCTTTCAAAGGAACCATCCCGGCATTTGCCTGAAGCGATTTAGGGAAATCACGGAAAACCTAAATCAGGATGGCCGGAGACGGGATTGAACCGTCGGGTGCTGAGGGATTCATTGTTATGCAGTTATGAATTTCATATTTGTTCAGTAAAAAGTTACAGTTTTGTAGTAGCTTTCGGAGTTTAGTTTGTCCTAACACCATCAATATTTGTCTTCAAACAACAGCCACGGTCTCCATCATGTCATCATATGACAAAATTGCATTAAGCTTACCTCACCAGGTAATGTGAAATATACATGCTTTCAAGGAACATAAAATTAACCTCATGAAAACGTCTCTTAACATTAAATTCAACAAAGAGTGTATGTCACTTAAAGTAGTTCTGAAATATGTCAATGTCAATATTAACTTCAAACCTAAAGGTGCCAGATTTGATAAGCAAAAATGTCAACATATATGGCTAAAAACAGAGATTAACATGCAATATAAGAAAAAATAACACTTAAACACTGTCATGTACAACTTGCATCTGGAGCTAGTACACAGCCTCTCACCTTTACAATTCTCACACATCCTACAGCACATAGACGATGCGGTAGATAAAGAACAAAAGATTCTCTTATCCAAACACAAAAAGAAAATTGAAGCCTTAAAATCTATGAACAATTCAGAGTTTGATAAAAACTAACAGCTAAGCCAACACAAAGTTTTTGATAGAGTCACTAATACAACTGACATCCAATTTAGCAGCAGTGAACTCACTTTATTAAATAAAGGTCTGAAACATAATATTGGAACAAATCTCAATAATCACAGTGTTAAAAACCTCATAGCCTGCACAAAACTTGCTTGTGAGACAGGAAAACTAGACACATGTGAGAAAAATGCAGTTGCATACAAGACAAATAAACTGATAATAAAACAACTTAAAACAAATAATACCTGCTAAAACACTGAACTTAAAGATCTGAAAAATATTAACAGCAAACTGTGTGAAAGAAAAGCACTCATAGTAAAAGCTGACAAAGGAAATTCTTTAATCGTAATGCATGAAAGAGAATATGTAGAGAAAACCTTGCAATTTTTCCATAGCAACAATATTACTGAAATAAAGACAGATCTTATAGTAAAATTCCAAACAAAACTCCGAAAGCTACTACAAAACTGTAATTTTTTACTGAACAAATATGAAATACATAACTGCATAACAATGAATCCCTCAGCACCAAAACTGCGTGCACAGCCAAAGGTTCATAAAGAAAATTGTCCCATTCACCCAATTGTTAACTCAAGAAACAGCCCTGCATACTTCATTAGCTGTAAATTAAAAGACCTCATCACCAAATACTATACATTTGAAAATAACTACACCATACATAACACACATGAACCCATAAGCTTAATTAAAGACATCCACATCCCACCAACAGCTAAATTAGCATAACTAGACATAGTCAACCTGTACAAGAACATCCCTGTCAAAGAGACTATTAACATTACAAGAAACAATCTGCTTAAATATAAGAAAATTAGTGTTGCAGAGATCTGTGAACTCATAGAAATACTTTCACATATTCTAGAGCATAATTACTTTAGCTTCAACAACAAACTGTACCAACAACATGATGGTTTGGCAATGGGCAGTAGCTTAACTGGGATATTGGCTGACATTTACATCAACCATATAGAACAAAAATTCTTCTCTGCCAACCAGCACATCTCAGACAAAATAATATGCTACAGAAGATATGTTGATGATACAATCCTGCTTTTTGATGGTACAAGCAATGAAATAGATACATTAGCAGCAGATCTTAGCAAAATGCACAAAAATATTAAATTCACAGTTGAACATGAAACTAATAAAAGCATTAAGTTCCTTGACCTGAAAATTTGCAATAGTAACAATAAACATCAATTTAGTATTAGAGGAAACGTACCACCACAGATGTCAGTATTAGCAACTCATCTTGCCGCCCCCCACCAACAAAAAATGGCATATTTCAGAACAATGCTACACTGAATTAAAAAAGTACCAATGAATGACACAGACCAACAAAATGAAATCAATATAATTAAAACAGTTGCTAATAATAATGGATATAAACCCACAACAATAGAAAAACTCCACAACAAAATGCAGACAAAAACCACAGATCCACTTCACAGCAGTCACTTCAAGCCAAATCAGTGTGCCACTGAAGCCAAACCTAAATATCCTACTCTCACATACATAGGCCCACTTTCATACCAAATAGCAAACTTATTTAAAAAGAAAAAAATATCACAATCAGCTTTTCCACAAATAATAAATTACAACAAAAAGTAATCCATGATGTAAATACCTCCAAGAGTCCCTACCGTAAATCAGGAATATACAAAGTCAAGTGTGAAACATGCCCAAAATTCTACATTGGACAGACAGGCAGAAGTTTTGAAATTAGATACAAAGAACATATTGATGCTCTAAGACTTGGTAACTTGAACAAATCAGCATTTGCAGCCCATATTGCTGAAGAAAACCATTCAGTAGGAAACATTGAGGACAACTTAAAATTTTTGCATCTAGTAGAAAAAGGAGCCACTATGAATATATTAGAAGAATTAGGAATACACACACACAAAAACAGCACCCCAGACTATATCCTTAACGAACAAACAGAGTTAGCTAACACCCCTTTCCTGAAAAATTTCCAAAAATGACTTCCCAGCCTCCAAAGCAAATAATATTAATACACCTGTCTGCAGATCAAGTAGCAAATTTATATGTTATTATAATTCTCATGATGCCAAATGTAATAAAATAATGTACTATTTTACCTATACAGTTCTAAAAATATATATAAAAAACTTTATAACTAATTTAGCAATATCAACTCAAAAATTCAATGTCTCTGTAGTAATGTAAAAGGCATTACAGTTTTGTAAATGAATATATGATTCTTTCCAAACATAGGACATCATCGTCAAATGTTACGATATATCATAGCATCTGTGATACTCATATGTTTGTAAGCTCTTTGTATGTATCAAAACATGTGGTGCGTGGTTGAAATGATCTCAGCGACAAATCTAAAGTGTACAGTGAGAACTATTTACGTGTGCAACAACGAGGATGCAGTGGAATGCATTTACATCGATTGGACGAATGTTACGAAAACAAACACTCGAAACCGACGTTTCACGTAAGTCCAATGCAACGAAAATCTTTAACGCAACCATCTGTGTGTGGCGTGTTTATAATTAAGTAAGGACAATTAATCTATAAAAACACACCAAATGTTATAAAGAAAGCGTGTAAACCGTCTGAGGATGAATCACAACAATTCGAAACCGGTAACGGTTTCCTTTGAATAAAGGAACTCAAAGTAAATTTGTGGCTGGTTGCTGTCCTAACACCATCAACATTTGTCTTCAAACAACAGGCACGGTCTCCATCATGTCATCATATGACAAAATGGCATTGGATTACTTCACGAATCAGTTAATATGTTTCTTATGTGACGATAAGCATGTAAGCGAAAAAAAATTAGGAGAAGTTTGAAGTTACGTTTAAAGTCTGTTGGTAGTCGATAAGCGCCCCCATTATCAAACACTTGATGAGTATAGTCTAGGTTGTTCACACTCTATTTCAAGCAGAAGACAGTTGTACGCGCATCTCAGTGGTTATAACGTCGTATCTCCTTAACTCTGGGGCGTACAATGACACAATTTCGTAGATATATTCAATGGTATATGTGGATACTGTCTGCAAAATATGTTGCAAAGGAAGTTGGATGTGAAGAAGTAATAAATCAAAACGTCAAGACTGATGCAACAGTTTCATTGCATGAACAGCGAAAGTGTAGTAAGCGCTAAACGTTTACCTTTCATCACTTTGTAGTGCTTGTCAGCTAGAAATATTTTCGTTAAAGTTTGGAATTGTGTGTGAAGTTTACTGCGTGTCTCTAAGTGCTCTTATTCTCAAATACTAGATGAATATATTCTCGGTCCTGGCGTGCCGTGACTGACGCTGTCCGAAGACATATTCGCTATTTCTAACTGTAATGCTCGTCTTACTGTGTTAAACTTATAACACAGACTATGCGACTTGATCAGCAGACAACGACATTGCCGCAGTGGTAACGTCGGTTCCCGTCAGATTACCAATGTTAAGCATCGTCGGGCTCAGCTAGCACTTGGACTGGTGACCGTCCGGATCTGCTGAACGCTGTTGGTGAACGGGGTGCACTTAGCCCTTCTGGTGACTATTCAAGGAACAACTTAACTGAACCGTACCACTCGGGTCACGAAAACTGCTAGTGGTGGAGGTTTGGATTCGAGTCTCGCTCGGCACAAATTTTCGTTATCACCAATAAATAAGGCAGCTAGGGTTTCATCGTATTCGAAAATGCGAATGTAATTCTTACGTTTCATACAGCTGACGATCAGAGCAATACCTGTTCTTGTAGACATGCACTCATTTCTGAAGGATACTACAGAATACAACGAACCCACAAAAGGCACTGCAGTATAAGGAACCATCAGATGCAATGTCCATAAACGAATTCTCTTGTTCTCATTGAAGTCTGTATTTAGTGTACTGTATTTGCGACTTTGCGAAGTGCTGGGACTTTCTTGAGTTAAGCTGCCATGTGATCTCTAATGGAGAAGTTTCTGGGCATAGAAAGGGGGTGGGGATCCTTCACTCTCAAGTTTTTAGTGACCCAGGGCAGAACAAAGTTCCTCAAAAGTGCAGTGTTATTGAGTTATTAAAGCTTTTCTTTGTCTGCACTCATTTTTCAAGCATCAGAAAATTAGTAAAACGATCCCAAAGTATTGAGCACAAACAAACCTGGCATATATTTGCTGAAATCTGGTAAGTTCGTTGCTGAAATCTAGTACGTTCGTTATAGACAGTCCATGGTAAGTGGCTTTTCTACTGTACTTGCGTTTCCTGCCTATTACATACATGTTAATTCTCTTTATAATAATACAGAAAGATTGTCGTATTAACCGACAATATTCGATGCCTCCGACATCGACACTCTGATATTTCTTATGATACTATAAAATTATTTCACACTTTGTTTCAAAGACGATGTCATAGACATCGAAAGATGGATATTCAGCCATAGGAGTGATATCTTAACGTCCCTAGACGAGATATCAAATAGGAGAGTGGTGTTACACCATATACATTAAGACGGGCGCTAGCATTAACACAAACTTCAGAAAAGGTTTTTAACCACACAGGCGTTGCGATAGACCTGTTGTCGACAACTCAGCCAAATTTCGGAGGAGGGAAGATTTCCTCAAACGGAGACATGATATGGCTCTCTGGGAAGCTTTCAACGTGCTCTGTAAATTGTGTAAGGAGGCTGTATAGGTTTTTTTATTGGTAACGCTACGTAGCGCTCTGTATGAAAATCACTGGCTGTGCTGCGTGCAGTCTGTGGCTGGTTTGCATTGTTGTTGGCTATTGTAGTGTTGGGCAGTTGGCTGTTAACAGCTCGTAGCGTTGAGCAGTTGGAGGTGAGCCGCCAGCAGTGGTGGATGTGGGGAAGTGAGATGGCGGATTTTTGAGAGCGGGTGATCTGGACGTGTGTCCATCAGAAACAGTACATTTGTAAGACTGGATGTCATGAACTGATATATATAATATGACTTTTGAACAATATTAACGTAAACACGTAGTTTGTTGTCTATCAAAATCTTTCTTTTGCTAACTGTGCCTTCAGTAGTTTGAATCTTTTATTTAGCTGGCAGTAGTGGCGCTCGCTGTATTGCAGTAGTTCGAGTAAAGAAGATTTTTGTGAGGTAAGTGATTTGTGAAACGTATAGGTTAATGTTAGTCAGGCCCATTCATTTGTAGGGATTTTTGAAAGTCAGATTGCGTTGCGCTAAAAATATTGTGTGTCAGTTTAAGCACAGTCATGTATAATTGTTCAAAGGGGACGTTTCACATGTCGACCCTTAGCTGAGGATACCTCACTGGAATCTTCTGATTTTTTCTTGTAGTTTGTGTAATTAGTGTAGCTTTTGTTTATTGCTAGCGCGTAATTGTAGAGAGAATCTCCTTTGTAGTTGCAGTCTTTCATTGTTGTACAGTAAAACAGTAGTGGCATGCATGTAGATTTGCACCAAGTATTTCACAGCTGCGCTTGCGATTAACTAGATATTATTTTCAGTGCTATGTTAATGTGTTTTCTTATTTTGCTCTTCGAATTGTGCTTTTCTGTGTTAACGTGTGAAATACGTGACAATAATGGCGTGTGAAAAACGTAACACTAGGCTCCAAAGTAAGCTGAGAAATAATATTGACGACGAGCGTAGCTTATCAGCACCACTGTGTAATGAATTAACAGAAATTCAGAGCAGTAATTTGGTAATCGTGCATAGGGAATTGGAGCAGGTGGGAAATAACGGCGTAGACAGTGAAACAAATAGTGAACAGGGAAGCATTATCGATCGATCGGTCGGCAACAGCTCGCCTCAGGAATCCGAAATGACAGGACACAATCTTGCAAATACGGTAGATTCAGGTTTTGCGTCCTCACCGTTTTCTCAATAAGTCAAGACACATTTTCTGCTTTTCAAAATGCGAATATTGCCGTTTCAAATGCACTGCCGAATAGCACTGAGGAACATGTTTCAGACACCAGTGCATTGTTATTACAGTTAATGCAACAAATGGGACAAAGTCTACAAAAGTTAGACGCAACACTTGAACAAAATCAGAAACAAATGGGACAAACTCTTCAAAAGTTAGACGCAATGGAACAAAATCTTCACACCGCGCTTGAACAAACACGTGAATATTTAACTACTGAGTTACATAAAATCGAATCGAAATGTCAAAAAGCCTGTAATGATGTAAAAACACAAATTTGTGAGCATTTCCAACCTATTTTTTCGCGGCATGAAAATACATTACAGAATCACGAAGTAGCCATAAAAGAACTGCAAACTATTGTTTATGAAAATCATGAGACCTTGCAAGCTAAAATTGACTCAGTTGCATCTACCTATTCGGTTACGCAACTTGAAAAAACTCAGGAAAACTTATAGGACACAGTAGATACGATTTCAAAACAAATGGACACTCTGAAACTTGGTTCAGAAAAACAAACTGAGGAAATAAGTTCACTATCGGAGAAATTAGCCGCACTTTCGGATCAGTTCACTAACTTATATACAAAGGTGGAAGATGATCTGAATGACACAAGACCTGTAGCCTTCACTGACACAGAAGAGTATGAACAAATTAAGAAATTCAAACAAAATCATAATCAAATTAATACGCAACACAAAAGAGAAATCCGGGAAGTACAAGATCAGCTGGCACAAGTAATACAAAAATTACAAATTTCAGAGGACACTCGCGCTCCAACACGGGAAGAGGGACTTAGAAATACAGAAAAGCCGCAAAATAATAACACAGGGCATTTCGGAAGTTATGAAAGAAATTGACAATGTGCACCGAATTTTGAGATGGAACCGCCGACACGACGTAACAATGATCGATATGCGACTCGCCGACACGATGATTTTGACTATAAGCTGTTCTTTACTACACGTAAATTCAAAACATTTAAGAATTCTGGCAACGACATTCATCCACAAGCGTGGCTTCACCAATTCTCTCATTGTTTTCCTCCCAACTGGTCATTAGAGAATACATTAGAATTTATGTGTGGCTACTTAGAGAATGAACCAGCTGTAAGAATGCGATCGGTCATTCACGATTGCCACAGTGAAGGAGAATTTTACCATGCCTTCCTCTCAGCATATTGGTCTCAAGCTACACAAGGCCGAGTAGAACATAGCATCATAATGATGAAACATTTCGAACAATCTGAATTTTCCAGTCTCGTGAAATATTTTGAAGACATGTTGCACAAGAGTCAGTACCTGTCAAACCCATACAGCCCCTCAGAACTCATCCGCATTTGCGTAATCAAATTACCTGAACATTTACGACATATTATTTTGGCAGGACGTTGCAAAGACGACACTGAAGCTTTTCAGGGATTGTTACAAGAATTGGAAATTGCCACTGACAATCGCGGAACACGAAAACAGGAGCACAACAATTACAGGTCACACCCATCACAATTCCGCGATGACAGAAATAATAAATGGACACGACAAGACTATTCTTACAACGTAAATCGTGACCAAAACAGACACCATCCGCATGACAACCGTTGGCAGAATAATAGTTACAGAGAAAGATCGCATTTCGTAGTAATGAATATAACAGAGACAATCATAGAAACAGACAATATGGCAACCAGAACTATTATTATCACGGGAGACAGAATAACTTCAGACGCAACGGTCCACCATGCAGTGATAATTCAGGGAGAAATTCTCCACCCCTCAATCGACAGGAAAGAAACTACAGGAACTACCGACATGACGACAGACGATATAATCATAACGACAGACCTGAATTTCATCAGAACTGGCGAGATTCAAACAGGTTTGGGCCCTCTTGACAAGGTGAATTTGTAGAAGTTAGGTCTCCTAACCCTAATAACGATGACGCCAACAAAGAGACAGACAATGAGTCGCACCGCAGGCAGCCGTGTGCTCCGGCTGGCTCAGAGAAAAATAACATAGACCCTAACCTTGAGAAAAATTCCAGTATTTTTTACTGACGTTTACCGCATGATAACTGCGTTCAAGTTGAAACTCTGAGTACTACAAAGAGTAAAAGATTGCACCACATTTCACATGTAAAACCGTTTATTGAGAGATAATCTGCTTTTTAACTTTGTCTTTGCCATAAAATTTTTCACTTCACGTTACTACACTCCTGGAAATGGAAAAAAGAACACATTGACACCGGTGTGTCAGACCCACCATACTTGCTCCGGACACTGCGAGAGGGCTGTACAAGCAATGATCACACGCACGGCACAGCGGACACACCAGGAACCGCGGTGTTGGCCGTCGAATGGCGCTAGCTGCGCAGCATTTGTGCACCGCCGCCGTCAGTGTCAGCCAGTTTGCCGTGGCATACGGAGCTCCATCGCAGTCTTTAACACTGGTAGCATGCCGCGACAGCGTGGACATGAACCGTATGTGCAGTTGACGGACTTTGAGCGAGGGCGTATAGTTGGCATGCGGGAGGCCGGGTGGATGTACCGCCGAATTGCTCAACACGTGGGGCGTGAGGTCTCCACAGTACATCGATGTTGTCGCCAGTGGTCGGCGGAAGGTGCACGTGCCCGTCAACCTGGGTCCGGACCGCAGCGACGCACGGATGCACGCCAAGACCGTAGGATCCTACGCAGTGCCGTAGGGGACCGCACCGCCACTTCCCAGCAAATTAGGGACACTGTTGCTCCTGGGGTATCAGCGAGGACCATTCGCAACCGTCTCCATGAAGCTGGGCTACAGTCCCGCACACCGTTAGGCCGTCTTCCACTCACGCCCCAACATCGTGCAGCCCGCCTCCAGTGGTGTCGCGACAGGCGTGAATGGAGGGACGAATGGAGACGTGTCGTCTTCAGCGATGAGAGTCGCTTCTGCCTTCGTGCCAATGATGGTCGTATGCGTGTTTGGCGCCGTGCAGGTGAGCGCCACAATCAGGACTGCATACGACCGAGGCACACAGGGCCAACACCCGGCATCATGGTGTGGGGAGCGATCTCCTACACTGGCCGTACACCACTGGTGATCGTCGAGGGGACACTGAATAGTGCACGGTACATCCAAACCGTCACCGAACCCATCGTTCTACCATTCCTAGACCGGCAAGGGAACTTGCTGTTCCAACAGGACAATGCACGTCCGCATGTATCCCGTGCCACCCAACATGCTCTAGAAGGTGTAAGTCAACTACCCTGGCCAGCAAGATCTCCAGATCTGTCCCCCATTGAGCATGTTTGGGACTGGATGAAGCGTCGTCTCACGCGGTCTGCACGTCCAGCACGAACGCTGGTCCAACTGAGGCGCCAGGTGGAAATGGCATGGCAAGCCGTTCCACAGGACTACATCCAGCATCTCTACGATCGTCTCCATGGGAGAATAGCAGCCTGCATTGCTGCGAAAGGTGGATATACACTGTACTAGTGCCGACATTGCGCATGCTCTGTTGCCTGTGTCTATGTGCCTGTGGTTCTGTCAGTGTGATCATGTGATGTACCTGACCCCAGGAATGTGTCAATAAAGTTTCCCCTTCGTGGGACAATGAATTCACGGTGTTCTTATTTCAATTTCCAGGAGTATAGTATGCTTTGTCAGACTTAGAATCTGTTAACATTCAACAATGTTTGAAGTTAAATATCCAGTCAAGAACCAAGAGAACTTATTTATCAGAAATTACGAATGCATTGTTATAGTGAACAGACGACACAATGTTGTTATTTGTACATTCTTGCTTGTTAGTTGCATGATCACGTAACGACTATAAGGCTCACATACTTAGAACATATACCGGTACCGCCAATGAGATTTAAATGCAAAATTTTGGTTTACTTGAAAAGATACTCTTTATTTGAAGTACATTCGGTAAGATTAAAGATGACTTAGCATTTGGTTTCATTGATAGCTACACAATTATATCACGATGCTACTAATATGTGACACAATTTACATTGTTGCTTTGCAATGTATCTGTTTTATATCTGCACAGTTTTTCTGTATTATTCTGGATAGTAAAACATGTTTTAGTAGTAACTTTTGTGGTATAGCTACAATGAGACAGCCTTTTTCATAGCACAACAATACGTTACAGCACAGTACTTTCTTCATCACGGCAATAAACATAATAACTATGATATCTATATGCAAAGCATTTCACTTTTGTTTACGATGAGGTAAGTACATTGACTTCTGCAGAACTTAGCTTTCAGAGGGCGATAACTACGGCACTTCCACGGAATTATCTTATAGCAAGACACACATTTAGCGCTAAAGGACATGTATCTGAGTGATTAATTTTGTATTTAAAACATTTATTTTTAAAGATTTTTGAATTACAATGATACAAAAGTTTCCCCTGATACATTTCATTCCATTGCTGTAATCTGTAACACCTGAGGGTATAATTACATTAATCCTCAGGGGGTACACGCTTACTTTGTGTACCATGTGTTTGGCAAGCACAAGGAGCCCTAGCTAATATGGTATTTGCTTTTACTACTTTACACTTCGGTACCATATTCATCTAAAACAGAATTACACAGCTATCTGATTATTTGACAGAGAAACAAACATCTTTATACTACATCAGTGACACATGTTCACACAATTACACAGTTGGATAACTTCACACTTATGAAATTATATTTTGTCTGTACTTTGTGAACTGTTCATATTTTTTCGGAACCATTGTGATGCTATGAGAGCTTTGAATGATGTATTTGGTATGGGATCATGATTTTAAAGTACGTTTGAGGTAGATGACACTATTGAAATAAGCAGAGAGTTTTTTTTAGGTTTTGAAATTATTGCAGAAAGCTACGACGTTTTTGAGATTTGGCTGAGGTTTTACGATGTTATTATTACGATAACAATGTGTATTATGCTGTTGAGGTATGTTTATGATCAATAAGCTGATGCTATATGAGGAATTTGATTATGCTATGTATTTATTATAATGAAATATTGAAGTGTCGACGAATATGTATATAGGTAATAAGGTAAGGAATAATGAGTAGTGGTTAGCGACTCTGGTTTGTGAAAAAGGATGTTGGAAACCAAGAATCGTACTTTAAGAGTTGTGAAATGTGTGTATATGCCTAATGTATCACAATGCTGACGAAAATTTTTTGGACACTGTTATATTTATAGGATTTTGTTTCTACACATTTGTAACGCAAGTTCTCAACCTGTGAATTTTTTTATATGAGACTGTCACTGTAATGCAAACTGGTGTCATAAATATTTCGGTAAGAAAGTTGAGTGACCACCTTTACGTAATGCGTCGTGGGCACCCAGCTGCACGACAGTCGCCTGGACAAAAGCCATTAGTGTGTGCCTTTCAGAGATACAGGTGGAGAAAAAAGGAGGCCATTGTCCTCGCTATTGACATTTCTTTGTAGAAAGCATTGCAAATACGACATGCTCAAACTTGAAAACATATGATTACACTGTGGAGCTCTTAATTTATATTTACTAAAATGCCTAGCTGAGAGAGTGCTCATTTTGTTTAATATCTGGTTTCCAGCTGTGTTGCAGCATTGGTTTTATAAAATAAAATTAAGTGCATTTGCTAATGTGAACACTTTCTGCCAACTGATCTATTAAATAATAATGTTATGATCCACATTCTTCGAAAAAGGAGCACTTGGAATGGAAAGAACAATAAGAAGGGATTAATAACAGTAACTGCATACATAATTTTCTTTTCAACTACTTGGTAATTTTTTTGGTAGAGTAAGTTATCATGATGCATCACTCTAGTGTTAAGATGTAACATAGGTATTAAACATGGCCATTTTTACTGTAATATTTTTTCTGCTTGAGCTTTGTCATGTTTAGATATAAGTTATAGCATTTGCTGCTGTTGTTCGCCAGGCATAGTTCTATTGAATTTTACCTTGTTTTAAGCCAGTTTTACTACTAATTTATTTTTCTTGTTCCTGCACATTGGCTCATATTAGTTGTAATGTTGCATTTCCTCTACTAATTTAGATTTACTGCTGCTTGCTTTGCCAATTTGCATTTTTTTGTCATTGCTGTTTGTATTAATTGTTTTGTACTGCTGCATTGCCTCATCCCTTAGTATATATATATATATATATATATATATATATATATATATATATATATATATATATATATATATATATCGGAGCTCAGTAGATTTAAGTTAGCTTAAGAGGGGGTAGACTGTATAAGAAACTGACTATGGAGAATAGGGAAAGAATGCATTGAGAAGTTATATGAAAAATATTTGGGCCAGAATGAGTATTGTACAATGAGAAATTATTATTTTGAAAGAAATATGAATAGAATACAGACAGGAGGTAGAGATAGGACTTTTTGGGAATAATGATGAATGAAGGGAGATCTCCAAGAAGTAAAGAAAGTTTTGTTTGCAAAATACTGCAGTAAAACAAACCCTGTCCTTTCCTTGTGTTATCCCAGTATGTGTTTGTGTACCCTTGCGTATTTGTGTTTTTCCTGTCTTTATGTGTTTAGTTAATAAGAGTTATATTGTAGAATTTTTCTAATAACATGTTATTTACTTTGTAAAAATGTTTAGACATTATTTATTCTGTTTTGCTTCAATGCTGATTTGTGAAGTTGATGTTTCGAAAGTTATTCTGATCTTTTATGTATTTTCTTATGTCATAATTCCTGTAACACTGATGTACATGTTTATTTCTATTCTTTTGTAAAGCCCCTATTACTACAAATGTTGTCTGTATTGTTATGTTCTTTAATGATGTATTTTGTACCTTTGTTATTGTATTCTTATGTTATGAAATTGTAATTGACACCAGTTCATCAAATTAAGTAACTTGTAAGTTACATTTCACTGCACACGTTTCTGTTGGTCATAGTATATGGACAATATGTGAGAAATAGGGACTGATAGTGTTCGCACGTGTGTTGATAATTCAGCAAGGGAATGATTAACAGCATTGCAGGTTCTAAGGACAATCCCAAAAAGTTTGTGAGTGCACAAGTGCTGGTTTATGGACTTGCTATATTGTCCGCAAGACTCTTTGATGGTGATTGTGCACCTGCACAGTTGCAACAGATGGCTGCTGGCCATCTCTACAAGGACTACAGTGGGACTACACCTTTTATGACCCACCAGTACCATTATTTCTACAAGGAATGCAGTGGGCCTGCACATCTGGTGGCCCACCAATACCGTAATCTCTAACAGGACTACAGTGGTCTGCTCTGTGATGACATACCTACCAATATTCTTCAAAACTTTTAATGACTCTGCTGTGGGTATGCTCTGTTGTGGCGCATTACCTGTCTGCATGTCAAGGGTTAGCACTGTCTTTTCGTTGGAAGGACAACACTACTTCTTCAACATTGCATGGAAATCCATTTTCTTAAATGCTCAGACTTTGAGAAAAAAAACTACAATTTTACTGTGATGAATGATCAGGACTGTCTTTATGGACTGTGAGAAAACTTTAGCTTTTGACCAACACTGTATCAATAAGTGTGTGCATTTGATTTATTTGTTATTGTAGTTAAGAAAAATTTTTTTCAAATCTGTATTGGCCAGTGCCCAAAACAATTTGTAAAATATTTGTGGGGAGCATGGGGGCTATGTAAGTAGTCTGTATAGGTTTATTTATTGGTAATGCCACATAGCGCTCTGTATGAAAATCACTGGCTGTGCTGCGTGCAGTCTGTGGCTGGTTTGCATTGTTGTTGGCTATTGTAGTGTTGGGCAGTTGGCTGTTAACAACGCGTAGCGTTGCGCAGTTGGAGGTGAGCCGCCAGCAGTGGTGGATGTGGGGAAGTGAGATGGCGGATTTTTGAGAGTGGATGATCTGGACGTGTGTCCATCAGAAACAGTACATTTGTAAGACTGGATGTCATGAACTGATATATATAATATGACTTTTGAACAATATTAACGTAAACACGTAGTTTGTTGTCTATCAAAATCTTTCTTTTGCTAACTGTGCCTATCAGTAGTTAGTGTCTTCAGTAGTTTGAATCTTTTATTTAGCTGGCAGTAGTGGCGCTCGCTGTATTGCAGTAGTTCGAGTAAAGAAGATTTTTGTGAGGTAAGTGATTTGTGAAACGTATAGGTTAATGTTAGTCAGGCCCATTCTTTTGTAGGGATTTTTGAAAGTCAGATTGCGTTGCGCTAAAAATATTGTGTGTCAGTTTAAGCGCAGTCATGTATAATTATTCAAAGGGGACGTTTCAACTGAGCTTCATTTCTGGGGCTATCCTTTGGAATTATTGTAGGCAGAGGGACATACACGACACATTCAAAATTTTGCTGGTCATTAATTCGCAAAGCAGATTATGAGTAAGCTTTTGAGGACACAGTTCTCGGCAGAGAATATTTCTACTTCAAAGACTTATTACACATTCTGATAATATAACCGGCATATTCTTTATGATAGGTAACCTATTATTTTTCAGATATTTGTGATTTGGTTACATCATTTATTTTTCTGTTAAGGTATTTCGTTAATACATATTACATTCTTGTTATAATATTCCTTCCTTACCAGCATGCAAAAAAGTTTACTGTCGAACAAACTAAGTGCACTTTAGCTGTACGTCTTCACCACTCTTGCACTACTTAACTAACTTTGAGAAGAAATGACTAAATGAAATATGTTTTATTTATCTTTCTCTCTTGCTTCCTTCTAACTGTCCAAGGTTGGGTTTGTTATTTGTTATTTGCACCTTTTCGTCGTTTATCAACCTCAGACCAGCTGTTCACAACATTACTTCTAAACACGAATGACAAACACCCTCATACGAGTCGTATTGTACCTTTTCAAGTCGAAAGTAAAACACATAGCTGGCTGGCATAGTATTTTTAAAGATCAAAAGCTAAACACCGACTACTCTGAGTTAGCGTGCATCGCCCATGTTTATAATCTTGCATTTGCCCACCAGAATTTTAGGGAAACGAAAGCTTTTTAGTTACACTAATTTTATAATCAGTACCTTGATTGTGACAAAAGTATACATGTTTAGAATGTTGGGAAGTGGGAGTAAGAGGAATTAAATATTTTTCCTTTTTACAAAATAATATTCTAGGATGTGATAGTTGTTATCATCAATCTTTTCAAAAAAATTAATTTCAGAAAAAGAAAATAGTTCATTCAGACGTGGATAAATGGAGGTTTTAATAAAGATACGTCAAGGTTAATGCAAATAACTTCCAGCTGTGTAGAAATTATAAGCAATACATACTTTGTAGTTATCTAATTTCATCATATGTCTTTAAATAAAATGGTTCAAATGGTTCAAATGGCTCTGAGCACTATGGGACTTAACATCTGTGGTCATCAGTCCCCTAGAACTTAGAACTACTTAAGCCTAACTAACCTAAGGACATTACACACATCCATGCCCGAGGCAGGATTCGAACCTGCGACCGTAGCAGTCGCGCGGTTCCGGACTGAGGGCCTAGAACCGCTAGATCACCGCGGTCGGCCTAAATAAAATGATTTTAATGATACCAACTACACTATTGCAATCAGGAAACTGATAACTACATACTGAACCATAATATGAAACATCTTTAAAGCAATTTCGGCAGTTCCTGGAAAATATTGATTACACGTGACATACTTACTAGACAGCGTAAAAAAAGTGTAACTTTGCTTCGATCACTAGCTTCTGATTTTGTTTTTAAATAATTACTTTACCTTAAAAATGGTGCGATGATAAACCTTAATTTACATATATTAAGAACATGTGTTGTACTCAAGAGATGGCTCTGAGCACTATGGGACTTAACTGCTGAGGTCATCAGTCCCCTAGAACTTAGAACTACTGAAACCTAACTAACCCAAGGACGTCACACACATCCATGCCCGAGGTACGATTCTAACCTGCGACCGTAGCGGTCGCGTAGTTCCAGACTGAAGCTCCTTGAACCGATCAGCCACCCCAGCTGGCTGTTGTACTCAATTATAGCTCAAATTGAATGCTTTTATGACTTACGACATATGATGAATGAAATAATTACTTATATGTAATCGGTTGTATCGCATAATTCTGATACAAGTTAGTATCGAGAGCTTCCTTAAACACTGGTATTGGCCACGGTAGTAATGGAAATTTGCCTACCACCGCAGTTACATTTCGGTGTCTACCGTGTTATATTTTATTATGACTGTATTCCAAGATGCTTCACGTGCTAGCCTAACAACAAGTTTTGCTTTATTTCTTGGTTTATTATACAGTGATTTTGTTGGTTTTGTTTTATTCTCTAGCGGTGTAAGGCGCTGCAGTCATGGACTGTGCCGTTGGTCCCTGCGGAGGTTCGAGTCCTCCCTCGGGCATGGGTGTGTGTGTTTGTCCTTAGGATAATTTAAGTTAAGTAGTGTGTAAGCTTAGGGACTGATGACCTTAGCAGATAAGGCCCATAAGATTTCACACACATTTGAACTTTTATTTTTATTCTCTAAGACATTTTTGTTATCAGCCATTCATCTCCTGGTTCGCCACTTTCAAATTCTTTTTACTTCCACGCATTTCTCTCAGAACATCTTTCACTAGTACAGGGAAACCGTTTGTTTACCCAGGTACGATGAGAAACATTTCCTACGCTGTAAATACGGCAGTTGTTTCATGTAACAGGACCGCCTCACAGGCGTACTAAGAAGGAGACAAAGAGTTTCCAACAACGGTTGCGAATTGCTAGTGTCATTGTGAGACGCTTTTTCAGATCCGAGCGCGGTGTTCCGCAAAAGCGCTTATAAATTAGACGCGCCGCATTAGGGGTCTCGCTACGGTGTGGGAGAGAATGCAAGAGCGCGCCGGGCGCTGGCCGCTTGGCGGGCCCTTAACGACAGCTCGGAAATGAAACGCGAGCGGCCGCGTCCGCGATTATTTACCCAAATTAAGGCAATTTATCCGGCGGCGCCGGAGACGGCGTCACAGTAATTGCGAGCGGGCCAGCGGCTCTGGCGTTTATTAGGGCCGCGCCAGCCAGCGTGTGTGCAGGCAACCCGCAGCGCATGCGCCAACGTGCAGCCGGGCCGAAGCGCCGCTGCAAAAACCGCCGCCCTGACTTATTTCTTCCTCCGGCGAAATTGCGCTCTTGCGCGATTTAATTACTGCGGAATTTAATTACGTGTCTTGGCAGGAGTGTGTCTTCCATACAAATTCCGGAACCGCCGAGAGATCGGTGGAGCCGCCGGTAGCGTTCTTGCGTGTTATCCCGATGCAGTAGGAATTACTGCTCAGGGAGTAACGGCCTGCGACGGTGCAAGCGGTCGCGAAATTTCGACAGGTATTTATCACTCTGGCGACCTGGCAGTAATAGCACAAGTGAAATTTATTGGAGAAGGAACTCCCTCCTGCTTAACGCTGTCTCTCCAAGTTTATTGCCTTAGTACCAACTTATTCTAAGTCTTGCGACGATACCTGCGGTTTTCTGCTGGGCAGTTGCCGTCCAACCAACAGTCCATACGAGCAAACCAACTGCGAATTTACCGGGTGCCCGCCCTTCACGTAACTGGGCTATGCACGGATGTGTTTAAAAGGAATAGCTCGATGTAGTCATACGGCCGAGCAGCACACGTCTGATTTCAAGTCCAGCTGCTAACTCATTGTAAATAATAATCCGTAACTGTGCTCCTGCAGTCAGTTGGCTAGAACTGTGAATTAATTAAATACAAGGAACATTAAATAAAACATAAACGAACGATTTGATAAAAAGTGTTCCATTCTAACGTCTGTAATTATGTATACGACGAGAATTGTGTTGAATAGTCTTTATTCATAAAAGTGTACCTTCAACTACACAGAAAAGAGCGTTATGTTATCCGTTTAAAATACAGAGAGAAAATAGTCGTATCAAATGCAGTAAGTGGTGTTGAGAGGGTCACGAGAATGGTAGCAAAATCTTCAAGCTAAATAGTCGTCCAAGATACCCGAAAATCAAGTCCATTTTGTGATCATAATATACGAAATATTCGCCAGCTCAAAACTTGATGAATTAACACACATGAGATGAGCAGAAACTCAGGCTCTAGAATGAGATTTTCACTCTGCAGGTGAGTGTGTGCTGATAAGAAACTTCGGGGCAGATTACAACTGTGTGCTGGACTGAGACTCAGATAGAGCACTTGCCCACGAAAGGCAAAGGTCCCGAGTTCGAGTCTTGGTCCGGCACACAGTTTTAATCTGCCAGGAAGTTTCAACTCATACTCTGTCTATTCTCAATTCCATAATGCAAATGGAAAAAGTTAAGAGAGTTGTATTGCCCATTCACGGCCCAGATACAATCACATACATGATCAAGTACCATACAATACCACAGGCCCCTTTGCCTTCCTCAAAAACCAACGTGGAATTCCCTTATTTAACATCTAAACGAAAAGTGTCCCGTAGCGATCTCTTGAGCGCACTACTCGTAAAAATGAGTCTTCCTACTTGTCTCCTGTTGTGTTCTATCACTGCCCGGTGTTCCGTTAGCTGAATACATCGCTCTTAAGTTCTGTAGACACGATCTGATTCAACTTGATCACTTCCCGGACTTAACTAATATATTACAGCAATGTTTAAATAAAAACATGTTACAACCATTCGATCACACCCAAACCATGCACAATAATTATAAATAAAGATTTGTTCGTAAATAAATAAGCCAGTATTCTGACACAACTACACTCACCTTAAATGACAACAGTTTGTGGTTAAATTTTGTCACAGAACAAGCTGAGTAGCACCGTGGTGTAGTGGTCATGATACTAAACTATTGCATGGAGGACCGTGAGCTCAAAATTCGCCTGGACGGCACAATTTTAATCTCTATATTCGGTTCGAGTGCATTCTACAAGTATACACAAATGTCAAGAATCATTTTACTGGAATGTTCTGCAGCTGTATATATACTGTATGTGTGCTGGCCAGAGGCAGTTCGCTCCGCGCTCTTGTATGTGCAAGTGCGAAGCTACTGTTCGTCATTCATCTAGTTACACCTTCTTCTACGTGACATTATTCTGGTGGAGGCGCCGGGTATTGGAACTTGTGATAGCGCACATTATCGACGACACAGTGGCTCCCATCAGGCCACGACAGAGCCGCCGTTTACGTGGCGAGAAACCAGAGTTCGAGCGATCTTCAGCAGATCTCAATCTATCGGAGACAGAAGAAGAAGACGACGACGTTACGATGACAGCAACTGTGTGCCACCACATGAGACATCCTTCCGGGTTCTCTGGTGACGATGGCCAAGATCCAAACAAGTGGCTGAAGGTATATGAGCGTAGAGCCAAATTTAACAAATGGGATGTCAGCATGTGTTTGGCTAACGTATTTTTCTAGTTGGAGGGCACTGCCAATCAATGGTATGAGAACAACGAGGAGAAGTTCAGAGGCTGGGAAGTATTCTCGGCAGAACTTCGCAACTATTTCAGCGACACACAACAACGGAAGTGCAAGGCTGAAGATAAATTAAAGTGCAGGGCACAGCGTCCAGGAGAAACGACAGCATCCTACATTCAAGACCTCTTGGAGTGGAAAATAGTGGATCCTCGAATGAAGGAGGAAGATAAGGTTGAACATCTATTGAAGGATGTTGCTGACGACATGTATCAAGCCCTACTCCTGATGGAGGTTTCGACAGCAGACGAATTCATAAAATGGTGCCAGTACATCGAGACAATGCATCAAAAAAGAATTACACGCAGGAAGGTTGAACGGCTTCCAAACGTCGTATCGATGTGTGTGATGGAGGAAGAAACTGATTTGACAAGTGTCCTTCGTGAGATAGTGAGAGAGGAAGTTCAGAAGGCACTTGGATTCAAATCAAATGGCTCTGAGCACTATGGGATTTAACATCTAAGGTCATCAGTGCCCTAGAACTTAGAACAACTTAAACCTAACTAACCTAAGGACATCACACACATCCATGTCCGAGGCAAGAGTCGAACCTCGCGGTGAAGACTTGAACCAAGGACCTCTCGTTCCGCAGCTGCTCCCGCTAACCACGTGACCACGGCTTTCCTGTGCTCTCATTATCCTTGACGTTGATTATCTTGCACTTGAACTACTCAGTTTGTATATTTTGTTAATTTCTTTCATAGTTCCACACAACTTCTTCCTGTTTCCTCGATTGATCTGTGATTAGTTTTTCAAGGCCTATCCACTGTGCCAACTTATAACTAAATCTGATGGGGGTGCGATGGGGAGGTTCCCTTGTAAGGAACAACAGAAGAAGCTACTTACCATTCTTCAAGAGTTCTCTGAATGCTTCAATCCACAGGTGAAGAGAAAATCAGACAAATCGACGGTGAAACAACGGATTAGCACTGGAGACCATCAACCAATAAGCCAGAGAGCATATCGTGTGTCAGCAACGGAACGTCGAATAATTCGCGACGAGGTAGAGAAAATGATGAATAATGACATCATTCAGCCTTCGCAGAGCCCACGGTCGTCACCAGTGGTTCTCGTCAGGAAGAAGGATGGCAGTTGGCTCTTTTGTGTTGATTACAGGAAGCTTAACAAGATAACTAAAAAGGACGTTTACCCTCTTCCACCAATTGACGATACATTAGATTGTCTGAAGGGGGTTAAGTTTTTCTCAACCATGGACATGTACTCGGGATACTGGCAAATCGGAATAGGTGGGGCTGACCGTGATAAAACTGCACTCATCATCCTTAGGGCCTGCATGAGTTTAAGGTAATGCCGTTTGGTTTGTGTAATGCACCAGCAACTTTTGAACGAATGATGAATAATCTTCTAAGTCACCTGAACTGGACGATGTGTCTTTGTTATTTAGAGGACATTACAGTGTTCTCAGAGACATCTGATGAACACATAAAAAGACTGAGGGCCGTTCTTAAGTGTCTCCAATAAGCTGGACTGAAACTTAGTTCAAGAAAGTGTCTGTTTGGAGCAAAAGAAATCAAAGTACTTGGGCAGCTTGTGTCAAACGAAGGTGTGCGGCCAAATCCAGAAAAAGTGAGAGCTATAACGGAATTTCCTATTCCTAAAAGTATTAGAGATATGAGAAGCTTCCTCGGATTGTGTTCTTATTACTGCTGTTTTAACAAAGACTTCTGTATCAAAGCCAGGCCACTCCAAGAGTTGTTAAAATCCGATGCTAAATTTATCTGGGGTGGTGCTCAACAAGATTCTTTCGATGTGCTGCGAAAAGCTCTTACGACTGACCCTGTACTTGGTCTGTATGATGAGGAAGCACGTACAGAACTAACACAGATGCCTGCAGGTATGGGATCGGTGCTGTTCTGGTGCAAATTTCGGATGGAAAAGAGAAGGTTATAGCCTATGCTTCTAGGACACTTACAAAAGCCGAGAGAAACTGCTCAACTACAGAAAGAGAATGTCTTGCTGTGATCTAGGCCATGTGCAGATTTCGACAGTATCTATATGGAAGGCCATTCACAGTTGTTACAGACCATAATTCACTTAGTTGGTTGATAGATCGTAAGGATCCAACAGGACGACTCGCCATGTGGGCACTACGTCTTCAACAGTATGACATTACCATAGTGTACAAAAGTTGAAGAAAACACCAAGATGCCCACTGTCACTCAAGAAATCCTGTGCAAGACCATAAAGACTTTTATGAAGATAGTGACTGTCTCGCTACACTCCAGGATGTCTCTGGTGAGCAGAAGAAGGGCGCCAAGGTATCTCAAATTATGCTTACCTTAAATCGGTCAGACGATGTGAAAGGACAATTTAAGGTAGTTAATGGACTACTTTTCAAGTTAAACTTTGATCCGTTTGGAAAGAGGTCCAGTGATTCCTAAACACATGCACTTAGATGTTCTTCTAAAGAAACTCCATGACACACCTGAGGCCGGACATTTAGGATTTATTAAGACATTCGATAGGATCCTCAAGAGATTTTTCTGGCCAGGTTTATTTAGGAGTCTTCGTCACTATGTGTCGGACTGTCGAGAGTCGAAGAGGAGAAAGGCAGTTCCTCAGAAACCACCTGGCCGACTCATACAAATTCCACCAGCCGCGACGCCTTTCCAGCGTGTTGGGATTGACCTCATCGGACGATTTCCAACGTCTGCAAGTGGCAATAGGTGTATTATTGTTTGCTTCGATTATCTGACGCGCCATGCCAATACAAAAGCCGTGAAAACAGCCGAAGAATTAGAGGTAGCCAAATTCATCGTAGAAGACATTATATTAAAACACGGTGCCCCACGGTCATTAATTACGGATCGAGGGAAAGTTTTCAATCGAATCTTGTGACAGAGATAAACCGTCGATGCAACATTACTCATCACACGACGACTGCCAACCATCCACAAACTAACGGGTTTATGGAGCGCCTTAATAAGACGTTGGCCGACATGCTATCAATATTCGTCAATGTTGAACAGAGCAACTGGGATGAGGTTCTACCTTTCGTGGCGTTTGCCTACAACACCGCCAAACAAGACACCACAGGATTTACGCCATTTTTCCTGATGCATAGGCGTGAGGCGACTACCACGATGGACACAGTGTTTCCGTTATATCCTGATGACGTGGACGACGACTACATTGGCCAGGTGTTAACCAGAGCTGAGGAAGCTCGGCAGTTAACTCGACTCCGCACGCTGCAGGCTCAAGAAAACGATCGCCGAAGGTACGACGCGAGCCACCGCCCTGTTGTCTAACCGCGTGGTGACCTCGTCTGGATCTTCACTCCTGTTCGGAAGGTTGGTCTCTCTGAGAAGCTCCTCAGGCTCTACTTTGGGCCTTATAGGGTTGTAAGACAGTTGTCTGATGTTACTTATGAAGTTGAAGATTTCGATCCCAACTCAAGATGACGAAAGGTCAGAAATACGGCCTACGTCCTTCGAATGAAACCCTGCAAGGATCCTGCAACCCAGCGTAAATTCGAAGCTCCAGCGCCAGGCAACAAGCGGAAAGGTGACGAAAACCGTACCGGCAAAAGAAGTTCTAAGAAGATCACCGCCAGGACGAGAATAAGTCATCAGGAATCGGAGTATGCAGGACCGATGACTCGTTCCCGGACTATTAGGACGTACACCGAGACACTGTTCTCTTAAGTAGTGAGCAATGTTAGAGAAGAAGCTTAGTAGCACCGGAGTGTAGTGATCACGATACTAAATTTATTGCATGGAGGGTCATGAGTTCAAAACTCGCCTGGACGGTAAAATTTTAATTTCTATGTTCAGTTGGAGTACATTCTAGAAGTATTCACAAATGTCAAGAATCATTGTACTTTAATGTTCTGTAGCTGTACGTATACTGTATGTGTTCTGGCCGCAGGCAGTTCGCTCTGCGCTCTTGTATGTGCAAGTGCTGAATAAACCTTCGTTATGTGAAGTTAGTGTTCGTCATTCATCTACTTACACCTTCCTCTATGTGACAACACTGTTTAAACAATTATTTAGGCCTAGATGACAGAAGCGTTCGGCCCAGTTTCAAAGATGGTATCAGCTAACATATAAAATTGACCACTTTTTAAATTACCATGATTTTCTATTAGCAATTGTAATCAATATTTAAATAAATATGTCGTAAAAACAGTAATATATTCATATAATAAATACACAAGTATGGCAAGATATGAGGGATTCATGCTGCATTCATCTGCTGCGTTACTGTGGAGAACACGATGTTCTGACAGATATTTGGCCGGCCGCGGTGGCCGTGCGGTTCTAGGCGCTCCAGTCCGGAGCCGCGCTGCTGCTACGGTCGTAAGTTCGAATCCTGCCTCGGGCATGGGTGTGTGTGATGTCCTTAGGTTAATTAGGTTTAAGTAGTTCTCAGTTCTAGGGGACTGATGACCACAGCAGTAGAGTCCCATAGTGCTCAGAGTCATTTGAACCATTTGAACAGATATTTGCATACTGAAGGAGATCTAAAAATGTAATAGATCTATAAATAAAACAGATACACATACATAGCTTTCAGGCGCCATAGCAGTAGTTCATTCCTATCATCTGAGTACTGTTCGTTGAAAATGCATGAAGTATTTAAAAGTTGTTAATTTCAGAGGTTCATTGTGAAAATGTTCAGTCACTGTAAAATAAAAACTTCTTTGATTTTAAAGATATTGAAAGTATTGTTGTGTCATTGATTTCACCACATTTTTCTGAGATCACAGATATTTTAAAATTTTACTGATTTACCGTCGAATTTCAAAGTGCTGTAAGATGCCATCTTACAGGCCGATTGAAAGTCCGCCATTGTTGGTTCATCGTCTCTTCTTCTGAGCATGCGACTGCTGTCCAGGGTTTCCATACCGAGACTTACTCACTTCCTGTCAAGCGCTTTTACCGGCACCTGGGCTAGCCAGCAGTGTTCAGTGCAGCTGGGCTGGCTGCAGCACTTTGACTGAGCTAGTCATGCCGTGGCCTGGGTCCACTAACAACCAGGTGTAGCAACCACTTCACCTCATACCAGTTCTCGACAGCTGATTAACTCGCCAACATATGCGAAATGTTACAGTATCTATAGGACTAACGGTGCCAAACTCATTTTAATTCTGATGTCTTTGATAGGTATTAGATACCTTAGGAGACACAGAATGTATTACCTGGTGGAGCGAGTTATAGCCCTACACTACGCTGTTCTTTTTCTTCTTTCTTTTTAATCAGTCTTCTTGATCTGCCACCATACCACACACCTCCAGAAACCTACCAAGAACTTAATGAATTCATGTCACCGAGAATCGCTGTTGTATTGCATTCAAAAAGTAGACAAAACATGTAGTAGAGAGATGATTAAAATTTATGCAAGATGAGTCGCCTTCCAGCAGGATTACTTCCCATATCATATGACAAATTTCATGACAGAGAGGTTTAAGGAGGCCTATTTCAAAACTCTAGAAATGAGAAGGGAATTTTTGTGTATTGTTTTGCACCTGTGTAAGCACATGTACATTGATTTAACTATGATTAGCAGGATAATTAAATGACAGCAACTATTGAAAAAAAAAAGATGTAGCCTACTTAGTGTCTGATTACTTTTTGCGTTTCAGAAACGGACAACTGTGACAGATTGCAGGGCACTCTTACTTCAGATTCGCTTAATGTTCTTAGGGAAGATGAGCTTTATTAAAGTCTGGTTTCATACATCATGATGAAATGGTGGGCAGTAGTTAACGCTCTTGCTTATGTGCTCTAGTGAAAGAATAGCGGTAAGCTTTACCTGCGCTAAAAGGAATGGGGTGCTGATTTAAACAACTGCAGTAAAAGCGTACAGTGACTGAGAGCCGAGGGAAGCGCGTTTTTTCTGCGGAACCTGGGTGAAAACATTTCCGGACTGCTGAGTTCCGCGGTCTCATTGTGCAGACTCATTTGGATGGCGTTGGTCGGTCACTAGTCACATCCAGGTAGGCTGACTAGCACCGAGGAGACGCTGTGACAATGGCCAAAGCATTGAAGATGGACAATAAAGTAGAGGATGGACCCTTGTTAGGCAGGAAGTCGATGAGACGTCTGTGAGCGTTCTGCGAATTTCTGTGCGATAGGTCACTGGCGCCCAGACGTCCAAAATCTGTTACAAAAACATATTTGTGAAGGCATGAAGCTTTTAGCGAGTTTATGACCGTTCTTTGGAAACTTCGAAATGGACGCAACAAGGGAGATAACAATCTTTTTATGGAGTTCTGTGGTTCCATCCTGGTCATGTTGTTAGGAAAAGATGGTGTAAACATGTGGGAAAGAGGCCGCGATGCTGAATCTTTTTTTTTTTTTCCTTTTCCCCCGATTAACTTTAAAGTCTCTGATTGGTCAATTCGGTATATGCAGCAGTCTCTCATCTTCGAATGCAGCGCTCCAGGTCGTTATTGGCTTGTGCGTTAAGTTGGGGAAGTCTAAGATATGAATGTTCTTAGCTATCGAGCCTGTGAGGGAAGCGGAGAGAAAGTGTTGCGGTCACTCTTGTACTGGCACTTCGCTAGTAAAGAACTGCAGGTCTCTACCTAAACGGTGAGACTTGTGTCCTCTGCTAGTGTGCCACTTAGAGCCTGTATCAGTCACCTTTTGAACCATCAGAGGTGCTGCTTCTAGCATCATGCACACAACGAGTGATGCGTGGGTGTACTTGTCTTGAGTCGGCCATCTAAACATTTGACATTATTTCATCGCGCATAGTCGTGGGACGGAGTCAAATTGGTTTGGCAGACCAGCAAACGGGTCCACCTGCACACTGGAATCCACCGGGGTTTCAGAGGTTCATAAGGAAGTACCTGCATACCGAATTAGCCGAACGCAAGTACTTCCATTTTTCGGGCGCGCGCCATTAATAACAGATTGCTGCTGTCCATGACTTCAGTCGCCGAACCCATCATGGTGTGCCGCCCTGACCAGGAGAAGGGTAAAGTGTTAGCTGCTGCGACGTAGGGGTCCAATATATGTTTCTCACCACCCTATTCTTTCGAACCATATTTTTCTTTTTGGAATACTAGAGTACAGATACTTGACGGTGCCATACCCCGGATTCACGTGTATGGATTCAGGTAGAGCGATTAGTGTTCTGGTTAGTGTTATGTGTCGATTCCCAGCTGATCTTTCTGTCCACCATAGACCCCATATGTTTGTGTGACGTTTTTTGTCTTGTGATGTTAAGAATCAGTAAATCTATTGTTATTTAGATCACAACTCTTTTCTGTGTTCTTATTAACAGTACCTTGCGATTTTTATTGAAGTCCAGATTATAAAAATATCAGAAAGCTTGTAACTGTTTAAAATTTTATTTTAGCTGACGCAATGTTCCATTTGCATATGTAAAATAATACTGTAACATCTGGAATACGCAGCGCAAGTTCTTATTAACACGATCATTCTTACAGTGCCCAAATATCTGAGTGTTTGAATACATTCTACACTTGGTGTATGTGGAGTAGATTAGAGTTAGGTTACTAAGGAAACATCACCTTCGGCTACTACAAAGAAAATCTGTCTAGTGTATATATACAAAACCTAAAAGTTCTAACCCTAACCATACGTAATAGGAACTTTCATCCACTTGAAACGAGTAATATGATGACGATATTACTTATGCCTGTATTAGCAAGCTAGAGAGATGTTAGGTGCTTAGCTGGTACTGACTTCGTTGAAATGTTTTATTCGAATTGAAAATCGTAGCCACTGCATTTCAGCATACGAAACTAACAATGATGGACCAATACAAGGATGCACTTTCTCTTCTTTGACATCCTTGGAACATTCGCAAGTTCCTTGTAACACGGAGACTCTCCAGAGACGTTTAGAGCGTGTCGAAGTCTCTATAGCGGTCCAGCCCAGTTCCTGTACAAAGAGTAGGGATAAATAAAACTGAAACTTCTGTTCCAATCACAGATTCGGGTTGTTTATCCAGTTGCGAGTTTAACGATAGTCGGCACGTTGCTGTACACCCCTTTACTAAAAAGACCATGATTTTTATTCCCTCGATTATACGTCAAAAACAATTTTCTTCAGCCATCTATAATAACAGATAGCATGCCTCAATAAATTACTATCAAACGGCGGGGATACAGAAATTTCTGAGTTAACCATCGTTAAATTCATAAACCGCATTAGATGCAATGACCTTCGGTTTCAAAAATCAACGGCAAGGTGACGCTTGCTCGGAGGGACACAGGCCTGTTGGACGGACAGACGCCTGCCGCCATCCCAGTAATGACAAGCTGTGCGTGGGCGGGCAGAGCAGCACCTCTGCAGAGAATATCAACGACCGTCGGCATTTCCGCCCCTCTCATGTTGGCAGCAGCGACCTTTTGCTCTCTTATAAAGCATGCAGTGTGCGAGGGCCCGAGATTACACATTTACCAAGTGTCGCCCTCAGTTCGTGACAGTGCTTGGTGGGGTCAGTTTATGGCGGTAGGCTGCAGGCTTCATTTCGTGACCAGCAGCCGTACGGCAGTATACACCGTTCAGCGCTGCTTGTGTTCGTTTGCACCGCCATGGAAGCAACGAGGTATCATTACTTTCAGTTTTTATGAAGACTATCGCGGTAGAATACTCATAGCAAAGAAAACAGTGTTGAAGATCTAATTTTCGCTATCGATTGCGCGAGATCAGTCTCCCGGTTTTATCAATGTTAATTCGGTACTCTTTACAATGAAATGAACACCCTTATCTGCTTACAGGCGTTGACATACGTCAACGGGTACAGATGAGAATGTGTGCCCCGACCGGGACTCGAACCCGGGATCTCCTGCTTACATGGCAGACGCTCTATCCATCTCAGCCACCGAGGACAGAGAGGTCAGCGCGACTGCAGGGATTTATCTCTGGCACGCCTACTGCGAAACCCACATTCTCAACGCATTGTCCCGCACTACATTCGTAGTGCTCCCGCCCATTATACTCATTACTCGCGGCGCGTTGCCGATTCCCGTAAGAGTTCGGGCACTGTTTGTGCATTCGCACAGAAGAAGATGGTCAAGTGGCCGGTGAGCCTTATATATATATATATATATATATATATATATATATATATATATATATAGGGCTATTACAAATGATTAAAGCGATTTCATAAATTCACTGTAGCTCCATTCATTGACATATGGTCACGACACACTACAGATACGTAGAAAAACTCATAAAGTTTTGTTCGGCTGAAACCGCACTTCAGGTTTCTGCCGCCAGAGCCCTCGAGAGCGCAGTGAGACAAAATGGCGACAGGAGCCGAGAAAGCGTACGTCGTGCTTGAAATGCACTCACATCAGTCAGTCATAACAGTGCAACGACACTTCAGGACGAAGTTCAACAAAGATCCACCAACTGCTAACTCCATTCGGCGATAGTATGCGCAGTTTAAAGCTTCTGGATGCCTCTGTAAGGGGAAATCAACGGATCGGCCTGCAGTGAGCGAAGAAACGGTTGAACACGTGCGGACAAGTTTCACGCGTAGCCCGCGGAAGCCGACGAATAAAGCAAGCAGGGAGCTAAACGTACCACAGCCGACGGTTTGGAAAATCTTACGGAAAAGGCTAAAGCAGAAGCCTTACCGTTTACAGTTGCTACAAGCCCTGACACCCGATGACAAAGTCAAACGCTTTGAATTTTCGGCGCGGTTGCAACAGCTCATGGAAGAGGATGCGTTCAGTGCGAAACTTGTTTTCAGTGATGAAGCAACAATTTTTCTTAATGGTGAAGTGAACAGACACAATGTGCGAATCTGGGTGGTAGAGAATCCTCATGCATTCGTGCAGCAAATTCGCAATTCACCAAAAGTTAACGTGTTTTGTGCAATCTCACGGTTTAAAGTTTACGGCCCCTTTTTCTTCTGCGAAAAAAACGTTACAGGACACGTGTATCTGGATATGCTGGAAAATTGGCTCATGCCACAACTGGAGACCGACAGTGCCGACTTCATCTTTCAACAGGATGGTGCTCCACCGCACTTCCATCATGATGTTCGGCATTTCTTAAACAGGAGATTGGAAAACCGATGGATCGGTCGTGGTGGAGATCATGATCAGCAATTCATGTCATGGCCTCCACGCTCTCCCGACTTAACCCCATGCGATTTCTTTCTGTGGGGTTATGTGAAAGATTCAGTGTTTAAACCTCCTCTACCAAGAAACGTGCCAGAACTGCGAGCTCGCATCAACAATGCTTTCGATCTCATTGATGGGGACATGCTGCGCCGAGTGTGGGAGGAACTTGATAATCGGCTTGATGTCTGCCGAATCACTAAAGGGGCACATATCGAACATTTGTGAATGCCAAAAAAAACTTTTTGAGTTTTTGTATGTGTGTGCAAATCATTGTGAAAATATCTCAAATAAGAAAGTTATTGTAGAGCTGTGAAATCGCTTCAATCATTTGTAATAACCCTGTATATATACTTAGATGGTATCTGTTCTTTCGGTCATGTCAGAAACAACAGATACCATCTTAGTATATATATCGGTACTCTTTGTTGTGCTGTCACAGTCCGTGTGCTCGCAACATGTTTCCGCCCATGGAACTTTACCGTAAATTGTAATTTGAACTCTTGAATTCGTCTTTGTTAACCTGCTGCATCAAAACTCTCTGTAGCGACTCGAATAGTTATCGTTATCTTTGTTCGCAATTTGTGTCTATCCATAAAACTGTGGCTTGACTCACAGCAAGCCTGCGGACAGCCATTGCAGTCCGGACTTGTGGACTGGCTAGGTACCATCCATTTGTCCCGAAACTGCCTCTCATTTGCATGTGCTTACGAGAATATATCTGCTTTTCTTTCAGGTGTCTGTTGCTGATCTACAGCCTTTCCCTGTACTCCTCATTAACCGATTAATTTCAACAAGCTATCGATATCCGTGGAGTACGTGAAGAAGAAACGGACGCCATCACGATCCACAGAGCAGCAAATCATCAGGCGAGGTTCTTCTAATGTGATTTCTGAGAAGACGGTGGCACGCAGAATTGATTATTTCTTTCATTTCGATCTCTCCGAATGCTGCGTCGTCCGAACACGACACAGCCAGGAAAAAAGCACCACAGGCGCAAAGATGCGAGCTGGTGCCAGTGCCATAGACTCGCTACTTGCGCGAGTTGCACCAACGCCGCGGGCGGCGCTGAAGATCCCGGCCGAGTTCAGTCCGTCAATGATCGGACGAAATGGACAGAAGCCTACTAGGAAAATAGAAATGCAGCTCTCGCCCACTTGGTTATAGATCATCGTCCAGTGCTGACATAGACAGGGAACACCATATACTGAATTCTTAGAAGTGAACAGACAGTTGTTCTAATTGCGTTTGCTATATACTGTGAACTTTACCTACGATTATTTGCACATAGCCATTGAGGGTCTTTTTTATTTTGTATTGCAAGCAGTGTTGCGGACTCATATTTCAACAAGTCACAAAGATAAGTAAACCTTTTTAACTCATTTGTGTGACTTTGTTACTAATTTGTTGGAGTGTTGTAGAGCCTTCGTTGTCCTGTCCTGTTACCTGACCCTGGGGCATAGCTGTGTAAAAGTGACAGGGAGAAACTGTCTTAGCGATGCACTGCGCCAGAAGCCGTTTCACGAACTCAGAAACTCGACCTGCCGTAACAACAGCGCCACCTCGGACTCCACAGCAGTAGCGCCGAGATGTTTACGAAACTGGTGACGAGGGTTTAGAAAACCGAAACCAACAGAAACGAGCAAGCTACAAGCTGATTTATTTTCGAAGCAATAAACATGCACGCAGTTATTGAGTTTACGACAAATCTCGTCTGTTCACGCCAAACGGGTGATATAACTCAAATGAAATGACCGAATATTTCTGCCGTTACATGCATATCAAATTGTACATATGCTATTTTCTGTAAATAGTAGAACAGAACTCCGTTTGTGAGTCCACCCTACTGGCCCAATCGACAAGAGTTCGAGCCTCCTGGCTTCAGCTCTCCGAAGATCGCTGAACTGGAAAGTCAGGAGCGTGTTTGGAATCCAGAGTCTCTCATGGGGCATGCTTTGGGAAAAATCTACCAAGAACTTCCAGACGTGTGCACTCGTTTCTCATCGCTACCTCCTACGGCGCCAGCTTCACGTGGCACGAGGCTGCAAACATGGTCACCGGCCGCAACCTGTGAGTCACCAGTTCTCATACATTTGCTCGTAGCCTCTCTGGCGCTGGCTGACTCACATAAGGACTGCGGTGTGTAGTGTGCTTCATCTATAGGAGAGTAACGTGTATAGATCGTGAGATTCTTCAATTTCTCTATAAACAGTTAACATTTTTCGTTTATTTTGTGAAGTCCAAAACGAGAAAAAGAAGTTGTTGAGTTGTCATACGTACAGGAGCACGTAGTCCTCAGAATATTTTTCCTAAACACACTACAGTTCGTCAGACTGATCAGCAGATATGATAATGAATCATATTAGGGACCGAACCCACACCACACTGTAAAATACTGAACTATTTAGAAGTGCTTAGCTTGCGAAGGAGAGGGAGCTCGCTAAAAAAGATTTAAGAAATTTTAAGAACATATAACGAAATATGAAAATATGGAGATAAACTGTGAATAACAATGTTTCACGCTAACTACCCTCCCTAAGTTTCTAAAAAGTTAAACTGTAGGCATGCTAGATAAGATAAAAACCTACAAATGATGAAAACTACGATAACATTAATAGGAAGTAAGAAGAGGCTGCTCATTGCTAGGTAGGATTTCCTCAGAATGTTGACTAAATCTGCGGTAGTGTACGACTGATTAGTGGCTTACTATTTCACGTAGTGGGTACATATTTCAAGCTCCTCCGCCGTACTCATATAGCTGATTTTTCTTCTGCAGGGGGATGAGCAAGTTACGTTCTGTGCTGTTCCCCGTCTATGCCTTCTCACACGGATGTGTACTACAAGAAGGTGAATTATCTTAAGTTAATAAGCTCTCTCTATTGTATGTGAAATTTATCACTCGTCTCGTCATCATAGCAGTAGTTACAGTCGCAGGATTTAATCTTGTGCATTTTCTGTTGCTTTTAATAGTGAACTTACCTATCTTGTGTATGAGGGTCACTCATCAGTTATCTTTCTTTCGTGTCGCGTCTTTTTAACGTAATTTCTTTTAGTTTATGCGCTGGAACCAGTTTAATTTTTTATTATTTGTTTTGTCGTCTTCTGTGGGGGCCAAAAACGTTTTGTCATACAAATTGGGCCCGAGAATTGCACGGCGTTCTTCTTGGCGAAAGTATGCATGCGGCGCGTTCGATGTGAAGGCAGCGGAGCGCGGTGGCGTCTTCTGGGTAATCTGGTTCTGCTCGTTGAATGCCCAGCAACCGTGACCTCAGGTTTATAGCCTCGTAACAAGTGCGTGGTTCTCCGGAAGAGGCCGCGTAGCGGCGCAAGTAGCTAGCGGCCTGTAGCCGGGAGAAACAGCCGAGGTGCGGCAAATAATTCAAGAGCCGAGAACCCGCCAACCAGTTGCAGGTTGCTTCGAAAGCGATAGGGCGCTCACGATTCATATCACTTTAGTAACATCAGAATGGTTTGATTTGAAGGTGAAGGTTATTTGGTGCCGAACAGCGACGCAATTTAGGAGAAAGTCGGGTAGTGTGAGACGGTGGATTGTATCGGACATTTATCGGACATTTTTAAAATCTAGCTCTTGTGGCAACACCTGTCAAGCCACTGGAGTATGAGCTAGGGAGCAACCGGCCGCTTTAGACGATTTTGAGTCAAAAGAACAGCGTGTTTCGGGATGGCATCAAGTTATCCGTTTCTAGTGAGTTTTTCGGTGCACTACCATAGAACTGAAGTATTGTCTTTGTTTGCAATTTTGGAATACTACATTTTGATTCTGTCTTTAGATAAAATCGATATTATTCACTATGCTGTAGGCTGTGACAATGTCTGTCCCACGCAATAACAACTGGAATGTTAAGGTACCACATCGGTACGTTAGGGTTACAGCGGAAAAAGCAGTTTCAGGTTTTAACGAACAAAACAGGTATCATAAAATCTTAACTTCTTCGTTTTTTTTTTCTTTAAGAGGGAAAGACGGAGACGTCAAGACATAAATGGGACGAAATAAAATCATGAAGTCAGCTGCAGAATAACGAAGAACACTTGAAGTGACAATCGGGGATGCGAATGGGATGTACTGAGTTCCAAGAAATACATTCTGTGATAGACTTAAAGCTTTATGGGAAAACAAAAGGGTTACCTCTAAATCTTTTTCGGGAAATACTAACTACCTGCGAGAAGATTCAGTGATGAACGGTAAAACATAGAAATACGGAGAGCAACTGAAAATAAAATATCGCTTCAATGAGACGAAAATGGAAGTATGTCAAAACTTTTACTATGACTTTACGGAAAGACATAAAGACTTAAAGCTGAGGACAGCTCAATCCACGAGTTGGTCAAAGAATCTATCAACTTCCTCCTTTATAATACCGCTGCTCACGACGATCTTGGTAAGCTGGTAAACAAGTTCTGATCTCTAAACATACACATTTCGAGTAACATCCTTTTGTAACAAAAAGGCTTTTTTACAGATTACATTTTCATGTGCAACACAACCCTCCGAAAATTTAAACAACCAAAATGCCAAGGGTGGAGAAAATAAAAAAAGCAGTCAACGAAAGTATATACTTCTGTAAGCCCACCCGGCTAGCTGCGCAGTCTAACGGGCTGCTTACCGAGCAAGAAGGCGTGCCGGTCCCAGGCGGATTAGTGTCGAGGTCCGGTGTGCCGGCCAGCCTGTGGATGGTTTCTAAGGCGGTTTTCTATCTGCCGCGCTGAATGCGGGCTGGTTCCCCTTATTCCGCCTCAGTTACACAATGTCGGCAATTGCTGCGCAGGCACTGTCTACACGTACGCGTGCATCGTAATTACTCTACCACGCACACATTTGCGGCACACTCGTCTGGTGTGAGACGTTCCCGGAGGTATCCACTGGCGGACGAACTGCACAATAACTCTGGGTTCGGTGTGGGACGGTGGTGAGATGGGTGGACTGCTGTGGCCTGTTGGGGGGTTGTGAACCACCGAGGGCTACGGCGGGACGAAGCCTATCCGTCGTTTCTAGGTCCCCGGTTCAGTACAGTACAATATACTTCTGTTCACATAATTCCACCAAGTGTTGTGTCACAGTATTATAATAATAATGGCGTGAGGCGAGGGCCTCCCGTCGGGTAGACCGTACGACTGGTGCAAGTCTTTCGATCTGACGCCACTTCGGTGACTAGCGCGTCGATGGGAATGAAATGATGATGATTAGGACAACACAACACCCAGTCCCTGAGCGGAGAAAATCTCCGACTCAGTCGGGAATCGAACCCGGGCCCTTAGGATTATTTAGGGTGAGGAATGTTTCAGTACAACCTACAGATAAAATTATAATTCCGAAAAAGCTCATTTGTCCCATACCATTCAACATTCCCCTTCACTTGTTCTCGTTATCTCTTGCTAGCTGTGACCACAGAGGTCACTCATTGAATCGGATAGTTGCTTTTCTGATATTCCACCTAACTGGTTTCAAAAGGTCACTGTTTATCAACAGACTGCCAACGTATTGAAACGTGTGAACGTCTGTATTGCACTTGGCATAGACATCAACACTACGCTAGAAGCAGAGAACGTGAATGTCTGGCGCCAATGTGGAGGGGGTTTACGATGGCGAATTTCGCTGAAATAGAGGGGGTCAACTGTGCAGCAAGCTGATGTCAAGTATTAAACGACAACTGACTATTAACCGTTCCCTCAAGACAATGATGTCCCCAGGAGTAGCAGCATTGGTAGTGAATCCATCGTCAACATGTTTAAGGGTGTTTCGTTTCAGTTAACATCTAAAGAAGTGCATATATTTAAAGGAGCCAAATGTTGTGAACCTGTACGCTTGTGCACACACAGCACAAGTGGGCTATGCGTAAGGCAAGTCTACTCAGCATAAGTGAGCTGTGATGTGGTAGGAGTGGGCAAAACCCATGGTTTTTTAATTTCTCACCATTTTAAACTTAGTGCAGCATTATAAACTGAGCACAGGTGACCTTGTAACCACACATAATGGACCTATATCCACAGGTGTGCCACCTTGGATTCCGTACATCTACATCTACATGACTACTCTGCAATTCACATTTAAGTGCTTGGCAGAGGGTTCGTCGAACCACAATCATACTATCTCTCTACCATTCCACTCCCGAAAAGCGCGCGGGAAAAACTAACACCTAAACCTTTCTGTTCGAGCTCTGATTTATCTTATTTTATTTTTATGATCATTCCTACCTATGTAGGTTGGGCTCAACAAAATATTTTCGCATTCGGAAGAGAAAGTTGGTGATTGAAATTTCGTAAATAGATCTCGCCGCGACGAAAAACGTCTTTGCTGTAATGACTTCCATCCCAATTCGCGTATCATATCTGCCACACTCTCTCCCCTATAACGTGATAATACAAAACGAGCTGCCCTTTTTTGCACCCTTTCGATGTCCTCCGTCAATCCCACCTGGTAACGATCCCACACCGCGCAGCAATATTCTAACAGAGGACGAACGAGTGTAGTGTAAGTTGTCTCTTTAGTGGACTTGTTGCATCTTCTAAGTGTCCTGCCAATGAAACGCAACCTTTGGCTCGCCTTCCCCACAATATTACCTATGTGGTCTTTCCAACTGAAGTTGTTCGTAATTTTGACACCCAGGTACTTAGTTGAATTGACAGCCTTGAGAATTGTACTATTTATCGAGTAATCGAATTCCAGCAGATTTCTTTTGGAACTCCTGTGGATCACCACACACTTTCCGTTATTTAGCGTCAACTGCCACCTGCCACACCATACAGCAATCTTTTCTAAATCGCTTTGCAACTGATACTGGTCTTCGGATGACCTTACTAGACGGTAAATTACAGCATCATCTGCGAACAACCTAAGAGAACTGCTCAGATTGTCACCCAGGTCATTTATATAGATCAGTAACAGCAGAGGTCCCAGGACGCTTCCCTGGGGAACACCTGATATCACTTCAGTTTTACTCGACGATTTGCCGTCTATTACTACGAACTGCGACCTTCCTGACAGGAAATCACGAATCCAGTCGCACAACTGAGACGATACCCCATAGGCCCGCAGCTTGATTAGAAGTCGCTTGTGAGGAACGGTGTCAAAAGCTTTCCGGAAATCTAGAAATACGGAATCAACTTGAGATCCCCTGTCGATAGCGGCCATTACTTCGTGCGAATAAAGAGCTAGCTGCGTTGCACAAGAAGATGTTTTCTGAAACCATGCTGATTACGTATCAATAGATCGTTCCCTTCCAGGTGATTCATAATGTTTGAATACAGTATATGCTGCAAAACCCTACTGCAAACCGACGTCAATGATATAGGTCTGCAGTTAGATGGATTACTCCTACTACCCTTCTTAAACACTGGTGCGACCTGGGCAATTTTCGGATCTGTAGGTACAGATCTATCGGTGAGCGAGCGGTTGTATATGTGTGCTAAGTAGGAAGCTATTGTATCAGCGTAATCTGAAAGGAACCTAATCGGTATACAATCTGGACCTGAAGACTTTCCCGTATCAATCGATTTGAGTTGCTTCGCAACCCCTAAAGTATCTACTTCTAAGAAACTCATGCTATCAGCTGTTCGTGTTTCAAATTCTGGAATATTCCATTCATCTTCCCTGGTGAAGGAATTTCGGAAAACTGCGTTCAATAACTCCGCTTTAGCGGCACAGTCGTCGGTAACAGTACCATCGGGACTGCGCAGCGAAGGTATTGACTGCGTCTTGCTGCTTGTGTACTTTATATACGACCAGAACTTCTTCGGATTTTCTACCAAATTTCGAGACAGTGTTTCCTTGTGGAACCTATTAAAGGCATCTCGCATTGAAGTCCGTGCCAAATTTCGCGCGTCTATAAATTTTAGCCAATCTTCGGGATTTCGCGTTCTTCTGAACTTCGCATGCTTTTTCCGTTGCCCCTGCAACAGAGTTCGGACCTGTTTTGTGTACCACGGGGGATCAGTTCCATCTCTTACCAATTTATGAAGTATGAATCTCTCAATTGCTGTTGCTACTATATCTTTGAATTTGAGCCTGCTGAGCACAAGTGACATGACTAACATGCAGGCTGAACTAGTGTCCTCAGGTCTGCCATTTTGAATCGCCTTCTTTCATTTTGATATCAGAGCCCTGGAGAAAACCAAGTAGGGCACGTGACCAACTTGCATTGTATGCTTAGCGCAAGTGGCCTGTGGCTTCAAAGAAGCTGAGCCAGTATTTCCAATTCAGCAACTTCGATGGCCATCTCAGATTGTGATGTCATAGGACTGGAGAAAACCCAGTAGGACAAGTTGTCTAGGTACGCCATCTTGGATTTTTTACAACAACAATTAGCTTAGGTTTGACATTTTGGATTATTTGAATGTCCCGCTATTTTTTGGTTTTTCCAGCATTTTCTGCATAGAGCAAATGGCCATGTCCGCTGTGATGTCAGAGATGTTGCGGCAGGATTTGAGAGGGAAATCTATCAACAATGCATAACATCATCGATGATGTCAGAGGGAAAGAAAGAAGTAAATCTGGCAGCAATGCAGCCTGAGCCAAAACGTACGTAGCCCTATTGATGTCCTGTGCGTACTTACATGGTAGGAGGATGGACACTGATATAATCTCGACGAAGATCACGCCCCGCAGTTGAACTATATCTGTCGAATTGAAGAACACAGCAGCACTAGACGCACAATGGGTAATGAAGGTACGAGTGATCATAAGGCCGTTGCAGCATCCCTGAATGTGGAAGTTAATAGGAATATAAAAAAAGGAAGGAAGGTTTATCTGTTTAGCAAGAGTAATAGAAGGCAGATTTCAGACTACCTAACAGATCAAAACGAAAATTTCTGTTCCGACACTGACAATGTTGAGTGTTTATGGAAAAAGTTCAAGGCAATCGTAAAATGCGTTTTAGACAGGTACGTGCCGAGTAAAACTGTGAGGGACGGGAAAAACCCACCGTGGTACAACAACAAAGTTAGGAAACTCCAAGTTTAAACGCAGCCAAAACTTCTCAGACAAACAGAAGCTAAACGATGTCAAAGTTAGCGTAAGGAGGGCTATGCGTGAAGCGTTCAGTGAATTCGAAAGTAAAATTCTATGTACCGACTTGACAGAAAATCATAGGAAGTTCTGGTCTTACGTTAAATCAGTAAGTGGCTCGAAACAGCATATCCAGACACTCCAGGATGATGATGGCACGCGTAAAGCTGAAATACTAAACACCTTTCTCCAAAGCTGTTTCACAGAGGAAGACCGCACTGCGGCTCCTTCTCTAAATCCTTGCACAAACGAAAAATGGCTGACATCGAAATAAGTGTCCAAGGAATAGAAAAGCAACTGGAATCACTCAACAGAGGAAAGTCCACTGGACCTGACGGGATACCAATTCGATTCTACACAGAGTACGCGAAAGAACTTGCCCCCATTCTAACAATCGTGTACCGCAAGTCTCTAGAGGAACGGAAGGTTCCAAATTATTGGAAAAGAGCACAGGTAATCCCAGTCTTCAAGAAGGGTCGTCGAGCAGATGCGCAAAACTATAGACCTATATCTCTGACGTCGATCTGTTGCAGAATTTTAGAACATGTTTCTTGCTCGAGTATCATGTCGTTTTTGGAAACCCAGAATCTACTATGTAGGAATCAACATGGATTCCGGAAACAGCGATCGTGTGAGACCCAACTCGCTTTATTTGTTCATGAGACCCAGAAAATATTAGATACAGGCTCCCAGGTATATGCTATTTTTCTTGACTTGCGGAAGGCGTTCGATAGAGTTCCGCACTGTCGCATGATAAACAAAGTAAGAGCCTACGGAATATCAGACCAGCAGTGTGGCTGGATTGAAGAGTTTTTAGCAAACAGAACACAGCATGTTGTTATCAATGGAGAGCCGTCTACAGACGTTAAAGTAACCTCTGGAGTGCCACAGGGGAGTGTTATGGGACCATTGCTTTTCACAATATATATAAATGACCTAGTAGATAGTGTCGGAAGTTCCGTGCGGCTTTTCGCGGATGATGCTGTAGTATACAGAGAAGTTGCAACATAGAAAATTGCAGCGAAATGCAGGAAGATCTGCAGCGGATAGGCACTTGGTGCAGGGAGTGGCAACTGACCCTTAACAAGACAAATGTAATGTATTGCGAATACATAGAAAGAAGGATCCTTTATTGTATGATTATATGATAGCGGAAAAAACACTGGTAGCAGTTACGTCTGTAAAATATCTGGGAGTATGCGTGTGGAACGATTTGAAGTGAAATGATCATATAAAATTAATTGTTGGTAAGGCGGGTACCAGGTTAAGATTCATTGGGAGAGTGCTTAGAAATTGTAGTCCATCAACAAAGGAGGTGGCTTACAAAACACTCGTTCGACCTATACTTGAGTATTGCTCATCAGTGTGGGATCCGTACCAGATCGGGTTGACGGAGGAGGTAGAGAAGATCCAAAGAAGAGCGGCTCGTTTCGTCACAGGGTTATTTGGTAACCGTGATAGCGTTACGGAGATGTTTAATAAACTCAAGTGGCAGTCTCTGCAAGAGAGGCGCTCTGAATCGCGGTGTAGCTTGCTCGCCAGGTTTCGAGAGGGTGTGTTTCTGGATGAGGTATCGAATATATTGCTTCCCCCTACTTATACCTCCCGAGGAGATCACGAATGTAAAATTAGAGAGATTAGAGCGCGCACGGAGGCTTTCAGACAGTCGTTCTTCCCGCGAACCATACGCGACTGGAACAGGAAAGGGAGGTAATGACAGTGGCACGTAAAGTGCCCTCCGCCACACACCGTTGGGTGGCTTCCGGAGTATAAATGTAGATGTAGATGTAGAGTGAGAATCTGCAATAGGACGTTACCTGTCAGCTACCACAGAACCCAGCAACTTACAACTTGCAACAAGGTAAAATTTTAGTTTTCGTGCATCTTAAAAATCCGGTATTATATCACAAGACTGTATCTTGAACTGAGAGGTAATGTCATATGAACGTACATGGGGAAACAGTCCATATCCATTTCAAGGAGGAACCCAAATCTGCTCACATTAGTACTAAGGCTACTTCAGTAGTTTCCTGTATGGCAGTTTACACAGATTTGAATACTTAATGATATGATCATCTAAAGTCACATGACGTATTTTACTAGACTAAATTCCTAAATCAGCGTCTTAAGTCAGTTTTGTAATACGCGTTCCGTGGTAAACCCACCTTTAGTGCCGGCCGCAGTGAACGAGCGGTTCTAGGCGCTCCAGTCTGGAACCGCGCGACCACTACGGTTGCAGGTTCGAATCCTGCCTCGGGCATGCATGTGTGTGATGTCCTTAGGTTAGTAAGGTTTAAGTAGTTCTAAGTTCTAGGGGAGTGATGCCCTCTGATGTTACGCCCCATAGTGCTCAGAGCCACTTGAACCATATGAACCGGCCTTTAGTTGCCTTAAACAGTTATATAATTATCATCAGTATATGGACATCAGGTACAGTTTGCTAGATGCAGGTGTGTCGTGTGATATAACAGTTTCTTTAGCTGCCGCGCTTTTTCACGGCATCTTACTACTTAAGGTGTACTTAATTTCATTTTGCGTCCAGGAGCTGTTTGTTCCCGTATTACGTACATGTCACACAGGTTTGCAACTGCAGTGCAGCAACCGCCATGTGGTCAGCTTATGTGTTGTTTGCATTATAAACTATAGCTGAGGTACAGCACAACTTTTATGTTTGTTTAGCCAGTACCATTGAAGTTAGCTGTGGTACTGGTCTTGGTACTGACAGCCTTCAAAGTATAGAGAAGTATGTCTCTGAATGAAAAAAAATGAAGCTATAGATTGTATTACATTCTTTGCTTAATGTATTAAGCTTGTAGTCTGCTGTGATACCTTGGCCCAGCTTATTTTACAAGCATGCTGTAGGTTACTGAAACCAATAGAGTATCTGTTGTGGCTTACCAACACAAGTACAAGGATAGCGTGCCAATAGGGACAAGAAAGGAGGCATGAAGGACGCCAAAAACAGAAATAACAATCATCCATTTATTGCACCATTACACACGCACATCATGATATACGAGACATAATTGCCATACTCAAATCTATTATAACAAACAATATGTATCACGAAGGGCACACACAGTGGAGTTCAAGAAATTACAATGGCACATCAACTCCGCTATGACAAACAGTGTGTATAATGAAAGCCGCACAATTTTACCAATGTAATAAATTAAAATAATACTAGCATAAAATTAACTAAAATGCCTTGAAGGAAATGTTTGTGAGAAGAACACGACGGGGGCGCAAGGGAGGAGGCAACACAATACTTAACTCAGGTGCACCAAAACAAACAACGGACACCAGGCCGCGCCAACAACGGACACGTAAGGCACGCAACTACTCTCTCCGTTGCGGTTCCGCGCGATCCACCCAAGTAATAGCTACCTGAACCATTTGAATACTTGGAACAGTACGCCAGTGATCAGCAAATTAAAAATACAATAACTTGACATAAAAATACAATAATTTAAGAAAATCACATCATATGACTATGAGCTTAAGGTCTTTCGGCAATTAACAGATTACGAAACAGGTAAAGGGGCATGTGCCACTATTAAATCTTCCGTAATTACACTACTAAATTTCTCAGTAACCAAGTTGCAATTAGCGCAACAAGAATTACATCATTTAAGTGATAATGTTACTTTAAAATAATAATAAAATCATTTCATACAGCAGAGGACCTAGAATGGCCCGCTCAGTACTCCCCAGTGAAGCAGTTCACACAAATGGTACTCCACGGCTCGGAGCACACAGCCCCATACAAAATGCAACACAACCACAGCGACCCGGCGTACTACCAGAACCACCAGGCAGTAAACCAAAATCGTACTAAGCCAAAACAAGGACCGACTTTTAAAATAACGGGACCTAGCTCGTGCCGGACAACAGACCAAATGCCGGGAAATCCATAAGAAACCTCAGCCAACTTAATACCAAAACAACAATTTATGAACAATATGCAAAAAACAAGACCTGTCAGTCCAAAGGCTTCCGTTTAGTCGCGAAGGTGGCTCCGACCCGCCTGCTGAGGTGCCAAGCGTCGTACGGAGTGCCGGATCAACCTTAACCTTCGTTAACGGAAAGCGGAAGCACCACAAGACAAAATAAACTCCAATCTAACTGCGCAAGGCAAACTCTAAGGAGTGCCACTCGAAGACTATGCACTTGAAGATCAAACGTAAAGCACCCAGACTAACGTGCCGCTGAACGACGAACTTCCATCACCAGCGTCTAGTAGAGTACGGAGAGCAGCGTAGCCCATCGATATACATCCGTGGTACGGTAAACGAGGATAGCAATCCCAGCGACGGAGAGACAGGAGGACCGAAATGACATCCCGCCGCACATAGAAGGTATTTCAAACTCAGGCTCGACAAACTACAACAGGCGAGATTTAGCTCCCCTTGCGAATCAAGTGAAACGGCACACCACGCGGCTGTCCACACTATTAACCGTAAAATCACGGTCCGGTCTTTCCATCGGGCCCCACTCGGCGTCCAGACGCGAACAACCCCAGCCGGGCCGAACTGTCTCCACGCCAAGGCAGCCACCTCTTTCCTCCTCACACGCCTCCAGCTAAGCTGCGGCCAGCGATTACACACGGAAACAACCGCCTAACGCCAAAGCGCCGTCTGAGTGAAAACTCAGCACGGACTTGGAAATAAGCGAGCACCGTAACAGTACCGATATTTCATGTAGCACAAATAGAACACTAGAACACTAACATATTGCATAAATGTTATCAAAGTAATATGACATGTATAAAACATTCTCTTTTTTCTCGCCATGTCAAATCTGTGCTAATTCTCGAGCTTTCAACGAAATCCTCCACTGTTTTCGTCGGGGACAACTGTTGTGGATGCTGAGGAGAGACAGAGAAAAATTGTTAGTGTTTGTTTGAGAGCGATGATGCCACCAGAGCAGACACGGATACGGTTTCTGGCAGCATGAAGTAACGATGATATATGAGGACGAGTCACAAGCCGTCTATGGCTTATAAAAGCTGACCACACGAGCCACAACACACTAAGAACTGTAATGCCTTAAATGTCAATTATCGAAGAGTTAGAACTGATCTTCTGTATTCGAAACCTGATTGTTATTACCACTCCCTCATCGCATCGGAATGTTATTGCAGCCACGACATTCATTGTTAGTTGCCCCATCACATCGACACTGAGAGATTAGCTTCCCTGCTGCGGATGGACGCTACTTCGCCGGATCGCGATACGACCATGCCATCTGAATGAGGATATTTCCCGGATCCGCTGGCACAACAACAGCCGGAATCTGCATGACAGTCTCTGCGACGTGGACAACAGCACAGGCAACGACTACCTGCTGGAAATTCGCTGGATCTCTCCACAACTCTCCAGCTCCGTTCGCGATACCACCGACCAGGCAACAGCGTCATCACCGCCAGCAATCGCAGCATCTACACCTTTCAGAAACATCACGTGAAGCGTCATCAGCCCCAAACATCGCCAGCTGTAGCCACATTACCTACATCTACATCTATACCCCCAACGGTGTGTGGCGGAGGGCACTTTACGTGCCACTGTCATTACACCCCTTTCCTGTTCCAGTCGCGTATGGTTCGCGGGAAGAACGACTGCCGGAAAGCCTCCGTGCGCGCTCGAACCTCTCTAATTTTACATTCGTGATCTCGTCGGGAGGTATACGTAGTGGGAAGCAATATATTCGATACCTCATCCAGAAACGCGCCCTCTCGAAACCTGGCGAGCAAGCTACACCGCGATGCAGAGCGCCTGTCTTGCAGAGTCTGCCACTTGAGTTTGCTAAACATCTCCGTAACGCTATCACGGTTACCAAATAACCCTGTGACGAAACGCGCCGCTCATCTTTGGATCTTCTCTATCTCCTCCATCAACCCGATCTGGTACGGATCCCACACTGATGAGCAGTACTCAAGTATAGGTCGAACGAGTGTTTTGTAAGCCACCTCCTTTGTTGATGGACTACATTTTCTAAAGACTCTCCCAATGAATCTCAACCTGGTACCCGCCTTACCAACAATTAATTTTATATGATCATTCCACTTCAAATCGTTCCACACGCATACTCTCAGATATTTTACAGAAGTAACTGCTACCAGTGTTTGTTCCGCTAACATATAATCATACAATAAAGGATCCTTCTTTCTATGTATTCGCAATACATTACATTTGTCTATGTTAAGGGTCAGTTGCCACTCCCTGCACCAAGTGGCAGCAACAACGCCGCCGTCTGTAACGCTTGCACGGTGTGCACTTGCGCGGAAATGGAATGTGTAGACATTTCTACGAGCCCAAGACACTTCTGGTAGTCGACTTCGAAGCAGCTTGATCCAGAAGTGGGATACACCTGCCTGTCCGCCGGTGCCTGCGACTTATTACAGAGAAAGGCCATTTCCTGCACTAAGAACACCCCGTCCACGCACCAGTTCATTGGCAGACGCCTCTGGTGCGCTGCTTTCTGCAGAATTCGACACTGCACTTCATAACTGACTAACAAGGAGTGTTCCGTGTCCCGACTGTTGTGCAACTGCAGTCCACAGGGACCACCAAAGAGGAACCCTTATTGATTTATCACAGGCATCAGTATATGGTGAGCACTACCAGCAAAGAAGAAATAACTTACTGGCACTGTGTAAACGGTATAAAGAACAAATGGAAAGGGAGACTAACCTTTGAAAGTAACGCAGCTTCAGGCAAAGGTAGCCATGTTTTTGTTCCACATGAAGCGGCAAATGAAGTATGGAACTACTTTGTAAGCGCAAAGAAGCCTGCAAAAGAAATAGATATTAAAGTTTCATCAAATTATGCTGAAGAATAGGGTTGCTCTTCAATCGAGGCTACTACTTTGCAAGATTGTTAACATTACACTGAAGTTCGAAACAATCGCTGAATCGTATTAGTCGAAAATATGTGAGAACTATACAAGATCCAACCGCTTCCGGTGGAATATTCTTTCAAGAAAATAATTTACTGACAAATGACAGGCGGAAATTTTTACTTGCAGATGACAACAGGGGTCCGAATGAAAGAAAATTCGTGTTTGCCACTGAAACGGAAAACTATGGTAAAAGGTGCCACTGTTTATAAACTGTTAACAACTTCTAAATACTGGTAGGTAGCACTTTTGCCTTATAAGCCGTGAGCTTCCTACGGAACAAAACAGTGCTCATCATTCTCTAATTTGCCCTGAATGCCAAAACGTCTGAAGCTCCAGAAATATTAATCGAATTTAACCTAAGGTACTATAACGAAGAAACAGTGCAATAGAAATCTAACTACTGAACTTCAGATCGACTGATCAGGAATTAAACTTTTACTAAATGCTTTCTAGCATCTGTCTGTCATAGGTTACATGAGGTTGATGATTACAGGAGATGGAATGACATGCTGGTGTGCACAATGGGGAAAATTAAACGAACTAAGCTGATTCAGAATAGACATTTATTCACAAAATGATGCATACTCCTAAAAATTCAATAAACATCAAACACGTGCAAAATCCTAAACTGTGGTTCTGTAAGGGTAAACTGTTTGTCATTTTATTAAGTATCGTTATTTAGCGAGGATCAGGTTAACTAAGGAACGCAACATGGACGCTCACGGGCTCAGGCACAGAGATTCAAGCATTCACAGAACAAATGAATACAAAATTCGCTATTTTCTAACAAAAGTCGAATCGCAGCAGAAAGAAGCACGTAATTTAATCGGGATCATGATGCATGAAGTGAATAATGACTGATTAAAGAACAAGCTTAGCCACATCTGAATCTAGTTAAACACAGCGAAATTATATCTCGCGAGAACCTCAAAAGGCTTCTGCCAAATGACTTGAAAATTACAGGAATTTCTCAACAGGACAATCGGAAACAAGTCCCGCGTGAAAAATCGAGCGCACACAGAAGAGGCAGGTCACCCTCATGTGACCCCAGAGCAGCGGCTGAGTGACCCCGCACAAATCCATTCTGCAACAACTCCGTCCACAGAGACCGAAAAAACCATGCATGAGACGAAATGAGCAATCGTTAAGGCGAATTTTTCAGTGGTACCAGTCATCTCTTTTGGTCAGATCAGAGGAGGAACAATTCCTGATCCGCTCGGAATTTTCCATTCGTACATCTAAAATTTGAAAGAACTTGCACTTTGCTTGTGGGTCTAAAGGAACCAATCGTGAAGCCGCACGTTAAGAAAGCGTACGGGTGTAAGACTCTGCCAGACTGAGCCTCAAACCAGCTTCGAAAATTAAACCCAACGGCCGTTCCCAGACCTTGACATCAAAGCTGAACTGAGAGAGTCCACCTGAATTCACCAAAATGGATGGTGTTTGCAATTATTGTGCCTTCATTCACACAAACCAGCAATCATCCACGTTTAGGTAAGGTGGTTAAAGGTACAGGGTGTGCTGAATATCAAATAAAAATGAAAATAATACAAAATCCATTGTATTCCCAGCGCGATCTCTCTTCCTGGCATGGTAAAGATGTAAGAAGACACAGGTAGAGAAAAGACGCTCTGTAGATCTTGATGAAACCACAGAATTATATGGAAGATGGTTTGACTTCCGGCTTCTTTGAGGACGGAGCGTACCATTCTTCGAATAAGTAGTGTGGACAATTGCGTATACTTCACGCCGACCTTACAAGGTCTTGGGAGGAAACAAACACTATTCTGGCTATTTATGCTTTGCTACTGAACAAAAATCGAGAGAGATTTGACCAATGTTTTGAAGCTATTAAAAAATCCATCCCTAAATATAACCCTGCTTTTCTCATGGTTTCCTGAAACAGAGATGATGGATTGCAATTCTCATTTCAATCAACGTTTACGGAAACAAGTTCAGTGTTGCAGCCTTGTTCCTGTCGGTAAGGGGAACGAAGTAATACACTGTCTCATAACAATGTTTTCAGCTCTGGTACATCTTCCGCTGGAAATACTGGATGATGGTTGGTTGCGTATTCAGGAGAGCATGCCTGAAACCAAAAATTTCATCACTTTTACGGATATTTTCACTTCCATACATGGCTACACTCTATACAAATACTTTCAGAAACAACTTCCTGACATTTAAATCTATACTCGATGTTAACAAATTTATCTTCTTCAGAAACGCTTTCCTTCCCTTGCCAGTCTACATTTTATATCCTCTCTACTTCGACCATGCTGAAGATTAGATGGGTAGACCACATAACTAATGAGGAGGTATTGAATAGGATTGGGGAGAAGAGAAATTTGTGGCACAACTTGACTAGTAGAAGGGATCGGTTGGTAGGACATGTTCTGAGGCATCAAGGGATCACCAATTTAGTATTGGAGGGCAGCGTGGAGGGTAAAAATCGTAGAGGGAGACCAAGAGATGAATACACTAAGCAGATTCAGAAGGATTTAGGTTGCAGTTGTTACTGGGAGATGAAGCAGCTTGCACAGGATAGAGTAGCATGGAGAGCTGCATCAAACCAGTCTCAGGACTGAAGACCACAACAACAACAACACGGATATTTTGTGGACCAATGACTCGATAACGAGCACATGCTCAAAGATACTGAGGAGTTGCAGAGGAAGGCCTTGTCGCGCTAACAAAGTCTCTGGAACGATGGAGCCGTAGGACAGATACATTAAAATCAAAAGTGCGTGCAAATATTTAGTCTTTAGTAAAAACTCTTCGAAAAGATGCAGGGTCCAAGGCCACCAGTTTGACCTATTAATTTTGAAATTCGGTGGGAGAAAGAGAAAGAAGTCAGATAGACCGACGGGACTATTGCAAATGCTTTAAAAAGAATGAGGAAGCGCCACAAATACTGGAAATTATGTAATTACTGAAAACTAGTTTAATGCACGTCATAAACATTGTAAATCTTGCAAATATTGTAAATAAATTTTACGGTATTCCCTGAAACGGCACGAAGTCTTATGAAATTTGTAAAATATTTGTTAATGATAACAGAAAAGACTGTCTCAAAGGCCCTACCTCTTCTAGGCTATCATGCTGGCATTCCGCTTGAGAGATTCTTAGAATCAAACTCTCTATGGCTGGACACCTAATACAAATTATTTGCAGCAAAAACAGGCAAATGCCATTCATTCTCCCGCTGTCTGAAGACGAGCGAAACAAGACAGAAAGTGGTAAAGGCGAAACTGACTATCATAAAAAAGTGACTGATGGCAGAATATATTAAAAATAATTCCTGAAAAACGTGTCGTAGACTACAGGATACTGTTCTACACTGTTAGACTGCCCAGTAAGCCTGTAACTCAGAGCCCCGGGCTCTGTAGATGTACCTTTTTGTGTAGAAGTGTTAAAACTTCCAAAATCCTGACGACATCCATCACTAGGTTGATTTTATACAGTACATCATCACAAGTGCAGTCGTTTCAATCCGAACTATCTACTACACCGATCCTCCCCCCTCGTCCCCCCATCCCCCTCCCCTCCACCGTTCTCCCGCGCGTTCACGAGTCCTTGCTCCACTCTAGGAATCCCAGTGACTCTTCAGAGAATTGCACGGCATCCTTGACCAGACACATACACATGCCACAGCAACAGGTTCACAGTTAATTACAAACTAAACGTCTTCGGGACTGGCACACGACATGCACTAAACCAACCGACGTACGTATAAACTATATCGAGTCGGCTGTCAGAAAAAATTCCTATTCGGCTCATCAAATCCATTCTTGATAACCTCACCAAAGTCGCTTCACTATCTACTGTAAGGGTACAGATATCGATCCTACACTTCGAGGATCGAATATACCTTTAGGCACTTTTGCTAGCGCACAGCGGCATCGCAGATGGGTGTGTCCCATGGTTCTAGAAGGGAGAGACTGGCGCCTGGAGATCTTTTGGCGCGTAGGAGTAAGTCAGTCGAGCCTGAGGCCAGTGCACATCCCGGGAGCTCGAGTTCCGCGCATCGCGCGTGAAAGTGAATTATTTTGAGGACATATTATAATGGAAGTCAGTCGCATCAGAGTTAAAACGCAAGTAGAGCTCGTACAGGGTGTCCAGAAAATGGCTCCCTGATTTCAAAATTAAATATCTCGAAAACAAAGATCGATAGAGGACTGCAGTAAACGGTATGTTTATTGTGAAAGCTGTAAGAAGTTTATACAGCAGTTTGAAATAATAATTACAAAAGCTGCTAACAGATGGCGCTGTACGCTGTACAGCTCATATCAGCATACATAAGAGAAATAATCGTATGAAAACAATCTTTGCAAACAATCACATCGCAATGTTTTCAAAACGTTCACCATTGGCACTACAGAGGTGGCGCAAACGAAGAATGAAATTCGCCATCACATTTCGTAGTGTCTCAACCGAAATGGATTCTCATGCCACAGAGATCGCCGATTCAAGCTCGTCCAGCGTGGCGGGATGCTTCGGGTAGACCATGTCTTTCACTGTGCCCCACAAAAAAAGTCACAGGGAGTCAAATCCGGCGAATATGGAGGCCAATCCATGCCTGCACCAGTAAATTTGGGATATTCCAAAGCAATGAGTCGATTCCTGAATTATTGCTCAAGAAAGCGAAACACTTGTTCGGTCCGATGTGGTCGAGCTCCATCTTGCATAAACCATTCAGTACATGGTCGATCCTCTAACGCTTGCTGTGTGGCGACAAATTGTTCCAAAATTGCAACGTAACGTGCACCAGTGACCGTTTCTCGAATGTAACAAGGGCCAATAATGCCTCTGCTGTATACTGCAGCCCACACAGTAACTTTAGGAGAATACAGGGGTTTCGCTTCACACCAATATGGCTTTGCGGAACCCCAAAATCGCCAGTTCTGCTTATTCACGTATCCATTCAGGTGGAAGTGTGCTTCATCTGTAAACCAGATGCAGCCAACATCAAATCCTTCACTATCAATCATTGTGAGCATCTGATTAGCAAAGGCAACCCTTTGTTGCACAGCTCGTACGAGTACGGCCTGGTGCGTTTGAATTTTGAATGGAAACATGTGTAGGCTCTTTCTCAGTATTTTCTGCGTGCTGGAACGCTTCAAACCAGTCTCAGATGCAATTCTACGGACGGATGACATTGGATTTCGCTGAATAATTCCAGAAACTGTGGCGATATTTTCAGGCGTAACTGCGATTTGCTTGCAGCCAACATGCCCCACTAGATCATCAGTTACGCTGCCTGTTCCTTGAAATTTTGCGAAGAGCATACGAATGGTTTTCGCATCGGGTCCTTTTGGAACATTAAATCGTGCTTGAAAACTTCGCCTTGTTGCCGTACGGCTCTCTTCTAACCTGTGGTACTCGAGCACCAGAAAAACGCGCTGTTAAATGGAGTACTTGGTTTTAATCTCTTCCTTCGGTACGCTAACCACCTTTCACGTTTCAATAGTGTAACTGATCGCTCTGGGCTTCGGATCACTATTTATACTAGGCATTACGTATGGCGATTACAGCGCCATCTGTTAGCAGCTTTTGTAACTATTATTTCAAACTGCTGTATAAACTTTAAATAGTTCTAAGTTCTAGGGGACTGATGATAGTCCCATAGTGCTCAGAACCATTTGAACCATTTTTGTTACGCAAGAACTTCGTCACGAGGAACTTCAATCTCACATCAGTAATATGACATCTTACATAAAGAGCCAGCTTATTACTTTAAATGGTTATCCAACTAGCAGAACACTGACAATTTTATAGCTCTAAAGTAACATTAACAATATTGTCTTGTGGGATACTGATTGCAGTGTGATGTCTTTTAGGTATAAGGGTGCAGTTTAAAGCCTCCTCATGCGGAATATTGACGAGATCACATATAACACTACCGGCTACTACTGCGATATCAATAGGCCCGTAACCATACTCCCATGAAACGAATTTAATTTGACCGTGACTTTGAGCTAATGAAAAAGGTATCGGACTATTTTTCGTTATCTGAAAAGTTATGTTCAATAGGGAGCAGCAGCTGAAGTAACTGGAATCGATCCAAGGTACTGTTATAAAGTAAATCGTAAGTATGTAAAAGGAAATGGTCGCCAGCCCAATTAGGCAAAGTGGTACCAAGTGGTTATTTTGTACATTAAAAAAGTTAACAACTATAAACAACTTAACTTGTTAGGAAATTTTGTTTTGCAAATAGGACACGAAAGAGCAGCACAATGTAGCAAGCAACGGAACAGTGGTTTGTCGTGAGCAATATAGATAGTATCTTAAAACGTTCTGGGATTAAACTGATTCTCAGTAAGTGGTACTACCTATACACGAAGTAAGAAAGCTAATGTTTATTAGATGAAATCAATTACTGATAGGAGAGCACTATTAACATGGACACGAGGAGCTTTTATACATTAAGTTTAGAAAACACTAGTTTTCCGTTAACTGATCTGATAACTATCTGTTTTCATTAATAGCATTTAATTATTTGCTTTAAGTTGGCCATAAATGAAACATGAGGTATCTGAATCTGTTATAAGCTGAACAGTTGCAAGCAGTTTATCTTCAAACAACATAAAAGCTCTCAAAGTTATTGCTGCACTTCGTGAACAATTTTACTGTAGAAATTGTTATAATACTGACTCAATGTATTGACGATTGAGTACAAAAAGATCGTGGATAATAAAAGTCTACCAGACCATTAAGATATCTACGATGCAAACCCCACAGCAAGAGAGGCTGTAGGAGGTGAACTAGGCCTAACCACTGCCTGGACTCAAGAATGTACTCGATAAGAAAACAATAATATGCAGTGCATCGCACAAAAACCCCGGAACTTAGCCCACTACCAAAACACGGCAAATGCTAAACAGAATGGGAACCCAATGTGGCAAGTGTGTACGTTGGGTAAGCAGCCCCCCTCCCCATATTGTGACTGCGATGAACTAGACACCAGCAGACATATCAGAGGAAAAGGCCCCTCAAGATCCTACTTGTACAATGGTAGACCAGAAGACTTCCGGTTGGCGACTCTAAAGTTGATAAATTACATAAATACCATAGATGTTCATATGTAATGTTTTATATTGTGTCTATTCTACCCTAAATTCTATTAGCTTATTACTTCTACAAATGTATTTTTTTCACTGGCTCAAAACTCAGTACGGCAAATAAATGAAACTTCCCATATTGAGTTAATAATTTGAACTGACTAATGCAAAAAGTAATATGAAGACATCTTGGCATGATTTAAGTTGACGTCACCAGTTTACATGTTGACTCAGCAATTCGCTAGTTGCTACACAATCAGTTGCTAACGAGGTGACTCAGTTACCTACTTTTTATTTGTAATGTTCCAGGATTTTACTCCTTTATACTTCTCACGTGAAGCAGGGTGAGGACCTCTGTTTACCGTGTCCTTACACGTTAGAAAAAATCCGGATTGCATAAGCAATAAAAGTGCCTCACTATATACCAGAAATTTTTAATGACTCTCTTATGAATTGTGCACAGGCACAGATTGTGCAACGAAAACAGTGTGACAGTATCGAGTAGTGTTGTAGTTAGGTAAAAATATTGGATATAGCGTCGAAGTTATCTTGTGTATTTTCTATGTAACAACTACAGTTGGTTAATGGGGATTGCTCAACAGCGTGTGTGTAGAACTAATTCCTGGGGTAGCATTAAGTTGCATCTAGCGAAGATCAGCACAGCCTTGACTGACACTTCTGATACGAAATGCTCACTTTTTATGCTGGCCATTCAGTTTCGTTTTTGACTACCGAATAACGACGATGACGTCAGTTATTGCTCTGTGGCGTGTTAAGGCTTCTTCCGCAAGCTGCACCGCTACTGATTAGCGCCATAAAGATGTGTTGCGGCTGTTGCGTTCTCAACAGCCGCCGTCATTAAAAAGTGACCCAACTCTTTCTACAAAGTCTGATCTACATGAGGGATAGGGCTACATAAAAATGTTCCATAAACAACGGGCACTACGCTAAGTATCTTATTACGACCACCGATAAAGTCACAAAGTTGTGTTTGGAGGTCATAGAAACATGTTTCGTGTAATATAATTCCCAAACTCAAGTATTTTTCAATGACAATTTTAGTAATATCCAGTGAAAACTTCACGAATCATCAGGCTGGTGCACAGACTGGCAACTGCCTCTTAGTGTACACTAACGCAAAGTTATGCACGTCATGAAGCGTAAAAATGTAGTAACCTTTGACGGCTTGTACAATGAAACACAACTGAAGTCACTAATCTCACACAGATACAAAGGAAAAAAAAAGCGTACCGTCAATGGAGAGGTCGTCAGAGAAGGAACAGCAGCACGAATAGGATAAGAATGAGAAAGAGTAATATTGGATGAAAAGTATCAGCACACCTATTAGTGGACGTTACACAGGGTGAGTGAAAAGGAAAGAATACATTTCAGTTGTTTATTACAGACAAACTGTAAAAGACAGAAACATACTGCTCACGTCACTGGATAGAGAGAGTTTCAAAGTTTTATGTTGGCAGAGATACTACAAGATACACTCAACATGAGCACCATATGTAGTCCATTTCATTCCATACATGAATCAAAGATCCCTGTTTATTGAGCCCATAGCTTCAACATTTCTATTTCTCAGATCTTGAAAAGTAGCTGCCATAGGTGCGACATAGACTCTATCTTTTATGTAGTCCAACAGAAAAAAATTGCAAGTTGTGGGGTCTGATGACCAGGGAGGCCAAAACCAATGAACAAGATGTTGTTGTCCGCCTCTTCCAATCTGACGTTGTGGGATGGTATTGCTAAGATAATGCAGCATCTCAAAATGAGGTGGAGTGACGCCATGTTGTTGTTTTTGTTGTGGTCTTCAGTCCTTTCAGTCCTGAGTCTGGTTTAATGCAGCTCTCCATGCTACTCTATCCTGTGCAAGCTGCTTCATCTCCCAGTAACTACTACAACCTACATCCTTCTGAATCTGCTTAGTGTATTCATCTCTTGGTCTCCCTCTGCGATTTTTACCCTCCACGCTGCCCTCCAGTACTAAATTGGTGATCCCTTGGTGCCTCAGAACATGTCCTACCAGCCGATCCCTTCTTCTAGTCAAGTTGTGCCACAAACTCCTCTTCTCCTCAATTCTATTCAATACCTCCTCATTAGTTACGAGGTCTACCCATCTAATATTCGGCATTCTTCTGTCGCACCACATTTCGAAAGCTTCTATTCTCTTCTTGTCCAAACTGGTTATCGTCCACGTTTCACTTCTATACATGGCTACACTCCATACAAATACTTTCAGAAACGACTTCCTGACACTTAGATCTATACTCCATGTTAACAAATTTCTCTTCTTCAGAAACGCTTTTCCGACCGCCATCAGTTATTTTGCTCCCCAAATAGCAAAACTCCTTTACTACTTTCAGTGTCTCATTTCCTAATCTGATTCCCTCAGCATCACCCGACTTAATTCGACTACATTCCATTATCCTCGTTTTGCTTTTATTGATGTTCATCTTATATCCTCCTTTCAAGACACTGTCCATTCCGTTCAAGTGCTCTTCCAAGTCCTTCCAAGTCGGATCTTCGTGAAGTTGAGGAAACAACCAGTTTTGCAGCAGTTCCAGGTAGACCATGTACGTCACAGCTTCCACCGCAAAAAAATAAGGTCCACAAACTTTGCGACCAGAGACGGCACAAAACACATTCAGTTTCGGTGAGTCTCTCCCTTGTTGCTCGACGGCGCCAGCATTTTGTGAGGCTCAAATTCTTACATTATGGCGGATTGCTTTATCCGATATATGAAACGTCGATTCGTCCGAAAAGTTGAGTCGTTCTGAAAAGGCATCCTTTGCTGTACCCTGGAGAATTGAAATGCGAAGTTGCTGCCTTCTTTTATAGTCACCGACTCGCAACGGCTGCAGGAACGCAACTTGGAAGGTTTCATATACAGAACACGCCCAAGAGTTGTTTGAGGAAGTTGAAGTTGCTGGCCTGCCTCTCTTGTGGGCTTCCGACGGCTCCATGTGAACGCACGTCGGATACGCTCGACGTTTTCATCATTCGCGCGTGGCCGACCAGTGCTCTGTCCTCTGCTTATGCAACCAACTTCCAAGAATTTTTTATGCCCTTAATAAATATGCTTGTGCAGGGGCGGCTTCTTGCTGAATCGACTGTGGAATGCGAGCTGCACTTGAACAATGGACTGACTTCGTGTAAAATCCAAAACACAAAATGATTTCTCTTGTGGTGAAGCTGCCACGTTGATACAACCAGACAACAGCGCATGTGTATCACAATTATGAACCTTCCTCTATTCAGTGACATGTGGAATGTACACTGAAGCACCAAATAAACTGGTATCGGCATACGCATTCAAATACAAAGGTATGTAAACAGGTAGAATACGGGGCTGCGGTCGGCAACACCTATAGACAAAAAGTGTCTGGCGCAGCTGTTAGATCGGTTCCTGCTGCTGCAATGGCAGGTTATCAAGATTTAATTGAGTTTGAACGTAGTGTTATAGTCGGTGCACGAGCGATGGGACATGGCATCTCCGAGGTAGCGATGAAGTGGGGATTTCACGTACGACCATTTCACAAGTGTTCCGTGAATATCAGGAATCCGGTAAAACATCAAAGCTCCGACATTGCTCCGGCCGCAAAAAGATCCTGCAAGAACGGCACCGACGACGACTGAAGAGAATTGCTCAAAATGACATAAGTCCGCTAATTGCCGCAGAGTTCAGTGCTGGGCTATCAACAAGTGTCAGCGAGCGAATCATTCAATGAAACATCATCGATATGGGCTTTAGGAGCCGAAGGCTAATTCATGTACTCCTGATGACTGCGCGTCACGAAGCTTTACGCCTCGCCTGGACACGTCAACACCGACTTTGGACTGTTGATGGCTGGAAACGTGTTCCCTGGTCGGACGAGTCTCGTTTCAAGTTGTTTCGAGCAGATAGATGCATACGGGTATGGAGACAGTGAAACGTCCCCTTTGAACATTTATACACGACTGTGCTTAAACTGATACACAATATTTTTAGCGCAACGCAATCTGACTTTCAAAAATCCCTACAAAAGAATGGCCCTGACTAACATTAACCTATACCTTTCACAAATTACTTACCTCACCAAAAATCTTCGTTACTCGAACTACTGCAAAACAGCGAGCGCCACTACTGCCAGCTAAATAAATGATTCAAACTACGGAAGGCACTAACTACTGATAGGGATAGTTAGCAAATGAAAGATATTAATAGAGAACAAACAATGTATTTACCTTGATAGTCATAATATATATAGCAGTTCATGACAAATTACAAAACTCCGCCATCTCTATCCCCACATCCACCACTGCTGGCGGCTCACCTCCAACTGCGCAACGCTATGCGCTGTTCACAGCCAGCTGCCTAACACTACAATGGCAGACAACAATGCAAACTAGACACAGACTGCACACAGCACAGCCAGTGATTTTTATACAGAGGTGGCGTTACCAATAAAAAAACCTAAACAGCCTACTTACATAGCCCCCATGCTCCCCACAAAAAAATTTACAAATTGTTTTGGGCACTGGGCAATACATATTTGTTAAAATATTTCATAATCGTAATTACAATAACAAAGAAATCAAATGCACAAACTTATTGATACAATGTTGGTCAAAAGCTAAAATTTTCTCACAGTCCATAAAGATAGTTCTGATCATTCATCATAATAGTAATTACAGTTTTTTTTTCACAATGTCTCATTAGTAAAAGAAATTGCACACAGAAGTAGTGGATTTCCATGCAGTCTTGAAGAAGTAGTGTTATCCTTCCAACGGAAAGACAGTGCTGACTCTTGACATGCTGACAGGTAATGGGCCACAACAGAGCAAACCCACAGCAGAGTGAGTCGAAGTTTTGAAGAATATTGGTAAGTAGGTCATCACAGAGCAGACCCACTGTAGTCCTGGTAGAGATTATGGTATTGGTGGGTCACCAGAGGTGCAGACCCACTGCAGTACGTGTAGAAATTATGGTATTGGTGGGCCATCAAAGGTGCAGAATCACTTCAGTCCTTGTAGAGACGGCCAGCAGCCATATGTTGCGACTGTCCAGGTGCACAATCACCATCGAAGAGTCTTGTGGACAATATAGCAAGTCCATAAACCAACACTTGTGCACTCACAAAGTTTTTGGAATTGTCCTTAGAACCAGCAATGCTGTTAACCAGTGCCTTGCTGAATTATTAACACACATGCAAACACTAACAGTCCCAACTTGTCACATATTGTGCATATGCTATGACCAACAGAAATGTGTGCACTGAAATGAATGCTTACAAGTTACTTAATTTGATGAACTGGTGTCAATTACAATTTTAAATTTACGACGTGAGAACACAATTACAAAGGTACAAAATACATCAGTAAAGAACATAACAATACAGATAACATTTGTAGTAACAAACTTTACAAAAGAATCGAAATAACATATACATCAGTGTTACAGGAATTATGACATAAGTGAATATATAAAATAATGAGAATAGTTTTCGAAACATTAATTTCACACATGTGCATTGAAACAAAACAGAATTAATAATGTCTATAAACATTTTTACAAAGTAAATAACATATTATTAATGCAAATTATATTTCAGGATAACAGTATTCCTCATCATAGGGAATGTAGCTTAGTACTAGAAAAATTCTACAACATAAGTCTTATCAGATAAACATATAAATACAGGAAAAACATAAATACCCAAGGGTACACAAACACATAGTGGGATAACACAAGGAAAGGACAGGGTTTGTTTTACTGCAGTATTTTGCAAACAAAACTTTCTTTACTTCTCGGAGATCTCCCTTCATTCTTCATTATTTCCAAAAGTCCTATCTATACCTGCTTTCTGTACTTTTCTCGTATAGCCTCTGAGTGTATTTCTTCAAATTCATCGCAACTCATTCTCTTATAGGCTACCCCCTCTTAAGCTAACTTAAATCTACTGAGCTCAGATGCTAAACTAAGGGACGAGGCAATGCAGCAGCACAAAACAATTAACACAAACAGCAATGATAAAAAATACAAAAGGCAAAGCAAGCAGCATAAATTACAACTAATATAAGGCAATGAGCAGCAAACAAGAAAAATAAATCAGTAGTAAAACTGGCTTAAAAGAATAATACAAAGTGAAATTTAGTAGCACTATGCATGGCAAACAACAGCTTATATCTAAACATGACAAAGCTCAAGCAGAAAAAAAATATTACACTAAAAATGGCCATGTCTAATACCTATGTCACATCTTAACACTAGAGTGATGCATCACGATAACTTACTCTACCAAAAAATTACCAAGTAGTTGAAAAGAAAATTATGTATGCAGTTCCTGTGAAGGTAAATGTCTTTTTGTGCTCCCTCATTTTTTGAAAAAAATTATTATTTACTCGATCTGTAGACAGAAAATATTTATATTAATACATTTATAAAATTTTATTTTTTACCAATGCTGCAGTGCAGCTAGAAACTAGATATTAAACAAAATGAGTTAATAAATACATAAAGCAAGCCATATGGCATTTCTCTCAATTAGCAAGACAATAGCCGTGAAATGTTTCTTATCGTTTCATTAGGCATTTTAGTAAATATCATAAATTAAGAGCTCCACAGTGTAATCATATGTTTTCAAGTTCGACCGTGTCGTTTTTGCGATGCTCTCTACAAAGGAACGTCAATAGCGAGGATAATGGCCTCCTTTTTTTTTTTCTCCACCTGCACCTCTGGCACACACTAATGACTTCTTTCCAGGCGACTGTCGCCCATCTGGGTGCCCACAACGCATTACGTGCAGGTGGTCACTTAACTTTCTTACGGAAATATTTACGACAGCAGTTTCCGCTACAGTGACAGTCTCATAAAAAAATATTTCACAGGTCAAGAATTAGTGTTGCAAATCTGTAGAAACAAAATCCTATAAATATAAGTGTCCAAAAAAAAATATTCGTCAGCATTGTGTTACAGTCACGCATTTACACACATTTCATAACTCTTAAAGTACGATTCTTGGTTTCCAACATACTTCTTCACAAGTCAGAGTCCCTAACCACTACTCATTACTCCTTACCTTATTACACATATATATATTCGTCGTCACGTCAATCTTGCGACGACACTTCAATATTTCATCATAATTAATACATAGCATAATCAAATTCCTCATATAGCATCAGCTTATTGATCACAAACATACCTCAGCAGCACAATACACATCGTCGTCGTAAAAATAACATCATAACACCCCAGTAAAATCTCAAAAACGTCGTAGCTTTCTGCAATAATGTCAAAACCTAGAAAAAAAATTCTCTGCTCATTTCAATAGTGTCATCTACCTCAAGTGTACTTTAAAACCATGCTCCCATACCAAATACATCATTCAAAGCTCTCATAGTATCACAATGGTTCCGAAAAAATATGAACAGTTCACAAAGTACAGACAAAATACAATTTAATAAGTGTGAAGTTATCCAACTGTGTAGTTACGTAAACATCTGTCACTGATGTGGTAAAATAAATGTTTGTCTCTCTCAGGTAAATAATCAGATAGCTGTGTAATTTATGTGTCAGAGAAATATGGTACCGATGTGTAAAGTTGTATAAGCAAATACCATATTAGCTAGGGCTCCTTGTGCTTGCCAAACACATGGTACACAAAGTAAGCGTGTACCCCCCTGAGGATTAATGTAATTATACCCTCAGGTGTTACAGATTACAGCAATGGAATGAAATGTATCATGGAAAACTTTTGTATCATTGTACTCCAAATATCTTTAAAAATAAATATTTTAAGTACAAAATTAATCACTCAAATACGTGTCCTGTAGCGCTGAATGTGCGTCTTGTTGCAACATAATCTCTGTGGAAGTGTCGTAGTTATCATCCTCCGAAAGCTAAGTTCTGCAGAAGTCAATGTACTTACCTCATGATACACAAAAGTGAAATGCTTTGCGTATAGATATCGTAGTTATTATGCTTATTGGCGTCATGAAGAAAGTACTGTGCAGTAACGTATTGTTGTGCCACGAAAAAGGCTGTCTCATTGTTGCTATGCCACAAAAGTTACAACTAAAACATGTTTTACTTTCTTGAATAATGCAGAAAAACTGTGCAGATATAAAACAGAAACACCGCAAAAGCAACATTGTAAATTGTCACTCATTAGTAGCGTCGTGATAAAACCGTGTAGTTGTCACATAAACTAACCACTATGCCATCTGGTATCTCACTGAAAGTACTTTAAATAAAGAATGTCTTTTCAAGTAAACCAAAATGTTACATGAAAATCTCATTAGCAGTGCCGGTATACGTTCTAAGTATGTGAGCCTTATAGTCGTTACGTAATCGTGCAACAAACAAGCAAGAATGTACACACACAATAACACTGTGTCGTCTGTTCACAATAACAATGCATTCGTAATTTCTGTTTAAAAATATTCCCTAGGTTCTAGACTGGATATTTAACTTCAAACATTGTTGCACGTTAAAAGTTTCTTAAGTCTGACAAAGCATACTAGAAGTGTTAAGTGAAACGTTTTATGGCAAAGACAAAGTTAAAAAGCAGATTATCTTTCAATAAACGGTTTTACATGTGAAATGTGGTGTAAACCTTTACTCTTCATAGTACTCAGACTTTCAACTGAAAAGCAATTGTCATGTTTTATACATCGGTAAAGAATGCTAAAATTTTTCTCAAGCCTAGTGTCTTATGTTATTTTTCTCGGAGCCAGCGGGCGCACGCGGCTGCCTGCTGTGCGAGTCATTGTCTGTCTCTTTGTTGGCGCGCGCCGTTCTTGGGATTAGGAGACCTAACTTCTACAAATTCACGTTGTCGAAAATGCCCTGCTCTGTCTGAATCCCGCCAGTTCTGATGAAATTCAGGTCTGTCGTTATGATTATCTCGTCTGTCGTCATGTCGGTAGATTTCATAATTTCTTTCTTGTCGGTCATGTGGTGGAGAATTTCTCCCGGAATCGTAACTGCACGCTGAACTGTTGCGTCTGAAGTTATTCTGTCTCCCCTGATAATAATTGTTTTGGTTCCCATATTGTTTGTTTCTATGGTTATCTCTGTCATATTCATTACTACGGAAATGCGATCTTCCTCTGTAACTATTACTCTGCCAGTGGTTGTCATATGGGTGGTGTCTGTTTTGTTCACAATTTACGTTGCAAGAATAGCCTTGACGTGTCCAGTTATTATTTCTTTCATCGCGGAATTGTGAGGGATTTGACCTGTAATTGTTATGTTTCTGTTTCCGCGTTCCGCAATTGTCAGTGTCAATTTCCAATTCTTGTAACAGACCCTGAAAAGCTTCAATGTCATCTTTGCAACGTCCTGCTAAAATAATATGTCGTAAATGTTCAGGTAGTTTGATTAAGCAAATGCGGATGAGTTCTGAGGGGCTGTATGGGTTTGACAGGTACTGATTCTTGTGCAACATGTCTTCAAAATATTTCACAAGACTGGAAAATTCAGATTGTTCGAAACGTTTCATCATTATGATGCTGTGTTTTACTCGGTCTTGTGTAGCTTGAGACCAATATGCTGAGAGGAAGGCATGATAAAAATCTCCTTCACTGTGACAATCGTGAATGACCAATCGCATTCTTACAGCTGGTTCATTCTCCAAGTAGCCACACATAAATTCTAACCTGTGCTCCAATGACCAGTTGGGAGGAAAACAATGAGAGAGTTGATGGAGCCACGCTTGTGGATGAATGTCGTTGGTAGAATTCTTAAATGTTTTGAATTTACGTGTAGTAATAAATAGCTTATAGTCAAAATCATCGTGTCGGCGAGTAGCATATCTGTCATTGCTACGTCGTGTCGGCGGTTCCATCTCAAAATTCGGCGCACCTTGCCAATTTCTTTCATAATTTCCGAAGTGTCCTGTGTTATTATCTTGTGGGTGTTCCGTATTTCTAAGTCCCTCTTCCCGTGTTGGGGCGCGAGTGTCCTCTGAAATACGTAATTCTTGTATTACCTGTGTCAGATGATCTTGTGCTTCCCGGATTTCTCTTTGGTGTTGCGTATTAATTTGATTCAGATTTTGTTTCAGTTTCCTAATTTGTTCGCACTCTTCTGTCTCATTAAAGACTACCGGTTTTGTGTCATTCAGATTATCATCTACCTTCGTAGATAAATTATTTAGCTGATCCGAAAGTTCAACTACTTTTTCTGATAATGAACTAATTTCCTCCATGTGTCTTTCTGAACCAATTTTCAGAGTATCTACTGTGTCCTTTAAGTTTTCCTGAGTTTTTGCAAGTTGCGTAACCGAATCGGTAGATGCAACTGAGTCAAATTTAGCTTGCAAGGTCTCATGATCTTCATGAACAATAGTTTGCAGTTCTTTTATGACTGCTTTGTGATTCTGTAATGCATTTTCATGCCGCGAAAAAATAGGTTGAAAATGCTCACAAATTTGAGTTTTTACGTCATTACAGACTTTTTGACATTTCGATTCAATGTTATGTATCTCAGTAGTTAAATCTTCACGTGTTTGTTCAAGAGTTTGTTCCAATGAGTCTAACTTTTTAAGATTTTGTTCTACTGTGTCTAACTTTTGAAGCTTTTGCTGTGTTTGTCTCTGATTTTGTTCCATTGTGTCTAACTGTTGCTGTGTTTGTCTCTGATTTTGTTCCATTGTGTCTAACTGTTGCTGTGTTTGTCTCTGATTTTGTTCCATTGTGTCTAACTTTTCAAGCTTTTGTCCCATTTGTTGCATTAATTGTAATAACAATGCACTGGTGTCTGAAACATGTTCCTCAGTGCTTTTCGGCAGTGAATTTGCACCGGCAACATTCACATTTTGACAAGCGGAAAATGTGTCTTGACTCATTTGAGAAAACGGTGAGGACGCAAAACCTGAATCTACAGTATTTGCAAAATTATGTCCTGTCATTTCGGATTCCTGAGGCGAGCTGTTGCCGAGCGATCGATCGATAATGCTTCCCTGTTCACTACCTGTTTCACTGTCTACGCCATTGTTTGCAGCCCGCTCCATTTCCCTATGCACAGTTACCAAATTACTACTTTGAACGTCTGTTAATTCATTACACAGTGGTGCTGGCAAGCTACGCTCGTCGTCACTATTATTTCTCAGTTTACTTTGGAGCCTAGTGTTACGTTTTTCACACGCCATTATTGTCACAATATTTCACACGATAACACAGAAAAGCACAATTTGAAGAGCAAAAATAAGAGAACACATTAACATAGCACTGAAAATAATATGTAGTTAATTGCAGCTGCGAAATACTTTGTGCAAATCTACATGCATGCCACATCTGTTTTACTGTACAACAATGAAAGACTGCAACTACAAAGGAGATTCTCTCTACAATTACGCGCTAGCAATAAACAATAGCTACACTGATTACACAAACTACAAGAAAAAATCAGAAGATTCCAGTGAGGTATCCTCGGCTAAGGGTCGACATATGAAACGTCCCCTTTGAACAATTATACACGACTGTGCTTAAACTGATACACAATATTTTTAGCGCAACGCAATCTGACTTTCAAAAAACCCTACAAAAGAATGGCCCTGACTAACATTAACCTATACCTTTCACAAATTACTTACCTCACCAAAAATCTTCGTTACTCGAACTACTGCAAAACAGCGAGCGCCACTACTGCCAGCTAAATAAATGATTCAAACTACGGAAGGCACTAACTACTGATAGGGATAGTTAGCAAATGAAAGATATTAACAGAGAACAAACAATGTATTTACCTTAATAGTCATAATATATATAGCAGTTCATGACAAATTACAAAACTCCGCCATCTCTCTCCCCACATCCACCACTGCTGGCGGCTCACCTCCAACTGCGCAACGCTACGCGCTGTTCACAGCCAGCTGCCTAACACTACAATGGCAGACAACAATGCAAACTAGACACAGACTGCACACAGCACAGCCAGTGATTTTTATACAGAGGTGGCGTTACCAATAAAAAAACCTAAACAGCCTACTTACAACAGTGTCAAGAATCCATGGATCCTGCATGTCAGCAGGGGACTAATGTGGTGAAGCCTCTGTAATGGTGTGGAGCGTGTGCAATTGGAGTTATATGGTACCCCTCATAGGTCTAGATACGATCCTGACAGGTGACACGCACGTAAGCATCCTGTCTGATCACCTGCATCCATTCATGTCCATTATGCATTCCAACGGACTTGGGAAATTCCACCAGCGCAATGCCACACCCCACACATCCAGAATTGCTACATAATGGCTGTAGGAACATTCGTCTGAGTTTAAACACTTCCACTGGCCACCAATCTCCCCAGACATGAACATTATCGAGCACACCTGGGATGCCTTGCAACGTGCTGTTCAGAAGAAATCTGCACCCCATCGTACTCTTAGGGATTCATAGACAGCCCTGCAGGATTCATGCCACAGTTCCCTGCAGCGGTACATCAGACACTAGTCGAGTCCATGCCACGTCGTGTTGCGACACTTATGCGCGCTCGTGGGGGCCTTGCACGATATTTGGTAGGTGTACCAGTTTCCTTGGCTCTTCAGTGACTATCTTTTATAGTTTTTCTGTAATGAAAACTTGAAATTTGTTCTTTCTTTTCGAACCACCATGGTATGTGTCTACCTTTCAGCTTACGATGGGTTATACTCTGCTGGGGACCCTTTTAGCGAGGTGTCTGCATGTCTGTGAAGGAGTGGCAGCCCATTCGTCCTCAAGAACCGAAACAGGAGGAATTACAGATGATGCACGCTGGGGTCTGGAGCAAAGTCGACGTTCAGATTTCTCCCGAAGGTGTTTCGTCGGGTTTAGGTGGGGAATCCGTGCAGGCCAGTCTATTTCTGGAATGTTATTGTCTACAAACTATTTACCTCACTGATTCTGCTTTATCACTGGATGAGCCGCGCGGTCTCAGTCGCCTTGTCACGCCCGTGTGGCTTCCCCCGTCGGAGGTTCGAGTCCTTCCTCGAGCATTGGTGTGTGTGTTGTCCATAGTGTAAGTTAGTTTAGGTTAGATTAAGTAGTGTGCAGGCTTAGGGACCGATGACCTCAACAGTTTGGTCCCGTAATACCTTACCCCACAAATTTCCAATATCACAGGATGAAATGTCACGCTGACACACACAGTCATCGTCTCCGAACTGTTTCCCTACAGTACACAGTGCACAGTGCTGTAACATGTGTTCATACCATTCCCAATTTTTCTTAAGCGTAATAAATGAGGCACTCCACAGCCACGAAAGATACTTCCCCCCCCCCCCCCCCCGGCCACTACCACTACAGCAACACCGCCTCCTCTGTACTTCAGCATCAGCACTACACCTGATGGGAGTTATCCTGTCCAGGCATTTGCCAAACCCAAACCCTTCCACCGGTGTACCACAGAGTATAGCGTGATTCACACTCCGAAACATTCGTTTCCAGTCGCCAACTGTTCACTGTCGCCACTCTTCACGCCGCCGCAAGCGTCACTCAGCACTGACAACAGAAATGAGTGACTTAAGACGACCTGCTCCGCCATTTGACCCCATAGTCTTTAATTTCCTACGCACAATCGTTAGCCTAGCTGGACTGACGGCAGCACTTGGCATCTCACGAGTAGTTCCTTCCATTGATTTCATGCAATTTTTTACAACTACACCCCCGCAGTGATCGACGGTTACTGTCCGCCGGTACAAGAGGTTTACCTGATCTTGGTTTGGTTGTGTTTGTCCTTCACGGTCCTACATCACAGTTAAATCACGATCAGTCCAGTTGGGTAGCTGAAGAAGTCTCAAATGGTTCAAATGGCTCTGAGCACTAAGGGGTCATCAGTCCCCTAGGACTTAGAACTACTTAAACCTAACTAACCTAAGGACATCACACACATCCATGCCCGAGGCAGGATTCGAAACTGCGACCGTAGCGCTCGACCACTCCGGCCGGCTAGCTTAAGAAGGGCTGGAACATCTCTAATGCGTTTGTTACTCAGGTGACATCCAATGACTAACCACGTCCGAAGTCACTGAGCTCTTCTAACCTGGCATTTCTTTGTTACTGATTCTCTGCCGACAGCAAAATACTCCGTCATTCCTCCTCTTGTACTGCCCGGTCCATCTCTCGTCACATCTCGTGTCAATTCCGGATTACATGCAAGTGTCTTGATCCTTTTCATCAGATAGAAGTGTAATGGCTATGTCATTCCACAACATATATCCCGGAATTTGCTTTCTGCTATTTGGAACTGTCACCGAAAGCCTAAATCTGGATGGGTGAACGGAGTACGTGAACCACCGGTCCCGTCTTAGCAAATGTGGAACCTCTTCCTGTCGTACTGAGACAGGGAGTTTGAAACAGAATCTTCCGAATTCACACGAATACGGTTCCTACTCGAATGAAGATAGAAACCAGGAATAAATTTTATCATACGCGTCTAAACTAAAAATTTACTTTGGGGCCAGTCCTGCGATGCCGGTTCATCGTCGAGATCTCGCGACTAAGATACACTAAGAGATAGCACTGTATTAATTGTCAAATCCAAAAATTATACAACACTGTAATGTACAACTGCCATTGTAAGTGTATCTACATCTACATCTACATCCATACTCCGCAAGCCACCTGACGGTATGTGTCGGAGGGTACCTTGAGTACCTCTATCGGTTCTCACTTCTATTCCAGTCTCGTATTGTTCGAGGAAAGAAGGATTGTCGGTATGCCTCTCTGATTTTACCCTCATGGTCTCTTCACGAGATATACGTAGGAGGGAGCAGTATACTGCTTGACTCCTCGGAGAAGGTATGTTGTCGAAACTTCAAGAAAAGCCCGTACCGAGATACTGAGCGTCTCTCCTGCAGAGTCTTCCACTGCAGTTTATCTATCATCTCCGTAACGCTTTCGCGATTACTAAATGATACTGTAACGAAACGAGCTGCTCTCCGTTGGATCTTCTCTGTCTCTTCTATCAACCCTATATGGTATGGATCCCACACCGTTGAGCAGTATTCAAGCAGTGGGCGAACAAGTGTACTGTAACCTACTTCCTTGGTTTTCGGACTGCATTTCCTTAGGATTCTTCCAATGAATCTCAGTCTGACATCTGCTTTACCGATGATTAATTTTATATGGTCATTTCATTTTAAATCACTCCCAATGCCTACTCCCAGATAATTTATGGAGTTAAGTGCTTCCAGTTGCTGACCTGCTGTATTGTAGCTAAATGATAAAGGATCTTTCTTTCTATGTATTCGCAGCACATTACACTAGTCTACATTGAGATTGAATTGCCATTCCCTGCACCATGCGTCAATTCGTTGCAGATCCTCCTGCATTTCAGTACAATTTTCCATTATTACAACCTCTCGATATACTACAGCATCAACCGCAAAAAGCCTCAGTGAACTTTCGATGTTACCCACAAGGTCATTTATATATATTGAGAATAGCAACGGTCCTACGACACTCCCCTGCGGCACACCTAAAAGCACTCTTACTTCGGAAGACTTCTCTCCATTGGGAATGACATGCTGCGTTCTGTTATCTACGAACTCTTAAATCCAATCACGCAATTGGTCTGATAGTCCATATGCTCTTACTTTGTTCGTTAAACGACTGTGGGGAACTGTATCAAACGCCTTGCGGAAGTCAAGAAACACGGCATCTACCTGGGAACCCGTGTCTATGGCCCTGTGAGTCTCGTGGACGAATAGCGCGAGCTGGATTTCACACGATCGTCTTTTTGGAAACCCATGCTCAAGAAAAGTCATCATACTCGAACATAATACACATTCCAAAATTCTATAGCTGATCGACTTTAGAGATATACGTCTATAGTTCTGGACATCTGTTCGACGTCCCTTCTTGAAAACTTGGATGACTTGTGCTCTTTCCTAATCTTTTGGAACGTTACGCTCTTCTAGAGACCTACGGTACACCGCTGGAAGAAGGGGGCAAGTTCCTTCTCGTACTCTGTGTAAAATCGAACTGGTATCCCATCAGGTCCAGCAGCCTTTCCGCTTTTGAACGATTTTAATTGTTTTTCTATCCCTCTGTCATCTATTTCGATATCTACCATTTTGTCATCTGCGCGACAATCTAGACAAGGAACTACAGAGCAGTCTTCCTCTGTGAAACAGCTTTGGAAAAAGACATTTAGTATTTCGGCTCTAGTCTGTCATTCTCTGTTTCAATACCAGTTTGGTCACAGAGTGCCTGGACATTTTGTTTTGATCCACTCACCACTTTGACATAAGACCAAAATTTCTTAGGATTTTCTGCCAAGTCAATACATAGAACTTTACTTTCGAATTCATTGAACGCCTCTCGCATAGCCCTCCTCACACTACATTTCGCTTCGTGTAATTTTTTCGTTGTATAAACGGTAGAAGTGTTTAGAAACTAGCATGACGCTTTATAGTGTCTTAGATCATGGGTTATTACCAGCAGTTAGACGTGAAGTAAGTCCTTATGTGTCATTAGTACTGATAAAAGCTGTAGGAGTATGTATTCTGTGATGACATTTCCTACAGCAGTTCAACGAGCCCTGTTGGAACAAGGCTATTTCATCCTGTAACATATACGTACTGTTACCGCGGAGGCCCAATAAAGATGAAGCTGGTCAGTCACTTTCTGATGAAATAAAGACCCAAGGAACAATAAAATAAAATTACGAATACTGTTATAACAGTTTGGAGAACACAGATGGGTGAGAAATTATTGGTAGTACTCTACGCTAACAGTTTTTTCCAGTATGTGTCGTAGGTCACCAGTTTTCTGAAAATAGCAGCAGCATGAATCAGCCTTTGACAATAACAACACGAATGCACTCTGCGAATCATTGTGGTGGAGTGCTGGTACTTACTTGAGAGGTAATGTTGGCTACATCATAAATAATAAATAAATAAATAAATAAAATAAATAAATAAATAAATAAATAAAAGGGAAAGTACGATATACTAGGATTTAACAATAACTAGATTATTATTGCGGGGGTTTTCTACCACAAGTGTGGCGCGCGCCTGTTGAGATGCTATTTTTCAGGTCACCAAACCACAGACCCGAGATGGAGGGACGACGGGCGAGCGAAAGTAGCATAGTTGCATGTTCCTTATAGCACAGTAAAACTTAGACCTGCATAACAACATAATTGAATTAAAAGACATAGAATGTAGATCGTTGGCAAATGGTAGTTAATTCTTGAGCATGTCTACTGTCGATCTATATAATTAATAGTAATATTAGTGCGGGCCCGCACATTTAGTTCTTCATCCAATATAGCGTCACACACCATGTACAATAGAGAGATCGGTCTCTACACGAATATCAAGATAAATTATTCCCATGATTTTTGTTATGATAGCTACAGATAAATAACTATAAAATTAAAATTAGAGTGTCTGAAATGACAGACCATCAATGTATCGTGATGTAAATTTATTATAACATAGAAGGTCATGGGGAAAAGTTAGGCATAAGATTTTTGTAAGAATTGTGCAGATGACGGGGATCGTGGCAATGCAGAGGCCAGCCGGAGGTCATCGGCTACCTGCAAGAAGAAAGCGTCAGCATGCTACCTGACGTGAAGGGCGCGAGAACATCCGGTCCTACAAGCTGACAGTAACCGGGCCGTATACCTGAGGGATTATGCGGGATCCTCGCCGGGCCACAAGCGAAAGTGAGGCTGGCTGTTGACACTGACACGCGACCCACACGCGACAGCCTGCTAGCTCTCCGGACGCGGCAGCCGTTTGGAGGGATTCCCTGCAGCAGACCACGTTGTCGTGAGTACACGAAGAAGATCACATATCGTGTCAGAACCTGCGCCTCATGTGCCTCACGACAGAAAGGGACACTATATACTCACCTGTTTGGGTTTTTTACAACTCACTAGCATTGGCCGATCTGCATACACAAAGCAGTATCGTGCCACACTAACAAATGTATGGTCTCATTTCTAACTTCTCCTCTCTATTAGAGAGCAGTTTTAGCAATCGTCGCTCCTAGTTCGATCCTGTATAGATGACCTCACACACTTGTGGAGTCACTCCACGTGCCATCATCCCTCGTTGACCTGCAATATTGGGAACATAAAGTATAGTCCAGCGAGAGAAGAGGCCTAGACTAGTGATGTATCCCAACAAGTAGACATCAGAGACAATTAATCGACGTGAGGAGAGCCTATCACTGTGTCTTCCTACCATACTGCCGTCATCATATGCGTGGGTCTTGGTCCAATCTCAACAGAGTACTGCAGATGCTCCAGCATACCCTATTGCCGTAGCAACAACGTAGCAACAACACCCGACGTTTAGCCCTATGTGATGTCAGTAAGGTGTAATGTGTGAAGTGCTTCGAATATTTCTAACAATGTGATTTAGTGCCTCATTCTCAGCACAGTCGTGAACATTGTGCAATGTGCACGCACAACTTGATGCCCCATGAAACTTGTTTTTTTTTTTTCTTTTCTTTCTTAAATTTCTTTCTCTAGTGTTGGTTTTGTAATGTATGTTATACCTTGTATGTGTTTGTGTTTTACACTGTAATTCTTATTACAAATTACTGTATTGTTCTCCACACCATGTTTTTTTTGTATTTTGTATTTATTGTTGTGTGTATGCAAACAGTGTGCCTGAAGTCCCCATAAACTGAAGCAGATACCACCGCTGTCATTGTGAATGGACCATCAGTTCAGGGAACATTTTGTAAAGGTTATTCTTGCTGCAGGGAGACAGAATGAATCGGAGGTTGTAATTAGATTATGAAAGCTCACAAAGAGATTGTTAATTTAAATAGTATCATGTGTGAGTGAGTTCAGGTTAGTTTCATGATTCAAATTGTTGTAAAATCTTGGGCATTTAATTGCGGAGCACTCCAACTCTGATTGTAAAGAATAAATTGCTCCATATTTGGCTCACATGCCCGGGCCATATTTAGAGAGTGAATATCTGTGTGAATCGGTGTTTGGAAGGGGCTCCCTGGGTATGGATGTGTGATGTGAGTGTTAGAGTTCCATATTAAGAAGGTGAAGTTGGCTACATCATAAATAATCCTCCTTCTACGAGTTGCATTTTTCAGTTGCAGTGATTTTCTTTATAGAGTGCGGCATATGGAGTCAGTTTGCAAGATTGTTCTTGGGCGATTGACTCACTACCTTGCTCCTAAGTGAGCCAACCGCTCACCAATTACAATCTAAAATGGCGTAGGGGCAATGAGAGGTGGCATGAGCCCCCTCTCATATTTCTATCTTACGATTCTCCTCTCTAATTGCATGCGGTGCAAAGTTGCTATTCCTTCACACGCGGACTTCCCACGCAGTGTCTCTCGTCTCCCGGGTGGTCCGGTGACAGGCGGGATCTCCTGAGCTGGAGAGGGTTAAGCCGACGGCTGTGAGGAAGTCGAGTGAATGCTTTGCAGACGCCGACATTGTCAAAAGACACGCCAGGAGGGGTCTGAAGTAGCGGCTAGGCTAGAGGTTCCGTTACTTCGCAGAATCTTAGCGAAAACACTTTCTGGCGGGCTACCAGCGAGGCGTGGGAATGACTTGCGTACCCAGGCAGTTGTGGCGGGAAAATTCCCGCGCTTTCTGCAAAATAGTAACTGTGATTGGCTTGCTCAGGGCATAGCTCCGTGACGTAGCAAAATCAGCGCAGAAATTGGCGCCAAGAATCTCCATTGGTGGAATGGTAGTGCTCCGGCAATGGAGTGGAATTTTCCGCCGGTTTTCGAGTTGCTGATTGGAACGTTTAACCACGGCCACTGTGGTGGGGGCGGGAATGTTGTGTGTTCGGCCTGTACGAGTGCTCGGGGTAGTCGGCTCTCGCCTTTCGGTCGAGGACGTTGAAGCAACCAGCCATCGCCTCCTGTACGCCAGATCGTGTTCGGGCAGTTAAGAAGACAGTTTGGTAATGTATGTCCGCAGCACCGGCAGATAGGGATTTTCCTAGGTGATAATCAGAGCTCAGCAGTGCGCACCTGTTCGTCTTTTTCTAACTTTGTTCTGTCTTGAGTAGCAGCAATTACTGTTGGGTTAGCTGTGTGTCTCTCTTGAGATTTGAGTGGCAAGGAATTGGCTCCACATACCACTTCGTCTTAAACCTCACGATCTAGTTTAGGGACAACTTCACCTTTACAGTGTTTGTATGAGTCTCCAATTTGAGCCAATTTGATGTATTATAAATATTTCATGTGTTTCTTTTATTATTTTGTGTTTAGTCTTAATAAATCATATTGTTATTTTGGACAGAACTTTCATTCTGTTAATCGGTAGAGCAACCCATCATTTCTCACTATGTTAATGAAACCTTCGTTTATTTAACTTATTTATCAAATTAAATTATTGCAGGTGCCAAACTCTCTTCTACTCCACTGGCAGGGTTGATTAGAGTCAGTTCGCGTGTTTTTTTTATCCATGTGCAACAGCAAAAGTCGGAGTTAGAATTGGGGGGGGGGGGGGCTTAGAGCATCATTTACATATGTAGATGCTAGAAGAATTTAGTGTTAAATGCACTGCTAGCCCCGGCACCTCGCATACTATCTTAACATACCATGTCCGTCCACAAAGTTCTGACGTTGATTTTATTCCTGGCATATAAACAACGTCAGCCCAGTAAATACCGTGGTAGCTTGAACTAACAACTGGAAACAACAGATGTGCATTTAACCAGTCAGTTTTGAGTAGACAGTTGAACTAGTGCACGTATGGGCGTAGTTTGTCAACAATGTTGAGCCACAAATCGCCATGAAGCAACATCTGTAAATCAAGTATTCAAGACATTCTCCAGTATGTTCTACAGAAGAGAAAAGACGTGAAAACTTTGTCGTGCATGCCTTGACTCCTAAACAGAAACAACGATGCGTGAACGCCTGAGTGGCTAGACTGAAATTGAAATCGTGTCAATTATTTCCTGGGAAAAATTAGCACGGGTGACACAACTTGCGGTAATTTCCCAGAATGATTGCCTATCGAAGTTGGAGGGCTCCAAACGATACATATCGAACGTGCAATAGTAAATCGATTATGGAAGTCTCGTGGCGCGCGTTATGATCAATTATTTGTGATCTTCATTTTTATGAGTTTTTCGTTGTTTCTTCAGTTCGTGTACATTACATTCCCGCCGTACTTGCTTGTGATTCCATTAGGAAACCGACACTGTTTCTCTTGATAGCTAGTGTAATGTCTGCTGCTTCTCACGTTTATTCTGCGGATTGCCTCACATGGAAATCTCGAATTCCATGCATATCCAGCATAGACAAATGTTTGACTTTTTGCCGGAAATATGGACTTCTCCGGACAAGGAAAGAAGGGACTGTATTGCCTGTGGTGCTGCGAAGTCTGTGAAACTTCATAAGAGGAGTGTGGACACTGAGATTCCGTTGCAATTTCACTGCGGACTTTGGAAAAAATACCTGGTTCGAGTCCTCCAAATTATCTATTCAGACGGGTCGTGCTGGATTCCAGATTACAAGTTGCAAGCCACAGCATCAGAAACAGTTGTCGGCAAATACCGTGTATAGCTACTTCGGGTTTTGCCAAGAAGTACGCCACGTGATAGTGACAAATGACTGTGTGCCAATTGGTGGACCGAATAAAACAGTAGAAGTAGACGAATCTCATATTGGTAGACGAAAGAATCAGAGAGGACGACGTTCTAAAAGTGAAGTAGTTCATATTTGGGTTTTCGGTGGGATAGAAAGGGAGTCCCGCAAGTATGTCGTTGTGAGGGTATTGTCCCGAGACAAGGTGACTTTAATGGGTCTCATAAAACATTTCATACTGCCTGGAACAAAAGTCATCACAGCTGGGCTTCAGTCGTACCAGAGTCTCAAAGCTGAAGGGTTCGACCATGAATTCGTGAACCACTCTGTGGAGTTCGTCTCTGCAGATGACGCCAGTGTCCATACCCAGAATATAGAACGGCTGTGGAAGTCTGTCAAGTCTACCATAAAAAGAGAAGGGCGTCCAGGACGGAGGGACGAACTGTACTTGTTCCTGTACCTATACTTTCACAACTTGCGTTTGCAGGGTAAAATCGACGCATGCGACACTCTGCAGATATTCCTGTGCGATATCGGCAGAGTTAACTCTGCGTATGAAAAAAAGGAATTGCCCCTGTAGCTTATACATCACGCGGACTGTCACAAGCCGACAACACCGACGACGAGTAAGGTAAGTCATCTCGTTTAAATTTACAAGTGCTTCGCTGGCGCTTTCCTTTTGTCGTTGCTGTAGTTGTAACGCCGGAATGCATATCCTCCTATTTCCATCTATTGTACTATAAATTTTTTCCTTATTTTGTTACCTGAAGATATAACATTTCTGTGTCTTTGTATACTGTAATTGTTTTACTATTTGTATATATATGCATTTATGTCGATGTATAATTGGTTTGTTTTGTGAATATTATTTGTATTTATACGCTGGGTCTGGCCTAGGGAAAACTATGCTATCGAACGAATACATCGATAGGTCGAGTGGAGAACGAAAGTGTTTAGGATCTTTGGTAGTGTTAACTCTGCCGCGTGGAGCGCGGGCAGAGCAGAGAGAGTCTGGCTGGAGTAGTGCAGTGGAGCAGGTGTGTTGTGTGACGCTCCCGCGAGTTGCCGCGCTTTCGGGGTTTGGCAGCATGTAATTGCGCTCGACTAGCTATGATAGTTTCTGACACGGTGTCGCGGACGGGAAGCATTAGCTGGCGCACATCAAGAGCCCGTTTCGCCTGGTGACCGTGTCGAGAAGGAGGCGCGCCAACATCCAGCTTCTGCAACAGCGACGGCCGACAATGAGTGACTGTCGCCACCTCCTCGATCGACGGCTCCAAAGCTTCAGTCAACCAACAAGGAAGACTGGAAGCACGTAAAGTTTTAGAACTGAATGGTAGACCTCAGCTTTTAAAACTGTTCAAATCACAAAATTACAGCAACGTAGCATGAAGCTTTGTTGCTCATTGTCCCAATTGCATTACCAAGCAGGGTCCCTTCCTTTTCCGGAATGAACCCGAGTGTCGTTGAAATTCAAACGCCAGCATTAAAGCAATATTATTCTATTTCACTGCTTTAATTTCAAAGTTCAGTTAAAGTATTCATAGCTGGCTACAATATATAGATTACACAAGCACAAATTATGAGTGCGAGTTTTGTTACCATATTTTAGCTTACCTGTGACTACAGCTCAGCTTGGTACGTACTAAATTTTACTATTGTTAATTGTTCAGAATCATTTAATTCATGTTCGAAGTTAAATCTCTTATTTCTAAATTGCGTAGATTCAAGTAGCTTTTGAAATGATTGTTGAGGTAGCCCAAGACTAACTGTATTTTACTAAATTTCGATATGCTTCAGGAACAAAGTTCACTATTAATTTCAGTCACTAAATTAACTTTCAATTTTCCGGTTTTATTAATTCTTTTGTTAAATTAAGTCAGAGTGTAGCGAAATTTATTACTTCTGACAAACTTTCAGTTTTCACACTACACGTGTCAACCTTCAGTTGCCACGCTTCTAGTGCTAATTATACGTGTAATAACGTTTCTTTTTCAGTTACTATAGTAATTGTCCTTAGGACTGGCGACCGTGATTTCCCCCAAATCTCAAATATCTAATTATCGCTAGTTAATTGTTGACGTAACGGCCGCACATTTACTTTCTTTATTAACTTTACCCCTTTTCAAAATTAATTTCCACCAGTTTCATTTGCATTTTTCCTTTCTTTTAGATGTAACCCTTTCCTCCCTCTTTACCGACAGATTAACTTCGGTGACGATTGCTTTTCCCAAATTTCCATTAGGTACACGCGGTTTAATTTTTCACTGTCATTAAGGTCGATATGTGAGGGGGAGGTTACACGTGGCGACCTGGTGACAGGACAATCTTCAGATTTGAGGTTGTTCTGGACACGAATTTTGTATGGTGCAAATGTCGTAAAAAAGTATTGGTTACGAACAGATAGTTACGTCAGCGAGATTAAGTAGTGGGAGGATTCCTAATTAGATTTGAGATTTGTTATTTATATTGAAAATTATTAAAATGAGTGAAGGCAACAATTACCAAAATTTGGTAGACTTGGATACGGAACAATCGGTCGAACTATGGGAAACGCGCACCGCGGTACCCATTGTTCAGGGGCAGGCGGCTAGCATGAAAGACGCGACCGCCGAAACGCAGCAAAGAGCAGAAATGGAATTCCAAACTTTAGAAAATGTTTCGGATTTGGAAGCGAAAATCAAATCTGTACCCTTTGATGAAGAATATGGGGGAACATATATAGAGGAACCAGCTACGGAAGTAAAACCGGTAGTTTCCGGGAATTTAACTGATTTATTGAATGTTTTGATTAACGAAATCAAGAGTCAATCGGCAGAACTTAAAGCTCAGGCTGCCAAGCAAGAAGCTCAGTCTGAAAAAATTGAACGGAAGCTAGACAATCAGAACAAAGCTATTAATGTTGTTAACAAAAATGTTGGAGTTGTTAACACAAAAGTTGATAAAATGAAAGAAGATATTGTTGTAATTAATACCGAAATCGGTAATCTTAAACAGGAAATGAAAAGCGTACAGGCGGAAATTGCGAGCTTAAATACTCGTTTTAATTCCGAAATTAGCAGAATCGAGAAAAGTGTAGGAGAAGCAGTTGCTCCGATCATCGAGAATAAGGTGACGGAACAAATTCAATTAGTGAAAAAAGAGGATCAACAGAAGGTGGAAACTTTAAAGGCTTTAGTATCCGAAGTAGATACCAAAGTGAGGAAGCAGGCTAATACCTGCGAAGAGAAAAAGAGGGAAGTGGAAACGCTTGCGACAACCACTTGCCAAGTGATTACGAGGGTGTCGGAATTAGAAAGGAAACTTGACGAAAAACAGAGCTATGTGCCAATCTGTGCACATAGTTCGGAGTTGTTGACGAAAGAGGAGCGGTTCGACCCCTTGAAAAAAGGCGGTATACACCCGACGGATTTCATTAAAAATTGTGAAAGAGTTTTACCCAGATCATGGACTAATGAGAGAAAAATTAATGCGATTATTGATGTGTTGGCTGGTGATGCCAAGCGTTGGGGCTTAAACCTCAACATCACGAACCTGACTTTTGACAGCAAAGTGTCTGGCGCGAATTTGTCGTATCGAGGCCCTTCGATGCGAATTCGCGCGGTTCGATGAAGGAGTTTTGTGAGGGCTGGATCCGCAAGTTGGAATATTTGCGTGATCGCCGCACGGAATCCGAAATAGTCTGGGAACTCTACAAGAAGCTTCCAGACGATACAAAATGCTACGTAGGAAGCAGTTACAAGACAATCAATGATTTCCTGGAAATAGTTGAGGACGAGGACAATTGGCGCAATAATCTCGACAGTGGTAGAGGCCGTGGTAACAACAACGGGTACCACAACAACGATAACCATGGGAATAATGCATACCGCAACCATGACAGCAATAACAACAATGGTTCGGACCGTAATAACAATCGGCACAATGCAAATAACAACACAAATGACGGAAACCAGTATCATACTAACGTGATATGGGCTTCACAGAATAGTAATAACGCCAGAGGGTGTGATAAGCCGCCTCAGCAGCATCCGGGGAGCAGCTCTGCTGGGACGAGACAGGGAAACCATTAGCCGCGCCGGTGAGGGGCCGACCGGGAGTGCAGAAATTTTGGCGGCCCAATAATAGGAGAAAACCCAGGTGTCGTCGTTATGAAAATTCCGTGTGGAATAATCAACGGCGGGAGAGTGTGCCAGTGTTAGGAGAAAGGAGTGCGCCCACGAGTAGTAGATCAGCTGTAGACACGGCAGTAGAAAATACATTCACTGTCAGTGAGAACAATTTAAGTAGTGTTCCGGAAATCGATTATAAATTGGCAGCTGTAACACCCACAGCGGAACTGGAGATTGAGTTTAAGAATGATTCGCAAGTGTCGAGAGAAGATTAGATGTCGGATAACACGTCCGTCATCGAGCGAGGGGATGCAGAGAGGGATGAGGTCTGGTTAAGGCAGTTCGGTCGCTTATACGACGAACTAAGAGATTATAGGGGCCTGTACGGGAGAAGTGTTTATGGGGAGCGCGGGCCGGATTTGCCGTGTCTCGTCCCGCAGGAAGATAGTGTTTGTGAAGTGATAGAAAGTTCTGGCCCTAACCGGCAGACTTTACTAGAAATAGATGATGTTAATGGGGAGCACGAGCAAGATTCGTCGTGTTTCGTCCCGCGGGAGTTGGATGTTGAAGTAGTAACGGAAAGTTCGGGCCCTGGCCGGCAGACTTTACCGAAAGCTATAGTGGTAGAAGTAGCCGACCCATCCGACGCAAACCTCCAGTTTAAACATTGCGAGAGTATTAAGGAGAAATATTACGAAGATTTTAGTGATAGCCGGACACGATTGGTAGAAAAGCACATAGATTACAGCGTGTATGATGTTAGAGCTGACATTATACGGTCAGACGATAGCAGTGTGGGTTGCGCAGATCTAGAGGAAGTAATTGCAGATACTACTGGGCACATTTCTCCAGGTAGATTGGCAGATGAGATCAATCTGACCAAAGTGGAATCAACGAAGGTGACAATTAATGAATTGATAGCAAAGCAACACTCACTAGTTGACGAGTTACAGGAAAAGGTTTCGGTATTGGAGGCGAAGCTACAGACTAAGCCTCAGGACAAACGTGTTGAAATTAAAACTGTATGTGAACAGAGGCCGAAAAAGCCGCCAGATAAGCCGGATTTAGGCTCAAAGCCGGATGGTTTTTTCTGGAATGACCTGGATATAGACAAGGATTTACCGTGGGAAAATAAAGAAACAGTCGAGGATAAGTGTAAACAGATAGTAGTGTCTGTTAATATGCACGACCTACAACTAAACGTGTTGATTGACACCGGTGCAGAATTGAGTGCTGTATCTGGGAAAATATTTGAGTTACTGAAAGACAGACCTGGTATCGTAGTTATGCCAGTAACAGGAGTGAAAATTATCGGTGCTACTGGGAAGACCAGTAAACCGGTCACAAAACAGATTTTTGTCAACTTCGAGATATGTGGGGCACGATTTGAACAAGAGTTTGTCGTCGTGCCAGACTTAACTACGGAAGTAATTATCGGGTTAGATTGGCTATTAAAGTACCGTGAAGTGATTAATTGCGAAACCAAAACTTTGACATGTACATCACAAGATAAAACAATAGTAGTTAGTTTTGACGAGGCAGGAGACGGTGTGCATAGGCAATACCAGCCTATACACATTGTTAACTGGCAGGATGGTATTGACGTAGGTATGAATTTGAACTACTGTAATGTGAGGAATCTCGGCATTGCCAATAGTGTAGAAAGTGAATTGGAAAGTATTGTAGACGGTGTGTCAAACGTAACACACGAACAAAAACGAGGCCTGTATGAAGTAATAATGAGGAATAAGAGTGTGTTTTCAGACAAACCGGGACTTGTGGAAGGATATAAATGCAAGTTGCATGTAATTCCGCACGAACCATTCTTCGTGAGACCGTATGCTATACCGCTGTCAAAAAAGGAAGCAGTGCAACGGGAGATAGATAAGATGATCGAATGGGGAGTGATTGAAAGAAGTACGAGTCCATACAATAACGGTTTGGTCATTGTAACAAAACGGGATGGTAGTGTGCGTATTGTGATTGGCGCACGCACATTGAATAGAGTCGTTCAACGCCAAACAGACAGACCAGAGAGTATGGAGGAGATTTTGCAACGTTTTCATGACGTTAAGTTCATGACTAGCCTCGATCTGACGGCTAGTTACTGGCAAATAGAACTCGAAGAAGAATCTAGGCCATACACCGCCTTCTTGTTTGCGGGCAGGTGTTATCAGTATAGAGTACTGCCGTTTGGACTCAATATATCTGTGTCTGTATTCATCAGGGCCCTAGATAAAGTGCTAGGGCCGGCTTTGAGTTCAAGATTAACTTTATATGTTGACGACCTATTGTTGGCGAATGACACTTGGCATGACCATTGTGACCTGTTAGATGAAATTTTTAGAGCATTGCGCCGTGGCGGAATGACTCTAAAGCTAAAGAAATGCGAATTTGTGAAGCAGGAACTGAAATTTATAGGGCATGTAATTACCACTGCTGGTATTACGAAGGACCCAGAGAAACTAGAGGCAATAAGGAATTGTCCTCCACCCAAGTCTAGAAAACAGTTAAAAAGTTTTCTAGGGCTCACAGGATTTTACCGTAAATTTGTAAAAGGACAAGTGTTTAATGATGAAAATTTGAATAACCTCTTACGCAAAGATGTTCCGTTTGTGTGGACTGACGGGTGTCAGGCCGCTTTCGAGAGATTAAAAGACGAGTTGTTAAGATCTAACATACTATTTCATCCTGATTTATAGCGTTCGCTAGTCGAACTTTATCAAAAAGTGAGCGAAACTACACGATTTCTGAGAAAGAGTGTCTCGCTATCGTGTGGGGATTCAAGAAGTTCAAGGGTTACCTATGGGACCGTAAGGTGATTATTCATACGGACCATAAGGTGCTCACTCAGCTGAAGGATTGTAAACTACTTCACGAAAGACTGACTAGGTGGTCGCTGTATTTACAGCAATTTAACTATGACATCTGTTACTCAAAAAGGACCGACCATTGCGTTGCGGATGCGCTGTCGCGGTTGCCCGAGTCTAATCAAGATGTATTGAAAGATGAGTCAGATGGAGTGGTCAAATTATACTATTTTAAAGAAGTTGAGGGACGCAAATTAATAGTGAACATCTGTAAGAATCTACGTCATCAGAACGAGGATGGTTGTTTAAATATGGTGAAAACCCGATATGACGAAAGGAGTCCAGAAGGAGAGAAATTAAGGAAGTATTACAAGATATACGGTCATATCTTGTACACACGTAAGGGTGAAGATAGTAATATTTGGCGGGTATGCTGACCCACCAAATTCGTCACGGAAATAATAGACTACTACCATTTGGCGTATGTCACTGTGGACCGAAGAAATGTACGGAAAAGCTGTGTGAAGTAGTGCATTTTAACAACATGTTAAAACGCGTTACTGACAGAGTGAAAACTTGCGATTTATGTCAGAAGGTGAAGGTTACCAACTGTACGAGTCGTGGTCCTATGCAAAGTTTAAGGCCTAACGACACCTTTGAATTACTGTGCGTGGACTTGTACGGACCTTTGCCCAAGTCATCAGGAAACTTTGCCTACATTTTAGTAGTGCTAGAAGCTTTTTCCAAGTTCATCAAGCTATACCCGATTAGGAAAGCTACAGCCAAAGCGGTCTATAGCAAGCTTGTGAACGATTATTTTGTTCATATTGGTAAGCCCAAGGCGATTCTATCAGACAATGGGGCACAATTTACTTCTAAGTTGTGGAATGAAGGCATGGAAAGTAATGGGGTTGAGGTGATCCATATTTCAGCTTATTGTCCGGCTGGGAATCCCGCTGCGAGGTATATGCGCGAGGTAGGCCGACTTTGCCGTACCTATTGCCATCACAACCATAGCGCATGGGGCAAATATGTAGCAGTATTTGAGAGAATTATGAATACCTTGAGACATGAATCGACGGGATTTTCTCCAGAGGAAATCCTGTTGGATGACAGAAGTAAAAGTTTAGTGGAAGAGATAATCAAATTCCCTCCACGGATTGACATTAGTATTGGTGTGAAAAAAGATCGTTTGCGATAAGTAATGAAGCTAAAAGCCGATGCTCGCATACGTCGTCATGATGCTAAAGCGCGTTTTGCTAAGTTTGCAATCGGAGACTTAGTACTTGTAAAAGCTCATGAGAAATCGAGCGAGATAGACAGTGAAATCTCTAAATTTAAGTTTGTTTATAATGGACCATATAAAGTCATTGGTATACCTCACACAAATGCTTATTGCTTAGAGTATCCAAGCTCTGGAAAACGATTAGGTATACGGAATATTGTAGACTTGAAATTGTACCAACCTAGGATTGATTAATACCACAGAATGGGTAATTTGTACAGTATGTAAATATAGAGTGTAAGATTTAAACGATTTGCTAGATTGCCATGCTTTTGCCTGACCAAGAGGACATTAAAGAAGTTGTAATTAATAAGTAATTAACTTGTACTAAATGATTTAACAGAGAGTGATTATTTATCAATTGAAAAATCCAAGCTGGTAGTTTAAGTTTTCAGCTGAGTCACAGTAGATTAAGCAATGTAAATATGATTTTGTAACTAGCTGTAAGATTTCATGAATGTGTGTTTTACTAGTCGTTGCCGATGTACTTAGACGCTGTTTTAAGTTTCAGGCTAGTACATGCGTGTGATGATGGACAGTGTTGAGTTATCCACTGTGATAGTGTTAATGGACTCCTTGAGATTACTCGGGAGTGAGTTTTTCCCAAAGAATTTAGTGAAATGGACGTTCTGGAAATGCCGTTACAAGGGCGAATGAGATCAAGCGTGCCGCACAGGCAGGCGCAACAATACTGGCGAGGCGGAGCCGCTGTCGGCTCTTGTGCCGCTGTAGGCTCTCCGTGCCGCTGTCGGCATTCTTTGTACTTGCGAGTACGGAAGGTGGAGCAGTTTTCCTTCCCGGACAGCTGATGTGAAAGAATTCTGCTGTCAATATTTATGTTTTTTGTCGGTCTGCTGTATATTATTTTCTTGTTTAGCGTTAAGTGGACTCTCATGACGAGATAATTATGAAAAGGTTATATAAAATGTGTATTCTATATAATTAATTGTTAATTTGCGTATTTTGATATAACTGTTTTTATGACCATGTACTATGGTTAATTTTGTAAATAGAATTCCATTTCTTGATACTGTTAGGAATTTTGATTTTTTGGATAGCTAAACCATTTTCTATGAATTTTAATATGTTGTCAACCTGTTTTCCTTTATGTAACATGACAGAGTGGAATAAGGTTAGGAGTGTCCCCACTCAATTATTATGGTCTAAAAATTGGTTTATGGTTAATTAGACGAATGCTAAATTTTCTTGATGTTTTGAGCATATGCATTTCCACTGTTTTCTTTTCCTTTTTGGGACATTTTCTGAGTCTTTTTACGTTACACGAACATCCTCAGACAATGTGGGGCACGTCTAACGCCGGAAATGCATATCCTCCTATTTCCATCTATTGTACTATAAATTTTTTCCTTATTTTGTTACCTGAAGATATAACATTTCTGTGTCTTTGTATATTGTAATTGTTTTACTATTTGTATATATATGCATTTATGTCGATGTATAATTTGTTTGTTTTGTGAATATTATTTGTATTTATACGCTGGGTCTGGCCTAGGTAAAACTATGCTATCGAACGAATACATCGATAGGTCGAGTGGAGAACGAAAGTGTTTAGGATCTTTGGTAGTGTTAACTCTGCCGCGTGGAGCGCGGGCAGAGCAGATAGAGGCTGGCTGGAGTAGTGCAGTGGAGCAGGTGTGTTGTGTGACGCTCCCGCAAGTTGCCGAGCTTTCGGGGTTTGGCAGCATGTAATTGCGCTTGACTTGCTATAATAGTTTCTGACATGGTGTCGCGGACGGGAAGCATTAGCTGGCGCACATCAAGAGCCCGTTTCGCCTGGTGACCGTGTCGAGAAGGAGGCGCGCCAACATCCAGCTTCTGCAACAGCGACGGCCGACAATGAGTGACTGTCGCCACCTCCTCGATCGACGGCTCCAAAGCTTCAGTCAACCAACAAGGAAGACTGGTAGCACGTAAAGTTTTAGAACTGTATGGCAGACCTCAGCTTTTAAAACTGTTCAAATCACAAAATTACAGCAACGTAGCATGAAGCTTTGTTGCTCATTGTCCCAATTGCATTACCAAGCAGGGTCCCTTCCTTTTCCGGAATGAACCCGAGTGTCGTTGAAATTCAAACGCCAGCATTAAAGCAATATTATTCTATTTCACTGCTTTAATTTCAAAGTTCAGTTAAAGTATTCATAGCTGGCTACAATATATAGATTACACAAGCACAAATTATGAGTGCGAGTTTTGTTACCATATTTTAGCTTACCTGTGACTACAGCTCAGCTTGGTACGTACTAAATTTTACTATTGTTAATTGTTCAGAATCATTTAATTCATGTTCGAAGTTAAATCTCTTATTTCTAAATTGCGTAGATTCAAGTAGCTTTTGAAATGATTGTTGAGGTAGCCCAAGACTAACTGTATTTTACTGAATTTCGATATGCTTCAGAAACAAAGTTCACTATTAATTTCAGTCACTAAATTAACTTTCAATTTTCCTGTTTTATTAATTCTTTTGCTAAATTAAGTCAGAGTGCAGCGAAATTTATTACTTCTGACAAACTTTCAGTTTTCACACTACACGTGTCAACCTTCAGTTGCCACGCTTCTAGTGCTAATTATATGTGTAATAACCTTTCTTTTTCAGTTACTATAGTAGTTGTCCTTAGGACTGGCGACCGTGATTTCCCCCAAATCTCAAATATCTAATTACCGCTAGTTAATTGTTGACGTAACGGCCACACATTTACTTTCTTTATTAACTTTACCCCTTTTCAAAATTAATTTCCACCAGTTTCATTTGCATTTTTCCTTTCATTTAGATGTAACCCTTTCCTCCCTCTTTACCGACAGATTAACTTCGGTGACGATTGCTTTTCCCAAATTTCCATTAGGTACACGCGGTTTAATTTTTCACTGTCATTAAGATCGATAAGTGAGGGGGAGGTTACATAGTGACAACTTGAAACATTCTCGTAACGCGCGCCACACGACTTCCATAATCGAGTTACTATCGCACGTTCGATATGTTTCGTTCGGAGCCCTCCAACTTCGATAGGCAATCATTCTTGGAAATTACCCAACTTGCGGTTACCAATACGGACATAGCACTAAAAGGCGAAGTATTGACACATGAAGTGTCAGTACATTGAGGACTTAACCGATATTCAACTAAATGTAACTACTGAATTGAATAACACCTCAAAGGACATTTGTGACAGTTTCACATGGCTAAAATCGCTTCACTTTCGACTGATGACTGCATCGTGTTTTTCTCTGCAAAGACAATGTCCTTTTTAAATAATGTACTGTATAAATACGCAAATTATTAGCCAAAAACTGTTTGGATGGGGTTATTTTCAGTCTCATCGTCGTTTAAACAGTCGCAGACAACCGATACGTGCCGGCCGGGGTGGCCGAGCGGTTCTAGGCGCTACAGTCTGGAACCGCGCGTCCGCTACGGTCGCAGGTTCGAATCCTGCCTCGGGCATGGATGTGCGTGACGTCCTTAGGTTAGTTAGGTTTAAGTAGTTCTAAGTTCTAGGGGCCTGATGACCTTAGAAGTTAAGTCCCATAGTGCTCAGACCCATTTGAACCATTTGAACCGATACGTAAAATTTTGTCAAAAGCCAAAACGATGTGCTGATGCAAATTACTTTTTTAACCCTAGGAATAGCAAACTACAAAATATTTTGCAATGGGTTTCGCTGGCTGCGCGCTATTGTTCCGTATATTCACTGTTTCGCTAAAGAAATCTATGATAAACATCAACAGTTTGAACGACAAATGTTCTGTCTTTTCTCTCAATAGGAACGGAAAGTGAGCTGACCGGTAGATTCTCTCAATAAACTACATTCATTCAATCGCTGCTGTTGAGCTATTCGTAACAGGTGAAATCGCAGATGGTTCCTTACGACATACTGCACCATCACTCATGTTTCCCGTCCACTATAAGGTACGTAAATAAATTAACGTGGTACTTACCACATTACTGACCAATGGCCTTGCCGCAGTGGATACAATGGTTCCTGTCAGATCACCGAAGTTAAGCGCTATTGGCCGTGATCGGCGCTTGGATGGGTGACCGTCCGGCCACCTTGTGCTGTTGCCATTTTTCGGGGTGCACTCAGCCTCGTGATGCAAATTGAGGAGCTACTCGACCGAACAGTAGCGGCTCCGGTCAAAGAAAGCCATCGTAACGACTGGGAGATCAGTGTGCTGACCACACGCCCCTCCTATCCGCATCCTCATCTGAGGATGGCACGGCGCTCGGATGGTCACGATGGTCACCATGGCACGTCATCTGAAGCTAAGAGTGGTGGCGAATAAATGAGACGACGTCAATCTGCTTTACATCGCCCGGATTTGTGCTCCTTTCTGCGGACCGAAGCACCAGCTCTGGACGCCGCCTCTCCACCAGGAAGTCATTCGTGGGTGCTGTTGCTGGGCAACTGACCTGTCATTGTTCGGTCGCAGTCGGAACAAATGAACAGCGGATTCGGTACGAGCAGCCTAGCTGAATCAAGGCCGCCAGTACTTTAGCGTTCTACTTGCTCCCCCAGGATATCGGCAGGCAGTAGGCGGCACGTAGCATACTTTGTAAGGTCACTCTTCAGTCACGCCAAAATCCGCTTTCTCCTCCACTGCTCGCGCGACTCAGTACCAAATGGTGCTCTCGTGAGTGTGGTGTCGCGGTAAAGAATTCACACGAAGCAAGAGGCTCGGCGAGCTCAAACACAAGTTTCTCCACAGTGTTACCATCATTCTTTCATCATCACAAAATACGAACTACAGAGCCAATATAGGCCTTTCATCAGACTGAAACTTGGCAATACCACTGAATATCTATTCCAACAGAGAGCGACTTATCATTCCATGGTCGGTTTGTCAGTCACTAGTAATGTATGAATAAAAAATTATTTTGCAGTTTCACTGAAGTATAAACTTGTGTATTTGTTCCATCGTCCATCTAAAAAAATGCGTTTGCGGGTATTTTCCATGACCATTTTTATGATTTGTTAACAGCTACTATTGTTAAGATCTTCAGTCCGAAGAGTGGTTTAAGACAGTCTGTGTCACTACTGTAAGGTCAATCCATTTGTATGTGATTACTAAAATCGCTTACTGAATTTTTACCCTCCCCCCACCTTGCCCCCCCCCCCCCCCCCGCCCGTCCCACACAAATACACACAACAAATTTTCTTCCGTTACCAAACTGCTTCAGCAGGTGTCCTATCAATCTATCCCTTCTTTTAGTCAAACTGTACCACAAATTTCTTTTTTCTCCGTATCGTTTCAGTGCCTCGTCATTAGTTATTCGATCTGCTTGTCTAATTTTCAGAATTCTTGTGTACCACTATATTTCAAAAACTTCTAGTCTCTTCTTACCTGCACCGTTTATCGTCGACGTTCCGCTTCCGTACGAAGCTACACTTACTACAAAAAGTTTCTAAACTTTAGTTCATATGTTAGCAAATTTCCCGTTTTCAGAAACGATCTTCTTGCTGTTGCCAGTCTGCATGGTATATCCTATCTGCTTTGTTGACTTTCAGGACAGAGTAATTCCATTATTCGTAAAATCGGCGAAGAGAGGAACATACGGATATCCGGACAAGGGAAAGGGACAAGATGATAGGAACTGTATTAAGACCTAAGGAAATAACTTATATGGTATTAGAGGGAGACGTAGGGAAAAAAAGTCCATGGTCATGCATTTCCCCAAATTTGCGCTAAGGGCTCCCGCCGATTTTGGTTACACCTCCAGAAATATCCGCCCTTTCTTTCTTTTCCACGTTTGTATTGTACTCCTTTAATAGGTCTTAATTTAAGCGTGTAAAAATTTATTTGATTAAAGCTCAGAGATGCAATAAATCAAGCTCTTCCTCACAGTAATCTAATAAATACAAATACTGTATGTAATCCTGGCATTTTAACTCTTCTATTAAATTCATATTTCTTAAATAATTCGCTGAATAAATGAAATTAATTAAATCTTATATCAAAAAAGAAAATAAAAATTAAAGATAGTGGTAAAAAATTCTTTCACTTTGAATACATTTCTGAATAATGTCCAAAGCATAATTGTGAGCGTTTTTTTGATTTAATCTTCCTGTTGTTAGCTCGAAGCTCTAATTACAGATTATCAAATTCATAATTTAACTACTACATCCCACACATTTGTAACAATTTTATTCGATTATCCTTTGAAAATATTCAAAGATATGTGGGATGAACTACAGGTTTATACCAAATGTCATTGGAAAAAACTTCAGTAACTATTTGTTACTTGGTAATCTGAAAGGGGCCAATGCTTTAATTGCCGCAATGCAGACCTTTTGCTCCAATGATTTCGACTGTAGTTTTAGAACCTAAAAACGCCGGTTAATTTTGGCATTTTGGAGAAAAATTTCACTGTGAACTACCTCTTTCATGTCAAAATTAACCAAAAGCGAGTTGAAGGTGGTTCTAAACTGTTTTTGTTTGATCTCTCGTGGTGAAGAAGAAGAACAGCCACCATGCATCCTCCCTGAACACCTGTTGAAGCAGAGCGGCAGTTGCTTTGTATGCCTTCCCTCACTGAACCTGATGTTAGCAAGATGATGTGTCAAGTTCACAACTGGAAAGTATCCAAACCCTTGAAACGCTGTTTACAGTACCAAGCACTACAACCTAATATACTTATACTCTTCCCCACAGATATCAGCTGATAAGCTGATAAAAACAGGATGCAATAGAGACAAATAGTGGGGGAATCTGAGCGTTTGCATCGTGACTTCTCCGTTACGTCTGAATCTAGAACTATACTAATCACCGTGAAATATTCAGTAGAGGGTGGTTTTTATTTTGTCATAAATGATCTAGACTTCCGTTCTATTTTACAGGTGGAGAGAAGGGAAAAAATGATAGCTAGAAGGCCTAATATTAATTTCCTGTGGGTTTGAGACATATAGGGTTTGAAAATCATCTGGTTGTCTTTCCCACAGTGCGTGTCAGCTTAGCTGTTGTTCAATTTCAGTTACACTCTCTATCAGTCACTGAAGCCTGTTACCACTAGTGTCGATGTCCTCTGTAAGCTTTGGAGGCTCCCTGCTATGTCCATCCTATTTGCAATGCACGTATTTCAGCAGTCTTCCTGTATCGTTCGTCAAGTATTTTCTATGCAAAACCCTTTCGAACAAGAATAACAGCTCCCTTGTATCCAATCAACACAGAGGAGTGTTCAATTTCCCCTACTTAAAATTGACCTACGTTCCATACGTCTACATATTTATGCTCTCAAATACATAATGTTTCAGAGAGATTCATCCGGTTTTACAACACTACACATTCTATACGCGGCTGAATGAACCCTGTTCCAGGCCTTCTTACTACAGAAAAGTGTCAGAACCCTACCAGAAGTCAAATACTTGTAAAATTAAGTTGATAATACATGTTACATACAGTCGTCCACGCAGAACATCGTTAACCTGGTGATCGTTACGGCTTGCACTTCCACTATGTAACTAAAATAATATCTGCTAAGCAAAAGGGTTTCTGGCATGGGGATAGGAGCAAGAGGCATTATAGCCACGTAGTACATTATAGGGAAATGAATTTATTTATATATGAATTGAGTGTTTCGTTGGTTCTTAGCAGAGTATGTTATACATTACGAGTAAAACAAACACACATCAATGGTAACACATATTTTTGGGTGGGGTCCGCCTTTACCAAAAAACAATTTTGTTTTCTGTCCCAGACATGTTTCACTGCAGTTGAAACATCATCAGTGTTTTTTTGTTATTATGTCTGTAAAACATAAGGAATATTCCTTACTGTTTAAATACATGTAAATATTAGTTTCTAAATAGTAATTACAGATTTCTGAAGAGCACATAAAATTGTATATTCATACCTTCTTACCACATAGTGTGGTTTTTCTGCTGTATTACGTTTTTACACTGTCAGTTTTTCTTTACAGTTTGTCACCTGCAACAATATACAACTTAATGTAGGAAAAATATGTACTCAAAAATTACGATTTCTAGCTATGCCTGAGATTAATAATATTTGTGGAAGATTGTGTGTGTGTGTGTGTATGTGTGTGTGTGTTTGTCTGTGTATCTATTTACATTTTCTTTTTTCGTCGTCTTCTTCATTGTCAAGTTGTGTGCATTGAGTTGTCGCTGTCACTGTCCTTGCCACTGTTTACCAGTTGTAATAACAAGATGGCGGACAGTGGAACAACTGAAGGTGTGAAAACAAGATGGTGGACAGTGCAGCAGTTGAAGATGTCACTGGCAGTTGTTTTGAATCTCTCAGAGGTGTGCATCTGTGTGTGTGTGTGTGTTTGAAAAGAGAGAGAGAGAGAGAGAGAGAAAGAGTTGGTTTGAGGATTTATCATTATTATTATTATATATATATATATATATATATATATATATATATATATATAAATGTATATATATATATATATATATATATATATATATATATATACATTTTTTTTAATTTTCTCTGCGTGTATGTATGTATGTGTCTGTGTGTGCGAGTGGGGGGGGGGGTTGGGGGAAGTTCTATAGGTTTGAGGGCAGAGAACAGAGTTCCATCACAGAAGGCTGGGTATTCATTTATTACTTGCCTTCCTTCAACTATGGCTTTTTTGTATTTGATAATTTTCTTCAATTATTAGTTTTTATAGGGGATGCTGCTTCATTTGAGAATTTTCAAATCTGTGTTGATGTTTGTTGGGCTATGTTTATTGTCCATAAGGTGTTCAGCAAATGTGGAATGACAGTTGTTACTTTTTAACGCTTTTCTGTGTTCTGCGTATCTGGTATTAAACTTTCCGCTTGTCTGTCCTATATAAGCTGATTTGCAGCCCTGACACGTTAGTTGGTAAATACCACATGTGTTGCGTTTGTCTGTGCTTGTGTTGGTTGTCCTTAGTTTCCCCTGTGTTGAGTATCTGTCCTGTAGGCTATTTCTAGCCCTTATTTCTTGATTATGTTGCCTGTTCTGTGGGCTGCGTCGTTGTTGTAGGTGAGAGTGAACCATTTGTTTGTTGTTGTGGGTGTTTCTTGTTCATGTGTGCTCGTTTGAGTGTTCTGTGTGTTTGTAAGCTGGTGAGAAGGCGTTTGTGTGTTGGGTGTCTTTTTTGATTTTGTTATAATTTTGTTGTTCAGTTTATTTATAGTGTTTGTATCATATCCATTCTCAACAGCTATTTACCTGATTGTAATTTATTGTTATAGTTGCTTTCAGTGAGTGGAGTTTTGTTCAGTCTGTGTAGCATATATTGGAAACTGGCTAGTTCGTGTGTGATCAGATGGTTGAAATGTTTGTGAATGGTTGTGCTGGTGGTGGTTACTTTTCTGAATATGGAGAATTCAGCCATTCACAAACGTTCTGTCTCTGACAGAATTACAATGTCGTCAGCAAACCATAAAGTTTTTCCTTCTGCTCCCTGGACTTTAATTCCAGCTCGAAATTTTTCTTTTGTTTTCTTTACTGCTTGCTCAAAATACAGATGGACACATGTTTATCAATTTCCATTATATCAAAGGTGGATGTTACAGAGGACTTCATGAGTGTACCTTGTGATTGTGGCCTTTTCTAATCAATTGGTCCGCAAAGTGGAATCTCCTTTCCTACATCCTCAGCTTTTACGGTGTTCCTTCAGGCTGGGGGATATTACCATGCCAGACAATTTGCACTGCAAATAATTTTGTACATTAACTATTTTAAATTACCTGATCAAAATAAAAACTAAGTTTGAACGTACTCTCGGTATTATTAATTCAGCTTAGTCAACTAGTTAAAAGTTATATAACCCCCTCGCAGTACCAAGCTGACTTGTATTGGTGCTAGCAGCTTCTTCACTAATATACCTTTTCAGGAGTGCCTAAACAACCTGTATTCCCCAATGGTATTAACATGGCTTTACCTACCATAAAAAGTTCAACTAGCTCCGCCAATTTAGTCCTATCACTTAAAATTTTATTAACAAAACTCATCAGACTACAATAATAACAGTTGATCATGGTTTTACAGAAACTTACGAAAGTGTTCCGAAAAGCCCTTTTAGTGGAAACTGATCTACAGACGACACTTTCACAAGGATAACACTTGGCTCACAACTTCCGGCCTGTGACAGGACTGTATTGGAGGAAGGGGGGGGGGAAGGGATGGGTTGGCAGGAAGTGCATCAGGCCACCCTATACAACTAGCACTGCCAAATATCGATTAAGATGAAGACACCGTGAAGATATGGGATAGAAGCCAGGAAAAAGAAGGAGAAGAAGAAGAGGAAGGCTCTACAAAAAAGAAAGGACGTTTAGTGTTTAACGTTCCGTCGACGTCTGGGCCACAATCTGGGACTGGGGAAGGACGGAATACGAAACCAGCCTGTTGTTTTGAAAGAACCCATCCCGGCATTTGTGCCTTATGCAATTTAGGGAAAAAACGAGAAGAGTAAATATGGGTTGCCAGAGGGAGGCGGAAGGGGGGGGGGGGAATTTGAGCCATCAGCCTCCTGAGTGGGGATTCCGCGTCTCACACATGCACTCTGGTCAGTCACGACATCTCCACATGTCATAAGTCAGTGTGTATTTGTTTATAGATAACTGCATCTCGTTTTACAGAAAAACTGGTGACGCGTTCAGTGTAATACAGCAAGTGGTTGAATATCAGAGTTATCAGATGCCGAAATAAATCAACAAAAAAGTAGAAGCACTGACTGTACCTCGGGTGATTCATGATACGCGTAATGTCACAGGAAAATACCGTCTTCGTGCTCATTAGACACAAAATATGGGAATTTTAACTATCTAGTCAGCAGAGCGTCCTCAAAAGAGGAGTATTTCGAAGCTCCATCCGATCTCTTCCAAAGCAGTTCAGGCGGTTTCCACAAAGATGGCGGCTCCCGACGCGACGTGTTCGGCAGCTGCATGTCCTGTCAGAGTCGCCTCAGCAAAAACCAGACAGAATTCAAAGCTAGAACTTACACGCATCGGAAAAGCTTTCGTTGCGAGGCTCTCTTACTACAAAAAAGAACCTACCAGCTGCTGCTCTTGTTTCCATCTCCTACCTCTTTTCAGTACTTTGATTTAAGTTCTTTTTTACTTCGATTTAACTTCTTTTTCTCAGCCTCCTGATTGTAAGTCAAACACGGTCGTCAGACTGGGCAGTCGAGCGCATACTTCCGCAGCAGAGACGTAAGTGATGCTTCTGTCTGTGCTGCAAAACGGTTTCCTTCCTTTGGTTTTTTTCGTAACTCGCCTTGACGTACGATGTCACTAGTTGCTAGGCTTCTTTTCAGTTTGACTTCTGGCCAGAAATACACCGCGCTTGCCTTGTGCACGACATCTCGTCGTACTGTATGGCGCAACTAGCCGCTCTTTCTGTTTCAAGAAATAGGTCTCGGTTACAAAGAAGTTCTTATGAATGTTTCTATCGTCTTTAATATCTCTTCTATCATGTGGTCTACGTGAATAAACTTCTTTTAGTATTCTTCCTTCTTCCATTCTGTTCAGATATGGGAGCCACTTTTATTTATTTTGTGTGGTACTGCCTTTTGCTCCTTTTAATTGTTTTACCTCTCTGTTTTTATTTTTGGATCTATCTAGCCTACGGCAACCTTTTACGCATCTGATAAATCTCGTTCCTAAGGTCTGTACCCTACTGAGACTTTTATGTATTTTCACCCATATCTCTCAGACGTACTACTGAATCTGCGCAGCCACGAATTCTTAAAAATATCATTTTTGTCTATTTCTTCAATTTCCATAATGTATTGTTTTGAATATTGTTTTGATTGTGTCATAGATGGGTCAGCACTTGCGTAGTTTATGATGACTGATGTTGCAGGTTATGTCGCAGCGAAGCAACCAGAAGTGACACACTCGCTCGAACGTTGTTTTTATTCCGATTATGTTTGTACATATTTTGGCCATGTCTTGATTTTCCGCCGGGTGGGGGGAGGGGGAGGGGGGGAGGACTACAACATTTTTATCTTAAACCTTGAGCACATCTATTGAAGGTAACAGGCAGACCTCGTAAGGTCATCGTCAGATTTGGTGAACAACAACTTGGTCGTCAACTAACAGATGTCGATTTAAGTTAATTATTTTACCTTTCTGGACCCTTAAACTTGCTCTCTAGATGTAAGCCGCCTTGTATGAGACTGTTCCTTTGTTAATTTGTCTCTGAGTCTATCTCCTCTTTGCCCGTTGCGATACTATAAACGTTTTCTCTGTTTTCGTCACTGGTTGGACTCCAGACGGTTTTCTCCAGCGCTAAGTTACGTCCTCCAGGTGGGCAAAGGAAACCTACAAAAACTCGTTCAGTCTTCTGACTGTCAGACAGCAGGAATTTTCCCTAAGCATACTAGGAAGTGTGATCTGTAAACAACTCGCATACCACAAGAAACAAAAATCGAGCTTCCTCCAAGTTAACGCTTTGCCTGTAGGAACCACTGGATATGAAAAAAATGATACCGAAGTCCGCATGTGACCTATCACACCTTTGCCTTGTTAGTATGTTTCACACAACCCAGAGAACGTTAGATATTTGAGCTTAACGGTCGTTTGTTTCTCTTTCATATCAGTAACCAAATCCTGATCAAGAAATTGAGACTGAAAATGTGGGTTTCAATAAAGAGATCTTCTCAGTGGGACGTACAGTAGCAGCACTATTTCGATGCAACGGCGAGTGTTCCACCAAGAAAAAAGGTACCTTCAGGAGTGCCCTAGGGAAGTGTGGTTGGACTGATCTTGAGCCCTATACAGGGTGGTGAAAAATAGTTTCACGAAATCTTAACCCTGGGTAGCTAATACCAGTAGGAACCAAAATTACTGATGTAGTGTAGGTCGGCAAACTACCATTTTTAAACTACGGAAACTTTGCGCCACATGCTCTGATTGGCTGGGAGGGATTGCCCTGTTGCCATTTGTCAGTTGACGGGCAGCACTACGGTTGTCGGTTGACATATGAAAACACCCCTCGCAACGTCACTGCCACAACTTGATACGCACATGTGTCGAATACATCTTGCTGCTTGTGTCCACCTCACATCAGTAGGGGGACAAGGGCTGTACCATCCCACGTTGCATTGTTGCCTTATTTATTCAAGATAGCGAATTCAGGATGGCGGCGATAGAAGTGGCAACGTCACGAAGACGTCATGGCGGGAAGTTCAAATTTTGGTGGGAAAATAGGTCAATTGGGCTACCTCCACTAACCTAGCCCCTGTCCATCCCTCTGCATCCCCCTCCCCCAGAAAATGGCGGGAAGTTCAAATTTTGGTGGAAAAAAGGTTCCTTGGGCTACCTCCACTAACCTAAGTCATCCGACCGCCACCTCTTCCTAGGAATTTGTGGGAAAAGGGCCCAACCTGTGCTGGGCTGCTTGATAGGATGTATGTAATTCTTTCCTTTGCGTGCAGTGTTTTTTTGAACAATATGAGGCAGCAGCTCCATCCAGTGTGTTCACCATGAGGTCCAGAGTCCAACTGACCTAGTACACAGTACTGCCACTGGGGAGAAATAGCGGGAACCAATAGGAGCTCTTAATCCAGTCACATGTTATACTTCAGTCGGTAGGATGGGGATATCTCATAATGTCACTGTGGGGGGGGGGGGGAGGTATAGGGCTGGCTCAGCAGGTGTGGGACCTCAGTCTTGCTCAGTCAGTCAGCAGCAGCAGAAGAAGAAGAACCATGAACTGTCAACAGCAGTTGCAATCCAATACAAGCCTACAGAACAGGAGGAAGCGGAAAAGTAAGTACCCCATGTCACATCATTTTCTGTGGTTAGCGTTGTTTCGCATCTTGGTTCATACGTAATGCTTCCTCCTATTTGTTCAGCACTAGCCCTCAATGCGTCCAAGCCCACAGGGTTGAGTGACAACGTGCCGACCTCTGCCACATCTGGACTTGTAGCAACGTCAGCTGCCAACTTGTTGAGACCTGCACTGACCTCTGAAGTTGCAGCAGCAACAAACTCCAGCGTGTCTGAACTTGTAGAATCCATGTGGGTTCCTGCGGTGCACATAGCCCACTTGCTGGAGCAGACAAGGAGGTCACCAACATACAACCCATCCCTGTGCTAGTGTAGGCACAGAGTGCAGATGCTGTGTATAAGAAGGCATCAAGTGTACCAATGCATTTCAGTTCTACCTTCAATTTAACTCCCAGTGGTATGAAATGTCTAAACGTTGGTATAGAAGCACATCATGTCTGGGGCTTGTATGCAAGAATATAAACTGAAAATGCATCGAAGGGTGTTAATGTGCCAATTTCTGAGTTCGACTGGGACGAAATATGTCGTGCGGAGCGCTACATCAATCATCAGATGACTACAGAGTGTTATACAACTCGTTCTCATCCAGACATTCGCCTTACTGGTGAGACACTATCTATTACAACAATGCATGATGACTGTGCAGTTTGTGTGAATTCGGGTGACATGTGTGTTTATCTAAGAGAAGCCTCAGTTATGGACTTATACAATCTTGATACCGCATTACACCTTGCATTTAAGAGACTGAACTGTTGTTTGCAGAGCATAAACTCTGCATACAATGGTGTAAGCTTCCTACCTATGCATAGTGAACATGCTGATGATATGAAGCTGTACCTTTATTTGTACATGAACGCTGAACTGAAAGAGAAACAGATTAAATGTGCGTGTGAAAAACCTGAGTACTGTGAGGCATCCATTGGCATGTGAGAGATATGCACGGAATTTACTGCATGTCAAAAAGCTTTGTTTGGGAAATACTGTACAGGTGCGAAGAAGAAGATAAAGAAAGAGTATGATGGTGTTCTGAAATACTGCACCCTATGTATAATATTTAAATAAATATTGTATTTGTATATAATGTTAAGCCATGTTTGTGTTTCTTTCATTATAGTCAAAGTATTACACTTATTAATATCATTATTTTTCAATGGTATACCTACAACACTGCAGGAGCAGATAGTTACGCCAAACATCGCCTCACCAGCTATTGACAAAATGAATGATCAAGATACTCTTCATGGGTAAGATATATACACGGTGGTCCATTGATAGTGACCCAGCCAAATATCTCACGAAATAAGCATCAAACGAAAAAACTACAAAAAAGAAACTCGTCTAGCTTGAAGAGGGAAACCAGATGCACTATGGTTGGCCCGCTAGATGGCGCTGCCATAGGTCAAACGGATATCAACTGCGTTTTTTTAAATAGGAACACCCATGTAGTACGTAAATAAATATGAATGTTTTAGTTGGACCACATTTTTCGCTTTGTGACAGATGGCGCTCTTATAGTCACAAACGTATAAGTACGTGGCATCACGTAACATTCCGCCAGTGCGGACGGAATTTGCTTCGTCATACATTACCAGTGTTAAAATTGACCGCTTACCAATTGCGGAAAAGGTCGATATCGTGTTGATGTCTGGCTATTGTGATCAAAATGCGCAACGGGCGTGTGCTATGCATGCTGCTCGGTGTCCTGGACGACATCATGCAAGTGTCCGGACCGTTCGCCGGATAGTTACGTTATTTAAGGAAACAGGAAGTGTTCAACCACATGTGAAACGTCAACCACGACCTGTAACAAATGATGATGCCCTAGTGTGTGTAATCCGCACATCAGTAGCATACAAATTGCTCGAGAATGGGGAATCTCAAAAACGTCGGTGTTAAGAATGCTACATCAACATCGATTGCACTCGTACCATATTTCTATGCACCAGGAATTGCATGGCGACGACATTGAAAGTCGTGTACAGTTCTGCCACTGGGCACAAGAGAAATTACGGGACGATGACAGATTTTTTGCACGTGTTCTATTTAGCGACGAAGCGTCATTCACCAACAGCGGTAACGTAAACCGGCATAATGTGCAATGGAAATGGGCAACGGAAAATCCACGATGGCTGCGACAAGTGGAACATCAGCGGCCCTGGCGGGTTAATGTATAGTGCGGCATTATGGGAGGAAGGATATTTGGCCCCCATTTTATCGATGGCAATCTAAATGGTGCAGTGTATGCTGATTTCCTACGGAATGTTATACCGATGTTACTACAAGATGTTTCACTGCATGACAGAATGCCTATGTATTTCCAACATGACGGATGTCCGGCACATAGCTCGCGTGCGGTTGAACGGTACTGAGTAGCATATTTCATGACAGGTGGATTGGTCGTCGAAGCACCATACCATGGCCCGCACGTTCACCGGATCTGACGTCCCTGGATTTCTTTCTGTGGGGAAAGTTGAAGGATATTTGCTATCGTGATCCACCGACAACGCCTGACAACATGCGTCAGCGCATTGTCAATGCATGTGCGAACATTACGGAAGGCGAACTACTCGTTGTTGAGAGGAATGTCGTTACACGTATTGCCAAATGCATTGAGGTTGACGGACATCGTTTTGAGCATTTATTGCATTAATGTGGTATTTACAGGTAATCACGCTATAACAGCATGGGTTTTCAGAAATGATAAGTTCACAAAGGTGCATGTATCACATTGGAACAACCGAGATAAAATGTTCGAACGTACCTACGTTCTGTATTTTTATTTAAAAACCTACCTGTTACCAACTGTTCGTCTAAAATTATGAGCCATATGTTTGTGACTATTACAGCGCCATCTATCACAAAGCGAAAAGAAGTGGTCCAACTAAAACATTCATATTTCTTTACATACTATACGAATATGTAATAAAAATGGGGGTTCCTATTTAAAAAAAACGCAGTTGATATCCGTTTGACTTATGGCAGCGTCATCTAGCGGGCCATTCATAGCGCCATCTGGTTTCCCCCTTCAAGCTAGATTTCGTTCATTGTAGTTTTTTCGTTTGACGCTTATTTCATGAGATATTTGGCACGGTTACGATCAGTGGACCACCCTGTATATAGCTGATCTCTCTGTGTAGCCAATATAGCTCAGTCAGTTAAGTAATAGTTATAGTGGCTGCACATACTATTACGGACTCTTCAAGTGTATACTTCTATATACATGCCAACTACTTGTCAGTACCTGGCGTAGTTAGCATGATGGCAGGGTGGGTGAAACATCCTCATCACAGGGACTTCGTTGTCGGTCACTGGTCCTGTGAAGATGCAAAAGAAGACCTGAAGAACAAGAAGAACATAATTCTCCTTCCTGATAATATACGAGCAGTTATTGTAGGTCCATCCAGTTGTGGCAAGGCTACTGTCCTCATGACGCTGCGAACACATGTTGATGGAGTCCGGTTTGAACATGTTTGTGTATTTTCAAAAACAATGTTTCAGCCGAAGTATCAGCTATTACAGGACATACTGCGTAGGGTAGATGGTGTTACATATAAGACATTCAGTGAAAGCGGTGATATCTTTGCAACTGAAAAAGTAAAGCGAAACACTGTCTTCATACTTGACGGTAAGGCTGTGGAAAACCAAGACAAAATTCGAAAATATTTCCGTTTCGGTCGTCATATGGGTGCTGATGTATTTTATCTAAGCCAAACATATTCCAGAATCCCGAAACAGTTGGTTAGGGATAATGCTAACCGCATTATAGCCTTTAAACAAGACAATCTGAATTTAAAACACATTTACCAGGTGCATGTAGGAACTGACATGTCGTTCAGTGACTTTCTAACGATATGTACTGACTGCTGGAATCATTCACAGTACTGGTTCCTCGTTACTGATAAAACAATAAGAGTGAATGATTGTAGGTACAGGCGAAACTTTCAAGAGTTTCTGTATATATGCCCTGGTAAGAGAGGTTAGTAAATCAGTAAACGCTGCACTATGGACAAATTCGCGAGCGTGTCCAGCTCTCAACCCGAGAGAATGGGTGTACACAGAGAGAACATTCGCCTGTACATGGATGCGAAAATTCAGGCTATTGTGCATAAAGTTGGAGGTATGCACAGGAAACTAGAGACGTAACACCAGACTCTTCTGAGAATGGTGAATGCGTTAAATGAGTTAGTTAATGAATTCGGTAAGAAAGTAACCGACTTAACTAAAAAGGTCGAGGCCATTGAGGGGAAAATAGATGTAGAGTTCCTTGTTGTTGAGATGGGGGTGCAGGCACATAGCAAGAGGAAGAAGCTAGCGGATATATAAAGACTCAAGCTGCGCAGATGTCTGATTAGTATACACCGAGATGTCAACGAAGCAGTAAGTGATTCAAGCGCGGAAAGCGGTTCGAGAGAAATTACGGTTGCTATGGTTAGAGCATATGGATCGACAGCAAACACTAAGAGAGACCTTTAAGCCGGGTACTGAATCTCTCTCAGGCAGCTCTCAGCAAAAACAAAAACACACGGTAACAATGGTGTTGCCACTGACGAATTCATTATCCGTCACACCCCTTTTCAGACAGACAGATCATTCGGCGCTAACAGGGGAGGACCATACATGTTGGGCATACATCCTATAACTGTAACTGATGATACAGTACAGGTTTGTGATAGGCGGTTTGAGAGAACACCTGGATTATTATTATTATTATGGTTTTTTTTTTTTTTTTTTTTTTTTTGTCATCAGTCTACTGACTGGTTTGATGCGGCCCGCCACGAATTCCTTTCCTGTGCTAACCTCTTCATCTCAGAGTAGCACTTGCAACCTACGACCTCAATTATTTGCTTGACGTATTCCAATCTCTGTCTTCCTCTACAGTTTTTGCCCCCTACAGCTCCCTCTAGTACCATGGAAGTCATTCCCTTATGTCTTAGCAGATGTCCTATCATCCTGTCCCTTCTCCTTATCAGTGTTTTCCACATATTCCTTTCCTCTCCGATTCTGCATAGAACCTCCTCATTCCTTACCTTATCAGTCCACCTAATTTTCAACATTCGTCTATAGCACCACATCTCAAATGCTTCGATTCTCTTCTGTTCCGGTTTTCTCACAGTCCATGTTTCACTACCATACAATGCTGTACTCCAGACGTACATCCTCAGAAATTTCTTCCTCAAATTAAGGCCGGTATTTGATATTAGTAGACTTCTCTTGGCCAGAAATGCCTTTTTTGCCGTAGCGAGTCTGTTTTTGATGTCCTCCTAGCTCCGTCCGTCATTGGTTATTTTACTGCCTTGGTAGCAGAATTCCTTAACTTCGTTGACTTCGTGACCATCAATCCTGATGTTAAGTTTCTCGCTGTTCTCATTTCTACTACTTCTCATTACCTTCGTCTTCCTCCGATTTACTCTCAAACCATACTGTGTACTCATTAGACTGTTCATTCCGTTCAGCAGATTATTTAATTCTTCTTCACTTTCACTCAGGATAGCAATGTCATCAGCGAATCGTATCATTGATATCCTTTCACCTTGTATTTTAATTCCACTCCTGAACCTTTCTTTTATTTCCATCATTCCTTCCTCGATGTACAGATTGAAGAGTAGGGGCGAAGGGCTACAGCCTTGTCTTACACCCTTCTTAATACGAGCACTTCGTTCTTGATCGTCCACTCTTATTATTCCCTCTTGGTTGTTGTACATATTGTATATGAACCGTCTCTCCCTATAGCTTACCCCTACTTTTTTCAGAATCTCGAACAGCTTGCACCATTTTATATTGTCGAGCGCTTTTTCCAGGTCGACAAATCCTATGAAAGTGTCCTGATTTTTCTTTAGCCTTGCTTCCATTATTATCCGTAACGTCAGAATTGCCTCTCTCGTCCCTTTACTTTTCCTAAAGCCAAGCTGATCGTCACCTAGCGCATTCTCAATTTTCTTTTCCATTCTTCTGTATATTATTCTTGTAAGCAGCTTCGATGCATGAGCTGTTAAGCTGATCGTGCGATAATTCTCGCACTTGTCAGCTCTTGCAGTCTTCGGAATTGTGTGGATGATGCTTTTCCGAAAGTCAGATGGTATGTCGCCAGACTCATATATTCTACACACCAACGTGAATAGTCGTTTTGTTGCCACTTCCCCCAATGATTTTAGAAATTCTGATGGAATGTTATCTATCCCTTCTGCCTTATTTGACCGTAAGTCCTCCAAAGCTCTTTTAAATTCCGATTCTAATACTGGACCCCCTATCTCTTCTAAATCGACTCCTGTTTCTTCTTCTATCACATCAGACAAATCGTCACCCTCATAGAGGCTTTCAATGTATTCTTTCCACCTATCTGCTCTCTCCTCTGCATTTAACAGTGGAATTCCCGTTGCACTCTTAATGTTACCACCGTTGCCTTTAATGTCACCAAAGGTTGTTTTGACTTTCCTGTATGCTGAGTCTGTCCTTCCGACAATCATATCTTTTTCGACGTCTTCACATTTTTCCTGCAGCCATTTCGTCTTAGCTTCCCTGCACTTCCTATTTATTTCATTCCTCAGCGACTTGTATTTCTGTATTCCTGATTTTCCCGGAACATGTTTGTACTTCCTCCTCTCATCAATCAACTGAAGTATTTCTTCTATTACCCATGGTTTCTTCACAGCTACCTTCTTTGTACCTATGTTTTCCTTCTCAACTTCTGTGATGGACCTTTTTAGAGATGTCCATTCCTCTTCAACTGTACTGCCTACTGCGCTATTCCTTATTGCTGTATCTATAGCGTTAGAGAACTTCAAACGTATCTCGTCATTCCTTAGTACTTCCGTATCCCACTTCTTTGCATATTGATTCTTCCTGACTAATGTCTTGAACTTCAGCATACTCTTCATCACTACTATATTGTGATCTGAGTCTATATCTGCTCCTGGGGACGCCTTACAATCCAGTATCTGATTTCGGAATCTCTGTCTGACCATGATGTAATCTAATTGAAATCTTCCCGTATCTCCCGGCCTTTTCCAAGTATACCTCCTCCTCTTGTGATTCTTGAACAGGGTATTCGCTATTACTAGCTGAAACTTGTTACAGAACTCAATTAGTCTTTCTCCTCTTTCATTCCTTGTCCCAAGCCCATATTCTCCTGTAACCTTTTCTTCTACTCCTTCCCCTACAACTGCATTCCAGTCGCCCATGACTATTAGATTTTCGTCCCCCTTTACATACTGAATTATCCTTTCAATATCCTCATACACTTTCTCTATCTGTTCATCTCCAGCTTGCGACGTCGGTCTGCTGTCGATTCTGATTAGAACAACCCGGTCACTGAACTGTTCACAGTAACACACCCTCTGCCCTACCTTCCTATTCATAACGAACCCTACACCTGTTATACCATTTTCTGCTGCTGTTGATATTACCCGATACTCATCTGAGCAGAAATCCTTGTCTTCCTTCCACTTCACTTCACTGACCCCTACTATATCTAGATTGAGCCTTTGCATTTCCCTTTTCAGATTTTCTAGTTTCCCTACCACGTTCAAGCTTCTGACATTCCACGCCCCGACTCGTAGAACGTTATCCTGTCGTTGATTATTCAATCTTTTTCTTATGGTAACCTCCCCCTTGGCAGTCCCCTCCTGGAGATCCGAATGGGGGACTACTCCGGAATCTTTTGCCAATGGAGAGATCATCATGACACTTCTTCAATTACAGGCCACATGTCCTGTGGATACACGTTACATGTCTTTAATGCACTGGTTTCCATTGCCTTCTGCATCGTCATGTCGTTGATCATTGCTGATTCTTCCGCCTTTAGCGGCAATTTCCCACCCCTAGGACAAGAGAGTGCCCTGAACCTCTATCCGCTCCTCCGCCCTCTTTGACAAGGCCGTTGGCAGAATGAGGCTGACTTCTTATGCCGGAAGTCTTCGGCCGACAATGCTGATTATTTATCAAAATTTAGGCAGTGGTGGGGATCGAACCCTGGACCGAAAACGTTTTGATTATGAATGAAAGACGTTACCCCTAGACCACAGGTACCTACCCTGGCGTAATGAATCTTATTTTCCTAAGACCTATCAAAAAACTCATAAATTATTCAGTTAATGATAGGGAGATGTACCGTGAAATACTGCACTTGACTGATGTACATAAGATCGCAAAAAGCCTGAGCAACAAGGAATATAAAACCATTATAAAACCAATACTTGAGGACGAAAATCACAACACCAATAACAGCAGCAGCGGTGATGGTATTGACAATGAGCATAAAGTATTAACAATGGAATCCCGCAGTATATATGACGACCCAAACGGGCTAATAGATGGACTACAGCTGCTCATGGCGTCAGCTGCTGCATGTGATACTGCTCGTTTGAATGTGGCTGTTTCAATAATCTCCAAGCTTAGAGAGAGAAGTATAATCGAATAAGTATGGGGACAGTAGTCAGAGAACTGCACAAACCAGCACGCAAATCATACCCTCATAGGCATGTTATGATTAAAGGTTTGGATGACTTATGGCAAGCTGATATTGTAGATATGAGGGAACATTCAAATGAGAATACTGGATTCAAATATATTTTAATGGTTAGTGATATATACTCCAAATTTTCCTGGGCGTTACCTGTTAAAACAAAAACGACTAGAAATGTCGCGGATGTGTTTTAGCGTTTGCTGCAAACAGGAACGAATCGATGACCAGACAGCCTACAAACCGATCACGGTGGAGAGTTTTACAATAGGTATTTCGAGACTGTGCTGGAATACATCAATACTCAACATTCACTGACCTGAAGGCAAGTTTCGTGGAGCGTCTGAACAGAACAATAAAAGGTCAAATGTGAATGCTCATACAAGTGGACAGATATTCTCCTAGAAATAACTGCTCAGTATAATCATACCAAAAATAGCACAATAAAAATGAGACGATTCGACGTTTATGATAGTGAACTAATAGATACGGTGTACTATCGCATTAAAATGCTGGATCCACGGAGACAGAAATTTATGTAGGTGATTTGGTATGTATCTCAAAACACAAGACAGGTTTGAGATATCATTTCTACTGAACTGATGCAAAGAACGAATCATAGAACTCATTTATTGTAGGATAGTCATCATCTTCAGCATTTTCTTGGGCCTTTTCCTCACTTCAACGCGGGGTCAGCCCTGTTACTGTGGATTTGGTGATATTAGTGTCAGAGGGTGACCGGATGCCCTTCCTGTCGCCACCCTGGACCCCCCAAGGGGGAATTTGTGTACCCCAGTGTCTGTGTCTAGTGTAAACTATGAAATAGTGTGAACGTTTTTCAAATGTCTGCAAGTCGTGTAACTGAGGCGGGACATGGGAATCGGGCCGGTATTCACCGACAGGGATGTGGAAAACCGCCTAAAAGCCACACGCAGACTAACTGGCACACCAGCCCTCGTCATCAATCCTCCAGGCATATTCGATCTGTGGCCGGCGCTCCTACCCGTGTCCAGGAAGCAGAGCATTAGTGCCTGCAGATAACCTGGCGGGTTATACATTGCCGGATACTAAAGATGAAGAAATTGCTGGCTACTTCTACACCGAGGAGTTGCAGAAAAGCTCAGAACCAGATGTGTTTCTCGTGTAGAGAGTCATAAGACATCGGGGAAATAGAGCACTCGTCAAATGGCACCCACTGGGTTTTATATGTTACGAAAAATGCGGATACCATCTACTGTCTCCACTCATTTGGTGATTTGCAACCCCCAGAGGAATTACAACAATACTTCACTCACAGAAGATGTGTGTACTACAATTTCGGTGCTATCAGGACTTTAATTCACACCTCTGTGGACATCTATGCATCATGTATCTCTCTCGACATTTACAAGGAAGAAGAAGCAGACTATATAACGAGGAGCTTTAAACATTCCTTCATCACTTGAGTCTCAGATGCAGTGTCGTACACTTTGACGTTAAAAGAACGATCATTTGTATTCTGCACAAATTACATCCCACCAATTGATTTGTTCATTGGTGAATGGAGTATTGCATTGATTGGGCTGGAGACGTACAACAGCACACCAAATATCACTGAGACTATCAACAAACTGCACCTGGATATCAGTTGTGAGTATCGACGATTTAAACGCAGTCTTAAAACAGTTTGGGAAAGGTATTGAGTTATGTGCAAACATCAGTACACTTAAATCTGAAATGAGGACTGTAAATGCAATGACTGACTTTCACCAGAAATGTTCAACAGGCACCTACTGGGTATCACGGAAGGGCAGGTTTTGAAGAAGGATCCAAGTAAATTTTTCAAGTCAGGTCAGACTGTGGACATACTGCCCGTCACCACAATCGGAGTCGAGTGTAACATTGCAACGAATTCCTATCTCGAGGACAGTCTGATTCATACTATTATAGATTCTTCCCCACAGTTGCAACAGGGTGTAAGATTGTTGAGACTTTTGCCAATGCAATATACCTTCCAGTGACAGCTCAGACATTGGTTTATTTGGAGCTGCGTATTGTGGACAAGAATAATCAACCTGTTAACTTTTCTGGTGAGGAAATCATTGTACGATAACATCTAAGGCAGCATGGGCATATGGTATAAAACCAGTGTACGCAATCCACAGCACATCACTTTGGTGCCGAACCCCACAGTGATAACGCTTGCAAACTGTGAGTTTCGTAAATCAGTTGACTTGAAACCTCACAATGACATCCTCACTCAATCTAACCAGTCCGGGAGGGTATGATGATAGAATTATACATCAGAAATACTTCTCACATAAACCTTACGCTTCAACCACATTTAACAAGAATGGCGACATTAGGATTGTCATCCAGCACCAAGACGCACTGACGCTTCCATGCAAGAGTTTCATATATATAGAGGGTTTATTCAAGAAAACCGACGGCAGTGATACAGTGCGATACAAGCTTACACGTAATGCTTTAGCATTCCTGTTCCATGAGATACGCTGTGAACTCAATGGGCCTGAGATCGGCTTTACATGATGTATTGGCACAACATCAACCCTTAAAACATATGTCTCGGCATCACACGCGAATTTGCATAGTTTAGAAAATGCGGGATGGTTCATGAACGGTCCGGTGGATAGAACAGCTGCAAAGTACAAGCGATGTAATGCATGCATACCTCTAAAAATGCTTATGGGCTACTTTGAGGACATGAGAGAGATCATTATGAACGCCAAAGCAGGAACTCATTCTGGTATGGAGTGCCATGGATAGTAACACATATATTCAAGGAGCTCAAGAAGAGAATGTGATCACAATTAGCAAGATAATATGGAAAATGCCTCTCATCAGTGTATCAGACGAGGAGCGTTTGAAGCT